>NC_092711.1:130999246-132418649 GCF_047496885.1 Scyliorhinus torazame
TCTGTGCTTCCGTAGGTAAAGTGTGAAGGAGAAGGTCCTGAGCTGGGCCAAGCAGAAGCGGGTGGTGCAGTGGGCTGCAGCTGGTATACGTGTATACCAGGACTTTACGGTGGAGCTGGCGAGGGGGCGGGCTGCCTTCAACCGGGTGAAGAGGGCACTGTACATTAGCAAGGTGCAGTGCGGCATTGTATATCCAGCGAAGCTGAGGGTGACTTACAAGCTCAGGGACTTTTATTTTGGAATAGCGGAAGCAGCGGAGGAGTTTGCGAAGGCAGAAGGACTGTGGCAGAACTGAGAAATGGAGAAATGGCCATGTGCCGATGTGACCTCATGACTGACTGTATTTTCTTCTTTTTTTTGTATCACTGCGCGCGGGTGTATGGGCTAAAGGAGCCAATGTTGTATATATTTGGACAACGAAAGTATGGGACTTTCACTCGAAATGAGGGCTCATTGGGGTGTAGATGAATATGCGGGGTTTGTGTGCTAAAAGGGAATTTCTGGGCTTTCCTCGGGCCGGGCAAGGGGGAAAGGGTCCCGGGCGGGGGCCTCCACGCTGGCCGGTTTAAGCCAGCCAGTGAACGGTAGTAAGGTGGGGGGACGGGCTGCGGCCATCGGAGCCTGGTAGAACAGGGTCCGCGGCCATCGGAGCCTGGTAGAACAGGGTCCGAGTGGCCTAGCCGGGGTGGAAAGTTGGGGGGGAAGGAACTGAGGTTGGGGGGAGGAGTTTTACAAGAGGCAGTGGACGGGAGGTGCTGGAGACTGGGGTGTGGGGGGTGTGGGGAACTCTTGGGTATCATGTACGATACTCTTTCAGAGGTTGGATGGCGTTGAGTGTAGGGGGGGGGGGGGGGGGGGAGGGTGAGTGGACTCTATAGCTCAATGGTGACCATGGGCGGTCCCGGGCTCCTTTTTCTTTTTCTGCTTTGTTTTTGTTTCCTCCGTGGGAGGGTTTGTTTTATTGGATGCATATATTGACAGGTGGGCCGTTGTTTGGGGTGGTGGGAAGATGGGATCGTTGGTATTGTTAAGGGGATTGATTTTGTATTTGTTACCGTTTACTGTTTGTGGGCGGGGTGTAAATTTTGAAGGAAAATGTGAAAATGGAGAATAAAAACATTTTTTAAAAATGTACAAAGCTTCGTACTCTCCTCATCCAATTTGAGTTGCCAAAAACCCTGCGATGCATCCAGTTTACTGAAGCATGTCGCACCTGACATTTTGCTCGTAATTTCTTAAATTTTGGTATTAGATAATGTTCTCGTTTAATGTTGGCATTGAGGTCATTAGGATCCCTGTAGATTCTTTAAAAAAAAAAACAATTTTGAGTACCCAATTATTATTTTTTTCCAATTAAGGGGCACAGTTTAGTGTGGCCAATCCACCTAACCTGCATATCTTTGGGTTGTGGGGGTGAAACCCACGCAGACACGGGGATAATGTGCAAACTCCACATGGACAGTGACCCAAGGCCGGGATTCGAACCTGGGTCCTCAGCGCCGTAGACCCAGTGCTAACCACTGTGCCAAGTGCCGCCCCATCCATGCAGATTCTTAAATCGTTATTGGGTTTCCTCACGCACACCAGTGAATTTACACAATCTGTTGGTTCTTCAATTTTCTTAATCACCCCCAAATTCATCATTCTATCAAGTTCAGCTTTTCAGCCGATCCTTTAATGTTGCTGGAACTCACCTTGGAGCAGGTATTATGGGTTGCACATTATCCTTCATTGAATTTGATGAGTATATGGCAAGATCCCAAAACCTTGAATTTTTTTTTGAAATGCTTGAACTATTGAATCCACCGACACACTGTGTGCAGTCAAAACACAGTCAGCGCTGTGTACTCTTTTGACTAATTCAAATGTTTCACAAGCTTCCACGCCCAGTAACGATTCACGATCTCTGGCTACAATTGAAAATTTCACTTTGACTTGAACTTCAAACTCTCACACGCCTAAAGTATTAATTCGTTAACCATTGTAATCTTTTAAAAATACCAGTCTGTTCAAAATCTTGGGTTTAATTCTAATTGGTTCAATATCCGAGATACTGATAAGATTGGCTCTCGTTCCTGTGTCAAGTTTGACATTTATCAACGTTTTATTGATTAGTAAAGAAACTGTCCAGTTATCTTTATTTATTTTTAAAAATTTTTTTAGAGTACCCAATAATGTTTTTCCAATTAAGGGGCAATTCAGCGTGGCCAATCCACCTAACCTGCACATCTTTGGGTTGTGGGGGTAAAACCCACGCAGACACGGAGAGAATGTGCAAACTCCACATGGACAGTGCCCAGTAGTTATCTTTATTTATAACCAAAACTTAATTATCATAGCTTCTAATTTTCATTGAAGACATTCTATTTTACTTGGCTGCAATGTCTTCATTAGAGACATCTATGAAGAATGTATCTTCTAAGTTAATTTCGTCAACGGCATGTATAGATTTCTGCACTTCGATTTTTTATGCTAGAAAAACTGTTTAGGAAAGTGTTTTTTGCCTTTACACCTCGCACAGATTTACCCAAAGGTGGGGCACTGCCTTTGCAAGTGCCTATTTCCACACTGCTTACACAAAATGGTGGCATCTGGCAATCACTTGAAATGGGCGCCGCTGTCGTGACCACGTTTTCCTTTAGGGTACGCCACAACGTCTATGGCGTTAGCTTAATTCTCGCTTTTCGCACCTAAACATCCCATGTTTAACCTGTTGATTTGCTGTGCAGCTGACTCGCTGGCATGGCAAATTGTTATTGCGTCTTCGAGCTGGAGCTCATTCTCCCTCAAAAGACGTTCGCGGACTTTATCATTTTTTATGCCAAATACAATTTCATCCCTAATCATTGATGACTGTACTGTGGCAAAATTACAAGTCTGAGCCTTTAATTTTAAATCTGTGAGAAAACTATCGAACGACTGACCTGTGCTGCGTGCGAGTTCTGAAAACGTACCTTTCAAAACTTTTGTTCTTCTTCGGGGTACAATGCTCATCAAACTTCTTAACAATGGCATTAAAGTTTTCTCTATCTGCCTCTCTTTCAAATACAAATGTATTAAAGATTTTGATTGTGGTCCTGCTGCAATGAGCAACGCTATTTTCACTCATCAGGCTTTGCCTGTAAACCTAGAGCCGCTACATATAAAGTAAACTGCTGCTTAAAAGCACGCTAACTTGTATCTAATTTATCAGTGATACGAAGACTTTGTGATGTTTTCAAACTATCCATCTTTAGCTTCACTGACAGTTGAGCATTGAGATGTATTCTTTTGATGCTTTTTGTTTGTTAGTAGATTTTCTTGTAGTACTTTTTCCTATTTCTTCACTTTAGACCTTCAATCCGTAGATCACTACTTCTGGTACCATTTTACATTCTAGTGTGTTGCAATATTGAGTCAGTGCACCAGAGAATGTCTAGTTTGTATTTGGGTGGCACAGTAGCTCAGTGATTAGCACTGTTGCTTCACAGCGCCAAGGTCCCAGCCTGGGTCACTGTCTGCCGAGTCTGCATGTTCTCCCCGCATCTGCGTGGGTTTCCTCTGGGTGCTCCAGTTTCCTCCCAGAAGTCCCGAAAGACTTGCTGTTAGATGAATTGGACATTCTGAATTCCCCTCCGTGTACCCGAACAGGTGCCGGAGTGTGGCGACTAGGGGATTTTCACAGTAACTTCATTGCAGTGTTAATCTAAGCCTACTTGTGACAATAATAAAGATTATTATTATTAAAAGATTTATTAAATTACAATAATGTGGGAAGGAAAACAATACTAATACTACTAAACTATGAACTGTTAATAACTAGAATATGAGAGCTAACATAAAACACAACTATCCACGATGACTTCTAACCCCAGACTCTTTGAGGCTGCGGTATCACGTGGTACATTTCTACTGCCCCCCGCTGGTTGGAGGTCTGCCATGTTAACGTACAGAATTGCTCATGCATATCATGAAGTTGCTGGTGTATCAGAAGGATGGATGAATTAATGAATCCTTTCCCACACACAGAGCAAGTGAATGGCCTCTTCCCAGTGTGAATTCTCTGGTGGTTCAGGAGGGCAGATGGAGACTGAATCCTTTCCCACACAGCAGGTGAATGGTCTCTCCCCGGTATGAGAATATTGGTGTGTTGGTGGATGCTTTTTTTGTTTTTAAAGCTCTTCTCACAGTCAGGACAATTAAAAAGTGTTCTCAGAGTGAACAAGTATTTGAAAAATAAATTTAGAGTACCCAATTCATTTTTCCAATTAAGGGGCAATTTAGCGTGGTCAATCCACCTACCTTGCACATCTTTGGGTTGTTGGGCGAAACCCACGGAAACACAGGGAGAATGTGAAAACTCCACACGGCCAGTGATCCAGGGCGGGGATTGAACCTGGGTCCCCGGCGCCGTGAGTCAGCTGTGCTAACCACTGCGCCACCCTGCTGCCCTTTCAGAGTGAACAAGTTGATGTGTCTGCAGGTGGGATGACTGAATGAATCCTTTCCCACACACGGAGCAGGGGAACGGTGTCTCCCCAGTGTGAATACGTTGATGTGTCAACAGATCCTTTTTACACTTAAAACTCTTCTCACAATCAGGACATATAAACGGTCTCTTACCAGCGTGAACAAGTTGATGAGTCACAATGTGGGATGACCGAGTGAAACCCTCCCACACACAGGGCAGGTGAACGCACTGGTGTGTCAGAAGGTTGTATGAATGGGTAAATCTCTTCCCACAAATGGAGGTGAACGGTCGTCCCCCCCCCCCCCCCCCCCCCCCACCGTGCAACTGTGCCGATGAACCTCCAGTTGTGATGGGTAACTGAATCCCTTCCCACAGACCGCACATTTCCACAGTTTCTCCATGGTGAGTGTGTCCTTATGTCTCTCCCGTTTGAAGCCTTGTCCACACAAACGATTATAGTTTCTCCCTGCAGTGAATGGTGTGATAGTTTTTCAGGTTGTGTAACTGGTTAGAGCTCTCTCCACAGTCAGTTCACATTCTCACTCGGATGTGTGTGTGGCTCAGTGCTTTTCCAGTCACACTGATGTTTCAAATCTTTTCCCACAAACAGAACAGACAAACATTTCTCCTTCCACATTCAAAGACCGATGATATTCAGCTCCTGGTGAATCAAGTAACTGTGTCAGATTTCAACGTGAAATTGGTTTGAGTTTTCTGTCGGCCAATCCTCCACTCCCAATATCCTGTGAAAGGAGTTTACAAAAGCCATCACTGTCAGTCCAGGATGGAAATTCTGAACAGACAATTCTAGTTTCTCTGGAACATTTTTTCCTCTCTTGTTCCCCCAAAGCTGTAAATCCCCGTCCCACACACTCTCCCTCCTCCCTGGGCTGAATTCCAAACCCATCTCACCATCTGCGCCATTTCTTTCCTCCACTCCCAGTTTTCTCCCTCCCTCCCAGTTTTCTCCCTCCCTCTCCTCTGCCTGGGTTCAGTTCTCCAGCTCCTGTCTGCAGACTGACAATAAAACCAATGGGTCTTATTGGGGGGGTTGGGTTCTCACCATTGTCCCCGCTCGCGGCGGCTCTCATTCAGCCTCTGGGAGGCGCACTCACTCTCACTGCGGCGTTGCGGAGCCCGGGGCAGCACCGTGCATGATCAGCACAGAGAGGTGACTTCTGGGGCGGGAAAACCTGGCGCCTGCGCGTTGCGGCCATTCTGATGGAGAGAGGGCATATTCACCCGCGCCCCGCATTCTGGGTAGCCTTATTCGCCATTATTCTGTTACGGTCCTCAGGATGATAAGTCAGTTCCGGCACTTTTGATGCAGTCCCGTGTTTGTACCGAGTGGGGGATCCGCATCGGTGTTTTCCTCTCTGATCGGCCCCTGTTAACGGCTGGCATCTGTTTAGGTGGCGATATGCAGCGGACTGCATGCATGGCCTCCATCTTGCTCGGCGGCCATGTGCAGCAGGGCTCATGTCCTGGAACCGGAAGCCGGAAGAGAGAATCTTGTGAATTTCTCTCCTGGACTGAGAGTGAAATTTCTTTGGAAACTCCTTTAGAAAGAGGAGGATTTACTAACGGGAAACTCAAACCAAACATCACATCATCCTCTGACAGAATCACTCGATTCATCAGGACCTGAATATCATCGACCTTTTAATGTGGGAGGTAAAATGGTCTGTTCTGTCTGCACAAAGATTTCAGATACCAGACTGGGAACGTTTAATGACTTTTCCAGGTTAAATTTGAGACTAATTACACCGATCACATTGGGGACGTTAAAGAATTTTCCCTCAGAATTTTGTACATTTCATTTCGGTCCCCCCTCAGCTTCGTCTGCTCCAAAGAAAACAATCCCAGTCTGTTCAATCTTTCCTCAGGACAAAAATTCTCATTTTTCTGGTACATGTTCTTAAATCCACTCTGTACTCTCTGTCTGCAATCACATCATTCCTGTACTGTACACAGTACTCCAACTCAGACCAAACTTGTCCTGTCCTGCCGTTTATCATGTAATTTCTTTGTCTTGTTTTTCCGAAAGCTTTCTTCCTCATGATAAAAATGCAGAACCACTCTTTCTATAATTGGCAAACTTCATATTCAGCAGCACAGTAGCATTGTGGATAGCACAATTGCTTCACAGCTCCAGGGTCCCAGGTTCGATTCCGGCTTGGGTCACTGTCTGTGCGGAGTCTGCACATCCTCCCCGTGTGTGCGTGGGTTTCCTCTGGGTGCTCCGGTTTCCTCCCACAGTCCAAAGATGTGTAGGTTAGGTGGATTGGCCGTGATAAATTGCCCTTAGTGTCCAAAATTTCCCTTCGTGTTGGGTGGGGTTACTGGGTTATGGGGATAGGGTGGAGGTGTTAACCTTGGGTAGGGTGCTCTTTCCAAGGGCCGGTGCAGACTCGATGGGCCGAATGGCCTCCTTCTGTACTGTAAATTCTATGATCTATGATCTATATTCGTGTTCCTACCATTGAATTCAAATCAATGATATGAACCAGGAATGGGGGACCCCAAACTGAGCAGAATCAATGATATAAACCAGGAATGAAAGACTAGGTACTAATCCCTGAATCAATGATTTAAACCAGGAATTAAGGACCCAGTACTGAATCCTGAATCAATGATATAAACCAGGAGTGAAGGACCCAGTACTGATTCCTGAATCAATTATATAAACCAGGAGTGAGGGACCCAGTACTGACTCCTGAATCAATGATATAAACCAGGAGTGAAGGACCCAGTACTGAATCCTGAATCAATTATATAAACCAGGAGAGAGGGACCCAGTACTGACTCCTGAATCAATGATATAAACCAGGAGTGAGGGATCCAGTACTGACTCCTGAATCAATGATATGTCAGTCACCATAGACTTTGCGATGTAAAAATGTAGAAGAAGCCGAGCATAGATTTGTCGAGGTTTAACATATTCCATTGACTGTGCCATCGGATCTGGGACAGACCATGGAACGTTTACATGGAGACTATGCTTCTACTCAGATTGTAATGGTAATGCTGTTGTACTTTGATACTAATGCTCAGACCTTATTTATACTGAATAAAATCTAATCACCGTCACCAATAAGGGTTATTACTGTCAATCATTTCAGAGTTTGAGAAAAGAGGACAACGGGTGCATTGATTCCCTGAACCCCATTTTCTAACATTACGGGTCAACAATAAAATCTCATCTCCCCCTGGCTCCTTTGCCAATTACCTTAGAGGGACTTACTTTCTGTTCAAGAGCCTGCCAAACCCTCTCACGCACTTTCCCTGAAGTGCATCAATTTAATCATGAAAAGTCGAGAAAAATCAAATATTTTCACTGCTAAAAGTTTATGAATGAAACAGGACATGGTTAGAAATTATTTAAGGATCAAAGACAACCAGAGTAAAAGGATGCGCATGGTGTTGTGGATCTTTGCTTCCTCTGTGCAATGTTCCCCTGACTCCCTGCTTTGGGCACAAGGAGTGAATCCCAGGGGTTGTGTCACCATCATCACAGGGTTTTATAATAAAATTGAGACATGCGAGGCAAAGTGTGTCGTTTTTAGAGTGATAGAGTTTTCCAGCACAAAAAGGCACTTCGGCCCATCGTGTCTGTGCCGGCCATCAGAAACCTATCTATTCTAATCCCATTTTCCAGCACTTGCTCTGTCGCCTTGTTTGCGATGGCGTGCCAAATGCTCATCTAAATACTTCTTAATTTTTGTCCATTTGTCCACAAAGGAAAATAAAATTGCTCGGCAATGGGATTAACTGGGTAGTTTCTCAAATATCTGGCGTGGCGCATGGCCTCATTCTGCGCTCTCTGAACCTCGTGTGTATTTACAGTGAGAGTTAGACATAGAACATGCAGTGCAGAAGGAGGCCATTCGGCCCATCTAGTCTGCACCGACCCACTTAAGCCCTCACTTCCACCCTATCCCCGTAACCCAATAACCCTTCCAAACCTTTTTTTTTGCTCACTAAGGGCAATTTAGCATGGCCAATCCACCTAACCTGCACATCTTTGTGGGAGGAAACCGGAGCACCCGGAGGAAACCCACGCAGACACTGGGAGAACGTGCAGACTCCGCACAGACGGTGACCCAGCGAGGAATCAAACCTGGGACCCTGGTGCTGTGAAGCCACAGCGCTATCCATTCGTGCTGCCCTGGAACCTGCTTCCTGTGAGTGTGGTAGAAGAGGAAATGATGGAATTCTTTCAAAAGGAAATTGGCTGGACACTTGTGGGAATTAATCCTACAGGGATGTATGCATGGAACGGGTAACGGGACAAATTGGTTTGCAATTGATGGGCTGAATGGCCCCCATTCCCTACTCTAATGATTCTGTTACTTAAAGAGAAAAATTTCAGCCGCTTCAGTTTCTCCAACTAATTGAAGTCCCTTATCTCTGGTGCCACTCTCGTAAATCTCCTCTAAGCCCCTCTCCAAGAACTTCACATCTTTCCTTTCAGAGGGTTCCTTTTCAGAGGGATAGAATTGAAAAGCAGCAAGCTAACGTTCAACTTGTTTAGAACTAGAGTTAGACTACACTGGGAGCTCTCTCAACATCTGTGATCTCCATTTAGAAAAAGGAAATAGAGGGGCAGCACGGTGGCACAGTGGTTAGCATTGCTGCCTACAGCGCTGAGGACCCGGGTTCGAATCCCGGCCCAGGGTCACTGTCCGTGTGGAGTTTGCACATTCACCCCGAGTCTGCGTGGGTTTCACCCCCACAACCCAAAAGATGTGCAGGTTAGGTGGATTGGCCACGCAAAATTGCCCCTTAATTGGGAAAAAAAAATAATTGGGTACTCTAAATTTATAAAACAAACAAAGAAAAGAAAAAGGAAATAGAGGCACCGAGAAGGAGCAACAAAGATTCACAAGAATAATACCAGAACTGAGAGCATTTACCCCTGAGGAAGGGTTGGGGCTGCTTTTCACTAGAAAAGAGAAGAATGAAAGTTGACATGTTGGAAGTCTTTAAGATTATGAATAATTCAATAATCCAATAGGAATTTCAATAGAAACCTCTTTACCCAGCGAGTGGTGAGAATGTGGAACTCACTACCACAGCGAGTGGTTGAGGTGAGCAGCATGAATCCATTGAAGGGGAAGCTAGATACAGACATGAGGGAGAAAGGAATAGAAGGAGATGCTGATGGGGGAGATGAAGAGGGCTGGGTGGAGGCTCACGTGGAGCATAAATACTGACAGAGACCAATTGAGCCGACTGGCCTGGCCCTGTGCTGTAGACTCAATGGAACAGAGACAAACGTATTTATTTGAGATCTACCAGTAGTGGTAGATGCAGAGTCTACCAAATAAATTCAGGCCAGCCTGAAGGGTCAAGTTGTTGTGATCTCATTTAAAGAGTGTGGAGCAGTCGCAGCATGTGGGTTACAATGAACATTCACCTTCTGAAAGCCCTTGTGTGGCCGGTGACAATGTGCGACTGTGAAAGCTGCAAATCAGGAAGAGCGACGAGGCTCCAATAAAAGTGTTTGAAATGAAAGGACTCAGACAGATATTCCGTGTGTCATGGACGGCAAAGTGGATGATTGAGTGGGTACTGGAGAAAGCTGGTGTTCAGAGGAACCTGTTTGACGCAGTGATATTGAGGAAGCTCACGTATTTTGCACATGTGTTACGACTAGGAAGGGAGTGGTTGAAAAAAGAGGTAATGCCAGGCACCTGGAAACTGTGTACAAGGAAGGCCCAAGATGGCCTGGGTGGATAATATCAGAATGTGGACTGGCCTCTCGATGGGACAGGCAGTGAGAGCAGCGGAGAAATCAGTGGAGAAAGATTGGCCAGAGTGCGGCCAACACTCGGAATGAGGATGGATGAAAGACAAGACAAGACACCTGTAGTGGGAGGAAAGAGAATATTTACTAAACAGGATAAAATTAATGTACAACACCTGCTTTTCCAGATCATTGCAGTGGAAATGTGCCCTCACTCAAAGAGAATCAGCCCACTGGAATGTAAATTGGAAGACCGACCAGTCCAGAGAGAAATCCTCCGATCCCACTTCACCCACTGTTAGAATGAACATGGTTCAGGCCTGGATGTGATTAACAGCAGCAAGAACAGCAGAATCCAACCCCTGGAATCACTTATGAACTCTCTGGTGTCTCCTCAGGTTGGATGAATCTCTGAATCCTTTCCCACAGTCTGAACAGGTGAATGGCTTTTCCCCAGTGTGAACTCGCTGGTGTGTCAGCAGGTGGAATGACCGACTGAATCCCTTCCCACACACGGAGCAGGTAAATGGCTTCTCCCCAGTGTGAATTCGCTGGTGTGTCAGCAGGTCAGATGAATCTCTGAATCCTTTCCCACACACTGAGCAGGTGAACGGTCTTTCTCCAGAGTGAACTTGACGGTGTCTCAGCAAGTTGGCTGACTGAGAGAATTCCTTCCCACACATGGAGCAGGTGAACGGTCTCTCTCCAGAGTGAACCTGACGATGTCTCAGCAGGTTTGCTGACTGAGAGAATTCCTTCCCACACACGGAGCAGGTGAACGGTCTCTCTCCAGAGTGAACTTGACGGTGTCTCAGCAGGTTTGCTGACTGAGTGAATTCCTTCCCACACACGGAGCAGGTTAACGGTCTCTTCCCTCTGTGAACTCGACGGTGTCTCAACAAGTTGGATGAATTAGTAAATCCTTTCCCACACACGGAGCAGGTGAATGGCCTCTCCCCAGAGTGAACTCGTTGGTGTGCCAGCAGGATGGATGAATATCTGAATCCTTTCCCACACTGAGAACAGGTGAACGGCCTCTCCCCACTGTGAACTCGACGGTGTCTCAGCAGGTCAGATGCATTAGTAAATCCCTTCCCACACTGAGAGCAGGTGAACGGCCTCTCCCCGGTGTGACTGCGTTGATGAGTCTCCAGCTCAGACGGGGATCTGAATCCCTTCCCACAGTCTCCACATTTCCACGGTTTCCCCATGTTGCGGGTGTCCATGTCTTGACGCTTTTCCAGTCACATTGATGGTAAAACGGATGTTGATTTTCCCCGTCCTAACGAATCGAGTGACTCTGTAGGATCTTGATGTGAAGTTTGGTTTGAGATTTCTTATTGCAAATCTTCCCCTTTTAATATCCTGTTAAAGGAGTTTACAAATGTCATCACCGTCAGTACAACTCAGAAATTCAGTACAGACAGTTCTAGTTGCTGTGGAACATGCTTTCCTTTCTTTACCCAAAAGCTGTAAATTTCCACCCCTGCTCTCTGCTCTGACACTCGCATACACTCCCTTCATCCTTAGTTAGGTAGGGCTACTGGATTATGGGGATACGGTGGAGGTGTGGGCTTAAGCTTAAGTAGGGTGCTCTTTCCAAGGGCCGGTGCAGACTCGATGGGCTGAATGGCTTCCTTCTGCACTGCAGGGATTCTATGATTCTCACTCTGCTGTTTCTAATATACCCTTTAGTCCTGAAGATGCTAATTCTGTTGATCGACAGATCAGTGTTTCCTGATCTCGACCGAGAAATAGGAGCTGGAGTCAGCCATCAAGCCAACTCCACCGTTTAATAAGATCACGGCTGGTCTGAGAGTAATCTCAAATCTTCCATACAGGGAGTAAATATGGAGCAGTATTTGATGGTTAATCTGCTGAGCAGAAGAGAAATGGGTCTGGATTCTCCGCCCCACCACGCCACAATTCTACCCCGACCCGTAGGCGGGATTCTCCATTAAGCCGCCGGTCAATGGGAGTTCCCATTGTTGGGCAGCCCCACGCCGTCGGGAAACCCCGGGCACCGGCTCTGGGTCACTGTCGGTGTGGCGTTTGCACATTCTCCAGTGTTTCCGTTGGTTTCACCCCCACAACCCACCATCACAGGGGTTTGCGCATTCTCTTTTTTTTTTTTAATTTAGAGTACCCAATTAATTTTTTCCAATTAAGGGGCAATGCAGCGTGGCCAATCCACCTACCCTGCACATCTTTGGGCTGTGGGGGCGAAACCCACGCGACCACGGGGAGAATGTGCAAACTCCACACGGACAGTGACCCAGAGCCGGGATCGCACCTGGGACCTCGGTGCCGTGAGGCAGCAGTGTTAACCACTGCCCCACCGTGCTGCCCGTGTTTGCACATTCTCCCGTGTTTGCGTGTGTTTCGCCCCCACAACCCAGAAAGATGTGCAAGGTCGGTGGATTGGCCACACCAAATTCCCCATTAATTGAAAAAAATCAATTGGGCACTCTAAATTTATTTTTTAAAAAAAAGGAAAGTTGGGGGCAGGAGGAAAATGGGGTTAAGACAATGATCAGATGGCCAGTTTATTAACTTTGATTGGTTGAATAGCCTCCTGCTGCTAATTCTGATGACCTTGTTCTGCTGTTATTCAGATGGCCGCAAATGCACCCTGCAGCACTTGCACTTCTAAACAGGGTGCCCGTAAATCGGACCTTTCAATCAATGGGTCAAACATTTTCTCTCCTGGTCTCCGGAACCCTGAAGCCCCTTGGGTAGCAGGGTGGCATAATGGTCAGCACTGCTGCCTCACAGCGCCAGGCACCCAGGTTCAATTCTGGCCTTGGGTGACTGTGTGGAGTTTACAAGTTTCCCCGTGACTGCGTGGGTTTCCTCCAGCTGCTCCGGTTTCATTCCACAGTCCAAAGATGTACAGGTTAAGTGGGGAGTGAGGGGCAGCATGGTGGCGCAGTGGGTTAGCTCTGCTGCCTCACGGCGCCGAGGTCCCAGGTTTGATCCCTGCTCTGGGTCGCTGTCCGTGTGGAGTTTGCACATTCTCCCCGTGTTTGCGTGGGTTTCACCCCCACAACCCAAAGATGTGCAGGGTAGGTGGATTGGCCACGCTAAATTGCCCCTTAATTGGAAAAAATGAATTGGGTACTCTAAATTTATTTTTAAAAAGTGGGGAGTGGGCCTAGGTAGGGTCCTCTTTCAGAGGGTCAGTGCAGACCTGATGGGCCCAATGGCCTCATTCTGCACTGTCAGGAATTTATAATTCCCTCAACAAAGAAGCCCAGATGGCCACGCATGCGCTCTGCCTCCCGCTAAGCCAAGATGGCAGCGGTGCAACTGGGCCTGATTCCGGATACAAGCCCCGCAGCTGCAAACCCGGGACCTGCGGTCTTATTCCAACCCTGGTGCCCGTACTGGGGGTTCATGAAGCCTCCGTTCCCTCCACCAACCCGACTCTCGGCTCCATTTCTCGCCCCGACTCTCACCCTCAGAAAATGCCGCTCCCGCACTCGCAGGGCTCCGAGCAAAGTGACACTGCGCATGCTCCCCATACACATTGAAATTTCAAACAGTTAACACAAAATAACTTACCATTTGAGATAAATTAAGAAAGTAAATCTCAAATTGTGAATTGGTGATCTGCTATGTTCCATTTCTCAAAGTTCCTCTGTGCGACCATGCAGAGTTCTTAGAGCTTATATACTGTTTCCTCTCTTTCCCCTATCTCTGATGTTGCTGACTCTGGCTGGGTTCAATCGCACAGTCACTGGTTCCCCTCTCTTTCCGATACTGAATATTCACTGTTTTACAGAATAATACTGCACAAATATAAGTCATTCGGTCCATTATTCCTGTTCTGTCTCTTTGGAAGATCTATCCAATAAATCCCACAGCCCTGCTGGCAGAGTCAGAATAATGTATATCTGCTGTAGTAATCCGACATCTTAAATGGAAAAAGTTTTCCAGTTTGATAGTTCACAGTCACATTCACCCCTGTGGAAAGATTGTTTGCCCAATTTAATGAGCAGCTATTAAGTGCTCGCCCTTTGCTATGCACACAGAGCACCTGGTAGAGTTTAAGTGAATAATTCAACAGACCGCACAACCAGTGACATTAGTAATAAAGGGTCACGTTAAGAGTGTATCCTGGTGTGACAGAGTAGATTAATTATGGGGTTTCAAAATAAAGGCATTAATATCCTGCAACTTCACAATTATCATTTGACTGGAATATTGCAGTACGAAAGAGCCCCACATGCCTGTCAGAGGCAAGAGACCTGTTAAATCTACACTACTGTTAGACTGTACTAGATGTTTGTGGATGAGTCTGGGGTTTATGAACATGGTCCATATCTTCCATTCCCAATGACAGCTGTAGTATCCTTATTAAATACCCAACACAATATTTAGCCTAGAGATCTGAGGACATCATCATCATCAGAGCTCTTGAAATCGTTGCTGAAAACACAAAATTCTGAAAGCTCCATCAGCTGTAACACCCTTCCTGAAAACATACTTCTCTGGAAAAAAACATCACACAGCTTTTGCACAGCAGAAAGGAACCCACTCACCGACCATTCCAAACTCTGAATGATGTTGCAGGCAAGTGTCCATGATAAATTTTGCTATTTGTAAGGTGAAGGTACATTAGCAGCAGGAGTTACTGAAACAGGTGATGGTAATAACCAAGCAGACTGACTCACCAGGGAATACCACTACAAACCTACCTCCAGCCTGAAAAATATCCATTGACTGTTACTCTCTGTTTCCGATTATCCAGCCACTTTTGTATCCACGTCACTACTGTCCCTTTTATTCCATGAACTATAATTCTTCTGACAAGTCTGTTGCGTTGCATTGTATTAAATGCCGACTGAAAGTCCACGCACACTACATCAACAGCATTACCCTCAAAATCCAGATGTTAAATAGACTGCATTGCTTTTGTCTACTGTCTCTGTTAAAAACATTTGATTAGATTGGTCAGCCAAGACTTTCCCTTTGAAAACGACGAGTCAGAATACAGGAGGGAGATAGAGAACCTAGTGGAGCGGTGCAGTGACAACAATCTCTCCCTCAATGCCAGCTAAACTAAAGAGCTGGTCATTGACTTCAGGAAGCAAAGTACTGTACACACCCCTGTCAGTATCAACGGGGCCGAGGTGGAGATGGTTAGCAGTTTCAAATTCCTAAGGGTACACATCACCAAAAATCTGTCCTGGTCCACCCACGTCGACGCCACCACCAAGAAAGCACCTATACTTCCTCAGGAAACTATCTCCCGCTGCCTGGGGAAAGCGGGCAGCATAATCAAAGATCCCTCCCACCCGGCTTACTCACTCTTCCAACTTCTTCCATCGGGCAGGAGATACAGAAGTCTGAGAACACGCCCAAACAGACTCAAAAACAGCTTCTTCCCCACTGTTACCAGACTACTAAACGACCCTCTTATGGACTGACCTGATTAACACTACACCCTGTATGCTTCATCTGATGCCGGTGCTTACATAGTTACATTGTGTACCTTATGTTGCCCTATTATGTATTTTCTTTTATTTCCTTTTCTTTTCATGTACTTAATTATCTGTTGAGCTGCTCGCAGAAAAATACTTTTCACTGTACCTCGGTACACGTGACAATAAACAAATCCAATCCAATCCAAAATACATACTGACTGTTCATTGTTATATTTTTCAGTGTAATGTCCTCAGCCCAACCATCTTCAGCTGCTTAATCAATGACCTTCTTTCCAACATAAGGTGAGATGTGGGATGTTCACTGATGATTGTACAATGTTCACGACTCCTTCGACAATGAAGCAGTCCACCTGCAAATGCAGCAGGATCTGGACAGTATTCAGGCTTGGGCTAACAAATGCAAGTGACATTCACGCCACACAAATGCTAGGCAATGACCATCTCCTCTCCAATAAGAGAAGCAAACCATCGCCCCTCGACATTCAATGGCATTAGCATTGCTGAATCTCCCACTATCAACATCCCGGGGTTACCATTGACCAGAAACTGAACTAGACCAGTCATATAAATACAATGGCTACAAGAGCAACTCAGGGGCTAGGATTCCTGCGGCGAGTAACTCACCTCCTGACTCCCCAAAACCTGTCCGCATCTACAAGGCACAAGTCAGAAGTGTGATGGAATTCTCTCCACTTGCCTGGATCAGTGCAGCTCCGACAACACTGAAGAAGCTCAACACCATCCAGGACAAAGCAGTTGTTTGATTGGCACACCTTCCACAAACATTCACTCCCTCCACCACCGTTGAACAGAAGCAGCCTTGTGTACCATCTACAAGATGCACTGCAGTAACTCACAGAGGCACCTTAGGCAGCACGTCCCAAACCCATGACCACTACCATCTAAAAGGACAAGGGCAGCGGATACATAGGATGTCACCACTTGAAAATTCCCCTCCAAGTCACTCACCAACCTGACTTGGAAATATATTGCCATTCCTTCATTGTGACTGGGTCAAAATCCTGGAACACCCTCCCTGACAGCACTGTGGGTGTAACCACACCACATGGACTACAGCGGTTCAAGAAGGCAGCTCACCACCATCTTCTCAAGGGCAATTATATCTTTATTATTAGTGTCACAAGTAGGCTTACATTAACACTGCAATGAAGTTACTGTGAAAATTTCCTAGTCGCCACATTCCGGCGCCTGTTCGGGTCACAGAGGGAGAATTCAGAATGTCCAATTCACCCAACAGCGCGTCTTTCGGGTTTAAGGATGGACATCAAATGCTGGCCTTGCCAGCGAACCCCACATCCCATAAAATTGAATAATTTGTTTTTTCTTGATGTTCTTATGTTCTCTACTTTCATTAGGGTTCTATTATTTATTGATGTGGCACTGACTGGTCTACCATCCCTGAGCATGTTCTGTCCCCTTCTTAAAACATAATTACATTAGTGATCCACTAGTCCTCTGAAACTGCACCTTTAGTGAATGAATTATGAGTCGTATTGACTGCTGTCACTTCCCTACAATCTTTAAAAATGTTAACTTAATCCATCCTCTTTAAATTATATTAGTTTATTTAACACATCCTTGATTTTAAATGAACTTATCTCATTACTTATCTTATTATTTAATGTTATGTTTACCTGTTCTCTCTCCCTAGGAAAAAGGGATATACAAAATGTTTGAATATTTCTGTCATCTCTCTATCATTAACAGTGGTATTATGCTGTCTATCCCTTAATGGTCCAATTCACATCACATCTTTTATGGTGTATCTGTAAAGTATTTCATTATTTTGTTTAATGTGCCTGGATAATTTATTTTCACAATGGAGGTGTCACTGTGAAGACTGTGCAAGTCATAATAGGCGACATGGTAGCAATGGTTAGCACTATTGCTTCACAGCACCAGGGTCCCATGTTCGATTCCCGGCCTGGGTCACTGCCTGTGCGGAGTCTGCATGTTCTCCCCATGTCTGCGTGGGTTTCCTCCGGGTGCTCCGGTTTTCTCCCACAAATCCCAAAGACGTGCTTGTTAGGTGAATTGGACATTCTGAATTCTCCCTCAGTGTACCCGAACAGGCGCCAGAGTGTGATGACTCTGGGATTTTCACAGTAACCTCATTGCAGTGTTAATGTAAGCCTACTTGTGATAATAATAAAGATTATTATTATTACCAGTAAGAATTGTCAGCAAGCATTAATCAACACTTTCTAATTGGCGATATTAATCAGTGTAACCTTTCAGAAACTGTAATTGTAGATTTTGCATCAAAGATCAATATCGGATTGCAGTAAAAGTTCATAATTTTATTGGAATGGAATATCCACCATGAGTTATTGAATTAAGCAGAAAGGTCAGATTATGCTTTTAAAAAGGGAGACTGCAGTCCTGAAAATCTAGAATATTTAACTCCAGCCAGGTATTCTTAATATCAGCAGAAACAAACCAAATATATTCAGATGACCAATTATTGACAGAATTAATAGCAGCAGTTCAAAGAATAAACAAAGAAAAGTACAGCACAAGAACAGGCCCTCCAAGCCTGCACCGACCATGCTGCCTGTCTAAACTAAAATCTTCTACACTTCCTGGGTCCGTATCCCTCTATTCCCATCCTATTCATGTATTTGTCAAGATGCCCCTTAAACGCCAGTATCGTCACTGCTTCCACCATCTCCTCCGGCAGCGAATTCCAGGCACCAACTACCCTCTGTGTAAAAAACTTCCCTTAAACCTATGCCCCCTAGTAATTGACCCCTCTACCCTGGGGAAAAGCCTCTGACTATCCACTCTGTCTATACCCCTCATAATTTTGTAGACATTTTGTTATAGCATAATTTAACAACTGCCGTCACTTGTGAACTTGCTGATGTGACAGTAGGTGTTGTGACTGAGTGAATCCCTTCCCACTGCCTCTCCTCGGTGTGAATTTGCCGGTGTGACCAAAGGCCAGATGAATGAGTGAATCCCTTCCCACACACAGGGCAGGTGAATGGTCTCTCCCCAGTGTGAGTGCGTTGGTGTGAAGTGAGGTTGGAGGACTGCCTGAACTTCTTTCCACAGTAAGTGCAGCTGAACGGCGTCTCATCAGTGTGAATTCGTTGGTGTAACACAAGGCTGGCTGACCGAGCGAATCCCTTCCCACACTCAGAGCAGGTGAATGGCCTCACCCCAGTGTGAACCCGCTGGTGCGCAGTGAGGTTGGATAACTGCCCGAAACTCTTTTCACAGGAAGTGCAGCTGAAGGACTTTTCCTCGGTGTGATTTCGCTGGTGTCTTAGCAGGGTGGTTGACTTAGTAAATCCCTTCCCACACACACAACAGGTGAATGGCCTCTCCCCAGTGTGGCTGCGTCGATGGATTTCTAGCAGACATGGGAAATTAAATCCTTTGCCACAGTCCTCACATTGCCACGGTTTCTCCATGGTCCCTGTCCCAGTGTGACTGCGTCGATGGTATTCCAACAGGGATGGATAATTGAATCCTTTCCCGCATTCCTCACATTTCCATGGTCTCTCTCCCGTGTGACTGCGTCGGTGAATTTCCAGCAGGGATGGATAATTGAATCCCTTCCCACAGTCCTCACATTTGCATGGTTTTTCCATAGTCTCAGCCCCAGTGTGACTGCGTCGATGGATTTCCAGTCGGGATGGATAATTAAATTGTTTCCCACAGTCCCCACATTTCCACGGTTTCTCCATGTTGCCGGTGTCCTCGTGGCTCTCCAGGTTGGATGATTAGTTGAAGCCTCATTCACACACACAACACGTGTATGGTTTCTCCCCGCTGTCAGGCTTTGCAACCAGATAAACCTCTTTCCAGTCAGTATACTGGACTCTATCACTCCGGTCTGAGTGCTTCCAGGTCCTTTTATAAAATAGAATGAGACAAAGTCACAGCACAGAAGGAGACAGTCACCCTGAAGTTAGAAATCCTTTTATTTCTGTGACAAATCAGAATTTCACAAAAGTCATTACTGTCAGTCCAAACAGAAATTCAGAACGGACAATTCTAGTTTCTATGGAATATTTATTCCTCACTTGTTGCTCAAAATCACCATCCTGCACATTTTTGCTCCTTCCTGGGGTGAAATCATAGTTTTACAGCACAAAAAGAGGCCCATTATGTCTGTGCTGACCATCAGACACCTACCTAATCTAATCCCATTTTCCAGGACTTGTTCCAAAGCTTTACATGCTATTCCAAATCAAGTGCTCATCTAAGTGATTCTTAAATGTTGAGTGTTCCTGCCTCTACCACCCTTTCAGGTAGTGAGTTCCAGATTACCACCAGCTTCTGGGTGAAAAACCTTTCCCTCAAATCCCCTACCCCTCACCTTAAATCTATGCCCCCAGGCTACTGACCTCTCTACTAAGGGGACAAATACATTCCTCTCTACGTCCCTCATATTGTACACCTCGATCATGTCCCTCTCAGTTTTCTCTGCACTGAGGAAAATAACTCCAGCCTCTCTTAATAACTGAAACATTCCAGCCCAGGCAACACCTTGGTGACAAAAAGAAAATGCTGGAAAATCTCAGCAGGTCTGGCAGCATCTGTAGGGAGAGAAAAGAGCTAACGTTTCGAGTCCAGATGACCCTTTGTCAAAGCATCTTGGTGAATCTCCTCCACTCGGGTGCAATAACATCCTCTAATGTGGCGATCACAACTGCACACAATATTCGAACTGTGGCCTAACAAGTGTTTTAAACAGATCCATCAGAGCCTCCCTGCTTTTATGTTCTATGCTTCGGCAAATAAAAGCAAGTATCTCATTTGCCTTCTTAACCAGCTGAACTCCCTGTGCTGCTGCCTCAGGGACTGCGGACAAGCTCCCTCTGACCCTCCACTTCCCAACGTCCTGCCCTTCATTGTTACAGCAAGAAGTCTTACAACACCAGGTTAAAGTCCAACAGGTTTGTTTTGAATCACTAGCTTTCGGAGCGCTGCTCCTTCCTCGGGTGATGGAGCAGCGCTCCGAAAGCATTCACCTGAGGAAGGAGCAGTGCTCTGAAAGCTAGTGATTCGAAACAAACCTGTTGGACTTTAACCTGGTGTAGTAAGACTTCTTACTGTGCTCACCCCAGTCCAACAGCCTGGCATCTCCACATCATGGTTACGTCACCAAGATACCCGCGCCTGCGCTCTGCTCCCAGCTGGAAAAAGATGGCGGCCGTTAATTAGTCGTGATCGGCACAGGCTTGGGTGGCCTGTTACTGTGCTTTTCTTTGTTCATCTGGGCCTGCCCCCGGAGAAAGCACTGAGGTTGCAATCGCGGGAACTGCAGTTTGTCATTGGGTGTTTGCGGCCTACACCGGCTGTTAATAAACCTTCTTCCCACCCTCGCAGTCGCCGGATCCCCTCCCGCTACCGCCTCTTACCGGCTGCCGAGCGACAAACGGGCGTCTCTCCAACACCCAGCCTGCGCATGCTCGGAAAATGAACTAACTGCGCATGCGTTCCGATTTCCAGCTCTGTCGGAGGCTGGGTAAAATCTCCGCCATTAGATCCCCCCCCCCCCTCACGTCAGAGGCTGCGCTCATCCCCGACTCAGCTTCCTGCAGCCGCATCGCGCATGCTCCAGCGAGCGGGCTGGGGGGGGGGAGGGAGGGGCGGAGTTTTTCCGCGCATGTCCGTTGAAGATGGACCTAAACATGTGTCATTGCAAAATAAAATGCTATCAAGTCGTGAACATTACTCCCAATCCTGGTGTAAACTTCATTTGCAGCGTTAATAGAACAAAGACATGTACAGCACAGGAACGGGCCCTTCGGCCCTCCAAGCCCGTGCCGACCATGCTGCCCGTCTAAACGACAATCGTCTACACTTCCTGGGTCCGTATCCCTCTATTCATGTATTTGTCAAGATGCCCCTTAAATGTCCCTATCGTCCCTACTTCCACCACCTCCTCCGGCAGCGAGTTCCAGGCACCCACTACCCTCTGCGTAAAAAGCTTGCCTCTGTACATCTACTCTAAACCTTGCCCCTCTCACCTTAAACCTATGCCCCCTAGTAATTGACCCCTCTACCCCGGGGAAAAGCCTCTGACTATCCACTCTGTCGATGCCCCTCATAATTTTGTAGACCTCTATCAGGTCTCCCCTCAACCACCTTCGTTCCAGTGAGAACAAACCGAGTTTATTCAACCGCTTAATGTAAGTCTACTTGTGACAATAAAGATTCTTATTAATAATCTTTATCAGTGTCACAAGTAGGCTTACATTAACACTATAAATGAAGGTAGTGAAAAGCCCCTAGTCGCCACTCCGGTACTATCAAAGGCAAAATTAATGCATTAAATATTATTTATTAATGGCCTTCTTTCAAAATGTAATCATGTTAAATCTGATTTAATTTCCCAATTTCGATTCCCTGCCTCATTATGTTCCTCCAAACCCGTTAACTGTATCTAACAGTGTAATGTTAATAATAATCTTTATTAGTGTCACAAGTAGGCTTACATTAACACAGCAATGAAATTACTGTGAAAATCCCCAAGTCGGCACACTCCTGCACCTGTTCGGGTACACAGAGGGAGAATTCAGAATGTCCATTTCACCTAACAAGCACATCTTTCAGGACTTGTGGGAGGAAACCGGAGAACCCAGAGGAAACACAGACAAAGGGTGAAGGTAGAGACTCTGCCAGTGACCCAAGCCAGAAATCGAACCTGGGTCCCTGGCACAGAAGCAAGTGTTAACCACTGCGCTACCATGCCATGAGTGGTAATCGATTGTCCTGGAAACCAACAGGAAGAGAATCATAGAATCCCTACGTGCAGGAGGCAACTATTCGGCCTATCGAGTCTGCATTGACCCTTTGAAAGGCCACCCTACCCAGGCCCATACCCTGCCCTATTCCTGCAACACCACCCAAAGGGGCAATTTAGCAAAGCCAATCCACCTAACTTACACATCTTCGGACTGTGGGAGAAAACCAGAGCATCTGGAAGGACCCACGCAGACACCGGGATAACGTGCAAGCTCCACAGTCACGCGAGGTCAGAATCGAACCCGGGTCCCTGGCACTGTGAGGCAATTCTAACCACTCTGCCATCGTGCTGCCCCATAAGTGAATCCAGATGGGTTTTTCTTTTACACCAATCATGGTCATTAGACTTTTAATTCGTTTTTTATATTGAATTTAAATGTCACCATCTGCCGTCTTGGAATTCAGACCCGGGTTGTCAGATCTTATCCCAGGTCTCCAGATTGCTGGTCTTGTGACACGACCACTGCACCTTCGCAGCACTCAGAGGATTAAGGGAGCAGCGAGTTATGTAACAAATCACGGGGCTGGAACCTGTGTTCAGCAGTCAAATGAGTAATTGTGAATTAAAAACAGGAAATGCTGGAAAAACACATGTCCAGCGGAGAGAAACCGAACTCGTGCCGGAGTCCGTATGGCTTCTTCAGAGTTAAATCAGTGTGAAACCCTGGTTACCAATTGATGTTTCAAACTTAAATCTGCCTTTTTATTTTCCGTCTGGAACAAATCAGTTTTATATTAATCTCTGATTTGACACCATGTTACTGGCATTTACTGTTCTTCTTCCTGGCTCTGAGCACAGTTGTAAAGGAGTTTTCAGTTCCATGTATGAAAACAAAAATGAAAAATCGCTTGTCACAATTAGGCTTCAAATGAAGTTACTGTGAAAAGCCCCTAGTCGCCACATTCCGGCGCCTGTTCGGGGAGGCGGTACAGGAATTGAACCTGCTCTGCTGGCCTGCCTGGGGCTGCTTTAAAAGCCAGCTATTTAGCCCTGTGCTAAAGCAGCCTCTAAGAGCTCTGAGCCACAGGAGAGAAGCTGGGACATTTCTTTTACGTTAACCCACAGTGTCAGTGAAGAGAGATGAGAAAGATCAAAGTGCCCGTTTGTCTCCCTCAATGTGTCCCTGAAGGACCGTCCAGGCTGAAGCTCTGGTATTGCCGTATCATCCAATTTTTGTCCTTTCTGAGCTCCAGGCAGTTGATGTTAAACAATCAGGTAGGAAAGACACAAAGGTCAAAACAAATCTGATTTATTTGACATTTAACTAGAATATTAAACGTCCAGCCCAGTTACAGGGATTATTAACATCAACAGAAGCAAACGCGAACTGTCAGAATGAACATCATTCAGTCCTAGATGTGATTATCAGCAGCAATAACAGCAGAATCCAATCCCTGCAGTCACTTGTGCATCGGCGTGTCAGTTAGTGAGTTGACCAATTGAATCTCTTCTCACAGGTATACAGCCCCTCACCAGTATGAATGTGTTTGGGTTCAGATCCAGTCGCTTGCCCTCTAGTATATTAACAACTGGTTATTCTGAGCTTGTAATCCAGAGAATAAGGTGCCAGCATTTCAACTATGGGGAGCACAGCCACTGCCAAGGGCTGATTCTGACTGACAAAGCTAAAGCCAATGGTAGCGCACACCAAGATAGAGACAATGCAAGAGAGAAAAGTACTAATATTGGAAATGATAAACAGACTGTGACAGCAAGGGGCAGAGGGTACAAATCTAGAGTGATTCAGCAGATAAGGCTAGATGCTACAAAAATAATAAAAGGACAACAGTTAAGGCTCTGTATCTAAATTCATGTAGCATTCAAAATAAAATGAATGAACTGATATTAAATCCTATTTGCATTAAGTGCGATCTGATAGCTGTTACAGAGGCATGGCTACAGGGTGACATAGATTGGGACCTGAATATTGAAGGGTATGTGACATTTAGGAAGGATAGGAAGTTAAGAACAGATGGAGGGGTGGCTCTGTTAATTAATGACGGTATTAGCACATTAGAGAGGGATGACCTAAATTCAGAAACCAGGATGTAGAAGCAGTTTGGGTTGCGATGAGACATTATAAAGGCAAGAAGTCACTTGTGGGAGTGGCTTCTAAATTGTAACTACACGGTAAGGCAGGGTATAAAAGAGATAATGGGAGGTAGTCAGAAAGGCAATAATCAAGGGAGATTTTAATCTACATATAGATTGGGAAAATCAAATGGGCAAAAGTAGCGTAGATGAAGAGTTAATACAATGTTTTCTGGATAGTTTGTTAGAAGATGTTCTGGAACCAACCAGAGGGCAGGCTATATGAGATCTAGTATTGTGCAATGAGATAGGATTAATTGATAACCTCATTGTGAAGACACCCTTAGGTAGCAGCGATCATAATGTGATTGAATTTTACATTCAGTTTGACCATCAACAAAACAAACTCCAATTATTTGAACGAACATGCTTCAGATTGGATGTGATTAACAACAGTGAAACAAGCCCCTGCTCTTACTCGTGAACTTGCTGACGCGTCACAAAGTTGGATGAACGAGTGAATCCCTTCCCCACACACAGAGAAGATGAACAGCCTCTCCCCAGTGTGAACTCGCTGGTGCTCCACCAGACTGGATGACTGAGTGAATCTCTTCCCACACATGGAGCAACTGAACGGTCTTTCACCAGTGTGAGCTCTCTGGTGTTTCTGCAGGGTGGATGATTGACTGACTCCCTTCCCATTCATGGAGCAGGTGAATAGCCTCTCTCCCGGGTGATGGCGCTGGTGTGTCAAGCACCTCACTTCTGCTTTCAAAACTCTTCACACATTCAGAACATTTAAAAGTCTATCAGTGTGAACACATCGATGTGTCAGTAGGCTGGATAATCGTGCAAATTCCTTCCCACACACCAAACAGGGAACAGCTTCTCCCCGGTGTGAACTCCCATCTGGATAAGGAGCTTGGATAGCTCTGTAAATCCCTTCCCACACACAGAGCAGGTGAACGGCCTCTCCCCAGTGTCTCTGCGTCGATGAATTTCCAGCTGGTATAGGGAAGCGAACCCCTTCCCGCAGTCCCCACATTTTCATGGCGCCGGTTGTCCTGGTGTCTCTCCACGTTGGGCGATCATGTTGAAGCCTCGTCCACAGACAGGGCACATGCACAGTTTCTCCCCACTCTGAATGGTGTGATGTTTTTTCAGGCTGTGTAACCGATTAAAGCTCTTTCCAAATACACATGTTTCCCAATCGGAAACCCTGGATGAATAGTGATATCCACTGCTTGCTGAAGTCTAGGTCTGAGGCGTTCATGTCAGGCGTCTCTGATCTATACAAAAAAGCCAAATATGATCTAAGGAGATCCATCAAAGATGCCAAAAGACAGTACTGGACCAAGCTAGAGTCCCAGGCTAGCCACACAAACCCCCACCAACTATGGCAAGGTCTGCAAGACAAAAGGGCTACAAGATGAAGGCATGTAAAATCGTCGGCTCTAACGCACCACTCCCTGATGAGCTCAATGCATTCTATGCCCGCTTTGAGCAAGAGTCAGCGAGAGCACGCTCTACCGTGGAAGCCTCGGATGAACTCATATCTGAGGTCACCATTGCAGATGTTAGAGCAGCCTTCTCAAAGGTAAACCCACGGAAAGCCACTGGCCTGGATGGGGTACCCGGAAGAGCACTCAGGCCATGCGCGGATCAGCTGGTGGGGGCATTTGCAGACATCTTCAACCTCTCTTTACAGCAATCGGAGGTCCCTATCTGCTTCAAGAAGACGGTCATCATCCATGTACCAAAAAAATGGCAAGCTGCGTACCTTAATGACTATCATCCAGTGGCTCTGACATCCATCATTATGATGTGCTTCAAAAGATTAGTCAAGGCAAAATCAATTACAGCCTCCCAGATTGCCTTGATCAGTTCGCCTACTGTTGCAACAGGTCTACAGCAGACACCATCTCCCTGGCCCTGCACTCTACCCTGGAACACCTAGATAACAAAAACACCTATGTCAGACTCCTATTTATTGACTACCGCTCAGCCTTCAACACCATTATTCCAACAAAACACATCTCCAAACTCTGTGGCCTGGGCCTCGGCTCCTCCCTCTGCGACTGGATCCTGAACTTCTTAACCCGCAGGCCACAATCAGTAAGGATAGGCAACAACATCTCCTTCAGGATCATCCCAAACCGGTGCTCTACAAGGCTGTGTCCTCAGCCCCCTACTATACTCATTAACACACATATGACTGTTTGGCCAAATTCCCAATTCGATTTTCAAACCCACCATAGTGGGTTGGATCTCAAACAATGACGAGACAGAGTACAGGAATGAGATAGAGAATCTGATGAACTGGTGCGACGACAATAATCTCTCCCTCAATGTCAACAAAACGAAGGAGATTGTCATAGACTTCAGGAAGCGTAGTGGAGCTTCATGTTTTTAGGTGTCCAGATCACCAACCTGTCCTGGTCCCCCCCATGCCAACACTATAGTTATGAAAGCCCACTGACGACTCTACTTGTTCAGAAGCTAAGGAGATTTGGCATGTCAGTTACGACTCTCACCAACTTTTAGAGATGCACCACAGAAGGCATTCTTTCTGGTTGTTTCACAGCTTGGTCTGAATCCTGCTCTGCCCAGGCCGCAAGAAACTACAAAAGGTCGTGAATGTAGCCCAATCCATCATGCAAACCAACCTCCCATCCATTGACTCTGTCTACAATTCCCACTGCCTCAGAAAGGCAGCCAGCATAATTAAGGACCCCACGCACCCCAGACATACTCTCTTCCACCTTCTTCTATCAGGAAAAAGATACAAACGTTTGAGGTGACATACCAACCAACTCAAGAACAGCTTCTTCCCTACTGTCATCAGACTTTTGAATGGACCTCGTATTAAGTTGATCTTTTCTCTACACCTTGCTTTAACTGTAACATTATATTCTGCAGTCTCTCCTTCCTTCCTTATGTACGGTATGCATTGTTTGTACAGCATGCAAGAAACAATACTTTCCAATATATACTAATGCATGTGACAATACGAAACGAAAATCGCTTATTGTCACGAGTAGGCTTCAAATTAAGTTACTGTGAAAAGCCCCTAGTCGCCACATTCCGGCGCCTGTTCGGGGAGGCTGGTACGGGAATTGAACCGTGCTGCTGGCCTGCCTTAGTCTGCTTTCAAAGCCAGCGATTTAGCCCTGTTATAAATAATAAATCAAATCAAGACTCGGAGCTTTTCCAGTCACACTGATGTTTGAAATATTTTCCCACAGATAGAACAGACAAATATTTCTCCTTCCACATTCAGGTCCTGATGAAGAGAGTCACTCTGATTTTATTTTATTTATTTATTGTCACATATGAATAGTGTTGTTCTGCGTACAGTCCAGGCAGATCGCTCCAGACATGAATACATACAACGTACCATAAATACACTGTGTAAATACATAAACATAAGATATCGGGTGCAGCAAATGGAATATAGTGCTACAACTGGAGAGGGGAGGCGTAGAAAGATCAGTTCAGTCCATACGAGAGCCATTCAGGAGTCTGGTAACAGTGGGGAAGAAGCTGTTTTTGAATCTTTGGTGCATGTTCTCAAACTTTTGTAACTTCTGCCCGATGGAAGAGGTTGGAAGAGAGAATAACCCGGGGGCGGCGGGGTCTTTGATTATGCTGCCCGCTTTCCCAAGGCACCGGGAGGTGTAGACAGAGTCAATGGATGGGAGGCGGGTTTGCGTGATGGACTGGGCTATGTTCACAGCTCTCTGTTGTTTCTTATGGTGTTGGGCTGAGCAGTTGCCATACCCGGCAGTGACACAGTCGGATAGGATGCTTTCTATGGTACAACTATAAAAATTGATGAGTCAATGTGGACATGCCAAATTTCCTTAGTTTCCTGAGAAAGTACAGGCGTGGTGTGCATTCTTGGTCGTAGCGTCGACGTGGGTGGACCAGGACAGATTGTTTGTGATGTTTACAACTAGGAACTTGAAGCTGTCAACCATCTCCAACTCATCACCATTGATGCAGGCAGGGGTGTGGACGATACTTTGCTTCCTAAAGTCAATGACCAGCTCTTTAGTTTGTTGACATTGAGGGAGAAACTGTTGTCATTGTATCATGCCACTAGGTTCTCTATCTCACTCTTGTACTTTGACTCATCGTTGTTTGACATCTGACCCATTACGGTTTTGGCATCGGAAAACTTGTAAATGGAGTTGGAGCGCATTTTGCCACACAGTCGTATTGTATGGTTTTTAAAAAAATTTATAGAGTATCCAATTCATTTTTTCCAATTAAGGTGCAATTTCGCGTGGCCAATCCACCTACCCTGCACGTCTTTGGGTTGTGGGGGCGAAACCCCCGCAAGCACGGGGAGAATGTGCAAACTCCACACGGACAGTGACCCAGAGCCAAGATTGGACCTTGGACCTCGGCGCCGTGAGGCAGCAATGCTAACCACTGCGCCACCATGCTGTCCCCAATCGTGTGTACATAAGGAGTATAGCAGAGGGGCTAATTACGCAGCCTTGCGAGGCCCCGTTATTGAGGGTATCGTGGGGACGATGACATTGTTTACTCTTCCTGATTGTGGGTCAGGAAGTCGAGGATTCAGTTGCAGAGTGAGGAGTTTGGATATGAGCTTGGCTGGGATTATGGTGTTGAAGGCGGAGCTGTAGTCAATGAATAGGAGTCTGATGTAGGAGTCCTTGTTGTCGAGATGCTCCAGGGATGATTGTAGGGCAAGGGAGATAGCATCTGCTGTGGACTGGTTGTGGTGGTATGCGAATTGCAGTGGATCAAAGCATTCTGGGAGTATGGAATTGATGTGTCTCATGACCAACATCTCAAAGTACTTCATAATGATAGATGTCAGGGCCACCAGGCGGCAGTCGTTGAGGCACATTGCCTGGTTCTTCTTTGGCACCGGTATGATGGTGGTCTTCTTGAAGCATATGGGAACCTCTGAATGGAGAGGTTGAAGATGTCCCCAAACACCCACTAGCTGGTCCGTGCAGGATCTGAGTGCACGACCAGGGACTCAGTCAGGACCTGTTGCTTGCCAAGGGGTCACTTTCAAGAAGGCTGATCTGACGTTTGAGCTATGTCAGTAGGAATGGGTGTCCGAAGCTGCTGGGGCAGTTGGCAACGGTTTGATGTTTCCTGTTCAAAACAAGCATAGAATACATGGAGCTCATTGTGGAGGTGTGTGCTGCTGCTGGAGATTCTACTTGGCTTTGCTTTGTAGTCCTTTATATTGTGTAAGCATTGGTACAATCGACAAGAGTCTGTGCCGTTAGTCTGTGACTCTAGCTTAGTCTGCTAATGTCTCTTGGCGTCCCTGATGGTTTTTCCGAGGTCGTACCCAGATTTCTTGTACAGGTCAGGGTCACCCGTCTTGAACGCCTCAGACCTGGACTTCAGTAGGAAGTCGATCTCCTGGTTAAACAATGGTTTCCAATTGGGGAACGCACGTACTACCTTCTTTAGCACGCAGTCCTCGACCCACTTACAGGTGAAGTCTGTGATGGTAGTGGCATGATCATCTAGGTGGGCCGCTGTGTTCCTCAATATGGACCAGTCCACTGACTCCAAGCAGTCGCGTAGGAACTCTTCTGTTGCAATGGGCCAGCATTGCACAACCTTCTTAACCGGACTCTCCTGCTAAACCTTCTGCTTGTATGCCGGGAGAAGGAACACCGTCTTGTGGTCCGAATTTCCAAAATGTGGTCGGGCAATGGAGTGGTAGGCGCCTTTGATGTTTGTGTAGCAGTGGTCAAGGATGTCAGGGCCCTTGGTGGGACAGGAAATGTGTTGGTGGAATTTTGGCAGCACACTCTTGAGGTTGGCCTGGTTAAAGTCCCCGGCCATGATGAACAAAGCCTCCGGGTGTTCGGTTTCATTGTTATTTACAGCGGTGGACAATTCATCAAGCGCCTTCTTCACTTCTGCCTCGGGTGGGATGTAGACCGCCGTGATAATGGCTGAAGTGAACTCCTGTGGAAGGTGGTCTGGGCGGCACTTCACTGTCAGGTATTCCAGATCCGGAGAGCAGTGGGTCACCAAGGTTGCCACATCCGAGCACCAGGAGGTGTTGATGAGGAGGCAAACCCCTCCACCCTCCGTTTTGCCCGACGCCGCCGTGCGGTCCATCCGGTGAATTGAGAAGCCGTCAGGTTGTATGGCGCAGTTCGGTAAGGCGGGGGTGAGCCATGTCTCTGTGAAACAGAGCACACAGCAGTCTCTCACTTCCCTCTGAGAGGTAAGTCTAGTTTTAAGCTCGTCCATCTTGCTTTCGATATCTTGGACATTTGCCAAAAGTATGCTGGGGAGAGGGGACTTGAAACCGTGTTGTTTTAGTCTCACCTGCAAACCGCCACGTTTCCCTCGTTTTCTAGGTGGGTTGCTGCTTTTCGGTGGTCCCGGGATCTGAGGAGAGACGTCTGACCTTGTGGAAGGTAAGTTGTCGCGTCTGGAAGAGTCCTCGGCTCCGGTTGCGATTTCGGGGTCACCGGGTGGGCATTTTTGGGGTCCGGTCAGGCCCTGGGGCTCCACGTGGTGGGGTCTTCCTTTCAGCGTGTTCGGGTCCCCGCATGTGGTCTTCACTGCTTTGGGAATGGTTACGTTGTGTTCGGCTCCTTGGCAGGGTCTTTCTGGGTCAGGTTGGTCCGGGGCACCTGGTCGGATGCTCCCGAGATTGGGCCTCGATCTAGGCCTGGTTGAGCCTATCCGTCGGTCCTCTTCGGTTTCCCGATCAGGTGGGTCAGGACACTGGGCAGTCTCCTCCGAGTCGGGTTGGATCGGGCCATGTAGATGGATGCTGGGTCGGGCACTTTGGATGCTGCGTCTTGCTTCAAGCCATGTTGGGCCCACTTGTCGGGCCTCTTCTGTTTCCAGGTCAAAGTCAGGTCGCCGATTGAGTCCGACCGGGTCTGGTCTGGCCGGGTCATGTGGATTGAAGAATCTCCGGATCTGTAAGTAAATAAAAAAAACATGGTTAGTGATTTAAAAAAAAATAACAAGTACTTTCGTTCAAATTTTAACATTCAACACACATTACATTACAAAACAAAATAAACCCTCCACCTTGCCCCGTCCCAGCAGTCAACGGGAACCAGCTACCCGAAATGTAGTACAAACAAACTCCATCTTTTATGGAACCCCTCTCAAAGCAAATGTCACCTTTTTTTAAGCAAAAGAACTCTATTAAATCCCCCAGTCCCCAGTCACTGCGGCGCTGAGGACCCAGTTTCGAATCCGGCTCTGGGTCACTGTCCGTGTGGAGTTTGCACATTCTCCCCGTGTCTGCGTGTGTTTCACCCCCACAACCCAAAAGATGTGCAGGCTAGGTGGATTGGCCAAGCTAAATTGCCCCTTAATTGGAAAATAATAATAATTGGGTACTTTATAAAAAACATTTTTTAAATCCCCCAGCCGCACTGAGTCACACGGGGGAGAAGCTGACCTCCACCCCAACAGGACCCAACTGCAAGCGATCAACGAGGCGAAGGCTAAAACATCTGCCCCGCTCCAGTCTGTAACTCCGGCAAGTCTGAATGGTCCCCAGAGATCTGGGCTCAGTCCACATACAAGATCGCCAACATGGCGCTGAAGACCCATCCCCAAAATTTCTCCAACTTTGGTCAGGACCAGAACCCGTGAGCGTGATTGGCTAGGCCCCTCCCACACGGCTCACAAATACCCTCAAACAGCCGACTCATCCTCGACTTTGTCAGATGCGCTCTGTGTGCCACCTTCAGCTGTATCGACCCCAGCCTCGCCCACGAGATTGAGGCATTCACCCTCCGTGGCACCTCACATCCACAACCCCTCCTCCAGCGCCATGCCCAGCTCCTTCTCCCTCTTAGCTTGCACTCCCTCTGCAGACACCGTAACCTCCTCTAAAATCCTCTCATAGATTGCCGGGATGACCCCACCCCTCCAGCCCCATCACCGACAACAGCCCTCCAGCAACGAGGAGGACGGTGCCACCGGATAGGTCGGAAAATCCTTTTCCTGCATGTACCTGAAAACCTCCCCACGCGGGACCTCTCCCCAACTCCTCAAAACTTGTAACCCGCACTTCCAAAACAAGTAATTGGAAGGCCACAGGCCAGTCGATTTCAGCGGGAGCGGTGCGCAAGTGATTTCTGGGAGCATTGTGCAGGTCAAGGTTCGGAGGTGGAGGAGCAGTCTCTGTCAGGGAGAGAACCTGAGAACATCTAAGACACTCAGAGGGTAAGAAGGTAAGTAAGTGATTTTTACTTTTATACCTTTTTCAAATTGTGTGTGTCGGGGGGAAACTGAAGTGACATCACAGAAAAGCTGTGGCCTGAGTGGCTGGTTGGGAATCTACACTAAATTAAAAAAATTAAGCATTGGTAACTAATTAAACATAATTACTTAATTATAATTTAGAGGGGTATCTAAGCCAGAGATCGGAGAGAACTATATTTAGCTTTCGCATTTCTATTAGAAATCTAGTGCTAGGAAACAGATAAAAAAAATTTAATTTTAATTTTAATTAATTGACGCAATGTCAGTTAGAGGGGTGCAGTGCTCTGACTGTGAGATGTGGCAGGTCCGGGAGGCTTCCAGCGTCCCGGATGGCTTCATCTGCAGAAAGTGCACCCAACTGGAGCTCCTCACAGACCGCATGGTTCGGTTGGAGCAGCAATTGGATGCACTTAGGAGCATGCAGGTGGCGGAAAGCATCATAGATCGCAGTTATGTAAATGTGGTCACACCCAAGGTGCAGGCAGAGAAATGGGTGACCACCAGAAAGGGCAGGCAGTCAGTGCAGGAATCCCCTGTGGTTGTCCCCCTCTCGAACAGGTATACCCCTTTGGATACTGTCGGGGGGGGATAGCCTATCAGGGGAAAACAGCAGCAGCCAGAACAGTGGCACCACGGCTGGCTCTGATGTTCAGAAGGGAGGATCAAAGCGCAGAAGAGCAATAGTAATAGGGGACTCTATAGTCAGGGGCACAGATAGGCGCTTCTGTGGACGTGAAAGAGACTCCAGGATGGTATGTTGCCTCCCTGGTGCCAGGGTCCAGGATGTCTCCGAACAGGTAGAGGGCATCCTGAATGGGGAGGGCAAACAGGCAGAGGTCGTTGTACATATTGGTACTAACGACATAGGCAGGAAGGGGCATGAGGTCCTGCAGCAGGAGTTCAGGGAGCTAGGCAGAAAGTTAAAAGACAGGCTAGAAATAGGAAGATAGAACAGCTAAACACGTGGCTAAACAGCTGGTGTAGGAGGGAGGGTTTCGTTATCTGGACCACTGGGAGCTCTTCCGGGGCAGGTGTGACCTATATAAGAAGGACGGGTTGCATCTAAACCGGAGAGGCATAAATATCCTGGCCGCGAGGTTTGCTAGTGTCACACGGGAGGGTTTAAACTAGTATGGCAGGGGGGGTGGGCACGGGAGCAATAGGTCAGAAGGTGAGAGCATTGAGGGAGAACTAGGGAATAGGGACAGTGGGGCTCTGAGGCAGAGCAGACAGGGAGAAGTTGCTGAACACAGCGGGTCTGGTGGCCTGAAGTGCATATGTTTTAATGCAAGAAGTATTACGGGTAAGGCAGATGAACTTAGAGCTTGGATTAGTACTTGGAACTATGATGTTGTTGCCATTACAGAGACCTGGTTGAGGGAAGGGCAGGATTGGCAGCTAAACGTTCCAGGATTTAGATGTTTCAGGCGGGATAGAGGGGGATGTAAAAGGGGAGGCGGAGTTGCTCTACTGGTTCGGGAGAATATCACAGCTATACTGCGGGAGGACACCTCAGAGGGCAGTGAGGCTATATGGGTAGAGATCAGGAATAAGAAGGGTGCAGTCACAATGTTGGGGGTTTACTACAGGCCTCCCAACAGCCAGCAGGAGATAGAGGAGCAGATAGGTAGACAGATTTTGGAAAAGAGTAAAAACAACAGGGTTGTGGTGATGGGAGACTTCAACTTCCCCAATATTGACTGGGACTCACTTAGTGCCAGTGGCTTAGACGGGGCGGAGTTTGTAAGGAGCATCCAGGAGGGCTTCTTAAAACACTATGTAGACAGTCCAACTAGGGAAGCGGCGGTACTGGACCTGGTATTGGGGAATGAGCCCGGCCAGGTGGTAGATGTTTCAGTAGGGGAGCATTTTGGTAACAGTGACCACAATTCAGTAAGTTTTAAAGTACTGGTGGACAAGGATAAGAGTGGTCCGAGGATGAATGTGCTAAATTGGGGGAAGGCTAATTATAACAATATTAGGCGGGAACTGAAGAACATAGATTGGGGGCGGATGTTTGAGGGCAAATCAACATCTGACATGTGGGAGGCTTTCAAGTGGCAGTTGAAAGGAATTCAGGACCGGCATGTTCCTGTGAGGAAGAAGGATAAATACGGCAATTTTCGGGAACCTTGGATAACGAGAGATATTGTAGGCCTCGCCAAAAAGAAAAAGGAGGTTTTTGTCAGGGCTAAAAGGCTGGGAACAGACGAAGCCTGCGTGGAATATAAGGAAGGTAGGAAGGAACTTAAGCAAGGAGTCAGGAGGGCTAGAAGGGCTCACGAAAAGTCATTGGCAAATAGGGTTAAGGAAAATCCCAAGGCTTTTTACACGTACATAAAAAGCAAGAGGGTAGCCAGGGAAAGGGTTGGCCCACTGAAGGATATGCAAGGGAATCTATGTGTGGAGCCAGAGGAAATGGGCGAGGTACTAAATGAATACTTTGCATCAGTATTCACCAAAGAGAAGAAATTGGTAGATGTTGAGTCTGGAGAAGGGTGTGTAGATAGCCTGGGTCACATTGAGATCCAAAAAGACGAGATGTTGGGTGTCTTAAAAAATATTAAGGTAGATAAGTCCCCAGGGCCTGATGGGATCTACCCCAGAATACTGAAGGAGGCTGGAGAGGAAATTGCTGAGGCCTTGACAGAAATCTTTGGATTCTCACTGTCTTCAGGTGATGTCCCGGAGGACTGGAGAATAGCCAATGTTGTTCCTCTGTTTAAGAAGGGTAGCAAGGATAATCCAGGGAACTACAGGCCGGTGAGCCTTACTTCAGTGGTAGGGAAATTACTGGAGAGAATTCTTCGAGACAGGATCTACTCCCATTTGGAAGCAAATGGACGTATTAGTGAGAGGCAGCATGGTTTTGTGAAGGGGAGGTCGTGTCTCACTAACTTGATAGAGTTTTTCGAGGAGGTCACTAAGATGATTGATGCAGGTAGGGCAGTGGATGTTGTCTATATGGACTTCATTAAGGCCTTTGACAAGGTCCCTCATGGTAGACTAGTACAAAAGGTGAAGTCACACGGGATCAGGGGTGAGCTGGCAAGGTGGATACAGAACTGGCTAGGTCATAGAAGGCAGAGAGTAGCAATGGAAGGATGCTTTTCTAATTGGAGGGCTGTGACCAGTGGTATTCCACAGGGATCAGTGCTGGGACCTTTGCTTTGTAGTATATATAAATAATTTGGAGGAAAATGTAACTGGTCTGATTAGTAAGTTTGCAGACGACACAAAGGTTGGTGGAATTGCGGATAGCGATGAGGACTGTCAGAGGATACAGCAGGATTTAGATTGTTTGGAGACTTGGGCGGAGAGATGGCAGATGGAGTTTAATCCGGACAAATGTGAGGTAATGCATTTTGGGAGGTCTAATGCAGGTAGGGAATATACAGTGAATGGTAGAACCCTCAAGAGTATTGAAAGTCAAAGAGATCTAGGAGTACAGGTCCACAGGTCATTGAAAGGGGCAACACAGGTGGAGAAGGTAGTCAAGAAGGCATACGGCATGCTTGCCTTCATTGGCCGGGGCATTGAGTATAAGAATTGGCAAGTCATGTTGCAGCTGTATAGAACCTTAGTTAGGCCACAATTGGAGTATAGTGTTCAATTCTGGTCGCCACACTACCAGAAGGATGTGGAGGCTTTAGAGAGGGTGCAGAAGAGATTTACCAGAATGTTGCCTGGTATGGAGGGCATTAGCTATGAGGAGCGGTTGAATAAACTCGGTTTGTTCTCACTGGAACGAAGGAGGTTGAGGGGAGACCTGATAGAGGTCTACAAAATTATGAGGGGCATAGACAGAGTGGATAGTCAGAGGCTTTTCCCCAGGGTAGAGGGGTCAATTACTAGGGGGCATAGGTTTAAGGTGAGAGGGGCAAGGTTTAGAGTAGATGTACGAGGCAAGTTTTTTTACGCAGAGGGTCGTGGGTGCCTGGAACTCGCTACCGGAGGAGGTGGTGGAAGCAGCGACGATAGTGACATTTAAGGGGCATCTTGACAAATACATGAATAGGATGGGAATAGAGGGATACGGACCCAGGAAGTGTCGAAGATTGTAGTTTAGTCGGGCAGCATGGTCGGCACGGACTTGGAGGGCCTGTTCCTGTGCTGTACATTTCTTTGTTCTTTGTTGTTTGTAATTCATCCCCATCGCTCCTCGCCCCTCCCATCCCTGAAACCTCACCATCCATCCTCCCTGGCTCAAACCTGTGGTTCCCTCGGAACGGCATCAACTTCTACCCCGCGCTAATCTAAAGTGCTGCCGAAATTGCCTCCATATTGTCAGCGTGGCCACCACCACTGGTCTCCTGAGAATTTCCCTGGGGGCAAACGGGAGTGACGTCAGTGCCAGCGTCCGCAACCCCGACCGCTTGCAAGAACCTGCCTCCATCCTCACCCATAAAGCCTCCGCTCCCACCTCCAGCACCGCACCTTCTCCGCGTTCACCACCCAATAGTGGAATTACACAGAATATACAGAACAGAAACAGGCCACTTGTCCCAACTGGTTTCTGCTAGTGTTGATACTCCACACACTTCTCTTCCCATTCCATCTACTCAGCTCAGTCTTTCAGTTTCTCTTTCTATTCCTTTCTCTCTCATGCACTCGTCTAGTTTCCTTTTGAAAAGATCTCCGCTTTTTGTCACAACCACTTCCTGTGGTAGTGAGTTCCACATCCTAACCACTCAGAGTAAACATGTTTCTCCTTATTTCCCATGGGATTTATCTTTCATGTATTTCTGGTCCCTAGTTTTGGATTCTCTCACAAATGGAAACAACTCCAAGGTCCCAAATGCAAACTGGGCAGAAAACTAAAGACTCATGAGATCCAAGAGAAAGTTACAAGTTGAATTTAAAATTGCCTCGATGGCAGGAAGTGCTAAATGACGGTTATTGGGTGTATTATTGTGACTGGAAGATGGTGACACTGTGGTAATATCACTGGACAAGTAATTCAGAGGCCTTGGCTAGCGTTCTGTGGACATGGATTCAAATCCCACCATGGCAGCTGGAAGAAACAAATTCAATTAATAAATCTGGAATTGAAAACTAGTCCCTGTGTGAACATTAAATCATTGTTAATTGGTGTAAAAATCCACCCCGTTCACTAATGTCCTCTGAGAAGATAATCTGCCATCATAAAAATAAATAAATAGAAATAACCTTTTTTTGTCACAAGTAGGCTTACTTGCAATTAGATTACTGTGAAAAGCCCCTAGTCGCCACATTCCGGCACCTGTTTGGGTACACAGAGCTGGTACGGGAATTGAACCCGCGTTGCTGGCCTCGTTCTGCATCACAAACCAGCTGTCTAGCCCACTGAGCTAAACCAGCCCCGCATTACCTGATCTGGCCAACCCCACGGCAATGTGGTTAACTCTGAACTGCCCTCTGAAATTGCCTAGCAAGCCACTCAGTTTAAGGGCAATTAGGAATAGGCAACAAAGCTGGTCTTGCTGTGACGTTCACACCCCATAAAGGATAGAGGATATCAAAGGGCTGTTTCCAATGCGGGTCTCAAAGGATTCAGTACCGGGCCCGTCGTTCCTCGTTTATATCGTTGATTTGAAAGTAAATGTAGGAACATGAATAAGAAGTTTACCTGTGACACAAAAAATGATTGAACACTTGAAAGTGAGGAAGAAAGCTGGAAGGAAAACAAGGCAAAAGATTACATGATAAATGCAGGACAGGACTGGTTAGGCTAGAGCTAGGTTCCTGTACACAGGAAGATTGCACCAGAGAGAGCACAGAGGGGATTTAAGAACAACAGCCAGAAATTGACAATGTTTGCTCTGAGGAAAGTTTGGATAAACTGGCATTGCTTTCTTTGGAACAGAAAAAACTGAGGGGAGACCTAAATGAAATGTATAAAATTCATAGGTCCTATTTTCTTTGGTTGAGGAATCCATAACAAGGGGGCAGAGATTTAGGGAAGAAGGCGGTTTAGAGGGTGCAAGGGTATTGAGGATCTGTGACACACTGCCTGAAATGATGGCAGAAACCCTCATAGTATTTTAAAAGTATTTGGATAGACATTTGAATTGATGTAACCTAAAAGGCTACAGGTCACAATCGGGACATTGGGATTAGGCGGAATACCTATGTGTTGGCCATTGTAGCCATGATGAGCTGAATGAAATGCAACAGGAACAACAAACGTTTTTAAAAAAATTTCAAGTGCCCAATTTGTTTTTTTTCCCAATTAAGGGCCAATTTAGTGTGGCCAATCCACCTGCCTTGCATGTCTTTGGGTTGTAGGGGTGAGACCCACACAGACATGGGGAGAATGTGTAAACTCCACAGAGGCAGTGACCCGGGGCCAGGATCGAACCCGGTTCCTCGGCACCGTGTGGCAGCAGTGCTAACCACTGCAAAAGTGCTGGAAAATCTCAGCAGGTCAGGACTCGACCTGGACTCGAAACGTTAACTATTTTCTTTCCCTACAGATGCTGCCAGACCTGCTGAGATTTTCCAGCATTTTCTCTTTGGTTTCAGATTCCAGCATCCGCAGTAATTTGCCCTCGGAACAACAAACTTTAATAAAAACCGGGCTAGTAACTCTCACTAATAACACCGGTCAGCATTCTGCCCAGTTTAGCTGATGTGGTCATTTTTAAAATTTACCAGCATACAGAAGAGTACAACAGCAAATTATTTAACGTCCCCAATGTGATCGGTGTAATTGGTCTCAAATTTAACCTGGAAAAGTCATTAAACTTTCCCAGTCTGAGATCTGGAATCTTTGTGCAGACAGAACAGACCATTTTACCTCCCACATTGAAAGGTGGATGTTCAGGTCCTGATGAATCGAGTGACTCAGTCAGATGATGATGTGATTTTTGGTTTGTTTCCCGTTAGTCAATCCTCCCTTTTTTAAAGGATTTTCCAAAGGAATTTCACCCTCAGTCCAGGCGGGAAATTCACAAGATTCTCTCTTCCGGCTTCCGGGTCCAGGAGTCCTGCTGCACGTGGCCGATTAGCAAGATGGCGATCGCGCAGGCGCTGTGCTGCACTCGGTCGCCAAGCAAGATGGCGGTCGCGCAGGCGCTGTGCTGCACTCGGTCGCCAAGCAAGATGGCGGCCGCGCAGGCGCCCTGCTGCCCATGGCCTGCGAGTAAGATGGCGACCACTCAGCGCCCCCAAGATGGCGGCTTCGCAGGCGACTTGCTGCACATGCCCAGCGCGTAAGATGGCGGCCACTCAGCGCCCCCAAGATGGCGGCCGCGCAGGGGCCCCTCTGCAATGTTCGCCGAGCAAAATGGCGGTCACGCAGGCGCCCTGTTGCAAATCGCCCCTGCACAGAAGGCAGCCGTTAACTGTCGCCGACCAGAGAGAGAAACGCCGCCCCGGCCGCCCCAATCGGTACAAAGGCCGAACTGCATCAAAAGTCCCGGAAAAGACTGAATAACCTGAGGAATATCCCGGAATTATGGCGGATTGTGCAACCCAGAATGGAGGATCGTGAGGTAGTAACAGAAGCTGAGCCTGGGCCCAGTCTTCAGGGTCACACTGAGAGGGACAAACATCTCTCTTCATCTCTCTTCACTGCCAGCAATGTCCCCGTGTGGGTTAATCCTCAGGTGTGAGAGAAATGGACCCCAGCTGCTCTCTTCCATAGTTCAGAGCTCCTAGACACAGAAGTTTCCTTTATTACTGTTCAGAGTCAGGAAGAACAATGGTGAATATTGGAAATGTGCTGTCAGATCAGAGATTGGTGTAAAACTGGGATGTTCCTGATTGAATGTAAAGCAGCTGGTTTAAATTTCCAGGCTCAAAATGCATCGGAATCAGTCTAACATTTTTAACGTAATTGTGTGTCACTTAAAATTAATTAATTGAATACAAAATCATACCATTTTCACAGTAACTTCATTGCAGTGTTAATATAAGCCTATGACAATAAAGATTATTATTATTATTAATAGCAGCTGGAGGAGTTCACAGGAGCCTGTTAACTGCCGGGACAATTAGCCCATAGTTTGATTCCCAGATAAAGAAGGTCTGCAGCTTGAGTCCAAAAATTCACATTGTGGTGATATTTACAAATGAGCCGGTTATTTCTGTCCAGAGTCTCCATTCCTAGACAGAACCGGCTGTGTCTGTGGACCAGTCACTGAATTCCCTCTGCTCTCTGTAGCTGGGAACTGATAACCTGCTCCCTTATATTTTCTCATTCTTTCTGTGTTACTTGTTTCCTCTATTTCTCAGTTTTTATCTCTCGCCACCTCACCTTTCTGTTTTTAAAATCTCACAATGGTTCTCTTTTTTTATTCCCTTTGTATCACTCTCGATCTCTGCGTTTCTGTTCAGTAGAGGTGTTCAAAATCATGAATGGTTTGTAGAGCTCCAGTGGTGCAATCGGTTAGCGCGCGACTTGTATGAATGGTTTGTGATAGATTAAAGAATGGAAAAGAGGGAGAAAAACAGAACATCTGGAGCATCTGTACAGAAAGAAACAAAGTTAATGTTTTGAGTCCTTGTGATTCTTTAGAACAGGAGAAACAAGGATTGTCCCTCTGATATCAGGGAAGATAAAGGGGAGATTTAATAGAGGTGTTTAAAATGAGGAAGGATTTGTGATAGTGTCGATGGGGAGAAACTGTTTCCCAAGAGCAGGAGGGTTTGTAACCAGAGGACCCAGAGATTTAAGATATTTTACAACAGAACCCAAGGGGGTGATGAGGAGAATTGTTTTTACACCATAATGTGATGTGGAATTCACACTGACAGGCTGCTGGAAGCAGATTTAAGAGTAACTTTCAAAGGGAATTGGATAAATGCTTGTTGAGGGGTCGAAGGTAAATTGACAAAGTTCTGGTGAATGGGGTGAATTGGACAGTTCACTCATAGAATCCCTACAGTGCAGAAGGAGGCCATTTGGCCCATTGAGTTTGCACTCTACCTGGTCCCAATCCCCCACCGTAACCCCACCTAACCTGCACATCCTTGAACTTTGGGAGGAAACCGAAACACTCAGAGGAAACCCACACAGACACGGGGAGAACGTGCAAACTCCACACAGGCAGTCACCCAAGGCCGGAATAGAACCCGGGTCCATGGCGCTGTGAGGCAGCAATGCTGTCCTTGTGACATTCTTAATTTTCCCCTCCTGAGGTTTTCACATTTGATCTTTTCAATCACAATGTGCCTCGAAGAGATTAAAACTTTGGTTTTGATGAGCTGTCAGATATATTTCCTGTGTGACTGTAACTTGGGACCACAAAAAGGAACTGAATATTTTCAGTTTCTCTACAGATGTACCTTCGATACCAGAAATCTCTGACGTCCCCCATGTCCTCATTGCTTTCCCCTTGGATATAACAGCTCTCCGCCAGGTGGAGTCAGTCACATGTGTCTATCATGATATTTCCATGCCTATTTTATCTCACACCTCCCTGTGACACTCACTATAACACAGAAACTTCCACATATGATTGATACTTTGCATCTTGACCTTCTAATAATAACAGTGACAGAGTAACGGAACGGCACGGTGGCACAGTGGTTAGCACGTGCCTCACAGTGCCAGGAACATGGTTTCAATTCCAATCTTTAAAGAAAAAAAATTTAGAGTACCCAATTCATTTTATCCAATTAAGGGGCAATTTAGTGTGGCCAATCCACCTACCCTGCACGTCTTTTGGGTTGTGGGGGCGAAACCCACGCAAACACGGGGAGAATGTGCAAACTCCACACGGACACTGACCCAGAGCCGGGATCGAACCTGGGACCTCAGCGCCGTGAGGCAGCAGTGCTATCCACTGCGCCACCGTGCTGCCTTTCAATTCCAATCTGGGGTCACTGTTTGTGTCGTTTACACATTCTTCCCATGTCTGCATAGATTTCCTCCGGGTGCTCTGGTTTCCTCCCACAGTCCAAAGATGTGCAGATTATTTGGATTGGCTATGCTAAATTGTCCCTGGGAGGGGTTATGGGAATAAGGTGGGGGATTGGCCGTGGTAAAGTGATCTTGCAGAGGTTCGGTGCAGACTCGATGGGCCGAATGGCCTCCTTCTGCACTGTTGGGTTTCTGTATTGGATCCAATGATGTGTTCGCTCACACACTGCAGCCTCATTTATTATTGGAACCGACACGGTGTTTGTTACTCTCAAAGTTAGTAAATCCTTTGCTCTTGATCCTCCGGGCCCCATCTCCACTATTATTGTCTGAGACCCTGTGTGTGTAATTGTCCCAATGAGACTCTCACTGTTATAGAACATAGAATGCAGAAGGAAGCCATTCGGTCCACCGAGTCTGCACCGATCCACTTAAGCCCTCACTTCCACTCTATCCCTGTAACCCAATAACCCCTCCTAACCTTTTTGGTCACGAAGGGCAATTTATCATGGCCAATCCACCTAACCTGCACGTCTTTGGACTGTGGGAGGAAACCGGAGCACCCGGGGAAACCCACGCAGACACGGGGAGAACGTGCAGATTCCGCACAGACAGTGACCCAGCGGGGAATCAAACCTGGGGCCCTGGCGCTGTGAAGCCACAGTGCTAACCACTTGTGCTATTGGACATTCAGAGGTTAGCACGGTGGCGCAGTGGTTATCGCTGCTGCCTCACGGCATTGAAGTCCAGGTTAGATCCTGGCTCTGGGTCGCTGTCCGAGTGGAGTTTACACATTCTCCCCATGTTTGTGTGGGTTTCACCCCCACAACCCAAAGATGTGCAGTGTAGGTGGATTGGCCACGCTAAATTGCTCCATGTGTCCAAAGGTCTGCATCTCTGTTCAGTCGCATGACGACCCAGGGCAGAAACTCATGACCCTGAGAAGACATCACCCTCAAATCGAGGGACTGCTGATGACAAGAGGGACAGTGTGCACAGGGGGCATGAGTGGTCAACCTGGACCAGGGAGCAGGAGGAGAGAATGTTGTGAATTTCTATCCTGGGCTGACAATGATTAATTTTGGAAACTCCTTTTACAGGGGGTTAGTAGGGGAGGGTTTACACACAGCAAACTCAAACCAGGAGAAATGTTTATCTCTCCTGAATTTCATTTCTGGACTGACAGTGGTGCCTTTGTAAGCTTCTTTCACAGGGGCTTAGAAAGGGATTCGCAGACAGGAAACTCACAACCAATCCTCACATCAAATTCTGACAGCAACAGGGCAGCACGGCGGCGCAGTGGGTTAGCCCTGCAGTCTCACGGCGCTGAGGTCCCAGGTTCGATCCCGGCTCTGGGTCATTGTCCGTGTGGAGTTTGCACATTCTTTCCGTGTTTGCGTGGGTTTCGCCCCCACAACCCAAAAATGTGCAGGGTAGGTGGTTGGTCATGATGAATTGCCCCTGAATTGGGTACTCTAAATTAAAAAAAAAAAAAATTCTGAGAGCACCATTCGAGTTATCAGGATCTGGAGGTTATCGACCTTTGTGTGTAAGCATTGAGTTCAGATCATTATCACTCACTGTGTAAAATTTCTTCCTCATATCTCCCCTGTCGATCCTGTTCACAATCTTAAATCTGAGTCCCATAATCCTTTTACAATCTGCAGATGGGAACAGATTTTCTTTATCTTTTGCTGGGTTTGCCGTTGTCGTTTCCGGCGCCTGGGTCAATGCCGGGTGGTCTGTCCGGTTTCGTTCCTTTTTCGTGTTTTTGTAGAGGTTGAATCAGCCTGGACCAGTCCATTTTAGAATCCAGTACAATTGAAGACTCCTCCCAAGAATCAATTGATGTGTATCCAGGTCTGGGATAGATCCCAACAATTTTTTTTACAAATGCCACAGTTCGGGGCTTCGCCATTCACCAGCACCACCAATGTGCCTGCCAATGACCCACTGTCCGCAACGATCCCAGTGACCGAAAGAGGGACCCATTTATTGATTAGAATTGCAACACCTCGAGCCCTTCGTCAAAGCCCGAGTGAAACATTTGGCTCATCCCTCCGCAGTTGGTCTGATCTCTTTTTATAAAAAAAATAAATTTAGAATACCCACTTTTTTTTTCCAATTTAGGGGCAATTTATCATGGCCAATCCACCAAACCTGTTTATCTTTATGTTATGGGGGTGAAACCCACAGGGAGCATGTGCAAACTGCTCACAGACAGGAATCGGGGTCGAATCTAGCACCTAAGCGCCTTAGGCAGCAGTGCTAACCACTGATTGATAGAATTGCAGCACCTGGAGCCCTTTGTCAAAGCCCTCCGCAGTCTGGTCTGATCTCTAACTCGCAAGTGAGTCTCCTACAAGAACACCACACCAGCATTTAGATTCTTTCGGTGAGCGAACACTCTCTACCTCTTCACTGGTCCACCCAATCCCCTTATGTTCCAGGTGACCAGCTGAATCAGGGGTCTCCCTCCCACCACGGAATCAGCCATTTCCACTGTGAGGGACTACCCAGGGTCCACCCAAGATGGCCACCACACCCACACACACCCTCAGAGTAAAACAAAAGCAGTTCTATATAAAAGCCAATTACTGCAGAGGCTGGAATCTGAAACCAAAGAAAAAAAGCTATTGACTTTCAGCAACTGAAGGGAAAGGAAGTGAATCCAGGGAGGGTGCAGACTCTGGAAAGGTTGGCCCAGGTGTCGCTCTCTCTCTTAAAAACATTGACATCCTTTCCTCCCTCAGCTTGACACATTTATATGTCTGGCTAAATGATGGTCTCTTTCCTAATGTTCACAATTAGGAGGGATTTTTTTGCTCCGAAATTTTGAAATTCTCTACCCCAGAGGAATGTGCAGCCTCAGTCATCAAGAATTTTCAAGACAAATATTGATAGGTTTCTAGATATTGAAGATATTGAGAGATATGGGGATCATGTGGGGAAATGGTGCGGAGGTAGATCGGCCAAGGATCTCATTGAATGGTTGAGCAGACTCGGTGGGCCGAATGGCCTACTCTTGCTCCGATTATAATCTCTGTGCCCTGGTCAGGAAGCAGTGAGCTGAGCTTGGATCTGTCAATCAACATGAATCAGGCCTTCAGGAGAATTGGGAGGGTGAATATTAGGTACAGCAGAGTGAGAATGGAGGGAGATTGTGTGGGATGGAGATTTACAGCTTTTGGAGAATGAGAGGAAATAATGTTCCATTGAAATAGAATTGTCTGTTCTGAATTTCTATCCTGTACTAACAATGATTACTTTTGAAAATTGTTTTCAAAGGATATTGGAAGAGGAGGAATTATAGACAGAAGCCTCAAACATCACGTCCCGATGTGACAAACTCACTCGCTTCCTTCTGATCTGTCTGCTTCAAAAGATTTTAAGCGTGAGTGTGACTGGAAAAGCACCGAGACCCACACAACTCACACCTGAGTGAGAGTGTTCCAGTGAGCTGACTGTAGAAACGTCAGTGTGACTGGAAAAAACCGAGACCCACACAACACACACCCGAGTGAGAGAGTTCCAGTGAACTGACTGTGGAAAGAGCTTCAACCAGTTACACAGCCTGAAAAAACATCACACCATTCACAGCGAGGAGAGACAGTGCACATGTTCTGTGTGTAGACAAGGCTTCCACTGATTGTCCAACCTGAGACACGAGGAGACCCAAAACATGGAGAAACCATGGAAATGTGGGGATACAGAGTCCCATCTAAACTGCAGATTCATCACCTCAATCACACTGGGGAGAGGTCATCAGCTGCTCTCAGTGTAGAAAGAGATTCACTCGGTTATATAACCTGCAGAGACATCAGAGCTCGTACTGGGGACAGGCCATTCACCTGCTCTGAAAGTTGGAAGGTACTCACTCAGTTTTCTCATCTGCTATTCACCTACTCTAAGAGTGGAAAGGGATTACATAGAAAATAGGAGCAGGAAGAGGCCATTTGTCCCTTCGCACCTGCTCCGCCATTCATTATGATTATGACATCATCAAACTCAATAACCTAATCCTGCGTTCTCTCTCTCTCTCTCTCTCTCTCTCTCCCCCCGCCCCCCATATATTTGATCCCCTTCGCCCTCAGTGCTATATCTAACTGCTTCTCGAAAACAGACAATGTTTTGGCCTCAACTATTTCCTGCGGCAACAAATTCCACAGGCTCACCACTCTCTGGTTGAAGGAATTTCTCCTCTTTGTCCTAAATGGTCTACCCCGTATCCTCAGACTGTGACCCCTGGTTCTGGGCACACCCAACATCGGGAACATTCTTCCTGCATCCATCCTTTCAAATGCTGTTAGAATATTATAGATTTCTATCCGAACTTCAGCATATACAGTCCTAACCGGTTCAATCTCTCATACGTCAGTCCCACCATCCCAGGAATCAGTCTGGTAAACCTTTCATGTACTCCCTCTAGATCAAGAACATCCTTCTTCAGATAAGGAGACCAAAACTGCATACAATATTCTGGTTGTGGTCTCACCAAGGCCCTGTATAATTGCAGCAAGATATCCCTGCTCCTGTACTCAAATCCTCTCGCAATGAAGGCCAGCATACCATTTGCCTTCATTACTGCCTGCTTACCTTCAGTGACTGGCATACGAGGATCCCCATGTCTTGTTGCACATTCCCCTCCTCCAATTTATGGCCATTAAGATAATGGTCTGCCTTCTCGTTTTTGCTACCAAAATGGATAACCTCGCATTTCTTCAAATTATGCTGCATCTGCCATTCGTTTGCCCACTCACTCAACTTGTCCAAATCACACTGAAGGATCTCTGCATCCTCCTCACAGCTCACCCTCCCACGCAACTTGTGTCATCTGTAAATTTGGAGATATTGCATCCCTCCATTGTTCCCTCATCTAAATCATTAACATATCTTGTGACTATCTGGGGTCCGAGCACCGAACCCCGTGCAGTACCCCACTAGTCACTGCCTGCCAATTTGAAAAGGACCCATTAATTCCTACTCTTTGTTTCCTCTCTGCCAACCAGTTTTCTATCCATCTCAATACACTATTCCTAATCCCATGTGCTTTAATTTTACTCACTAATCTCTTTGCTATAAAATCATTGATAATGAATTCTATAATTTTCCCCACTACGGATGTCACGCTTACTGTTTTCGCTCTACCTCCCTTTATAAATAGCGGAGTTACATTAGCTGTCCTCCAATTTGCAGAAACGGTCTATAGAATCCTGGAAGATATCCACCAATGCATCCACTATTTCTGGAGCCACTTCCTTAAGTACCTTGGGATGCAGGTTATCAGGCTCTGGGGATTTATCAGCCTTCAATCCCAGTTGCATGGTTCTTTTGTTTAATTTATCTTAGTTTTCTTCTTTGAGAACCACCATCAGGGTCTGAGGGGTAAGTTGTCTGAGGTGCCCTGGGAAACTACATTAAATAGTATGGTGGGAGACAGGCGATCACTAATATTTTAGGAATTACTACAGATTTACACGGGGATCGGTTAGCTCAGTTGGCTGGATGGCTGGTTTGTGCTGAGTGACACCAACAGCACAGGTTAAATTCCCATACCAGCTGGGGTTAGCCATGGTCTGTCAGTATTTATGCTCCACGTGATCCTCCACCCACCCCTCTACATATCCCCCCCATCAGCATCTCCTTCTATTCCTTTCTCCCTCATTTTTGTATCTAGCTTTATGCTCAATGTATTCATGCTGTTCACCTCAACCACTCGCTGTGGTAACGAGTTCCACATTCTCACCACTCCCTGGGTAAAGAGGTGTCTATTGAAATTCCTATTGGATTATTGAACTTCTTCATCAGGTCTTCACTTTTCCAGAATAAACAGCCCCAGTTTTCCTGAGTGTTAAATACTCTCAGTTCTGTATATTATGAATCTTTGTTGCACCTTATCCAGTGCCTCTATTTCCTTTTTCTCAATGGAGATCACCAATGTTGACAGTGCTCCCAGTGTCGTCTAATCCTGGTTCCAAAGAAGTTGAACATTTTCTCCGTGCTTTTCAATTCTATCCCTCTGGAATGAAACCTTATATGGGGCCCATACAGTTCTTAGAGAGGTGAAGAGGACACTTGCGAGAACGGCACCAGAGATGAGGGACTCCAGTTAGTTGGAGTGACTGGAGCAGCTGAATTTCTCTCCTGAGATCACAGCATCTGGAGGGTGGGAATGGGGCCATTCAGCCCTTTGGGACCGTGTCGTCTCCCTGTGGAGGAAGCCAGTCTGTCCATTGCCCCGTTCTTTCCCCAAATCCCTGTGGGTTTATTTCTCTCAGTGCCCGTCCAATTTCCTATTGAATTCCTTCCGTCATCTCTGCATCTCCTACCCTCATAGGCAGTAGGTTACAGGTCATTTCCACTCACTTTACATGTACACAAGGCTCCAGGACCACAGAGGAGTCTATTTGGCCCATGTTTCCCGTGCCAGCTCTTCCTCCAGCGACTCATTAACCTCATAGTCACACTATTTTGTTTTCTTTTTCAGAATGCATAAAATTCCCTTTTGGAAGTTACAGTCCAATGAGGCTCGAGCACCATTTATGGACCGTGCATTCCAGATCACAACAACTCGCTGTGTTTTACAACAAATAATTGCATATAGTATGCCTGGAGTTTCACAGAGTTTTCAAAATGGTGTCAACGACATGGTTATCACACAAAATTAAGACTTAATCTTTATCAATGATTTTGGTGAGGACACTGAGTGTAATATATCCTAGTTTTCAGACAGTTAGAACAAATGTAAATCCCTATAAAACCTCTCACTACCACTGGACCTCCTAAAGTATTTTAAAGCCAATGGAATACTTTTGAAACATATTCATTGTAATGGAGGAAGCTGTAAACGCATGTGTAATCACATTTAGTTTTTAAATTGTTATTTTCACAGTGTGTTCACTGTCATTAGTAACAAGGTCAAGGAAGCCCTTTTATACCTCTAACATGTGGCTTCCTGCAGCCATTTCACCCTCTGTACCTTTTCCATATTAACTATGTATTGATTTCATAGCAAAAAACAATAATTAAATTAATGATTATTCAATAGTGAACATTAATTATCATTAGTAAATTGGTGTATTAGGTAATTACATTGTAAATAATAATAATCTTTATTGTCACAAGTAGGTTTACATTAACACTGCAGTGAAGTTGCTGTGAAAAGCCCCCAGTCGGGTACACAGAGGTTGAATTCAGAATGTCCAAATTACCTAACAGCACGTCTTCGGGACTTGTGGGAGGAAACCGGAGCACCTGGACGAAACCCATGTATACACGGGGAGAACATGCAGACTCCCCACAGACAGTAAGTGACCCAAGCCGGGAATCAAACCTGGAACCCTGGAGCTGTGAAGCAACAGTGCTAACCACTGTGCTGCCGCGTAAAGACGAGATCTTTATTTTGAAAAATAACATTATCAACCAAAATGTTTCCAGAAACTACAGAGCTATCAGATTTTTTTTGGAAAAAAATAAATTACATCATGATTTGGGGATGTTACTGTACATCGTATTCGTGGGCTAGGCAGTGGCATAATGGTATCATAGATCATAGAATTTACAGTGCAGAAGGAGGCCATTCGGCCCATCGAGTCTGCACCGGCCCTTGGAAAGAGCACCGTACTTAAGCCCATGCCTCCATCCTATCCCAGTAACCCCACCTATCCTTTTTGGACACTAAAGACAATTTAGCATGGGCAATCCACCTAACCGTATCATTGGACTGTGGGAGGAAACCGGAGCACCCAGAGGAAACCCACGCAGACACGGGGAGGACGTGCAGACTCCGCACAGACAGTGACCCAGCCGGGAATTAAACATGGGACCCTGGAGCTGTGAAGCAATAGTGTTGTGCTAACCACTGTGCGACCGTGTTGCCCTATTATTTAAATAGGTAAGATTCTAAGGGGGCTTGACAGGGTAGATCCTCAGAAGATGTTCCCCCTCAGTGGGGCAATCTAAAACCAAGGAACAGTTTAACAATTAGGGGTATTCTTACTGGGCGTAATGCTCTGGGGAACTGCGATCGAATCTGGCTACAACAGATGGTGAAATTGAATAAAAGTCTCAAATTAAAAGTCATGTTGATTGTTGTAAAAACCCATCTGCTTCACTAATGTCCTTTAGGAAATCTGCTCTCCTTACATGGCCTGGCCTACACATAGCTCCAGATCCACAGCCATGTTGTGGTTGACTTGTAAGTGCCCTCTGAAATAGCCTCACAAGACATGCAGTTCAGCAGCAATTAGGAATGAGCAGTAAATGCTGGCCCAGCCAGTGACCCCCCACCTCCCATGAATGAATATATATATTTTTTTAAGCACATTGTTCAATCTGAAGATAAGTAAGAAACTGACTCTTTGATTTGATTTATTCTCATTGAGGTACAATGAAAAGTATTGTTCTGTGTACAGTCCAGACAGATTGTTCCATACATGTAAAAACATAGGACATACAATAAATACACAACGCAAATACATAAGACACAGACACCGGGTGAAGTATACGGAGTGCAGTGCTACTGAGTAGAGGACCAGTGTATCTTGTATTAACCAAATGTATTAATTAAAAATTACTGTATTAATTAGCTCCCAGTCTGTAAAAGATGATTAATTAAGTCGTGATCCTTCATTATAATAATCTTTATTGTTACAAGTAGGCTTGCATTAACACTGCAATGAAGTTACTGTGAAAAGTCCCCAGTCGGGTACACAGAGGGGGAATTCAGCACATCTTTCGGGACCTGTGTGAGGAAACCCACGCAGACACAGGGAGAACGTCCAGACTCCGCACAGATAGAGACCCAAGCCGGGAATCGAACCTGGGCCCCTGGCGCTGTGAAGGAACAGTGGTAACCACTGTGCTACCGTGCCGCCCGTGAATTGAGTTACAATTAATGAAACAATAATGAATCAGTAGTTATAGTAAAAGTCTGAGTTTTATTTGTTGTAAAAATGTAAAAGCTTTATTGGTGTGTGTATATAAAGAATGTGCAATGAGGATAAATGTACCGGCAAGAGAGACCTTCCAACGGCGATTAGCCTCAACATTTCAAACTGTACGAATACAGAATCAGATAAAGGGATAGTATGAGACAGTTTGATTGTATTCATCCCCAAGGTAATGAGAGAAGGTGGTGTCAGGAATTGGAGATCCAGTTAAATTAAACTAGTGCCCAATTGACCAATGATCATGTTACAACAGGCCCAACTCTGACATGAGGGTCTGGATTCTCCGCGCCGAAATCACGCTCGGCGAGGGGGTGGAGAATGGCCGTTTAGTCGGAAATTGTAGCTAGTTCCGCTCCCAACCGGAGAATTGCTCGGGAAACACTCGCTTGCGATCTACGCCTCCCCGCGCAAAACTGGCCAAGTTCCCGACGGCGTGGTTCTAACCACGTATCGGTCGTCAGGAACCTCAGGCGGCGGCTGCGGACTCGATCGCCCTGGTTGGGGGGTGGGGGGCGGGGAGATCGATCACGGGGAGGGGCCGCATTGACGGCCAGGGGAACGATCGGGCGGCACGGATCCACGGGCGTGCGCTATCTTGGGGGGGACCTACATTTTCCATGACGGTCCGCGGTGCGAGTCCGCCATGTTGCGCGGGGCGGCCGCCGCTGGCTTCCGCCATGCGCATGTGCGGACTGCCGACCAGGAGTATGGGGTCATCTCTGTAGCCAAAGCTGCGAGAAGCACTCCGGGGCCCTGCCAGCCCCCTGCAGGTAGGAGAATCACTCAGGAGTTTCTTACGGAAAGTTCAGATTGAAACGCCAGCGTTTTTACGCTGGCGTGGGGACATCACCCCATTTTTAAAAAATATAAATTTAGAGTACCCAATTCATTTTTTCCAATTAAGGGACAATTTAGCGTGGCCAATCCACCTACCCTGCACATCTTTGGATTTTTGGATTATGGGGGCGAAACCCATGCAAACATGGGGAGAATGTGCAAACTCCAGATGGACAGTGACCCAGACCGGGATCGAACCTGGGACCTTGGTGCTGTGAGGCAGCTGTGGTAACCACAGTGCCGCCGTGCTGCCCCATTTTTGGAGAATCCAGCCTGAGGTAATGGTCACTTTGTGGATAAAAGTAGAGGTTCCGAAGGTCTTCCTTGCTCACCAAGTACTGAAGATTCCCAAGGCTGAGTTCCAAGGAAATTACTGTCAAAGAAGGAGCCAGGGAGGGTTATGCTTCCACAGACTGGTCACCGCCATGAAGTTGTAAACGTGAATGTGTTCAAGTTGTTCAGTAAACCTTTTTTTAAAAATAAACTTTTTAAATTTACTGTCCAGAATTCTGCCTTTGCTTTAATTGGTTAAAGTCTTGTCCGAACCAAAATTAATTTATGAAATGGTAAGTTGTAGATGGCTAAAATCAATTAAGGATCAAATAGCATCAATCTTCAATTTAAAACTTTCACTTCTGTAGTACCTTTCACAATCACAGCATGTCCCAAAGAGCTTCTGAAGTGTCGTCACTGTTGTGGGAAATGCAGCAGCCAATTTCCACAAAGCAAGATCCCACAAACAGCAATGTGACAATGAGCAGATGATCGGTTTTGGTGATGTTGATTTGAGGGATAAATATTTGCCAGGGCACCGGGGATAACTCCCCAACTCTTCACAATAGTGGCTGTGGGAACTTTTACAGGACCTGAGAGGGACAGACAGGGCTTCAGTTCAACATCAATTTTGAAAGAAGGAAACTCTGACAGTGCAGCACTCCCTCAGTGCTGGAGCGAGGAATATTGGATGTGCTTTTTGTCCTCAGGTCCCTGGACTGGGACTTAATCCCACAACCTTCTGATTCAGGGTGAGAGTGCTACCCACTGAGCCATGGCTGACACTATGGACAATGCAAAGTTAGAAAGGGAAAGTTACCCTTTAAAACCCCCATCCTTTGCACCCAATGCCTAAATCTAATAATAAAAACCCCTGTATAGTTCCAGTGGTGACTGATGGGAGAAGGTCGCACATAAAGTAGGTCCCGCTATGGTCTTTGTTTTTGGACGTTTTAACCCGGTTCCTGGGAATTTTGGTTACCAAAACCGGCCCAGCGAATGGGATAGTAGGAATTTGTCGGCAAAAATATGTTAAAATGTATGAAGAAGGTTGGTGGCAAGAAGATTCCGGGGTAATCCTTCGAGGGAAGGCGGCAGACCCAGCCTTGGGTGTGGCTGCTCATATGGCGGAAATGCCGACTGAGGTGATGGCGCAGGAGTTTGAAAACAAGCATTTTGAGGTGCAGGGCAGGGTGATGATGGAAACCCTTCAGTGGTCAATTGAGGAGTCACCTGGCCCGTTCCAGGAGAAGCTGGAAAGAACCTCCGAGGCGGTGAAGGAGCATGGAGAGGTGCAGAAGGGTGTAGAGGCATCCTTGTTGCAGCATGGGGATCAAATCACCTCGTTGGAAGCTGAGATATTGCGAGTGGAGGAGAGGAACAAGACTGAGGGCAAAGGTGGATGACTTGGAGAACAGGTCGAAGAGACGGAACGTCAGAATCATGGGGTTGCTGTGAGATGGAGGGCCCGAAGCCGACTGAGGACTTTTCTCAGATGTTTGCCAAGGTTTTGCGGGGAGAAATAGGCGATTGTCCCTTCCAGAGTTGGATCGGGCCCACTGAGTACTCCAGTGGAAGCCACCGCGAATGAGCTGCCGCGGGCGGTGATTATTGGATTCCAGAGCTTCCAGGAGAAGGAGCGAGTTCTTCAATGGGCCAAAGTGAATCGGGACTCAAGGTGGGAAGGAAGCATCATCGGGATATACCAAGATGTCACAGCGGAATTGACAAGTGGTGTGCGGCTTTTAATGAGGCAAAGTCAGTGCTATTCAGGAGTGGAGTCAAGTGGGCAGCACGGCGGCGCAGTGGGTAAGCCCTGTTGCCTCATGCGCTGAGGTCCCAGGTTCGATCCCGGTTCTGGGTCACTGTCCATGTGGAGTTTGCACATTCTCCCCGTGTTTGCGTGGGTTTCACCCCCACAACCTAAAAAGATGTGCAAGGTAGGTGGATTGAACACGCTAAATTGCCCCTTAATTGGAAAAAAATGAATTGGGTACGCTAAATTTATTTTAAAAACATTTTCAAATAAAAAAAGGAGTGGAGTCAGGTTTGAAGTGGTGTATCCGGCGAGGCTGAGATTGACTTTACAGTCGATACATCATTTTTTCAATAGGTCGGAGAAGACGGGGACATTTGACAAGGGGCATGGACTTGGACTTGATTTGATTGGGACTTTAATGGGGACGGTTGCGAGGGGTTGGTTTGAGAGGGGTTGCAGTTTGTATCTGTTGTATGTTTGGGATTGAGGGGGCATTGGTTGTGTGGGAAGTGGAGGTTAGTGGTCAGGGCAACTGAATAGGGAATATATGGTCCCCTGGGAGAGTTTAAGTGTTATCAGGGTGTTGGGTTTTGGTTGCTCATCTAGCTGGTATGGGCTGGGAGGCATAGTTTGTTTTTGTTCTTTGAGCATAAACCATGGCTGGGGGGTTACCTTTGTTAGCTGTAAAGTTTCAGCTAGTGAACGGAGTGAGGTGGGGAGAGGGGCTGCGGCTTGATGGACCTGCTTGAGCAAGGTTCAGTGAGCTGAGCTTATTTGTTTGGTGGGGGGATAGGGAGAGAGAGAAGAAAGTTGTTTTTCTGGAAAGCTTTTTTCAGGGTTATGGTGAGGGACGGGGGGGATCTGACTGGGACTAAGGGCTTGGTGTTCTCGTGCCACAGCTGGTTCACAACTCCTGGTCCCACAGCTGACTGCTTCCATAAGGAACACTCCTGTCTCCTAATGGCCCTCCAGGTTCTAATCCCACAGCTGGTTCACAGCTCCTGGAGTCATAGCTGACTGCTTCCAAACTAACTGCAGACTGCCTGCTTTCTATGATAAACATCCAGAATTCTAACAAAGTACCACCTGAATCTGATCATTAATGATTTGTAATCTTTCAGTTTTTTTCTCATCCCATTCAGAATTAATTTTATTAACTCTTTGTGAGCGATATCAACAGCTTCTTCATTTTGAATTTTTTTTTTTAATACATTGAGTCTTCCACACGATTTGTGTATCATTTTGAGCTTTCAAATGGTCAATTGTGAACAGTTGATTTGAGGGAACTGTTATGTTCTGTGTTTTTCAGCACTGGCAGATGTGTCTGTTACGTGTTCACTGTGAGGAGGATAGTAACAAACCTCAGGAGGCCACAGAGAGAGACTGATGAACATGGCAGACACAGAGCAGATAAAAAGCATGCACTTTACATCCTTATCAACTCTGCGAACATTGTGTGAATGGTCGGGATGGTGATATGTAAAGCTGATGGGAAATGGATTGAGAAACAGTACAGGGAAGAAAGCAATAGGGAAAATAGCATTGAGATGTCCCCAAAGAAATAAGAACTGAGATTGACTGAATGCAGGAGCAGTACAAAAAAAACTGGGTGACAGGAAACATTGATCATAAATATTTTTGGAATAAATCTGTTTTGGAGACAATCGGCTAAAGACATTTGACTAAAATACATGTGAGTGATGTAATAAACATGGAACAACCAAACCATGAATCGTACAGAGCTAGAGGATCTGCAGTTTCACAACCGACAATGTGTTATGGAATGTGACACATACTTTTTCAGTGCCATTGACTTATGTCAGTAAAATCTGTGCGTTCCTGTGTTGATTGTGTGGAAATTACAGCAGTGTTTTGGGACTAAATTGGAAAAACGAGCAGAGCAATCAGCTATTTTAATATAAGGATAGTTAACATTCCATTTAAACATTGTGATTGTTGTTCAGGTGCTATAAAAATGCAAGTCATTTCCAGTGTGAAGGGACAGAATTCCCTGTTTGGGCTGAGAACACATGATACAGTCACACTGCAGATTGACCACTCAGCAGCTGAATGGGGAAAGAGATGCACTTGGTCATAGCATTTATTGACAGAGCAGCAGTCACACTGGAGAGACCATTCTGATATTTCACATCAGTGAGCTTGTTTTGTTATTTTTCCAACTGTTCACTCTGCAGTTTTAAGGTTCAAAGGGTTTCATGCATGATCAACACATTCTTACTGGAAAGAGGCTATTTCAATGTTCTGTGTGTAGGAAAAGACATGCTTGTTCATCGCACCTGCTGAGATACCAGTGAGTTCATCTGTGACTATTGGGTGTTTTTCTACTATTATTTCCACTGTTTTGGTGACTCAATTCCTGAGCAATTCCAATTCCCCTTCTCTGGACTTGGATAATGGTCGGTGCAATTGGGTTTCTACATAATCTGTTCCCTACTTCCATTAGTGGTCCTTCAGTGGCAGTCTTCACCCGCCCCCCCATTCCAATAACGAAATGACAATAAATCATTTGTTCTCTCCAATGGCGGGGCGTTTACCCAGCATTCCGCGGGGCGGGGAATGTCCCCTGTCGAAACCACACGAGACTATTGCGCAGGCGCAGCACAGATTTGGAACATGCGCAGCCGCAGCGATGCGAAGATGAGCTGTGTGTTTCTCGTCTCTACAGCGGGTAAGTTAGCGGCGTGTCTGAGGGAGAGATGGGAGCAGTGGGTGGGCGGAAAGGCTTCATGAATACCACGCGAAAGCCTTAAACCCCGAAGGAGAAGCTCTCGGCCAGTTCCGCGTTCGTCCAGAGTCGCTCTGCTTCCTGCCGGGTTCAGGGCCGCCATCTTAAAGCGGCAACGAGCAGCGGTGCGCATGCGCGGTCATCCCTGTCGGCAGGAGGAGAGAAACTCGTCAGAGAGTCAAAGGGTTTCACAGCAAAAAAAGACCCTTCGGCCCATCGTGTCTGTGCCGGCCCTCAAACACCTATCTATTCAACAGGTTAATTCCAGAGGTGTCTTCTGCAGAGAGATTGAGCAGTTCAGGCTTATACTCGCTGGAGTTTATAAGAACAAGAGAACTAATTGACGTATATATTTTTAAAAATATATATTTTATTCAAATTTTTCGGCCAAAACAATACAAAGGTTTTCCTTTTTTACAACAATAAAACAATATAAATAACAGTGACCGTTTTAACAAGTAAATAAATAATATATAAACTAAATGGCAACTGCCATATCAAAAATAATAACTCTCCAGATAATAAAATCAAACAATCCAATATACATTTTTTCTTTGTTCTTTAGTGACATTTAAGGGGCATCTTGACAAATACATGAATAGGATGGGAATAGAGGGATACGGACCCACGAAGTGTAGAAGATTGTAGTTTAGGCGGGCAGCATGGTCGGCAGGGGCTTGGAGGGCCGAAGGGCCTGTTCCTGTGCTGTACATTTCTTTGTTCTTTATAACCAAGTACAAATATCTATACAAAAACACCCCTGAGGACCCACCCGAGCCCTCCCCTCCCCTCCCCCCCCCCCCCCTCCCCCCTGGGTTGCTGCTGTTACCTTCACATTTCCTATTATCGTTCTGCGAGGTAGTCAATGAATGGTTGCCACCGCCTGGTGAACCCTTGAGCTGAACCCCTTAATGCGAACTTTATCCGTTCTAGTTTTATAAACCCTGCCATGTCATTTATCCAAGTCTCCACGCCCGGGGGTTTGGCTTCCTTCCACATAAGCAATATCCTTCGCCGGGCTACTAGGGACGCAAAGGCCAAGACATCAGCCTCTTTCGCCTCCTGCACTCCCGGCTCTTCTGCAACCCCGAATATAGCCAACCCCCAGCCTGGCTCAACCCGGACCCCCACCACCTTTGAAAGCACCTTTGCCACCCCCACCCAGAACCCCTGCAGTGCCGGGCATGACCAAAACATGTGGCTGTGGTTTGCTGGGCTTCCTCTACCCCGAAAAATTTACTGAGCCTTGCTCCGGTCATATGCGCCCTGTGCAAAACCTTGAATTGCATCTGGCTTAGCCTGGCGCACGAGGAGGACGGGTTTACCCTACGTAGGGCATCAGCCCACAGCCCCTCCTCAATCTCTTCCCCCAGCTCTTCTTCCCATTTCCCCTTCAGCTCATCCACCATAATCTCCCCCTTGTCCCTCATTTCCCTGTATATATCCGACACCCTACCACCCCCCACCCATGTCCCTGAGATCACTCTATCTTGAATCTCCTGCGTCGGGAGCTGCGAGAATTCCCTCACCTGTTGCCTCGCAAAAGCCCTCAGTTGCATGTACCGAAATGCATTCCCTTGGCTGTTGATCAATACACGCCCACTCAAGAAAACGAACCAGCACCCCCGCCCCCTCCCCCCCCCCCCCCCCCCCCCCCCCCCCCCCCCCCGCAGGGGTTGCTGCCGCTGCTGACCATCTTCTAACGTTCTGCCAGGAAGTCTAGGAACGGTTGCCACCGCCTGAAGAACCCTTGTACCAATCCCCTGAAGGCAAATTTCACCCTCTCCAATTGAATGAACCCTGCCATATCACTGATCCAGGATTCCACGCTTGGGGGCCTCGCATCCTTCCACTGAAGAAGGATCCTTCGCCGGGCTACCAGGGACGCAAAGACCAGAATACCGGCCTCTTTCGCTTCCTGCACTCCCGGCTCCTCTGCCACCCCAAATATTGCGAGCCCCCAGCCCGGCTTGACCCTGGAACCTACCACCCTTGACACCGTCCTCGCTACGTCCTTCCAAAAGTCCTCCAGCGCTGGGCATGCCCAGAACATGTGGGTGTGGTTTGCTGGGCTCCCTGAGCACCGAACACACCTGTCCTCGCACCCAAAGAATCGACTTATCCGTGCCCCGGTCATGTGAGCCCTATGCAGCACCTTAAATTGTATGAGGCTGAGCCTCACGCAAGAGGAGGAAGAGCTCCCCCCCCCCCCCCCAGGGCATCCGCCCACATCCCCTCGCCAATCTCCTCACACAACTCCTCCTCCCACTTACCCTTTAGCTCCTCCACCGAGACTTACAGTGATGGATTTTGGAAACTCCTTTTACAGGGGTTTAGAAGGGGAGGATTCACCAACGGGAATTTCAAGCCAAACAGCACATTAATATTGAAAGAATCCTTTGATTCATCAGAATCCGGATATTATTGACCCTTTAATGTAATCGCTAAGTTCCAGGTCATTACCGCTCACTGGGTAAAATTTCTTCCTCACATCCCCCCACAGATCTTGCTCAAAACTGTACATCCATCCTGAAATAATTTTACGTTCAGATAATGAGGACAGCTTTTCTTTATCTACTTCTGGGGAGAAGGTAGGAGAATGGGGATGAGAAAATATCAGCCATGATTGAATGGCGGAGCAGACTCGATGGGCCGAGTGACCTAATTCTGCTCCTATGTCTTATGGTCTTATGATAATCCACAGGAATTTGGAACTGAGTCGGGCCTGACAATTTCCAATGTGAAAATGTCAAGGGAGGTTGATTTTAACAGAGATCAGGTTGAGATATATATTAAGTATTCTTGGGATTTAGGTGTCACTATCAAGACCAGAAGCAAATATCTCCCATCCCCAGGAGGAGATGATGTTTGACCTTCTTGAGCCGCTGAAGTGGGTGTGGTGAAGGTGCTCCCACAATGCTGTTAGGTAAGGAGGTTACAGGTCATTCACCCAGTGATGATGAAGGCACAGTGATAATGTCCAAATCAATAACATTAATTTTTATATCTTTAATAGAACTTTCCAGGACAATTTGCAGAAATGTCACAAAGCAACATTTGTCACTGAGCCACGTAAGGATCTATTGAGCAGGTAACAAAATGCTTGGTCAAAGATGTTATGGGGCATCTTAAAGGAGGAGAGTGAGGTGGAGAGACACAGGTTTAGGGATGAGGGTTCAGAGTGTGAGGCCCAGGCAACTGAAAACGGCACCAATGGTGTAGAGATTAAAATCAAGAATGGTAAAGTGGCAGGAAGAAACAGATTAGTGCAGATATCTAGAAGGACAGGGAAGCTGGAGACGGGTAGGGGTGAGACCATGGAGGAATTTGAAAAGAAGGATAAGAAACTTGCTATTTAGGTGTTTCTCAACCCAGAGCATCTGGATTGGATTGGATTTGTTTATTGTCACGTGTACCGAGGTACAGTGAAAAGTATTTTTCTGCGAGCAGCTCAACAGATCATTAAGTACATGAGAAGAAAAGGGAATAAAAGAAAATACATAATAGGGCAACACAACATATACAATGTAACTACAAAAGCACTGGCATCGGATGAAGCATACAGGGTGTTGTGTTAATGAAATCAGTCCATAAGAGGGTCATTTAGGAGTCTGGTGACAGTGGGGAAGAAGCTGTTTTTGAGTCTGTTCGTGCATGTTCTCAGACTTCTGTATCTCCTGCCCGATGGAAGAAGTTGGAAGAGTGAGAAAGCCGGGTGGGAGGGATCTTTGATTATACTGCCCGCTTTCCCCAGGCAGCGGGAGGTGTAGATGGAGTCAATGGATGGGAGGCAGGTTCGTGTGATGGACTGGGCGATGTTCATGACTCTCTGAAGTTTCTTGCGGTCCTGGGCCGAGCAGTTGCCATACCAGGCTGTGATGCAGCCTGATAGGATGCTTTCTATGGTGCATCTGTAAAAGTTGGTAAGAGTTAATGTGGACATGCCGAATTTCCTTAGTTTCCTGAGGAAGTATAGGCGCTGTTGCGCTTTCTTGGTGGTAGCGTCGACATGGGTGGACCAGGACAGATTTTTGGAGATGTGCACCCCTAGGAATTTGAAACTGCTAACCATCGCCACCTCGGCCCCGTTGATGCTGACAGGGGTGTGTATAGTACTTTGCTTCCTGAAGTCAGTGAGCACGTGGGAGATGCAGATGATACAAAGATATGGAGAGGGACAGGTAATATTGAGGAAGCAGGGGGGGGGTGCAGAAGAACTGGACAGGCTAGGAGAGTGGACAAAGAAGTGGAAGATGGAATAGAATGTGGAAACGTGTGAGGTTATGCACTTTGGTAGGAAGAATGGAGGCATAGACTATTTTCTAAATGGGAAAAGGCTTATGAAATCAGAAGCACAAAGGGACTTAGGAGTCCTAGTTCAAGATTCTCTTAAGGTTAATGCGCAGGTTCAGTCAGCAGTTAGGAAGTCAAATGCAATGTTAGCATTCATGTCGAAAGGGCTAGAATACAAGAGCAGGGATGTACTTCTGAGGCTACATAAGTCAGACCTAGAGTATTGTGAGCCGTATTGGGCCCCATATCTGAGGAAGGATGTGCTGGCCTTGGAAAGGGTCCAGAGGAGGTTCACAAGAATGATCCATGGAATGAAGAGCTTGTCATATGAGGAGCGGTTGAGGACTCTGGGACTGTACTCATTGGAGTTTAGAAGGATGAGGAGGGATCTTACTGAAACCTACAGGATACGGCGAGGCCTGGATAGAGTGGACGTGGAGAGGATGTTTCCACGAGTAGGAAAAACAAGAACCAGAGGACACAGCCTCAGACTGAAAGGACAATCCTTTAAAACTGAGATGAGGAGGAATTTTTTCAGCCAGAGGGTGGTGAATCTGTGGAACTCATTGCCGCAGAAGGCTGTGGAGGCCAAATCACTGAGTGTGTTTAAGAGAGAGATAGATAGGTTCTTGATTAATATGGTGTTTTGGGGAGAAGGCAGGAGAATGGGGATGAGAAACATATCAGCCATGTTTGAATGGCAGAACAGAATCGATGGGCCGAATGGCCTAATTCTGCTCCTATGTCTTATGGGTGAACCAAACTTGGTGTGAGTAAGCACACGGGCAGCAGAGTTTTGGATAACCTCAAGAACCGGCTCATTGGTCAAGGGCATGATTCTTGCTTTGGGTATTTCAGTCTCGGAGCTTATAAAAGGCCCTGATTCAAATCCTGGACGGGCCCTTTGGTCGGGTGGCACTTTAGCTCAGGGTTCAATCCCGGTCTTGGGTGACTGTGTGGAGTTTGCATCTTCTCCCCGTATCTGTGTGGGTTTCCACGGGGTCCTAAGGTTTCCTCCCACAGTCTGAAGATCTGCAGGTTAGGTGGATTGGCCATGCTAAAGTGTCCAAAGATGTACAGGTTAGGAGGGGTTATGGGGATAGGGCAGGGAGTTGGGGATAGGTGAGGTGCTCTATCAGATGGTCGGTGTAGACGAGATGGGCCAAATGCACTGTGGGGATTTCATTACAGGGAGGTTGAATGTGGGAGACAGGCCAGGAGTGTGTTAGGATAGTTAAGTCCAGAGGTAACCGAGGAATGGATGAGAGTTTCAGTAGTAGATGAGCTGAGACTGGGGCAGAGTCTGACGATGGTACTGAGCTGGAAATATCCAGATATAGAGACGCTGTGGTTGCAAACTTATCTTGGAATTACACCTTTGCCTGGCTGCAGCTCCAACACTAAAACAAAACTAAAAAACAGACATACCCAAGCTTTTCCTCAAAGCGAAACTAAAAAGCAGAGCCAGAGCTCAGCTCCACCCACACTCTGACATCACTGCAGCCACTGAGCAGACAAACATTTCTTAAAATGACATTCCCATGACCAGAATGAGAGGAAATCTCATTGAAAGGTATAAACTTCTGACAGGATTCGACAGACTGGATGCAGGGATCTTGTTTCCTCTGGCTGGGGAGTCGTGAACAAGAAATCACAGTCTCAGTATACGGGATAGGCCATTTTCGACTGAGCTAAGGATAAACTTCTTCACTCAGAGGGTGGTAAACCTGTTTCGTTTTGAGGAAAAGCTTGGGTGCGTCTGTTTTTTAGTTTTGTTTTAGTGTTGGAGCTGCAGCCAGCCAAAGAAGGTGTAATTTTGATCCCTCCTGCCATCTAAAGACTATCTCTAGATCATTTGGTGAATTCAGAGTGATAACAGCTCCCAGTAGAGAATTTAAACCTGATGTGTTTCTGTAAAGAGGGTTCTTTTTGTCTTATGGATGTTGCAAGGAAAGATTAAGAGTTACTTATAGAGTACTGTATTTGGGGGATTTATTGGTGTTGATAGTTGTTAAGATGTTTACTGTGGGTTTATAAAGTGTTAGCTGGTTTCATAAATAAAGTGTTTTAATTTAAAAGTACTGTAGATTTCTGTTGCATCACACCTGCAGAATAGGCCCGTGTGTTTCCCCACAACCACAATCTATTCAAAGTTGTGGGTCGGGTGATCTCCATGATACACTTTGGGGCTCTCTAAACCCTGGCCCATAACATTCTTCGAAACTCCAGTGAACACAGGCCTAGTTGACCCAATATCTCATTTGTACCTGCATTCTTAATTTCAGTGGTGTACCAGAACACCCTGGTGCCATTTGTACGTTGAATTCCCCGAACTATCACCATTTCAATAATTCTGCCATTCTGTTTTTCCATCCGAAGTGGATAACCTCACACTTATCCACTTTATACTGCATCTGCTATGAATTTGCCTGCTCATTCAACTTGTTTAAATCACCTTGAAGCTTCTTAACATCTCCCCACCAGTCACGTTCCCACAACGTTTCTTGAAAATATGACATATGGTTCCCTCATCCAAATCACGGACCCCAGAAGCGTAGAAGGTTTTGGGTTAGACGGGCAGCATGGTCGGCGTAGGCTTGGAGGGCTGAAGTGCCTGTTTCTGTGCTGTACGTTTCTTTATTCTTTGTTTTTTATCTTTGATGTATATTGTGAATAGCTGGGGCCCAAGCACTGATCCCTGTGGGACCCCAATATTCACTGCCTGCCACTTTGAAAAAGAGCCATTTATTGCTACTCTATATTTCCTGTCGGCTCACCAATTCTCAATCCATGTCAATATATTGTCCGCAATCCCATGCGCTTTAATTTTTCACACTAACTTCTTAATTGTGACTTTATCAAAAGCTTTCTGAAAATCCCAAAACACCACATCCGCCGGTTCACCCTTATCTGTTCTACTAATTATAACTCCAAACCTCCAGTAGGTTTGTCAAATGTGATTCCCTTACATAAATGCATGTTGACTTTATCTACATCCATTGATATTTTCTAAATGTCCTGTTATCACATCCTTTATTTTTAAAGATGTATTTATTGAATGTGGGGGTCGCTGGCTAGGTCAGTGTTTGCATTTAAGAGTCAACCACATTGCTGTGGGTCTGGTGTCACATGTAGGTCAGACCAGGTAAGAATGGCAGATTTCCTTCCCTTAAAGGACATTAGTGAACCAGATGGGTTATTATGACAACGACAATGGTTTCATAGTCACCATCATTAGTCTTCGAATTCCAGATTTTTAAAAATTAATTTCAAATTTCACCATTTGTCATGGTGGTTCGAACCTGGGTCCCAAGAAAATGACTCTGGATTACTAGTCCAGTGTAAATACCACTACGCCACTGCCTCCCCGAGGTTTATAATAGACTCCGGTCACACCCAGCCAACCTGAAAAAGACCCATTTATGCTGACTCTCTGGTTCCTGTTAGCTATTCTTCCATCCATGTCAATATGTTATCCCCTACAGCATGAGCTTTCATTTTGAGCATTAACCTTTGATGTGGCTCCTTTGTGAAATCTAGGTCCAGTTCCTCCACCGAGCGGGACAGAGACCGTGGTTAAGGAATTGAGTTTGTAGCATGGACTGAAGATGGTGGTCTCGGCCTTCCCAATATTTAAATGGCGGAAATTTCTCTTCATCCAGTATTGGATGTCAGACAAGTCAGGATGAAGTATAATTTGGAGGGGAACTTTGACAGAATCTTCCAAACCCTCAACCTCCACTCCCGAGAAGCACCAGGATGGCAGGTGCGGGCAAACACCATCATTGATGTACCATCATTGTCGGTAAATAAAACCCTTGTACTTCACCTCCTGCCTCTCTTTCAATCTCTCCTCCCATAATACCCAGTCATCTTGTGTAGGCCCAGACTGAGTGGCAGATTCCCTTCCCTGAAGGACAGTACTGAACCAGTTGGGTTTTTATGACAATCCAGCAGCTTTTATGATCAATATTTCTGAGTGCCGGCCCCACAAATTACCAGATTTATTCTCAATTTCACAACCTGCCATTGTGTTTTTGTGGGTTATCTCTCACTTCCCTTTTTCTGTTTCAGATCAATTTCGCAGGATATTAGAAGGGAAGGATTTGCAGTCAGGAAACGGAAACCAAACATGCACATCAGGATCGGAGAATCATCCAATTTGTTATAAACCGAGTATCAGCAGATTTTGAACATGGATGGGAAAAAAACCATTGACAGTGGGAAAAAACCGTACACGTGTTCCGAGTGTGGACGAGGATTCAGCCAATCATCTGCCCTTTCGAAACACCAGCGCACTCATGCTAGAGAGAAACTGTTCATTTGCTGTGTTTGTGGGAAAGAATTTACTCGATCATCCACCCTTCTCAGACACCAGCTGGTTCACACTGGGGAGAGGTCATTCATCTGCTCCACATGTGGGAAGAGATTCACTCAGTTGTCCTCTCTGCTGACACACCAGCGAGTTCACACTGGGCGGAGGCCATTCACGTGCCCGGAGTGTGGGAAGGGATTTATTAATTCAGCTAATTTGCTGACACACCAGCGCATTCATACTGGGGAGAGGCCATTCACCTGTCCTGCTTGTGGCAAGGGATTCATTAATTCAACCAACTTGCAGAGACACCAACGAGTTCACACTGGGGAGACGCCGTTCATCTGTTCTGTGTGTGGGAAGGGATTCACTCAGCTTCCTCACTTGCTGAGACACCAGCGAGTTCACACTGGGGAGAAGCCGTTCACCTGCTCCGATTGTGGGATGGAATTCACTCAGTTATCCCACCGACTAAGACACCAGCGAGTTCACACTGGGGAAAAGCCATTCACCTGCTCCGAGTGTGGGAAAGGATTCACTCAGTCAAATGACCTGAAGAGACACCAGCGAGTTCACTCTGGGGAGAGGCCGTTCACCTGCTCCGAATGTGGGAAAGGATTCACTCAGTCAACTGACCTGAAGAGACACCAACGAGTTCACACTGGGGAAAAGCCATTCACCTGCTCGGAGTGCGGAAAGGGGTTCACTCGGTCTGCCAACCTATTGGATCACCAGCGGATTCACACGGGAAAGAAGCTATTCTCCTGCTCTGAATGTGGGAAAGCATTCACTACTTTATCCAGCTGGCAAAAACACCGGAGAGTTCACACTGAGGGAAGTACAGCTACCAGTACTGGGCCCGGGAAGGCAGTCATTCAGTCATCCAGCCAGCAGAGGCATCAGACTGTTCATATTGAGGAAAGTCCAGCGACCTGTACTGAGTCTGGGAAGACAGTCATTCAGTCATCCAGCCAGCAGAGACACCAGAGAGTTCACACTGAGGAAAGTCCAGTTACCTGCACTGAATCTGTGAAGGCACTCATTCAATCTTCCAGTCAGCAGAGACACCAGCTGGTTCACGCTGAAGAATGTTCATCTACCTGTACTGAGTCAGGAAACACTGTCATTCAGACATCCAGCCAGCAGAGAGACCAGAGAGCTCACACTGGGGACAGTCCAATTACCTGTGCTGAGTCAGGGAAGGCAGTCATTCGGTCATCCAGCCAGCAGAGACACCAGAGAGCTTGCATTGAAGAGAGTCCAGTTAGCTGTACTGAGTCAGGGATAGCAGTCATTCAATCATCCAGCCAGCAGAGACACCAGAGAGTTCACACTGAGGACAGTCCAGTTACCTGTACTGAGTCAGGGAAGGCAGTCATTCAGTCATCCAGCCAGCAGAGGCATCAGACTGTTCATATTGAGGAAAGTCCAGCGACCTGTACTGAGTCTGGGAAGACAGTCATTCAGTCATCCAGCCAGCAGAGACACCACAGAGTTCACACTGAGGAAAGTCCAGTTACCTACACTGAATCTGTGAAGGCAGTCATTCAGTCTTCCAGTCAGCAGAGACACCAGCTAGTTCACACTGAAGAATGTTCATCTACCTGTACCGAGTCAGGAAACACTGTCATTCAGACATCCAGCCAGCAAAGAGACCAGAGAGCTCACACTGGGGACAGTTCAGTTACCTGTGCTGCGTCAGGGAAGGCAGTCATTCAGTCATCCAGCCAGCAGAGACACCAGAGAGTTCACACTGAGGAAAGTCCAGTTACCTGTACTGAGTCAGGGAACACAGTCATTCAGTCATCCAGCCGGCAGAGACACCAGAGAGTTCACACTGAGGAAAGTCCAGTTACCTGTGATGAGTCAGGGAACACAGTCATTCAGTCATCCAGCCGGCAGAGACACCAGAGAACACGCATTGAGGAGAGTCCGATTACCTGTACCAAATCTGGGAAGACAGTCATTCAATCTTCCAGTCAGCAGAGACACCAGCGAGTTCACACTGAAGAATGTTCATCTACCTGTACTGAGTCAGGAAACACAGTCATTCAGACATCCAGCCAGCAGAGAGCTCACACTGGGAAAGATCCAGTTATCTGTCCTGAGTCTGATAAGAGGGGCATTCAATCTTCCATCCAGCAGAGGCACCAGCGAGCTCACACTGAAGACAGTCCAGTTACCTGTACTGAGTCAGGGAACACAGTCATTCAATCATCCAGCCAACAGATCCACCAGAGAGTTCACACTGACGAAGGTCAAATTATTTGTCCTGTGTTTGAGAAGGGGGTCATTCAATCATCCATCCAGCAGATACACCAGAGAGTTCACACTGAGGAATATTCATCTACCTGTACTGAGTCTGGGAAGGAAGTCATTCAGACATCCAGCCAGCAGAGACACCCGAGAGTTCACATTGAGGACAGTCCAGTTTCCTGTACTGAGTCAGGAAACACAGTTATTCAGTCATCCAGCAGGCAGAGACACCAGAGTGCTCACGGTGAGGAATGTCCAGTTATATGTCCTGAGTTTGAGAAGGAGGTCATTCAACCATCCATCCAGCAGGGACATCAGAGAGTTCACACTAAGGAGAGTCCAGTTACCTGTACTGAGGCAGGAAACACAGTCATTCAGTCATCCAGCCGGCAGAGACACCAGAGAGCACGCATTGAGGAGAGTCCGATTATCTGTACCAAATCTGGGAAGGCAGTCATTCGGTCATCCAGCCAGCAGAGACACCAGAGAGTTCACACAGAGGAAAGTCCAGTTACCTGGGCTGAGTCAGGAAACACAGTCATTCAGTCATCCAGCCAGCAGAGACACCAGAGAGCACACATTGAGGAGAGTCCGATTACCTGTACCAAATCTGGGAAGGCAGTCATTCAGTCATCCAGCCGGCAGAGACACCAGAGAGTTCACACTGAGGAAAGTCCAGTTACCTGTGTTGAGTCAGGGAACACAGTCATTCAGTCATCCAGCCAGCAGAGACACCAGAGAGCACGCATTGAGGAGAGTCCGATTACCTGTACCAAATCTGGGAAGGCAGTCATTCAGTCATCCAGCCGGCAGAGACACCAGAGAGTTCACACTGAGGAAAGTCCAGTTACCTGTGCTGAGTCAGGAAACACAGTCATTCAGTCATCCAGCCAGCAGAGACACCAGAGAGCACGCATTGAGGAGAGTCCGATTACCTGTACCAAATCTGGGAAGGCAGTCATTCAGTCATCCAACCAGCAGAGACACCAGAGAGTTCACACTGAGGAAAGTCCAGTTATCTGTGCTGAGTCAGGAAACACAGTCATTCAGTCATCCAGCCAGCAGAGACACCAGAGAGCACGCATTGAGGAGAGTCCGATTACCTGTACCAAATCTGGGAAGGCAGTCATTCAGTCATCCAGCCAGCAGAGACACCAGAGAGTTCACACTGAGGAAAGTCCAGTTACCTGTGCTGAGTCAGGAAACACAGTCATTCAGTCATCCAGCCAGCAGAGACACCAGAGAGCACGCATTGAGGAGAGTCCGATTACCTGTACCAAATCTGGGAAGGCAGTCATTCAATCATCCAGCCAGCAGAGACACCAGAGAGCTCACACTGAGGACAGTCCAGTTACCTGTGCTGAGTCAGGGAACACAGTCATTCAGTCATCCAGCCGGCAGAGACACCAGAGAGCACGCATTGAGGAGAGTCCGATTACCTGTACCAAATCTGGGAAGGCAGTCATTCAGTTATCCAGCCAGCAGAGACACCAGAGAGCTCACACTGAGGACAGTCCAGTTACCTGTACTGAGTCAGGGAAGGCAGTTCTTCAATCATCCGGCCAGCAGAGACACCAGAGAGCTCACACTAAGGACAGTCCAGTTACCTGTTCTGAGTCAGGGAAGGCAGTTCTTCAATCATCCAACCAGCAGAGACACCAGAGAGCTCACACTGAGGAAAGTCCAGTTACCTGTACTGAGTCAGGGAAGCAATTAATTCTGTTAACCAACCTGCAGTCAGATGAGCAACACAACAGTGACGGGAGATATTTTAAATGCCCAAACAGCGGGAAAGGCTTTCAAAATTCTGTGGAACTGATATCCCATCAAGATGTTCACACTGACAAGAGACCACTCAGGTGCTCTCTCTGCAGGACTGGATTCAGGCGATCATCTGACCTCTCTGAACACCAGTGCACTCATTCTAGGAAGAGGTCCCGCACTTTTCCCAAGTGTGGAAAGGGATTCACTCAGTCATCCAAACTGCTGACACGCCGGCAAGGTCATAGTGGGAAGAGGCTGTTCACCTGCCCCGAGTGTGGGAAGGGATTCACCCAGTCATCCAACCTGCTGAGACACCAGCGAATTCATACTGGGGAGAGACCATTCACCTGCTCCGAATGTGGGAAGAGATTCACTGAGTTATGCAACCTGCTGACACATCAACGAGTTCACACTGGGGAGAGGCCATTCCTCTGCTCTGAGTGTGGGAAAGGCTTTATTAATTCTACCAACATGATGCGACACCAGCGAGTTCACACCGGAGAGAGGCCATTCACCTGCCCCAGTTGTGGGAAGAAATTCACTCAGTTACCACATCTACTGAGACACCAGCACGTTCACACTGGGGAGAGGCCATTCATCTGCGACGTGTGTGAGAGGGGATTCACTCAGTTATCGCACCGGCTGAGACATCAGCGCGTTCACACTGGGGAGAAGCCATTCACCTGCTCCCAGTGTGGGAAGGAATTCACTCAGTCAAATGACCTGCGGAGACACCAGCGAGTTCACACTGAGGAGAGACCATTCATATGCTCTGAGTGTGGGAACAGATTCACTCAGGTATCTAACCTGCTGAGACACCAGCGAATTCACACAAGGAAGAGGTTGTCCACCTGCTCCAAGTGAGACAAGGGATTCTCTCGGTCATCCAACCTCGACATGCCAGCAATTTCTAATTGGACAAAATTGTTTAAATGCCTGGACTGTGGGTAGTACAAGACATGTGCCTGGGAATTGTCCCATCTGCATGCTTACACTGATGAGAGGCAGTTCAGGTGCTCTCACTGCAGATCTGTGTCAAGGAAATAATTTCAACGTGCTGTACACCAGAAATTTCACAGTGAGGAGAGGCCTCCACCTGATCTGAATGTGCAAAGGAATTTGTTTATTAATCCCATGTGCTGAGATACCAACGAGTTCACAAGTAACTGCAGTGTTTGGATTTTGCCTTTAATCACACTGAGGACTGAATCATGTTGATTGGGTTCTGTTTCTGCTGATGTTAAACTCTCCCTAAAAGTCAAATAAATCAACTTTTGTGTCAAACACACAAGGGCTGTATTCTCTTTTTGAGAGACTTGGGTGTTGATGCCAGGACTGAATCGGTTGGTGTGTTACGATTTGGCGCCGTTCCCAGAGCAATTCCTCAAACGTTAATGGTCTAACACCGGCGTCACCGATTCCGATGAAAAATGTTGTCTGATTCGCCGGAGTTGGGATTGACATTCGAGAGGCTGACAAACCTCAGCCGCATATAAGCACTCCACTCCCCACACACACTCAGCCTAGCCAACAAGATGGCACTGGTTGTGCTGGAGCACGCCCATCCCGTCGATGGGTCGGCTGGGGCCAGAGGGTACCTCGGGGAGTGGCCTGGGGGGGAGGGGGGGGGGCAGCTACGTTCACATTGGGCAGTCAGTGGCGTGAGCAGCTGCATGGCTGCCTTGCCGGCTGTGGCAAAAGTATTCCGTGCCCATCCACCCCAACCCCACGGCCCATCTCCTGACTCCCCCGCTCCTTCCCCCGGCCCAGGCAGAAGCCTCACGGTCAGCGGCACAACTGTTAGCACACTAGTGATGTTAGACACTTTTCGTAAGTCCTCTCTCTCTTCCTCAGCAGCCACGGTGCCAGTTTCCCAATTTTTTAAACCACAAATGAAAGTCACCATCGTAATTCCTTCTGGCGGATGTGGAGTATCGCAGAGGCCCCGGGGAATACTGGGTTAGATCCGCGAATGATATGCGGATGGCATTTACTGTATGTGCGGAGTAGAATGCATTGACGCCGCTATCGAGACACTGGAGCATGGCATTCTGGTGGGCGCCCTGTGCAGGCCATCATTTTGGCCTCACCGATTCTCCGCCAAATCACCTTTCCTGATTCTGGCATCGGCTGATGGAGAATCCCGCCGACAGTGTTGAGTGATTTCAATATCTCTGTAACACAAGTTAGAAGTGTTTTTGCTCTCCATCCTCATGTCCAGCAAGTGTGAAGAGCTCATGGTACTTCTTTGTCACTTAAGTTTGAGACAATCGGGGTGGCGCAGTGGTTAGCACTGCTGCCTCACGGCGCCAAGGTCCCAGGCTTGATCCCAGCCCTGGGCCACTGGCCGTGTGGAGTTTCGACAATCTCCCCGTGTCTGCGTGGGTCTCACCCCCACAACCCAAAAGATGTGCAGGGTCGGTGGATTGGCCACGCTGAATTGCCCCTTAATTGGAAAAAAAATAATTGGATACTCTAAATTTTTAAAAAAAGTTTGAGACAATCTTATAAACTGCCTCTGCTACTTCCCTAATTTCCAGTAGTTCTCTGGACTAAACTGTCTCTACAGTTCCCCCTTGTTTCAGTCCTGAAACCACATCTTGCTCTAGTTTCCCTCTCATATCCCCATGTGCTCTCTCCGTGCTCATGTCGTCCGTCAGACCCATCTTCTACTCACAAAGGGCTGAATGGCCTTCCTCTGTGTTGTAACAATCTGTCATCAACCCCTTTACTACCAAACTGCTGATCACTCAACTTGCCCACGTAAGCTGGTATGGTTCTCTCTCTCTCGGCATTACCCTGGTTTCTTTAAAATATTCCGAATGTAAAACCAGCAGAATAATGATGTATTGATTGGTTAATGATGTATTGATAGAGGTTGATTGTCAGGTTAAACCAATAACGTGCTATAAAGGTTGTGGGGTACTGGCGCGCCATCAAAGTGTTCACACTGACAAGAGACCGTTCAGTGTCTCTCACTGGGACTGGGTTCAGACGATCATCTGACCTCATTGTAATTCAGTGCATTCGCACTGGAGAGAGACCGTTCACCTGTGAGTGTGGAAAGGGATTAACTATTTCATCCCAGCTGCTGATAGGCCAGCGAGTTCACACGATGGAGAGACCATTCAGCTGCTCTGAATGTAGGCAAGGATTTCGTACCTCATCCCGCCTTCAGACACACCTGGAAATTCACACAGGGGCAAGGCCGCTCACCTACTCTGTTTGTGGGAAGGAATTCACTCAGTCATCCGACCTGCTGACACACTGGCGCATTCACACTGGGGAGAGGACATTCACCTGCTCCAGGTGTGGGAAGGGATTCACTTGTTTATCACTCCTGCTGACACACACGGAGTTCGCACCGGGAATAGGCCATACAACTGAGCCAAGTGTGGGAAGGGGCGGCACAGTAGCACAGTGGTTAGCACTGTTGCTTCACAGCTCCAGGATCCCAGGGTCGATTCCCGGTTTGGGTCACGGTGCGGAGTCTGCACGTTCTCCCCATGTCTGCGTAGGTTTCCTCCGGGTGCTCTGGTTTCCTTCCTCATTCCAAAGGTGTGCAGGTTAGGTGGATTGGCCATGTTAAATTGTCCTCAAGTCTGTCCGTGTGGAGTTTGTACATTCTCCCTGTGCCTGCGTGGGTTTTGCCCCCACAATCCAAAGATGTGCAGGGTAGGTGAATTGGCCACGCTACATTGCCCCTTAATTGGAAAAAATTAATTGGGTAATCTAAATTTTTTTAAAAATTGTCCTTAAATGTCCAAGATGGTTGGGTGGGGTTGCGGTGATGGGGTGTAGGCCTGGGCTTCGGTAGGGTACTCTACAGGGGCTGGTGCAGACTCGATGGGCCGAATGGCCTCCTTCTGCACGGTAAATGCTATGATTCCATGAAAGGGATTTGCTCATTTATCCAACCTGCTGAGGTCCCAACGAGTTCACACTGACAAAATACCTTTTCAATGCCCAAACTGTGGGAAGTGGTATGAAGGTTCCTGGCAGCATGGTAGCATTGTGGTTAGCACAGTTGCTTCACCGCTCCAGGGTCGCAGGTTCGATTCCCGGCTTGCGTCACTGAGTGTGCGGAGTCTGCACATTCTCCCCGTGTCTGTGTGGGTTTCCTCCGGGTGCTCCGGTTTCCTCCCACAGTCCAAAGATGTGCAGGTTAGATGGATTGACCATGCTAAATTGCCCGAAGTGTCCAAAACGTTGTGTAGGGTTATGGGGATAGGGTGGAGGTGTGGGCTCGGTGGGGTGTTCTTTCCAAGGGCCGGTGCAGACTCAATGGGCTGAATGGCCTCCTTCAGCACTGTAAATTCTATAATACTGGGATGGGTATGTTCGCCTGCTCCGTGTGTGGGAAAGGGGTCACTCAGTCATTTAAGTCCTGTCGACTAATCAACCTGTGAATACTGTGGAGAGAGTGAGTGTGTGTGCATGTGTGGTTGTGGCTGAATGCATGCAAGTGTGCAAAATAATTTGGTGATTATGACAACTGTAACAATGTCAAATTATGAAGTGCAAGGAGCGATTATTCACCTGCTTCCTATCTGGAAACACATTTTCTGATATTGTATTGTGGCTTTTCAGAGATTCGTTTCAAACCATTAGGGTTTTATACGTTGCATTTGTACAGATTTTTTGTATCCAGACCCTGTTGTCTTCCTCTGTTTGCTGAATACAAATCTCACAGAGGAATGAAAAACTAAACGCAAGTTCAGTTTATTTCATTATGTAGAACCGGATATGCTCAGCAGTCAGATTTACAATAAAGATTCAACAGCTATTGTTAACAGGAAAGTACAGCTGCAACTCCCTTCACTTCGCATGCTGTGAGCTAAACTGAAAACAACCCTGAACGATGCTGGACACATGGTTTACATGCAGACTACTTACTCATTAGCATTCTCAAATACACAGGGCTGGATTCTCCATCGACTGATGCCGGAATCAGGAAACACAATTGGGCGGTGAATCGCTGAAAACAATAATAATCTTTATTGTCACAAGCAGGCTTACATTAACACTGCAAGGAAGTTACTGTGAAAAGCCCCTAGTCGCCAGATTCCGGCACCTGTTCGTGTACACAGCGGGAGAATTCAGAATGTCCAAAATATCTAACAGCACGTCTTTTGGGACTTGTGGGAGGAAACTGGAGCACCCGGAAGAAACCCACTCAGACTCGGGGCCTTTTTACACCGAAATTGTGGAGGCTGCCAGTTTCATGCCAAACCGCAATTCTCCGGTGCCTTGACAGCGGCGTCAATGCATTCCAGAACTCACGTACAGTAAACGCTGTTGGCATATCATTAACAGGCCTGACCCAGTATTCTCTGCGATGCACCCTCTCCACTTGGGCGAATTCCTGATAGCGAGGTTCACTTATGCTTTCAAAAACCGTGAAACAGGCGCCGTGACTGCTGAGGGGGTACGGAAAGTGTCCACATCGCCACAGTTCTCTGACAGTTGTGCCACTGGCCGGGGGCCTTCTGCCAGGGCTGGGGGGAGTAGCGGGGGGTGGCCACGAAGTGGGCTGTAGGCTCGGGGTAGACAGGCATGGAGCACCATTGCCGCAGCTGGTAAGGCAGCCATGCAGCTGCGCATATTGCTCACTGGCCACTGTGAACTTAGGGCCACAGTTTGTATGGGCATCCTTCCAGGACACCCTTCCAGGTGCCCTCTGGCCCAAGCTGCCTATCAGCAGGATGGGCGCGCTCCAGCCCAACCAGTGCCATCTTGTTGGCTGGGATGAGTGTGTGTGGGGATTGTAATGTGTATCTGCGGTTGCAGTTTGTCAGCCTCCCGAGTGTCAATCACAGACTAGGTGAATCCTGCACCGTTTTCATTGGAATCGATTGTGTCCCACATGCCGCCACTGCCAGGCCCTCCATGGTCGCTCAATTGGTCCAGGTGCGGCGGAGGTTTTTCTGTTGTGGAAGTCCACGAATCCTGCCCCAGCGTCAACATTTAGTCTCAGGAACGGAAAGGCCCGCCCACAGTGTTTGAAAAATGCTATTATACTTAACATGTATCAAAATATTAAACTCCAGTCCAGTCACAGGAATTATTGACATCAGAACAAAACAAACCCTAACTGCCAGAGGAGACATAACAGCAGCAATAATAGCAGAATCCAACCCTGCAGTCACCCGTGAATTCAGTAGGTGTTTCAGTAGGTGGTAGGACTGAGTGAATCCCTTCCCACATTGGGAGCAGATGAAAGGCCGCTCTCCATTGTGAACTCGCTGGTGCCTCAGCAGGGCAGATGACTGAGTGAATCACTTCCCACATTCGGAGCAGGTGAATGGACTCTCCACAGTGTGAATTTTATAATGTCTCTGCAGGGTGCATGACCGAGTGAATTTCTTTCTACACTTAGTGCAATGCAACTGTCTCTCCTCGGTATGAACTCGCTGGTGTCTCAGGGGGCTGGATGAGCGAGGAGATCCCTTCCCACACAATGAACAGGAGAATGGGCTCTGACTAGAGTGAATGTGTTGGTGTCTCTGTAGATCCCTTGTGCTTTTGAAGCTCTTATCACAGTCAGAACATTTATAATGTCTTATCAGTGTGAACAAGTTGATGAGAAGTGAGATTACTTAAACAGGTGAATCCCTTCCCACACTCAGAGCAGATAAACGGCCTCTCACAAGTGTGAATTTGTTGGTGTTCAGTGAGGTGGGATCACTTGAGTGAATCCCTTTCCACACTCTGAGCAGGTGACCTCCCAGTGTGAACTCGCTGGTGTCTCATCAGGGTGGACAACTGAGTGAATCCCTTCCCACAGTTGGAGCAGGTGAATGGCCTCTCATCGGCGTGACTGCATTGGTGAATTTCCAGCTTTGATGGGGATCTGATAACTTTACCACAGTCCCCACATTTCAATGGTCTCTGTGTGATGCTGGGCCCCGTTGTGACTGAGTTGATGAGTTTCCAGCAAGGATGGGTAATTGAATCTCTTCCCACAGTCCTGTTATGGGCCAGGGTTTAGAGAACACCAAAGTGTATCATAGAGTTCACCTGACCCATGACTTTTAATAGAATGTGGTTATGGGGAGCACAAGGGCCTACTTTACAGGTGTGATGCAACAGAGATCTAAAGTACTTTTAAAACAAAACCATGTTTATTTAGGAATCCAGTTAACACTTCATAAACCCACAGTAAACAGCTTAACAACTATCAACACCAATAATCCCCACAGGTACAATATTCTATAAGTAACCCTTCATAACTTTCCGAACAAAATCCATAAGACCGAAAGACCCTTTTTACAGAAAGTCAGCAGGTTTAAATTCTCTACAGAAACAGGTATTACTTTGAAATGCTCAAATGATCTGGAGGCAGCCTTTAGATGGCAGAGAGAGATCAATGCATCTTCTTGCTGTGACTGCAGCTTCTTCAACTCCAAAACAAAACTAAAACATACAGACACACACCAGCCTTTTTGCTCAAAGCGAAAGTAGAAGCAGAGTCACAGCTCAGCTCCACCCACACACTGACATCACTGCAGCTATTTGATAAACATCCATTTCTTAAAGGTACTCTCACATGACAGTCCCCACATTTCCAAAGTTTCTCTATGGTACCAGTGTCCTGGTGTCTCTCCAGTTTGGATGATCAGTTGAAGCCTCGTCCACACAGAACACTTGTACAGTTTCTCCCCACTGTCAATGTTACTGTGTTGTTTCTGGTGTGTAACTGGCGGAGGCTCTTTCCACAGTCAGTCCACTGGAACACTGTCACTCAAGTGTGTGTTTTGTGGGTCTCGGTGCTTTTCCAGTCACACTGTTGTTTGAAATCTTGTCCCACAGACTGAACACGCAAACATCTTTCCTTGCACATTCAAATTAAAGTACTGATGAACTGAATGACCCTGTTAATTTTCTGTCTGCAAATCCTCGCCTTCTGATCCCCTTGCAGTCACTCGTGATCTATCTGGTGTCTCAGAGGATGAGAAAAATGAGTGTATCCCTTCCTACACAGGGTAGGTGAAGGTCTCCACCGGTATGAATTCGCTGGTGTGACTGAATCTTTTCCCACAATCAAGAGCAGGAAATAACTTCACGACAGTGTGTGTTGGTATTTCTATAGATGATTGCTGCTTTTAAAGCTCTTCTCATATTTGGAGCATTTAAAAGTTCTCGCATCAGTGTGAACTCGCTGGGGTTGCTGCAGGATAATCAAGAAAATCCCATCCTACATGCGATGGAGATGAACAGTTTCTCCTCAGTGTGAGTGCGTAGATGAATTTGAGCACAATAGATAATTGAATTCTTTCCCATAGTCCCCACACTCAGATATGTGTGTCCCGATGCTTTTCCAGTCACACTGACGTTTGAAATCTTTTCCCACAGACAAACATTTCCCCTTCATCGCTTCTCGGCCTTTTGGCTAAGATCAAGTGTCGTATCTGCTTTGCCTTTTGGCTCAGATCTGGTATGTCTCTTTTGTGGGGACCATGAATTGGATTCAATTTGAATTTGAATTGTTTTTTGGAGCGGGCGGGGAGCTGGATTAGGGGTTCGCCCCTGACCCACACTCTGAGCCCTGACTTTGGAACTCAGAAAAAGTAATTTAAAAAACAAACAAATAAACATTTCCCCTTCCACATTCAAAAGCTGATGACATTCAGGTCCTGATGAATTGAATGACTGTCAGATCTTAATGTGATATTTGATTTGGGTTTCCTGGATTTGGATTTATTGTCACGGGTACTGAGGTACAGTGACAAGTTTTGTGAGCGTACAGTCATTCCATGCATGAAAAACAAAGGACATACGATAGATACACTCCACTCCCTGCAACCCTGGAAAATCAGTTTTCACAGATCAGTCCAGGGCAGAAATTCAGCCCAGATAATTCCAGTCCTTGGGGAATAATTGTTTCTCTCTTTCATAGAATTTACAGTGCAGAAGGAGGCCATTCGGCCCATCGAGTCTGCACCGGCTCTTGGAAAGAGCACCCGACCCAAGGTCAACGCCTCCACCCTATCCCCATAACCCAGTAACCCCACCCAACAATAAGGGCAATTTTGGACACTAAGGGCAATTTATCATGGCCAGACCACCTAACCTGCACATCTTTGGACTGTGGGAGGAAACCGGAGCACCCGGAGGAAACCCACGCACACACGGGGAGGATGTGCAGACTCCGCACAGACAATGACCCAAGCCGGAATTGAACCTGGGACCCTGGAGCTGTGAAGCAATTTGCTATCCACAATGCTACCGTGCTGCCCCTAAAATTATTGAATAAGCATTTTTTCATGGACTGATGTCGGAAGGTTTACCACGAGCCTGGAGTCGAACCTAGAATTTTTTGATCCGTAATCAGGTGCGTTATCCATTGCGCCACTGGCCCATAGGCCAGTGCAGCTTTGTTTCCCAAAGCTGCAAATCCCAGTCCCACACACTCCCCTTCCCGCAAATTCACCACGATGGTTTCAAGGTCACCAATACTGAGAAACTGAATTCCAGAGTATTAATTGAATTGAAATTTTACCAGGTACACTAACAAATCCATCAGTGTGAGGGCAGGATAGAAATTGCTCCCATTCTCTCCTGCTGCTCCATGATCAGTAAAGTGAGTTAAAGATAATTTCTCCTGAACAAATCCACCAGTGTGAGTACAGGACTACAGGGAATCATGGGAGCAAAGTCTGGAGGGAGAAGCCTAGCGACTGGTTAGAGTTTTAATTGAGAGGTCAGTATTGTGACACAGTGAGTAGCACTGCTGCCTCATGGCGCTGAGGTCCCAGGTTTGATCCTGGCTCTGGGTCACTGTCCATGTGGAGTTTGCACATTCTCCCCGTATTTGCGTGGGTTTCGCCCCCACAACCCAAAGATGTGCAGGGTAGGTGGATTGGCCACGCTAAATTGCCCCTTAATTGGAAAAATTGAATTGGGCACACTAAATTTAGAAAGAAAAAAATTGAGCACGGGGTGGATTTCGTGTCTCGTGTCTCTCCGGAACCTTCCTTCACAAGAGCCCCAGGAACAGCCGGGAATCTCTAACAAGTGTTTAACTGAGTGCTGGAAGACGTCACACTTTCAAAAGAGAGCGGCTCCTGATTGGCTCACAGTAAATCAGGTGACTCATTTCCTTAACCGTTTTATTCCTCTGCTCACCGGAGTAAATTCTCAGCTACATTTTATAAGGTAAGAGGCTTTTTTTCTCACAGTTACTTGAAGGTAGCTAGCTAGATTTAATATTGTTAAGAAGTGGAGCGGAGGCGAGCGGTTGGACAGGCAGCATCTTGGGAAGGTAAGCGGGTAAACGGTGAATCTGAGGGTTAGACTGGGGAGAAACTGAAGAGGGACGTCACTGGAGGGCTGTGATTAGGTTGGCCAAGAGAGGAACTGCTGGTAAGTAGTGGTGACTGGTAAGTAGCTTTTCTTCTCATTGTGTCTTTTTTGTTTGTTTTTCATTTGTTTTTTTTTGGCATTGTAGTTGTAGAAGTTAACCGAAGGTTGAAGACATGGCAGGAGATCCCAGACCCGTGTCATGCTCCTCTGTACGATGTGGGAGTTCAGGGACACGTCCACTAACCATGGCTCCTTCACGTGCAAGAAGCGTGTCCAGCTGCAGCTTCTGTTAGACCACTTGACGGCTCTGGAGCTGCGGATGGACTCACTTTGGAGCATCCGCGATGCTGAGGACGTCGTGGATAGCACGTTTAGCGAATTGGTCACACCGCAGGTGAAAATTACTGAGGGAGATAGAAAATGGGTGACGAAAAGACAGAGCAAGAGTAGGAAGGTAGTGCAGGTGTCCCCTGCGGTCATCTACTTGCAAAACAGGTATACCGTTTTGGATACTGTTGAGAGAGTTGGTTCACTAGAGGAAGGCAGCAGCAGCCAGGTTCATGGCACAGTGGCTGGCTCTGCTACGCAGGAGGGCAGGAAGAAGAATGGCAGGGCTATAGTAATAGGGGTCTCGATCGTAAGGGGAATAGACATGCGGTTCTGCGATGCAATCAAGACTCCAGGATGGTATGTTGCCTCCCTGGTGCAAGGGTCAAGGATGTCTTGGAGCGGCTGCAGGACATTCTGGGGGGGGGGGGGGGGGGGGGGAGAGGGTGTCGTGGTGCACATAGGCACCAACGAAATAGGTAAAAAACGGGATGAGGTCCTACAAGCTGAATTCAGGGAGTTAGGAGTTTATAAAAAGTAGGATCTCAAAGGTAGTAATCTCAGGATTGCTTCCAGTGCCACGAGCTGGTTAGAGTAGGAATGTCAGGATAGATAGGATGAATGCATGGCTTGAGAGATGGTGCAAGAGGGAGGGATCCAAATTCCTGGGGCATTGAAACCGGTTCTGGGGAGTAGGGACCAGTACAAACCAGATGGTCTGCACCTGGGCAGGACTGGAACCGATGTCCTAAGGAGGGTGTTTGCGATTGCTGTTGGGGAGAGTTTAAACTAATGTGGCAGGGGGATGGGAACCGATGGGGCCAGAAACAAAAAGGTGTAAGGGGGAAAATGTAAGGCAGAGAAGCCATAGTCAAAAATCAAAAAGGGACACAGTACAGGGTACAATTACTGAGGAGAGTGTGAAAAGGGAGGTGGTCAATGCAGGATTGAGGGTGTTGTACCTAAATGCGCACAGTATATGGAACTAGGTAAATGAGCTTGTTGCGCACATTGAAATTGGCCGGTGCGATGTTGTGGGCATCACAGAGATGTGGGCTGCAACAGGATCAGGGCCGGGATCTAAATATCCAAGGATATATGTCCTGTCGAAAGGACAGGCAGATGGACAAAGGGGGCGGGGTTGCATTGTTCGTAAGGAATGAAGTTAAATCAATAGCAAGGAGCGACATAGGGTCAGAAGGCATAGAATTTCTGTGGAATATCTGAGGAATCACAATGGTAAAAAGACCCTGATGGGAATTTTTTTTTAAATTAAAAAATAAATTTAGGGTACCCAATTCGTTTTTTTTCCAATTAAGGGGCAATTTAGGGTAGCCAATCCAGCTTCTCCCTCATGTTTTTGTAGTTACCCTTATTTAATTGCAATACCGTTACATCTGATTGCAACGTCTCCCTCTCAAACTCTATCATATTGTGGTCACGGGGGCGCAGTGGTTAGCACTGCTGCCTCACGGCATCAAGGTCCCAGGTTCGATCCCGGCCCTGGGTCACTGTCCGTGTGGAGTTTGCACATTCTCCCCGTGTCTGCGTGGGTTTCACCCCACAACCCAAAGATGTGCAGGGCAGGTGGATTGAACACACTAAATTGCCCCTTAATTGGAAAAAATGAATTGGGTACTCTAATTTTTTTTTTAAAAGGTTGTGTCTGACAAATCTGTTAGAGTTCTTTGAGAAGGTAACAAGGAAGTTAGACAAAGGAGAACCAGTGGACGTGATTTATTTAGGTTTTCAAAAGGCCTTTGACAAGGTGCCGCATGGGAGACTGTTAATTAAGTTAAAAGCCCATGGTGTTAAGGGTAAGATCCTGGAACGGATAGAGGATTGGCTGACTGGCAGAAGGCAGAGTCCTTGTTCACAATTCTCTTAAGGTTAATGTGCAGGTTCAGTCGGCAGTTAAGAAGGCAAATGCAATGTTAGCATTCATGTCAAGAGGGCTAGAATACAAGACCATGGATGTACTTTGGAGGCTGTATAAGGCTCTGGTCAGACCCCATTTGGAGTATTGTGAGCAGTTTTGGGCCCCGTATCTAAGGAATGATGCTCTGGCCTTGTAAAGGGTCCAGAGGAGGTTCACAAGCATGATCCCGGGAATAATGAACTTGTCATATGAGGAACGGTTGAGGACTCTGGGTCTGTACTTGTTGGAGTTTAGAGGGATGAGGGGGGATCTTATTGAAACTTACAGGGTACTGCGAGGCCTGGATAGAATGGATGTGGAGAGGATGTTTCCACTTGTATGATAAACTAGAACCAGAGGACATAGCCTCAGACTAAAGGGATGATCCTTTAAAACAGAGATGAGGAGGAATTTCTTCAGCCAGAGGGTGGTAAACCTGTGGAACTCTTTGCTGTGGAGGGCAAATCACCGAGTGTCTTTAAGATAGAGATAGATAGGTTCTTGATTAATAAGGGGATCAGGGGTTATGGGGAGAAGGCAGGAGAATGAAGATGAGAAAAATATCAGCCATGATTGAATGGTGGAGCAGACTCGATGGGCCGAGTGGCCTAATTCTGCTCCTATGTCTTATGGTCCAGGATAGAAATTCCCCCCATTCTCTCCTCCAGTTCCAGGATCAGTAAAGTGAGTTAAAGATAATTTTGGGCAGCACGGTGGCGCAGTGGGTTAGCCCTGCCTCACGGCGCCGAGGTCCAAGGTTCGATCCCGGCTCTGGGTCACTGTCCGTGTGGAGTTTGCACATTCTCCCCGTGTTTGCGTGGGTTTCGCCCCCACAACCCAAAAGATGTGCAGGGTAGGTGGATTGGCCACGCTAAATTGCCCCTTAATTGGAAAAAAATCAATTGGGTACTTTAAATTTATTTTTAAAAAGATAATTTCGGGCAGCATGGTGGCGCAGTGGTTAGCACTGCTGTCTCATGGCGCCGAGGTCACAGGTTCAATCCCAGCCCCAGGTCACTGTCCGTGCGGAGTTTGCACATTCTCCCCGTGTTTGCGTGGGTTTCGCCCCCACAATCCAAAGACGCGCAGGCTAGATGGATTGTCCACACTAAATTGCCCCTTAATTGGAAAAAAAAGTGTACTCTAAATTTATTATTAAAAAAAGATAATTTCTCCTGAACAAATGCATCAGTGTGAGTGCAGGATAGAAATTGCCCCATTCTCTCCTCCCGCTCCAAGATCAGTGAAGTGCACATTTGCCGCTTATCCGCCTCCTTCCCGCCTGAAGATGAGCCGCACTGCGCATGTCCACAACACCGTGCCCGGAGAGTGATTGACGGCAGCTCCGGACCAATAGGAAGAGGGGGCGAAACTGAAGGACCGAGCGGGATACGGCTGGTCCTCCAACCAATCAGAGTGAATGAGGGGCGGGGGGCGGACTGTGACGGAGGCTTGCGCAGTGCGGGTAATGGCGATCGGGCTTTTTTGTTTAGAAGCAAAGTGAGTGGAGCCGCGAGCGGGGCGGGGCGGGAAGGACTGGAGGCAGCGGAGTGACCGGGGAGGCGTCATAAACACCCAGAGGAGGCGTCATAAACACCCAGAGGAGGCGTCATAAATACCAGAGGAGGCCTCATAAACACCAGAGGAGGCCTCATAAATACCAGAGGAGGCCTCATAAATACCAGAGGAGGCTTCAGAAACATCCAGAGGAATCTTCACAAATACCAGAGGAAGCTTCACAAATACCAGAGGAGGCTTCACAAATACCAGAGGAGGCTTCAGAAACATCCAGAGGAGGCTTCACAAATACCAGAGGAGGCCTGATAAATACCCGAATTTGTTCACCTGAGGAAGGAGCAGTGCTCCGAAAGCTAGTGTTTGAAACAAACCTGTTGGATTTTAACCTGGTGTTGTAAGACTTCTTACTGTGCTCACCCCAGTCCAACGCCGGCATCTCCACATCATAAATACACAGAGGAGGTTTCATAACACCCAATGGGGGCTTCATAAATACCCAGAGGAAGCTTCATAAACACCGAGAGGAGGCTTCAGAAACACCAAAGGAGACTTCATATACACCCAGAGGAGGCTTCATAAACACCAGAGGAGGCTTCATAAATACCCAGAGGAGGCTTCATAAACACCAAAGGAGACTTCATATACACCCAGAGGAGGCTTCATAAACACCAGAGGAGACTTCATATACACCCAGAGGAGGCTTCATATACACCCAGAGGAGGCTTCATAAATACCCAGAGGAGGCTTCATAAACACCAGACAAGGCCACGGTGGAAACTTCGGACCCCAAATACGAAGCCAGCTTTTTGTAAGTAAATCACTATTTGGCTCATCCCCTAAAATTTTCAGAATATCCTGGAAAAAATACTTTATTTGAAGATTGAAGGTCACAAAGTAAATCGAAACTATTGGCAGAATATAAAATTTTACCCCTGTTATTGGAAGTATTCAATTGGTGGAAATAACTTGCATTGTCAGGATGTCCGGGGTTCAGTCCTGGATGTGATTAACAGCAGAATCTAAACCCCTGCAGTCATTCGGGGAGATGGTGGAGCAGTGGTATTAGTGCTGAACTTGTCACCCAGGAATTCGGACTAATAGAAACATGGAAAATAGGAGCAGGACAAGGCTATCTGATCCTTCGAGTCTGCTTCGCCATTCATTATGATCATGGCTGATCACCCCCCACATCCTTTGTTCCCCTTTGCTTGAAGTGCTATATCTAATTGCTTCTTGAAAACATTAACTGTTTCTTGAAAACTGGGAATAGCAGAGAAGCTGCTGAAATTTAAAGTCCAGTCATTGATTAACTGTTGTTTACGAAGGGATGGATTAGTGATTCACTGTCCACACACACAGCAGGTAAACAGCCTCCCCTCAGTGCGAACTCGCTTTTGTTTACACAGGGATGACAGAGTGAATCCCTTACACACTGAGAGCAGGCGAACAGCCTCTCCACTGTGTGGCTGCAGCGAGGAGTTTGTACCTCAGACAGGTATTAAGATTACTTCCTATAATCCCCACATTTGGGTGGTTTCTTCCCGATGTGACTGCATTTGTGTTTGAACAGGCCTGTTGATCAGATGAAGCCTTGTCCACACAAACACCACGTGTACAGTTTCTCTCCTTTGTGACTGATCCTTTCTCCTCCCACATTAAAAAACTGATGACATTCAGCTCCTGGTGAACCCAGTGACTCCTAACTTGATTTTTGGTTTGAGCTTCCCACTTGTAAATTCTCCCCTTCTTCTACCTGTAAAATGAATGGGCAGCACGGTGGCACAGTAGTTAGCACTGTTGCCTCACAGCGCCAGGGACCCCAGGTTCAATTCCGACCATGGGTCACTGATTGTGGAGTTTGTACGTTCTCCCCGTATCTGTGTGGGTTTCCTCCAGGTGCTCCGGTCTCCTCCCACAGTCCTAAGATGTGCAGGTTATGTGGATTGGCCATGCCAAATTGGTTCATTAGTGTCCAGTAGGTTAGGTTATGGGGTTACAGTGATAGGGCAGGAGAGTGGACATGGGTGGAGGGCTGTTTCGAAGGGTCGGTGCAGACGCAATGGGCTGAATGGCCTCCTTCTGCACTATAGGGATTCTATGATTCTATGAATTTAGATCAGGAAAAAGGGAGTGTGGAAGAACCCACATAAAAACACAGGCAGGTTAGGAAATTTAACTGAATGAATATGGATGTTGGTGGGTGGGTGGAGCTTCGGGGTCCCCGTGACCAGGAGAGAAAATCATTGATTTTATTGTCAGTCTGCAGACAGGAGCTGGAGAACTGAACCCAGGCAGAGGAGAGGGAGGGAGAAAACTGGGAGCGGAGGAAAGAAATGGTGAGATGGGTTTGGATTTCCGCCCAGGGAGGAGGGAGAGTGTGTGGGACGGGGATTTACAGCTTTGGGGGAACAAGGGAGAAAAAATGTTTCAGAGAAATTAGAATTGTCTGTTCCGAATTTCTATCCTGTACTTCACCATTGTACTACTTTCTTTGTTTACAGGGTGTTAGGAGGGGAGAATTTGCAGACAGAAATCTCAAAACAAACATCACGTCAAGATTTAAAAGAATCACTCGATTCATCAGCACTTGAATGTCATCAGCCTTTCAATGTAGAAGGAGAAATGTTTGTCTGTTCTCTTTGTGGGAAAAGTTTTCAAACATCAGTGTGACTGGAAAAGCATCGAGACCCACACAACACACACCCGAGTGATAGTGTTCCAGTGAACTGACTGTGGAAACATCAGTGTGACTGGAAAAGCACCGAGACCCACACAACACACACCCGAGTGAGAGTGTTCCAGTGAACTGACTGTGTAACTCGCAGCGAGGAGAGACTGTACACTTGTTCTGTGTGTGGCCGAGGCTTCCTCTGATTGCCCAACTTGGAGAGACACGAGGAGACCCAAAACATGGAGAAACCGTGGAAATGTGGGGACTGTGGGAAGGGATACAGATCCCCATCTGTGCTGGAAATTCATCGACGCAGTCACACTGGGGAGAGGCCGTTCACCTGCTTTCACTGTGGGAAGGGATTCACTCAGTTATACCACCTGCAGTCACATCAGCGAGTTCACACTGGGGAGACGCCATTCACATGCTCTCAGTGTGGGAAGGAATTCACTCGGTTCTCCCACCTGCAGTCACACCAGCGAGTTCATACTGGGGAGAGGCCATTCATCTGCCCTCAGTGTGGGAAGGGATTCAGTGAGTTGTCCAACATGCAGAGACACAAGCGAGTTCACACTGGGGAGAAGCCATTCACCTGCCCTCAGTGTGGGAAGGGATTCAGTCACTTATCCAAGCTACAGTCACACCAGCGCATTCACACTGGGGAGAGGCCGTTCACCTGCTTTCAGTGTGGGAAGGGATTCGGGGATTCATCCACCCTGCAGACACATCAGCGAGTTCACACTGGGGAGAGACCGTTCACCTGCTCTCAGTGTGGGAAGGGATTCAGTCGTTCATCCACCCTGCACACACACCAGCGAGTTCACACTGGGGAGAGGCCATTCACCTGCTCTCAGTGTGGGAAAGGATTCAGTTATTCATCCACTCTGCGGAAACATCAGCGAGTTCACACAGGGGAGAGACCGTCTACCTGCTCCGTGTGTGGGAAGGGATTCACGCAGTTATCCCACCTGCGGGTACATCAGCGAGTTCACACAGGGGAGAGGCCATTCACCTGCTCCCAGTGTGGAAAGGGATTCATTGATTCATCCCACCTATTGCGACATCAGCGAATTCACACTGGGGAGAGGCCGTTCACCTGCTCTCAGTGTGGGAAGGGATTTACTCAATTATCCAACCTGCAGACGCACCAGCGAGTTCACACAGGGGAGAAGCCATTCACCTGCTCCCAGTGTGGAAAAGGATTTCCTCAATTATCCACCCTGCAGACACACCAGCGAGTTCACACTGGGGAGAGGCCGTTCATCTGCTCCCAGTGTGGGAAAGGATTCAGTGATTCGTCCAACCTATTGAGACACCAGCGAGTACACACCGGGAAGTGGCCATTCACCTGTTCTCAGTGTGGGAAAGGGTTCAGTGATTCATCCACCCTGCAGACACACCAGCGAGTTCACACTGGCGAGAAGCCGTTCACCTGCTCTCAGTGTGGGAAAGCATTTACTCAATTATCCAACCTGCGGAGACACCAGCGAGTTCACACTGGGGAGGGGTCATTCACCCCTCAATGTGAGACTGGATTGCATGTTTCATCGGACCTGCTGTGACACCAACAATTTCACAATTGATAACAGGGGTTGGATTCTGCTGTTATTGTTTCTGCTCTACACCCAGGACTGCATTTTGTTCATTCTGACAGGTGGTCAGTGGGGATGGTCGGAGGGTTTCTTTCTGCTGGACTGGCCGGTCTCACCACTTTGCCTCCAGTGGACTGATGCTCTTTGAGCCTTGTTGCTAATACCTGGCTTCAAATTGTACAAGGATCACAGAGTGAAAGGGTGTTTGGAAGATTGAAGATATTTAATTTCCATTTCTGTTTGGAACCCCCAAAGCGTGCCACGTTGCCATGGAGACAGGCCCTGGTGGTCACATGGTTCTTTTGTTTAATTTATCTGCGTGTTCCTCACAAAAATGCATATCCGGGTATGAGGGGCAAGTTGTCTGAGGTGGACTGGGAAACTGATGGGAGACAGGGAATACAGAATATTTAAGGAATTATTACATATTTACCAGGGGGTTGGTGAGCTCAATTGGCTGGACGGCTGGTTCGTGATGCAGAGCAAGGCCAACAGTGCGGATTCAACTCCCCTACCAGCTGGGGTTATTCGCGAAGGTCCCGCCTTCTCAACCAGGCCCAGGCCTGAAGTTATATCACCTCCAGTCAACTCTCTGTCAAAGACGAGAGCAGCCTATGGTCCTCTGGAATTTTTGCGACTTTTATTTCACATATATACAACAAATATAGATTCCTCCAAGGAACAAAAATCCAACAGGAAAAGTGATGCAACCGTGGCTGACAAGAAAAGTTAAATATTCCATTAGATCAATGGAAGAGGCTCAAGACGTAAAAATAATAGTAAACCTGAGGATTGGGAACTTATTTTAGAATTCTGCAAAGGAGGACCAAGAAACTGAGAGAGAGAAGAAATAGAATATCAGAGCAAACTGGCGAGAAACATAAAAACTGACTGAAAGCTTCTACTGGTATATGAAAAGGAAATTTGGTTGTGCCATGTAGGTGGAGGTCGCATGTTTGGTGGCTCCTCCCAGAGCCGTCTTTCAAGGCCTTTTTAGTCTAGTTTTCAGTGAAGATTTGTTCGTGAGGGGCTGTGGGAAGTTTTGGGGCACTTATAGAATGCCAGAAGCCGGCAAGAAGAATCTGTGGAAGAAGGCAGCGAGCGAAAGTCGAAGGGTGCAGCAGGCGGAAAGATGGCAGGAGTGAGCACGTCGGGTGAGGCCGCAGACATTACGGTGGTGAAGATGACAGAGGTGATGGCTGTTCTCGAAGCATTTCAAAAAGCATCACATGTCGATGATGGCCTTGTTTAAGGCATGGGTGGGAGAGACACTTGCCCTGGTGAAAGAGGAGTTGGTGAGAACTTCGACAACAGTGCGGGAGCAGGGGGAGAAAATGAAAGGGATAGAGGAGGCCTTGTCACGGCATAGTGACCATCTCACCTCGGTGGATGAGGAGCTGCGGAAGGTGGCAACGATTAACAGAGGGCTGGGAGCCAAGGTGGAAGACTGAAGTGGGGGAGGGGGCTCTGGCAGGGGCCATCACGCTAGCAAACGTAATGTTGGCTAGTGAATGGGAGCGATTTGGGGGAGGGGTCATGACCATTGGAACCTGATTGGGCAGGTTTCGAGGTGTGAATGGTGAAGGACTGCGACCGATACTGAGTTTTCAAAAGGAAGTGTACGGAGGTGTTGTTGGGAACGGGCTGCGGGGCGGCAGTGACAAGAGCCAGGGCAGGGTCCTGCTTGTGAAGCAGGACCTGGAAGGATGGTAAGGGCGGGGAGGCGTGAGAGACCCCCGGTCAGAATGGTGGCATGCAACATACGAAGGTTGGGGGGCCGGTGAAGAGAGCGCTGTGACAAGAGACCACCTGAGGGTAAGGGAGTAGATGAGGCTGAGGAAGGAGTGGGTGAGCCGGGTGTCCCATCCTCTCTTTGATAGCGGGGGGGTGGGGGGGGGGTGGAATTGGAATATGGTTCTGGACCCGAGGATGGATAGGTCAAGGCCACATAATGACAGCACCACCTAAAGCTGCAGACCGGCTGTCCAACCTATCGGAATTTCTCTCAACGGAGAAAATCAAATGCACCATCCGTGGTCGGAAGACAACTTCCGCAAAACGTGGGAGCCATTCACCCGATTGTTCCGGGACTTGTCTGTGGCCAGCAAACTGAGTAGCCAGGAGCTAGGTCAAGGTAGCCAAGACGCAGTAGGAGAGAGGGGGGAGAGGGAAGACCTGGGGAACAAGAAAGTGCAGCCAAACCCAGCGAGAGAAAAAGGAGGGGGGGGAAACAATGGAGGGAGAAAAGAGAGGGGAATACAAGCGGGGTAGAAAACACAGGAGAAGACAACAGCCACAGCAAGACGAAAGAAAAAGAAGGAATGGTCCAAAGTCGAAGCTCATGCAAATAAATAATAAGAAACTGACCGAAATGTAAATAGCATTAGGGACACCACCCAGGTGCCCGCCCACTTGTAAAAAAAAACGTTCTCATTGTGTGTGTATTTGTATTTACATGTAGAACAAAAGCCAATAAAAACATTTAAAATAGAGAAACATAATGAGGATAAACCATTGTATTAGAAAGACATTTAACAAAATTGCAACAATTAAGTAACTATAGTGAGGTTAATGTCTAGCCGTGACGCAAAAGCTTTCGCCATGAGAAAGTACATAGAGAAATTAGCTTATGTTGGGGGGGGGGGGGGCATAATTAATCTTGAGAAAATGATTAATGTTTAATTAACTAATCACTTTTTAAGTGATTGATACCATTTTAGACACATCAGGAAGCCTCAGCTGAGAATTAGAACCAATGACAAATAAACAGGGGACTAAACTATAAATAAGGATTTCCTCAAGAGTAAGATCGTATCATCAATTATTGTTCCGAATTCTTGCTTTCTGGAATTCTTGAAGCATCTGTTAATTATTTTCTGTTTTAAGTGATTTCTCTTTATCTTTTCTTTATGTTTATGTTTTAATGTTTTTTGCTATGCCTTGACAAGTTTATGTATTATTTTGATCTACATTTTGATGCAGTTTCTATGCAAGTGTAAGTGAATATTTAGCAATAAAAGCATGTTTTGGACACCTCCAATCAACCGGACTGTTTACCCTTATTTGGAAGATAAAATAAGAGATAACAATTTAGCGAGCAACGGAGGAGATACCGAACATCTTACCGAAGTATCGGCAGCGGATTGGCAAAAAAAGAGGTAAAAGACCAACAGATCTGTGATCGCTTGTACTCGGGTGACTCCCTACACTCTTCAATGGGATCATTGGCCGATCTACCTCAGCTCCGTTTTCCCACACTATCCCCCATATCCCTCAACGTCTACAATATCCAGAAACCTATCAATCTGTGTCTTGAAAATACTTGGATGACTGAGGCTCTAAAATCCTCTGGTAGAGAATTCCAAACCTTCACCACACCCTCAAGTAAAGAAATCCATCCTCATCTCAGCTTTCCATTTTCCTGCCAGTTCTCCATAACCCTCGCCACCTGCATCAGAAATCTGTGTTTTGGGGGGGGGGGGGGGGGGGGGGTAGCTGCTTTACCGCAGGTTCTGGTGCCACTCACCTATAATCTGACACTTATCCTGATCCTGATTGCCTGGCTCTCATCTAACTATTCCTTGAATTAATATTTGTGATCATGACTCTGGAGGACCTCGGGAATCGGTCTGGTAAGATTGTGCCAAAGAAAGTCAAGAAATCCGTTGGTAGATCCGCAGGTGGATTCAGTGGGGCCGGAGCCGCCTTATCAAGCTGGCGGCCTGACTCTCGGGAGGTCTCACGACCCTGCGATCACCGGGGCTCTCTCAGAGACGGCGAAAATGAAGACTGCCGTCATGCTCCGTGTTATTGACCAGAGGCTGAGTGCTGACTCAATGTCTGTGCTCATGAAACCCAGCTGCAGAACTCCATGAAGAGGCTGCCAACACCTCCAAACCATGTCACTCCCTATGTCAATTTGCTCAGGCACATCAGTCTCTCTGCCTGATGTGAAGTGTTCGTTCAACGTCTCCTGGCTCCACCCACAGATTGCCTCTTTGTCCCTAATGGGAACACTATTCTTGATCTGATGAAAGATCATGCTGACCTGAGACATTAATTCTGTTTCTCGCCACAGACGCTGCCCGACATGCTGAAGATTTCCAGCATTTGTGTTTATTTAAATCACAGCAGTCCAGGTGGTGTCTAACCAGGATTTTATATATCTCAGTGCTACTCCAGCCACACAGATTCCAGAAATCTTTATCTACAAACAGAACAGACCAGAAGAAATAGGAACAGGAGTCAGCCATTCAGCCCTTGAGCTGCTCCGCCATTTAATAACACTCTGATCTAACACTCACTAAGTCCACCTTCCTACCTTCCCTCAGTAACCCTTAATTCCCCTACTGATTAAAAACATATCGGCGTCAGCCTTGCAACTGAGCAAGGACTCAGCCTCCACATTTCCTGGGGTAAATGATTCCAAAATTCACAACTTTTAAAAAATATAAATTTAGAGTACCCAATTATTTGTTTTCCAATTCAGGGGCAATTTAGAGTGGCCAATCCACCTAATCTGCACATCTTTGGGTTGTAGGGATGAGACTCACGCAGACACGGGGAGAATGTGCAAACTCCACATGGACAGTGACCCGGGGCTGGGGCTGGGGCCGGGGCCGGGACTGAACCCAGGTCCTCAGCACCGTAGGCAGCAGTGCTAATCACTGCGCCACTGTGCTGCCCCAAGATTCAACTCTTTGAGAGAAGAAATTCTTTCCTCATTTGGCAGTCCTCCATGCCCAGAAGCATCCTAGTGAACCTCCTCTGTATTGCCTCCAATGATAATATATCTTTCCTTCAATATAGGGACCAAAACTGTACGCAGTGTTCTAAATATGGCCTCTCTGGTGGTATGTACAATTGCAGCAACACCTCTTTACTTTAATAATCCAGCCCCCTTGAAATAAAACATTATGAACTATAGGATCAGAATCACAGAATAGTGCAGAAGAGGCCCCTCAGCCCATTGAGTCTGCATAGATGCACAAAGGACACCTGACCTGTCTAGCCAATCCCATTTGCCAGCACTGGGCCCACAGCCTTGACTGTTATGACGGGCCAAGCGCTCAACCAGATACTTTTTAAAGGATGTGAGGCAACCCGCCTCCACCACCCTCCCAGTCAGTGCATTCCAGACCATCACCACCCTCTGGGTAAAAAAGTATTTCCTCAAATCCCCCCTAAACCTCCTACCCCTCACCTTGAACTTGTGTCCCCTCGTGACTGCCCCTTCAATTAAGGGGAACAGCTGCTCCCTACCCACCCTGTCCATGCCTCTCATAATCTTGACACCTCGATCAGGTCGCCTCTCAGTCTTCTCTGCTCCAGCAAAAATAACCCAAGCCTATCCAACCTCTCCTCATAACTTAAATGTTCCATCACAGGCAACATCCTGGTGAATCGTCACTGCACCCCCTCCAATGCAATTGCATCCTTCCTATAATGTGGCAACCAGAATTGCACACAGTTCTCCAGCTGTGACCTCACCAAAACTCTATACAACTCCAACATGACCTCCCTGCTTCTGTAATCTATGCCTCGATTGAAAAAGGCAACTGTCCCATATGCCTTTTTCACCACCTATTAACCTGCCTTTCTGCCTTCGGAGATCTACGGACAAACACGTCAAGGTCCCTTTGTTCCTCGGACCTACCCAGTGTCGGGCCCTTCATTGAATACTTCCTTGTCACATTATCCCTTCCAAATTACTCCTTCCAAAGTGTATCACCTCACACTTTTCAGGGTTAAATTCCATCTGCCATTTTTCTGCCCATTTGACCATCCCGTCTCTATATCTTCCTGTAACCCAAGACACTCAACCACAACTGTTAACCACCCGGCCAATCTTTGTGTCATCCGCAAACTTACCGATCCTACCCCCACATAGTCATCTAAGTTGCTTGTATAAATGACAAACAATAGGGGACCCAGCACAGATCCCTGTGGTACACCACTGGTTTCCAGTCACTATAGCAGCCATCTGACATCACCCTCTGTCTCCTACAGCTGAGCCAATTGTTAATCCACCTTATCAAGTTACCCTGTACCCCACGTGCATTTGCCTTCTTTATAAGTTTCCCATGCGGGACCTTGTCAAAGGTTTTGCTGAAGTCCATGTAAACTACATAAACTGTACTACCCTCACCTGCACACCTGGTCACATACTCAAAATATGCAATCAAATTTGTTAGGCATGACCTCCCTCTGATCAAACCATGCTCACTGGATTGAACATTCTGGATTCTCCTTCAGTGTACCCGAACAGGTGCCCTAGTGTGGCGACTAGGGGATTTTCATAGTAACTTCATTGCAGTGTTAATATAAGCCTACTTGTGGCAATAATAAAGATGATGATGATGATTCCTTGTTTCATAGGTGACAAAATTAATTGATGTGGGAAAGGCTCTGGATGTCGTCTGCATGAACTTTAGTAAGGCTCATGACAGACTGGTACAAAAGGTAAAGTCGCATGGGATTCAGGGTGTGCTGGCTAGATGTAAAGAACTGGTTTGTCAACAGGAGACGGAGAGTAGCAGTGGAATGGAGTTTTTCAGAATGGAGATCGGTAACTAGTGGTGTTCCACAGGGATCAGTGCTCGGACCACTGTTCTTTGTAATATCTATATAAATGATCTGGGGCAGCACGGTGGCGCAGAGGGTTAGCCCTGCAGTCTCTTGGTGCCGAGGTTCCAGGTTCGATCCCGGCTCTGGGTCACTGTCCGTGTGGCGTTTGCACATTCTCCTCGTCTTTGCGTGGGTTTCGCTCCCACAACCCAAAGATGTGCAGGCTAGGTGGATTGGCCATGCTAAATTGCCCGTTAATTGGTAAAAATGAATTGGGTACTCTAAATTTATTTAAAAAAAATTTTTTTTTTTAATGATCTGGAGGAAAATGTCGATGGTCTGATTAGCACATTTGCTGATGACACTAAGGTGGAGTTGCAGATAGTGAAAGGGACTGCCAGAGAATACAGCAGAATATAGATAGATTGGTGAGTTGGGCAGAGAAATGGCAGATGGGTGTTCAATCTGCACAAATGCGAGGTGATGCACTTTGGAAGATCAAATTCAGGTGTGGATTATACAGTAAATTGCAGAACCATTAGGAGCATTGACATACAGACAGATCTGGGCGTTCAGGTCCATAATTCCATGAAAGTGGCAATGTAGGTAAGGTGGTCAAGAAGGCATGCAGCATGCTTGCCTTCATCGGCTGGGGCACTGACTACAAGAGTTTGCACGTCATGTTACAATTGTATAAAACTTCAGTTAGGCCACATTTGGAATATTGCATGCAGTCTGGTCGCCACACTACCAGAAGGACGTGGATGCTTTGGAGAGAGTGCAAAGGTTTACCAGAATGTTGCTGGGTCTGGAAGGTGTTAGCTATGAGGAGAGATTGAATAAACATGGATTGTTTTCGTTGGAAAGACGGAGGCTGTGGGGAGACCCAATTGTGGTCTACAAAATTACAAGAGGTGTAGACAGGGTGAATAGTCAGAATCTTTGTCCCGGGTGGAAGACTCAATTACAAGGGGGCTCAGGTTCAAGATGAGAGGGGGGAAAGTTTAGGGGAGATGCGCGGGGAACGTTTTTCACATAGAGGGTGGTGCGTCTGGAACACGTTACCAGCAGAGGTGCTGGAGGAAGGCACCATAGCAATGTTTAAGATGCATCTTGATAAGACATATGAACGGGCCGGGGAATTTAGGCAATAAGTAGTAGGTCGGAATCAGGATCGGTGAAGACTTGGTGGGCCGAAGGGCCTGTGTTGCAATGTTCTTTGTTTCCATTTGGCTCTGGGGCCGCCCTCGTCATTTATAAACCCCGCCCCCCGACACTGACGTCTAAACTGACACGTCACAATGCACGGGGAATGATTGACGGCAGCACCGGAACAATAGGGGAAGGTCCTCCAACCAGAGAATGAGGAGGCGGGACTGAGCGGAGTGAAGCATGCGCAGTGTGATTAATGGCGACACAGAAAAGGTTCTTTCTCGGATCCACAAACCATGAAGGTGGTAATGGCGAGACGGAGGGGGAGATGGATCAGGCGGGCCGTTAGACACGTTTTGTAAACATGCTATATAAACCGAAAACCCGGAAAAATAATCTACCGGTACCCGAGCGGGGCCTGCAGCTTTCTCACAGACGGGACAAAGCGGCCGCCATTTTTATTGGGAACCAGCAGAGGTGCGCAGGCGCACACCTTTATTGGGGGCACCAGCAGCAAAGCGCGGGTCAGTCGCCATCATTGTTGGGGGCAGACTGCATGCAATATTCCAAATGTGGCCTAACTGAAGTTTTATACAATTGTAACATGACGTGCAAACTCTTGCCCCGGCCGATGAAGGCAAGCATGCTGCATGCCTTCTTGACCACCTTACCTACATTGCCACTTTCATGGAATTATGGACCTGAACGCCCAGAACTGTCTGTTCAGAATGTCCACCAAACTGTTTCACTCTGAGTTACAAATTCTTATTTATTTGGCAGGACAACGGTATATGTCCAGGGCAGTGACAATAATTCGTATTTATATTGTGACTTAAACAGAATAAAACTTTTAAGACTTTCAGAGAAACGTGACAAAGTAACAATTGACACTGAGCCCACTGAGACATTAGATTTTAAGGAGAATCTTAATGAAGGAAAGTGAGTTAGAGTCAAGAGAGGTTTAAATTGGAAATGCCAGAGATTGAGGCCTTGGCAACTCCGTTATGGTGGAGAAATTTAAATCAGGAATGCTCAAGTGTCTGGAATTAAGTGAGCAGAGATCTCAAAGGTGTGTGTGTGTGTGGAGGTGATTACAGAGATCGAGTGATCAGGACCATGGAGGAAAAGAAGAATGAGGTATTTAAACTTTTTGTGCGTTTTAAAATTAAGCATGGCGGCGCAGTGATTAGCACTGTCGAGGAATCGATTTTGATCCTGGTCCCAGGTCACTGTCTGTGTAGAGTTTTTTTAATATAAATTTAGAGTACCCAGTTCATTTTTCCAATTAAAGGGCACATCTTTGGGTTGTGGGGGTGAAACGCATGCAAACACGGGTAGAATGTGCAAACTCCACAGGGACAGTGACCCAGAGCCGGGATCGAACCTGGGACCTCGGCGCCGTGAGGCAGCTGTGCTAACCACTGCACCATGCTAACCACTGCGCCACTGTCCATGTACAGTTTGCACATTCTTGCCATGTCTGCGTGGGTTTCACCCCCATAACCCAAAAATGTGCAGTGTAGGTCAATTGGCCACGCTAAATTTCCCCTTAATTGGTAAAATAGAATTGGGTACTCTAAATTTATTTAAAGAAAAAAACAACAAAAAATTAAGAATAATCTGGTCTCAGGGTAACCAAGGACGGGATGGTGGTTTCCGTAGCAGATAAAAAGACACTAAGGCGGAGTCAGGCTATGTTACTGAAGTGGAAATAGGTGATATTGATGATGATGTGGATGGATGTGTTTGGAAACTTATCTAAGGGTGAAATATTTCATGGTTGTGAACAGTCTGCTTCAGCCTCACATTAAAAAAAACAAATTTAGAGTACCCAATTAGATTATTTTTCCAATTAAGGGGCAATTTAGCGTGGCCAATCCACCTAACCTGCACATATTTTGGGTTGTGGGGGCGAAACCCACGCAGAGACGGGGTGCAAACTCCACACAGACAGTGACCCAGAGCCAGGATCGAACCTGGGACCTCGGCACCGTGAGGCAGCAATGCTAACCACTGCGCCACCGTGCTGGCCTTCAGCCTCACAGTTGACAGGGGTGGAGTTGGTGGCGAGAGAGTGGAGTTTGTGGAGGAGACGGAAGGGAACTGGTTCAGCCTTCTCAATGGCTGGTTTAGCACACTGGGCTAAATCGCTGGCTTTTGAAGCAGGCCAGCAGCACGGTTCAATTCCCGTAACAGCCTCCCCGAACAGGTGCCGGAATGTGGCGAGTAGGGGCTTTTCACAGTAACTTCATTGAAGCCTACTTGTGAAAATAAGCGATTTTCATGTTTAAATAGTGGAAATTTCTGCTCCTCCAGTACTGGATGTCACACAGGTTCAGACAGTGTGTGGCTTGGAGTAAAACCTGCAGGTGATGGTTGTCACATACATCTGCTGTCCTGCTCCATCCAGGTGGCGGAGGTTCAGGGTTTAGGAGATTCTGTCAAATTGTGAATCAGTTGTAGGTTGAGAAAATGCCTCTCCATTGCCCCCTGTCACTCCCACCCCCTTTGTTTTCTCTCTCTCTCACTTTCCCTCATTCTTTCTCTCTGTCTCTCTCTCTTTTTCTATCTCTGTGTCTCTCACATAGAATTCTCTAGCCCAGAGGGTTGTGGATGATCCACCAATGAATATATTGAAGGCTGAGATGGTGAGATTTTAGGTCACTCAGGAAGTCAAAGGACAGAGAGCTAACGGGAAAGTGGGATTGAAGACTGAGATCAACCACAATCGTGTTAAATGGCAGAGCAGGTTTGACGGGCCGAATGGTCTACTTCTGCTCCTATTTCTTGTGTTCTTGCAGAGGCCCAAGTCTTGTGTGGGCTCAGGCCGGGCGGCAGGTTCCCTTCCCTGAAGGACATTAACAAACTAGTTCACTTTATACAAAAGATGCAGCAGTTTTCGTGGTCACTTTTTCCAGTGCCGGCCCCACAAGTTACCAGATTCATTCAGCTCAATTTCACAACCTGCCTTTGTGTTTCTGTGGGTTCTCTCTCACTACTTTTTTTTTGTTTTAAATCAATTTGACAGAATGTTACAAGGGGAAGATGTGCAGTCAGGAAACTCAAACCAAACATCACATCAGGATCTGAGGTTCGCCCAATTTATAATAACGTGAATATTGGTGAATTTTGAACATGGAAGGAAAAAGCTCCGTACACAGTGAGGAGAAACCATGGGAATGTGAGGAGGGATTCAGATCCACATCTCAACTGGAAACTCGTCATCCCAGACACTCTGGGGAGAGGTCATTCACTTGCTCTGATTGTGGGAAGAGATTCTCTCGATCATCCAGCCTGCTGCAACACCAGCGAGTGCACACCGGGGAGAAACCATTCAACTGCTCCGTGTGTGGGAAGGGGTTCGCTCAGTCATCCAACCTGCTGAGACACCAGCGAGTTCACACTGGGAAGAGACCATTCATCTGCTCAGAGTGTGGGAAAGGATTCATTCGGTCATCTGACTTGATGACACACCAGCGGGTTCACACTGACGAGAGACCATTTAAATGTCCAGACTGCGGGAAGTGCTATAAAGGTTCCCAGGCCCTGATACTCCATCAACATGTTCATACTGAGGAGAGACCTTTTAAATGCCCAGACTGTGGGAAATGCTTTAAAAGTTCCGGGGAACTGATGCGCCATCAACGTATTCACACTGACGAGAAACCGTTTAGGTGCTCTTACTGCGGGACAGGGTTCAAGACATCATCTGACCTCACTGTACACCAGCGAATTCACACTGGGGAGAGGCCGTTCACCTGCTCCCTGTGTGGGAAGACATTCACTCAGTCGTCCAGCCTGCTGACTCACAAGCGAGTTCACACTGGGGAGAAGCCGTACACCTGCCCCAAGTGTGGGAAGGGATTCACTCAGTCATCCAACCTGATGAGACACCAGCGAATTCACAAGTAACTAAGTGAGTTGTCTTTGCTGTTAATCACATCCAGGACTGATCCTTCTTCATTGGGTGTGTTTCTGCTGATGTTAATAAATTTCAACCCAGTTACATGGGCTAGTATTCTGGATAGTCCTCAGGAAACTAAGGAAATTCTGCATGTCCACATTAACTCTTACCAACTTTTACAGATGCACTATAGAAAGCATCCAATCTGGCTGCATCACAGCCTGGTATGGCAACTGCTCGGCCCAGGACCGCAAGAAAGTTCAGAGAGTCGTGAACACCGCCCAGTCCATCACACGAACCTGCCTCCCATCCATTGACTCCATCTACACCTCCCGCTGCCTGGGAAAAGCGGGCAGTATAACCAAACAACCCTCCCACCCGGCTTACTCACTCTTCCAACTTCTTCCATCGGGCAGGAGACACAAAAGTCTGAGAACACGCACGAACAGACTCAAAAACAGCTTCTTCCCCGCTGTTACCAGACTCCTAAACGACCCTCTTATGGACTGACCTCATTAACACTACACCCCTGTGTGCTTCACCTGATGCCGGTGTTTATGTAGTTACATTGTGTACCTTGTGTTGCCCTATTATGTGTTTTCTTTTCATGCACTTAATGATCTGTTGAGCTGCTCGCAGAAAAATACTTTTCACTGTACCTCGGTACACGTGACAATAAACAAATCCAATCCAATAAAAATTAAATACATCAGCTTTGTTTTAACACACGTAATTAATCTTTTTAACACCTCAAACATAAGTTAGTTCCATTTGAAGGGCTCTCCTCCCCTGTCTCCTCCATTCTCATCTCCAAGAACAAGTGTGAGGAGTTCATAGAGATTCTTTGTCACTAGGATTGAGACAATCCGATCAGCTGCCTCTGCTACTTCCCTCCCTTCCACTAGCCCAACGGGGCTAAACTCTCTCTGAAAAACCCCTATATGAGCCGTGAACTCGCATCTATCTCCGGTTTCTCTCCTATCTCCTGTCATGTCCTGTTCAATCTCATCTTGTTTCCTGCCTTCTGCTTCGTTGACCCTATTCTCATTAAACTGCTGACCATCCAACTTCCCCACATTAACTGATATTGTTAATAGTTCTCTCTCACTTCTGGTGCTGCTCCTCTCACTTTCAAAAACATCTATTTTTATTCAAGGCATTTTACAGATATACAGAGATATCAGAGCAAAATCCAACAGACAAAAACTCAAGTCAACCGCAGCAACTGATGACAAGCCTACTCCCCCCCCCCCCCCCCCCCCCCCTCGGCCGAAGCAAAGGAAATACATGGAGCCATGCCTTAATAAACGGCTTCCACCTCAGGATTAACACCTCCTCCGCTCCCCTTGTGGCGAACTTAACCTTTCCCAAATGAAGGAATTCTGCTAGGTCGCTCATCCACACTCCCGTCTTTGGCAGCTCCGAGTCCCGCAGCTCACCAAGTCCGCCTCCAGGCCATCAGGGAAGCCAAGGCCAAAACATCGCCTTTCTCTCCCCGCCTGGACTCCTGGCTCTTCCGGCACTCCAGATATCGCCACTTCCGGACTCGGGGCCACTCCTACGTCCAAAGGAGGAGACACCCGAGAACCCCTGTCAGAACCCCCTCAGCCTTGGACACGCCCAGCACACCTATCCTCTACCCCTGCGCCGCCAGGTTGGTTCAATGCACCACCTTAAACTGGATGAGACTTAACCTCACACACAAGGACACGTTCACCCTCCGCAGGGCTTCCTTCCGCAGGCTGGCCTCAACTGCCCCCACACCCCCGCCCACTTCCTCCTCCCATTAGCGCCTAACTCCCTCCACCGGAGTGCCCCCCTCTCCATCAGCTCTCTTTAAATGACTGACACTCTCCCCTCCCCAATCTCATCTTTGGACAACAGCTTATTCTCTAACATCGGAGATGGCAGCCCCAGGAATGACGGCATCTCTTTCCTCACAAAGTCCCTCACCTGTAGGTACCTGAGCCGATTCCCCTTAGGCAACTAACTGATATGTTTCCTCAAGCCCTTCCAGGCCTGCAAATGTATCCGCGACAAACGACTCCCTGAAGCACTCTATCCCCACCTGCTGGCCACTCCCGGAACCTCGCAACAAGCCCTGCCAGCACAGACCTATGATTATCGCGTATCGGTGCCCACAGAGACATACCTTCCAACCTTTTTAAAAATAAATTTAGAGTACCCGATTCTTTTTTTCGAATTGAGGGGCAATTTAGTCTGGCCAATTGACCTGCACATCTTTTTGGGTTGCGGGGGTGGGACCCACGCAGGCACAGGGAGAATGTGCAAACTCCACACGGCCTGTGACCCGGGGCCGGGATCGAACCTGGGACCTCGGCGCCGTGAGGCAGCAGTCTAACCACTGCATCACCGTGCTGCCCCTCACATGCCTTCCAGCCTGAAATGTTGCATGCACTAGTTCCAAATACGCAACGCTAAGACCACCACCAGGCTCACGGAATCCTGGACCAGGAAGAATGGGAGGGGCGCTAACAACTGTACCCTCAAACGTGAACTCCCCCCACGCGTTGCCTCCATTCGTCTTCAAATAAATCCCTCCTCCACTGCCCATTTCCTGCCCATTGCGATAGTCGCAGCCCAGTAGTAATTCAACAGACTTAGCAATGCCAGCCCCCCCTCGCTCCCTTTCCAAAAACACCCGCCGGGTTTTTCCCGCCCACACGAACCTCAAAATCAACTCATTCATCTTCCGAAAAAAGGACTTGGGAACAGGATTGGGAGGTTCTGGAACACAAACAAGAACTTCCGAAATACCGAAACCTCCCACCCACCACCCGGGCGGAATGGAAACACGCCTAGCCCTCTGGCATTAATCGGAACACCTCGCTTTTCCCCATGTTGAATTTATACGCAGAGAAACGGCCAAATTCCCTCAGGATCTCCATAATCCTATCAAAGCTCTCCACCGGGTCTGAGATAGAAAACAAAAGATCATCTGCATACAACAAAACCCTATGCTGGACCCTCCCCCATTCAATTCCTCTCCAACCCCTCGACGCCCTGAGCGGCATTGCCAACGGCTCTGTCGCCAGAGCAGAAAGCAGCGGGTGGAGTGAGCACCCCTACCGCGTCCCCCAATTCAAACCGAAGTATTCTGAACGCGTCCTGTTTGTCCCAACACGAACCTTCAGCGCCCTGTACAGCAGCCAAACCCAACCCACAAATCCCTGCCCAAACCCGAACCAGCCCAGCACCTCCAACAAGTATGCCCATATGACCCGATCAAAAGCCTTCTCCGCGCCCACTGCCACCACCACTTCTACTCCCTGCTCCGAGGGCATCATAATTACATTGAGCAACCTGCGCACATTTGTCGACAGCTGCCACCCCTTCATAAACCCCATCTGGTCCTCTCCTATCACACCCGGCACACAGTCCTTCATCCGCAACGCCAACACTTTCGGCAAGAACTTTGCAGCCGGAGCGGCATGTGACGCAGTGGTTAGCGCTGGGACTGCGGCGCTGAGGACCCGGGTTCGAACCCCGGCCCTGGGTCACTGTCTGTGTGGAGTTTGCACATTCTCCCCGTGTCTGCGTGGGTTTCACTCCCACAACCCAAAGATGTGCAGGTTAGGTGGATTGGCCACGCTAAATTGCCCATTAATTGGAGAAAAAAATAATTGGGTACTCTATAAATTTATTTGAAAAAACCTTGCATCCACATTCAACAGTGAAATCGAGCGGTAAGACCCATGCTGCTCCGGGTCCTTATCCTTCTTTAAAATTGCTGGAGGGAAAATTCTGTGTTTTACATTGCATGCCGAATATGTTTTACAATATAGACCGCATTCTTAACTATGTTGAGAAATTATATCTGACCCGGCAGCTCGATGTATTTTCTGTGTCTTCTGCTGAAAATAGCAGCCCTCTGTGCAAAACAAATAAATCTTTAACCAGGTGCATCCTTCGAGGCAATGAACCATTGACAAACTTTGCCCAATGTCTGCATTGTTTTAAGCTATCTACAACTGCAAGAGGAAGAGGCCCTAGGTTACGAACTAATGACCATTTATGGCATGGACTGCGATAATGGAGAATTGACTAGTTGCATGTAATGAATTGTGACGCAAATAAAGCTGATGGGTTGTATGTAAATGCAGTTACAAAGTAATTCCGCCCTTTGAATCTGTATATTAACCCAATGTTAACCCTAGCTCAAGCGAGAAAGTGCGCTGACAAAGACTGCGGAGTCTAGGGCCTTTCTCCCAGAGCTCTGATATAATAAACTGCTTCTTTACTCATTCAAAGGTCTGCGTGTGAATATTTTTACCCAACAAAATGAACAAGATGGACGCCTGCGACAATGTTGGGGGGAGCACCCGCCTTACCCTCGACTCATTCTCCACCCTCACAAGCAGGGGCATCACCTTAGTAAACCCATCCAGTCCTGGGCCTTCCCAGCCTGCATCAAACCGGCGCAGTTGGTCACCGCCCTCAGCCCAATTGGGGGTCCTCAACCCCTGCACCTTCTCCTCCCCCACCCTCAGAAACTCCAGCCCTTCCAAGAAACGCCTCATACCCTCTTCCCCAGGCAGAGGATCTGACATACAGCCTTCTTTAAAAGGCCTCAAAAAAGCCATGCACCCTCCCCTCCAGTTCTGACACCACCTTGCCTCTCTCATCCCTCACCTTTCCAATCTCCCTTGCCATGGCCTGCTCCCTCATTTGCTGGGCCAACATCCTGCTCACTTTTCCCCCATACTCATAAACTGCCTCTCCGGCCTTCCATAATCTCTCCACCGCCTTTCCCGTGGACACGAACCCAAACTCCATCTGGAGCCTCTGTCTCTTTCTCTGGTGCAACCGAGTACCTCTGGTCCACCATCAAAATATCATCCACTAGCCTTGCTCTCCCCTCTCGTTCCACCCTCCCCTTACTACAGCCTTAAGTGCCACCCACAGCGGGGAGGCCGTGACTATCCCTGCGTTATTCAGCTCTCCAGAGCTTTGGATGGCCGCCCTCATCCTCACACACAACCTTATCCACCAGAAAACTCACATCCAGCCTCCACTGCGGCTGCTGAGCCTCCTATGCCACCTGCAAATCCACCCAGTGCGGTAAATGGTCAGAGACCATGATCGTCGAATATTCTGAATCAGCTACCCTGGCAAGCTGCGCAGTATCCATTACAAAAAAGTCAATCCGGGAGTACACCCTGTGCATATGCTAAAAGTACGAGAACGTTTTCACCCTCGGCCTGTCAAACCGCCATGGGTCTGCCCCCCTACACGGCACATGAACCCACTCAACCCTTTCGCCATAACCAAAACTTTCAAAGTCCTGGGACACGACTGGCCCAGTCTTGGATCCAAAACCATGTTAAAATTGCCCCTGTGTGCAGGTCCAGAGTCTTCCCTCATACCTGCCTCAGGAAATCCATATTATCCCAATTTGGGGCATAAACGTTCACCAGAACCAGAGACGTCCCCTCCAGCTTTCCACTAACCATCACGGATCTGCCCCCGGGGTCAACTACATTCCTGCCAACCTCAAAGGCCACTTTCTTGTTGACCAGCACCGCCATCACTCCCCCCCGCCCCCCCTTCTCTTCATGTCCAACCCTGAGTTCAACCCCTGCCCAACTCATCCCTTCCTCAGCCTCGTCTGATCTCCCAGCCTCAGGTGTGTCTCAAGAAACATGTCCGCCTTCAAACTCCTCAAGTGTGCGAAAATACGCGGGTCGGGTGGGGCACCCCGCCCCTCATCCCTGTCGGTCAGCTATAATCCTTCTTTAGCCAGCTCCCCCCCCCCCCCCCCCCCCATGCGCTTCTCCAGGCCCTCCCCAAGATGTCCTTTGCCATCCCTCCCTAACCAACCACACCCACGTCAGCATCCCTCCCCCACACACTCCTCCCATAACCAAATAAAGAACCAATCCAATCCCCCCCCACCCCGGACAACACTCCATTTCTCCCGTAACTAATCCAACCAACTAGCATGGTGGCCCCTTCCCGGGGCCTCTGGCTACCCCCCCCCCACCAATCCATCCTTCAACCCCCATCTCCCCAAACAACAAACAAGAAAAATCAAAAGGAACATTAATTCTCTCCACTCCCTTCGCCAATCCACCCCCACTGGAAGCCCTTAATTCTATCCATAGCACAACTCCAAAGTTCAATGTCCTCGCGCTCCTCCCAGTCCATGGTCTCTCATAAAGTCCTTTGCCTCCTCCAGCATGTCAAAATAGAACTCTTGGTCTAGTGAGTGACCCACAGATCAGAGGGGTACAAAACCCCAAACTTCACCCCCTTCTTGCAGAGGGCAGCCTTGATCTGATAGTAACCGGTGTCCCGTTTGGCCAACTCCGCTCCCAGGTCCGGATAAACACACAACTCGTTCTCCTCCCAGGTGCACTTCTTTGTCTGCCTCGCCCGCCTCATTATATTCTCTTTGTCGAGAAAAAAATACAGCCTCAGCACCATCACCTGATCTTGTTATCTACATCTGAACTGATAACAGCTAACTTCCCACTGCAAAAATTCACTTTGGCTGGAACAAGATTTTAACCATTAAAATCAAATTCAGGCGTGGTGGCACGATGGCACAGTGGGTTAGCACGGCTGCCACGGCGCTGAGGACCCTGGTTTGACCCCGGCACCGGGCCGCTGTCCGTGTGGAGTTTGCACATTCTCCCCCTGTCTGCATGGGTCTCACCCCCACAACCCAAAGATGTGCAGGCGAGGTGGATTGGCCACGCTAAATTGCCCCTTAATTGGAACCCAAAAATAATTGAGTGCTCTAAATTTATTTTTAAAAAAACAACTTTATGCAAAATCAGAATTTTCTGGGTGGTAAAGAAAAAAAGAGGTTTATTGAAAGAAAATGGTTTACTGAACAACTTCAAAACAATGACTTTACGGCTTTGTGTAGGTGATCAATCCATAGAAGTGACTGCCTCCTTCTTTGACAGTAATTCTTGTGGAATTCAGCCTCGGGTGTCTGGCTCCTCCTTTCACAAAAAGTTGGAACTCGGCCTCGGGAATCTTCAGTACTTGGCCAGCAAGAAAGACCTTCGGAACCTCGACTTTTATCCCCAAAATTACCATTACCTCATGACAGAGTTGGGCCTGTTGTGACATGACAGTTGGTCAATTTGCTTACTTGATTAATTTAATGGAATCACCAGAAGGACGTGGATGGTTTGGAGAGTGCAAAGAAGGTTTAGCAGGATGTTGCCTGGTCCAGAGGATGTCAGCTATGAAGAGAAGTTGAATCAACTCATTGTTTTTGTGGGAAAGACGGTGGCTGAGGGGAGACCTGATTGAGCTCTACAAAATTACGAGAGTTATAGACGGGGTGAATAGTCAGAAGCTTTGTCCCGGGTGGAAGACTCAATCACAAGGGGCACAGGTTCAAGGTGAGAAGGGGAAAGTTTAGGGGAGGTGTGCGGGGAACGTTTTGCACATAGAGGGTGGTGGGTGCCTGGAAAGCATTCCCAGTGGAGGCAGGCACCACAGCAATGGATAGGATATATCTTGATCTGCTGCCTCACGGTGCTGAGGACCCAAGTTCGATCCCGGCCTTGGATCACTGTCCGTGCAGAGTTTGCACATTCTCCCCGTGTCTGCATGGGTTTCGCCCCCACAACCCAAAGATGTGCAAGGTTAGGTGGATTGGCCACGCTAAATTGCCCCTTAATTGGAAAAAAAGAATTGAGTACTCTAAATTTAAAAAAAATGAAAGATGTATCTTGATAGACACATGACAGGGGAATGAGGGATACAGATGGTTCGGGCAATAAGTAGTAGGTCTAAATAAGGAATCAGGATCGGTGCAGGCTTGGTGGGCTGAAGTGGCTATTCCTGTGCTGTAATGTTCTCTGTTCTTGTTCTTCGATTCATTACTCCACCTTCTCTCATTATCTTGGGCATTTCTTCAAACTGTTTCATACTATCGCTTTGTCTGATTCTACACAATCAGGTATTCAGGCAATTTCAAATTTTGTGGCTAATCAGAGGCTGAAGGCCTTTCTTGCCAGCACATTTATCTCCATTGCACATTTTTTTTACATAATGCGGAGATGCCGGCGTTGGACTGGGGTGAGCACAGAGTCTTACAACACCAGGTTAAAGTCCAATAGGTTTGTTTCAAATCACTAGCTTTCGGAGCACTGCTCCTTCCTCAGGTGAATGAAGAGGTGGGTGAATGAATCGTCCTGCATCATTGACTTTGTCCATATGTATGTTTCTGGAATCCACCTCTTCATTCACCTGAGGAAGGAGCAGTGCTCCAAAAGCTAGTGATTCGAAGAGAAAGAGCTATCAATCTGTCAATCCTTTCCGTGTCCGGGCCGGGTGAGGTTTCCCGTGTTGTAAGACTTCTTACTATTCTTAACATAGACAGCAATTAAGGTTTCACATTTTTACAGCAAATAAAACTCAGTCTTTTGCTATATCTATTGATTCATTAATTGTAACCCAATTAAAGCGCACCACTTATCCAATCATCTGTTAGACTGCAAGCTAATTAATAAAGTAATCTTTAATACATTTCGTTCATACAAGGTACACTGGTTCAAAAAGACAGTTTGTGGAAGACAATAGCTTTCCCTCTTGCTCACCTTGATCAGATTGAGCAATTAGCCTTATTCTTGAGCTGGACTTTGGCAGCACATGATGTCCAGTAGCTTTTAAAACTTAGAAAATTAGTTCTTTATTTTCACAACTTCTGCTCGCTCTGCAGTTTCTGGCACCATTTCAGTTTATACAATGTTAATTCTTAAAATGAAAAGCCACCTTTTACAATATGACATTGAGGCATCAATGATAACTTAATCAAGGGTCATTACTGAAAAAAACACCTGTTTCATGACTGGTTATTAAGATAAAATAAATACATAGTGTATAAAGCCAAGTTATAAAATGTGAAAAGGCTGTAAGAAGCCACATGTTTAAAACAGCTTCCTTAACCTTGTTACTTCTAATAGTGAATACAGAATGAGATGATTGATTTTTAAATTCACTACCCATGCTTGCAGTTTCCTACATTACCACAGTGAATTAGACTGTCAAAGTACGTAATTGGCTGTAAAACGCTTTGAGAGGCCCTGTGGTCCAGGGAGGTGATACAGAAATGCACTTTTTTGTCAAACTGTCCACATGCTTAGATATATTACAGTGATCAAAATCAGCGATAAAGATTAAGCCTTAATGTTAGGAGGAACTTCTTCACCCAAAGGGTTGTGAATCTATGGAATTCCTTGCCCAGTGAAGCAGTAGAGGCTCCTTCATTAAATGTTTTTAAGATAAAGATAGATAGTTTTTTGAAGAATAAAGGGATTAAGGGTTATGGTGTTCGGGCCGGAAAGTGGAGCTGAGTCCACAAAAGATCAGCCACGATCTCATTGAATGGTGGAGCAGGCTCGAGGGGCCAGATGGCCTACTCCTGCTCCTAGTTCTTATGTTGTGTGATAACCATGTCTTTGACACTATGTTGAATACAATGTGAAACTGAAAACACACAATATCCAGAATTATTTGTTATGAAACACAAGGAGTTGTTGTGATTTGGAATGCACTGCCTGAAAATGGTGCGAGAAGCAGATTCAATTCTATTTTTAAAAAAGGGAACTGGACAGGTTTTTGAAAGTGGGGCTCGTTGGTTCAGGGATATCATTCTCACTTTGGGTGTTTTGGTCTCGAAATTTGCGAGAGGACCCGGGTTCAAGTCCCAGACGAGCACTTTGATATTGTTTTGGGCAGCACGGTAGCACAGTTGCTTCACAGCTCCAGGGTCCCAGGTTCGATTCCCGGCTTGGGTCACTGCCTGTGTGGAGTCTGCACGTTCTCCCCGTGTGTGCGTGGGTTTCCTCCGGGTGCTCCGGTTTCCTCCCACAGTCCAAAGATGTGCAGGTTCGGTGAATTGGCCATGATAAATTGCCCTTAGTGGCCAAAAACAGGTTGGGTGGGGTTACTGGGATAGGGTGGAGGCGTGGGCTTAAGTGTGGTGCTCTTTCCAAGGGCCTTTGCAGAGTCTGCACTGTAAATTCTATGAAAAGAAAATTGCAAAGGAATTCACTGGGTAGTTTCTGATATCTGAAATGAACATGATGGGCCAAATGGCCTCATTCTGTGTTCTATGAGCCTTGTGTATATTTAAATTGGTAATGACCTGGAACCTGCTTCCTGTGAGTAGAAGCAGAGGTAGTGGAATGATTTTAAATGGAAATTGGCTGGGTACTTGTGGGAAATAGACCTATTGGAATGTGGGGCTGGAACGGGGCAATGGTACTGACTGGTTTGCTTGAGCGAACTGGCAGGAAATTGATGGGCCGAATGGCCCAAGTCCCTGCCCTGTGTCAGTGGTGTAAAGAGAGGAATTTCAATTGCCCCAGTCTCCAAATAACTGAAGTCCCTCATCCCTTGTTCCATTCTCATAAATCCAGCCTCACAAAGAATTTCACAGAGATTCTAAAATGTGGAGCCCACATAGAGTTCCATTCCAGAGGGATCAAATTGAAAAGCAGGATGGTGAGATTCAACTAGTTCAGAACCATGGTTAGACCTTACTGGGAGTACTGTCAGCATCAGCGATTTACATTTAGACAAAGGATACAGAGGCAGTGGAGAAGGTGGCGTCGTGGTTATTGTCACTAGACCAGCACGGGCAGCACGGTAGCATTGTGGATAGCACAATTGCTTCACAGCTCCAGGGTCCCAGGTTCGATTCCCGGCTTGGGTCACTGTCTGTGCGGAGTCTGCACGTTCTCCCTGTGTGTGCGTGGGTTTCCTCCGGGTTCCTCCCACAGTCCAAAGATGTGCAGGTTAGGTGGATTGGCCATGACAAATTGCCCTTAGTGTCCAAAATTGCCCTTAGTCTTGGGTGGGGTTACTGGGTAATGGGGATAGGGTGGAGGTGTGCGGTTGGGTAGTGTGCTCTTTCCAAGAGCCGGTGCAGACTCGATGGGCCGAATGGCCTCCTTCTGCACTGGAAATTCTATGAAAACCAGCAAGCCAGAGACCCAATGTAATGCTCTAGGGACCCGGTTTGAAATCTTGCAAAGGTGAAATTTGAATTCAATAATAACTCTAGAATTAAAAGTCTAATGATGAAATTATTGTCAAAAAAGCCATCTTATTCACTCGTGTCTTTTGGGAAGGAAATCTGCCATCCTCACCTGGTCTGGCCTACATTCGAGTCCAGCTCCACAGCGATCTGGTTGACTCTTAAGTGTTCTCTGAAATGACCTAGCCAGGCACTCAGTTCAAAGGCAATTAGGGATGGGCAATAAATGCAGGCCCAGCCAGTGACTCCCACATCCCACAAATTAAATTTAAAAAAAATATTCACAAGAATAATATCAGAACGGAGAGCATTTAACCCACGGGTTGGGTGATTTCACTAGAAAAGGGAAGACTGGGCAGCACGGTGGCTCAGCGCCGTATGCACTGCTGCCTCACGGCGCTGAGGACCCGGGTTCGAATCCCGGCCCTGGGTCACTGGCCGTGCGGAGTTTGCACATTCTCCCAGTGTCTGCGTGGGTTTCACCCCCACAACACAAAGATGTGCAGGGTAGGTGGATTGGCCACGCTAAATTGCCCCTTAACTGGAAAAAAGAATTGGGTACTCTAAATTTATTTTTAAAAAAGAAAAAGGAAGACTGATTACGATTTTTAAAGGTTCAATAATCTAATCGGGATTTCATGGGAGTCTCTTTACCCAGCGAGTGGTGAGAATGTGGAACTCACTACCACAGCGAGTGGTGAGAATGTGGAACTCACTACCACAGCGAGTGGTGAGAATGTGGAACTCACTACCACAGCGAGTGGTGAGAATGTGGAACTCACTACCACAGCGAGTGGTGAGAATGTGGAACTCACTACCACAGCGAGTGGTGAGAATGTGGAACTCACTACCACAGCGAGTGGTGAGAATGTGGAACTCACTACCACAGCGAGTGGTGAGAATGTGGAACTCACTACCACAGCGAGTGGTGAGAATGTGGAACTCACTACCACAGCGAGTGGTGAGAATGTGGAACTCACTACCACAGCGAGTGGTGAGAATGTGGAACTCACTACCACAGCGAGTGGTGAGAATGTGGAACTCACTACCACAGCGAGTGGTGAGAATGTGGAACTCACTACCACAGCGAGTGGTGAGAATGTGGAACTCACTACCACAGCGAGTGGTGAGAATGTGGAACTCACTACCACAGCGAGTGGTGAGAATGTGGAACTCACTACCACAGCGAGTGGTGAGAATGTGGAACTCACTACCACAGCGAGTGGTGAGAATGTGGAACTCACTACCACAGCGAGTGGTGAGAATGTGGAACTCACTACCACAGCGAGTGGTGAGAATGTGGAACTCACTACCACAGCGAGTGGTGAGAATGTGGAACTCACTACCACAGCGAGTGGTGAGAATGTGGAACTCACTACCACAGCGAGTGGTGAGAATGTGGAACTCACTACCACAGCGAGTGGTGAGAATGTGGAACTCACTACCACAGCGAGTGGTGAGAATGTGGAACTCACTACCACAGCGAGTGGTGAGAATGTGGAACTCACTACCACAGCGAGTGGTGAGAATGTGGAACTCACTACCACAACGAGTGGTGAGAATGTGGAACTCACTACCACAGCGAGTGGTGAGAATGTGGAACTCACTACCACAGCGAGTGGTGAGAATGTGGAACTCACTACCACAGCGAGTGGTGAGAATGTGGAACTCACTACCACAGCGAGTGGTGAGAATGTGGAACTCACTACCACAGCGAGTGGTGAGAATGTGGAACTCACTACCACAGCGAGTGGTGAGAATGTGGAACTCACTACCACAGCGAGTGGTGAGAATGTGGAACTCACTACCACAGCGAGTGGTGAGAATGTGGAACTCACTACCACAGCGAGTGGTGAGAATGTGGAACTCACTACCACAGCGAGTGGTGAGAATGTGGAACTCACTACCACAGCGAGTGGTGAGAATGTGGAACTCACTACCACAGCGAGTGGTTGAGGTGAACAGCATGAATCCATTGAAGGGGAATCTAGATACAGACATGAGGGAGAAAGGAATAGAAGGCGATGCTGATGGGGGAGATGTAGAGGGGTGGGTGGAGGCTCACGTGATTCTGGATAAATGCACTTGATCAGCTTTTATGGAAACGTGCTCTCCCAGGCTCAATGAGCACCAGCCCACTGGAAGCAAAGTCCAGCAGAAAGAAACCTCCGACCTCCCACTTCACCCACTGTCAGAATGAACACGGTTCAGTCCTGGATGTGATTAACAGCAACAATAACAGCAGAATCTCGACTGTGTAATCAATTGTGAACTCGCTGGTGCCTTGGCAGGTGCGATGAATGAGCGAATCCCTTCCCACACACGGCGCAGGTGAATGGCTTTTCCCCAGTGTGAACACGCTGATGTGCCCGCAGGTTGGATGATTGAACAAATCCCTTCTCACACACAGAGCAGGTGAAGGGCTTCTGGGCAGTGTGAATCAGCTGGTGTGCCCGCAGGTTAGACGACTGAGTGAATCCCTTCCCACACGCAGAGCAGGTGAATGGCTTCTGGCCTGTGTGAATACGTTGGTGTGCCCGCAGGTTGGACGATGTTCGAAACCTCTTGGTGCAGTGAGAGCAGCTGAATGGTCTCTCATCAGTGTGAATGCGCTGGTGGACCCGCAGATCCGCAGCACTTTTGAAGCCACTCCCGCAGTCAGAGCATTTAAAGGGTCTTTCATTGGTGTGAGTGACGAGGTGTCTCAGCAGGCTGGATGATTGAGTGAATCGCTTCCCACACTCAGTGCAGGTGAACGGCCTCTCCCCAATGTGAACCCGCTGGTGCTTCTGCAGGCTAGATGACCGAGTGAATCCCTTTCCACATTTAGAGCAGGTGAATGGCCTCTCTCCAGTGTGATTGCGTCGATGAATCTCAAGCTCCGATGGGGCTTTGCATCTCTTCCCACAGTCCTCACATTTCCATGGTTTCTCCATGGTGCAGGTGATCTTAGATCTCTCTAGATTTGATGACCTGTTGAGGTCTTGTTCGCACACAAATCACATCCAGTCTCTCCCCCCATGAATGGTGGTGGTGGTGGTTGGGGGTGGGGGGGGGGGGTGCTTTTCCAGTCACACTGATGTTTAAAACCTTTTGAAGCAGATAGAACAAATAATTCTCCTTCCAAATTCAAAGGCTGATATTCACATCCTCAGGAATTACTTGGCTCTGTTGGATGTGAAAGTGACGTTTGGTGTGAGAATTCTGTCAGCAAATCCTCCCCTTATAAAATCCTGTAAAAAGAGTTATCTCAAAGTAATTCAGAACAGGCAACTGTAGTTTCTTTGAATCATTCTTTCCTCTCTTGTTCACCAAATGTCATCCCGGACACATTCTCTCCATTATTGCTCTGTTTTACCCTCCTGAAGGAGAAACCCAGGCTGATCGATAGATCCACGGTCACTGCTTCATGTCCTGGACACAGACATCTGAACATCTTTATGCAGGGTGTGCTAGTACATGGACTTTACATAATTTGGAACTCTCTGTCTGTGAGGATGGTGGAAGCGGAGATGTATAATTTCAACATGAAATTATATGGCCACTTGATGGAAATAAACTGGCGGGACTACGGCTATGTAGCCTGGTTATGGGTTTGACTGGATTGCTCTGAAGGAGTCAGCATTTACCCAAGCGACCAAATGGACTCCTTCTTTGCCAAAATGACTCAATTGACTGGAAATATATACAGCGCGATGTCACAAAACTGGGAGTGGAGTGGGGGGGGGGGGGGGGGGGGATTTGCAAAATGTCTTCCCATCATTTTCTTCCCAGTCCTGCAGTTTGACGTTAAACAGCACAGCATTTGTTTTTAGCTTCACACACAGACTAAACTTCCTCCTCTGTCCAACATCTGTGAGTAAAACACTTTCTTTCTCCCCAGAGTTGTGGGACTCTGGAACTAGACAAATCTGCTGAGGGGGGGAGGGGGGGGGGGGGGGGAGGGGGGGGGGAGTGCTGAGATTTTGTGGAACCTGTTTTTATTGTGAGATATTTAAAGACAAATTTATCCTATTTATTCAAATACTTTTTGTCTTTGATAAATTATTCATTCATTTATTTATTTATTTTAAATTTAGAGTATCCAATCATTTTTTTTCCAATTGAGGGACAATTTAGCGTGGCCAATCCACCGACCCAGCACATCTTTAGGTTGTGGGGGCGAAACCCACGCAGACACGGGGAGAATGTGCAAACTCCACACGGACAGTGACCCAGAGCCGGGATCGAACCTGGGACCTCGGCGCCGTGAGGCAGCAGGGCTGACCCACTGCGCCACCCTGCTGCCCATAACTGATTCATTTATGTCGGTTTTAGTTTGATTGCAGTAAAAGTTTTTAAAAGTACTCACCAGCAGAGGTAGACCGATGCCCAACTACAAGAGAAGCGTAGGAAACAGGATTTCCTGCAGCAAATTCCAGGATTTCCTCTTTAATTTTGTAAATTTCAGTAAAGAATTTGACACTATCAGCAGGGCAAAACTCCACAAGATTTCGCAGAAAGATTACCAAAGCTGCTCAGTCTGATTCACTCCTTTCACAACAATATGCAGTGGAGTGCACAGATTGACAGCACCACTCCCGGCAGTTTCAGGTTGAAGAATGAACACCAAAAACAAGGGCCCACGACGAGACCCGATAACTTGAATAATAATAACTTCTATCAGGAGACAGAACAGGGACAGAGAGAAGAGACATTAAATGATGTGATGAGTAATGAGATAAGTACATTTAAATCATAGAAAGGGGTTGGATTAAGTCAGTGCTTCCCAAACCTTTTCCCGTGTGACCCCATTTTATTAGCTGAGACTTTGTGTGACTCCTGGCTGAAAATATATGAGGGTAAGAGAGTTGTTGTGGGTATGGGGTGTAGGTTTCAGCTGTTGGGGGGGGCGGGGGGGGGCTTGACAATGTCTTTGCACTCTGATTACTAATGTGATATTATTAATAATTATTAATGCCTGAAGACTGATTATTAATTGAAATAATTCTGATTGTTAATGCACTAGCATCCTGATAATTGTAATAATTTCCATTTGTTGAAGCAACAGGCAGGTGTGATATCAAGATGGATACAGAACTGGCTCGGTCATAGAAATTAGTGGGTAGCAGTGGAAGGCAGTGGAAGGAGGCTTTTCTGAATGGAGGGCTGTAACTAGTGGTGTTCAGCAGGGATCAGTGTTGGGACCTCTACTTTTAGTAATATATATATATATAAATGATTTGGAGGAACACTTCCGGTTGCGGCGATGCACTGCTAAGCCGCACGTTTCGGCAGCTCCCGTTCTAACGGACATTTGGGCTTTTTTCGGGAGCCCCAACGGAATTCATTTTTAGACCAAGCCCAGTGTGGGGTGACGAAGGAAGATCCCTAACCCTGTGTGTGTATGGAAAGGACCAGTGGTAGTGGCCAGATTGCAAAGGATCCTTTGGAGCAGCGGCAGAGAAGAGAAGGGAGAAGCAAGATGGCGGCGGATGGAGCCCAGGCGGCATGGGGCCCGGACCAGCAGGAATTCCTCCGACGATGTGTGGAGGAACTTAAGAGAGAGGTGTTGGCACCGATGTTATTGGCAATCGAGGGACTGAAGGAAACACAAAAGGTCCAGGCGATAGAGCTCCGTGGAGTGAAGGCAAAGACAGCCGAGAATGAGGATGAGATACAGGGCCTGGTGGTAAAATCGGAGACACACGAGGCACTACATAAGAGGTGCATAGAAAGGCTGGAAGCCCTGGAGAACAGCTCGAGGAGGAAGAACCTACGGATTTTAGGTCTCCCCAAAGGAACAGAGGGAGCTGATGTGGGGGCTTATGTGAGTACGATGCTCCATATGCTAATGGGAGCTGAGGCCCCAACGGGCCCCCAGGAAGTGGAGGGAGTGGACCGGGTCCTTGTGAGAAGACCAAAGGCGGGTGAAATACCAAGGGCGATAGTGGTGAGATTTCACCGCTTCACGGACAGAGAGGTGGTCCTGAGCTGGGCCAAGAAGGTACGGAGTAGCAAGTGGGAGAATGCGGTGATACGTGTGTATCAGGACTGGAGTGCGGAGGTGGCGAGAAGGAGGGCGAGCTTTAATCGGGCCAAGGCGGTGCTTCACAGGAAGAAAATAAAATTTGGGATGCTGCAGCCGGCGCGATTGTGGGTCACGCATCAGGGCAAGCACTACTACTTCGAAACGGCAGATGAGGCATGGATCTTCATTCAAGAAGAGAAACTGGACTAGATCTGAGAGTTTGATGTTGGGGGGGGGAAGCAACGAGGTGGTGGTACAGGAATGTAAAATGGGGAAAGGGGAGGTTTATTATACAGCAATGTTGGATGGGGAATTTCTCTCCCCCTGATGGGGGGACACGAAGAAATGTGGGCGCCGGTGGAAAAAGGGACAGAGAGGGGGAGGGGGAATGAGGGAGCTGCGCCACAGGGGGCGGGGCCGATAGGAAAGCACGGGGTTTTTTCCCGCGCTCTGGAGATGATGGCGGGAAGATAGGCGCAGGAAGGAAGAGAGCCCCACACGCAGGTCAAAGAGAGAACGGGGGAAGCCGGGGTCAGCTAGAGTTAGCTGACTTTCGGAAGTATTATGGGGGGAGTAACCATGCTAGAGGGGGATCTAGCGGGGAGGGGGTGGGGGGCGGGGGACTAACTGGGTTGCTGCTGCTGAGTGCAAGGGGGAGCTGGCAAGAGAAGAGGTGGTCGGGACAGGAAGGCTCCAGGAGACGCACCTGAAGGTGACAGATCAGGGTAGGTTAAGAAAAGGAGGGGTGGGACAGGTATTCCACTCAGGGTTGGACGCAAAAAACAGGGGGCTGGCGATACTGGTGGGGAAACGAGTATCGTTCGAGGCTGAGAATATAGTGGTGGATAACGGGGGTAGATACGTGATGGTGAGTGGTAGATTGCAGGGAAAGGCGGTCATGCTGGTGAATGTATATGCCCCGAACTGGGATGACGCGGGGTTCATGAAGTGGATGCTGGGACGTATCTATATGCGGAGGCCCCAGACAAAGGACTATATAGAGAAAGGCGAAGACTTCAGACGGAGTTTGACCTGCTGACCACAGGAAAGGCAGGGGCACAGTGGAGGAAGGCACAGGGGATGAGATATGAGTATGGGGAAAAGGCGAGCCGGCTGCTGGCCCACCAGCTTCGCAAGAGGATAGCGGCGAGAGAGATTGGGGGAGTTAGGGATGAAACGGGAACTATGGAGCAGAGAGCAGGGAAGGTAAATGAGGTGTTTAAGGCCTTTTATGAGAGGCGATATAAGTCCCAACCCCCGGAGGGAAAAGAGGGAATGTTACATTTTCTGGACCAACTAAGGTTCCCGAGGGTGAAGGGGCAGGAGGTGGCAGGTCTGGGGGCGCCAATCGAGGTGGGCGAGGTGACTAAGGGACTGGGGAACATGCAGGCAGGGAAGGCCCCGGGACCAGACGGGTTTCCGGTGGAATTCTATAGGAAATATGTGGACCTGTTGGCCCCGCTGCTGGCGAGAACATTTAACGAGGCCAGGGAAGGGGGGATACTACCCCCGACAATGTTGGAGGCAACGATATCACTAATCCTGAAGCGGGATAAAGATCCGCTGCAATGCCGGTCATACAGGCCTATCTCACTCCTAAATGTAGACGCCAAACTGTTGGCAAAAGTGCTGGCGACAAGGATAGAGGATTGCGTCCCGGGGGTAGTGCATGAAGACCAGACAGGGTTTGTAAAGGGGAGACAACTGAATGTCAACGTTCGACGGCTGCTGGGGGTGATGATGACGCCCCCACCGGAGGGGGAGGCAGAGATAGTGGCGGCGATGGATGCAGAGAAGGCATTCGATAGGGTGGAGTGGGACTATTTGTGGGAGGTGCTGAGGAGGTTTGGGTTCGGGGAGGGGTTTGTTCGATGGGTCAGACTCTTATATGGGGCCCCAGTGGCAAGTGTAGTCACAAACCGGCAAAGATCGGGGTATTTTCGTCTACACAGGGGAACAAGACAGGGGTGTCCCCTGTCCCCATTACTGTTCGCGTTGGCAATTGAACCACTGGCCATAGCATTGAGGGACTCTAAGAAGTGGAGGGGGGTGGTTAGGGGGGGAGAGGAGCATCAAGTGTCGCTCTACGCTGATGACTTACTGCTATACGTTGCGGACCCTGTAGAGGGGATGCCAGAGGTTATGCAGATATTGAGGGAGTTTGGAGATTTCTCGGGATACAGGCTAAATATGGGGAAGAGCGAGCTTTTTGTAATACACCCCGGGGACCAGGGAAGAGGAATAGACGCTCTGCCGTTAAGGAGAGTGGAAAGGAGCTTCCGATATCTGGGGATCCAGGTAGCTAGGAACTGGGGAACTCTACACAGACTTAATCTGACACGACTGGTGGAGTAGATGGAGGAGGACTTCAAGAGGTGGGATATGTTGCCACTCTCATTGGCGGGCAGAGTGCAGGCGGTAAAAATGATGGTTCTCCCGAGGTTTCTTTTCGTGTTTCAGTGTCTCCCCATTCTGATCACAAAGGCCTTTTTCAAAAAAATAGACAGGAGCATTATGAGCTTTGTGTGGGCAGGGAAGACCCCGAGGGTAAAGACCATAAGACCATAAGACATAGGAGCGGAAGTAAGGCCATTCGGCCCATCGAGTCCACTCCACCATTCAATCATGGCTGATTTCAACTCCATTTACCCGCTCTCTCTCCATAACCCTTAATTCCTCGAGAAATCAAGAATTTATCAACTTCTGTCTTAAAGACACTCAACGTCCCAGCCTCCACCGCCCTCTGTGGCAATGAATTCCACAGACCCACCACTCTCTGGCTGAAGAAATTTCTCCTCATCTCTGTTCTAAAGTGACTCCCTTTTATTCTAAGGCTCTGCCCCCGGGTCCTAGTCTCTCCTGCTAATGGAAACAACTTCCCTACATCCACCCTATCTAAGTCATTCATTATCTTGTAAGTTTCTATTAGATCTCCCCTCAACCTCCTAAACTCCAATGAATATAATCCCAGGATCCTCAGACGTTCATCATATGTTAGGCCTACCATTCCTGGGATCATCCGTGTGAATCTCCGTGTAAAGAGGGGGTTCCTGCAGCGCAGTCGGGATAGAGGGGGACTGGCGCTGCCGAGCCTGACCGACTACTACTGGGCCGCCAATGTGGCGATGGTTTGTAAGTGGATGGGGGAGGGAGAGGGGGCGGCGTGGAAGAGGCTGGAGATGGCGTCCTGTAAAGGAACGAGCCTAAAGGCGCTGGTGACGGCGCCGCTGCCGCTCTCCCCGAAAAGGTATACCACAAACCCAGTGGTGGTGGCAACCTTGAGGATCTGGGGGCAGTGGAGGCGACACAGGGGGGTGACGGGTGCCTCGGTGTGGTCCCCGATTAGGAATAACCACAGGTTTGTCCCAGGAAGGATGGACGGGGGGTTCCAGTGTTGGCAACGAGTAGGAATTAGGAAACTGAGGGACCTGGTTATAGACGGGACGTTTGCAAGTCTGGGAGCGCTGGAGGAAAAATATGAGTTGCCCCCGGGGAACATCTTCAGATATATGCGAGTGAGGGCGTTTACGAGGCAACAGGTGAGGGAATTTCCGCTGCTCCCGACACAGGGGATCCAGGATAGAGTGATTTCTGGGGTATGGGTCGGAGAGGGCAAAGTGTCCGAAATATATCAGGAGACGAGAGACGAGGGGGAAGCGATGATAGAGGAGCTGAAAGGAAAATGGGAAGACGAGCTTGGGGAGGAGATTGAGGAGGGGCTATGGGCTGATGCCCTAAGCAGGGTAAATTCCTCACCTTCGTGTGCCAGGCTTAGCCTGATTCAATTTAAGGTTCTATACAGAGCACATATGACGGGAGCAAGACTGAGCAGGTTCTTCGGAATGGAGGACAGGTGTGGGAGGTGCTTGGGAAGCCCGGCGAACCACACACACATGTTCTGGTCGTGTCCGGCATTGGATGAGTACTGGGGGGGGCGTGGCAAGGGTGATTTCAAAGGTGGTGAAGGTCCGGGTCAAGCCAAGCTGGGGGTTAGCGATATTTGGGGTAGCGGAAGAGCCGGGAGTGCAGGAGGCAAAAGAGGCCGATATTCTGGCCTTTGCGTCCCTAGTAGCCCGGCGTAGGATTTTACTCATGTGGAAGGAAGCGAAACCCCCAGGCGTGGAAGCCTGGATAAACGACATGGCAGGATTCATAAAGCTGGAACGAATAAAATTTGCGTTGAGAGGATCGGCTCAGGGGTTCGCCAGGCAGTGGCAACCGTTCCTTGACTATCTCGCGGAACGTTAAGGGAAGATAGAGGGACAGCAGCAGCAACCCGGGGGTGGGGGGGGACTATTTTTTTGTTACTTTGTTAGTTCACTATATTATTTAAAAAATGTTATTTGCTAGTTATTGTATTATTTTGATGTTGATTTGTAAAAACGGAAACATTTTGTTTTAAAAATTTAATAAAATATATATTTTTAAAAAAATGATTTGGAGGAAAATGTAACTGGTCTGATTAGTAAGTTTGCAGACGACATAAACATTGGTGGAATTGCGGATAGCAATGAGGACTGTCAGAAGGTACAGCAGGTTATAGATCAGTTAGAGACTTGGGTGAAGAGATGGCAGCTGGAGTTTAATCCGGACAAATGTGAAGTAATGCATTTTGGAAGTATACAGTGGGAAATATACAGTAAATAGCAGAACCCTTAAGAGCATTGACAGGCAGAGGAATCTGGATGTACTGGTCCACGGGTCACTGAAAGTGGCAACGCAGGTGGAGAAGGTAGTCAAGAAGACATATAGCATGCTTGCCTTCATCGGTGGGGAATTGAGTATAAAAATTGGCAAGTCGTGATACAGCTGTATAGACTCTTAGTTTGGCCACACTTGGAATATAGTTTTCAATTCAGGTCGTCAAACTACCAAAAGGATGTGGAAGCTTTGGCGTAAGTACAAAACAAGTTTAACAGGATGTTGTCTTTTATGGAGGGCATTAGCAATGAGGAGAGGTTGGATAAACTCGGTTTGTTCTCACTGGGACGACGGAGGTTGAGGGGCGACCTGATAGAAGTCTACAAATTTATGAGGGGCATGGACAGAATGGATAGTCAGAAGTTTTGTTCCAGGGTGGAAGGGTCAATTACTAGGGGGCATAGGTTTAAGATGCGAGGGCAAAGTTTAGAGGAGATGTGCAAGGGAAGTTTTTTTACACAGAGGGTAGTGGGTGCCTGGAACTCGCTGCAGGAGGAGGTGGTGGAGGCAGGTACTGTAGTGACGTCTGAGGGGGGGTCTTGTCAAAGACATGACTAGGATGGGATATGGACCCCGGAAGTGTAGAATGTTTTAGGTTATAATCGGGTCTCGCTCTAAGCAGATGATCTCCTCCTGTATATCGGATGGGGAGGTCATGCGGATCTTAAGGGAATTTGGCACTTTCTCGGGGTATAAATTGAACGTGGGGAAGCGCGAGCTGTTTGTGATCCAGGCTAAAGGACAGGAGAAGAGACTGAGGGAGCTGCCGCTGAGGAGGGTAGAGAAGAACTTTTGTTACCTGTGTATACAGATGGCCCTAAGTGGGATTTGTTGCATAAGCTTAATCTGACCCGGCTGGTGGAACAAATGGAAGGGGACTTTAAAAGAGGGGACATGCTCCCGCTGTCACTGGCACGGAGGGTGCAGACCGTTAAAATGACGGTCCTCCCCAGGTTCTTATTTGTATTTCAGTGCCTTCCCATCTTCATCCCCAAGGCCTTTTTTAAGCGTGTTAATAAGATCATCTCGGGATTTGTGTGGGCGAACAAGACCTCGCGAGTAAGGAGAGTGCTGCTGGAACGCAGTCGGGGGAGGGTGGGCTGGCGCTGCCAAACTTTTGCAACTACTAATGGGTGGCCAATATAGCCATGATCAGGAAGTGGGTATTGGGGGAGGGGTCGGCATGGGAGCGGTTGGAGGCGGTGTCATGCAAAGGTGCCAGTTTGGGGGCGCTGGTAACGGCACCTCTGCCATTCTCGCAGGCCCGCTACGCCACAGGTCGGGTGGTGGTGGCGACATTGAAGATCTGGGGGCGGTGGAGGAGGCACAAGAGGGTGGAAGGCGTGTCGGTCTGGACCCCGTTATGTAATAACCACAGGTTCCTGTCGGGTAGGATGGATGGCAGGTTCCAGAGCTGGCAGAGGGCGGGTATTAGAAGGATGGGTGACCTGTTTATAGATGGGAGCTTTCCCAGTCTGCAGGCGCTGGAGGACAAATATAAATTGCTGCCAGGGAACGGCTTTAGGTATCTACAAGTGCAGGCCTGAGGAAGGAGGTAGTGGCCTTCCCACTGCTGCCGCCACGGGGGATACAAGATAGAGTCGTGTCCGGTACCTGGGTGGGGCAGGGGAAGGTATTGGATATCTACCAGGAGCTGTTGGAGACGGAGGAAACCCTAGTGGAGGAGCTTAAAGGCAAGTGGGAGGAGGAGTTAGGAGGGGAGTTAGAGCCGGGACTGTGGGCGGTAGCCCTAAGTAGGGTCAATTCCTCCTCGTCATGTGCCAGGCTCAGTGTAATACAGTTTAAGGTAGTACACCAGGCACACATGACGGCGGCAAGGATGAGCAAGTTTTTTGGGGTGGAAGACAGATGTGCGAGGTGTGCAGGGAGCCCAGCAAACCATGTCCATATGTTTTGGGCATACCCGAAGCTTGAAGGGTTCTGGCAGGGGTTTGCCAGGGCAGTGTCCAAGGTCCTAGGAACACGGGTGGTGCCGAGTCCAGAGGTGGCGATCTTTGGGGTGTCAGAAGACCCGGGAGTTCAGGGAGTGAAAGAGGCCGACGTCTTGGCCTTTGCCTCCCTGGTAGCCCGGAGACGGATCCTTTTAATGTGGAGGGACTCGAAACCCCCGAGTGTAGAGACCTGGGTCAATGACATGGCTGGGTTTCTCAGCCTCGAGAAAATAAAGTTTGCCTTAAGAGGATCAACGTTAGGGTTCTCCCAGAGGTGGCAGTCGTTCGTCGACTATCTTGGGGAAATTTAATTTAAAATGTCGGCAGTAGCAGCTTTCCAGCGGGCAGGGGGTTGTTGTGGTTTTTTTTGTTATTCTCGATGGCCTGTGAAGCCAGAGCCATTCGGGGAATTATCTATTTTTGCACTATTAATGTTTAACGCTTATTGTTCTTTTTCTGTTTTTGTTATAAAATTTTACAAATACTCCAATAAAAGTATTTAAAAAAAAGATATGCAGGCTAATGGATTGACTATGCTAAATTGTCCCTTAATTGGAAAAATAATTGGGTACTCTAAATTTAGACGGGCAGCATGGTCGGTGCATGCTTGTAGGGCCTGTTCCTGTGCTCTGAGCAGTGCTCCGAAAGCTAGTGACATCAAAACAAACCTGTTGGACTTTAACCTGGTGTTGTAAGACTTCTTACTGTGCTCACCCCAGTCCAACGCCGGCATCGCCACATCATGGCTACTTTTCTTTGTGTATATTATCTGTGTATTGTATATTAATTGACTGTCCCTTGCAATGTCAGCCATCTCCTGGGAAAACCATTCCTTTAATTGTGAACATGCCAAACAAATAAATGTGTCAAGCTGAGGTAGAAAAGTATGTCAATGCCTTTCAGTGGGGAGGAGAGAGACCTGGGCCAACCTTTCTAGAGTCTGCATCCTCCTTGGATTCATTTCCTTTCCCTTCAGTTCCTGCAGGTCAACAATTTAAACCCAGAAATAAAAAAGAATTGAAAGGGCGAGAAAAGAGTGTTTTACTCACGTTGTTGGGACACTGGAGGAAGTATGTGTGAAGCTCCACCTTCATTCACACCAAGCTCGTGCTCTGATTGGCTGGAGGATCAGTGTCCTTCCGGTCCTCCCACTCTTCCTATTCGTCACGCTGGTAAGGAATGAGGCACTCCCGCACATGCGCAGTCCCGGGCCGCCCTTTCCAAGCGAGTGGTTTCTCCAGCGCGGGGGCCTGTGGGAGATGCAGCCGCCATTACTCATCCAGAACCAGCCTCCAAATTCCTGGTATTGGGATGAAAAGTGAGGGTGGGCAGTCGCAAAGATTCCACCTTGCCACAAATGTGGGTAGTCACTGGATCAGATTCTATGCCCCTTTAGCAAAACAGTTTGTTAACTTAAGGCATGTAGCTTGAGACACCGGGAGAACATACCGGGAGATCAAAAGGCGAGTGTGAAACCGAACCCCGAGAATCAGCACAGCCAGGGGAGGAGAATTGGGGAAGATCATAATAATAATAATCTATCTCGTCACAAGTAGGCATACATTAACACTGCAATCAAATTACTGTGAAAAGCCCCTTGGGGCTGGTTTAGCACAGGGCTAAATCGCTGGCTTTTAAAGCAGACCAAGGCAGGCCAGCAGCACGGTTCAATTCCCGTATCAGCCTCCCCGAACAGGCGCCGGAATGTGGCGACTAGGGGCTTTTCACAGTAACTTCATTTGAAGTCTACTTGTGACTAACGATTTTAATTTCATTTTGTCCATTTCATTTCAGTCGCCACATTCTGGCGTCTGTTGGAATACACAGAGGGAGAATTCAGAATGTCCAATTTACCTATCATCACGTCTTTCGGGACTTGAGGGAGGAAACCGGAGCACCCAGAGGAAACCCACGGCGAGAACTTGCAGACTCCACACAGACAGTGACCCAAGCTGGGAATCGAACCTGGGACCCTGGCACTGTGAAGCCACTGTGTAACCGTGCTGCCCAAATTATGAGGATGATAAGTAAGATCAATTGGAGTTACAATCAATGGGGGGGGGGGGGGGGTGGCAAGGTTGAACCTTCATGAACAAACTCAGCCAGTACGCAAATTGAACTTGTGCCCACCCCAGCACCACTTCTAATTCTCCTTGCAAGGATATTCGACCTGGTCCCATTCAGGTCTGGCTTGTACAGACTCTGGGTGTGATTTTCCGTCCCGTCACACCAGATTTCTGGTTCAGCATGCTGTCGGGATTCTCCGTTTCGCCGGCTGGTCAATGGGGTTTCCTATTGTGGAGCAGCCCCACACCCTCGGGAAACCCCCGGGCTGCCGGCAAAATGGAGCATCTCAACGGTGGAGAATTCAGCCCCCTATCTTCTCCAGAACCAGTGCCTCATAAATCAGATGCCCTTCCTCCTACACCAGCTTTCCAACTATGCGTTTATTCAATCAATTCCCCAATTATAAACTCACTTGCACCCGGGACTGGGAGTAATCCTGAGATGACTGCTTTAGAGATCCTGGGCGGGATTCTCTGCCCCGCCACACACGTTTTCTAGTGAGGCGCACCCGGCCGGCAGCAGGATTCTCTGTCCTGCCAGCCCCACGCCGTTGGGAAATCCCCAGGTGTGGATGCGCTGCCAGCGCAACGGAAAATCCCGATGGCGGAGAATCCAGACCCCTATTTTCTAATCGTCTTCCTTGCTGCCTGAAATCTGTTTTCAGGACCTCATCCCCTTCAAAATCAATGTCACTGTGGACCATGACCTCTGGCTGATCACCCTCCCCGGGAAAAGTCCTGCAGCCGCTCATTGACATCCTTGATTCTGGAACCAGGGAGGCAGCATAACATCCAGGAATCACATCCACAGCCATAGAAATATGTCTGCTCCCCTAACTGATGGGCCTCCTGTCTCTACCTCCTTCTCTCCTCTACAACAGAACCACCTCTTTTGGCTCAGACTGCACTCCTCCTTCACCAGTACCCACAATGAAAAAACGATTAGTGAGCAGGATCCCAGGTAACTTCTGTCTAATTCTCTTGGACTGTCTGCTGCTCACCCATTCACTTCCTGCCTCCAGGCTACTAAGCTGCAGTCTGACCAGCTCTCTGAACCCGCTATCCATGTAGCTTTCAGCCTCGCGGATATGCCACAGTGACCCCCACCACCGCTTGCGCTCTGAAACCCAGAGCTCAGGTTCTTCAGCTGGTGACAGTTGCTGCAGATGTAGTTGTCTTGGACACTGTAGTGGCCAGCTTCACACGTATTACAGAACACGCATTCCACATGACCAATCATTCCTGCCATGGCTTCCATTTACTTCCTTTGTATTAATATTATCCTACTTTGGTTTATTAATGGAATCATACAATTTACAGTGCAGAAGGAGCTCATTCGGCTCATCGAGTCTGCACCGGCCTTGGAAAGAGTACCCTACTTAAGTCCACACCTCCACCCATCCTCGTAACCCAGTAACCTCACCTATCCTTTTGAACACCAAGGGGCAACTTTAGCATGGCCAATGCATCTAACCTGCACATCTTCACTCATTCCATTTGTTTTAAGATAGCTATGGAGAATGATAGTTCTGGCCCAAAAGTTAAAATTCTAAATTGGGACAAGACCAATTTCAATGGTATTAGGCGGGAACTTTCAAAAGTTGGTTGGGGGAGCCTGTTTACAGGCAAGGGGACAGCTGGTAAGTGGGAGTCTTTCAAAAGTGTGTTAACTAGGGTTCAGGCTGAGCACATTCCTCTTAAGAGTGAAGGGTAAGGTTGGTAGAAGTAGGAAACCCTGGATGACTCGGGATATTGAGGGCAAAAGAGTGACTAGGGTGAGGGTAGGGCCTCTTAAGGATAAACAGGGTCATCTATGTACGGATCCGCAAGGGATGAGAGAGGTCCTAAATGAATATTTCTCGTCAGTATTTACAGTTAAGAAAGCCACGAATGTTAGGGAAATTGGGAAAACAAAAGGTGAGGCGTGTACATATTACAGAGAAGGAGGTGCTGGAGGTATTAAAGCGCATCAAGATAGCCAAATCCCCGGGACCTGATGAAATGTATCCCAGGACGTTGTGGGAGGCTTGGGAGGAAATTGCCGGCCCCCTAGCTGAGATATTTAAATCATCGACGGCCACAGGAGAGGTGCCTGAAGATTGGAGGGTAGCAAATGTTGTGCCCTTGTTTAAGAAGGGGCAGCACGGTAGCCTTGTGGATAGCACAATTGCTTCACAGCTCCAGGGTCCCAGGTTCGATTCCGGCTTGGGTCACTGTCTGTGCGGAGTCTGCACATCCTCCCCGTGTGTGCGTGGGTTTCCTCCGGGTGCTCCGGTTTCCTCCCACAGTCCAAAGATGTGCAGGTTAGGTGGATTGGCCATAATAAATTGCCCTTAGTGTCCAAAATTGCCCTTAGTGTTGGGTGGGGTTACTGGGTTATGGGGATAGGGTGGCGGTGTTGACCTTGGGTAGGGTGCTCTTTCCAAGAGCCGGTGCAGACTCGATGGGCCGAATGGCCTCCTTCTGCACTGTAAATTCTATGATCTATGATGAAGGGCTGTAGGAATAAGCCTGGGAACTACCGACCGGTGAGTCTTACTTCTGTAGTGGGTAAATTGGTGGAAGGTATTCCGAGGGACAGGATCTACAGGCATTTAGACAGACAAGAGCTAATTAGGGAAAGTCAGCATGCTTTGTAAGGGGAAAGTCATGTCTCACGACCTTGATTGTGTTTTTTGAAGGGGTAACCAAGAAGGTAGATGAGAGCAGTGCAGTCGATGTTGTCTACATGGACTTTAGCAAGGCCCTTGACAAGGTACCGCATGGTAGGTTGTTGCAAAACATTAAATCTCACGGAATCCAAGGCGAGGTAACCAATTGGATACAAAATTGGTTTGGCGACCGAAGCCAAAGGGTGTTTGTGGAGGGTTGTTTTTCAAACTGGAGGCCTGTGACCAGCGGTGTGCCTCAGGGATCGGTGCTGGGTCCACTGTTATTTGTGATATATATGAATGATTTGGATGAGAATGTAGGAGACATGGGGCGAAATTCTCCCCCAACGGCGGGATGCCCGCCGACTGGCGCCAAAGCCGGCGCAAATCAGACGGGCATCGCGCTGGCAAAAAGGTGCGGAAGTCTCCGCATCTTTGGCGGCCTAGCCCCAACATTGAGGGGCTAGGCCGACGCCGGAGGGATTTCCGCCCCGCCAGCTGGAGGAAATGGCGTTTGTTGCCCCGCCAGCTGGCGCGGAAATGCGGCGCATGCGCGGGAGCGTCAGCGGCCGCTGTCAGTTTCCCAGCGCATGCGCGGGAGCATCAGCGGCCGCTGTCAGTTTCCCGCGCATGCGCAGTGGGGAGAGTCCCTTCCGCCTCCGCCATGGTGGAGACCGTGGCGGAGGCGGAAGGGAAAGAGTGCCCCCACGGCACAGGCCTGCCCGCGGATCGGTGGGCCCCGATCGCGGGCCAGGCCACCGTGGGGGCACCTCCCGGGGTCAGATCGCCCCGCGCCCCCCCCCTAGGACCCCGGAGCCCGCCCACGCCGCCTGGTCCCGCCGGTAAATACCAGGTTTGATTTACGCCGGCGGGACAGGCAATTCCTGGGCGGGACTTCGGCCCATGCGGGCCGGAGAATCCAGCGGGGGGTCCCGCCAACCGGCGCGGCCGGATTCCCGCCCCCGCCCAATCTCCGGGAGCGGAGACTTCGGCGGGGGCGGGGGCGGGATTCACGGCGGCCAACGGCCATTCTCCGACCCGGCGGGGGGTCGGAGAATGACGCCCATGGTTAGTAATTTTGCAGATGACACCAAGATTGTTGGCATAGTGGATAGTGAAGAAGGTTATATAAGATTGCAACAGGATCTTGACCAATTGGGCCAGTGGGCTGATGAATGGCAAATGGAGTTTAATTTGGATAAATGTGAGGTGATGCATTTTGGTAGATCAAACCAGGGCAGGACCTATTCAGTTTAATGGGACGGAGTTGGGGAGAATTACAGAACAAAGAGACCTAGGAGTACAGGTTCATAGCTCCTTGAAGGTGGAGTCGCAGGTGGTCAGGGTGGTGAAGAAGGTATTCAGCACGCTAGGTTTTATTGGTCAGAATATTGAATACAGGAGTCGGGACATCTTGTTGAAGTTGTACAAGACATTGGGAAGACCACACATGGAATACTGTGTTCAGTTCTGGTCACCCTATTATAGGAAGGATATTGTTAAACTAGAAAGAGTGCAGAAGAGATTTACGAGGATGCTACCAGGACTTGATCTGAGTTATAAGGAGAGGCTGGATAGGCTGGGACATTTTTCCCTGGAGCGTAGGAGGCTTAGGTGTGATCTTATAGAGGGCTATAAAATAATGAGGTGGATTGATAAGGTAGATAGTTGTCATCTTTTCCCAAAGGTAGTGGAGTCCAGAACGAGAGGGCAAATGTTTAAGGTAAGAGGAGAGATATACAAGAGACCAGGGGGGCAATTGTTCACACATCTGGAACGGGCTGCCAGAGGCAGTGGTAGAGGCAGGTACGATTTTTTCCTTTAAAAAGCAGTTAGACAGTTACATGGGCAGGGTGGGTATAGAGGATATGGGTTAAGTGCAGGCAAGTGGGACTAGCTTAGTGATAGAAACTGGGCGGCATGGACAAGCTGGGCCGATGGGCCTGTTTTCATGCTGTAAGCATCCATGACTCTATCTTTGGACAGTGGGAGGAAACCAGAGCTACAGAGGAAACCCACACAGACATGGGGAGAATGTACAAACTCCACACAGACAGTCACCCAAGGCTGGCATTGAACCCGGGTCCCTGGCGCTGTGAAGCAGCTGTGCAAACCTCTGTGCCACCGTGCCGCCACTACTTTATTATCCCTGACCTCATCTTATCTTTGCTTGCCTAATGCTTGTGTTTCTTACTTAAGTCTAACTAGTAGCACAGTGGTTAACACTGTTGCTCACAGTGGTAAGATCCCAGGTTTGGTTCCCGGCTTGGGTCACTGTCTGTGCTGAGTCTGCACTTCTCCCCGTGTCTGCGTGGGTTTCCTCCGGGTGCTCCGGTTTCCTCCCACAAGTCCCGAAAGACGTGCTGTTGGGTGAATTGGACATTCTGAATTCTCCCTCTGTGACCCGAACAGGCTCCGGAATGTGGCGACTGGGGGCTTTTCACAGTAACTTCATTGCAGTGTTAATGTAAGCCTGCTTGTGACAATAAGGATTATTATTTTAAAAATAATACATTTTTCTAATTCTCAGCTATTTGAAGCCCTACAGCAGTTTCTCACCAACCAATGTAATGATGTTTCTCCTGTGATGTTACTCTTTGATGTTTTCGAATCTCAGCCCCCTAATGCAGCTTCTCAACTCCTGATCTGCTGGAAGCTGAGGAAGAAGAAGAAAAGAAGACCCTCTCTCTCCCCTCCTCAGCAAACTCCCTCACTTACCAAACTCACAGTAATTCCACACTATACTAGTTTCACTCTGTGACAGTGCATTTAAACTCTCCCATTTATATGACTGAGATTCAGATGGTCTCTAATCTGGCAGTTACAGAATCAGATTAGATCAGTTATTTAATTTGCTGAACTCAGGGCAGCCCGGTGGCGCAGTGGGTTAGCCCTGCTGCCTCACGGCGCCCAGGTCCCAGGTTTGATCCCGGCTCTGGGTCTCTGTCCGTGTGGAGTTTGCACGTTCTCCCCATGTTTGCGTGGGTTTCACCCCCACAACCCAAAAGATGTGCAGGCTTGGTGAATTGGCCATGCTAAATTGCCTGTTTTTTTGAAAAATAAATTGGGTACTCTAAATTTTTTAAAAATAATAATAATTTGCTGATCCCACCTGCTCTTCAGCAGAGGACTGGATTTGCTTGATTAACCCTGCCACCAAACCTATAAAAACTTCAACTGTAAGTTAAATGTTAAATTGCAAGCAATTTTATAAAATATTAAACTTTTAAGGTGTAACATTTTACTCCCTTCTCACCAAACCCGCAGTAATTCCACTCTGCACTGGTTGCAATTTACTGATTGACTGATCTCTGGGAGAGTGAATTCTAACGATTCACAAGCCTTTGACTGAAGAAATGACACCTCATTTTAGTCTGAAGTGGTTGGCATATTATCCGGAGAGTTGTGAGCCCAATTGTAGATGATCGTCCAGCCAGAGGGGAAACAGCCACTCTGCAAGAACAAGCAAACGGTCCCAGAATTTTAAACTTCTCGATGAGAGAGAAACAGATTGTGAGAGTGAAAGAGACAGAGGCAGATATACAGAGCCAAAGAGAGACAGATAGAGGCAGAGAGTGGGGTAGACACTGAAAGAAACAGATACATTCACCATTCCATATGATTGTCAACTTAGACTGACAGACAGAAATAAAGAAAAGAAAGAAAGTCTTACATTTAAACAGAGATTTTCACAAACCCAGGTGCTTTTGAGACAATGGAGTATTATTGAAGTGTTGTCACTGCTGGTGTCTAATGTCAGACAGAGAGTTTGATAAAAATGCTGAATAAGCGGATGACAAATATGATCTTAAAAATTACATCTCAATGTCGAATCTTTCTTTCGCTATCTCTAAAGATGTCATTGTTTGATGCAGTTTCAGCAGCTGAATGAATGCACTTCATGTCGAATTCCTGACGAAACTCGAAGCGAGAGTCATGGAGCTGGTGATGGTCGAAGTAAACGTAAACATCCCACGTGTAAAAGCTGTGTGAGCACTCAGGCACAAGAATGTGTTATAATGGAATTAACAATGTAAGCTGCAAAAAGATCAACGTTATAATGGAATTAACAATGTAAGCTGCAAAAAGATCAATTCCAAATATAATCGCTGGATATTATCAACATTATAAATTACAACCAAACTGTAAATCATATACGTTTGCATCTGTTATACCACTAATAAACTCAGCTTATAGAGACCAAAAAGAAATTTCCTGACAAAATAGGGACAAAGCTTCCTACTTCGCTCAGGTCATCAATTTTCTCCCTTCCAGAGAAGAGATTCAGGCTGTTCACCCTTTCCTGGTGATTCTAAACAATCCGTTCCTGTAACATTTGGGATTGAACTTTTATTTTCCTTTGCCTTTTGAGGTTTGCCAGCAGTAGAAACAGCTCCTAATGTCCGAGGGATTTCAGTTTGGACTATGCGCGTCCACAAATTTATTCATTCTATGTACCCGTTGCCTTAACCGCTCGACCACAACAACTCGGTGACTGTTTAAATGTTGAGCAGCGAAAACTTCAATCATCCTCCACTTTGTAGCATATGGGCACTTAGAAACTGAACAGTCTCCAGTCAAAAATAGTTACTGAAGGAAATTTCCATTTGCATGTTTTAAAGCTGCTCGTTTTTGTACTCTTTAGCATTTTAATATGAAGCTCCTCAACTACTGTGAATAATATTGGTAATAATGGGGAACTGAACCACATTGCCAATCGCAGAGGAACACACACAGACATGCACACTGAGAGTGATAGAGGCCTAAAGCACATGAACAAGAGTTTAGGAAGATCGCACATTTCCGTGTGGGGGCGGGTGAATGTGAGAGGCTGGACAGGAATGTATTGGAATCGTCAAGTCTAAAGGTATCGGGCATGCTGATCAGTTGGGGTGGCGGCGGAGACAGGTGGTGTTTTGAGGATTAACATATCTTGTTGTTAAATCTGGATTTCAGTGTGGTTTAGATACAGACAGTTCCCAAAGAGAGGGATGGACTTGGTAGCTAGGAAATGGAATTTATGGTGGTGATTGAAGACAGTGGGCGGGATTCTCTCAGCCCGGGGCCGGGCCGGAGAATCCCCGCGACCGGCATGAATCGTGCCATGCCGCTGGCACGTGATTCTCCACAGAGCGGAGAATCGGCGCCATTGACGCCGGCGTGATTAGCGTGGCGTTTTACCCAGAAGTTCCATGAGCTCCTCACACTTGTTGTTGGAGGTGAGGATGGAGGAGACAGGGCAGAGATAGAGCTATTCAAAAAAATCTAACTTAAGTTTGAGATATTTAAAAGATTCAACATGTATTGAACACAAAGCTAATTTATTTGACTTTTTCTCAGGAATATTAGCCACCAGAAATGGGCTGGGGTTTGTGAACATCAGCAGACACAGACCCCAATAAACTTGGTTCAATCCTGGATGCGTTTTAAAAAAAATAAATTTAATGTGTAGCAATGTGAGGTTATCCACTTTGTTAGGAGGAAGAGATGTATAGTTTCAAGACTCCCCTCCCCAGCATACTTCTGGCAAACGTCCAAGCGATCAAAAACGCGATACTTACCTCTCAGAGAAGCAAAGTATCCTACACACCCCTATCTGCATCAACGGGGCTGAGGTGGAGATGGTTGACAGCTTCAAATTCCTAGGTGTGCACATCATCACACATCTGTCCTCGTCCACTCACTTCGACACTACGACCCAAAAAGCACAACAGCGGCTATACTTTCTCAGGAAACCAAGGAAATTCGGCATGTCCACATTAATTCTTACCAACTTTCACAAATGCACCATAGAAAGCATCCTATCAGGCTGCATCACAACCTGGTATGGCAACTGCTCGGCCCAAGACCGTAAGAAACTACCGAGAGTCGTGAACACAGCCCAATCCATCATGTGAACCTGCCTCCCATCCATTAACTCTGTCTACACCTCAGGCTGCCTTGGGAAAGTGGGCAGCATAATCAAAGACACCTCCCACCCGGCTTACTCACTCTTCCAACTTCTTCCATCGGGCAGGAGATGCAAAAGTCTGAGAACACGCATTAACAGGTTCAAAAACAGCTTCTTCCACGCTGTTACCTGACTCCTAAACAACCGTCTTATGGACTGATCTGACCTCTTCACACGTCTTCTCTACTGAGAAGTATTACACTTCTGTATGCTTCACCCGATGCCTCTGTCTATGTATTTACATTGCTTATTTTATGTTTGCCCTATGTATTTTCTTTTCATGTACGGAATGATCTGTCTGAGCTGCATGCAGAACAGTACTTTTCACTGTACCTCAGTACATGTGACAATAAACAAAACCAATTGAATATTTCTTAAAGTGTAAAAGATTAGAAGACTGAATATACAAAGGGGCTGGCTGTCCTCAATAATAGGTGACTGAAAGCTAACATGCAGGTGCCACAGGCATATAGGAAGGCGAATGGTTCGTTGGTCTTTATCGCAGGAAAAATTAAGTCTTGCTTCAATTGTATGGAACCTTGGTTCGACTGTATTTGGAGTACTGTGGGCATTTTCTCTACATTGCAAAAGGCCATTCAGCCATCAAGCAACCCTCTGAAAGAACACCGTACCGAGGCTCATTCCCCCACCCTATCCCCGTATTCCCAGCTAACCTGCACATCTTTGGACTGTGGGAGGAAATCAGAGCACCCGGGTGAATTTTTAAAATTTTATTTTATTGATTTATGGGATGTAGGCGTTGCCAGTTAGGCCCATCACTAGTTGCCCTTCAGAAGGCGGTGGTGAGTTACCTTCTTGAACCGCTGCAGTCCCCGAGGTATAGGAAACCCACGCAGACACAGGGAGAAGGTGCAAACTCCACAGTCACCCAAAGCCAGAATTTAACCCGAGTCCCTGACTCTGTGAGAAAGCAGTGCTAACCACTGTGCCACCATTTTGAAGAATGAGAGGTGCTCCCACTAAAACCTACAAAATACTTAATGGGACAGACAGGGTAGATGCAGGAAAGAGGTTCCTTTGATTGTGGAATCTAGAACCAAGGGACACAATTTCCAAATAAGGGAGAAGCCACTTAGGACCGAGATGAGATTTTTTTTTACTCAAAGGGTTGTCAATTTTGGAATTCTCCATCCCAGAGGCTATGAAAGCTCAGTCATTGGGTATGTTTAAAAGAGACTGACAGATTTCTAAATGCTAATTATGTAAAAGGATATGTGAATAGTGTGGGGAAAAAGCATTGAAGTGGATGATCAGGTATAATCATAGTGAATGGTGGAACAGGTCGATGGGCTGAATGGCCAAATCCTGCTCCTCTGTTCCCGGCATTCTTCGCAGTATTAGGGCAGCACAGTAGCACGAGTGGATAGCACTGTGGCTTCACAGCGCCAGGGTGCCAGGTTCGATTCCCCGCTGGGTCACTGTTTGTGCGGAGTCTGCACATTCTCCCCGTGTGTGCGTGGGTTTCCTCCGGGTGCTCCGGTTTCCTTCCGTAGTCAAACGATGTGCAGGTTAGGTGGATTGGCCATGATAAATGTCTTTAATGTCCAAAGTTGCCGGTAGGGTTGCTGGGTTGTGGGGATAGGGTGGAAGGCTTGGGTAGGGTGCTCTTTCCAAGAGCTGGTGCAGACTCGATGGGCCGAATGGCCTCCTTCTGCACTGTAGATTCTATGATAACCAAGGCCGTTTGGGAGATTGGTCCAGATTCCCATCACCATTCCCAAGACAGGAATCAATATTTCTAGTTAAATAAAGGTACCAAAAGAAATGGATCAAGATGGGAAAATGGAGCTGAGGTGTAGATCAGCCGCGATCTAATTGATAGTGGAGCAGACCTGAGGGGCGAAATGGCCTAGTCCTATGTTTCTATTATTTGGCTGCAATCCTCCAGCAATGATTACACCAGATAGGGGTCAGTTTATGATGTCTCTAAGGGGATTAGCATCAGTACATTGTGATCCAAAAAGACGAGGTGTTGGGTGTCTTAAAAAATATTAAGGTAGATAAGTCCCCAGGGCCGGATGGGATCTACCCCAGAATACTGAAGGAGGCTGGAGAGGAAATTGCTGAGGCCTTGACAGAAATCTTTGGATCCTCGCTGTCTTCAGGGGATGTCCCGGAGGACTGGAGAATAGCCAATGTTGTTCCTCTGTTTAAGAAGGGTGGCAGGGATAATCCCGGGAACTACAGGCCGGTGAGCCTTACTTCAGTGGTAGGGAAATTACTGGAGAGAATTCTTCGAGACAGGATCTACCCCATTTGGAAGCAAATGGACGTATTAGTGAGAGGCAGCACGGTTTTGTGAAGGGGAGGTCGTGTCTCACTAACTTGATAGAGTTTTTCGAGGAGGTCACTAAGATGATTGATGCAGGTAGGGCAGTAGATGTTGTCTATATGGACTTCAGTAAGGCCTTTGACAAGGTCCCTCATGGTAGACTAGTACAAAAGGTGAAGTCACACGGGATCAGGGGTGAACTGGCAAGGTGGATACAGAACTGGCTAGGCCATAGAAGGCAGAGGGTAGCAATGGAGGGATGCTTTTCTAATTGGAGGGCTGTGACCAGTGGTGTTCCACAGGGATCAGTGCTGGGACCTTTGCTCTTTGTAGTATATATAAATGATTTGGAGGAAAATGTAACTGGTCTGATTAGTAAGTTTGCAGACGACACAAAGGTTGGTGGAATTGCGGATAGCGATGAGGACTGTCTGAGGATACAGCAGGATTTAGATTGTCTGGAGACTTGGGCGGAGAGATGGCAGATGGAGTTTAACCTGGACAAATGTGAGGTAATGCATTTTGGAAGGGCTAATGCAGGTAGGGAATATACAGTGAATGGTAGAACCCTCAAGAGTATTGAAAGTCAAAGAGATCTAGGAGTACAGGTCCACAGATCACTGAAAGGGGCTACACAGGTGGAGAAGGTAGTCAAGAAGGCATACGGCATGCTTGCCTTCATTGGCCGGGGCATTGAGTATAAGAATTGGCAAGTCATGTTGCAGCTGTATAGAACCTTAGTTAGGCCACACTTGGAGTATAGTGTTCAATTCTGGTCGCCACACTACCAGAAGGATGTGGAGGCTTTAGAGAGGGTGCAGAAGAGATTTACCAGAATGTTGCCTGGTATGGAGGGCATAAGCTATGAGGAGCGATTGAATAAACTCGGTTTGTTCTCACTGGAACGAAGGAGGTTGAGGGGCGACCTGATAGAGGTATACAAAATTATGAGGGGCATAGACAGAGTGGATAGTCAGAGGCTTTTCCCCAGGGTAGAGGGGTCAATTACTAGGGGGCATAGGTTTAAGGTGAGAGGGGCAAAGTTTAGAGTAGATGTACGAGGCAAGTTTTTTACGCAGAGGGTAGTGGGTGCCTGGAACTCACTACCGGAGGAGGTAGTGGAGGCAGGGACGATAGGGACATTTAAGGGGCATCTTGACAAATATATGAATAGGATGGGAATAGAAGGATACGGACCCAGGAAGTGTAGAAGATTGTAGTTTAGTCGGGCAGTATGGTCGGCACGGGCTTGGAGGGCCGAAGGGCCTGTTCCTGTGCTGTACATTTCTTTGTTCTTTGTTCTTTGTACCTGACTGTGAGCTGATCAGAAATGGGAAGTTTATGCGATTTCTGGAGGGGGAGGGGGTTGCTCAGTATCTGACTGTGAATTTCCCCAATCGGGGGAGGTTGTGATGTCCATGTGGGCTCAGGATGTTCAGTATCTGACCATGAACTGCCCCAAAAGGGGAAGTTTATGATGACCCTGTGGGGGCAAGATGTTCAATAACTGACCCTAAACTGGTCTCCCACACACACAGCAGGTAAACAGTCTCTTCCCTGTGTGAGCGTATTGGTGATTCACTTATGTTTTAAAATCTCTTCTCAGAGTCACAACATTTAAGCGGTCCCTTATTGAAGTGCATCCCACATTCAATACAGGTGAAAGCTCTCTCTCTCCAGTGTGAGTATGCTGGTGTTTCAACAAGTGTGATGATGGAATGTGTCCCTTTCCACAGTCAGAGCAGCTGAATGAATATGCCAGTCTCTTTCCAGGTCAGATGGGTAATTAAATTCCTTTCCACAGTCTCCACATTTCCACGATTTCTCCCCAGTGTGACTGTGCATGTGTTTCAAAAGGTCAGTTTTGTAAGGGCCACGAAGAATCCAGCACGAGTTTTAAGGATACAAAGTAATAACATTTATTTACTATAACATATATACATAACAGTAGCAGTAACTTCCCTTGCTACATACTCCTTCCTGCTGGTTCCTGAACTGGCCAGCTTTATTTATACTAGGAGTTTACTAGTGGTTTCTCCGCCCCCCTCATTGGGGAAGCTCATACTCCCACAGGATTGTGCGATTGTCATTAGTCCCCAGCCAATGATAAGTAGGCAGGTTATAACAGTCAGACAATAAATAGGTTAAAATCTCGACCACATTCACAACACTTGAACTGTTTCTCCCCACATTGAACAGGGTTCATTGCTTTCATGTTCAAAGGCTGATCATGTTCAGGTCATGATGAATCGGGTGATTCTACCAAATCATGAGGTGGTGCTTGGCTTTGTTTCCTGTCTGAAAATCCCCCTGGCAAAGGAGTTTCCAGAATACATCAATGTCAATCTGGGATAGAAATTGACAACAATTGCTGCTCCAGGATCACTGCGCACGCGCACTTCTAGACAGACCCCTATAAAGATGGCGGCTACAAAGATAGCGGCCATTGACCAGGGTCTGTCACCAAAGGAAATTTCGCTGCTGACTTTCCGTTTGATACCAACTTGGTACCTTCTTATTCGGGATTCACGCTTACACCGGGTGGGTATGACGTCTCCCCGTTCATCCGTCTCCCGTTTATCATCCCCTACATATTCCAACCTGTGAGTATCCGGAACTGCGCCTGCGCAAAGCTCCAAGCCTGCCCCGCAGGTCCCCCCCTCACTCATTCTGATTGGTTGGAGGACCAGCAGCTCCTGCTCGGTCATCCGGTCCCGCCCCCTCCCCCTATTGGTCGCGTATCGCCGTCAGTCATTCACCAGGCATTGTGAGTTGTCAGTGTCGGGGGGCGGGGTTTACAAATCCCTAGTGGGGGTAGGGGGGTGGGGGGGGGGGGGGGGGGGGGGGGGGGCGGCAGAGCCGAATGTGAAACAATGAACATTCTCCACTCTCACTGTCCGTCACTTCCGGCTTCTCTCCACAAACAACCTCATAGAGACCAGGGGGGGAGACACTGACCCAGTGACAGTGTCACTGCCTTAGCCATCCGGAGAGACAGGAAAATGTTCTGGGGACATGGGCTCCAATCCATTAAATTAATAACATCTGGAATTTATAAGACCATAAAGACATAGGAACAGAATTAGGTCATTGAGTCTGCTCCGCCATTCAATCATGGCTGATACTTTTCTCATCCCCATTCTCTTGCATTTTCCCCAGAACCTCTGATTGCCTTATTAATCTTAAAAACACTCAGTAATTTGGACTCCACAACCTTCTGCGGCAAAGAGTTCCACAGATTCACCACCCTCTACTGAAGAAGTTCCTCATCTCTGTTTTGAAGGATCGTCCCTGTAGCCTGAGATTGTATCCTCTGGTTCTAGTTTTTCCTACGAGTCGAGACATCCTCTCCATGTCCACTCTATCCAGGCCTCGCAGTATCCTGTAAGTTTCAATAAGATTCCCCCCTCATCCTTCTGAACTCCCAACGAGTAAAGCCCCAGAGTCCTTAACCGTTCCTCATACGACAAGCTCTTCATTCCAGGGATCATTCTTGTGAACCTCCTCCAAGGCCAACACATCCTTCCTTAGTTTTGGGGCCCAAAACCGCTCACAATACTCCAAATGGGGTCTGACCAGGGCCTCAGAAGTACATCCCTGCTCTTGTATTCTAGCTCTCTCGACATGAATGCTAACATTGCATTTGCTTTCCTAACTGCTGACTGAACCTGCGCATTAACTTTAAGAGAATCTTGAACAAGTCCCTTTGTGCTTCTGATTTCCTAAGCATTTCCCCATTTAGAAAATTCCCAAGTCTCCATTCCTGACTGAGGCTCCACTGAGAAAATCTCCACACAGTCAGTTCTGGATGCAAAGTTAATGTCTGTTATTCTGTCTGCTCAGTCGGGGTGATACAGAATCATGTCTTGTCACAAATCATGAATTAAGTTATCTCCAGTTGTGGACCTTGTTCAAAAGGATCAAGGTTCAAATAGGGCAGCATGTGGCGCAGTGGATAGCACTGGTACTGCGGCGCTGAGGACCCGGGTTTGAACCCTGGCCCTGGGTCACTGTCCCGGTGAAGTTTGCACATTCTCCCCATGTCTGCATGGGTTTCACCACCCACAACCCAAAGATGTGCAGGTTAGGTGGATTGGCCACGCTAAATTGCCCCTTAATTGGAAAAAAAAATTGGGTACTCTTAAGTTTTTTTTTAAAGATTCAAATGACAGTATGGTGGTACAGTGGTTGTATGGTGGTACAGTGGTTAGCCCTGCTGCCTAACAGTGCCAGGAACCCAGGTTCAATTCTGCCCTTGGGTGACTGTGTGGAGTTTGCACATTCTCCCTGTGTCTATCTGGGTATCCTTTACTTTCTCCGGTTTACCCCCACAGTCCATAGATGTGTGGGTTAGATGGAATAGCCATGATTTATGTGCAGCATTATGGGAAAAGGGCGAGGGGAATGGGCGAGGGAGTGGGCCTAGCCTAGATGGAGTGCTCTTTCGGAGGGTCAGTGCAGACTCGATGGGCCAAATGGCCTCCTTCTGCACTATAGGGATTCTATGAATCTTCCAGCCACAAAAAAAACCAATCAATCATCACTTCCTGCCATTAACCCAATTATGGATCAAATTTATAACTTGCTTTGGATCTTATGAGATTTTATTTGTCTCCCCAGTCTGCCATTTGAGCCCACTACAGTGTGAAGAGATTGTTTCCATTTGTGGGAGAATCCAGAACTAGATGTCGGAATTCAATGAAAGTTACAGATAATTCCAGGGGAAATAAGGAGAAATGTGTTGACTCCAAGCGGTTAGGAAGTGGAACTCGCTAGCACAGGAGACAGTTGTGGCAAAAAGCCAAGATACTTACAAAAGGAAACTAGACGAGTGCATGAGAGAAGAGGGAATAGAAAGAGAAACTGCACGTCTGAGCTGAGTAGATGGAATAGGAGGAGATGCGTGTGTCATCAGCAGACAGTAGATGGGCCGAATGCCTGTTTCTATTCTCTGTAATCTGTGAACTTCTATGTAAACTCTTTTACAGGGTATCAGAGGGACGAATTTACAGACGGGAATCTAAAACCAATTATCAGGATCTGTCAGAGTGGCCCAATTCATGAGGACCTGAATATGGAAGGAGCAATGGTTGTTTGTTCTGTCTGTGAGAAAAAACAGCACACCATTTACTGTGAGGACGTTTGTTCTGTGTGTGGACGAGGCTTCAACTGATCATCCAACCTGGAGAACAACGAGGACAACCACACCCTGGTGAATCCGTGGACATGTGAGAACTGTGGGAAAGTATTCAAATACCAATCCCAGCTGGAAACTCATCAATACATTCACAGTGGGGAGAGACCGTTCCCTTGCTCCATGTGTGGGAAGGGATTCACGCGATCATCTGAACTCCTGAGACACCAATATACTCACACTGAGGAGAGGCCATACACCTGCTCCGCGTGTGGGAAGGGATTCATTAATTCATCCACTCTTCGGATACACCAGCGAATTCACACTGGGGAGAGGCCGTTCATTTGCACCACGTGTGGGAGAAACTTCACTCAGTCATCCCACCTGCTGACACACCAGCGGATTCACACTGGGGAGAGACCGTTCACCTGCTCTGTGTGCTGGAAAGGATTCACTCGGTCGACCCACCTCAATACCCACCAACTGGTTCACACTGATCAGAGACCTTATAAATGTTCTGATTGCGAGATGAGCTTCAAAAGCAGACATGAGGTGCTGACACACCAAGGTACACACAATGGGGAGGGATTGTTCACCTGCTCGGAGTGTGGGAAAGGATTTGTGCTTTCATCTAACCTCCTGAGACATCAGCGAGTTCACACTGGCGAGAGGTTGTTTACCTGCTCTGAGTGTGGGAAAGCATTCACTCAGTCGTCCCACCTGGTTAGACACCGGCGAGTTCACAAGTGATGACAGGATTTTGATTTTCCTGTTGTTGCTGCTGTTAATCATATCCAAATTATACCATTATGACGGTGGAAATTTGTTTCTGCATATATTAATGCCTGGACTGAAGTTTACAATTGTGGTTATTTATCAAATAAATCCGATTTGTTTCCACCCTACAATCCATTGTTATAAATTTTTATCTTCTCCACTTGAATGTTTACCATCACCTGTCTGGAGATCAGAAAGGACAATCGAGGGGAGGATCGTACGGCAGGAACAGAACTTCAGCTTGGTCACAGTCCTGGAGCACAATGATCATCCACATCTTATCCCTATTGGGTAAAATCAAACGCAGCAACACTGCAATGAAGTTTCTGTGAAAAGCCTCTAATCGCCACATTCTGGCGCATGTTTGGGTACACAGAGGGAGAATTCAGAATATCCAATTTACCTAACTGTACGTCTTTCGGGACTTGTGGGAGGAAACCAGAGCATCTAGAGGAAACCCACGCAGACTTGGGGTGTACGTGCAGACTCCACACAGACAGTGACCCAAGCAGGAATTGAACCTGGGACCCTGGCGCTGTGACGCAACAGTGCTTCATTGTTGTACAGTTTACATTAATCTCCAAGGTACAACAGTTATTCTGTTTCCTCTTCTCATTTCCAATTCTCTTTATTTTTTATAAATTTAGAGTACCCAATTCATTTCCCCCCCCCCCCCCCCAATTAAGGGGCAATTTAGCGTGGCCAATCCACCTAGTCTGCACATCTTTGTGGGGGCAAAACCCACACAAACACTGGGAGAATGTGCACACTCCACACGGACCCAGTGACCCAGAGCCAGGATCGAACCTGGGACCTCGGCACCGTGAGGCAACAGGGCTAACCCACTGCACCACCCTGCTGCCCTTCCAATTCTCTAATATCAGATTTGTTTGCCTGGGCAGCACGGTGGCGCAGTCGTTAGCACTGTTGCCTCACGGCACCGAGGACCCGGGTTCGATCCCGGCCCCGGGTCACTGTCCATGTGGAGTTTGCCCAAAGGTATGCAGTGTAGGTGGATTGACCACGCTAATTTGCCCCATAATTGGGGAAAAAAAAAAATTGGGTACTCTTAAATTTATCAAAAAAGTGGGAGAGGAAAAGGATTTGTTTGTCCCAATCTATGTAGAACATCACTTGGACCTTCCCAATTAGCCTCGTAGTCCCCCTTGAATAGTTAATGTAATGGGTGGGATGGTTCTCCCTGGAGTTGTCGAAATGGACAGCACCCATCTTCTCCACTGCCTGTAGCGGGGAGGATGCTAGGGATTTTAGGGGATCGCGAAGGAACTGGTCGTGAGTCCGTCGAGTAGCAATGGGAAGTGAGACCCCGGTGGGTAGCATTCTGAAGCAGTTCTTCCAGATTGGAGTGTGGAAAAAGTAACCCCGCTATTTAAAAATGGAGGGAGGGGAGAAAAGGGAGAATTACGGACCAGTTAGCTGAACATCAGGAGTGGGGAAGATGCTGGAGTCTATTATGAAAGATGTGATCAGGGGGGCATGTAGCACAGTGGTTAGCACTGGGACTGCGGCGCTGAGAAACCGGGTTCGAATCCCAGCCCTGAGTCACTGTCCGTGTGAAGTTTGCACATTCTCCCCGTGTTTGCGTGGGTTTCACCCCGACAACCCAAAGATGTGCAAGGTAGGTGGATTGGCCCGCTAAATTGCCCCTTAATTGGAAAAAATAAATAATTGGGTACTCTTTAAAAAAATAAAAAAATAAAAAATTTTTAATGAAAGATGTGATCACAGAACATTTGGAGAACAGTGAATGGGATTGGACGAGACAAAACCAGCATTGGTTTTATGAAAGGAAAATCAAAGTTAACAAATCTACTGAATCTAACTAGTGGACAACAAATGAATATGGTGTATTTTGAAGTTTTCAGAGGGCTTTTGATGAGATCCCACATCGGTGGTGAGTGGGCAAAATGAAAGCACATGGAATAGGGTCCTGTATTGACATGGATCGAGAATTGGCTGACAGACAGGAAACAAAGTGGGAAGAAATGGGTCTTTTTCTTAGTGGCTGACAGTGACTAATGGGATATTGCAGAGATCGGTGCTGGGATCTAGCTGTTCACAATATATATTAATGATTTGGATGAGGGAACTAAATGTAATATTTCCAAATTTGCTTTTTTACATTTGTTCATGGGACATGGGCATTGCAGGCTGTGCCAGCATTTATTGCCCATCCCTAATTGCCCTTGAGGGGGCAGATAAGAGTCAACCACATTGCTGTGGGTTTGGAGTCACATGTAGGCCAGACCAGGTAAGAATGACAGATTTCCTTCTCTAAAGGACATTAGTGAACCAGATGGGGTTTTACGACAATTGACAATGGTTTCATGGTCATCATTAGACTTTTAACTCCGCGCCTGCGTGGGTTTTGCCCCCACAACCCAAAGATGTGCAGGGTAGGTGGATTGGCCACGCTAAATTGCCCCTTAATTGGAAAAAATGAATTGGGTACTCTAAATTGTGTAAAAAAAGAAAGAAAAAATGTTAAAAAAGGAGACTTTTAATTCCAGATTTTTATTGAATTCAAATTTCACCATCTGCGGTGGTGGGATTCGAACCCGGGTCAACAGAGCATTACCCTGGATCTCTGGTTTACTAGCCCAGTGACAATACCACTACGCCACTGCCTCTCCCTGATGACACAAAACTGGGCGAACTTGTGAAGAGGATGCAAGGAGGTTTCAACGTGACTTTGAGAAGTTGAGTGAATGGGAAAACATATGGCAGATATTGTACAATGTGGGAAGAAGTGAAGTTCTACACTTTGGTGTGAAAAACTGAAAGATGGGTATTATTTAAAGGTGATATATTGGGAAGTATGGATGTACAAAGGGATCTGGGTGTCCTGGTACACCAGTCAATGAAAATGCAGAGACCGGTGCACCAAGCACGTAGGAAGGTTAATGATATGTTGGCCTTCACTGCAAAAGGATTTGAGTTCAGAAGTAGGGATGTGTTGCGGTAGTTATACACTGAGATCACATCTGGAGTATAGCATGCAGTTTTGGTCTCCCTACCCAAGAAAGGATATACTTGCCACAGAAGGAGTGAAGCAGAAGTTCACTAGGCTAATACTGATATTGGCAGGCCTGCCCTATGAGGAGATGTTGGTTCAACTGGGCCTGTATTCACTGGAGTTTAGAAGGATGAGAGGAGATCTGATTGAAAAGTATATAATTCTAATGGGGCTGGACAGACTGGATGCAGGGAGGGTGTTTTCCCTGGTTGGGGAATCTTGAACCGGAGGCACAGTCTCCGCATACGGGAAGGACCATCTAGGACTGAGATGAGGAAAAACGCCTTCACTCAAAGGATAGTCAACCTGTGGAATTCTCTACCACAGAAAGCTGTAGAGGCCAAGTCACTGAATGTATACAAAAAAGAGATAGATTATAAAGACAGCCCGAGACTCAGACAGTACTTACCTTTGGGAGGAGGGAGCAACGGACCTGCGAGGGACAGCCTTCTCTCGAGCTGTTCAAACAGCGCAATGGGGTTCAGGGGGGGGGAAAGAAATCACAGATAAGCGGTAAACTGATTGATGTTAGGGACTGTGTATAAATAACTGTAACTGAAAGCTATAACAGTTAGGGAACCAAGCTGAGAGAATAGAGGAGAAGTGACTCGGAAAGCAGAAGAGAAGGATAAATACAAACCCCAGTTCAGAAAGTGACGTGGGCCCAACCAAAGCAACTGATTTGGTGAATCGATCCGGGTGAGTTTTTGTTTTCAATCTTTTAATGAAATTCATTGTTTAAAACTTAGTTGGAACTAAAAATAAATAAATGGTGTGTATAGCTTGTCTGGCACTAATCACAATAGAAGAGTTACTTAAGAAACAAGGTTCCTAGCTAACGTATGTTTCTTTTCAGGGAGTAACGAGCTTAATCAAGAAGGACGTTATGACAGGAAGGCTCAGACCTGTGATATGCTCCTTGTGCACAATGTGGGACACTTCCTGCATCCCTGGTGACCATGTGTGCAGAAGGTGTGTCCAAATGCAGCTTCTAGTTAACCGGATTTTGGAGCTGGAACGGCGGGTGGACTCATTGTGGAGCATCCGCGATGCTGAGGAAGTCCTGGGTAGCACGTTTAACGAGGTGGTCACACCGCAGGTGAGGATTGCACAGACAGAAAGGGAATGGGTGACCATCAGGAACAGTAAAAGACTCCGGAAGGCAGTGCAGGAGACCGCTGTGCTCACCCCCCTCTCAAACAGATGTACTGTTGGGGGGATAGCCTCTCAGGGGAAAACAGCAACAGCCAAATCCACAGTACCGTGGGTGGCTCTGCTGCTCAGATGGGTGGGAATAACACAAGTGGCAGGGCTATAGTGATAGGGGATTCAATAGTTAGGGGCACAGGCAGATGCTTCTGTGGTTGTAAACATGAATCAAGGATGGTATGTTGCCTCCCTGGTGCCAGGATCCATGATGTCATGGAACCGCTGCAGGACATTCTGGGGAGGGAAGGTGACCAGCCAGTGGTCATGGTACACATTGGTACCAATGATAGGTAAACTCAAGGATGAGGATCTGCAGGAAGTTAGGAGATTACCTCAAATGTAGTAATCACGGTTACCCAGTGGTTAGCACTGTTGCTTCACAGCTCCAGGGTCCCAGGTTCGATTCCCGTCTTGGGTCACTGTCTGTGCGGAGTTTGCACGTTCTCCCTGTGTCTGCGTGGGTTTCCTCCAGGTGCTCCGGTTTCCTCCCACAAGCCCGAAAGACGTGCTGCTAGGTGAATTGAATTTGCCCTCTCTGTACCCGAACAGGTGCCAGAATGTGGTGACTAGGAGCTTTTCACAGTAACTTCATTGTATTGTTTTTAAAAATATTTTAGAGTACCCAATTCATTTTTTTTTCCAATTAAGGGGCAATTTAGCGTGGCCAATCCACCTAGCCTGCACATCTTTGGGTTGTGGGGGCAAAAGCTACGCAAACACGGGGCGAATGTGCAAACTCCACACGGACGGTGACCCAGAGCCGGGATCAAACTTGGGATCTCGGTGCCGTGAGGCATCAGGGCTAACCCACTGCGCCACCGTGCTGCCCACTTGAAAATGAAATGAAAACCGCTTATTGTCACAAGCAGGCTTCAATGAAGTTACTGTGAAATAACCCTAGTCGCCACATTCCAGCGCCTGTTCGGGAAGGCTGTTACAGGAATTAAACCGTGCTGCTGGCCTGCCTTGGTCTGCTTTCAAAGCCAGCGATTTAGCCCTGTGCTAAACAGCCCCTACATTGCATTGTTAATGGAAACCTACTTGTGACAATAAAGATAATTATATCTCAGGATTACTCTCAGTTCCACGCGCTAGAGAGAGCAGGAATAGGAGGATAGATCAGATGAATGCATGGCTGGAGAAATGGTGTAGCTGGGAGGGATTCAGATTCTTGAGGCACTGGGACCGGTTCTGGGGCAGGTGGCACCTGTACAAACAGGATGGGTTGCACCCAGGAAGAACTGGGACCAATATCCTAGCGGGGGCTTTTGCTTGTTCTGTTAGGGAGTATTGAAACTAGTGTGGCAGGGGGATGGGATCCCAGGAGTAGGATCAGATGGGTCAAAATCAAATCAGGAAAATGGAGGTAGAACTTTAGCTAGTGATGTAGAAGATCTAATGATGGACATTGAACTACAGAAGAAGCAAAGTTTTAAAAGTGCCAAGCAAGGGAAAATGGTGGGGTTAAACTGTTTGTACTTCAATGCAAAGAGTATTACAAACCAGGTGGACGAGTTAAGAGCACAGTCAGGCACATGGCAGCAGGATGTCATTGCTATAATGGAAACCTGGCTAAAGGAGGGGCAAAATTGGCAGCTCAATATCCTTGGATACAGAGTTTTCAGGCAGGACAGAGAGGGAGATAAAAAAAAGATGGGGAGTAGCACTAATGGTTAAAGAATCCATTTTAGTAGGGTCCACAAACGAGGCTTTATGGGTTGATCTTGGGGGCAGTCACACTACTGTGAGTATTATATAGACCCCCAAATTGTGAAAGCGAGATAGAAGAGCAAATATGTCGACAAATCTCTGCCTGTAAGAACAAGAGGACAATAATAGTTCGAGACTTTAACTATCCCAATATCAACTGGGAATCAAACAATATATATCGAAACTGAGGGAGAAAAATTCATGCAGTGTGTCCAGGAAAATATTTTCACCAATTAGTGACAAACCCAACGAGAGGAGGTGCAATTCTAGACCTAGTCTTGAGGAAGGAAGAAGGGCAAGTGGGTGAAGTGACAGTTGGTGACCATATCGGGGATAGTGATCATAATTCAGTTAGATTCAGTATTACCATGGAGAAGGACCGGGATAAAGCAGGAATAGAAATTTTGATCTGGGGGAAGGCAAATTTTGTAGAAATGAGAAGGGACTTGGCTGAGGTGGGCTGGCCAACATTGCTAGAGGATAGATCTGTGGGAAAACAGTGGGAAGCACTAAAAGGAGAGATCCTAAATGTACAAAGTAGACATGTCCCCTCAAAAAGAAGAGTGGCCAAATCTAGACGCCCCTGGTTGTCTAGAGGAATACAGGAGAAGATCAAACAGAAAAATAAAGCGTACAATAGGCATAAAGAATTAAGCACTGCAGAGAGCCTTGACGAGTATAGGAAGTTCAGGGACAAACTGAAAAAGGAAATGAGGAAATCAAAGAGAGGGCATGAAAAAATATAAGCGAGTATAGTTGAAGAAAACCCAAAGATGTTTAACCAATATATTAATGGTAAAAGGTTAGTTAAGGAAAAAATGGGACCTATCAAAGATGAAGAGGGGAACTTGTATGTAGATGCAGAGGCTGTGGGAAGGGTTTTAAATGAATATTTTGTCTCCGTGTTTACAAAGGAAATGGATGATGCTGATATAGTAGTCCAGGAGGAACATTGTGAGATACTGGTTGGGATAATCATAAATAGAGAGGAAGTACTCGAAGAATTAAAATCCTTGAAAGTTGATAAGTTGTCAGGGCCAGATGGATTTTTTCTGAAGCTACTGAAGATGGTCAGGGAAGAGATAACAGATGCTCTGAGAATGATTTTCCAATCCTCACTAGACACAGGGTAGGTACCAGAGGACTGCAGGAATGCAAACATGGTTCCATTGTTTAAAAAGGGGTCAAAGTAAATGCTGAACAATTATAGGCCGGTTAGTCTTACGTCAGTAGTGGGCAAATTACTGGAATCAATCCTGAGAGATAGGATTAACTGTCACATAGAAAGGCATAGACTAGTCCGGGATAATCAGCATGGATTTGTTAAAGGAAGGTCTTGCCTCACCAATTTGATTGAGTTCTTTTGAGGTAGTGACGAGAAGGGTTGATGAAGGTAGTGCAGTGGATGAGGTGTACATGGATTTTAGTAAGGCACTTGACCACAAGTCAGATTGGTCAAGAATGTGAAAGCCCATGGGATACAGGGCAATGTGGCAAACTGGATGAAAAGTTGGCTTAGTAACAGGAAACAAAGGGCAATGGCCGATGGCTGCCCTTGCAATTGGAAAGTTGTTTCAAGTGGTGTTCCACAGGGCTCTGTGTTGGGACCTTAACTGTTTGTATTATATTAATGATTTGGAGGTGAACATGGGGAGCATGATTGGGAAATTTGCAGCTGACACAAAGATTGGCCAAGTGGTGGACAATGTAGAGGATAGCTATAATTTCAAAAATTGGTGGATTGGTGGAATGGGTGATAAAATGGCAGATAGAATTTAACACAGAAGTGTGAGGTCATGCATTTAGGCAGGTCAACCCGTTGTAGGGAGTATAAATAAATGGGAATATACTAAGCAGGGTAGATGAAGTGAGAGATCTTGTCGTACAGGTACACAGGTCCCTAAAGGTAGCAGTTCAAGTAGACAAGATTAAGAAAGCATTTGGAAGCTCTCCTTCACTGGCAGAGGTATGGAATATTAAAGTAAGGATAGGATGTTGGAATTGTATGAAACACTGGTGAGGGAACAACTGGAATATTGTGTGCAGTTCTGGTCACCGCATTACAGGAAGGACGTTATTGCTCTGGAGAGAAGGCAGAGGAGGTTTACAAGAGTGTTGCCAGGGCTAGAAAAGTGTGGCTACAAGGAGATTTTGGATCAGTTGTGGTTATTTTCCTTCGAACAAAGAAGGCTGAGGGGTGACTAAATTGAGTTGTACAAAATTGTGGGGAAGAGATAGGGTGGACAGGATAAAATTATTTCCCCTGGTGGAGAATTCTAGAACCAGGGGAGATAGATTCAACATAAGTGGCAGAAGGTATAGAGGCGACATGAGGAAAAGTTTTTTTTACACAGAGGGTAGTGAGAGCCTGGAATTTGCTGCCCGAGTTGGTGGTGGAGGCAGAGTTCCTAAACTCTTTTGAAAAGTACATGGGTCTGCACCTTAAATGCTGTAAGCTCCAGGGCTATGGACCGGGTGCAGGAAGGTGGGATTAGAAAGGGCACCTGGGTGTCCTAGGACTGGCATGGACAAGATGGGCTGAATGGGGCAGCACGGTGGCACAGTGGTTAGCATTGTTGCCTACGGTGCTGAGGACCCGGGTTCGAATCCCAGCCCTGGGTCACTGTCCGTGTGGAGTTTGCACATTCTCCCTGTGTTTGCGTGGGTTTCACCCCCACAACCCAAAAAGATGTGCAGGTTAGGTGGATTGGCCACGCTAAATTGCCCCTTAATTGGAAAAAATAATTGGATACTCAAAATTTATTTTAAAATTTTTTAATGGGCTGAATGACCTCCTGTGCTGTAACTTTTCTATGATTTGGTCATGGTCAATGGCTGGGTCACTACCTTACCTGGTGACTTTTCAGAAAGCTCCATTGGTAAAGATCTGTTTCCACAGAGTTTTAGTTGCAGTAACTTGCATTTTTTTTTTTTACAGACAATCCACCAAGTAAGCATATCTATAACTACCAGGATATAACGGTCCCCTCCTTTTACTGTGGGTAATGGGCCTTTATCATCAATTCCAATGTTTGGGCGGCACAGTGGTTAGCACTGCTCCCTAACCGTGCCGAGGACCCAGGTTCAATCCCAGCCCCAGGTCTCTGTCCATGTGGAGTTGACAGTCTGGGTATGTGTACAATGATTGAATTTAACTCCACCAGGTACTCTTGAGCGCTTCACTAACCAGTGAAAACTTGGTATCTGTGTAATACACTAGGCATTCGATTTTTCCACAGGGGTGTGTGACTGAGAAATATCCCATTGGAAAATTTTGCCATCAGAGAGACATTGTTCTCCAGTGCCAACAGGTCTGTGGAATTCATTGGCTGCATCTTCCAAAAAAAAGCACAGGGATGTTTGGAAGAATGGTTTAAATCTATGCTGTATCTTTCTATAACATAATTAATATTCAGAATCGGGGCATAGAGAGAGGAAGAGAGAACAATCAATGACTGTGGGATTGAATCCTGCTCAGTCAGTATCTTCAGGGTGGAAGAAAGAGAGAGGAGCCAGCGGGAATAGTTTAAAATCTCAATGTATTTTCACATGTGAGCAGCGGTTTAAATCACATTGAACAATATAGAATCGCAGGGCACTCATTCAATCTGGAGAGTGAGATGAATTCGAAACATTAACTCTGTTGTTCTCTCCACCGATGCAACCAGATGCTCCATTTTCCAGCATTTTCTGTTTTTATTGCCCATTCACAAGGATTTATGTGTGATTTGGTTTGATTAATTGTCTATGCAAGTTTTATAGTTCAGTGGCACTGTTACCCAATATGCCCCGCGGATCTGACTACACCCTATTGTCTACATGACAGTAGTGAGCATGCGCAGTCCTGCTCTCGATCATGCGCAGTCCTGGGTCCGATCTGGAGCATGCGCAATGTCATTTTGATGGGATGAGCCTGAGTCACGGCGAAGCTGTTCAAGAGGGTGCAGCGGAGGAATGGAGTCCGGGGTAAGGCGGAATATGGCACTGGGTGAGGGGAGACTTCAGAAACACAGAGTAGGCCGCAAGCCCCGAGTAGGGATGCTAGCACTCGTGTTTGCAGCTTCGGGTTCTTTTTCAAGCTGGGAATGGGCCCGCGTTAAACGGCCGCCATCTCAGTTCGACGGGCCCCAAAGCTCATGGGCATCCATCTTGGTGGCTACTGGAGTGGGCGGGGCATCAAGAGTCTCCGTAACCCGGATGGTGAGTGCCCGCCATCTTTGTAGAGGGCAGTGTGCTGCAGGTCAGGGGGCAACTTGCGATGGCACGCATGCGCGATGCAGGACTGACTGATGGAATTGGGAATTTTTTTTACAGGGGATGAAAAGAGGAGGATTGACCAACATACAAAATAGTAGCTGAAATAGGTCATTTGGTCCCTGGAGCCTGCTCTGCCATTCAATAAGATCATGACTGATCTGTTTGTGTTGTGTTTCACATTCCCCATCTACTTCTGATAGCCTCTGATTCCCGTGTCTAACAATAATCTATCTTGGGCAGCACGGTGGTGCAGTGGGTCAGCCCTGCTGCCTCACGGCGCCGAGATCCCGGGTTCGATCCCAGCTATGGGTCACTGTCCGTGTGGAGTTTGCACACTCCCCCCGTGGGTCTCACCCCCACAATCCAAAGTGCACGGTAGGTGGATTGGCCACGCTAAATTGCCCCTTAATTTGAAAAGAAAATACTCTAAATTTTTAGAAACAAAATAACAATTTATCTACCTCTGTCTTAAAAATATTCACTGACCCTGTCTTCACCGTCTTCTGAGGCAGAGAGCTGCCAAGTTGCATAACCCTATAAAGAGAGGGAAAAAATCTAATCTCTGTCCCAGAGGGCGTTCCCTAATTTTAAAACATTGGTCTCTAGCTCTGGATTCTCCCACAAGAGGAAACATTCTTTCCACGGCTACCTTCAGTACCATTCAGCATCTTGTATACTTCAATCAACTCATACCTAACTTCTGAACTCTCGTGGAGACAAGTCCAGCCTTTGTGACCTTTCCTCATAAGACAGCCCACTCATTCCGCCTCCAACGTATTTACATCCTTCATTTAATAAGGAGACCAATACTGCACACAGTATTTGAGATGTGGTCTCAAATGTGAGATGTGGTCTACATCAAATTTGAGATGTGGTCTACATCACTGAAGCATAACATCTTTACTTGCATGCACAATTTGTCTTGTAATAAAATCTAGCAATCCATCAGCTTTCTTGGTTACATGCTGCTATGTATTTCGTAGAATTTACAGTGCCGAAGGAGGCTATTTGTTCCATTACGTCTGCACCGACCCACTGAAAGAGTACCCCACTTAAGCCCACACCTCCACCCTATCCCAGTAACCCCACCTAACCTTTTGGATACTAAAGGCCAATTTTAGCACGGCCAATCCACCTAATCTGCACATCTTTGGCGATGGGAGGAAACCGGAGCACCCGGAGGAAACCCATACAGATAGTCACCCGAGGCTGGAATTGAACCCGGGTCCCTGGAGCTGTGAGGCAGCAGTGCCAACCACTGTGCCACCTGTACAAAATACACAATTTACATTGTGTATTTACCCTGCATGTCCTATGTTTTTCATGTATGGAATGATCTGGACCGTTCGCAGAACAATATTTTTCACTGTACCTCTGTACATGTGACAAATCTAAATCTTGAGTTTTGAAATCTTGCACATGTATACACACAGCAAACACAAATCCAAATACTTGATCATCTCATCTGAACCTACATCCTGGACTGAAACTTATGGCTTTTATAATCTCCTTTGACAGAGTGCAAGAAGAGTTGATGACCGGGAGGTGTTTTTCTCACTCCAGTGCTTCTGATATCTTTCCAGCTGCAGGCTCCAGCTGGAGATTTCAATATTGAAAACAGTGAAATTGTTTCAGAGGTGAGTATTTTTGACCATTTATCTCTCATTTATAGCTCCTAGTGCTGTGCGCTGTTCTCTGTGAGAGGTATCATGTCTCTGGGTCTGGTCTGACTCCTTTATTGTGGATCTGAAACCATGTCCATCCATTGCTCTGTTTCACATCTGCCCTCTCTGATCACCATTGTCTAACTTCCTCCGTTTCTGTGTGTACTGTAACCATTTTGGGATTTTACCGTTATTTTTTTCCAGTTGAGTCTAAATGAGGTTTCCCATCGCCTCACCATTTACTGCTGATTTAGCAGCTTTATCTTCCCGTGATCAAGAAGTGTTTTTCTTTCACAACAGTTCATTTCTCTCCGACTACTGAGCTTACATTTAAAAATAAATAAATTTAGAGTACCCAATTCATTTTTTTCCCCCCCAATTAAGGGGCAATTTAGTGTGGCCAATCCACCTATCCTGCATATCTTTTGGGTTGTGGGGGCGAAACCCACGCGACCACAGGGAGAATGTGCAAACTCCACACGGACAGTGACCCAGAGCCGGGATCCAACCTGGGACCTCAGTGCCGTGAGGCAGCAATGCTAACCTCTGCGCCACCGTGCTGCCCTCTTCTGAGCTTACATTGACCAACATATTTTGCTCAACGTTTATTCCCTGTAATTAATTCTACACATCCTGAAACATTAACTCTCTTTCTCTCTCCAGGGATATTATCAGACCCACTGAGCATTTCCAAAGATCAAATGGGGTTACGGGGATAGGATGGGGGAGTGGACCGAGGTAGGGTGCATTGTCGGGGGATCGGTGCAGACTCAATGGCCTCCTTCTACACTGTAGGGATTCTGTGATTCAAACCTGGATCCCCAGAGTAATACTGTGGGTCTCTGGATTACTAGTCCAGTGACAATACCAATACACCACCACCTTGATACAGTGTGAAAAAAAAATATATTTTTTATAAACAAATATTTCTGGAAATGCTTTTAATCTACTTTAGATATACGTGTTTTTAAGTGCAGCACGGTGGCGCAGTGGTTAGCACTGCTGCCTCACGGCACCGAAGATCCGGATTTGATCTCGGGTCACTGTCCGGGTAGAGTTTGCACATTCTCCCCATGTCTGCATGAGTCTCACCCCCACAGCCCAAAGATGTGCAGGTTAGGTGGATTGGCCACGCTAAATTGCTCCTTAATTGGAAAAAAAAAGAATTGGGTACTCTTTTTAAAAAAAAAAAAAAAAGATATACATGTTTTAAACATTTATTCTTGATGTCACTAACAAGAGCAGCAGCAAATATTCCCCATCCCCAGTTACCTGTGGAGAAGATGATGTTTTACCTTCTTGAACCGCTGCAGTCTGTGTGGTGAAGGTGCTCCCACTATGCTGGAGTTACAGGTTATTCACCCAGTGATGATGAAGGAGCAATGATATATGTCCAAATCAGCCTCAATTTGTATTTTACATAACCGAATAATGTAATAAAATATTCCAAGACTATTCACAAAAATGTTACAAAGCAACATTTGACACTGAGCCACAGAAGGAGATATTAGGGGCTGTTTAGCACAGGGCTAAATCGCTGGCTTTGAAAGCAGACCAAAGCAAGCCAGCAGCACGGTTCGATTCTCGTAACAGCCTCCCCGAACAGGCGCCAGAATGTGGCGACTAGGGGCTTTTCACAGTAACTTCATTTGAAGCCTACTTGTGACAATAAGCGATTTTCATTTCATTTCATATTGGGGCAGGTGACCAAAGGTTTGATCAAAGAAGTAGGTTTTAAGGAGTGTCTAAAAGAAGGAGAGTGAAGTAAAGACGCAGCTGAAAGGAGGAAATTCCAGAGCTTGGGACTGAGGGAACCGAAAGAATGGCCACCAATGGTGGAGTGATTAAAATCGGAAATATTCAAGGGTCCGGAATTAGAGGAGAGCAAAGATCACAGTGGTGTGTATGACTGGAGGAGATGAGAGAGAGAGAGGAGTGTTCGCAGCCATGAAGGGATTTGAAAACAGGGATGAGATTTTTAAAATGTTGGTGCTCCTTCAACGAGAACCTTTACAGGTCAGCGAGCACAGAAGTGATGGGTGAACCAGACTTGGTGTGAGTAAGGAGGCGGCAGAGTTTCAGATGATCTCGAGATTACAGAGAGGTTGAGTGTGGGAAGCTGGCCAAGAGTGCGTTCGGACAGTTAAGTCTCGAGGTAACAAAGGAATGAATGAGAGTTTCAGACGGTGATGACCTGAGACTCGGGCAGAGTCGGGGATGCTACTAAGGTGGGAAGAGTAATTCCGGATGATGGGGATGTGCGGTTGGAAGCTCAGTTTGGGGTGAAACAGAAAATTGAGGTTGTGAATAGTCTGGTTCAGCGTCAAGACAGATGCTAGAGAGAGGGAGTGGAGTTTGTCGTGAGAAGTGAAGACAATGGCTTTGCTCTTCTCAGTGTTGAATTGAAAGACATTTCTCTTTTTTAAAAATAAAATAAATTTAGAGTCCCAATTCATTTTTTCCAATTAAGGGGCAATTTAGCGTGTTTAATCCACCTACTTTGCACATCTTTGGGTTGTGGGGGCGAAACCCACGCAAACACGGGGAGAATGTGCAAACTCCACACGGACAGTGACCCAGAGCCGGGATCGAACCTGGGACCTCGGCGCCGTGAGACTGCAGTGCTAACCACTGCGCCACCATGCTGCCCAGAAATTTCTCTTTACCCAGTGCTGGATGTCAGACACCGTCAGGGTGGTGCGCAAGTCGAAAGACAACTTGCAGATGGGGGTGTCACATACACCTGCTTCATCGCTCCTTCTAGTTGATGGAGATTGAGGGTTTTGGAGGTTGTGGGAGTTTCAAACATGTAAAATCATTCTCCTTTTCTCTCTCTCCCTCCCTCTCCTACTTCTGTCGCGCTACCTTTCTGTAGATCTCTAAACAGGAATATGAAGAAGGAGAAAAGCAATGTGTTGAGAGAAAATGCCCTTGGACTTAAGGAAAGGTCAAACAACCATTCTGGAATTCTGAGTCCCAAAATCCCAGTTATAGCCATTAGGAAATTCATAATGAATTCTGGGCATGTGTGCTATCACCCCCCACTCTCTTCATCTCTCTCTCCTTCTGTTCCCATGCTTCAGCTGCCAGAGTGTCCAGGGTCCAGACCGTGTGGTGGTTCCCTTCCCTGAAGGTCATTCGTGAACCAGTTGGCTTTTATGACAATCCAACAGTTTTCATGGTCACTTTTTCCCAGTGCCGGCCCCACAAATGACCAGATTCATTCAGCTCAATATCACGCCTTTGTGTTTTTTCTGGGTTCTCTCTCACTCCCTTTTTTTCTGTTTTAAATCAATTTAGAGGGCATTAGAAGGGGAGGATATGCAATTGGGAAACTCAAACTGAACATTACATCAAAGCATCTGACAGAGTCGGCCAATGTATTGTCATCGTTGTATCACTTTGGATTTTGAACATGGAAAGAAAAAGCGCCGTTCACAGTGGGGAGAAACCGTACACGTGTTCTGTGTCTGGACGAAGCTTCAACCGATCATCTGACCTGTTGAAACACAAATGCGGTCACAATGTGGAGAAGCCATGGAAATGTGGGGACTGTGAGGGAGAATTCCATTCCCCATCTGAACTGGAAATTCACCAACGCAGTCACACTGGGGAGAGACCATTCACCTGCTCTGTGTGTGAGAAAGGATTCACTCAGTCATTCAACCTGCTGAGACACCAACAGGTTCACACTGGGCAGAGACCGTTCCATTGCTCTGTGTGTGGGAAGGGATTCACTCAGTCATCCAACCTGCGGACACACCAGAGAGTTCACACCGGGGAGAGACCATTCACCTGCTCCCAGTGTGGGAAGGGATTCATTCACTCGGGCAACCTGCTGTCACACCAGCGAGTTCACACTGACAAGAGACCTTTTAAATGCCCAGAATGTGGTAAGTGCTTTAAAAGTTCCAGGGAACTGACACGCCACCAGCAGGTTCACACTGAGAAGAGACCTTTTAAATGCCCAGAATGTGGAAAGGGCTATAAAAGTTCCTGGGAGCTGATGTTCCATCAACGTGTTCACACTGACGAGAGACCGTTCAGGTGCTCTCTCTGCGAGACTGGGTTCAAGCAATCATCTCAACTCGCTGTACATCAACGCATTCACACTGGGGAGAGACCGTTCACTTGCTCTGAATGTGACAAGGGATTCACTCGATCATCCCAACTCATGGTGCACCAGCGAGTTCACACTGGGGAGAGACCCTTCAAATGCCCAGAATGTGGGAATTGCTATAAAAGTTTCGGGGAACTGATGTCCCATCAACGTGTTCACACGGATGAGAGACCGTTCAGGTGCTCTGACTGCGGGACTGGGTTTCGGAAATCATCTCATCTCACTGAACATCAGCGCACTCACACTGGGGAGAGACCATTCACCTGCGCCAAGTGTGGGAAGGGATTCACTCAGTCATCCCAACTCACAGCACACCAGCGAGTTCACACTGAGGAGAGACCTTTTAAATGTCCAGACTGCGGGAAGTGCTATAAAAGATCTGGAGACCTGATGTCCCATCAACGTGTTCACACTGACGAGAGACCGTTCAGGTGCTCTCACTGCGGGACTGGGTTCAGAAGATCATCAATTCTAATTGAACACCAGCGAGTTCACACTGGGGAGAGACCATTCACCTGCTCCAAGTGTGGGAAGGGTTTCACTCGGAAATCCAACCTGCTGACCCACCAGCGAGTTCATAAGTGAGTCCAGCAGTTAGACTTTGCTTTTACTCACATCCGGGTGAACCACATCAGTGGGATCCCATTCTGCTCATGTTAATAAATTATAGCTCAGTAATGTGTTAATATTCGGGATAAAAATCAACTAAATCAGCTTTGTGTCAAACGCAATGTGGTAAATGTTTAATATCTCCAGAACGCAAGTTAGTTCTTTTTGAAGTGCACTTCCTCTGGCAAAGGCACAAAGATATATTTTAGGTCCTTGTTTCATTGTTTTAGACAGCTTGGGTAGGTCTTATCCCATTCATTTCGAAGAATCTGCAATGAGTTTGACTGTCCAATTGACTTAAGTCCAGATGAAGCATCTGTGAGGCCTTCTTTATTTGACACTGGATAAAAGCAAATGACTGCGGATGCTGGAATCTGAAACCAAAAAGAAAATGCTGGAAAATCTCAGCAGGTCTGACAGCATCTATAGGGAGAGAAAAGATTAAACGTTTTGAGTCCAACTTTGACAAAGGGTCACCTGGACTCGAAACATTAGCTCTTTTCTCTCCCTCGGATGCTGTCAGACCTGCTGAGATTTTCCAGCATTTTCTTTTTGGTTTTATTAGACACTGCTAGTCCATCGACAAATCAGGGATCACACTGAGCCAGTGGATCCACCACTTTACACCCATAGGGGTGTCGCACCTGGCCAAATATATGAGCATTTCCATTATTGGATGGAAAAGATGGCAATGTTCTAGGGACCAAATTGGAGACCCAAGCACTGAGGTATGAGGAATCAACCATGTTAATGAGAGGATTCTAACACACTTGTGAAGGACTTTGGAAAGTTTTCCTGTGGCTAAGGTACTGTATAAAACATGATGTACCTTGTTATGATTCCCACTGATGTTACGACTGGGCGGGAAGGTCCCAGAATGGAAGCCTGGCTCAGTCGACTGAAGTTTTACTTTCTTATCAGAAATGTAGATGAACAGAATCACGGGACAGCCAATTTGCTTTTCACAAAAGATTGAAACATTTTTTAAAATGAAACGATTGACGATAATACAATACTCCTTCACCCAACCTACACAATTCATAGAATCCCTCCAGTGCAAAAGGAGGCCATTTGGCCATCGAGTCTGCACCCCACTGAAAAAGCACCCTACCTTGGCCAACTCCCCCACCCTAACCCCGTAACCCCACCCAGGGACAATTTAGCATAACCAATCCACCTAACCTGCACATCTTTGGCTGTGGAAGGAAGCCGGAGCACCTGGAGGAAATTCACGCAGACACTGGGAGAATGTACAAATTCCACACTGACAGTCACCCAAGGTCAGAGTTGGACCTGGGTTCCTGGTGCTGTGACGCAGCAGTGCAAACCACTGTGCCACCCCCATGCATTGTACACAGATTTTTAAGTATAACACAATTACAGAATATATCTTATATTGTGCTCAGCAAATACACAGTCCTTGCAAACCAACAGGCCAACTATGGTCAGACACACCCCACTCTGAAACCAAGTGGCAGACAGCACCAATACACCTTTTGTAGATTTGTCATTAAATCCCCCAGTTGATAATCACTCTGAGCCAACTGGTCTCACTGGAACTCTGGCGAGTATTTCCAAACTCTACTCTCGAAAAGATACACCTTGGAATCTTCTCCCAAACAAAATGCTTTTTTTAGGTGCCTTCACCATGGATCTACTTCCAGGATTTCAATCTCTCCTTCCAATATTTCTCTGCCTTGAATTGCCACATGCATTCAAGCTTTCACAGTATCTCGCAGGTACCCAGCCATAGTATCAGAACACCACAGCTTCACAGGCTGTACAAAGACCTATAGAATCCCTACAGTGCAGGTGGAGGCCATTTGGCATATCGAGTCAGCACTGACTCTGTAAAAAGGCACCCCATCTAGGCCCAAACCCCACACTATCCCAGTAACTCCACCTGGGGCTAATTTAGCATAGCCAATCCGCCTAACCTGCACAGCTTTGGACTGTGGGAGGAAACCGGAGCACCCGCAGGAAACCCACACAGACACGGGGCAAAAGTGCAAACTCCACGCACCCAAGATCGGAATCGAACCTGGATCCCTGGCACTGTGATAACCACTGTGCCAGCCTGAGAATTACTTCAGAAAGTAGGCCTCTCGCTCGCCAATTTCACCAAGTGTGCACCTTTCAACTCACTGGGAGCCTTTCTCTGTCCCTTTCTTTAACTTCAGGTAACAGTAACTTGTTAATTTTCCAGTTCCCATGATCTCTTTGACTGAAGTCTTCCTGGGACTTTTGCTTTCATTCTCTGGTTTCTAGAAGTATCTGTTCTTTAGCTTCTCTTGCCTTTACTCCATTTTTCTGCCTCTCTGCTTGAGGCAGGTTTTGGGGGAGCTTCCTCCCCAACCACCTGGCTCCAACTGCCTTCGGTCCAGTTTAACACCAAACTTGTAAGATTTTTCTAACTTACAATGGCCCCTGGTTGCTAAGCAACAGCCTAGTCTTTTGTCAAACTCTGTTTGTTTTTATGATGTAAACTCTCTCATCATAATTAGGGTATAGTTTGAAATTAAACCAAAACCCCCATACATGCAAACCCCTATGTTGAACACGAATCTAACTAAAATTGTAACCCTTTCTTACACAGCAACATAAAATAAACTTACTTAAAACAATACCTTAAAGAACCATGGCTTCCTGACACCGCCCCTTTTTATGTTTAGATTCATTGTCACGTGTACCGAGGTACAGTGAAAAGTATTGTTTTGCGTGCAGTCCAGGCAGATCGTTTCATACATGAAAACATAGAACATAAGATAAACACATGAAGATACATAATGAAAATACATAAACACAGGTCATTCAGGAGTCCGGTAACAGCGGGGAAGAAGCTGTGCACGTTCTCAAACTTTTGTATTCTGCCCATTGGAAGAGAGAATAACCCGGGTGGGAGGATCTTTGGTTATGCTGCCCGCTTTCCCGAGGCAGTGGAAAGTGCAGACACGGTCAAGAGATGGGAGGCAGGTTTGTTTGATGGACTGGGCAGTGTTCACGACTCTCTGTAGTTTCTTACGGTCTTGGGGCGAGCAGTTGCCATACCAGGCTGTGATGCAGCCAGATAGGATGGTTTCAATGGTACATCTATACAAATTGGTAAGAGTCGTTGTGGACATGCCGAATATCCTTAATTTCCTGAGGACGTATAGGCACTGCTGTGCTTTCTTGGTCGTAGCAACGACATGGGTGGACCAGGACAGGTTGTTGGTGATGTGCACACCTAGGAATTCGAAGCTGTCAACCATCTGCACCTCGGCACCATTGATACAGACAGGGGCATGGACGACGCTTTGCTTCCTGAAGTCAATCAGCTCATTAGTTTTGCTGACATTGAAGGAGAGTTTGTTGTCATTGCACCATGCCACTAAGTTCTTTCTCGCCCAAAAGAAATAAAGCTCCATAACGATGAAGATTTCTTTTCACTGGTTTTACATCCACTTCACACTAACTAAATGTTGAATAAAATAACCTCACATCATAGAAGTAAATTTCTCTTATTTCACAATTACACTCCACGTCATATTGTATAATTACAATGATTTAACCAAAATAATAATAATCTTTATTGTCACAAGTAGGCTTACATTAACACTGCAATGAAGTTACTGTGGAAAGCCCCTAGTCGCCACATTCCGGAGCCTGTTCGGGTACACAAAGGGGGAATTCAGAATGTCCATTTCACCTAATAGCATATCTTTCGGGACTTGTGGGAGGAAACTAGAGCACCCGGAGGAAACGCACGCAGACACGGAGAACATGCAGACTTCGCACAGACAGTGACCCAAGCCGGGAATCGAACCTGGGACCCTGGCGCTGTGAAGAAACAGTACTAACCATTGTGCTACCGAAAAACAAAGGCAATCAATGAAACAACATTATCAAAATCTGTACGCCACAGCATTATCATAACTCGAGTCATAGATAGTTTTCATAGAATTTACAGTGCAGAAGGAGGCCATTCGGCCCATCGAGTCTGCACCGACTCCTGGAAAGAGCACCCCACCCACGGTCGACACCTCCACCCTATCCCCACAACCCAGTAACCCCACCCAACACTAAGGGCAATTTATCGTGCCCAATCCACCTAACCTGCACATCTTTGGACTGGGAGGAAACTGGAGCACCCGGAGGAAACCCACGCACACACGGGGAGGGTGTGCAGACTCTGCACAGACAGCGACCCAAGCCGGAATCGAACCTGGGACCCTGGAGCTGTGAAGCAATTGTGCTATCCACATTGCTACCGTGCTGCGTTTTGTGTTTCTTTTTCTTATGGTTTCCAGTTTTAAACTCAGAAAAAAATATTTCATTTAAATCTACAGTTCCATTATCTTTTTCTTTGCTTGTCGGCATGATTCCATTCTCAAGTCCATTTTCCAAATTTCCCGTGGTACATCCTCATTTCCATTTAATAAAGTCAAAATGGCATTTTTGTGCATTAACATCTCATTTCTACTCTTGCCAAAATCTCTTTTAGCTCTTTCCAGGATGCTGTTGAGATGCTTCTTATGTTCACTCAAAATGGTTTTGTATCCTTGCTGAGTTTGCTCTTTGAACTTTGTGTGATGATGGGCGGGATTCTCCATTTTGTCGGCACCCGGGGGTTTCCCAACGGCATAGGGCTGCCCCACAATGGGAAACCCCATTGACTGGCCAGTGTGACGGAGATCCTGTCGGATGGTCGGGGCAGAAATATGGGGCGGATAATCCAGCCCATTGTCTTTTCTCCCAGGCCTAATTAAACAAATTATTTACAATTCTGTTGGAGCCATGCCAATCACTTCCTCCCTCTGGAATTTCACATTTGTTCTGATCCTTCAACCTTTTTACACAATTTATGAACCATCTCCCTCCTGTTCTCAGCAGATTTTGAATGGTCTTTTGCAAATTGTTCACTTTCCTGTATTCCAACTGCTACATATTGCGTTATATCAAAACATACTTTTAAATCAACGTCTGGTTACTGACTCAGAAAGATCACTTTACAATTTCAGTCCTTGGTGACAATTTGTAATTTCCAATTTTGCAGCTATTTCTGTTTTCTTGTCCTTTACTAACTTTGATACATCAGTAATATTACTTGGATCAGTTCTTTGCTTAACTGGATCAGTATTCGGCAATGAGTTTTTATTCACAGGAACAACTTTCAAATTGTAACACTCCATACCACCCATCTTCACCTTCATTTATTCCAGTTTTCTTGCAAGTTCACTAATCTCATTGTTCTTCCCCGACTAAGTTCTAACAGTGCGTTAATTCTGCTATTTAATTCTGTATTCAACCAATTATTCTGATTGACCAGCAAATCCTTTTCCTGTTCAAAGGTCATTTCCTATCTACAAAGAGAGATTACTTATAAGTATCTCTGCTTCCTGACAACTTACTGTTGATTGTGAGATGGTATTTAGTTTCCTGTAGAATCGCCAGTTGTATATTGTTATGGGTGAGGTGCTGTCAGAACCCCAAAATGTATCATGGAGTTCAACCAACCTCCCCCTTTAATGGATTGTTGCTTTTGAAGCACGCGGCTTGTTCCCCAGGTGTGATATTACAATTATGGACACGTGGTTTTTAACACAAAACAATGTTTATTCTATGAACTCAATTTAACCTTTTAAATAAACATTGGATCCCTTAACACCCCTTACTTCAAAGATAACCCCGAAAATAATACAACACTAAATAATCCCTCAAAATGTTCCTTCAAACATCCAAAAGGCTTCAAACCTTCAAAACAGTAACACACCAGGTCACTGTTAATATATATATTCTGTTCGATGGCAGAGATATATCAGCTTGGTTGACTTCAGCTCCAGCACCTTGCTTTTCTTCCTGCAGCTCTCTGGAAACACACAGACACACACAAGCTGCTTTTTCAAACTGGCTTTCTCCCTTCAAGCAGCTCACAGCAAACCAGAACTTCTCAAGCTGCTGTCTCAAACTGACTTTCTCCTTTTAAGCAGCTCTCAGCAAAACCAGCCAGGCACTTTTCAGCTGCTCTCAGCAAAACTGAAACCAAAAGCAGAAGTGAGCTCAGCTCCCCCCAACCTCTGATGTCACTTCAGTAATATGATCATCTCCATTCCTTAAAGGTACTTTGCTTAAACATCCATTTATTAAAATACTCTCACATGACAATATGGAATGGGATTCATTTGATCATCACATTTACAGCTACACTAGCACAGTCACACTGAAGAGAGACTATTCAGATATTTCTCGTCTGTGAAGGAGTTTACAGTTTTTTCCACCTGCTACCCTTTTAGATTTGTTGCACAATGGACACATTCTGACTGGTGACAGACAGGTTCAATATGTGTGAACAAAGATTCATTCGATCCTTCTGCTTGTGGCCCACCAATGGGCTCACATTTGACTGTGGAGGTAGATTTCTCAATGCTTTTCATAGAATCGTAGAATTTACAGTGCAGAAGGAGGCCATTCAGCCCATCATCTGCACGGCCCTTAGAAACAGCACCCTACTTAAGCCCACGCCTCCACCCTATCCCCGTAACCCCACCTGACCTTTTGGTCACTAAGGGCAATTTATCATGGTCAATCCACCTAACCTACACATCTTTGGACTGTGGGAGGAAACCGAAGCACCTGGAGGAAACCCACGCAGACACGGGGAGAACGTGCAGACTTCACTCAGTCACCCGAGGCGGGAATTGATCCTGGGTCCCTGGAGCTGTGAGGCAGCAGTGCTAACTGTGCCACCGTGCCGTTAGTCATACGCAGGAAAGCACTATGGTGGAGGGCCAATGCACTGGAGAATCTGAAACAATTGATTGCTAACTTTAATAGATCGTGTAGCTGACCGGGCGGCAGTTGCGAATCTTGGCCCACCTTAACGGCCACCGTGTTTATCGGGGACACAATGCAACAGCGCAAGCGCGGCGGTCATCTTTGTAGGGGGCAGTATGCAACAGCGTGCATGCGTGGTGGCCATCTTTATTGGGGCAATGCATAACTGCGCATTTGCTACAAAACAGGAAGCCGGAAGGAAATTTGTGAATTTCTATCCTGGACTGACTGATGGATTTTGGAAACTACATTTCTAGGGGGTTTAGAAGAACAGGACTTACAGACGGGAAACAAAAATCTTTACCGTGTGGGATGTTTTAGTGGACTTGTTTTGGTGAGTGTTTCTAAACTCGCCCTCGGTATCTCAGATTTGCAGGTGTCAGACTATGTTTATGTTGACTCCTCATTCTTCCCCCTTCTCTAACTCTGAGTTCCAGGCTGCAGCAGCCCGGGACACTGCTCCAGTTGGGAGACACTTGAGAGGGTTAGGAGCTGGAGGAGATTATAAAGATTGAGAGATGTGAGGCCAGAGAGGGACTAAAAAACAAGAATAAGCAATTTGAAATAGAAGTGCTGCTTCACCAGGAATCATTGTGGGGCAATAAACACAGGGGTGATAAGCGAATGGGACTTGGTGTGAGTGCGGACATGGAAAGCAGAGTTTTGGATGGTTTCAGGTTTACATAGGTTTAGAGGTACCTGTTGTATGGCATTAAGTATCAGAATTGGATGAGCTGATGTGGGGGCAATGTCAAGACAAAGCAGCCCCCTCAATTGGCATCCCATCCACAAATATTCACCCACCATCACCGATGCACAGTGGCAGCAGTGTGTACTACCTGCAGAAGATGCACTGCAGGATCTCCCCAAGGATCCTTTGACTGAACCTTCCCATCTGTGTCTTCTACAACCTTGAAGGACAAAGACAGCAGACACATGGGGCCCCATCATTTGCATGATCCCCACCCCCAAGTCTCTCACCATTTTGACTTGGAAATATATCGCCATTCCTTCACTGTCGTTTGATCAAAATCCTGGAACTGCCGCTGCCACCCCTCCAACAGGCGGCACAGTGGTTAGCACTGTTGCTTTACACCAGGAACCCAGGTGTTGCAAACCTTGGGTGACTGTGTGCACATTCTCCCCACATCTGCGTGGGTTTCGTCCAGGTGCTATGGTTTCCTCCCACAGCCCAAAATGTGCAGGTTAGGTGGATTGGCCATGCTAAGTTGCCGCTTAGCGTCCAAAGGTTAGGTGGGGTTACGGGGATGGGGCAGGGGAGTGGGCCTGGGTAGGATGCTCTTTCAGAGGGTCAGTGCAGACTCGCTGGGGTGAATGGCCTCCTTCTGCACTGTAGGTATTTTATGATTCTATGAACAGCACTGGCTGTAGTTGCACGACATAGACTGCAGTGGTTCAAGAAGGTGGCCCACCATCAGTTATTCCATAGAATCCTTGCAGCGCCGAAGGATGATATTCGGCCAATCGAGTCTGCACCAACCTTCCGAAAGAGCACTTCACCCAGGCCCACTCCGCTACCCTATCCTCGTAACTCCACGCATTGGTCACGGCCAATCCACCTATCCTGCACACCTTGGACTGTGGGAGGAAACCAGAGCACCCGGAGGAAACCCACTCAGTCAAGGGAGATATTTCAAACTCCACACAGACAGTCACTCAAGGCCGGAATTGAACATAGGTCCATAGCACTGCCCTCTCAAGGGCAAAAAGGGATGTGTAATAAATGCTTGCCGAGCTAACAACACCCACATTCCGTGAAAGAATAAATAAACGCAGTTTCCTGGGAGCGGGATGGAGTCAGTGGGTGGAGAATGGAGTTTGTAGTGCGGACAAAGACAATGGCTTCAGTTTTTCCAATATTTAATCAGAGGAAATTTATATTCATCCAATACTGGATCTCAGACAAGTTAGGGCGATGTGAGTTGGGGGGAACTTGAAAATTATGGTATTTGCATCCACCTGCTACCCTGATCCTTCTCAGGTGTTGAAGGTTGAGGGCTTGGGAGGTTCTGGTGAAGTTGCAGATATATAAAATCCCTCTCCTAAGCACCTTGCTTTCCCTTCACTTTCTCGTCTCCTTTTGAGGCCAGTCTTGTCAAAGTCCAGACCGTGTGGCAGACTCCCTTCCCTGAAGGACATTAGTGAACCAGTCAGATTTCTATGACAGTCCAGTTTTCATGGTCACTTCTTCCCAGTGCCGGCCCCACAAATGACCAGATTCATTCAGCTCAATTTCACAACCTGCCTTTGTGTTTTTGTGGGTTCTCTCTCACTCCCTTTTTTCTGTTTTATACCAATTTCACAGGATATTAGATGGGGCGGATATGCAGTTGGGAAACTGAAACCAAACATCACATCAGGATCTGACAAGAGTTGCCTAAATTATCAAAACCTAAACATCATTGGATTTTGAACATGGAAGGAAAAGGCACCGTTCACCGTGGCGAGAAACTGTATACGTGTTGTGTGTGTAAACAGGACTTCGGCCAATCATCTGGCCTGTCAAACCACAAGAGGAGTTACACTGGAGAAGAACCATGGAAATGTGGGGACTGTGAGGAGAGATTTTGTTGCCTGTCTGAGCTGGGAATTCACCTACGCAGTGACACTAGGGAGAGGCCATTCAATTGCTCGGTATGTGGGAAGGAATTCTCTCAGTCATCCACCCTGCTGACTCACCAGCGAATCCACACCGGGGAGAGACCTTTTAAATGCCCAAACTGCGGGAAGTGCTATAAAAGTTCCTGGGAACTAATGTCCCATCAGCGAGCTCACACTGACGAGAGACCGTTCAGGTGCTCCGACTGCGGAACTGGGTTCAGGCGATCATCTCAACTCACTGTACACCAGAGAATTCACACTGGGGAGAGACCGTTCACCTGCACCGAGTGTGGGAAGAGATTCATTGAGTCATCCCACCTCATGGCACACCAGCGGGTTCACACTGACGAGAGGCCGTTCAAATGTTCAGTCTGCGGGAAGTGCTATAAACGTTCTGGTGAACTGATGTGTCATCAACGTGTTCACACTGATGAGAGACCATTCAGGTGCTCTCACTGTGGGACTGGATTCAGGCAATCATCTGACCTCACTGTACACCAGCGAATTCACACTGGGGAGAGACCATTCACCTGCTCAGAGTGTGGGAAGGGATTCACTCGGTCATCCCACCTGCTGACACACCAGCGGGTTCACACGGATGAGAGACCTTTTGAATGCCTAGACTGTGGGAAGTACTTTAAAAGTTCCCAGGAGCTCATTTCCCATCAACGTGTTCACACTGACAAGAAAGCATTCACATGTTCTCATTGTGAGACTGGTTTCAGGCGATCAGCTGACCTTATTGTACATCAGCGAGTTCACACCGGGGAGAGACCTTTCAGGTGCTCTCACTGTGGGACTGGGTTCAAAACCTCATCTAACCTCAATCTACATCAGCGCATTCACAGTGGGGAGAGGTTGTTCATCTGCTCAGAGTGTGGGAAGAGATTCATTCAGTTCTCCACCCTGCAGAAACACCAGCGAATTCACAAGTGATTAAAGAAGTTGGATTTTGCTGTTAATCACATCCAGGACTGAGGGGTCTGTTTCTGCTAGTGTTAATAAATTCCAGCCCAGTTACTGGGGTTAATATTCCATGTAATGGGGACAGCACGGTACCATAGTGGTTAGCACTGTGGCTTCACAGCACCAGGGTCCCAGGTTCGATTCCCTGCTAGGTCACTGTCTGTGCGGAGTCTGCACGTTCTCCCCGTGCCTGCGTGGGTTTCCTCCGGGTGCTCCGGTTTCCTCCCAGTCCAAAAACGTGCAGGTTAGGTGGATTGGCCATGTTAAATTGCCCTTAGTGTCCAAAAGGGTTAGGAGGGGTTATTGGGTTAGGGTGGAAGTGAGGGCTTAAGTGGGCCGGTGCAGACTCGATGGGCTGAATGGCCTCCTTCGGCACTACTATGTAAGTCAAATAAATCAGTTTTTTCTTAAACACTGTGTTGAAATCTTTTTAACATCTGAATATAAGTTACTTCTTTTTGAATGGCTGTCTCTCCCCTGTCTCTTCCATCCTCACCTCCAACAACAAATATAAGGAAATTGTGGATCTTCTTTGTCACTAAGATTGAGATGATCTGATCACGGCTAAACTGCCTAAAAGTTTCCCCTTGCCCAAGTTCTGAACTCACATGTTTCTCCAGTTTCCCTCCCATCTCCCCTTATGCCCTCTGGGTGCTCACCTTGTCCATGAGACCTACAATCTGCTCCATTGACCTATTCAGATTAAACTGCTGACCGCTTGGCTTCTCCATGTTAGCCGATATTGTCAACCAATACCTCTCTCTCTTTTGGTTCTGTCCCTCACCTTGAAATCTACCATCATCTTTAAGCCCAAAAAAGAAACCTTAACTCCACCATCTTTGCAAACTAGCGCCCCATTTCCGATCTCACTTTCCGTTTCAAATTTCTTGAACTGAGTGTCCCCAAGGATCTAGCCTTGGCCCTTCCTATTTCTCATCTCCACGCTGCCACTCGGTGACATCATCCCAAAGCACCCTGTAGTTTTCACATGTCCACTGACAACACCCAGCTCTCCCTCACCACCATCCCTCTCCATTCCTCCACGGTTACTAAATTGTCAAACTGCTTATCCCACATCCAGTACTGGATGGGTAGAAATTTCCTCCAATTAAAAATTGGGAAGACCAAAGTGTTGCTCTTTCTAGCTTTAGTCTATTTGCTCTGTTTAGGTCACCTTTGCTCATGAGTCGCCAGGTATCTTTATGATACCGCCACGTGGTTCAAGTTCAGGTTATGATTAATAACACAGCACACCGCTTAGTAAGGATTAAAACAACGGTCATTTATTATATACAACAAGCAATATTAATACCCTAACACTACTTTCTATATAATAAACCTATCACTACTGGCCAATGCTTAACTTAGGAAGAGCCCACCAAGTCGGGGAAACGAATGGCTTGTCCAATCAAATCTGGCCCGCGGGATTCAAAAGGCTGCTACAGGTCGGTGGCTAGGTGTCTCTACCGGATAGCGATCGTTGGATTCAAACTTACGATACACGGTGGCTGGTCTTGCGAAGGTCTCGAGCAGGCGAAGAGGAGAGAGAGAGAGAGAGAGATCTGAACTTGGACCTTTACTTTTATAGGGCCCAGGGGCTTCCCGCCTCCCGGGGCGGCCCTTGACCCCCAAGTGATTGGATTCTGTCCCCAGTCTCTGGGGTCGATGTGTCCAATGGTGAGGCGATTCCTCGATCGGGGGGTGGTCGTTCACCTGTCTTTGTTTCGGCCACTGCAGGCGCCGACAGGTCTGGCCCGGTATTCAATTGCTAATATGTTGCAATTGTTCCCGGGGATAGCCGGTTTAGCTGTGGATGTCTGAGTAGATTAGGTGTAAACAGTCCTGAATGCAACTGCGGATACCTGGGTTGATGGGCTGTTGATAGCCCTGAGTATCGATCTGGGCTACGTTCCCAGAGCTGAATATGCAAACCTGTCTGCAGCTGCCTGCTTGTGTCTTTTTGGCTGCTTTTCCCAGCAGTCTTTCGGGTTAGCCGTTTTAAACTGGGTTTTGGCCAGATTAATCGGAACGCAGCCATTTTACATGGCTACAAAAGTCATTGTCTTCAATCACCACGACAAATTCTGTTTCCTAACTGCCGAGCCCATCCCTCTCCCTGGGAACTGTCTGAGGCTGAACCACCCGCTGCAGGATCTCGGTGTTGGATTTGACGTCAAGATGAGTTTCCAACCACAAATCCACAGCATCATTCATACCAGAAATTGCAATCTCTATAAAATCACTTGTTTCAACCTCACCTCAGCTCATCTGTCGATGTGCATTTTAGCTTTAGACTTGACTATTCCAATGTATTTGTAGTCCGGCTTCTCCATCCCACGGACTAACCACCACCTCACCCGCTGCTGCTCAGATACATTAAATACTCAAAAGCTCTGCTGCCCATGTATTTTCTCACACCAAGTCCCATTCGCTCCTGTGCTCGCTGACTTCCATTGGCTCTTGGGCTCTGCCAAGCAGTAACTTTCCACTGACACTGATCCTCACATCGCAAAGAGGTGAAATAGTCGTGTCCCTGCTCGCAGCTTGTCTTTCCACCAAGATTTTCCCAGCTGAAACCTGCACGAGGTGAGCCGGCTTCAAGTCCTTAACTGCAGAACAGGCAGATGAAAGAGGCACGTGTGCAGATGAACGGTTCCGATAGACAAAGACTGCAGCAGAATTGACACCAGTCATTGACATTTGCCATGTCATTGAGTAAAATGGCAAACCCATCATTGTGTAGTTGTTAGCTGTGTACTGATTACCTCCTGTTCAAAGATAACAAGACAGTCCTCAGCTAGGGACACTGAAAATTCCTGCAGCGATGGATCAATAGTGATGGGGAGGGGACCATCAACTACAAAATCTCCAGTCACAAATGCACCCTGATAGACAGTGGGTGCCTGATGGTCACTGAGCTCTTGGATTTGGGACAGAAGTTGCTCCCTGGCAGCAGCGTGATGTCTGAGCTGTCCAGGAGCTTGGTGCTGAAGTGCAAACAAACCTGTAATAAAATGTTTTTCAAGAAACTGAAGCCAATGTGGAAAGGCTTTGGGACAAGATAATGCCCCTACTCAGTTTTTTCACCTGTTCTTCTGTGGATCTGAGCTTCATTTGCTTATGCTGAAACCATTTGACTTTTTTTAAAAATTAAAACTTTCATAATTTGCATACTCCACAGGACTTTCCTCATCTGCTCTGCTATAATGAATGGTCCCTTAAACAGTTCAAACACACCTAATCTTACAGTTTCTTACCATCACTTGGTCTCTGATATCCCACTCCTGTGGTTTGAATGGTCCTATTAAGGGCCTGTCGCTGGGATCCATCTTGACAATTTTGGTGGCAGCATCCAAGTGAAGTTTCATCAGGATGTTCCAGAAATCTTTCAGGAACCTGCCCCTGGTTACTTCTTGAACTTGTTTTTCAGTAACGATAGGAACCACCGAAAGCTGCGGGTGAGGTGGGCGGTGATGTCCGTGTTGGTCTCCCCGTTACCAACTCATGAGGGGGATATCCTGTCCCTTTCAAAGAACAAAGAAAAGTACAGCACAGAAATAGGCCCTTCACTACTGACCATGCTGCCTGTCTAGCTTAAACCTTTTACACTTCTGGGACTTGTATCCCTCTATTCATGTATTTGCAAAAGACGCCCTTTAAACTTCACTATCGTACCTGTTTCCACCACCTCCTCTGGCAGCGTGTTCCTGGCACCCAGTACCCTCTGTCTCTACGGCTGATACTTATGAGAAGCAGTATTTCATTCCATTTACTGTGCTGTTTCATCCAGTTCTTTTAAGAATTAGCTTTAATACGCAGTTCATTCTTTCTACATTCCTTAGTGATTGGTGTGTGCTACATGCCACCTCCCTCCATATTTTTCAATTGAACAAAAGCATGGGAGGGAACAACTGTTCCCTGGGACATTCCACATTGCAATGCCTCAGCCAGAATCAACTTTGACCAATCAGCAACCTTTTCCAATGCAGTATAATATATATTTTTACATTTAGAACACCCAATTCATTTTTTCCAATTAAGGGGCAATTTAGCGTGGCCAATCCACCTATCCTGCTCATCTTTGGGTTGTGGAGGCGAAACCCACGCAGACACGGGGAGAATGTGCAAACTCCACACGGACAGTGGCCCAGAGCTGGGATTGAACCTGGGACCTCGGCGCCGTGAGGCAGCAATGCTGCCTCCGTGCTGCCCTTCAATGCAGTATATTTGTTGTTCCCTTTGAAATTCGAGATTCCTGCATCTGTTCTGTTAAGTGAAGATAAAAGGCATGTCTCTTTTTACAGCAATACTCAAGCTCTGTATTCACCAGGTGACTACTTAAGAAGCATCTTAATGAACGAGAGTGAGAGCTAAGGGCCAGACAGGTTTAGGGATGGAATTTCAGAGCTTACAGACGAAGCAGCTGAAAGCACAGCCACCGATGTTGGAGTAAATAAACTATAGTAAATAGAAGAGGTCAGAATTGGAAAAGGTCTGAAATCTTGGAGGGTTGAAGCTGGAGGAGATTACAAAGATACTAATAATAATCTTTATTATTGTCACAAGTAGGCTTACATTAAATCTGCAATGGAGTTACTGTGAAAAGCCCCTAGTCGCCACACTGAAGGCAAAGGAAGTGAATCCAGGGAGGATGCAGACTCTGGAAAGGTTGGCCCAGGTCTCTCTCACCCTCTTAAAGGCATTGACATACTTTTCTCCCTCTGCTTAACACATTTATTTGGCATGTTAGCAATTAAAGGGAAGGTTTCCCCAGGAGATGGCTGACATTGCAAGGGACAGTAAATTCTAAGATAATATATACAAAGAAAGGTAGAGGACAGGATCAGGCCCTTGGGCCCTCCAAGCCTGAGCCGACCATATAATAATCTCTATTGATGTCACAAGTAGGCTGACATTAACGCTGCAATGAAGTTACTGTGAAAATCCCCTAGTCACCACATTCCGGCGTCTGTTCGGGTCACAGAGGGAGAATTCAGAATGTCCAATTCACCTAACAGCACGTCTTTCGGGACTTGTGGGAGGAAACCGGAGCCCCCGGAGGAAACCCACGCAGACACAGGGAGAAGTGACCCATACAGTGACCCAAGCCGGGAATCGAATCTGGGACCCTGCTGCTGTGAAGCAACAGTGCTAACCACTGTGCTACCGTGCTGCCCTTGGGGAGGGCGAGACCATATCGTGATTGAAAATAAGGATGAAAATTGTCAAACCTTGATGCTTGAACATGAGCCAGGAATCCTGGATTTGTTTAGGAGGGGGATGGTCACAACATATTTAAAGGAAAGAGAGATAGTGCCTGAAGAAAGAGAACCATTAACAATGTAAGCTGGGGCAGCACGGTGGCGCAGTGGGTTAGCACAGCTGCCTCACAGCGCCGAGGTCCCAGGTTCGATCCCGGCTCTGGGTCATTATCCGTGTGGAGTTTGCACATTCTCCCCGTGTCTGCGTGGGTTTCGCCCCCACAACCCAAAGATGTGCAGGGTAGGTGGATTGGCCACACTAAATTGCCCCTTAATTGGAAAAAATGAATTGGGTACACAAAATTTATTTTAAAAAACAATGTAAGCTAACATGAGGAAGTTTTGTAGTCAGCAGTTCAGTGAGAATAGGGATCAGGAAATCAGTCTCGTGGACAAGCTGAGCTCAAGAGGTCATCTGGGGAGGTGGGAGAGAATCTAGAGAAAGATGCAGGTACAGGGCTTGGACCAGGGATAGCTTGGCCCGGTGTGTTGTGCAAATGACGGGCGTGGCAGCGGCAACTGTCACAGATTGAGACCTTAAAATCAAAGAATATCCACGAGTTCATTGCATTTGTTGTAGGTGAGGATGGATGAGACGGGCAGAGGGAGAGTTCTCTTGTGTCAGACATTCAAGAGACCCAACACTGTTTAACACAAGACTGATTTATTTGACTTTTACCCAGAAGATTAGCACCTACACCTGGGCTGGAGTTCAATTACATCAGCACAAGCAGACCCAAATGAACATGGTTCAGTCCTGGATGTGAATAACAGCAAAGTCCAATCACTGTAGTTATTTGTGACCTCGCTGATGTCGCAACAGATGGGACGAATAGGCAAATTTCCTCTCACACACAGTGCAAGTGTATGGTTTCTCCCCAGTGTGAACACGTTTGTGTGTCAGAAGATGGGATGCCTGAGTGAATTTCTTCCCACACTGGGAGCAAGTGTACGGTTTCTCCCCAGTGTGAATGAGCTGGTGTTTTGCGAGATTATAGGATTGCTTGAACGCAGCCTCACAGTGAGAACACTTGAACAGTCTCTCATCAGAGTGAACAGGTTGATGGACCTTCAGCTCATTGGAACTTTTAAAGCACCTCTCGCATTTTGTGCATTTGAAAGGTCTTTCGTCGGTATGAACCCGTTTGTGTCTCAGCAGGTTCGATGAGCTAGTAAATCCCTTCTCACACACCGAGCAAGTGAATGGCCTCTCCCTAGTGTGAATGTGTTGGTGTTGCTGCAGGTGCTCAAGGCGAGTGAATCTCTTCTCACACTCGGAGCAGTTGAACAGCTTTTCCCCGGTGTGACAGCGCCTATGAGTTTTCAGGTCAGATGGGAAATTAAATCTCCTCCCACAGTCCTCACATTTACACGGCTGCTTTTCAGCTGCGTGACTGCGTTTGTGTTTCGACAGACCAGATGATCGGCAGAAACTTTGTCCACACACAGAACACACGAACGGTTTCTCCTCACTCTGAACGGTGCTTTTCTCGTCCATGTTCACAGTTAAATGATCCTCAGGTTGAACGGTGCTTTTCCCGTCCATGTTCACAGTTAAATGATCCTCAGGTTGAACGGTGCTTTTCCCGTCCATGTTCACAGTTAAATGATCCTCACTCTGAACGGTGCTTTTCCCGTCCATGTTCAAAGTTAAATGATCCTCAGGTTGAACGGTGCTTTTCCCGTCCATGTTCACAGTTAAATGATCCTCACTCTGAACGCTGCTTTTCTCGTCCATGTTCACAGTTAAATGATCCTCAGGTTGAACGCTGCTTTTCCCGTCCATGTTCACTGTTAAATGATCCTCAGGTTGAACGCTGCTTTTCCCGTCCATGTTCACTGTTAAATGATCCTCAGGTTGAACGCTGCTTTTCCCGTCCATGTTCACAGTTAAATGATCCTCAGGTTGAACGCTGCTTTTCCCGTCCATGTTCACTGTTAAATGATCCTCAGGTTGAACGCTGCTTTTCCCGTCCATGTTCACAGTTAAATGATCCTCAGGTTGAACGCTGCTTTTCCCGTCCATGTTCACAGTTAAATGATCCTCAGGTTGAACGCTGCTTTTCTCGTCCATGTTCACAGTTAAATGATCCTCACTCTGAACGCTGCTTTTCTCGTCCATGTTCACAGTTAAATGATCCTCAGGTTGAACGCTGCTTTTCCCGTCCATGTTCACAGTTAAATGATCTTCAGGTTGAACGCTGCTTTTCCCGTCCATGTTCACAGTTAAATGATCTTCAGGTTATGATAAGTTGGACGACTGTCAGATTCTGCTGTGATGTTTGATTTGTGTGTCCCAACTGCTAATCCTTCTCTTCAAATATGCTGTGAGATTGAAAACAGAAAGAAAGGGCGGGTAAGAAAAAGATCACAAAGGCAGTTTGTAAAATTGAACGGAATGAATCAAGTGATTTATGGGACCAACACTCGGAAAAAAGTGACCACGTCTGATAGAAATCTAGTTTTAATATATAATAAGTTTATAAGGAAGAAATGCTTCAAAATCAAAATGGCTTTTTTAAGTGATTTAGGCTCAAAATGGCTTCACTAAGATCACACAGTTCAAACAGACAGGCAGTGAAAACTGCTGAATAGCATGAGAGTGATCAGATTAAAACTCCAGGCAGACACATTCGTTACTATATGCATCTGGGCAAAGTTCCTAGTTCAGTAGTCATGAGAACTGATAAGGAGTGATGGTAATGAGATGTTACAGTCACCCCATACTGAAACTTTGATGGACAGCCATTTCTATCGAATAAAATTAACTATAAATATTATGACCCAATCACAGACAGAAAGGGGACAGAACATTACAAATAGCAATTACCTTAAAAATAGATGCCGATCCGAGCCCCCACAGGAGGAGGGAGGGATGGGCCGCTTCCTGGACCAATTGAGGTTTCCAAAGGTGGAAGAGGGGGTGGCAGGATTGGGGGCCCCGATTGGGCTGGAGGAGCTGACCAAAGGGATAGGAAGCATGCAGACGGGGAAGGCACCGGGGCCGGACGGTTTCCTGGTCAAATTCTATAAAAAAATATATGGATCTGTTTGGCCCGTTGCTAGTCAATGAGGCAAGGAGGGGGGGGGGCTTTGCCCCCGACGATGTCCCGGGCACTGAACTCCTTGATCCTAAAGCGGGACAAGGATCTCCTGCAGTGTGGGTCTTACAGGCCGATTTTGTTGCTAAATGTAGATGCCAAGGTGCTGGCGAAGGTCTTAGCCACGAGGATTGAGGATTGTGTGCCGCAGATCATCCATGAAGACCAGACGGGGTTTGTGAGGGAGGGGGAGGCGGAGATAGTGGTGGCGATGGACGCTGAGAAAGCCTTCGATAGGGTAGAGTGGGGGTACCTGTGGGAGGTGCTGAAGAGGTTCAGGTTTGGGGAGGGGTTTGTCAGGTGGGTTAGGCTGTTGTACGAGGTCCCGATGGCGAGTGTGGCCATAAACAGGAGGAGGTCCGAGTACTTTCGGTTGCACCGAGGGACGAGGCAGGGGTGTCCCCTGTCCCCCCTGCTCTTCGCACTGGCGATTGAACCCCTGGCTATGGCACTGAGGGAGTAAAGGAACTGGAGGGGGTTGGTGTGGGGTGGGGAGCATAGGGTGTCACTTTATGCGGACGACCTGCTGCTATATGTGGCAGACCCGGTGGGGGGAATGCCGGAGGTAATGAGGATTCTTAGGGAAGAGCGAGCTGTTCGTGGTTTACCCAGGGGACCAGGAGGGGGGGATTGGTGAGCTCCCACTAAAAAGGGCGGAGGAGCTTCAGGTATTTGGGGGTCCAGGTGGCCAGGAGCTGGGGGGCCCTGCATAGGATTAATTTTACAAGGCTGGTGGATCAAATGGAGGAGGAATTCAAGAGGTGGGACGCGTTGCCGCTGTCCATGGCGGGTAGGGTGCAGTCAATCAAAATGGCGGTGCTCCCAAGGTTTTTGTTCCTGTTCCAATGCCTCCCCGTGTTTATCCCGAAGGCTGTTTTTAGGCGGGTTAACAGGAGTATAATGGGGTTTGTGTGGGAGCGAGGGACTCCGAGGGTGAGAAGGGTGTTCCTGGAGCGGAATAGATAGGGGGGGCTGGGGGGGGGGGCTGGCGCTGCCCAACCTCTGTGGGTACTACTGGGCCGCCAATGCGACGATGGTGCACAAGTGGGTGATGGAGGGGGAGGGGGCTGCATGGAAGAGGCTGGAGACGGCGTCTTGTGTGGGTACGAGTCTGGGGGCGCTGGCAACGGCGCCGCTCCCTCCAAAGAGGTATACCACGAGTCCGGTGGTGGCGGCTGCCCTCAAAATCTGGGGGCAGTGGAGGCAGCAGAGGGGGGAAGTTGGTGCCTCAGCATGGACCCCATTACGAGGGAACCACCGGTTCGCCCCAGGGAGAATAGGTGGAGGGTTTTCGGGGTGGCACAGGGCAGGGATACGAAAGTTGGGGGACCTGTTTGTGGACGGGAAGTTCGCGAGCCTGGGTGAGCTGGAGGAGACGTACAGGCTCCCCCCCGGGAAACACCTTCAGGTACTTACAGGTAAGGGCGTTTGCCAGACGGCAGGTGGTGGAATTCCCGAGGCTAATTCCACACACAGTACAGGACAGGGTGCTCTCGGGGGGGTGGGTGGGAGTGGGGAAGATCTCGGAAACTTACCAGGTGATGCAGGAGGAGGAGGAGGCCTCGGTGGTGGAGTTGAAAGGTAAGTGGGAGGAGGAGTTGGGAGAGGAGATCGAAGAGGGGACGTGGGCAGATGCTCTAGGGAGGGTGAACTCTTCCTCATCGTGCGCGAGGCTCAGCCTCATACAGTTTAAGGTGCTGCACAGGGCACACATGACCGGGACAAGGATGAGCCGGTTTTTTGGGGGTGAGGACAGGTGTGTTAGGTACTCAGGGAGCCCAGCAAGTCACACCCACATGTTCTGGGCGTGCCCACCGCTGGAGGAATTTTGGAAGGGCGTACCGAGGACGGTGTGGAGGGTGGTAGGATCCAGGGTCAAACCGGGCTGGGGGCTCGCAATATTTGGGGTGGCAGAGGAGCCGGGAGTGCAGGAGGCGAAAGAGGCCGGTATTCTGGCCTTTGCGTCCCTGGTAGCCCGGCGAAGGATTCTTCTTCAGTGGAAGGATGCGAGGCCCCCAAGCGTGGAATCCTGGATCAACGATATGGCGGGGTTCATTAAATTGGAGAGGGTGAAATTCGCCTTGAGAGGGTCGGTACAAGGGTTCTTTAGGCGGTGGCAATCGTTCTTAGACTTCCTGGCAGAACGGTAGACATTGGTCAATGGCAGCAGCAACTCGGGGTGGGGGGGGGGGGTTACTTTATTTCTGTTATTTACACTGGAGGGTTCAGGGGGGTGTATACACCTGCTGTGTTAAGTCGGGGTGTTAATGTTAATTTATTATTTATGTACAGGGGGAGGGGGGTAGGGAGGGTTGCTTTTCTAGACTGTGTTTTGTACTTAACCCTGTTGGGTTCCTTTTTCATTTTGTTATTGATTTTTTATGAAAACCTTAATAAAAATTATTTTTAAAAAAAATTAAAACAAAATAGGTGCCGATTAAGAGCAAATTATTCCGGAATGATCTTCATTTCCTGTCTTTAACTATTTCCTGCGCTTTGCTCTGAAGATGCCATTTTGTCTATTTTCAACTTCTCTGTATCGTGTATTTTAACTTGAAGAAATCATCAAGAACTGTAATTTGTATTGAATTTAACTCCGTCATCTGTGTTTGCTAGGACAAAACGAACTTTTAAAAACTATTTGCAAGCAAACTGACTTGATAAGAGACATCTGCAAACTGACTGAATAAAGCTGGAATTTACTTCACCCATGAAGCTCAGTTTTAAAGTTCTGTCGAGTGATGTATAGTGCGGTGACACACAAGATATATTGACCAAAAGTTATGATCTACAATCCAAAACCGGTTCACTAATATCCAATCCGGGGAGGAAAACTGCCACATCTATTGAATAAGAGAGGAAAAGAAAGAGGTGAGAGAGGCAGATTTAAGTAGAAGGATTTTATATAGCGACAACACAACAGGAACTTTTTCCTTCTTTTTTTATAAATGTATTATTTTTTTCCAATTAAGGGGCAATTTAGCGTGGCCAATCCACCTACCCTGCACATCTTTGGGTTGTGGGGGTGAAACCCACGCAGACACAGGGAGAATGTGCAAACTCCACACGGACAGTGACCCAGGGCCGGGATTTGAACCCGGGTCCTCAGCGCCGTAGTCCCAGAGCTAACCACTGCGCCACATCCCGCCCCAACTCAACTTTGAGAAAACCTTCAACACCCTCAACCTACGTGGCTAATAATGACCAGGGCAGCAGGCGTGGGTGAACACCATCACCTCCAAGTCCCCCTCCACATCAAAAGGTGTTTAATTTCTCTGACACTAATCCTGGTTGGGTAGAAACCTCCTCCAGCGATATCCGCGGGAGGTTCACGGCAGGATAATCAGCACGAACCGGTTCCGGTGAGCGGCTAGCACCGGCACTGCGTGAAACTCCTGTTGATCGGGCCGAGAATGGCCAGCTCCCGGGCCGTGCATGCGCAGGGGTGGCGACCTGCACCAGTGGTGCCGTAAAACATGGCGCCGGCCGTGCTCGAACCCTTACCCACAAACTGCGACCCCACATAGCAGAAGACTCCCGGCCAGCAGCACAGATCCCGGACGAGTGTGGTGGCCTTGGACACTTGTCCGCAGCCGGCACACCTGGTTTCCTACTGCTGGGACCACACGTGACCATCGGGGGAGGAGCATCGCAGTGGGCCAGCCGATGACGCGCAAACGGCATTAAAATGCCGCATGTCATGATGACGTGGTTTAAAGGGGACGGAGCATGGCGGACCAGCTTCAAACCGATGCCGGTCTCGATTCCAGCATCAAACTGCGCCGGTCCACATTCCAGCGTCGGAATCCATTCGCCCCCCCCCCCCCCCCCCGATTACGATTTTGATGTCGGGCTACGGAGAATCCAGCCCCTTAACTGATGTCCACTCAGCAAACTTCATTCCCTAGCCGCTGACTCTCCCTGACAACTGAGAGAGTCAGAACCATAGCATCATATTGGACCCCAAGATGAGTTTCCAACCACATTTTCACATCATCATGTCGACCACATATTTCAACCAAATTATCACCAAACCTCACCTTTGCCTCACCTCATCTGCCACTGAAACCCTCATCCTACCCTCACAGGTTCCAGATTAGGCACCACCTTAATTTTAACTAATCTTTCAATTCTCTTCCTAGCCTTGGCTCTGATGAGCTCTATAATCTCCACGAGCTTCACAATGCTGACTTATCTAGGCTCCTCTAATTCTGTCCTTCTCTATCACTCTCTACATCTCTCTTCTCACCATGCTCTTTAAAACTTATCTCATTGACCAAACTTTTAGATATCTTCCCTAATATTTCCTTATGTGGCTCAGTGTCAAATGCTAGAAATACTGAGTGGGCCAGGAGCTCTCAATGGAGAATTAACAACTCAGGATGCGCAGAATAAATTTTGGGGAAAATTAAGCTCAGAGGTGGACGAGAAATGGACTCTAGTGCAGGAAAAGACACGGTCTGATGATGAAAGATGCTGTGGGAAGATAACGCTTCTTAAAAATTCATTTACATGATGTGGAAGTGCCAGCATTTATTGCATTCAATAATTGCCCTTGAACTGAGTGGCTTGCTAGCTCATTTCAGAGGACAGTTAAGAGTCAACCACATTGGCACAGTGGTTAGCACTGCTGTCTCATGGCGCCGAGGTCCCAGGTTCGATCCCGGCTCTGGGTCACTGACCGTGTGGAGTTTGCACATTCTCCCCGTGTTTGCGTGGGTTCCGCCCCCACAACCCAAAGATAAAGGTGGATTGTCCACATTAAATTACTCCTTAATTTGGAAAAAACGAATTGGGTATTCTAAATTTTTTAAAAAGGAGTCAACCACATTGTTGTGGGTCTGGGATCACATGTCGGTCAGACCAGGTAAGGATGGCAGATTTCATTCCTGAAGGACATTAGTGAACCAGGTGGGTCTTTATGATAATCAACAACAGTTTCATGGTCATCCTTATACTTTTAATTGCAGATTATTTGATTGAATTCAAATTTCACCATGAGCACATGGTGGGGGAAGAGGGGGGGGGGGTACAGCAGTGGATGGAAACCTCATTTCCACAACGTCAATGAAAGTAAGAGTGAAATATATGGAATTGCACGCATTGTTAGAGACAGAGGGAGTTAGACAATGGCAGAGAGGTGATCAGGGAGGGCAGAGGTGGAACAGCAATGGATGGACATGGATTCAGACCCACAGCAAAGGAGTCAGACCAGCCCCAGAGACATGGAACCTCTCACAGAGCACAGCACTATACACCCCAAATTGGAGAATGGTCAAAAACACGCACCTCAGAAACACTGACCGTTTTTGAAGATAATTCTGCTGGAAGGAGGTGCAAAACATGGGAGAGATTTCCAGACTGGCGCCACGAAACACAGACCGGAAGTGGGCGTCGTGGCGTCATCACAGCGGCGGGCGCTGAGCTCAGGATCTGCGCGTCAGCAAACACGCTGACCGGGGGTCAGTTTTCGTGATGTCACCAAGGGTACACTGTGCCAGCGCGGGCAGGTTGCAGTGCACATGCGCAAATATGCCTTGCAATGAGGTGTAGGAACATGACCTGTCAGAGCAGAGGGGACAAGAAAATGATCATAACCACTTCACTGGCGTTTATAGGGGCAACGCCAGTCCAGGTTTTATTTTCATGTCACCAACGAATCTTCCCCACATCTCTCCACATTGTAATAAATCTTTAGAAGTTTATCTTATCTCTCCACCTTGTAATATTAAATTTTTAGAAGTTTATCTTATCTCTCCACCTTGTAATATTAAATTTTTAGAAGTTTATCTTATCTCTCCACCTTGTAATATTAAATCTTTAGAAGTTTATCTTATCCTCCTCGAGGTGTGTCTTCAATCATTGTTAACAATTCTCTCAGCAGTCTCACCTGGCTTTCCACAGTCAGTCAACTACCTTCTTTAAATTATCAGAGGTCTGTTAGCTCAGTTGGCTGGATGGCTGGTTGGTGATGCACAGCGATGCCAACAGTGGGTGTTTAATAATAATAATCTTTAGTGTCACAAGCAGGCTTACATTAACACTGCAGTGAAGTTACTGTGAAAAGCCCCCAGTTGCCACATCCCGGCTCCTGTTCAGGTACACTGAGGGAGAATTCAGAATGTCCAAATTACCTAACAAGCACGTCTTTCGGGACTTGTGATAGAAAACCGGAGCACCCAGAGGAAACCCACGCAGACTCGGGGAGAACGTACAGGCTCCGCACAGACAGTGACCGAAGCCAGGAATCGAACCTGGGACCTTGGCGCTGTGAAGCAACGGTGCTAACCACTGTGCTAGCTAATTAGTTATCAGCTTTAACAAAAAGGCATCCAGATCAAAATGTTAGGGCAGCACGGTAGCATGGTGGTTAGCACAATTGCTTCACAGCTCCAGGGTCCCAGGTTTGATTCCCCGCTGGGTCACTGTCTGCGGAGTCTGCACGTTCTCCCCGTGTCTGCGTGGGTTTCCTCCGGGTGCTCCGGTTTCCGGATGAGACACGGGAAGAACATGAATCTCCACACAGTCACCCAAGGTCGGAATTGAATCCGGGTCCCTGGTACTGTGAGGCATCAAGACTGATTGGAGATCTGGTGAGGCGGGTGTCAAAAGTTCATCAGGGTAAATGATGACAAACTATTTCCCCAGTCAGTCAGGAACTAGAGGACACCCAATTTAAATCATTACCAAAAGACTCAGAACCAGGTCTGAAATATCAAGCAGACTGTACAACAATGTTCAGGACGCTCGCTGTCCCTCGCGATCTGTGTCCACACTGCCCCATTAAACATTCCAAGGGCAGGTACACAGCAGTGTTACCGATACCCCCTTGGGACACCAAGGCTAAGAGAGACATTCTGGAAGGGGTGGGGAGCTGGGACCTGTACATGAGAGTAATCAAAAGTCTGAGAACTGAAGCAATCCAAAGTCATGGTGAACTGTTACTCATGGCTCGGTGGTTGCTTTCTGATGTCTGAGTCAGGAGATTGTCTATTCAAATCCACATCCAGAGACTTGAACAGAAATTCTGGGCTGATAATCAATGGCAGTACTGAGGGAGCACTGCACTGCCAGAGGTCCTGTCTTTCAGATCAGACTGAACAAACAGGTGGAAGAGATCTATTGATGCTATTTCAAAGATCAGGGGTTTCTCCTCTGAATCTTGGTCAATATTTGTCCATCAATCAACTTCACTCAAAACAGATTTTCTGGATATTATCACATTGTTGTACATGGGATCTTGCTGTGTGTTAAGCTCCGCTGATAACTCGCTAATAAGAACTAGGAAGCAACTCTGACTTCTTCGACTCCAAGTTTATTGTGTTCCGTAATTACCTTGACAACACATCAGTGCCACCTGTATCCCCTTTATATATCGGTGCAGCCCATTAAACAATAAGTGCAATGTATTGAACAATTAAAACCCCAATTTCAACTTACGTACCAGGGAACATTAACTCTGTCTCACACGGAGGATAAATCAGATGCCTTGCTTCCTACCTCATAGAACATTACAGCGCAGTACAGGATCTTCGGCCCTCGATGTTGCGCCAACCTGTGAAACCACTCTAAAGCCCATCTACACTATTCCCTTATTGTCCATATGTCTATCCAATGACCATTTGAATGTCCTTAGTGTTGGCGAGTCCACTACTGTTGCAGGCAGGGCATTCCACACCCTTACTACTCTCTGAGTAAAGAACCTACCTCTGACTTATATCTAGCTCCCCTCAATTTAAAGCTATGTCCCCTCGTGCTAGACATCACCATCCGAGGAAAAAGGCTCTCATTGTCCACCCTATCCAATCCTCTGATCATCTTGTATGCCTCAATTAAGTCACCTCTTAACCTTCTTCTCTCTAACGAAAACAGCCTCAAGTCCCTCAGCCTTCATAAGATTTTTCCTCCATACCAGGCAACATTCTGGCAAATCTCCTCTGCACCCTTTCCAATGCTTCCACATCCTTCCTATAATGCGGCGACCAGAATTGCACGCAATACTCCAAATGCGGCCGCACCAGAGTGTTGTATAGCTGCAACATGACCTCATGGCTCCTAAACTCAATCCCTCTACCAATAAAAGCTAACACACCGTACACCTTCTTAACAACCCTCTCAACCTGGGTGGCAAATTTCAGGGATCTATGTACATGGACACCGAGATCTCTGCTCATCCACACTGCCAAGAATCTTACCATTAGCCCAGTACTCTGTCTTCCTGTTATTCCTTCCAAAATGAATCACCTCACACTTTTCTGCATTAAACGCCATTTGCCACCTCTCAGCCCAGCGCTGCAGCTTATCTATGTCCCTCTATAACTTGTAACATCCTTCCGCACTGTCCACAACTCCACCGACTTTAGTGTCATCTGCAAATTTACTCACCCATCCTTCTATGCCCTCCTCCAGGTCATTTATAAAAATGACAAACAGCAGTGGCCCCAAAACAGATCCTTGTGGTACACCACTAGTAACTGGACTCCAGTCTGAACATTTCCCATCAACCACCACCCTTTGTCTTCTTCCAGCTAGCCAATTTCTGATCCAAACTGCTAAATCACCCTGAATCCCATGCCTCCGTATTTTCTGCAGTTGCCTACCATGGGGAACCTTATCAAACACTTTACTGAAATCCATATACACCACATCAACTGCTTTACCCTCATCCACCTGTTTGGTCACCTTCTCAAAGACCTCTATAAGGTTTGTGAGGCACGACCTACCCTTCACAAAACCGTGTTGACTATCTCTAATCAAATTATTCCTTTCCAGATGATTATACATCCTATCTCTTATAAACCTTTCCAAGATTTTGCCCACAACAGAAGTAAGGCTCACTGGTCTATAGTTACGGGGTTATCTCTACTCCCCTTCTTGAACAAGGAGACAACATTTGCTATCCTCCAGTCTTCTGGCACTATTCCTGTAGACAAAGATGACTTAAAGATCAAGGCCAAAGGCTCAGCAATCTCCTCCCTAGCTTCCCAGAGAATCCTAGGATAAATCCCATCCGGCCCAGGTGACTTATCTATTTTCACACTTTCCAGAATTGCTAACACCTCCTCCTTATGAACCTCAAGCCCTTCTAGTCTAGTAGCCTGAATCTCAGTATTCTCCTCGACAACATTGTCTTTTTCCTGTGTGAATACTGACGAAAAATATTCATTTAGCACCTCTCCTATCTCCTCGGACTCCAAGCACAACTTCCCACTACTGTCCTTGACTGGCCCTACTCTTACCCTAGTCATTCTTTTATTCCTGACAGATCTATAGAAAGCTTTAGGGTTATCCTTGATCCTACCTGCCAAAGACTTCTCATGTCCCCTCCTGGCTCTTCTTAGCTCTCTCTTTAGGTCCTTCCTAGCTAACTTGTAACTCGCAAGCGCCCTAACTGAACCTTCATGTCTCATCTTTACATAAGTCTCCTTCTTCCTCTTGACAAGTGTTTCGACTGCTTTAGTAAACCACGGTTCCCTCACTCGACCACTTCCTCCCTGCCTGACAGGTACATACTTATCAAGGACACGCAGTAGCTGTTCCTTGAACAGGCTCCACATTTCCATTGTGCCCATCCCCTGCAGTTTTCCTCTCCATCCGATGTATCCCAAGTCTTGCCTCATCGCATCATAATTGCCTTTCCCCCAGATATAACTCTTGTCCTGCGGTATATACCTATCCCTTTCCATCACTAAAGTAAACGTAATCGAATTGTGGTCACTATCACCAAAGTGCTCACCTACCTCCAAATCTAACACCTGTCCTGGTCCACCCTCACACCATTGACTGCACTGCAAAGGAATTTCATTGGCCGTAAAATATTTTGGAACATCCTAATTTCATGAAACGTTCTACAGAATTACAAAATGCAAATCTTTATTGAACAGAGAAAAGAGCCAGAAATGGAATAGTCGAGATCAGGATTTCAATGATCATGGAGAAAAAAAACACTCGACACAATGTGTTTGACACGGAGCTGACTTATTTCACACTTATCCAGAACGTGAAACTCCAGCCCAGTTAGAGGGATCATTAACATCCACAGAAACAAACTCCAGCTGTCAGAACAAAGATGGTTCGGTCCTGAATGTGATTAACCACAGCAATTACAGCAGAATCCAAACACTGCAGTTACTTGTGAACCCATTGGTGTCTCAGTGAAGATGATGATGGCCATTAACCTGGAGCTGTCATTGGGGGAAATGCCCGGAGTTGCCAATCGAACCGGTGCAAAGGTGAATTTGGGGTTTACAGCCTTAAGAAAGTGATTGTGAAGTTTCCACATCCGCCCACTGCCTCCTCCACCTCATGCCTCGCCCGACACTCCCACCGCCTCCCTCACACCCCTCCACCGATCGCGCCCCACCCCCCAACACCTATTTTTTAAAAAAAATTATTCGTTCATGGACTTGGGTGCCGCTGGCTGGCCCAGCATTTATTGAAATGAAATGAAAATGAAAATCGCTTATTGTCACACGTCGGCTTCAAATGAAGTTACTGTGAAAAGCCCCTAGTCGCCACATTCCGGCGCCTGTTCGGGGAGGCTGGTACGGGAATTGAACCGTGCTGCTGGCCTGCCTTGGTCTGCCTTAAAAGCCAGCGATTTAGCCCAGTGTGCTAAACCAGCCCCTAAGTGCCCTTGAGGGAGCAGTTAAGAGTCAAGCACATTGCTGTGGATCTGGAGTTAGATGTAGGCCAGGCCAGGTAAGGATGGCAGATTTCCTTCCCTAAAGGACATCAGTGAACCAGATGTTTTTTTTTTGACAATTGACAACATGGTCATCATTAGACTTTTAATTCCAGAAATGTTGTTTATTGAATTCAAATTTCACCATCTGCGGTGGTGGGCTTTGAACCTAGTTCCCCAGAACATTACACTGGGTCTCTGGATTACTAGTCCAGTAACAATACCACTATGCCGCCTTTCCCCCCACCCACTGCCTCTCCACACACTCACTGCCTGCCCCCACCCAATGCCTACCTCCCCCAACCCCATCCACTGCCCCCACAACATACCCACTGCCCCACCCACACACATTGCCTCCCCCCACCCACCGACCTTCCACCCACCCACTGCCTGCCTCCCCAACCCCCACCCACTGCCCTCACCACACACACACTGCTCCCCCCCCCCCCCCCCCGCCCTACTTGCCCCAACTATTGTGAAAGAAATCATTTGTTTTAGTGAGGAGCTGAAGGAAATTAGTGTTAGTAAAGAAATGGTTTTGGGGAAATTAATGGAATTGAGGGTGGACAAATCTCCAGGGTCTGATAATCTTCATCCCAGAGTACTTAAGGAAGTGGCCCTAGAAATAGTAGATTCGTTGGCAGTAAATTTTCTAAATTTCTTGGGACTTTGGAATGGTTCCTGCAGATTGGAGTGTAGCTAATATAACCCTGCTATTCAAAAAGGGAGGTAGAGAGAAAACAGGGAACTATAGACCACTGAGCTCAACGTCAATAGCAGGGAAGTTGCTGGAGTCCATTATCAAGGATTTCATAGTACAGCATTTGGAAAAGTGGTATTATCAGACAAAGTCAGCATGGATTTACGAAAGGGAATTCATGATCGACAACTCTATTGGAATTCTTTGAAGATGTAACTAGTGGAGTTTTTGTTGTTGTTTTTCTATAAATTTAGATTACCCAATTATTTTTTTTTCCAATTAAAGGGCAATTTAGTGTGGCCAATCTACTTAACCTGAACATCTTTAGTTGTGGGAAGGGCAGCATGGTGGCACAGTGGTTAGCACTGCTACCTCACCCGCACCGAGGGATGTGCTGGCCTTGGAAAGGGTCCAGAGCAGGTTCACAAGAATGATCCCTGGAATGAAGAACCTGCCGTATGAGGAACGGTTGAGGACTCTGGGTCTGAATTTGTTGGAGTTTACAAGGATGAGGGGGGATCTTATTGAAACTTACAGGATGCTGCGAGGCCTGGATAGAATGGACGTGGAGAGGATGTTTCCACTTGTAGGAAAAACTAGAACCAGAGGACATAGCCTCAGACTAAAGGGATGATCCTTTAAAACAGAGATGAGGAGGAATTTCTTCAGCCAGAGGGTGGTGAATCTATGGAACTCTTTGCTGCAGAAGGCTGTGGAGGTCAAATCACTGAGTGTCTTTAAGATAGAGATAGATAGGTTCTTGATTAATAAGGGGATCAGGGGTTATGGGGAGAAGGCAGGAGAATGGGGATGAGAAAATATCAGCCATGATTGAATGGTGGAGCAGACTCGATGGGCTGAGTGGCCTAATTCTGTTCCAATGCCTTATGGTCTTATGGCCCCGTTGATGCAGACAGGGTTGTGTACGACACTTTGCTTCCTGAAGTCAATGACCAGCTCTTTAGTTTTGCTGACATTGAGGGAGAGATTGTTGCCGTTACACCACTCCATTATATTCTCTATCTCCCTCCTGTATTCTGACTCATCGTTATTCGAGATCTGGCCCACTATCAGCAAACTTGTAGATGGAGTTGGAGCCAAATTTTGCCACACAGTTGTGTGTGTATAGGGAGTTTAGTACGCAGCTTTGTGGGGCCCTGGTAATGAGGACTATCGTGGAGGAGGTGTTGTTGTTTATTCTTAACGATTGCAGTCTATGGGTTAGAAAGTCGAGGATCCAGTTGCAGAGTGAGGAGCCAAGTCCTAGGTTTTGGAGTTTTGATATGAGCTCAGCTGAGATTATGGTGTTGAAGGCGGAGCTGTAGTCAATAAATAAGAGTCTGATGTAGGAGTGCTTGTTGTCGAGATGTTCCAGAGATGAGGGCAGGGCCAGGGAGATGGCTTCTGCTGTGGACCGGTTGTGGCAGTGTGTGAATTGCAGTGGATCTAGGCGTACTGGGAGTGTGGAGTTGATGTGCTCATGACCAACCTCGCAAAGCACTTCATTATGATCGATGTCAAGGTCACCGGACGATAGTCGCTGAGGCAGTTGTTTGGTTCTTCTTTGGCACCAATATCATGGTGGTCTTCTTGAAGCAGGTGAGGAACTCAGAACGGGGTAGGGAGAGGTTGAAGATGTCCACGAACACATCTGCCAGCTAATCTGCGCAGGATCTGACTGCACGACCAGGGACCCCGTCAGGACCCATCACCTTCTGAGGGTTCACTTTCAAGAAGGCCGATCTGACTTCGGAAGCTGTGACGGTGGGTACGGGTACGGGGCTGCTGGGGCAGTTGACAGCGGTTTGATGGTTTCCTGCTCGAACCGAGCATAGAATGCATTGAGTTCATCGGGGAAGGGTGCGGTGCTGCCGGAGATTCTGCTCGGCTTCGCTTTGTAGCCCGTTATATTGCTTTAGTTTTGCCACAACTGATGAGAGTCCGTGACTCTAGCTTGGTCTGATATTGTCTCTTGGCATCCCTGATGCCTTTGCGGAGGTCGTACCTGGATTTCTTGTATAGGTCAGGGTCCCCTGACTTGAACGCCTCAGACCTGGCCTTCAGTAGGGAGTCAATCTCCCGATTAAGCCATGGTTTCCGGTTGGGGAAATGTATGTACTACTTTCTTTGACACGCTGTCTTCTACACATTTGCTGATGAAGTCTGTGACGGTGGTGGCACACTCATTTAGTTTGGTCGTCTTGAATGTGGACCAGTCCACTGTCTCCAAGCAGACACATAGATCTTCTGTTGCCTGGGACCAGCACTGCACGACCTTCTTAACCAGATTCTCCCGCTTAAGTTTCTGCTTGTATGCCGGGAGAAGGAACACCGTCTTATGCCCCGATTTTCCAAAGTGCAACTGGGGATGGATTGGTGTACTTTTGTGTAGCAGTGGTCGAGAGTGTTGTCGCCCCTGGTGGGACAGGATGTGTTGGTGGAATTTTGGCAGTACACCGAGATTGGCCTGGTTGAAGTCCCCGGCCACAGTGAACAAGGCCCCCGGGTGTTCTGTTTCATTGTTATTTATAGCTGTGTACAATTCGTTCAGCATTCTTCACTTCCGCCTGGGGTGGGATGTCGACCGCTGTGACAATGGCTGAAGTGAACTCACGTGGAAGGTAGTATGGATGGCACTTCAGAGTCAGGTATTTCGGGTCCTGGGGAGCAGTAATTCGCCAGGGTCGCCACAGCCAACCACCAGAGGAATTGATGAAGAGGCAAACCCCTCCACCTTTTGCTTTGCCTGATGACGCTGCGCGGTCCGTCTGGTGTATTGAATCATTGAATTTACAGTGCAGAAGGAGGCCATTCAGCCCATCGAGTCTGCACCAGCTCTTGGAAAGAGCACCCCACCCAAGCCCACCCCGTAACCCAATAACCTCGCCTCACCTTTTTTGGACTCTAAGGGCAATTTAGGATGGCCAATCCACCTAACCTGCACATCTTTGGACGGTGGGAGGAAACCGGAGCACCCGGAGGAAACCCACGCAGACACGGGGAGAACGTGCAGACTCCGCACAGACAGTGGCCAAGCCGGGAATCGAACCTGGGACCCCGGAGTTGTGAAGCAACTGTGCTAACCACTGAGAAGCCTTCAAGTTGTATTGCACAGTCCATTGAAGCAGGGGTGAACCATGTCTCTGAGAGGTAAATCTAGCGTTACGCTCATCCAGTTTGTTTTTGACCGCTTGGACGTTTGCCAGGAGTATGCTGGGGAGAGGAGTCTTGAAACCGCGTTGCTTTAGTCTCACCTGCAGAGGGATAACATTTGGGAACTCTCGATTCTCCACCAATTCCCATTCCCCGTTTCTCTGCTGGATAAGGAAGGTGTCACTCTGTGTAATGTACAAGTCAGTCAGAATTGTCAGCAAGGATTAATCAGCTCTTTCTAATTGGAGATGTTCATAAGTGGAATCTTTCAGATACTGAATGTCAGCCTTTGTACCAAAGACCAATTTGGGTCAAACCTGAGCTGTCAGAATGAACAAGGTTCAGTTCAGAATGTGATGAACAACAGCAGAATCTAACCCCTGTGGTCACCTGTGAACTTGCTGGTGTGTCAGCAGGTGGGCTAGCTGACTGAATCGCCTCGCACACACTGAACAAGTGAATGGCCTCTCCTGGGTGTGAATTCGCTGGTGGGTCAAAAGGTTGGATGAAGTGGTGAATCCTTTCTCACACACGGAGCAAATGAACGGTCTCTCGCCAGTATGAACTCGCTGGTGTGTCAGAAGATTTGATGAATTAGTGAATCCTTTCTCACACACCGAGCAGGTGAATGGTCTCTCCCCAGTGTGAACTCGCTGGTGTGTCAGCAACTGGGATAACTGAGTGAATCCCTTCCCACAAACAGAGCAGGTGAATGGTTTCTCCCCAGTGTGAACTCGCTGGTGTACCAGCAGCTCAGATGACTGAGTGAATCCCTTCCCACACACAGAACAGATGAACGGTCTCTGCCCTGTGTGAAATCGTTGGTGTCTCAGCAGAGTGGTTGACTGAGTGAATCCCTTCCCACATAGGGAGCAAGTGAACGGCTTCTCCCCAGTGTGACTGCGCCGATGCATTTCCAGTAGGGATGGGTATTTGAATCCCTTTCCACAATCCACACATTTACACGGTTTCTCCGTGGTGCTGGTGGCCTTGTGTCTCTCCAGATTGGATGATCAGTTTAAGCCTTGTCCACAGAAAACGTATGCAGATTCTCTCTGGTGCAAATGTTGCAATGTTTTATAGGCTTTGCAATCGGTTGAAGCAATCCTTACACAATCAAAGACCAATGATATTCACACCCCAGTTCATAACGTGTCAGGTCTTGATGTGATGTTTGAGTTTCCCACCTGCAAATCCTCTGCTTCTAATAACCTGATAAAACAGTTTTTAAAAATTAATCACTGTCAGTACAGGATAGAAATTCAGAAGTCAATTCCTGTTTGGTGAAATAGTTTCTACTTTCATTCCACCAAATTACTTTGTCTGATCCCAAAATCTCTACAATGTAGGAGGAGGCCATTTGGCCCATCGAGTCAGTACCAACCTTCCGAAACACCACCCCACTCAGGCCCAATGCCGTGCCCTATCCCTGGAACGACACCTAACCGTTTGTCAGAGGGGAAATTCAGCAAGGCCAGTCCACCTAACCTGCACAACTTTGGACTGTGGGAGGAAACAGAAGCATCTGGAGGCAGCCTACGCAGACACGGGGAGAATGTGCAAACTCAACGCAGTCACGCGAGGTCGGAATCAAGCTGGGTTCCTGGCACTGTGAGACAGCAGTGCTAATCACTGTGCCACCAGTTCAATTTCCAGTTTGCAAATACTCCACTTCTAATATGTTATAAATGGAGTTTATGGGCAGCACGGTGGCGCAGTGGATAGCACTGTTGCCTGATGGCGCCCGAGGTCCCAGGTTCGATCCCGGCTCTGGGTCACTGTCCGTGTGGAGTTTGCACATTCTCCCCGTGTCTGCGTGGGTTTCACCCCCACAACCCAAAGATGTGCTGGTTAGGTGGATTGGCCACGCTAAATTGCCCCTTAATTAGAAAAAATGAATTGGGCACTCTAAATTTATTTTTAAAATGGAGTTTACAAATGTAACCAGTCGGCGGCATGTGGCGCGGTGGTTAGCACTGGGTCTGCGGCCCTGAGGACCCAGGTTCGAATCCCGGCCCTGGGTCACTGTCCATGTGGAGTTTGCACATTCTCCCCGTGTCTGCGTGGGTTTCACGCCCACAACCCAAAGATGTGCTGGTTAGGTGGATTGGCCACGCTAAATTGCCCCTTAATTGGTAAAGAAAATAATTGGCTACTCTAAATTTATAAAAACCCAAATGTAACCAGTCATTCTAGTGTCAGGATTCAGAACGGACAATTCTAGCTTCCTTGGAACTTTTTTTCCCTCTCTTGTTCCCCCAAATCTGTAAATCTCCATCCCACACACTCTCTCTCTTCCCTGGGCTGAAATCCAAACAAGGTGTTGGATAATCTTTCGGTATCCTTTGAACAGATTACATAACTGGAGATAACTTCATTCATGATTGGAGACAAAACATGAATCTGAATTTTTAAAAAGGCAAAATACCACAGACGCTGGAATCTGAAACAATAATAGAATTTGCTGAAAAAACTCAGCACGACAGACAAGAGCCAAAGGATTCTGCCAGGTGTGCTGAGTTTGTCCAGAATCCTCAATTCATGAATCTGAATCACCCTGACTGAGCAGACAGAATAACAGACGTTAACCTTGTGTGCAGAACTGACAGTGTGGAGATTTTCCCAGTAGAGCCTCAGTCACCATCACTGAGACTAACTTTAAATCCCAGATTTTATTAATTTAATGGATTGGAGCCCATGTCCCCAGAACATTTTCCTGTCTCTCTGCATGATTGATGCAGTGACATTGTCACTGGGTCAGTGTCTCCCCCTGGTCTCTGTGAGGTTGTGGAGAGAAGCCGGAAGTGACGGACAGTGAGAGTGGAGAATGTTCATTGTTTTACACTGGGCTCTGGAGCCGCACTCGGGATTCGTAAACCCCGCCCCCCGGCACTGACCTCTCACCCGACACCTCACAATGCCCCGGCAATGATTGACGGCAGCTCCTGACCAATAGGAGAGGGGGCGGGGCCGGAGGACCGAGCTGGAGCGGCTGGTCCTCCAACCAATCAAAGTGAATGGAGGGGCGGGACTGGGTGAAGCATGCGCGGTGTGATTAATGGCGAATGAGAGGTTTTATTTCTCGGATCGACCATCTGTAAAGGTGGGAATGGCTGGGTGGAGAGAACGAAGGAGCAGGCGGGTGGTTGGAGAGACTTTGTGAACATGTTTTTCTAAACCGCGATCCCATGTAAATGAACCTACCGCTATCCGGGAATGGTCCCCCGCCCTTAGCACAGAGCAGGGCCGCAGCTTTCTCCCAGTTACAGACCGGGGTTAATCGCCGCCATCCTGATTGGGGGACTGGCAGAAGGGCGCATGTGCAGCCGCCATCTTTATTTGTGGACGAGCAGCAGGGCGCATGTGCAGCCGCCATCTTTATTTGTGGACGAGCAGCAAGGCGCATGTGCAGCCGCCATCTTTATTTGTGGACGAGCAGCAGGGCGCATGTGCAGCCACAAGAGAGTTTTACAGCGCGTAAAGAGGCCCTTCGGCCCATCGTGTCTGTGCCAGCCATCAATAATAATCACCTATCCATTCAATTTTTAAAAATTTAGTACCCGGTTCTTTTTTCCCCCCCAATTAAGGGGCAATTTAGCATGGCCAATTTACTTACCCTGCACATCTTTGGGTTGTGGGGTGAGACCCACGCAAACACGGGGAGAATAGGATCCGGGTCCTTGGTGCTGTGATGCAGCAGTGCTAACCACTGCACCACCATGCTGCCCCTCACCTATCCATTCTAATCCCATTTTCTAACACTTGGTCTGTAGACTTGAAAGCTAATGCATTTCAAGTGCTCATCTAAATGCTTCTTAAATGTCGTGAGGGTTCCTGACTCTCCCACCATTTCAGGCAGTGAGTTCCAGATTCCCACCACCCTCTGGGTGAAACAGTTTTCCCTCAAATCCCCTCTAAATCTCCTCATCCTTACCTTAAATCTAACCCCCAGTTGTGTGTCATTTAGTAATTGGCTGACTGGCAGAAGACAGAGAGTGGGGACAAAGGGGTATTTTCAGGATGGCAGCCAGTGACTAATGGTGTGCCTCAGAGGTGTGTTGGGACCACAACTATCTACATAAATGATCTGGGAGAAGGAACTGTTGCAATGTCTGCAGATGATAGATGGGGCAGCATGGTAGCATAGTGGTTAACACAGTTGCTTCACAGCTCCAGCTTGGGTCACTGCGGAATCTGCACGTTTTCCCCGTGTCTGCGTGGGTTTCCTCCGGGTGCTGTAGTTTCCTACCACAGTCCAAAGATGTGCAGATTAGGTGGCTTGGCTATGCTAAATTGCCCTTAGCTAAGGTGGGGTTGCTGGTTTGCGGGGATGGAGTGGAGGTGTGGGGTGCTCTTTCCGCGAGCCGGTGCAGACTCGATGGGCCAAATGGCCTCCTTCTGCACTGTAAATTCTATGATAGAAAGATATGAAGAGGGACAGGTTGTGTTGAGGAAGTGGGGAGTCTGTCTAATTCCACCTTACATCTCTTGGTCTGTCGTCCTGTAGGTAACAGCACCTCAAGCACAAATCTCATGTTCTTGATTAATAAAAGGAGTTCTTGATTAATAAAATTAGGGGTTATAGGGAAAAGGGAGGAGAATGGGGATGAGAAACATATCAGCCATGATCGAATGGTGGAGCAGACTCGATGGGACGGATGGCCTAATTCTGCTCCTATGTCTAATGGTCTTATGTCTGCTCCTATGTCTAATGGTCTTATGTCTTTAACAAAATAAAACAGCCCAAGACATGTAACAGAAATGTTACAAAGTAACATTTGACGATTAACTAAATGAGGAGGTATTCGGGTCGGTGACCAAATTTATTTTTTAATTTTTTAAAAAGAGTACCCAATTCACTTTTGCCAATTAAGGGGCAATTTAGTGTGGTCAATCCATCTAGCCTGCACATCCCACACAAACACGGGGGAAATGTGCAAACTCCACACAGACAGTGACCCAGAGCCAGGATCGAACCTAAGACCTTGGCGCCGTGAGGCAGCAGGGTTAACCCACTGCGCCAAACGTGATCAAACATTTTAAGGAAAGCAGAGGACGTGGAGAGTCAGAGAGGTTTAAAGAAGTGATTCTAGAGCTCTTGGCCTCGTCGAATGAAAGAATGGTCAGCAAAGTGGAGTGATTAAAAGCTGGAATGCTCTACTGGCCGAAATTAGATGAGTGTCGAGATCTTGGAGGGTGTGTGGCTGAAGAAGATTACAGAGGTTGGGATGATTGCAACCACAGAGGTAATTTTAAAATGTTGGTGCTTCTTAAAAGGAAGCATTTGTAGGTCAGCAAGCACAGGAAGATTTGATGTGAGTAACCATGTGAATGACCAAGTCACTGAGTATGTTTAAGTCAGAGAGAGATAGGTTCCTGATTAATAAGGAGATCAGGGATATGGGGAGAAGGCAGGAGAATGGGGATGAGAAACATATCAGCCATGATTGAATGCGGAGCAGACTTGATGGGCCGAATGGCCTAATTCTGCTCCTATGTCTTATGGTCTAACCACATGACAGCAAAGCTTTGAATGGGGGTGGGCGTTTAACTTTGGAGGCTGGTTAGAAGTGCATTTTCGGGCAGCACGGTGGCGCAGTGGGTTAGCCCTGCTACCTCACGATGCCGAGGTCCCAGGTTCGATCCCGGCTCTGGGTCACTGTCCGTGTGGAGTTTGCACATTCTCCCCGTGTTTGCGTGGGTTTTGCCCCCACAACCCAAAGATGTGCAGGGTAGATGGATTGCCAAACTAAATTGCCCCTTAATTGGAAAAAATTAATTGGGTACTCTAAACTTTAAAAAAAAGAAGTGCATTTTTTACTCATTCAGGAGATGTGGGTGTTGGTGGCTGGGCCAGTATCTATTGCCCATCCCTAATTGTTCTCGAGTTGAGAGCATTTAAGAGCCAACCACATTGCTCTGGGTCTGGAGTCACATGTAGGCCAGACTAGGTTAGGCCAGACTAGGTAAGGACAGCAATTCTCCTTCCCTGAAGGACATTACTGATCCAGTTGTGTTTTTATGACAATCCAGTAGGTTTTTCTTAGTGCCGGCCCCACAAATGACCAGATTCATTCAGCTGTTTTTGTGGGTTCTCTCTCACTCCTTATTTTCTGTTTTAAATCAATTTCACAGGATGTTAGAAGGGGAGGATTTGCAGTCAGGAAACTGAAATCAAACATCACATCAGGATCTGGTGGTGTTGTCCAAGTTGTCATAACCTAAACATCATTGGATTTTGACATGGAAGGAAAAAGCACCATTCACAGTGGAGAGAAACCGTACACGTGTTCTGTGTGTGGACGAGACTTCAGCCAATCATCTGGCCTGTCGAGACACAAGTGTAATCACAACAGGGAGAAGCCATGGAAATGTGGGGACTGTGGGAAGGGATTCAGTTACCCATCCCAGCTGGAAATTCATCAGCGTGGTCACACCGGGCAGAGGCCATTCACCTGCTCTGAGTGTGGGAAGGGATTCATTAATTCATCTAACCTGATGACACACCGAAGAGTTCACACTGCAGAGAGACCTTTTAAATGTCTGGACTGTGGGAAGTGTTATAAAAATTCTCAGGAGCTGATGTACCATCAACGTGTTCACACTGACGAGAGACCGTTCAGGTGCTCTCACTGCAGGACCGGGTTCAGACAATCATCTCATCTCACTGTACATCAGCGGATTCACTCTGGGGAGAGGCCGTTCACCTGTTCCGAGTGTGGGAAGAGATTCACTCAGTCATCCCACCTGCTGAAACACCAGCGAGCATACAAACATAAAAATTAGGAGCAGGAGTAGGCCACTCGGCCCCTCGAACCTGCCCCGCCATTCAATAAGATCATGGCTGATTTGATTGTAACATCAACCCCATGTTCCTGTCTGTCCCCACTTACCTTTCACCCCCATGTTAATCAAGAATCTCTCTAGGTCTGCCATAAAAATATTCAAAGATTCTTCTTCCACTGCCTTTTGTTTTAAATTTAAAGTACCCAATTAATTTTTTTTCCAGTTAAGGGGCAATTTAGCGTGGCCAATCCATCTAACCAGCACATCTTTGGGTTGTGGGGGTGAAACCCACGCAGACGCGGGGAGAATGTGCAAACTCTACACGGACAGTGACCCAGGGCCGGGATTCGAACCCGGGTCCTCAGCCCCGTAACCAGTGCTAACCACTGCGCCGCGTGCCGCCCTCTGCTTCCACTGTCTTTTGAGGAAGAGCTCCAGAAGCTCTTGGCCCTGAGAGAAACAAATTCTCCTCATCTCCATCTTAAATGAGCGACCCCTTATTTTTAAACAGTGACTCCTAGTTCTATATTCTCCGCCCGGAGGAAACATTCTGTCCACATCCACCCTGTCAATATCCCTTAGGATCTTAAAAGGTATTTAACAAGTCGCCTCTTGCTCTTCTGGACTCTTGTGGAATCCAAGCTAACCTATCCTCATAAGATAACCTGACCATTCCCATAATTAGTCTGGTATGGCTTCTCTGAACTGCAAAAGCATTTACAACCTTCCTTAAATAAGGAGACCAGTACTGTACACTACTCCAGATGTGGTCTTGCCAATGCCCTCTACACCTAAAGCATAACCTCCCTACTTCTGTCATCAATTCCCCTCACTATAAGCATAACATTTTATTACCTTTCCTACTTACTTGCTGTACCTGTATACCAGCCTTTTGTGATTCATGCACTAGGACACCCAGATCCTCTGCATCTCAGAGTTCTGCGCTGCAATCTAGAATCATAGAATCTCTACAGTGCAGAAGGAGGCCATTCAGCCCATTGAGTCTGCACTGACCCTCTGGAAAGAGTACGCTCCCTAGGCCCACGTCCCAACCCTATCCCCGTAACCCCACCTGAACCTTTTGGACACTAAGCGGCAATTTAGCATGGTCAATCCACCTAAATATGGGAGGAAACTGGAGCACCCGGAGGAAACCCATGCAGACCGAGGGAGAATGTGCAAACTCCCCACAGTCACCCCAGGCTGGAATTGAGCCCGGGTCCCTGGGGCGGTGAGGCAGCAGTGCTAACCACAGGGCCACTGTGCCGCCTTATCTTTCACCATTTAGATAATATAGCATCAGCTGAGAAAATTCAGAGAGAAAAAATGCAAATTGTCTTAAAGCTGCAGAGACAGCTTTCTCACTCGTCCTGTCAAAGATTAAAAATCTTGCTACAAGATGCAGGGGTGGTTGATGAAAACCACACGAGGCTCATGGAAAAGATTAGTACAAAGTGTGAAATATGTAAATAGTATCGGAGGACGACGTCACATCCTATTATGAACCTTCCCTTGGCACGTGACTTTAACGAGGTAGTTGCCATGGATCTAAAGATGTGGGACAAGGACAGAAATATTTTCATTCTAGACATGGTGACCCGATAATACATGGCAAGGGCAAAAGGGTGATTATAGGCCAAGTCATAGAGAAATGGACAGAGACTGGACCAGCTAAGTTTCTGACTGATAATGGAGGGGAATTTACTAATGACGAGTTTTGAGACGAGTGTGAAAACATGAACATTCTGGTCATGAACACCGCAGCTGAAAGTCCTTTCAGCAACGGACTCTGTGAAAGAAATCACACGGTGATCGATGAAATGATGCAGGAAATCTTAGCTGATCAGCCAAGCTGCAAGTTGACAACTGCACTGGCCGGGAGGATACCCTCTGTGCTGGACGATAGCACTTTGGTCATCAATTATCGGATTGTTTCATGAAAAGTGGTTCTCACATTAAGAGATTACCAGGGAACCGAGAAGTGGAGTGTCTTATACTATAAAGCTTTGTACAAAATAAGGAGAATCATATTTTTCTTCTTTGATTTGTTTTGAAATATTGTTTGTGAGTATTGTTACGATACCGGTTGTGATGGTTAACACCCAGTGATTAACTAGAAAAAAGGCCACAAGTTTCCATGTTTTTAAACAAAAACAAACTTTATATATAAAACAAAAAGAACATTAAAAACCAGCACTATACTGAGCACAATAGTTTATAAAGATTTATGCTATAAACCCAATTCTACTTTTTAATTTCCCCCCCACCTCCCCAAAGAGTTCCCTTTTCTAATTTTTCTCTTTGGAATTCAAGTCTTTGCATTTCTATTTCTCTTTTTCTCCCTTATTCCTTTTGTTCTCTATCAAGTTTGAGATTTTCTCTAACCTGAAATCCAGGCAATCCAACTGGATTATCAGGATTAGGCCTTTCTTCTTCCAATTACAAATTCTGTGTTATTGCAGCAACTATTTCTTGCCCCTGCTTGTAACTCCAACTTTCACTCTTTTGTTAATTCTAACAATCTCACCTCAGTAAATTTTTGAAAAAGGACAAATATTCTCCCTCAAGATGTCTTAGCAATTAACAGCCATTCTTTCTCAATAAGTACAATCAGGTTCACTGTGAAGATTTGTTAACCCAAATTTAGCAAACTCAGTTTCACTCCGAAGTTTCAAATTCCTGGGCAAGCCCACAATCTTGTTATAATCCTGGTACACACCATGAATGCTTAAAGAGAAATCTGAACATGAGTAATTAAATAGAAGAACTGCACCACAAGATTTTGCATTTTTAAATAAAAACATATTACTGTACATTGGAAATAAAAGTAAGCACCACTAACTTAACAAAATGTTAAATAATTATTTCTGATTTATCATTTAGTTGCAGCCAAGAGTTCTTTATATTCATTCACTTTTGTTGAGACCACCACAAATGCCACAGCCTTCTGGAATTCACTTTAATGTATCCTCGGGCAGTAGGGTAGCAAAGTGGGTAGCAGTGTTGCTTCACAGCTCCAGGATCCCAGTTTCGATTCCCGCTCCGGGGTCCCAGTTTCGATTCCCGGCTCCGGGGTCCCAGGTTCGATTCCCAGCTTGGGTCATTGTCTCTATGGAGTCTGCCCGTTCTCCCCGTGTCTGCGTGGATTTCCTCCGGTTTCCTTCCCCAAGACCCTAAAGACGTGCTGATAGGTGAATTGGACAATCTGAATTCTCCATCTGTGTACCCGAAGAGGCGCCGGAATGTGGCGACTAGAGGCTTTTCACAGTAACCTCATTGCAGTGTTAATGTAAGCCTACCTGTGACAATAAAGGGCAGCACGGTAGCACAAGTGGATAGCACTGTGGCTTCACAGCGCCAGGGACCCAGGTTCGATTTCCTGCTGGGTCACTGTCTGTGCGGAGTCTGCACGTTCTCCCAGTGTCTGCGTGGATTTGCTCCGGGTGCTCCGGTTTCCTCCCACAGTCCAAAGACGTGCAGGTTAGGTGGATTAGCCATGCTAAATTGCCCTTAAGTGTCAAAAAAGGTTAGGAGGGGTTATTGGGTTACGGGATAGGGTGGAAGTGAGGGCTTAAGTGGGTCGGTGCAGACTCGATGGGCCAAATGGCCTCCTTCTGCACTGTATGTTCTATGTTCTAAAGATTATTATTATCGGTATTCCAGCAACTGTTTTGAGGTACGACATTTCCTGGGTATTTTTATTTGAGACCTCACGACTATGGATTCCTCAGCTCACGGGTGAGCCTTTTAAAAAATAAATTCAGAGCACCCAATTTTTTTTCCAATTACAGGGCTATTTAGCATGGCCAATCCACCTACCCAGCACATCTTTGGGTTGTGGGGGTGAGACCCACGCAGACACGGGGAGAATGTGCAAACTCCACACAGACAGTGACCCGGGGCCGGAATGGAACCCGGGTCCTCTGCACTGTAGGCAGCAGTGCTAACCACTGCGCCACCCTGGATGATTTGATCAGACTGTTCCCCAGTCAGCTCACAAAGATTCTTCACAGCTCTTACAGAGTTAACTCTTCAAACTGACTGGTTTCTGCCACAATACTGCCTTTTACTGTGCGGAACACAGGCGATTTCTTCCGATATCTCCAAGTTATGTAAATCTTAACATAAGAACTAGGAGCAGGAGTAGGCCATCTGGCCCCTCGAGCCTGCTCCGCCATTCAATGAGATCATGGCTGATCTTTTGTGGACTCAGCTCCACTTTCCGGCCCGAACACCATAACCCTTAATCCCTTTTATTCTTCAAAAAACTATCTTTATCTTAAAAACATTTAATGAAGGAGCCTCTACTGCTTCACTGGGCAAGGAATTCCATAGATTCACAACCCTTTGGGTGAAGAAGTTCCTCCTAAACTCAGTCCTAAATCTACTTCCCCTTATTTTGAGGCTGTGCCCCCTAGTTCTTTCACCCGCCAGTGGAAACAACCTGCCCGCATCTATCCTATCTATTCCCTTCATAATTTTATATGTTTCTATAAGATCCCCCCTCACCCTTCTAAATTCCAAAAAGTACAGTCCCTGTCTACTCAACCTCTCCTCGGAAGGAATAACAGGAAGACAGAGTACTGGGCTAATGGTAAGATTCTTGGCAGTGTGGATGAGCAGAGAGATCTCGGTGTCCATGTACATAGATCCCTGAAAGTTGCCACTCAGGTTGAGAGGGTTGTTAAGAAGGCGTACGGTGGGTTAGCTTTTATTGGTAGAGGGATTGAGTTTCGGAGCCATGAGGTCATGTTGCAGCTGTACAAAACTCTGGTGCAGCCGCATTTAGAGTATTGCGTGCAATTCTGGTCACCGCATTATAGGAAGGATATGGAAGCATTGGAAAGGGTGCAGAGGAGATTTGCCAGAATGTTGCCTGGTATGGAGGAAAAATCTTATGAAGGCTGAGGGACTTGAGGCTGTTTTCGTTAGAGAGAAGAAGGTTAAGAGGTGACTTAATTGAGGCATACAAGATGATCAGAGGATTGGATAGGGTGGACAGTGAGAGCCTTTTTCCTCGGATGGTGATGTCTAGCATGAGGGGACATAGCTTTAAATTGAGGGGAGATAGACATAAGACAGATGTCAGAGGTAGGTTCTTTCCTCAGAGTAGTAAGGGTGTGGAATGCCCTGCCTGCAACAGTAGTGGACTCGCCAACACTAAGGGTATTCAAATGGTCATTGGATAGACATATGGACGATAAGGGAATAGTGTAAATGGGCTTTAGTGGTTTCACAGGTTGGCGCAACATCGAGGGCCGAAGGGCCTGTACTGCACTGTAATGTTCTATGTTCGTAATCCAACCCCTTCAGCTCTGGGATTAACCTAGTGAATCTCCTCTGCACACCCTCCAAATCCTCCAGCTTCTTTACTCCTCACCAACTCAAATTACAATATTACACAAGATCAAATATGTAACTACTTATGTGAAACACCCAGGTAAACTGAACAAAAGAACATTCTGAACCACAAGCCCATCCTCATGGCAAAGTGGCATTCGTTGTGAGAAAATGAAAAGCAATCAAAATGTAATTTATTGTCCAAACACACCTTTGTTTTGTGATCCGTACGGACTATGAAATGAGATTTTGCAATATGGCTCAGAAAACAGCAACCTACTGGAAGCGAAATTATGAGAATGGCCAGTCCAGCATAAAGAAATTCTCTCACTTCACCAACTTGTCAGAATGGTCATGGTTCAGTCCTGGACGTGATTAACAGCAGCAATGACAATAGAATCCAACCCCTGTTATCACGTGTGAACCCGTTGGTGTCTCAGCAGGAGGGAGGACCATGTGAATGTCTTCCCACACACAGAACAGGTGAATGGCCTCTCCCTGGTGTGGACACGCTGGTGTTCCTGCAGGCTGGATAACCGGCTGAATCCCTTTCCGCACACAGCGCAGGTGAACGGTCTCTCTCCAGTGTGAACCCGCTGGTGTGTCAGGAGGTTGGATGACTGAGTGAATCTTTTCCCACATTCAAAGCAGGTGAATGACCTCTCTCCAGTGTGAACTCGCTGGTGTGTCAGAAGGTTGGATGACTGAGTGAATCCCTTCCCACACTCAGAACAAGTAAACGGTCTCTCCCTGGTGTGAACTCGCTGGTGTGTCAGCAGGTTGGTTGACTGAGTGAATCCCTTCCCACACTCAGTGCAGGTGAACGGCCTCTCCCCAGTGTGAACTCGCTGGTGTGACTGCAGGGTGGATGACTTGCTAAACCCCTGCCCACATGTGGAGCAGGTGAACGGTCTCTCCCCAGTGTGAACACGCCGATGAGTTTCCAGATCAGACGGGCAACGGAATCCCTTCCCACAATCCCCACATTTCCATCTTTTGTCCATGCTGCTGGTGTCATGTACCTCTCCAGTTCAGATGATCAGTTCAAGACTCATCCACACAGAACACGGGTATGGTCTCTCCCCACTGAATGGTGTGATGTTTTTCAGGCTGTGTAACTGGTTAAAGCTCTTTCCACAGTCAGTTCACTGGAACAATCTCACTCGGATGTGTGCGTCTCGGTACTCTTCCAGTAACACTGATATTTTGAACCGCTTGAAGCAGAAGGAACAAACATTTCTTCTTCTAGATTTAAAGGCTGGTGTTATTCAAGTCCTGATGAAGCGAGTGGCTGTCAGATCTCGAGTTAGATTCAAGGCTGCAAATCCTCCCTTCTAATATCCTGTTAAAGGAATTGACAAAAGTCATCACTGTCAATGTAGGATGGAAATTCAGAACAGACAATTCTAGTTTCTATGGAACATTTCTTATTCCCCCAAATCAGTAAATTCCCACACACTCTCCCACCATTCTCACTCTGCCGTACCTAATAATCATCCTCCCAATTCTCCCCAAGGTGATCGACAGATTCTATACACAAAATGAAAAAATGAAAATCGCTTATTGTCACAAGTAGGCTTCAAATGGAGTTACTGTGAAAAGCCCCCAGTCGCCACATTCCGGCGCCTGTTCGGGGAGGCGGTTACGGGAATTGAACCGTGCTGCTGGCCTGACTTGGTCTGCTTTCAAAGCCAGCGATTTAGCCCAGTGCTAAACAGCCCCTCGAACTGACATGATATATATTCATGTGATATACAGTAGTGTATTACTTGATTAGAAATGCATGACGGGATGTGAGGAAGAACTTTATTTTAGTGGTTCACAGCCTGTGGGAATGATAAACCAGAGATCACAGAATCATAGATTTGTTACGGTGCAGAAAGAGGCCATTCAGTCCATCATTTCTGCATCTGCTAACCAAACGAGCATTGTGATTCTCCTGCCTTTTCTCTGTATCTTCCACATTGTCTCTATTAGGGCAGCACAGTAGCACAGTGGTTAGCACAGTTATTTCACAGCGCCAGGGACCCGGGTTCGATTCCCGGCTTAGGTGACTGTCTGTGCGGAGTCTGCATGTTCTCCTTGTGTCGAAGTGGGTTTCCTCCGGGTGCTCCGGTTTCCTCCTGCAAGTCCCGAAAGCGTGCTTGTTTGGTGAAGGCTGATGCAAAGTAACTATTCAGCTCGTCTGCCATTTCTTTGTTTCCTATTATTACTTCTCCAGCCACGTTTTTCCATGAAAGATGTGCTTGTTCGGTAAATTGGATATTCTGAATTCTCCCTCTGTGTACCCGAAAAGGCGCCGAAATGTGGCGACTAGGGGCTTTTCAAAGTAACTTCACTTGTGACACTAATAAAGATTATTATTATTATTATTAAAGCTAATGCAACACTCCTGTTCAAAAAGGGAGAAAGGCAGAAAATGGGAAACTATAGACCAGTTAGTTTAACGTCTGCCATTGGGAAGTTGTTGGAATCCATTATTGAGGAAATAGCAACTGAACATTTGGAAAGTCAAAACGCATCCATCATAGAATTTACAGTGCAGAAGGAGGCCATTCGGCCCATCGAGTCTACACCGGCTCTTGGAAAGAGCACCCTACCCAAGCCCACACTTCCACCCTATCCCCATAACCCAGTAACCCCACCCAGCACCAAGGGCAATTTTGAACACTAAGGGCAATTTATCATGGCCAATCCACCTAACCTGCACATCTTTGGACTGTGGGAGGAAACCGGAGCCCCCGGAGGAAACCCACGCACACACGGAGAGGATGTGCAGACTCCGCACAGACAGTGACTCAAGCCGGAATCGAACCTGGGACCCTGGAGCTGTGAAGCAATTGTGCTATCCACAATGCTACCGTGCTGCCATCAGTCAGCATGGTTTTCTGAAGGGTAAATTGTGTTTGACTAATTTCCTCAAGTTCTTTGAAGTACTACACGCCTTATGCTTCATCCTATGTCTATGTATTTACATTGTGTATCTATCGTTTGTCCTACGTTTTTCATGTGGAGCGATTTGTCTGGCTGTACACAGAATAATACTTTTCACTGTACCTCGATACATGTGACAATAAATCTAATTCCAAATCCAGATGTAACGAACAAAGTAGGTAATGTGGGTCCTGTAGATGTAGTTATCCAGACTTCCAGAAGACATTTGATAAGGTACCGCACAAAAAGGTCAATACACAAAGGAAGGTCGCACGGGGCTGGGGTAATATATTAGCTTGGGATTAGAGGATTGACTAACCAACAGAAAGCAGAGAGTGGGGATAAATGGGTATTTTTTCTGGTTGTCAGCTGTAACCAGTGGTGTACCTCAGGGTTTGGTCCTCGGGCACCAACTATTTACAATACGTATGAATGACTTGAATGCAGAGATAGAATGTACTATCGCCAAATTTGCAATGACACTAAAATAGGTGGGAAAGCAAGTTGCAATGAGGAAATAAGAATCTTACCAATGAATAGGGTAGATTAGGTGACTGGGCCAAAATCTGGCAGATGGAATTTAATGTGGATATGTGAAGCTTTCCATTTTGGTCGGAAGAATAAAAAAGCAACTTATCTAAATGGAGAGAAAAGTCAAAATGATTTGGTGCAGAGGTATCTGGATGTCCTTGTGCATGAATGCCAAAAAGTAAGTGCAGGTGCAGCAGGTATTAGGAATGCAATTAGAATTTGGCATTCATTGGTGATGGAACACAGTCTAAAAGTAGGAAAGTGCTGTTGCAACTGTATCGGGCACTGGTGAGACTGCATCTGGAGAACTGCACACAGTTTTGGTCCCCTTACTTGAAGCATTGGATGCAATTCAGAGAAAGTTCGCCAGATTGATGCCAGGGATGTCTTATGACGACAGACTGAGCTGTTTATTTCTGTACTCACTGGAGTTTAGAAGGATGAGAGGAGATCTAATTGAGGTGTATAAAATGCTAAAGAGGATTGACAGGGCAGACATAGAACATAGAAAAATACAGCACAGAACAGGCCCTTCGGCCCACGATGTTCTGCCGAACCTTTGTCCGAGATTAATCATAGATGATCATAGAATTTACAGTGCAGAAGGAGGCCATTCGGCCCATTGAGTCTGCACCGGCTCTTGGAAAGAGCACCCTACCCAAGGTCAACACCTCCACCCCATCCCCATAACCCAGTAACCCCACCCAACACTAAGAGCAATTTTGGACACTAAGGGCAATTTATCTTAGCCAATCCACCTAACCTGCACATCTTTGGACTGTGGGAGGAAACCGGAGCACCCGGAGGAAACCCACGCAGACACGGGGAGAACGTGCAGACTCCGCACAGACAGTGACCAAGCCGGAATTGAACCTGGGACCCTGGAGCTGTGAAGCAATTGTGCTATCCACAATGCTACCATTCTGCCCTTAAGAACAAATTAATCTACACTATATCATTCTACCGTGATCCATATACCTATCCAATAGCTGCTTGAAGGTCCCTAATGTTTCCGACTCAACTACTTCCACAGGCAGTGCATTCCATGCCCCCACTACTCTCTGGGTAAAGAACCTACCTCTGACATCCCCCCCCCCTATATCTTCCACCATTCACCTTAAATTTATGTCCCCTTGTAATGGTTTGTTCTACCCAGGGAAAAATCTCTGACTGTCTGCTCTATCTATTCCCCTGATCATCTTATAAACCTCTGTCAAGTCGCCCCTCATCCTTCTCCGTTCTAATGAGAAAAGGCCTAGCACCCTCAACCTTTCCTCGTAAGACCTACTCTCCATTCCAGGCAACATCCTGGTAAATCTCCTTTGCACCTTTTCCAAAGCTTCCACATCCTTCCTAAAATGATCATGTGGAGATGCTGGCGTTGGACTGGGGTGAGCACAGTACGAAGTCTTACAACACCAGGTTAAAGTCCAACAGGTTTGTTTCGATGTCACTAGCTTTCGGAGCGCTGCTCCTTCCTCAGGTGAATGAAGAGGTCTGTCCAGAAACACATATATAGACAAATTCAAAGATGCCACACAATGCTTGGAATGCGACCATTAGCAGGTGATTAAATCTTTACAGATCCAGAGATGGGGTAACCCCAGGTTAAAGAGGTGTGAATTGTATCAAGCCAGGACAGTTGGTAGGATTTCGCAGGCCAGATGGTGGGGGATTAATGTAATGCAACATGAATCCCAGGTCCCGGTTGAGGCCGCACTCATGTGTGCGGAACTTGGCTATAAGTTTCTGCTCGGCGATTCTGCGTTGTCGCGCGTCCTGCAGTCTTCAGAACAGTGGCCACGACACCACACAACCCTGCCATGGCAATCTCTGCAAGACATGCCAGATCATCGACATGGATACCACCATTACACGTGAGAATACCACCCACCAGGTACGCGGTACATACTCGTGCGACTTGGCCAACGTTGTCTACCTCATACGCTGCAGGAAAGGATGTCCCGAAGCGTGGTACATTGGCGAGACCATGCAGACGCTGCGACAACGGATGAACAGACATCGCGCAACAATCGCCAGACAGGAATGTTCCCTTCCAGTCGGGGAACACTTCAGCAGTCAAGGGCATTCAGCCTCTGATCTCCGGGTAAGCGTTCTCCAAGGCGGCCTTCAGGACGCGCGACAACGCAGAATCGCCGAGCAGAAACTTATAGCCAAGTTCCGCACACATGAGTGCGGCCTCAACCGGGACCTGGGATTCATGTTGCATTACATTAATCCCCCACCATCTGGCCTGCGAAATCCTACCAACTGTCCTGGCTTGATACAATTCACACCTCTTTAACCTGGGGTTACCCCATCTCTGGATCTGTAAAGATTTAATCACCTGCTAATGGTCGCATTCCAAGCATTGTTTGGCATCTTTGAATTTGTCTATATATGTGTTTCTGGAACATACCTCTTCATTCACCTGAGGAAGGAGCAGCGCTCCGAAAGCTAGTGACATCGAAACAAACCTGTTGGACTTTAACCTGGTGTTGTAAGACTTCGTACTGTTCCTAAAATGAGGCGACCAGAACTGTACACAGTACTCCGAATGTGGCCTTACCAAGGTTTTGTACAGCTGCATCATCACCTCACGGCTCTTAAATTCAATCCCTCTGTTAATGAACGCTAGCACACCATAGGCCTTCTTCACAGCTCTATCCACTTGAGTGGTAACTTTCAAAGATGTATGAACATAGACCCCAAGATCTCTCTGCTCCTCCACATTGCCAAGAACTCTACTGTTAACTCTGTATTCCGCATTCATATTTGTCCTTCCAAAATGGACAACCTCACACTTTTCAGGGTTAAACTCCATCTGCCACTTCTCAGCCCAGCTCTGCAGCCTATCTATGTCTCTTTACAACCGACAACAGCCGGTCACTATCCACAACTCCACCAACCTTCGTATCGTCTGCAAATTTACTGACCCAGCCTTTAACTCCCTCATCCAAGTCATTAATGAAAATCACAAACAGCAGAGGACCCAGAACTGATCCCTGCGGTACGCCACTGGTAACTGGGATCCAGGCTGAATATTTGCCATCCACCACCACTCTCTGACTTCTATCGGTTAGCCAGTTCGTTATCCAACTGGCCAAATTTCCCACTATCCCATGCTTCCTTACTTTCTGCATAAGCCTACCATGGGGAACCTTATCAAATGCTTTGCTAAAATCAATGTACACTACACCCACTGCTTTACCTTCATCCACATGCTTGGTCACCTCCTCAACGAATTCAATAAGACTTGTAAGGCAAGACCTACCCCTCACAAATCCGTGCTGACTATCCCTAATCAAGCAGTGTCTTTCCAGATGCTCAGAAATCCTATCCCTCAGTACCCTTTCCATTACTTTGCCTACCACCGAAGTAAGACTAAGTGGCCTGTATTCCCTTTTTTGAACAGGGGCACGACATTCGCCGCCACTCTCCAATCCCCGTGGAGCAGATGTGTTCCCTCGGTGGACATTGCAGAATGAGAGGCCATAGTTTTACGCTAAGGGGTGGCATATTTAAAACAGAAATTAGGAGGAATTACTTCACTCAAAGGGGTCGTGAATCTGTGGAATTCTTTATCTCAGAGCAGTGGACTTCAGGACACTAAATAAATCTAAGGAGAAGATAGATCCGTTTGTCATAAGTAGAGGGATGAAGGGTTATGGGGAGTGGACAGGAAAGTGGAGATGAGATGAGATCAACCATGATCGTATTGAATAGCAGAGTAAGTTCAAGGGGCTGAATTGCCTCCTCCTGCTCCCAGTCCTTATGTTTTTATTCAAATAATCATTCAATGCCCTGATTGAGCCTGCCTCCACCACACTTCCAGGCAGTACATTCCAAACCCGAACCGCTCATGTAAAAACATTTTTTTCTCACAACACCTTTGCTTCTTTCACAAATCAGTTTATATGTGTCCTCTCGTTCTTGATTCTTTTAGAAGTGGTAAGTTTCTCGCTCATGATTTTAAACATCTCTATCAAAACTTCTCTTCCTCCTCTTTTCTTCCAGAACAGTCCCAAGCTCTCCCAATGAATCCTCACAACTGAAGTCTCTCATCCCTGGAAATCACAGCATGGTCTCACCGCGCATGCGCACCGCTGCACCTTGCCCCCTAGAAAGATGGCGGCCGGTAACCGGGGCCTGTCGTCAGGCTCAGACGCCCGGCCGCTGCCCCATTTGGATTGAACGAGAGACTAATATAGTCTTAATCCTGATCTTGGGCCTCCACTGGATGTTTATGAAACCTCCCCACCCATTCTACCGCCTTCATTACCTTCCTATAATCAGTCGCTCGTCACCAAATGCAGAGTCCAGATGACCACCTCACTGCAGCACAAGCAGTTTAAATGCGCATGCACCAGTTTAAACCAGTACCGCGCATGCTCAAGAGAAAGACCTCAATGCGCATGGGCCTTCCACAATCCACCACTACGCCTGCGCCAGGGATTCCTACATTGAGTTTAGGGCACAGCTGTTTTAAAAAATAAATTTAGAGCACCTACTTCATTTTTTTCCAATTAAGGGGCAATTTAGCATCTCCAATCCACCTACCCTGCACATCTTTTCGGGTTGTGGGGGTGAGACCCACGCAGACACGGGGAGAATGTGCAAACTTGACACACGGACAGTGACCCGGGATCGAACCCAGGTCCTGGGCGCCATGAGGCAGCAGTGCTAACCACTGCACCACCCATTTGGGACACGTTCTGTATCGCCGGGAACGCTGTGTCAGAACCCCATCATTGAGAGATGATATTGTTGCACAGAAAATTATCATATGTGATCTGATTTTGATGGAGCCAACGGGCCAAGGTATAAAATTATTAAATTAATTGATACAGCAACCAAAGTGATCCTCCACCATAGTTCTGTCCTGAGTGTAATTAACAGCAGATTAAATCACTAGAGTTAAATGTGAACTCACTGGAGTCACAACAACTGGGGTTAACTGGGGATTTATTCCCCCCATACATTGGGGTGGCATGGTGGTGCAGTGATTAGCACTGCTACCTCACAGGGACGCAAGTTTGATTCTGACCTCAGGTGACTGTGTGGAGTTTGTATTTTCTCCCCGTATCTGCATTGGGTTTCCTCCAAGTGCTCCAGTTTCCTCCCACAGTCCAAACATATACAGGTTAGGTGGATTGCCCATGATAAATTGCCCCTTCGTGTCCAAAGGTTGGGTGGGGATACAGGGTAGAGCGGGGATTGGGCCAGGTAGAGTGCTGTTTCAAAGGGTCGGTGCAGACTCAATGGGCCGAATAGCCTCCTTCTGCACTGTAGAAATTCTATGATTCTATGAAACATTAAAACTATGTCTTGTCGGTAAGAGTCCGCTAATTGTGGATCAAATCCTATTGTCATGTGAGAGTACCTTTAAGAAATAGGTGTTTATCAGTGATGTCAGAGTGTGGGTGGAGTTGGGCTGTCTGTCAGTTTTTTACTTTCGTTTTAGGCTGCTGCAGGGTGTGTTTTAGTTTTGTTTTTAGAGCTGGATCACTGCAGTCACAGCCAGAAGGGGTATTAGTCTCTCTCTCTGTAATCTAAAGCCTGTAAATCGATCCTTTGGTGATTTAAAACTAATAACTGCTCTCAGTAGGGACTTTAACCTGATATGCTTCTGTTTAAAGGTTTTTTAAAAAGTCTTATGGATGTTAAAAGGAGAGCTTAAGGATTACTTAGTGTTGTATTCTTTGGGGGTTGTATTTGAATTAATGGTTGCTAAGATGTTCACTGTATGTTTTAAAAAGGTTAACTTGAGTTCATGGAATAAACATTGTTTTGCTTTAAAAAATACTTTTTCCATTCTTGCTGTACCACACCTGTAGAGTGGGCCGTGTGCTCCCCATACCACAATCTATTAAATGTCGTGGGTCAGGTGAACTCCATGATACACTTTGGGGTTCTCTAAACCCTGGCCCATAACACTACGAATTTTATCGCTGGTGTGCAAAGATGTGCAGTTTAGGTGGATTGATCATGATCATTGTGCGGAATTATGGGGCTAGGGCAGGGGAGTGGGCCTCGGTAGAATGTTCTTACGGAGGGTTGGTGCACACTCGATGAGCCAAATAGCCTGCTTTTGCACTGTAGGGATTCCATGGTTTATATGGTGTGAACAAGTGGACGATTTGAATAAATCCCATTACACACACATGTAGTATCTGTGTGGTCACTCTCCAGTATGACTGTGCTGCTGTGTCAGTAAATGGGATAACTGAGTGAATCCATTTCCACGTTCAGCTGGTAGGAGGCATTTTGGCACAGTGGTAATGTCACTGGACTAGTAATCCAGAGGCTCAGGCTAATGTACCGAGGACACAAGTTCAAATACCACTCCGGCAGCGTGTGGAATTTAAATTCAATGAGTGAAATCTAGAATTGAAAGCTCAACTCAGTAATTCTGAACATGAAACTACCATCAACTGTCATTAAAAAAAAATCTGTCTCACCAATGTACTTCAGAGAAAGAAATCTGCCATCTTTGCCTGGCCTGGCCGACAAGGTGACTCTGAACTATCTTTGAAAATAGCTGTGCAAGTCTCTCAGTTTAAGTGAATTTAGGGATGGGAAACTAATGGTGGCCTTACCAGTGATGCCCACATTGAATATTGGACAGCAGAATCAAAATTACATTTAATTTTAATTTTTTTTTTTAAGTACCTGTGATAAAGCCAGGGGAGTCCAACGAGCTTCTTAAAAGTCCTTTATTTCAGCAACACCATCATACATGCACAGGGCCCGGTTCCCTTTCACCGGGTCCTCATTCCTTTTTAGCTGGCTCTACAGCTGCCTGCCTTTTATGCTAGTGCTAAGTTAACTCATTCCAATTGAACACGGTGAACAATCATCCCCAGGTGGACGAGTCCTGTGCAGGTTATTACAGTAACCAATTCATTTTTTCCAATTAAGGGGCAATTTAGCGTGTCCAATCCACCTAACCTGCACATCTTTGGGTTGTGGGGGCGAAACCCACGCAAACACGGGGAGAATGTGCAAACTCCACACGGACAGTGACCCAGAGCCGGGATCGAACCTGGGACCTCGGCGCCGTGAGACTGCAGGGCTAACCCACTGCGCCACCGTGCTGCCAAAATTATATTTATAAGGGTGCCATGGGGGCAAGCACAGGAAGGTCATGTCTCACCAACTTTTTTTTTTTAATTTGTTTTTATTAAAGCTTTTGTCAAATAGAATTTTTACATAACCAATAACAGAAAATTAAAAGGAAAATATTTAACAAAACTAGGTGGCTGTTATCATTATACAAAAAGAGAATAAACATTAAATAAACAGCCTCCTGCAGTTCTTGGTAGATGTCCGACACCTTCCCCTCTCCTACCCAGATACCAGACACCACCCTGTCCTGTATCCTACGAGGGGTAAGCAACGAAAATGTCCCCACCTGTTTTTTGAGAAAGTTGCGAACTTGGAGGTATCTGAAGGCGTTTACAGGGAGCAGACTGAATTTCTCCTCCAGCGCCTTCAAGTTAGAGAAAGTTCCAGCTATGAACAGGTCTCCCATCCTTCTAATGCCTGCCCTGTAGCTTTGGAAACCCCCCGTCTATCTTGCCCGGAACAAATCTATGATTGTTCCGTATCGGGGTCAAAACTGAGGCCCCCTCCTCCTTCCTGTGCCTTCTCAGCTGACCCCAGACCCTCCCCCGACTGCGCTCCAAAAACAGTCTTTTAACACACTTGTTTGCCCACACAAATCCCGTGATAATCCTGTTCACCTGCTTGTAGAAGGATTTGGGGATGAAGATGGGAAGGCACTGGAAAACGAACAGGAATCTGGGGAGGACCGTCATTTTCACGGTCTGCACCCTTCCCGCCAGGGAAAGCGGGACGATGTCCCACCTTTTAAAGTCTCCCTCCATCTGCTCTACAAGCTGAGATAGATTGAGCCTGTGTAGGGCATCCCAGTTCCTAGCCACCTGTATACCGAGGTAACGAAAGCTCCTCTCCACCATCTTGAGCGGGAGCTCTCCCCAGTCTCTCCTCCTGACCCCTAGCGTGGATTACAAACAGCTCACTTTTCCCCACATTCAACTTGTATCCCGAGAAGCTCCCAAAGTCCCTTACGATCCGCATGACCTCCCCCATCCCCTCTAGCGGGTCCGAAATATACAATAGCAGGTCGTCTGCGTAGAGCGAAACCCAGTGCTCCTCTCCCCCCCAAACCAGCCCCCTCCAGTTCCTTTACGTCCTCAGCGCTATGGCCAACGGCTCAATTGCCAGGGCAAACAGTAGCGGGGATAGGGGGTACCCTGCCTCGTCCCTCGGTGCAGCCTAAAATACTCCGACCTCAGCCGGTTCGTGGATACACTTGCTACGGGGGCCTGATACAATAGCTTGACCCACCCTCTGAATCCCTCACCGAATCCAAACCTACCTAACGCCTCCCACAGGTACTCCCACTCCACCCGGTCAAATACTTTTTCTGCATCCATTGCAGCCACTACTTCTGCGTCCCCTCCTTCTGAGGGCATCATGATAATGTTTAGGAGCCTCCTCACATTTGTGTTCAATTGCCTGCCCTTGACGAAAGCCGTCTGATCATCAGCAATCACTCCCGGGACACAGTCCTCTATTCTAGTAGCCAAAACTTTAGTCAGCAGTTTGGCATCCACGTTCAGGAGCGATATTGGCCTGTAGAACCCACACTGAAGTGGATCCTTCTCCCTCTTCAGGATGAGCAAGATCAGGGGGGAGGGTTCCTCTCTCCTTTGCCTCGTTAAAGGCTCTTAGCAGGAGTGGGCTCAGCAGCTCTGAGAATTCCTTGTAGAATTCTACAGGGAAGCCATCCGGACCAGGGGCCTTGCCCGACTGCGTACTTTCTAGGCCCTTAACTTTCTCCTCCAACTCAATCGGGGCCCCCAGTCCCTCCGCCCGCTCTTCGTCCACCCTTGGGAACCTCAATTGGTCCATAAATTGCTTCATCCCTTCCCCTCCCACCGGGGGCTCTGACTCGTACAGTTTACAATAAAACTCATTGAAGACTTTGTTGATGTTCTCTGGGCCCAAGACCATGTTACCTGCCTTATCCCTAACTCCCCCATTCTCCCTGGCTGCCTGTGTCTCACCAACTTGATTGAGTTTTTTTGAAGCGGTGACAAAGAAAATTGATGAGGGATGGGCTATAGATGTAGTTTACATGGACTTTAGTAAAGTGTTTGACAACGTTCCACATGGCAGACTGGTACAAAAACTAAAATCACATGGGATTCGGGGTGGGCTGGCTAGATGAACACAGAATTGGCTTGGTTGCAGAAAACAGAGAGTAGCGGTGGAAGTGTTTTTTTTCAGAATGGAAATCTGTAGCTAGTGTTGTTCCACACGGATCAGTACTGGGACCTCTGTTGTTTGTAGTATATATAAATGATCTGGAGGAAAATGTGGGTAGTCTGATTAGCAAATTTGTGGATGATACAAAGATTGGCAGAGTTGCTGATAGTGCCGAGGATTAGTTTTATCATAGATTATCATAGAATTTACAGTGCAGAAGGAGGCCATTCAGCCCATCGAGTCTGCACCGGCTCTTGGAAAGAGCAACCTACCCAAGGTCAACACCTCCACCCTATCCCAGTAACCCCACCCAACACTAAGGGCAATTTTGGACACTAAGGGCAATTTATCATGGCTAATCCAGCTAACCTGCACATCTTTGGAGGAAACCGGAGCACCCGGTGGAAACCCACGCTCACACGGGGAGGATGTGCAGACTCCGCACAGACAGTGACCCAAGCCGGAATCGAACCTGGGACCCTGGAGCTGTGAAGCAATTGTGCTATCCACAATGCTACCATGCTGCAATCAGAGGATTGGCACAGTGGTTTGCACTGCTGCCTATGGCCCTGAGTTCGGTCCCGGCCTCAGGTCACTGTCTGTGTGGAGTTTGCATACTCTCCCCGTGTCTGCGTGGGTCTGACCTCTACAACCCAAAGATGTGCAGTGCAGGTGGATTTGCTACATTAAATTGCCCCGTAATTGGAAAAAAATAATTTGGTACTCTAATTTTTAAAAAAAAGGATTGTCAGAGGATATAGCAGGATATAGATCGATTGGAGACTTGGGCAAATAAATGGCAGATGGAGTTTAATCAAGACAATGCGATGTGATGCATTTTGGAGGATCAAATCTAGATATGAATTATACTGTAAATGACAGAACCAGTAGGAACATTAACATACAGTGGGCAGCACGGTAGCATTGTGGATAGCACAATTGCTTCACAGCTTCAGGGTCCCAGGTTCGATTCCGGCTTGGGTCACTGTCTGTGCGGAGTCTGCACATCCTCCCCGTGTGTGCGTGGGTTTCCTCCGGGTGCTCCGGTTTCCTCCCACAGTCCAAAGATGTGCAGGCTAGGTTGATTGGCCATGATAAATTGCCCTTAGTGTCCAAAATTGCCCTTCGTGTTGTGTGGGGTTACTGGGTTATGGGGATAGGGTGGAGGTGTTGACCTTGGGTAGGGTGCTCTTTCCAAGGGCCGGTGCAGACTCGATGGGCCGAATGGCCTCCTTCTGCACTGTAAATTGTATGGTACAGAGGGATCTGGGCGTGTCTTTCCTAGTTCCCTAAATGTTGCATTACTGGTGACCAAGGGTGATGAAGAAGGCATATGGCATGCTTGCCTTCATCAGCAAGGGCATTGAGTACAGGAGTTGGGAAATCATCTTGCAGCTATATAAAACCTTGGTTAGGCTGCATTTCGAACATTGCGTGCAGTTCTGGTCATCACATTATCAGAAGGATGTGGAAGCTTTGGAGAGAGTGCAAAGAAGGTTCACCAGGATGTTGCCTGGTCTCGAGGGTGTTGGCTATGAGGAGAGGTTGAATATACTAGGATTGTTTTCACTGGAAAGACAGAGGCAGAGGGGAGACCTGATAGAAGTCTTTAAAAAAACGAGAGGCATAGACAGGGTGGATAGTCAGAGGCTTTTTCCAACGGTGGAAGTTTCAATTATAAGGAGGCACAGGTTCAAGGTGAAAGGCGGAAAGTTTAAGAGAGATGTGCGGCGTACGTTTTTCACACAGAGTAGTGGGTGCCTGGAGCGTGCTGCCAGAGGATGTGGTGGAAGCAGGCACATTAGCAACATTTACAAGGCATCTGGATGGGTTCATGAATAGGGAGGAAATTGAGGGATACAAACAGAGTAAGGGCAGAAGGTATTTTTCGTTCGGGCATCATGATTGGCACAGGCTTGGAGGGCCAAAGTCCTGTTCCTGTGCTGTACTTTTCTTTGTTTCAGCTTTGACAAAGGGTCACCTGGACTAGAAACGCCAGCTCTTTTCTCTCCCTACAGATGCTGCCAGACCGGCTGAGATTTTCCAGCGTTTTCTCTTTGGTTTCAGATTCCAGCATCCGCAGTAATTTGCTATTATTTCTTTGTTCTTTGTTCTCTTTATTCTTTGCTCACTGCCTCACAGAGCCAGAGACCCGGATTCAATTATGGCCTTGGGTGACTGTCTGTGTGGAGTTTGCACCTTCTCCCCGTGTCTGTGTGGGTTTTCTCCGGGTGCTCTGGTTTCCTCCCACAATCCAAAGATTCTTCCCAGCATTTCCTTCTCGTGAATCAGAGTGGAAAAAAAAAATGAAATGAAAATCACTTATTGTCACGAGTGGGCTTCAAATGAAGTTACTGTGAAAAGCCCCTAGTCGCCACATTCCGGCGCCTGTTCGGGGAGGCTGGTACGGGAATTGAACCGTGCTGCTGGCCTGCCTTGGTCTGCTTTCAAAGCCAGCGATTTAGCCCTGTGCTAAACAGCCCCTGTGTGCTAAACAGCCCCTGTGTGCTAAACAGCCCCTGTGTGCTAAACAGCCCCTGTGTGCTAAACAGCCCCTGTGTGCTAAACAGCCCCTGTGTGCTAAACAGCCCCTGTGTGCTAAACAGCCCCTGTGTGCTAAACAGCCCCTGTGTGCTAAACAGCCCCTGTGTGCTAAACAGCCCCTGTGTGCTAAACAGCCCCTGTGTGCTAAACAGCCCCTGTGTGCTAAACAGCCCCTGTGAGAGATGTATGGTCAGTTCCCCTCAGTGAGGAGGAACTACTTCTCGCAGAGGGTGGTGAATTTGTGGAACTCGCTGCCCCATAGTGCGGTGGAATCAGAGTCATTAAATGGTTTCAAGAAGGAGATAGATATATTTATGATTTTTAAAATGGGTTAAAGGGATATGGGGAACAGGTAGGGAGGTGGATTCGAGACCAGGGAGACATCAGACAGATTGCGTGGTGGCGCAGGCTTGAAGGGCTGAATTGCCCACTTTGGCTCCTAATTTCTATGCTCCTATGTCTGGGATGTTTGACACTGATTTCCATAGTGCAGTGGTCACAATGTTTGTTTAAAACCTGAAATTCCCAGTTTGATCCTACGTAGAGACTTTGTGATTTAATCACTGAGGGCAGATGGTGTTGCAGCGATCAGGTCCATGGACTATTAATGCAGAAATTAATACAGATTCAAATCCCACCAGGGCCATGAATGGAGTTCAAATTGAATTAACCACCAAGTCTGAAATTGAGAGGGGCGACACTGTGGCGCACTGCTGCCTCATGGCACCGAGGTCCCGGGTTCGAATCCCGGCCCTGGGTCACTGTCCGTGTGGAGTTTACACATTCTCCCTGTGTTTGCGTGGGTCTCACCCCCACAACACAAAGATGGGCAGGGTAGGTGGATTGGCCATGCTAAATTGCCCCTTAATTGAGAAAAAAATAATTGCATACTTTAATTTTTTTTAAAAGGAAAAAAAAGTCTGAAATTGAAAACTCATCTCCGTCACAGTGACCATGAAGCAATCGTCGATTGTCATTAAAAAATCTGGTTCTTTCATTTCCTTTAAGGGAGGAATTCTGCCCTCGTCTGACCTACACATGACCTCCAGCCCATGGTGATGTTGTTCACTCTGAGCTGCCTTTGACAATGACCGATTAAACCACTGAGTTCAATGGAAATTAGGTTTTTGCCATAAATGTTGGACTTGACAGCGATCCCACATCCCAGCAAAGTGCATTTTAAAAGGCGCAAATAACATTTTGTTCCATTTGTTGTTGACCAGGGTGACAGTAACATTAAGTGAGAGAAAGCTGATTTCCAGTGGCACAACAATAAAATTCTACAGATGCTGCAAATCTGAACTCCAAACAGATATCATAGGAGACACTCAGCAGGACAAACTGCCTCTGTGGAGAGGACAATAACATCCCCGTTTAAGGTGGCTGAACTTTTATCATAACTTCGACATGTAATAGTTCACAAACAAGTACAGAGTCAGGGAAAATTGAAGGGAGGAGGTGGAAAGAACATTGTTAATGAAAGGTCGGAGTGATTTAATGAACAAAGGGGAGGACAATGCAAGACAATTGTCTGATCATGAGACAAGTGAACAAATAAAAGACACATCGAGAGGAGACATACATGGTAACAGCAGAACCGTTACCAGCATTTACTGCCTGACAATATGGGAGTGACGATCGTGTTCAATGCAGGAGGCAGAGGACAGAGAGGTCAGATTGCATGTGGGACAGAGAATTAAAATAGCAAAAATGCTCAGCAACCTACTTGAAGATTGAATGGTGATCTTTCACAAAGCAATAACGTAACTGTGATTTGGTTCCCTCATTGTAGAGGCGATCACATCATGAGCAATGAATACACAATCCCAAATTGAATGAAGTATAAGCAAATTGCTGCATCACTCAGAATGTGTATTTGGGACCCTGGAACCTGAACAGGGAGGAAGTGAAAAGATGGTTTCTGCATTGGCTGTGTGATGCACGATCAATTACTATTAAAACGAGGTAGTAACATAACTGAAGGCTTTAATAGACTAGAACCGTTCCCCAGCAGCTTCGGTACAGAATGAGGGCTGCTGGGACGGCACCGGTTCTTATATCCCGCCTGTCAGGGCGGAGCTACATACAAAACAGCCAATGGTAATCTCCTAGGTTTAACCAATGGTCTTCAGCCTCTCGGGTACTGCAATACCTGATAATACCACATTCACCCCCTGTTAAAACAGAGTCCGGCGGGGGTGGTGGCAAGTGGTTACAATTGTGTTTAACATGGTATGATCAGATATGGAGGTACCGTGATACCTCATTACAGGGTTGTAGAGAATATTTACAATCGTGGAAGATATATACATTCAGTGTTTATTTACAGTTTCCGATCGGTTATACTGAGGCATTCAGTCGGTCAGGTGGGCTGGTCGTCCTCCTGGATCGTCTGAGCCTCGGTGGTGATTCCGGTGGGGGTCCGGGCGTCTGCGACTCCGGGAGCGTGGCTTCGGCCTCCATGGCAGCTTCGTCACCCCTAGACGGCGCTGGTGGGGCAAAAGGTTGACAAGAGAGGGGGGCGCCTGTAGGGGCGTCTGTGGGTGGGAAGGCCTAGGTAGGAGGGGCGGGAGGACTGACCCTCCTGTGAGGTGCTGTGGAGGGGGGGGGGGTGGTGGTTCTGGTGCGTGAGGGATTCCGGCGGGCGCCAGGTCCCATTGGGAGACCGTATCTTGCCGGCCGTCAGGGAACGGCACGTAGGCGTACTGGGGGTTAGCGTGCAGCAGGTGGACCCTCTCAACCAACAGGTCCGACTTGTGCGCCCGCACGTGTTTTCGGAGCAGGATGGGTCCGGGAGCTGCCAGCCAGGTCGGGAGCGAGGTCCCGGAGGAGGACTTCCTGGGGAAGACAAGGAGACGTTCGTGAGGTGTCTGATTGGTAGTTGTACGGAGCAATGACCGGATGGCTTGGGGGGCCTCCGGGAGGACTTCTTGCCAGCGGGAGACTGGGAGGGCCCTGGACCGTAGGGCCAGGAGGACGGTCTTCCAGACCGTTCCGTTCTCCCTCTCTACCTGCCCATTTCCCCGGGGGTTGTAACTGGTCGTCCTGCTCGAGGCAATGCCCCTGTTGAGCAGGAATTGACGCAGTTCGTCGCTCATAAAGGAGGACCCCCTATCACTGTGTATGTACGCGGGGAAACCGAACAGTGTAAAGATACCCTGGAGGGCCTTGATGACGGTGGTTGCGGTCATGTCTGGGCAGGGGATGGCGAATGGGAACCGGGAGTTATCGTCAATCACGTTCAGGAGATACGTGTTGTGGTCGATGGAGGGAAGGGGGCCTTTGAAGTCCATGCTGAGGCATTCAAAGGGACGGGAAGCCTTTATCAGGTGCGCCCTCTCTGGCCGATAGAAGTGCGGTTTGCACTCTGCGCAGATTTGGCAGTCCCTGGTGGCTGTCCTGACCTCCTCAATGGAGTAGGGCAGGTAGCGGGTCTTAATGAAGTGGAAAAAGCGAGTGACCCCCGGGTGGCAGAGGTCCTCGTGGAGGGCTCGGAGGCGGTCCCCTTGTGCGGTGGCACATGTGCCGCGGGACAGGGCATCAGGAGGCTCGTTTAGCTTCCCGGGACGATACAAGATATCGTAGTTGTAGGTGGAGAGTTCTATCCTCCACCGCAAGATCTTGTCGTTTTTTATCTTGCCCCGCTGTGCATTATCAAACCTGAACGCCACCGACCGTTGGTCAGTGAGGAGAGTGAATCTCCTGCCGGCCAGGTAATGCCTCCAATGTCGCACAGCTTCTACTATGGCTTGTGCCTCTTTTTCGACCGAGGAATGGCGGATTTCGGAAGCATGGAGGGTACGGGAGAAGAAGGCCATGGGTCTGCCCGCTTGGTTGAGAGTGGCGGCCAGAGCTACATCGGACGCATCGCTCTCAACCTGGAAGGGGAGGGACTCGTCGATGGCACGCATCGTGGCCTTTGCAATGTCTGCTTTGATGCGGCTGAAGGCCTGGCGGGCCTCTATTGACAGGGGGAAGGTTGTGGACTGGATCAGGGGACGGGCATTGTCTGCGTAGTTAGGGACCTACTGGGCGCAATAACTGAAAAAGCCGAGGCAGCGCTTCAGGGCCTTGGGGCAGTGAGGGAGGGGGAACTCCATGAGGGGGAACCCAACTCGCATGCGTTCAGGGTCGGGGCCTATAACTCCATTTCGCACTACGTAGCCGAGAATGGCTAGACGGTCGGTGCTGAATACGCATTTATCCTTATTATACGTTAAATTAAAGATTTTAGCTGTCTGGAGAAATTTTCGGAGGTTGGTGTCGTGGTCCTGCTGGTCATGGCCGCAGATGGTGACGTTATCAAGATACGGAAACGTTGCGCGCAAGCCGTACCGGTCAATCATTCGGTCCATCTCGCGTTGGCAGACCGAGACCCCGTTAGTGACACCAAAGGGAACCCTTAAAAAATGATAGAGCCGCCCATCTGCTTCGAAGGCAGTGTACTTGCGGTCACTATTACGGAGGGGTAGCTGGTGGTAGGTGGACTTGAGATCCACCGTGGAGAAGACCTTGTATTGCGCGATCCTGTTCACCAGGTCGGCAATACGGGGGAGAGGGTACGCGTCCAGCTGCGTAAACCTGTTGATGGTCTGACTGTAGTCAATGACCATCCTATGTTTCTCCCCGGTCTTTACCACCACTACTTGAGCTCTCCAGGGACTGTTGCTAGCTTCAATGACCCCTTCCCTCAGTAGCCTTTGGACCTCTGACCTGATGAAGGTCCGGTCCTGGGCACTGTAGCGTCTGCTCCAGGTGGCGACGGGTTTGCAATCCGGGGTGAGGTTCGCAAACAGGGAAGCGGGTCGACCTTAAGGGTCTCGAGGCCGCAGACAGTAAGGGGGGGCCGCACATGGTGAATTTGAAGGTCAGGTTTTGCAAGTTACATTGAAAATCCAACCCCAAGAGTGTAGCCGCGCAGAGGTGCGGCAGGACATAAAGGCGGAAATTATTGAATCTCCTGCCTTGGACAGTGAGGTTTGCTAGACAGAACCCCTTTATCTCCACTGAGTGTGACCCGGAGGCCAGGGAGATTCTTTGGTTTACAGGGTGGGTAACAAGTGAACAGCGCCTTACCGTGTCGGGGTGTATAAAGCTCTCCGTGTTCCCAGAGTCGACCAGGCAGGACGTCTCTTGGCCGTTGATGAAGATCGTCGTCATTGCCGTTGAGAGTGTCCGAGGTCGATTTTGGTCCAGAGTCACCGAGGCCAGATGAAGTAGTTGCGGGTTTTGGTCGGGCAGCGTGTAGTCGGCTGTGCTGGGGTCCTGGGGCCCCATCCAAAATGGTGTCTCCCATGGGTCGCACATGGTGGTCGGGGATGGACAAAATGGCAGCACCCATCCGTCCAGCGTGGTGTCCGAGGAACAAGATTGCCGCGTCTGTGGGCCGCACATGGCCCTAGGATAGGGGGGTGGTGGTGTATGCTGGCCACCTGGGGCCCGAAGAGAAGATTGCTGTGGCGGTCCGGAGTTGCCGCTGGAGACCGCGGCCACCGCTCGTGCCTGGCAGACCCCCGCAAAATGGCCCTTCTTGCCGCACCCTTTGCAGGTGGAGGTGCGGGCCGGGCAGCGCTGGCGGTGGTGCTTCGCCTGCCCGCAGAAGAAACAGCGGGGCCTGACGGAGTTAGCAGGCCGTCTTACAGTGCAGGCCTGCGGGGACACGGGGAAAGTCTGTGGGGCTGCCGCTGCGGGATGCCACGCTGCCCAGGGGGCCGCCGCGCGGTTGGGCACATAGGATTGCGCGTTTCTGGAGGCAACGTCCATGGACCCTGCCAGGGCCCGTGCCTCTCTAAGTCCCAGGGTGTCTTTTTCTAAGAACCGCTGGCGGATCTCTGAGGAGCTCATACCTGCTACGAAGGCATCCCGGATTAGGAGTTCCGTGTGCTCGCTCCCCGAAACTTGCGGGCAGCCACAGTTTCTGCCCAGCACCAGTAGCGCTCGGTAGAATTCCAACAATTCCCCGGGGCATTGCCGTCTTGTTGCAAGCAGGTGACGTGCGTAGACCTGATTTACAGGGCGGGTATAATGTCCTTTTAACAGTTCGATCGCTGCATCGAAGTCCTCCGCCTCCTCAATGAGGGTGTAGATCCCAGGGCTTACCCTTGAGTGCAGGAGATGCAGGAGAGTGCAGGAGATGCTCCCCCGAGGGTGTGCCTCCGGCTGTCTCGTGGTAGCCTTTGAAGCACGCCAGCCAGTGCTTGAAAATCGCTGCCGAGTTCTCCGCGTGGGGGCTGAGTTGCAGACACTCCGGCTTGATTCGGAGATCCATCCTTTCAGCTTAAGTAGTAGTCTATTAAATTGATGCATGATCAATTACTATTAAAACAAGGTAGTTAATTAACTGAAGGCTTTAATAGACTAGAACTGTTCCCCAGCAGCTTCGGTACAGAATGAGGGCTGCTGGGACGGCACCGGTTCTTATACCCCGCCTGTCAGGGCGGAGCTACATACAAAACAGCCAATGGTAAACTCCTAGGTTGAACCTATGGTCTTCAGCCTCTCGGGTACTGCAATACCTGATAATACCACACTGTGCTTATATCAAAATGTACTGGAATGATGCCAATGCTGAAAGCTTGTACCTGATCAGGCTGGAGATGTTTCCTCTGATAAAGAGAGTGAGAGATTGAGGAGGTAGACAAGTGGAAGTTGATTCCACTTGTAGATGGACGAGAATAAATATAAGTTAGGAGATTAAAAACAGAAGGTGCTTCAAATCCTCACCATATCTTCACAGCTCCAGGGACCGGGGTTCAATTCCTGGCTTGGGTCATTGTCTGTGTGGAGTCCACACGTTCTCCCCATGTCTGCTCCGGTTCCCTCCTGGTGCTCCGGTTTCCTCCCACAAGCCTTGAAAAAAGGTAAATTGGACATTCCGAATTCTCCCTCCGTGTACCCGAACAGGCACCGGAATGTGGCGACTAGGGGATTTTCACAGTAACTTCATTGCAGTGTTAATGTAAGTCTATTTGTGACACTAATAAAGATTATCATTATATTTGACAGCATCTAGATTGGGAAACTGAATTAACATTTCAGCTCTGTGCACTGGCACAGTGCAGTTCTGGTGAAAGGTTTCAGGCCTGAAATGTAAACTATATTTTCCCTTTGCAGATCTGCAGAAAATGCCAGAATTGACTGTTTTATTTCACATTTACAGCATCTGCAATGTTTCTTTTTACTGGGAGAGCATTGAGGACTTGGGAATTCATCCTAATAATAATCTTTATTGTCACAAGTACTCTTACATTAACACGGCAATGAAGTTTCTGTGAAGAGCATTGGAATGGTTTGAGATCCCTGTCTGAGCTGTAAACTCACAGGTAAATTCCCATCCATCAATATATTGTTCACTAGCTGAAGGTGGAAATGGATTCACTCGGTTATCCCATTCACTTGACACAGCAGCACAGTCACACTGGAGAGAGACCACTCAGGTGTGTGCAATAGGATTTATTCCATTTGCACACCTGTTCACACTCCATCTATGAAAGTTCAGAATATTTAATGCACAATTGGTGCATTCTTACTGGCAAGACTTGGTTCAAGTGTTCACCCGAGCTGCTGGGACTCTAGTCCTACTTAACTGATGTGGCTTGTTCTGCTGCTAGTTACACTGAGGGCAGAACAGTGGTGGAGGGCCACTTTGGTTGCTGTGCCAATTAATGCAATAATTTTATTCTTTGGCGCTATGGCTTCATCATAACCAGAACACAATTGATAATTTTCTCTTCAACGAAAGTACCTTTCAATGGCAGGCCTCTTACCCAGCATCCACGATGATGTGGTGATATGCATCACTGTAAATACACAAGGGGTTAATGTAAATACAGTACAACTAAGTAAACACTAGAGGGAGCACCAGAGACGTCATGACATGCAGACATACAGCTAATGAACACATAGAATAGGACACGGCCAATGGGCAGTCAAGACACCCAGAGGTGACACTACCACAAGGGGGCATTATACAACCCATATATAAGGACAGGGCACACATGCTCTGTCTCTTTCCACAGGCGACACTTAGAGTGTAGGACAGGGGCAGATCAGAAGCATCACACCCACCACGTGGCCAGACCAGTTAGTTAGACTGAGTTACTATAGCAAGATTAGCAGGAGAGTCAAACTCATAGAGAACTGTGCTAATGGTTCAATAAATCACATTGAACTTACTTCAAAGTCTGGAGTATCTTTTGGTCAAAGCTGCATCGAGTTGCAGCCTGTGTTATCCCAGAGTACATAACACAACATGGTACCAGTAGTGCCTGTTGAATCTATATAGTTCAACTCAACAAGATCCGTGACTACCAGCAACAGCACCCAGGCAAGGTGATCAAGATTCTGGTTCCTCAGCAGCTCAGGTACCACAACAATCTCAGTGCCAACTGGCGTGCATTCAAGCAGATTTGAGCTTTACATGGTAGCATCCGACCTAGATGGCATGGCCGATGCTGAGAAGATAGATCTTCTACTCACCATTGCGGGTGAAAGTGCAACAGAAATCTTCAACTCCTTCAAACACTCCAAAGGACAGGACCAGAGAGACTTCCAGACAGTCCTGGACAAGTTTGAAAACCACTGCGAGGCAAACACAATAGAAATCGGTAAAGCTGGCGTCTATACGCACCATGAGGCAAAGGTAGGCTTGCAACAGAAGCAAACGGCAATTTTGATGGGCAGCCATCTTGCGCAAGTAGCCGCACATGCGCAGTTCCCGAGAAGACGCAAACCGGTGAAACAGTGCTTTGCGCATGCGTGAGAAGCCGCGCATACGCAGTTGCGAAAAGAGCGCAGTGAAGGAAAAGTGATCTGCGCATGCGCAATCCATTCCTAAGCTGTATGTCACAAGCGTCATGACATCAGAGGCCCCGGACCACGCCCACTTAAAGGGGAAATGTCCGAAAATAGTGAAAAAAAAATTTAAAGCCAGAAAACACAATTCTTTCACCTGGAACGACAGCACAATGCCTGAACTTCGACCAGTAACTAAATGTAACCTCCACAGAACCCTGCAACAAGCAGTTAGCACCGCCCTAAGAGATAATTTAGTCCTTGAAGACTACGACTCAGACAATGATTTCACCATTGGACGTGGCAACCTCAGTACCAAATCCGAACCGCAACGAGATGTGTTGTACATTGAAGAATCCGACACAGTCATGGACAAGTTCTTTGGATTTGAGGATCCTCAGCCCAGCATAGACGACATCCCGACCCATGAGTACAGGATTCTGCTGCGGCCTGACGCCAAGAGACAGAGAGCGGTACAGGCCTTCACAGCGAGCTCGTTGACAGACTCCATGATGGAAGCAACGCAAGCCTTCAGAGCGCAGTCCTTGCATGAACAAGACCATGAAGGTCCAGCAACCTTATCTGAGCAACCAGCAGCAGACGATGCAAGTCTGCCATGCTCAAGTGCACAGCAAGGCGACTATGACAGTCTCCAACACTCACATGAACAACAAAAAGGCTATGACAGTCTACCCAGATTATTTGAGCCACCAGAAGAAGACTCTGACAGTCTACCCAGCTCATCTAACCAACAAGAAGACACTGAAGGTCTACCCACTGTATGTGCAACAAGTGACAAAGGCCTCACAATTCCCATACAAGATTTGCGATATCTCAGCGAGACTGACAGATCTCAGCTAGTATGTACAGAGGCACGCGACAATCAAAGTGAGGTTACTAGTGACTCCAGCGACACCACGTTAATTCAAACTTCAGCTACTCGAGCCTCTCCACAAGAACCTGAAATGGCTCCAGGCGGGGAGCATCAAGAAACCAAAGATGATTCAGGTGAACCAGAAAGGGCTCCAGACGGGGAGCATTGACAAGCCAAAGATGATTCCAGTGAACCGGACATGAGTCCAGGCGGGGAGCGCCGAGGAATCAGAGACGGCACGCTCAATGAAACAGCAGATGCCACAAAGGACACTGACACAAGTAACTTTATGAAGGACTCGACTTCTCCACTCGGTGTGGTCATTGAGCGCAACAAACACAACAACACAACAACAAAACCTACAAAAACAACAACAAAGAAAACAACAAGAAGCGTACCAGAGGCAACAAACACAACAAGCACGTCAATAACACCAATGACAACAACAATAGAACAACAACTGGTACGACATGGTACAACTCTGCCCATGAAGGACAATGTTACTGCTCAGCTCAGAACAATGGTGAGAGTGCAAACATACCATGGCGTGTCAACGCATCTTACCAATTCACGTTTGCTACACTACGGACAAGCAAACCAGATTTCAGGAAAGATGCCATCAAGAATTGCTACCACAAGCATAAAGAAAAATAGTCCACCTTAGACAATGAAGTGATTTGACCATTTGAACACCTCCTGATGACTTCTTGGTTACGTAAACACCAGGACACTGACGGCGTTCACAAGGGAATGACAACATCAACATCGACACTTCCATAACAGCGCAAGAAAGCCACTTGACCGTGTAAATTCATGAACTTTGGACACTCATAACTATTATTTGGTATTGTATAATCCTCAATGTCATCATAACTATTCTTTGATCTTGTATCATTAGAACATAAGAACTAGGAGCAGGAGTAGGCCATCTGGCCCCTCGAGCCTGCTCCACCATTCAATGAGATCATGGCTGATCTTTTGTGGACTCAGCTCCACTTTCCGGCCCGAACACCATAACCCTTAATCCCTTTATTTTTCAAAAAACTATCTATCTTTATCTTAAAAACATTTAATGAAGGATTTAAAAACATTTAATGAACATTTAATCACAGTCATCATAACTTGTACATGTCATCACTTATTTACCTGTTTTTGTTCAATTTTTCTTTAACACTGTACAGAAAATATGTAACACGAAAAAGGGGGGATGTGGTGATATGCATCACTGTAAATACAGTACGACTAAGTAAACACTAGAGGGAGCACCAGAGATGTCATGACATGCAGACATACAGCTAATGAACACATCGAATAGGACATGACCAATAGGCAGTCAAGACACTCAGAGGTGACACTACCACAAGGGGGCATTACACAACCCATATATAAGGACAGGGCACACATGCTCTGTCTCTTTCCACAGGCGACACTTAGAGAGTAGGACAGGGGCAGATCAGTAGCATCACATCCACCACATGGCTTAGACTGAGTTACTATAGCAAGATTAGCAGGAGAGTCGAATTCATGGAGAACTGTGCTAATGGTTCAATAAATCACATTGAACTTACTTCAAAGTCTGGAGTATCTTTTGGTCAAAGCTGCATCGAGTTGCAGCCTAAGTTATCCCAGAGTACATAACACAACAGATGATACAGAATGTGTTCTATACTCACTATAGGCAGCTCAAGCGCAGGCGTAATAGTGGGTTGCAGATGGAGCATGCGCAGTTTGGATGTAGGCGATGCACCGAGGTGGTTATTTCGACCTGGCAACCGGTGACAAATGACTGCTTATAGGACGGTAATGCAGGTGGAGGAATATATGGGGAAGCTTTATGGATTAGTTCGAGTGGATTAACAGCCAACGGAATTGAATCTGATCAGAGGCCCGGGTTGCCGGCCGCCATCTTTATATGGGGCAATGTGCAGCAGAGCGCATGCTCGGTGATCCCTGTGAGCCGAATTCCAGTGATGGATTCTGGGATCGCCACCAGTGATGGGTTCTGGGAACTCCTCCAGGGGAGGGTTTATACACAGGAAGCAGAAAGCAAGAGAAATGTTTGTCTCTTTTTAATCTCAGACTAACAGTGGTGACTGTTGACATAACATTAGAAGAGCAGAATCTGAAGGCAGAAGCACAATGCAAGTACCACATCATAACCTGAGAGTCATGTCATGATATCCACATCAGCATATCATGGTGCAATCACACACACACTGATGGACAGGTAGTTGGACCAACCAGCACACACATAACATCGCAGCCAATCACCAGTGAGAGCACACGCACTATAAAACAGGGAACACCACAGTTCCCGCTCATTCTACCAGGAGATAGCTCAGAGCACAGAGCTCACAGTGTGCCACTCAGACATAGACCATGTGCTGAGTGCCTCACTAGGATAGTGATAGGGCTGGGTCCATGGGTTAGCTGGTGAAGCACGTGCCCAAGCCAGCAGTTAGTAGTTGTCACAGTTTAAGACAATAAAACAGAGTTGTACCATCTACAGCCGTGTTGGATCATTTGTGCACCGAAACACCCAACGCAACATGATACCAGTAGTGGACGCTTTCCAGCGACTGTGAGACCTACCTGCACCCTTTCAGAAATCCGCCATCCTGCTCCATGGAAAACATCAGCCCGCCGCAGCCGCTCCGAATCGCTGGAAATCTTGGCGTCAACTGGAAGCTGTTTAAACAGCACTTCCAGCTCTTCCTAGAAGCCACACAGGGCGAATGCATCGGACACCAGGAAGATTGCCATCCTTCTCTCCATGGCGGGGCAACACGCCATCCACATCTACAACTCCCTGGCATTCGTGGAGGGCGAGGACAAGACTAAATATAAGACGGTGCTTCTAAAGTTCGAGGAACACTGCAGCGTGGAAGTCAATGAGAGCTTCGAGAGGTACCTCTTCCAGCAGCGCCTGCAGGGTAAGGATGAGCCTTTCCAATCTTACTTGACACACCTCCGCAGTCCTGCGGCTATGAGGCTACCTCCGACACCATGATACGGGATCAGATAATTTTTGGGGTCACCTCGGACACCCTACGGCAGCAGCTCCTCAAAATAAATAGCCTCACCATAGCGACTGCCATCGAGACCTGCGTCCTCCATGAGAACGCGACCAGCCGGTACTCACAAATCCAGGCGTCCGAAACGGCACGGCACGGGTCCTACGAGGCAGAGCGGGTCCAGTCGATCGAGTTCCTCCCGGCCCGCGGCCCGGACGAGGGCGGCCATTTCACGCGCTTTCCGAGGCCTCCCGTGCTTGTACGTGCCAAAAGAGGGGACGTTGACGCAGAGGGACGTGCAGGCACGCTCTATGCAGGACCGCACCGCGCATGCGCGGTGGCGCAACAACGCCATGATGTCATGACGTGTGGCAACTGTGGCTCTGCCCACTTAAAGCGGCAATGTCCGGCCAAAGCGCGACAATGCCTCCGCTGTGGCAGGATGGGCCACTACGCTGCCTGCTGTTGAGCAGCTCAACCTGCCAGCTCTCCGCAATTCCGCCAGCCTCGCAGGGATGTGCGGGCAATCCAGCCCCCTACACTGAGTCATATCCAGATAGTATGCAGACCAGCGATACCGAAGACAGGGAGCCCTTCCACGTTGTGGTAATCCACAAGAACCGGATGTCCCCACGTCGGAACCACCAGCCGCTGCCAGTGCACAGCATTGATCCGGGTGATGAATGGTGTGCCACCCTAACGGTCAACCCGAATTCGTCGCCCACCTGATAGATTTGACGTATGAGCCTGTTAGCACATTGGACTCACTGAATTGTTTTACAGCACTGTAAACGTGTTTCTTTCTTGTCGTTCATTGTTCCAGAAGTTTTCTCTCGTCGTTTGTTGATTGCATTTGTTCTGTTATTCGTACAACCTCGTTGCTCTGTGCACCTGACACCTTCCTCTGTATATAGTTTAGCCTCATGTACATGTTGTAAACATTGCACACACATACTCAGATGCACTCAGTACACATTTCTATTTATTACCATGTAGGCACATATCTTTGTGAAAGGGGGGGATATCATGATATCCACATCAGCATATCATGGTGCAATCACACACACACTGATGGACAGGTAGTTGGACTAACCAGCACACACATAACATCGCAGCCAATCACCAGTGAGAGCTCACGCACTATAAAACAGGGAACACCACAGTTCCCGCTCATTCTACCAGGAGATAGCTCAGAGCATAGAGCTCACAGCGCGCCACTCAGACATACATCATGTGCTGAGTGCCTCACTAGGATAGTGATAGGGCTAGGTCCACAGGTTAGCTAGTGAAGCACGAACCTAAGCCAGCAGTTAGTAGTTGTCACAGTTTAAGACAATAAAACAGAGTTGTATCATCTACAGCCGTGTTGGATCATTTGTGCATCGGAACACCCAACACGACAAGTCAGTCAGTTCATCAGGACTTGAATGTAAGTGTGTCTGTTTTACCTGTGGTTAAAAATTTAAACATGTGTGTAGCTGGAAATAGGGAAGAGCAAGATTTGAAAACTCGGATGAGAATATTTAAAAAAAATTTTTAGAGTACCCAATTATTTTTGGATGAGCATATTGATTTTGTCTGAACTCTTAATGTGCTACTATCAGCACCTTTCTTAGTCATTATCACCACCATTTACATTCCCTTTGTCTTTTTATCAATGACAAAAAAAGAAGGAAGGTCTGTAGAAAAGGAAAATCGACCGTGGATATCTAAGGAAATAAGGGAGAGTATCAAATTGAGGAAAAAACATACAAAGTGGCAAAGATCAGTGGGAGACTAGAGGACTGGGAAATCTTTCGGGGGCAACAGAAAGCTACTAAAAAAGCTATAAAGAAGAGTAAGATAGATTATGAGAGTAAACGTGCTCAGAATATAAAAACAGATAGTAAGTTTCAATAAATATATATATTTTTAAATAGTGGCTAAGGTAAATATTGGTCCTTTAGAGGATGAGAAGGGAGATTTAATAATGGGAGATGAGGAAATGGCTGAGGAACTGAACAGGTTATTTGGGTCGGTCTTCACCGTGGAAGACACAAATAACATGCCAGTGACTGATGGAAATGAGGCTATGACAGGTGAGGATCTTGAGATGATTGTTATCACTAAGGAAGTAGTGATGGGCAAGCTAATTGGGCTAAAGGTAGACAAGGCTCCTGACCCTGATGGAATGCATCCCAGAGTGCTAAAAGAGGTGGCTCGGGAAATTGCAAATGCACTAGTGATAATTTACAAAAATTCACTCGACCATGGGATGGTCCCGGCGGATTGGAAATGAGCAAACGTGACGCCACTGTTTAAAAAAGGAGGTAGGCAGAAAGCGGGTAATTATAGGCCAGTTAGCTTAACTTCGTTGTAGGGAATATGCTGGAATCTATCATCAAGGAAGAAATAGCGAGGCGTCTGGATGGAAATTGTCCCATTGGGCAGACGCAGCATGGGTTCATAAAGGGCAGGTCGTGCCTAACTAATTTAGTGGAATATTTTGAGGACATTAACAGTGCGGTAGATAACAGGGAGCCAATGGATGTGGTATATCTGGGTTTCCAGAAAGCTTTTAACAAGGTGCCACACAAAAGTTTGCTGCATAAGATAAAGATGCATGGCATTAAGGGTAAAGTAGTAGCATGGATAGAGGATTGGTTAATTAATAGAAAGCAAAGAGTGGTGATTAATGGGTGTTTCTCTGGTTGGCAATCAGCAGCTAGTGGTGTCCCTCAGGGATCAGTGTTGGGCCCACAATTGTTCATGATTTACATTGATGATTTGGAGTTGGGGACCAAATGCAATGTGTCCAAGTTTGCAGACGACACTAAGATGAATGGTAAAGCAAAAATTGCAGAGGATACCGGAAGTCTGGAGAGGGATTTGGATAGGTTAAGTGAATGGGCTAGGGTCTGGCAGATGGAATACAATGTTGACAAATGTGAGGTTATCCATTTTGGTAGGAATAACAGCAAAATGGATTATTATTTAAATGATAAAACATGCTGCTGTGCAGAGAGACCTGGGTGTGCTAGTGCATGAGTCGCAACAAGTTGGTTTACAGGTGCAACAGGTGATTAAGAAGGCAAATGGAATTTTGTCCTTCATTGCTAGAGGGATGGAGTTTAAGACTAGAGAGGTTGGATATGTCATAGATATGTCATAGAATTTACAGTGCGGAAGGAGGCCATTCGGCCCATCGAGTCTGCACCAGCTCTTGGAAAGAGCACCCTACCCAAGCCCACACCTACACACTATCCCCATAACCCAGTAACGCCACCCAACACTAAGGGCAATTTTGGACACTAAGGGCAATTTAGCGTGGCCAATCCACCTAACCTGCACATCTTTGGACTGTGGGAGGAAACCGGAGCACCCGGAGGAAACCCACGCACACACGGGGAGAACATGCAGACTCCGCACAGGCAGTGACCCAAGCCGGGAATCAAACCTGGGACCCTGGAGCTGTGAAGCAATTGTGCTAACCACTATGCTACCGTGCCGCCCTGAAAGGTTATGCTGCAATTGTATAAGGTATTAGTGAGGCCACACCTGGAGTATTGTGTTCAGTTTTGGTCTCCTTACCTGAGAAAGGGCGTACAGGCATTGGAGGGTGTGCAGAGGAGATTCATTAGGTTAATCCCAGAGCTGAAGGGGTTGCATTACGAGGAGAGGTTGAGTAGACTGGGACTGTACTCATTGCAATTTAGAAGGATGCGGGGCGATCTTATAGAAACATATAAAATTATGAAGGGAATAGATAGGATAGATGCGGGCAGGTTGTTTCCATTGGCGGGTGAAAGCAGAACTAGGGGGCATAGCCTCAAAATAAGGGGAAGTAGATTTAGGACTGCACTTAGGAGGAACTTCTTCACCCAAAGGGTTGTGAATCTATGGAATTCCTTGCCCAGTGAAGCAGTTGAGGCTCCTTCATTAAATGTTTTTAAGATAAAGATAGATAGTTTTTTGAAGAATAAAGGGATTAAGGGTTATGGTGTTCGGGCCGGAAAGTGGAGCTGAGTCCACAAAAGATCAGCCATGATCTCATTGAATGGTGGAGCAGGCACGAGGGGCCAGATGGCCGACTCCTGCTCCTAGTTCTTATGTTCTTGTGAATCTCCACCAATTGCTGGCCCTCTATCCAGCCCCACTGCTCCAAACCGCCCCCCCCCCCCCCCCCCCCACAACAGTATAAATCTGATCCTACTTCCAGTTCTCTTCAGCTTTAACAAAGAGTAATCCAGACTCGAAACGTTAGCTCTCTTCTCTCTCTCCACAGAGGCTGTCAGACCTGCTGAGATTGTCCAGTATTTTCGGCTTTTGTTTCAGATTCAGCATTTTTAAAGAAATAATTTTTATTGTCACAAGTAGGCTGACATTAACACTGCAATGAAGTTACTGTGAAAAGCCCCCAGTCGCCACATTCCGGCGCCTGTCCGGGTCACAGAGGGAGAATTCAGAATGTCCAATTCACCTATCGGCAGGCTGGATTCTCCGCAGCCCCGTGCCGAAATCGTGCTTGGCGTGGGGACGGAGAATCCACTTTTACGAAAGGATCGACCCGGTGCCGCACCCGTGATTGCCCCGGAGAATGGCTCGCGCGCGGTTTTCGCGGCACGGCTAGGGGGATCGCCCTCCCAGCGATCCTCCGGTATGACCGGCCGAATTCCCGACGGCGTGATTCTAGCCACGTCTGGCCGGTCGAGACTATCACGCGGGGGCAGCAGACTCAATCCACGGCTGCCCTGGTGGGGGGGAGGGGGGGGGAGGCGGAGGGATCAAGTACTGGAGGGGGGGGGGGGGCCTTATCGGCTGCTGGGGCAGCGATCGGGCGTGTGGGATGTAGCAGCGCGGGTCCGATCGTTGGGACCTTCTTTCCTCGTAAAGGTCCGCCGGCTGAGTCCGCCAATTGCGTTCGGCATGGCCGCTTGAGGCCGCCGCCGTGCGCATGCACGGACTCGCAACCGGAAGTGCAGGGGCCTGTATCCGCAGCTGAAGCAGCCAGAAGCACCCCAGGGTCCTGCCAGCCCACTGCAGGTAGGTGAATCGCTGCTAATATTTGTAAGGAATCTCCAGAGTAAAACTCCAATGTTTTTACACTGGCGGGGACATAGACCCATTTTTGGAGAGTCCAGCCCAGCTTGTCTTTCGGGACTTGTGTCAGGAACCCGGAGCACCCGGAGGAAATCCACGCAGACACTGGGAGAACTCCGCTCAGGCAGTGACCCAAGCCGGGAATGGAACCTGGGACCCTGGGGCTGTGAAGCAGCAGTGCCAACCACTGTGCTACCATGCCGCCCAAGGCAGGACAGCTTGACAGATAGCGCGGAAAGCCAGCACTCGGCCTGATGCTGAAACCCCGGGATTGAACCAGGGACCTTTAGATCTTCAGTCTAACGCTCTTCCAACTGAGCTATTTCGGCATCCACGCTAATTTGTTTTCATGAGAATATTCAATTGAGGCACTGTTTAACCTGCACACAATGTGGGCAATTGAGCACAGGGGTGATGGATGAGTGAGTGGGGCTCCATATGGAGGACAGAGGCAGCAGAGATTTTGATCACCTCTGTTTATGAGCAGTAAATGCAGCAGGACAGCCGGGAGTGCATTAGAATAGTCAAGTCTAGAGGAGAGTTTCAGAAGCAAATAAGCTGAGGCAGAGCCAGAACGATGTGACTGAGGTGGGATATTCAGTCTTGGAGATGGCACAGATATATAGCTGGAAGCACAGTTGGGGATGAAATATGACACCAACATTGTGACCAGTCTTGTCCAGTCTCAGAGAGTTGCCGGGGAGAGGGATGGAGACGGTGTGTAGGCAGTGGTGTTTGTAGCCGTCTCTCCAATATTTAACTGGAGGAAATTTCTGTTCATCCAGTACTAGATGTCAGTCAAGTCAGGAAAATATGTGAGCTGGAGGAGAATTTGGAGGTGACGGTGTTCACATACACTTGTTATCCCGATCCTTCAAGGTGATGGGAGTACCATTCCATAGAATCCATGAAGGAGGCCCATTAGGCCCATCAGGTCTACACTGACCCTCTGAGAGCACCCTACCAAGGTCCACTCACCCGCCCTATCCCCATAACCCCACATAACCTGCATATCTTTGGACTGTGGGAGGAATCTGGAGCACCCGGAGGAAACCCACACGGACATAGGGAGAAAGTGCAAACTCCACACAGCACCGCCCCGCCCCCCCACCCACACACACACACAATTCTCTTCGAAGTTTCAATCATGTTGTAGATACTTACAATCCCTCTTTTTCTGCTTACCATTCCATAAGACTGAAGACATATGAGCAAAATTAGACCATTTCGCCCATGATGTCTGCTCTGCAATTTAAGCAATGTTGATATTTTTCTCATCCCCGTTCTCCTGCCTTCTCCCCATAATTCCTGATCCCCTTAATAACCAAGAACCTATCTATCTCTGTCTTAAAGACACGCAGTGACATGTCCTTCACAGCCTTCTGTATCAAAGAGTTCCACAGATTCACCACCCTCTGGCTGAAGAAATTCCTCCTTATCTCTGTTTTAAAGGATTGTCCCTTCAGTCTGAGGCAGTGCCATCGAGTTCTAGTTTTTCCTACTAGGGGAAACATTCTCTCCATGTCCAGTCTGTCTAGGCCACTCAGTATTTTGTAAGTCTCAATGAGATCCCCCTCATCCTTTTAAAGTGCATTGAATACAGACCCAGAGTCTTCAACCGCTCCTCATATGACAAGTCCTTAATTCCAGGGATCATTCTTCTAACCTTCTTCTGGATCCTTTCCAAGGCCAGCACATCCTTCCTTAGATATGGGGCTCAAAACCGCTCAATATTCCAAATGGGGTCTGACCAGAGCCTGATAAAGCCCCAACAGTACACCCCTGCTCTTGTATTCTAGCTCTCTCGACATGAATGCTAACATTGCATTTGCCTTCCTCACTGTAACGGAACCTGTATGTTAACCTTAAGAAAATCCTGAACTAGGACTCTTAAGTTCTTTTGTGCTTCTGATTTCCGAAGTCTTTTCCCATTTAGAAAATAGTCTGTGCCCCTATTCTTCTTACCAAAATACAATGACCTCACATTTTTCCACATTGTATTCCATCTACCACTTGTTTGCCCACTCTCCTAGCCTGTCCAGGTCCTTCTGCAGCCTCCCTGCTTCCTCAACATAACCTGTCCCTCTACATATCTTTGTATCATCTGCAAACGTAGCAACAACGCCCTCAGTTCCTTCTTCCACATCATTAATGTACATCATGAATAGCTGTGATTCCAACACCCAATCCTGCACGCGTAAAAAAGCGTGCAGGTCATAAAATAAAATAAAAAAAGTAACATCAAATAGCAGTAGTGCGACCTTATAAAAGGGGGTGAGACCCACGCAGACATGTGTAAGAATATGCAAACTCCACACAGACAGTGATCCGGGGCGGGATCGAACCCAGGTCTTCGGCACCATGGGGTAGCAGTGCTAACCACAGAGCCACCGTGCCACCCGATACAATTTAAAAATAATGGGTCTCCCATTTCAAACTGAGATGAGAGCAATTTATTCTCTCAGTGGGTCATTAGTCTTTGGAATTCTATTCCTCAGAGACCATTGGAGACTGGGTCATTGAATATATTCAAGGCTGAGTTAGACAGATTTTTCATCGACAATAGAGTCAGGGGTTATGAAGGTAGGGAGAAAGTTAATATCACAATCAGATCAACCATGATCTTATTGAAGAATGGAACATGCCTGATGTGCTGAATGGCTGACTCCTGCTCCTATTTATTATCTTATGTGTTCAACAGTCCAAAAATTCCTTATTATTTATGCATGTCAGCACTAGTAAAATACATGCCCTGGAATATCCATAAGAATGTGACCCTGACAGTTACTCACAGGAAACATTCACTTGGTCAACCCAGTGGCTGAGACACCAGTTCATTTGTGACTGCAGGGGTTGGGTCTGCTGATCATTGTGATATGGGGGGGGGGGTTCCATTCTCAACTAATTCCCATTCCCCGTCTTTCTGTTGGATGGTGAAAGCTCTTTCCTCCGGGTGCTCCGGGTTCCTGACACAAGTCCCGAAAGACAAGCTGGGCTGGACTCTCCAAAAATGGGTCTATGTCCCCGCCAGTGTAAAAACATTGGAGTTTTACTCTGGAGATTCCTTACAAATATTGTGGCTTTTGAATAAATGGTTTCATACTTTATTGATTGCCACCACAGCAAATAAAAACACTTCAATATTCACCCAATACAGGACTCAAAATGATGAGCCTGGGAGCTTCATTGTGCACCAGGAATGACAAGGGCTGTCTAAAATTCCCTCCATAAAAACTTAATACACTGGATCTGCTCGTTGCACTTGTTTGTAATATTACTGCGATTGTGATCCCGTCACAGTTCGTAATTTAGGAAGAACAGTTGCAGGCAAATTGGGCGGCACAGTGGTTAGCACTGCTGCTTCACAATGCCAGGGAACTGGGTTCAATTACGACTTTGTGTGACTGTCTGTGTGGTTTGCACGTTCTTCACAACCCGGCTTGTTTCCTCCGGTTTCCTCCCACAGTCCAAAGGTGTGCAGGTTGGGTGGATTGGCCATGCTAAATTATCCTGTCGTGTCCAAAGGTGAGGTGGGGTTACGGGGATAGGGCGGGGAGTTGGGCACAGGCAGAGGGGCGGTGCTGACTCGATGGGCCGAATGGCCTCCTTCTGCCCTGTAGGGATTCTATGTCTTTGCATGTGCTACAGTGGAATTCCAATGTGAATGCTATTAGTGGTATGTCTGGCAAATGGTAAATTAGTGGGAAATGTTTGGATTGCAGGTTGCAATGCAGTGTGTGAGAGAACACAGCTTTCGATAGATCTAAACTGTGCAAAACACTCGTTACTGATGCCTTTGGTGGCTGGAGTTAAGGTGAACGAAGAATACTGTAAATTATAATTGTACTTAGCAATTACCCAGCACACCCGCGGTGCTGCATGTCCCCTTTCCCCAATAGGAGTCTGGGCACATGCGCCGTACTGCAAATCATTCGAGCATGCGCAGGATGACTGATGGTGATGGAGAGACGCATGTTTGTCGCTCGGCAGCTGGTAAGAGGCGGCGGCGGCGGCGGCGGGAGATTTGCGCAGGGGAACAGGTGGGTGCGTGGGATAGGGTCAGTGTGGGCCTCAAACCCCGACTGAAAACCTCCAGGTGTGCAGGTTGCGCGTTTGCAGCTCGTTGACTTTTACCCGGGGAGAAGCCCAGGCGTTCGGCCGCCATCTTGTTTCAGTGGAGATCAGAGCGCATGTGCGGAGATAGGTGGTGACGTCAGAGTGGGCGGGGCTACAGGAGAGAAAATCATTGGTTTTATTGTTAGTCTGCAGACAGGAGCTGGAGAACTAAACCCAGGCAGAGGAAAGAAATGGTGCAGATGGTGAATTGGGTTTGGATTTCAGTCCAGGGAGGATGGAGAGTTTGTGGGACGGGGATTTACAGCTTTGGGGGAACAAGAGAGGGAAAAATGTTCCGGAGGAACTAGAATTGTCTGTTCAGAATTTCTATCCTGGACTGACGGTGATAACTTTGTAAACTCCTTTTACAGGATATTGGGAGTGGAGGAATAACAGACAGAAAACTCATCAAACATCGCAGCATGAACTGACAGATTCAGTGGATTCATAAGGACCTGAATACCAGCGGACTTTGACTGTGGAAGGAGAAATGTTTGTCTGTCCTGTCTGTGGGAGAACATTTCCATCATCGGTGTGACTGGAAAATCAACGTGACACAAACACCCGCTTCTTTGTTTTGTTCATTTATGAGATGTGGTCGTCACTGGCTAGGCCAGCATTCATTGTCCTCTCTAAATGCCTTTGAGAAGGAGATGCTGCCTTCTTGAACCGCTGCAGACCCTTTGTTGTAAGTGCACCCAATGTTGTATTAGAGAGGGAGATGCAGCATTTTGACACAGTGACAGTGAAGAAACCTGTTCCAATGAGGACACAACTTTAACCGGTTACCCAGCCTGATAAAACATTATAGCAGCTACATCGTGCATGTGTTCTGTGCATGAATGAAGTTTCAACTGATTGTCCAAATGGCGGGACACAAAGAGACAGGCACCATGGAGAGACCATGGAAATGTGAAGACTGTGACAAAGGATTCAATTATCCATCCCTCCTGAAAAACCATCGACGCATTCACACTGGGGAGAAGCCATTCATCTGTCCTGTGTGTGGGAAGGGATTTACTCAGACAACCAACCTGATGTTACACCAGAGAATTCACACTGAGGAGAGGCCCTTCAGCTGCAGTTATTGTGGGAAGAGGTTCAATAGTACATCTGCCCTTGCTACACACCAGCGAATTCACACTGGGGAGAAGCCGTTCGTTTGCTCAGTGTGTGGTGAGAGATTCACTCGATCATCCGGCCTTCAGTCACACCAGCAAATTCACACTGAAGAGAAGCCGTTCAGCTGCACTTCCTGTGGACAAAGGTTCAGGTCTTCATCCATCCTCCGAACACATCAGCGTATTCACACTGGGGAGAGACCATTCACCTGCTCAGTGTGTGGAAAGGGATTCACTCAATCGTCCACCCTTATTTCACACCAGCGGGTTCACACTGGGGAGAGGCCATTTATCTGCTCCGTGTGTGGGAAGGGATTCGCTCGATTATTCACTCTCCAGTCACACCATCGAATTCACACTCAAGAGAATCCATTCAGCTGCATTTCCTGTGGAAAGAGTTTCAGGCAGTCCTCCGACCTCACTGCACACCAACGCACTCACACTGGGGAGAGACCGTTCACCTGCTCTGTGTGTGGGAAGGGATTCACAAAGTCCTCCAACCTGCTGAGACATCAGCGAGTTCATAAGTGATTACAGGAGTTGCTGTTAAGCACATCCAGGATTGATAGTCTGACAATATTTTGTTTATTTCAGTATATGTTAACAACCCTATAACTGGCTGGGGTTTAACATACTGGGGATGTCTCTGATTTTCGAGTCTTCAATATCCTTCTCCTTAATTCACAAACTCTCGACAGAAACGTCTTTACAAAAAATTATGAACTTTTACTTCAGTCCTAAGTTGAGAAAATCTGTAATTCAGTTTCTGGGATGTTCACTGATTAACATCTCCAATTAGAGAGTGCTGATTAATCCTTGCTGACAATTCTCACTAACTTATACCTTTTTCACAGTGGCACCTCCATTAAGAAATTAAATTATCAAGGAACATAATATATATTTTACAGGCACATCAATATAAACTTCATCAATCAATTAATGTTGATGAAACTTGGAAGTTGCTGAGTTGAATCATTTCTGACACAGCAGCACGAACATTTGGTAAAGGTGGAACCCACAATAAAGACTGGTTTGAGAGCCAATCAGTCTCTGTCATTGAAGCAAAGCCTACCTGATGTACAACATTCACCCAACAGCTAGAACACTGCATAACGAAAGTAGCCACGGCAATTGTATAAAAGACAGAGAGATGCTATGCAGATATACACTGGATCGGCCAACATCAATAAATCCAAATTGCCTCTGATAATGAACTCTTTGCTATGTATGATGGGATGAAGAGGGCGCTTGGTACTACAGTCACCAAAGTTTCCCTCCAATAGTGACAGATGGTGAAGTTCTCACCAACAGGGGTGAACAAATGACTCGTTGCCTTGAACTCTACGCTGAGCTGTATGAGTCAGATTGGCAAAGCTAGCCTGGAAAATTAGTTCAAGTGTGTGAGGGAAAGGTCTTCGAGCAGTATGTTCTAGAGCCCACCAAGGAGCTGGCCATTCTGGACATGGTAATGAACAATGAGGCAGGATTGATCAATAACCTCATGGTGAAGGAGCATTTAGGTGACAGCGATCATAAAATGGTAGAATTTCATGTTCAGTTTGACAGGGAGAAGTGTGGGTCAAAGACTAGTGTTTTAAACCGGAACATAGGTAATTATGAGGGTATGAATGCAAAGCTAGCTAAAGTGAACTGGGACACCAGGTTAAAGATCAACTGTAGAGATACTTTGCCAGACCTTTTTTTTTGAGAGTTTTTTAATTTTTAAAAATTTAGTGCCCAATTCATTTTTTCCAATTAAGGAGCAATTTAGTGTGGCCAATCCACTTACTCTGCACATCTTTGGGTTGTGGGGGCGAAACCCACGCAAACACGGGGAGAATGTGCAAACTCCACACAGACAATTTAAGGATATACTTAATAACTCAGCAAAGATTATCCCAGTGAGAAATATAGATTCTGAGAATGATGCATCATCCATGACTAAATACAGCAGTTAAGGATGGTATCAAATTGAAAGAAACACTGTCCATGTCGACAAAGATCTAAGACCGAAGAATGGCCAAACTTGAAGAATGACTAAAAATAATAATCTTTATTGTCACAAATAAGGTTACATTAACACTGCAATGAAGTTACTGTGAAAAGCCCCTAAAATTATAATAAAGATGCAGAAAGCTGAGTATGAGAGAGCGAGCTAGTAATATAAAAATAGATGGTAGAACTTTCTCCAAGTATTTGAATATGAAAAGGGTAACTGGTGTTGGTCCTCTAATGAGTGAGATGGGGAATTGATCGTAGAAAACAAGAAAATGGTGAAGGCATTGAACTGATATTTTGTGTCGGTCTTCACTATAGAAAATTTAGAAAACTTTCCAAAGATACTTCAAAAATCAAACGGTAAACAGGAGGGAGGAACTTAAAACAATCACCATCGCCACGGAAAAGGAGCTGGGAAAACTATTAATCTAAAGTCTGTCAAGTTGTCAATATCAGATAGCCTGCACCCTAGAGTCTTAAAAGAAGTGGCTGCAGAGATAGATGTATTGTTTTCGTCTTCCAAAATGTCTTCGATTCTGCAATGGTTCCAGTGAATTCTAAAATAGCAAATGCAACACCTTTAATAGAAAGCAGGAAACTCCAGGCCAGTTAGCCTTCCCTGTCAGGGAAATTGCTGGGCTCCATTATTAAGGAGATTATGACAGGAGACTTAGAAAATCATAATGTGATCAGGGAGAGTCAACATGATTTTGTGAAAGGGAAATCTTGCTTAACTCATTTTTGAGGAAGTAACAAGCAAGGTGGATATGGGGAACATGTAGCATTGGTTGTATTTGGATTTTCAAAAAGCATTCAATAAGGTGCCTGATCAAAGGTTAATGCACAAAACATGAGAAGTTGGCGCAGGGAGTAACATATTAACAGGATTGGTTATCTAACAGGAAGCAGAGAGTCTGGACAAATCTGTCAATTTCAGGTTTGCAAACTGTAACTAGTGGAGTGCCAAAGGGAACAGTCATGGGCCTCAACTATTTAAAACCTCCATCAGTGACTTGGGTGAAGGGACCAAATTCTGGCATTTACTGATGACACCAAGCTCGGTCGGAAAATTATTTGTCAAGAAGAGGTGGAAAGTCTGCAAAGAAAAAGAGACCAATAACGTGATGGGCAAAAAAGTTGGCAGATGGAGTATGATGAGGAAAAATATGAACTTGTCCATTTTGGCAGGGAAAATAGAAACGTAGCACCTTATTTAAATGGAGAGAGATTGCAAAACTTGGTGGTAAGGGGGATTTGAGTGTCTTAGTACATAAATCGCACAAAGTTGGTTTGCAGATACAGTAAATGATTTGAAAGGGAAACTGAATGCAGGTGTTTATTGCGAATATAACTGTAGTGGTGTTGTACTGAAGCTGCACAGGCCTTGGTGAGCCGACATCTGGAGTTCTGTGCACGGTTTTGCTGATCTTATTTGAAAAAAAAACATAATTGCATTTGAAGAAATTCAGAGAGGGTTCACGCGACTCGTTCCTGGGATGAAGGGCTTATCTTATGAAGAAAGGTTGAACAGTTGGGCCCCTACCCATTGGAGTCCAGAAGACGTTTAGAAAGGTAATCTTATTGAAATATGCAAGATCCTGAGGGGATTTGACAGGGTAGAGACCAGGATGATGTTTCTACTTGTAGGAGAGACATGAGGGGACACAATTTAAGAATAGGAGGTCTCCCTTTTACATTACAATTCCAGACCAGACCCTAATAGTGATTAGGTGCTGGACCGAAACTCCAATATTTGAGTTTCTTTGTAAGACTGTGCAGAAAGAATGATTCACTCCAGGAGTGATTGCATGAAGAAACTTTAATGGGATTACAGTAATAAATTCTTTAACTCCATACCCGAAAAGCTACTGTCAAATCACCCAACATTCATCATTCACTGTGATGTACTGCAGTTCACCACCAGCATCAGCACTGTGCATGTTCCAATTCACAATGGCCAGGTGGTTGCCGGCAGCTCCGGGAGTACGTAACAACATTAAATTATGTTTAAATCAAGAACTGTCTCGAGCTGGGCTATTTACTGTCCATCCCTAATTAGACATGAACTGAGTAGCTTGTGTGGCCATATCCGAAGGCATTTTAAGAGTCAACCACATTACTGTGGGTCTGGAGTCACCTGTAGGCATATTTTCTTCTCTAAATGGTTGCATCATTAGACTTTTAATTCCAGATTTATATTGCTTTGTCACCCATTTTGAGGAAGGAAGCTGGCTGGCGTGCTGCCTGAATCAGTGCTGTGTGGAGGAGTCGCGTCTCCCTGGGACAGAGCTGAAGGGTTTCACAGCAGTGTGACCCTCGTGAGGAATGAACCAACTATCAAGAGACAGTATTGCTCATCCCATCTGATTTGTTTTATATATTTCAGAAAGTGGGTTGTAAGAACCTGGAAGTGTACAGCTCAGGAAGTTGATCCTCCAGGTGAATCACTGACTAATATGTCAAATTAGAAGTTGAGCTATATTAATCCAGGTTTACATTCTTAACTACTGTTATTTGCTAGTTAGCACTCACAGACAGTATACAGAACCCCCAGTCTGAGCTGATCTCAGCGGGCGTAGTGAGGTTATCAATGAATTTAGAATAGAGATCCACAAACAAAAGATCAGAATCGGGTGAGTTTTATTCCTGCTCTACTGTCCGACCCAGTAAACAGTCTGCACCTATTTACCAAATAGATAAGCACTTTATTAAATGAGCAGTGTTTAATAAAAAGAGTGAAACCTGAAACCAAGGACCACCAGTGTCTCGTGAAATTCATTTTAACAAAGGGGAATGTGTTTGATCTATTTTGATAACTGCAGCAGATGCTGTTTTTATCCAGAAAGGGTTTTATTGACAGAATATTAGTGGGCTAATACAACTATCGGGGTGTTTAATATAACCCATGTCAAACGGTACATTTACAAACCAGCTTTCCAGAGAGAAGAAACGCAGCAGCAACTTCAACTTATCTACACACTGCGAACATGGAATGTCAGTGAGACCACACATAGAACAGTACAGCACAGAACAGGCCATTCGGCTCTCGATGTTGTGCCGAGATCCTTTGAGCCAGATCTTTTCTACAAAAGTTTTATTTTAGAGGTACAGAAATTATAAACTTCCCCAGGCCACCTCCTCCCTACCCACCATTCAGGAGCTGTGCATGTGAGACTCAGTCCCAATAAGTTACTAGCAAATTAGTGCGGATCCTGGAATCTGAAAGAAAAACAAAATACTGGTCAACCTCAGCAGGTCTGACAGCCTCTGTGGAGAGAAAAATGAGCTGATGTTTTGAGTCTGGATGACTTTGACAAAGAGTCATCCAGACTCAATGTTAGCTCCCAATCAGTTACCTTGTGTCAAATATTTCGGATTTTTATGATGGAAAGGGAGTATAGGAGAATTATTAAAATAAATAACAAAAACATCTTTATTATATATTACAAGTTTATATAGCACTGTTGCCTCACGGCGCCGAGGTCCCAGGTTCGATCCCGGCTCTGGGTCACTGTTCATGTGGAGTTTGCACATTCTCCCCGTGTTTGCGTGGGCTTCGCCCCCACAACCCAAAGATGTGCAGGGTAGGTTCCCCCTTAATTGGAAAAAAATGAATTGGGCACTCTAAATTTATTTATTTTTTAAAATTTTTAAATAAAAGAATTATATATTACAAGTTTAAAATGTTTTTTTAGAGTACCCAATTATTTTTTTCCAATTAAGGGGCAATTTAGTGCAGCCAATTCACCTAACCTGCATCTCTTTTTGGGTTGGATAAGGGAATGGTTTCTCCCCAGTATGAACCCATTGATGTGCGTAGTGAGGTGGGATGACTGAATGAATCGCTTCCCACATTTGGAGCAGGCAAACCGTCTCTCCCTAGCGTGAAGTCGCTGGTGCGCAGCAAGGTGAGATGATCACAGAACAATACAGTGCAGAAGAGGCCCTTTGGCCCATCAAGTCTGCATCGACGCATGAAAGCTCTGACCTGCCCACCTAATTCCACTTGGCCCATAGCCTTGAGATTTATTTATTTTTAAATTACTTTTTCTGAGTTACCAAGCCAGGGCTCAGAGTGTGGACAGGGGCGAACCCCTAATCCAGCTCCTTGCCCGCTCCAAAAAACAATTCAAATTCAAGTTGAATCCAATTCATGGTCCCCACAAGAGAGACATACCAGATCTGAGCCAAAAGGCAGAGCAGATACGACACAAGATCTTAGCCAAAAGGCTGAGAAGTGATGCCTTGAGTGTTATGACATGCCAAGCGCTCATCCAGGTACTATTTTTTATAAATTTAGAGTAGCCAATTATTTTTCAATTAACAGGCAATTTAGTGTGGCCAAACCACCGAACCAGCACATCTTTAGGTTGAGGGGGTGAAACCCACGCCGACATGGGGAGAATGTGCAATCCAGGTACTTTTTAAAAGGATGTGAGGCAACCTGCCTTTACCACCCTTCCAAGATCATTTCAACCCAATTCCACAGTGAGGGCACCTAAATGGTCCAGTCAGAACTTTCTGGTGTGAATGTAAGCTGAATATCTGAGTGAATTCTTTTCCACACTCTGAGTAAGTCATCAGTCTCCCTCCTGTGTGAGTTCTCTTGTGCCTATGTAAGCTGGATGACTCAGTGAATTCCTCCCCACGCTCAAAGCAGATGAATGGTCTCTCTCCAGCTCAGATGAAGACCTGAACCTTTTCCCACAATCCCCACATTTCCACGGTTTCTCCATGGTATTGGTGTCCTTGTGTCTCTCCAGGTTAATCAGTAGAAGTCTCATCCACACACACAGTTTCTCCTGAATGGTGTGATTTTCTTTTCAGGCTATGTAACTGGTAAAAGCTCTTTCCACGGTCAATTCACTGGAAGACTACCACCAAGAGATACTTTCCTGGTAACAATGATGTTCAAAATCTTCTGGCAGCAACAGAACAGGCAAATATTTCTCCTTCCACATTCAAAGATCATAGAATTTACAGTGCAGAAGGAGGCTGCACTGGCCCTTACAAAGAGCACCCTACTCAAGCCTACATATCTACCCTATCCCCGTAACCCAGTAACACCCACTTAACCTTTTTGGACACAAAGGACAATTTAGCATGGCCAATCCACCTAACCCACAATCTTTGGACTGTGAGGGGAAACCGGAGGAAACCCACGCAGACACGGTAAGAATGTGCAGACTCCACATAGACAGTGACCCAAGCCGGAAATCGAACCTGGGACCCTGAAGCTGCGAAGCAACTGTGCTAACCACTGTGCTACCGTGCTGCCCACAGATGATAGTATTCAGGAGCTGATGAATTGGGTGACTGTCAGATCTTGATGTGATGTTTGCTTTGTGGTTCTGGTCTCTTGCACCTTTGCTTGTAACCCTGCAAAGATTGTTCAGATTAACTGATTGTAAAACATTATGGGACACAGATTTACGATTCTGAGCAATATGTGCAAGGAGATTTTTTAAAAATTAATTCATGGGATGTGGCATCGCTGGCTAGGCCAGTATACGTAATTGCACTGAGTGGCTTGCTAGATCATTTCAGAGGGAAGTTAAGAGACAACTACATTGCTGTGGGTCTAGTGTAACATGTAGGCCAGACCAAGTAAGGATGACAGATTTCCTTCCCTAAAGGACATTAGTGAACCAGATAGATTTTTACCACAGTCGACAATCATTAGACTTGTAATGCCAGATTTTAAAATTGAATTCAAAGTTCACCATCGATTTGAAGTCGGATCCCAGAGCATTACCCTAGGTCTCAGAATTATTAGTCTAGCCGCAGTACCACTAAGCCACTGTCTTCATAGAACATAGAATGCAGCATCACCATCATACCGGTACCAAAGACGAACCAGGCAACGTGCCTCAATGACTACCGACCAGTGGCCCTGACTTCAGTCGTAATGAAGTGCTTCGAGAGATTGATCATCACCTCCATACTCCCAGAAAGCCTTGATCCACTGCAATTCGCATACCGCTGCAACCTGTCCACATCAGACACCATTTCCCTGGCCCTACACTCATCCCTAGAGCATCTCGAAAACAAGGACTCCTACATCAGACTGCTTTGTATTGACTACAGCTCCGCCTTCAACACCATAATCCCAGCCAAGCTCATATCAAAGCTCCAAAACCTAGGACTTGACTCCCCACTCTGCAACTGGATCCTCGATTTTCTGACCAACAGACCACAATCAGTAAGAATGAACAACAACACCTCCTCCACAATAGTCCTCAACACCGGCACCCTGCAAGGCTGCGTACTTAGCCCCCTACTCTACTCCCTGTACACACACGACTGCGTAGCAAAACTTGGTTCCAACTCCATCTACAAGTTTGCTGACGATACGACCATAGTGGGCCAGATCTCGAATAACGATGAGTCCGAATACAGGAGGGAGATAGAGAACCTAGTGGAGTGGTGTAGCGACAACAATCTCTCCCTCAATGCCAGCAAAACTAAAGAGCTGGTAATTGACTTCAGGAAGCAAAGTACTGTACACACCCCTGTCAGCATCAACGGGGTCGAGGTGGAGATGGTTAGCAGTTTCAAATTCCTAGGGGTGCACATCTCCAAAAATCTGTCCTGGTCCACCCACGTCGACGCTACCACCAAGAAAGCACAACAGCGCCTATACTTCCTCAGGAAACTAAGGAAATTCGGCATGTCCACATTGACTCTTACCAACTTTTACAGATGCATCATAGAAAGCATCCTATCAGGCTGCATCACAGCCTGGTATGGCAACTGCTCAGCCCAGGACCGCAAGAAACTTCAGAGAGTCGTGAACACCGTCCAGTCCATCACACGAACCTGCCTCCCATCCATTGACTCCATCTACACCTCCCGCTGCCTGGGGAAAGCGGGCAGTATAATCAAAGATCCCTCCCACCCGGCTTACTCACTCTTCCAACGTCTTCCATCGGGCAGGAGATACAGAAGTCTGAGAACACGCACGAACAGACTCAAAGACAGCTTCTTCCCCACTGTCACCAGACTCCTAAATGACCCTCTTATGGACTGATTTCTTTAACACTACACCCTGTATGCTTCATCCGATGCCAGTGCATTTGTAGTTACATTGTATATGTTGTGTTGCCCTATTATGTATTTTCTTTTATTCCCTTTTCTTCTCATGTACTTAATGATCTGTTGAGCTGCTCGCAGAAAAATACTTTTCACTGTACCTCGGTACACGTGACAATAAACAAATCCAATCCAATCCAATCCAGAAGGAGGCCATTTGGCCCATCAAGTCTGCAGCGACCCACTTAAGCCCTCACTTCCACCCTATCCCTGGTGGATCTATGGTCAGTCATGATCATGATGAATGGCGGAGCAGGCTCGAAGGGCCAAAAGGCCTCCTCCTGCTTCTATCTTCTATGTATCTATGATCCGACACAACAATCGCTAAATACTCCACGTCGGCCATGCCCATCAGCAGCATCTTATCTAGTACAAAAAAGTCAATTCGGGAGTACACCTTGTGCACATGCGAAAAGAACGAAAATTCCTCCGCCCTCGGCCCCCCACGGATCTACCAAAGAGTGGTAATGATAAAAGCAAATTACTGCGGATGCTAGAATCTGAAACAGAAAATACTGGACAATTTCAGCAGGTCTGACAGCATCTGTGGAGTGAAGTAAAAAAATCACCACTATTCTTAGAATTCCCCCTATACAAAAAAGGGTCAATAAGACATTCTAAATGGCGAACAGGGATTCTCACTCCCTGACTCCTATGCAGGCTTAGGTGGGTGCTATTCGGATCAATCTATATTTTCAAATTATCCCCCGGTATAACCCATATTTTCAAAGAAGATTTCATCTACTTACCACTTAGTAGCATCGATCCTGGGTTATAAAGTAGACTTTGTAATAACCACTGTTTCAGGTTAAAACTTTAAGTTATTTGATTGTTATATTTTTCTTTTAAAAGATGAAATCTGTTTTTACAGAAAGGTAAAAAGATCTTTTCTTTGGATCCTCCTGGTCAGTTGTTAGACCTTCAGGTCTTCCTTGGCAATCTTTCTTCTTTAACTTTTGGTTTTCTCCTGATGGATTCGCTGTTCTGCTCGGTTTCTGTGTTCTATCCTTCCCATGACCGAGGGCAGCTTTGAGAGCTGACTCTCCTGGCTGCTGTCAATTTAGGGTTTATATTTCCCTTCCAGCAGTTATTAAGTTTATATGACATTATCGGAAAGTAACTTTGTTTTGCTCTTGATTGTTCAATGTACCTTTAATCTTAATTGCTTATAATGCGACTACGTATTCATGTTGAGCATGACTTTAGTTCATCGAACTCTGATTATATGTTTTCCCTTGTAATGTTCAAAAGTGCTTTGATTCTAGAGGGGTGTTACATCTGGTTCCTGTCACTTCTAAAGTTGCTTTATTACCAAATAGTGCCCTTAGCTTGTCAGAACTCTTGACTCTGATTTGGGGTTAACTTGTGCTCTTGTGGACACGTCGTCTCCGGATTCCCATATTCACCTGGTGTCAGCAGGATTTTACACAAAAACATTTGTCACCTAATTCAACTGAAGATCCTGGCAATTCTTTTTTAGTTGCTTACTAAAATAATTAACTTCAAAGAAGGGGCGAAATATTGTTTCCCTTCATGTAACTAAAAGTTCAATCTGCTTTAACTTGAAAGACAGGCATCGGTTTTACAGCTTGAGCAGTCACAAGGTGTTTAAAAAAAAAAATTTAGAGTACCCAATTCATTTTTCCAATTCAGTTGCAATTTAGGGTGGTCAATCCACCTAACCTGCACATCTTTGGGTTGTGGGGGCGAAACCCACGCAAACACGGGGAGAACGTGCAAACTCCACACGGACAGAGCCGGGATCGAACCTGGGACCTCGGCGCCATGAGGCAGCAGGGCTAACCACTGCGCCACCATGCTGCCCTACAAGCTGTTTCCTTAACACCTGTTTGATAAAGGCTATCTGCATTTCAAAACCTTCTTTTGCGGCTGTTGTTAACCCTTCGTGGGATTTTTCCCTAAATTTTCTCATGTACCCTCGTGTCAGGTTTTGCCAGACTTCCATGTTTCAAATGACATATTTTCCCATTTTTACTTTACAGGAGAGAGAAGGGAGCTACTGTTTCGAGTCTGGGTGACTAAAAGTGACAGATGCTGTCAGGCCTGCTGAGATTGTCCAGTATTTTATGTGTGAGTGATAATAACTTGGATAATATCCAAGTGCTGATGTGGATCGAGTCAGTCTGTCTGATCTTGATGTGATCATTGATTTCAGTTTGCTGTGTGTAAATCCTCCCCTTCTAACCCCCTGTAAAAGGAGTTTTCAGAATCCATCACGGTCAGTCCAGGATAGAAATTCACAACATTCTCTCCAGCTGCTGACAGGACAGGGATCGCCACGCATGCGCCCTGCTGTGTGGAATCCATAATATCCTGTTCCTTAGCGAAGGACTTGGGTCTATGGAGACAGAATGATGGAGGGAGCCTTAGCAAGAATACACTTTTCTGTAAAATACCGTAACCTCCAAGGGTAGCAGAGGAGATAATTATGTATAAAAGGATGAAAGTGCTTATTTTACTATTGGTCCATTTACCTTGTTTTCTATTGGCTAGAATTACTGTCCTTTCATTGGCTTAAAATGAAAGTTTAATTGGGATATTATTGGTGTGTGACATGAAAATGAAGGAATAACTGTAATATTATTGGTCAATAAAGCTATAGCTTTCTGCTTTGCTGGACTCAGACAGAACAATGCAGTGAGCCCCACTGTGTTGCTCTCCTTGTGCACAAGTCAATAAAGATTGATCTAAGAGTACTCCCGTGTATGCCTTGTAGTAATTTCAACAGGTTCCACCAAGATGACTAATACCCCCCCCCCCTCCCCCCTCCCCACGGAGTGCCAGACACGGGTACATAGCATAGTGCCTCACTATTCAACAACTCGGAGACCGCGGCTGCCGGATTTCTGCATTACGAGGTTTTGACAGAGGAAACATATACTCTCACCTGTGTGGCACTATCGGGTAAGCCATCATTGGTGTAAAGAGAGGTCCGAGTCCCTCTTGGGGTTTGAGTCCCCAGGTCAGTAGGGTGCGAGTCCCTAGCTGATGAGGCAACGCCAGTGAGGCTAGAGTCCTCAGCTGAGAAGGCAGGGTTCGAGTCCCTGGCTGTTTGATCGAAGTTAACTTGAACGCCGGCCGGCAAGGTAAGATCTGAACTTTTACCATTGGAAGTGCGTGGACCAAGAGTCCCCCTCCTAAGGGGATTCCTGTTGCATATATGTATGTACATTACGGGGCTGAGACCACCGAAAAAGTCCATCACTGGGTAAAGTGGACACAGGGTAAGCAGAAGGCTTTTCCACCTGATAGTATGTTTAATAAGGGCCGTCTTGAGAAACTGGCAGAAGTGAAAAATGAAATGAAATGAAAATCTCTTGTCACAAGTAGGCTTCAAATGAAGTTACTGTGATCGCCACATTCCGGCGCCTGTTCGGGGAGGCTGGTACGGGAATTGAACCGTGCTGCTGGCCTGCCTTGGTCTGCTTTAAAAGCCAGCTCTTTAGCCCTGTGCTAAACCAGCCTCTATTGGAAGAAAAGGAACAGAAGGGCGAGCAAAGTATTGGGTGGCCTGCATATGTCCAGTGGCGAAAAGCGATGCAGAAGTGGTTAGATGAGTCACGTAAGAAAAGACAGGAAAGTGTGCAAAAGAAGACAGGGGAGAAGGTAGGAGAATGGGGATGAGAAAATATCAGCCATGATTGAATGGTGGGCAGACTCGATGGACCAAGTGGCCTAATTCTGCTCCAATGTCTTATGGTCTTAAAAGGTGGTGAGAGTGAAACAGTTAAAATCCAGGATCCTGGTTGCGCAAACACCGAATGGCCCGGTCCAAAACAAGTCGGTGCCTCCTGTTGATCAGGATGAAAGTGACGATGCCTGGGAGTTCCCCTTGTATCCATCTCTGCCCGCATCCCCAGGACCTGCATGGTGGGAATGAGGCACAAGGGGGAGTAGTTACCCCACCACCTCGTTATGCAGTCGCCGGGGGAAGGAAGTGTGTCAACACCTTCTGCCCTGCTTGTCGTTCCCGATAGTACTCCTGGTAAGGTGGGGCGGGGGGGGGGGGGGCTCTTTAAGTACTAGGTCCCAAGTTAAACAACAGCCCTCAGTTTAGCCCCCAGTCCAACAAAAGCCCCTCCGTGCTTTCCCTGGACCACAGGGTGAACCAATAAATGTTTATTGCCCCAGACACCTTCAGAGCTATTGCCGATTGTAGAGACTACATCCGACCCCAAGGACGATGTTGAAAAATTTATTCAACAATTTGAAATCTTCTGGAAGTGCCATAGCCCTACTCAGGAGGATATAGAGGTTGTTAAAGATGCGAGTTTGGGCAATGGAGGTGGAGACCAATCCGCGATCAGGTCCAGTGGCCTGCGAGGGATGTCATTGTGGATGGTCTAAAACAACTGTGTGAGGTTTTGTGAGGTTTTAGGTAAATCATTTCCTGACGTTGTAGATTGACACAAAATCCATAGTACTTGTCATAAATCTGGCGAGGAGGTACGTGATTATGTTGAACGCTTCTGATCTGTGTTTACTACTTTCCTATTCTTTCTGCCCAAGTGGACACGTTCACATTTTCCAACATTATACTCCATCTGCCAAATGTTTTGCCCACTCACTTAATTACTACAGATGACTCGTTAATGCCCTTGTACAGGGGTTGCAGCCTGATATTAAGAAAATGTTTACACTGACTTGTTTAGGTTGGAAGGGTAAGCAAAATCTGCCTGAGATCATTAGTGCAGGACAACACTGTTAGTGACAGCTCCAGTACCATAATAATTAATAATCTTTGTCACAAGTAGGCTTACATTGCAAAGAAGTGGCCATTCTCTGCGAGCTCTCTCCCACAGATCCTCTTCTTCCAACCGTACTAACCTTTTAATAATAATAATCTTTATTGTCACAAGCAGACTTACATTAACGCTGCAATGAAGTTACTGTGAAAATCCCCCAGTCCCCACATCCCGGAGCCTGTTCGGGTCACAGAGGGAGAATTCAGAATGTCCAATTCACCCAACAGCACGTCTTTCGGGACTCCGCTCAGACAGTGACCCGAGCCGGGAATCGAATCTGGGACCCTGGAGTTGTGAAGCCACAGTGCTAACCACTGTGCCGTCCTTGATCTAAATCAAAAAGAGGGCATGAATAAACCCAAATTATCAAATAGAGGCACCAACAAGATTCTGGTAACAGTGGGCTCGGAATGGTAGAGGTGAGAGAGGTAGGCAGGCGGGACGGAATGATGCCTGTTCTCCGTGTGGTCTGCATGGACACTGGTCCCAGTATTGCTTCCCCACCGTCCCCCCACTGCAGAGGGGCTGAAATTACCGCCCCGGTCGGTGCAAACCCGGTTCCCGCAGCTTCTACTTTGGTTCGAGGCCTCCACTGGGTGTTTGTGAAACCTCCCCTCCCACCCACTGCCCCTAACGCTGCCTCTTTCCCGCCTGAAGATGAGACAAACAAGCGTCTGTCCCTGGACATGAGGCGCACTGCGCATCACAATGCCCGGGGAGTGATTGGCAGCAGCTCCAGACAAATGGGAAGAGGGGGCGGGGCTGGAGGACTGAACAGGAGCGGCTGGTCCTCTAATCAATTGGAGTGAAAGAGGGGCGGGGCTGAACCCGGATCTCCCTCATTGGCTGAAACTCTGCATCATTTTGAAAGCTGATTTGTCTCAAACTCCAGAAAACTGGACCTTTCTGTTTGTGGCTTTAAGCAGATGAAACCCTGTGGGTGTGGAGCAAACATTTCAACAGTTGTTACTGAGATGTGGAAATATGATGGAACATTTCACATACAATTCAAGGGCTGATTCAAAGGAATAACTGGGCAGATAGGAAATGTCACAATTTGAACAAGAACTGTCCCTGGTTTCAGTCGGTGAAAAGACAGAAGGGTTTGGCCAGGTTTGGGGAGAAGGTTAATACTGTCATCATTCAGAAACTTCAAACAACTGCGCAACCTCAAACAAACCGTTGTTTGCAGCAAACTACCCAGCCTTCAGAACAGCGACGACACCACACAACCCTGCCATGGCAATCTCTGCAAGACGTGCCAGATCATTGACATGGATACCACCATTACACGCGAGAACACCACCCACCAGGTACACGGTCCATACTCGTGCGACTCGGCCAACGTTGTCCACCTCATACGCTGCAGGAAAGGATGTCCCGAAACGTGGTACATTGGCGAGACCATGCAGACCCTGCGACAACGGATGAACGGACATCGCGCGACAATCGCCAGGCAGGAATGTTCCCTTCCAGTCGCGGAACACTTCAGCAGTCAAGGGCATTCAACCTCTGATCTCCGGGTAAGCGTTCTCCAAGGCAGCCTTCAGGACGCGCGACAACGCAAAATCGCCGAGCAGAAACTTATAGCCAAGTTCCGCACACTGGTACGGCCTCAACCGGGACTTTGGATTCATGTCGCATTACATTCATCCCCCACCATCTGGCCTGGGCTTGCGAAATCCTACCAACTGTCCTGGCTTGAGATAATTCACACCTTTTAACCTGGGGTTACCCCATCTCTGGATCTGTAAAGACTTAATTACTTGCAAATGCTCGCATTCTAAGCATTGTCTGGCATCTTTGAATCTGTCCATATATATGTTTCTGGAACATACCTCTTCATTCACCTGAGGAAGGAGCAGTGCTCTGAAAGCTAGTGTTTGAAACAAACCTGTTGGACTTTAACCTGGTGTTGTAAGACTTCTTACTGTGCATCATTCAGAACACCAGACTACAAAGGATCTCAAAGACAATTTCTTGTAGTTTGTGTGGAGGGTGTGTGATGAATCAGGTTCAAAGCGGTTAAATAGAACAAAGCACAGGAACAGGCCCTTCGGCCCTCCAAGCCCGTGCCGACCATGCTGCCCGACTAAACTACAATCTTCTACACTTCCTGGGTCCGTATCCCTCTATTCCCATCCTATTCATGTATTTGTCAAGGTGCCCCTTAAATGTCACTATCGTCCCTGCTTCCACCACCTCCTCCGGTAGCGAGTTCCAGGCACCCACTACCCTCTGCGTAAAAAACTTGCCTCGTACATCTACTCTAAACCTTGCCCCTCTCACCTTAAACCTATGTCCCCTAGTAATTGACCCCTCTACCCTGGGGAAAAGCCTCTGACTATCCACTCTGTCTATGCCCCTCATAATTTTGTAGACCTCTATCAGGTCGCCCCTCAACCTCCGTCATTCCAGTGAGAACAAACCGAGTTTATTCAACCGCTCCTCATAGCTAATGCCCTCCATACCAGGCAACATTCTGGTAAATCTCTTCTGCACCCTCTCTAAAGCCTCCACATCCTTCTGGTAGTGTGGCGACCAGAATTGAACACGATACTCCAAGTCTGGCCTAACTAAGGTTCTATACAGCTGCAACATGACTTGCCAATTCTTATACTCAATGCCCCGGCCAATGAAGGGAAGCATGCCGTATGCCTTCTTGACTACCTTCTCCACCTGTGTTGCCCCTTTCAGTGACCTGTGTACCTGTACACCTAGATCTCTCTGACTCTTGAGGGTTCTACCATTCACTGTATATTCCCTACCTGCATTAGACCTTCCAAAATGCATTACCTCACATTTGTCCCGATTAAACTCCATCTACCATCTCTCCGCCCAAGTCTCCAAACAATCGAAATCCTGCTGTATCCTCTGATAGTCCTCATCGCTATCCGCAATTCCACTAACCTTTGTGTCATCTGCAAACTTACTAATCAGACCAGTTACATTTTCCTCCAAATCATTTATATATACTACAAACAGCAAAGATCCCAGCACTGATCCCTGCAGAACACCACTGGTCACAGCCCTCCAATTAGAAAAGCATCCTTCCATTGCTACTCTCTGCCTTCTATGACCTAGCCAGTTCTGTATCCACCTTGCCAGCTCACCCCTGATCCCGTGTGACTTCACCTTTTGTACTAGTCTACCATGAGGGACCTTGTCAAAAGCCTTACTGAAGTCCATATAGACAACATCCACTGCCCTACCTGCATCAATCATCTTTGTGACCTCCTCGAAAAACTCTATCAAGTTAGTGAGACACAACCTCCCCTTCACAAAACCACGCTGCCTCTCACTAATACGTCCATTTGCTTCCAAATGGGAGTAGATCCTGTCTCGAAGAATTCTCTCCAGTAATTTCCCTACCACTGAAGTAAGGCTCACCGGCCTGTAGTTCTCTGGATTATCCTTGCTACCCTTCTTAAACAGAGGAACAACATTGGCTATTCTCCAGTCCTCCGGGACATCACCTGAAGACAGTGAGGATCCAAAGATTTCTGTCAAGGCCTCAGCAATTTCCTCTCTAGCCTCCTTCAGTATTCTGGGTAGATCCCATCAGGCCCTGGGGACTTATCTACCTTAATATTTTTTAAGACGCCCAACACCTCGTCTTTTTGGATCTCAATGCGACCCAGGCTATCTACACACCCTTCTCCAGACTCAACATCTACCAATTCGTTCTCTTTGGTGAAATGTTTCCTTTTTTGAGAAAGCACATTAAAATCTGGAACTCTGGAGGGTAGCAAGGTAGCACTGTTGGTTCACAGCTCCAGGGTCCCAGGTTCGATTCCCGGCTTGGGTCACTGTCTGTGCAGAGTCTGCACGTTCTGCCCGTGTCTGCGTGGGTTTCCTCCGGGTGATCCGGTTTCCTCCCAGTCTAAAGATGTGTGGGTTAGGTGGATTAGCCATGCTAAATTGCCCTCAGAGTCCAAAAAAAAAGGTGAGGTGGGGTTACGGGGATGGGGTGGAGGCTTGGGATTAACTGGGGTGCTCTTTCCAAGGGTCGGTGTAGACTTGATGGGCCAAATGGCCTCCTTCTGCACTGCAAATTCTATGATTCTATGAACTCAGTTGGGATTATTGATTGGAATGATCTGGATCAGTTTATTACACCAGGAAAGCTTGATATCAGACTTACAGTATTGCTGAACAGATTTCTGTAATAACAGCAATCCCATTGCTATGTATTGGTAAGACCGAGGGAAGTATTTAGAATGGAGACTACAGATGTTTTGGAGGATTATGGAATAATGAAATTTATGAAATCCATATAATCCCTACAGTACAGGAGGCCATTCGGCCCATCGAGTCAGCACTGGACCTCCAAGAGCACCCTTCCTAAACCCACTCCCCCAACACGTAACCCCACCAAATCTGCACATCTTTGGACTGTGGGACGAAACTGTAGCACTTGGAAGAAACTCACACAGACACGGGGAGAAAGTGCAAACTCAACAATCACCTGAGGCTTGAATCAAACCCAGGTCCTTGTCGCGGAGAGGCAGCAGTGGTAACCACTGGAATGCTGAGGGACTTTACTGTCCAATTTAATATTCACATAATATATTTGTAGATCGGAGACAGAAGGACAGGAACTTGCAATTAGTTTGGTGATGACTCCTATATCTCCGGATCACAAACACTTTGTCTTGAAAGTTAACAAATGGGATGAAGCCAAACCGTTAAAAGGCAAACGGCGGGATTCTCCGTCAGCCGACGCCAGAATTGGGAAACTCAATTAAGCGGAGAATCGGTTATGATGCCAAATCACAATTCTCCGGTGCCTCAACAGCGGTGTTAATACGTTCCAGAGCGCAGGTACAGTAAACACCCGTGGCATTTCATTAGCGGGCCTGACCCGGTATTCACCGGAGCTTCTGTGACGCTCCACCTCCACTGGAACGAATTCCCGATGGAGAGGTTCACTTGTGCTTTTAAAAATCGTGAAACAGGCCCGTGGCTGGTAAGGGAGAGGGGTACAGAAAGTGTCCAACATCGCCATAGTTCGCTGACAGTGGTGCCACAGGCCGGGAGGCTTCTGCCAGGGCTGGGGGGGGGCGGGGGAGTAGCACAGGGTGGCCAATGGGGTCAGAATGAAGCACCATTGCCACAGCCTGCAAGACAGCCATGCAGTTGCGCACGCCACTGATTGCCCACTGTGAACTTAGGACCACAGGTCATATGGGTGTCCCAGCAGGCACCTTCCTCGGTGCCTTCCGGCCCCAGCCAGCCCATCAGCGGGGTGGACGCGCAGAAGCACAATCAATGCCACCTTGTTGGCTGGAATGGTGTGTGTGAAGGGTGTTATGTGTATCTGCGGCTGCAGCTTGTCAGCCTCCTGAATGTCAATCATGGACCTGGTGAATCCGGCACCATGCCTCATTGGAATTGATTTTGTCCCATGTGGCGTCAGTGCTAGCCCCTCCAAGGTCGCTGAATTAGTCTACGTGTGGCACCAGTTTTGCTGTCGTGGAAGTCCATAACTACTTCCCCGGTGTCAACGCTTCGTCTCAGGAACTGAGAATCCTACCGAAAGTCATTGGTTCAAATTGTCACCGTGCTGTCAGTGGAAAGGGTTAACTTCTCTGCTCCCAAAGGTGTTGGGGCAAACATTCTCAATTATGCACAACTGTGTTGACTTAACATAACTTTATTTTCAGATAAAAGATGAATCAAACACCATTTTAAACATTGTTTTCTCAATTCTTTTGGCATTTTTTTCAGCTTTGCCCAAATGTGTTTTTTTCCTCTTTCTTCAGGCACCTTTCCAAATGACTCAAATAAAACTAAAGACAAATAAAACAATCAGCTTTGACAGGTAACCAAAAGCTTCTTAGACAAAAATGAGTTAGAGGGTGGAGCTTCCAAAAGCTTGTGAAACGCAAAGCAGAACCTTAAGGCTGAAGTTCAACTTCAGAGAAACTAACTTTTCACTGCCTTTTACAATTGTACAAATAAATTGCAATTCATACTTAAAAGATTTACTTTCGCTCAGTAATTATAACGTCACCTTTCTCAGCTCAGACCCTTGAGATCAAATGCCAATTGTTCACTTCTCTTGTAGCTGGTGTGTGAAGATCATGTTCACTGTAGATCTGTCAGCACAGAAACCGCACTGTGCTTCTGGATACACTCAGTCTGCAAGTAGATGAATCTTTTAAACATGTCCTTAGTGAAGGTCTTCCCAGTGCTGCTGAGGAGTGAGACATCCCTGCAATTGTGGCCATCTCCCCTGTCACTGCTGATCTTATAGGTTGTGATGATTTTTGCATCATGCACATGGAATGGTTCCAACCTCCCAACTGAGGAGGAGGTCGTGAAGGTGTGACAGTCAATGGGACTTTGTGTTTGAGCAGTTCAGTTGGAATGCTATCCTTGCCAGGCGCCTTTCTGCTTGTTGAACAATCAATGGCCTTTCCCAGCTCAAGTGACGAAGGTTCCTTGATTGTGAGTGATTTGATATATTGTCACATGTACCGAAGTCGTAAAAAGTATTTTTCTGTGGCTAAGGGAACATACACAGCACATACATAGTAGACAACTCAGCCATGACAGGAAGCTGCAGGAGAGTCAGACAGAGACTGGGAGATGTCCATCTGACGGAGCATAGCTGACAGTCACGTTCAACCCAGCGGGACATCTGTCAGGATGTCACCATCTGGGATTTCAGGGGAATAACTTTGGTGATGGTCAGAGCCCTCTTCTTTCCAACACACATACAACATAGATTTCCATGATCACAGGCAGTTTGTAATTCCTGCCATTGGCTGATCCAGTGTTTACTTGCACAGTATCTCCCTGTCTTTTACACAACTGTCTTGGCTACTTTCAGATTGTGCAGTGTTCTAGCTGTTGGGTTGATGTTGTACATCGGGTCGGCTTTGCTTTTTGCTTCAATGGCAGATATCATCTCTGCTGAGTGGCTCTTAAACCAGTCTTTGTTGTGGGCTCCACCTTGATCATAGAACCAAAGAATCCTGTAGAATCTTTACTGTGCTGAAGGAGGCTGTTGTAAACTGCCCAGACCCTATTTGCTGGAAACCACTGGTTACCCTGTGTTCCTTGAGGAAAATGAGCCCATCCAATCATTAGCAGAGCAGCTGTATAAATAGGGCTGGCCAGTGTGGTGCTGGCTAGAAATGAAATGAAAATGAGAGGGAACCCGTAGTGAACTACTGGCCCCGTGTACATAATGTTGTAAATAAAGTTACTTTACATTTGACTCTTCAAACTCGTGCTGGATTCTTCCTAGTCCTCACAAAAGAAACCATTTGACCCATTGAATCTGCAGCGACCCTGTGACAGAGCACTCTACCTCAGCCCACTCCCCCTGCCCTATCCCCGTAACCTTGGTTGCTGCTGCTGTGTCAGAAATGATTGAACTCCGTCACTTTCAAGTTTCAACAATATCAATGTCGATTGATGAAAAGTGCCTGTGAAATACTTCACTGTTTTGTTTAATGCTCCTTGATAATTTAATTTCACAATGGACATGTTACTGTGAAGAATGTGTGAGTCAGTAACAATTATCAACAAGGATTAATCAACACTTTCTAATTGGAGATGTTAATCAGTGGAACCTTTCAAACTCTGAATTGTAGATTTTGTATCAAACATCAATTTACGACTCAAGTCAAAGTTCAAATTGTGTTGTTCCAGTTCACAGTTCTTGAATGAAGGAGAATATCACAGATGGTACTTTTAAAATGGACATCGCAGCCCTGAAAACAGTCATGATGTGGAGATGCTGGCGTTGGACTGGGGTGAGCACAGTAAGAAGTCTTACAACACCAGGTTAAATCACTAGCTTTCAGAGCACTGCTCCTTCCTCAGGTGAAGAAGGGGCAGTGCTCCGAAAGCTAGTGATTCGAAACAAACCTGTTGGACTTTAACCTGGTGTTGGAAGACTTCTCACTGAAAATCAGTGACATCTGAAAATATTAAACTGCAGCCAGTTCTAGGATTTGTTAACACCAGCAGAATCAAACCAGATATTGTCAGACCATCAATCCTGGATGTGATTAACAGCAGCATAAATAGCAAAATCCAATCCCTGCAGTCACCTGTCAACTTGCTGATGTCACAGCTCATATCATGACTGAGTGAATCCCTTCCCATAGCGTCGCAGCGTCGATGTTCGGTCTCGGCCCTTTGTGAACCTATTGGTGTGAACTGAAGGCGGAAGCCTTCCTGAGCGTCTGTCCACTGAAAGTGCAGCTGAATGGCTTCTCCATAGTGTGACTTCGCTGGTGTCTTAGCAGACTTGATGACTGAGTGAATTCCTTCCCGCACAGTGAGCAGGTAAACGGTCTCTCCTCAGTATGAACTCGCTGGTGTAACATGAGACTGGCTGACTGAGTGAATCCTTTTCCACAGAAGGAGCAGCTGAACGGCCTCTCCCCAGTGTGGACTCGCTGGTGTGATAGCAAATTGGATGATTGAGTGAATCCCTTCCCGCACACTGAGCAGGTAAACGGTCTCTCCCCGGTGTGAACACGCTCATGTACACGGAGATTGGATGGAGACATGAACCTCTTTCCACAGGATATGCAGCTGAATGCTCTGTCCTCAGAGTGCATTCGTTGGTGTAACATGAGACTGGCTGACCGAGTGAATCCCTTCCCACACACAGAACAGGTGAACGGTCTCTCCTCTGTATGAACTCGCTGGTGTAACACGAGACTGGCTGACTGAGTGAATCCCTTCCCACAGAAGGAGCAGCTGAACGGCCTCTCCCCAGTGTGAACCCGCTGGTGTGTCAGCAAATTGGATGATTGAGTGAATCCCTTCCCACACACAGAACACGTGAACAGTCTCTCCCCAGTATGGACACACTGGTGTGTCAGCAGGTGGGATGACTGAGTGAATCCCTTCCCACACTCGGAGCAGGTGAACGGCCTCTCCCCGGTGTGAACTTGCTGGTGTCTCAGCAGGTGGGATGACTGTGTGAATCCCTTCCCACACACAGAGCAGGCAAACAGACTCTCCCCGGTGTGAATCTGTTGGTGTTTCACAAGGTGGGATGGCTTAGAGAATCCTTTCCCACATACGGAGCAGGTGAATGGCCTCTCCCCAGTGTGAACCTGTTGGTGCATCAGAAGCCTATATGACAGAGTGAATCTTTTCCCACACTCAGAGCAGATGAATGGCCTCTCCCCAGTGTGAACCTTCTGGTGTTCAAGGAGGTTGGATGACTGAGTGAATCCCTTCCCACACTTGTCGCAAGTGAATGGCCTCTCCCCAGTGTGAACTCGCTGGTGTGTAAGCAGGTTGGAAAACTGAGTGAATCCCTTCCCACACATGTAGCAGGTGAATGGCCTCTCCCCAGTATGAACTCGCTGGTGTGTAAGCAGGTTGGATAACTGAGTGAATCCCTTCCCACAATTGTAGCAGATGAAAGGCCTTTCCCCAGTGTGAACACGCTGGTGTGCAGTGAAGGCGGAAGAACAAGTGAATCCCTTCCCACAAGTGGAGCAGGTGAATGGTCGCTCCCCAGTGTGAGTGTATTGGTGTGCAGTGAGGGCAGACGAATGCCTGAACCTCTTTTCACAGAAAGTGCAGCTGAACGGTCTGTCTTCTGTGTGAATTCGCTGGTGTGACATGAGGCCAGCTGATTGAGTAAATCCCTTCCCACACTCAGAGCAGGTGAATGGTCTCTCTCCTGTGTGAATACGTCGGTGGGTTTCCAGCAGGCATCGATAATTGAATCCTTTCCCACAGTCCCCACATATCCATGCCTTCTCCATGGTGCGGGTGTCTTGAATCTCTCCAGTTTTGACGATCAGTTGAAGCTTTGTACACACAGAACACGTGTACGGTTTCTTCTCTGTGTGAATGAAGCAGGCTGTGGAATTGGTTCAAGTACTTTGCACAGTCAGTGCACTGTCACTCAGATGTGTGTGTGTGTGGGGCCTGGTGCTTTTCCAATCACACTGATGTTTGAATTTTTCTCCCACAGATAGAATAGACACATTACTCTTTCCACATTCAAAGGCCGTTGATATTCAGGTACTGATGAAGCCATTAACTCGGCCAAATGCTTTTGTAATGTTTGGTTTGAGTTTCCAGTCTTTGAATCCTCCCATTTTAATACCCTGTAAAAGGTGTTTACAAAATTTAGCACTGTTATTACCCGATAGAAGTTCAGAACAGACATTTCTAGTTTCTCTGGGACATTTTTTCCTTTCCTGTTCCCCCAAAGCTGTCAATCCCCGTCCCACACACTCTCCCTCCTCCCTGGGCTGAAATCCAAACCCATCTCACCATTTCTTTCCTCCACTGCCAGTTTTCTCCCTCCCTCTCCTCTGCCTGGGTTCAGTTCTCCAGCTCCTGTCTGCTGACTGACACTAAAACCAATGAGTCAATTATTTTCTCTCCTGGTCACTGGAACCCTGAAGCCCCGCCCACTCGGTGTTACGTCACCAAGATGGCCGCACAAGCAGCCACCTCGCCGCTGAACCAAAATGATCACCGTGAACAAGGGCCTGCTCCTGGGAAAAGCCTTACAACCGCAAACTGCAGTTTTTCGGGGTTTGCGGCCGACACAGTGTGTCAACGAAGCCTCCTCGCCCTCCCGCCGCATCCACGCCTCCCTCCACGTCCCCGTCCTCGGCCCCCGCGGCTACTCACCATCAGCGGAGCAACAAACAAGGATCCGCCTGTCACCTTCACACATACTGCGCATGCTCGGAACACAGTGCGGCGGTGCGCATGCGTTCCCGTTCCCTGTTGTGGTGATTGGGCACAGTCTCCACCGCGGGGACCGCTGGGTATTTCCCCTGCCATTGGACGCACCCATCAATTTCCCATTGTTCCCCTCTTGGAGGCATTGCGCATGCTCCGCGCAGACAGGCAGTCTTCGGAGGGAGGCCTTCCCAGGCTTGAGCTGGCCGTCATGGCTGGTATGGTGCATTCTGGGTTGTACATTTAATTAGCAGAGGGAGAATTCATGTGCCACAATCATTGAATAATAGAATGGTATAAAACATTGAACAATATCCGCTCCCAATACCTACCAGTCTCTCCCAAAATGATTATGATAACTGCAATAATAATAATAATCGCTTATTGTCACAAGTAGGCTTCAATGAAGTTACTGTGAAAAGCCCCACATTCAGGCGCCTGTTCGGGGAGGCCGGTACGGGAATAATTCATTTGATTACTTTTTTTAAATGTCGCCAAGGGGCAGCACACTGTCACAGCACTGTTTACTCACAGCGCCAGGGAGCTGGGTTTTATTTTGACCTTGGGTGACTGTGTGAACCTTGCACTTCCTCCCCGTGTCTGCATGGGTTTCCTCCAGGGTGCTCTGGTTTCCTGCCACCAAGATGTGCAGGTTAGGTGTATTAACCATGCTAAATTGCCCCTTAGTAATCAAAGATGTGAAGGTTACATGCAGTTACAGGAATATGGTGGGGGAATGGGCCTACGTAGGGTGCTCTTTCAGAGGGTCGGTGCAGATGTGATGGGCCAAATGGCCTCCTTCTGCACTGCAGGAATTCTTTGGTTTTAAGAGTCTATTTGTCAATGAAACATTCATAAATTATTTTGTTTTCTGGAATTCTGATTAGGATATTCAATAGATCATAGAATTTACAGCGCAGAAGGAGGCCATTCGGCCAATCGAGTCTGCACCGGCCCTTGGAAAGAGCACCCCATTTAAGTCCACACTTCCAACCTATGCCCATAACCCAGCAACCCCACCTAACATTTTTGGACACTAAGGGCAATTTAGTATGGTCAATCCACCTAATCTGCACATCTTTGGGTTGTGGGAGGAAACCGGAGTACCCAATTGATTTTTCCAATTAAGGGGTAATTTAGAGTGGCTAATCCACCTACCCTGCGCATCTTTGCATTGTGGGGGCGAAACCCACACAAACATGGGGAGAATGAGCAAACTCCACACGGACAATGACCCAGGGCCAGTATCAAACCTGGGACCTCGGCGCTGTGAGACAGCAGTGCTAACCATTGCACCACCATGCTGCCCAGAATCAGATACACATCAACTACAATTACTAGGGGGTCAATTACTAGGGGGCATAGGTTTAAGGTGAGAGGGGCAAGGTTTAGAGTAGATGTACGAGGCAAGTTTTTTACACAGAGGGTAGTGGGTGCCTGGAACTCGCTGCCGGAGGAATGGTGGAAGCAGGGACGATAGTGACATTTAAGGGGCATCTTGACAAATACATGAATAGGATGGGAATAGAGGGATACGGACCCAGGAAATGTAGAAGATTGTAGTTTAGTCGGGCAGCATGGTCGGCACGGGCTTGGAGGGCCGAAGGGCCTGTTCATGTGCTGTACATTTCTTTGTTCTTTGTACATCAGGATTTACTGATATTTCCATTTTATTTACTGCTCCCGGTAGCTGGCACTTCTTAGCTTCAACCATCACAACTGGGGTGGTGGTGGCATTGTGGTTTTATCATGAAACTAATAATCCACAGACCCAGAATACTGGGGACCTGGGTTTGAATCCCACCATGGCAGATGGCAAAATTTGAATTCAATAGAAATCTGCAATTACAAGTCTAATGATGATTTCAAGATGGCGCTGGAGCGTGGCCACTCTCTGTGAGCTCTCTCCCACAGATTCGCTTCTTCCACCCATACTAGCCTTTCAATAATAATAATCTTTATTGTCACAAGTAGGCTGACATTAACACTGCAATGAAGTGACTGTGAAAATCCCCCAGTCGCCACATTCCGGAGCCTGTCCGGGTCACAGAGGGAGAATTCAGAATGTCCAATTCACCCAACAGCACGTCTTTCGGGACTTGTGGGAGGAAACCGGAGCACCCGGAGGAAACCCACGCAGACACAGGGAGAACGTGCAGACTCCGCACAAACAGTGACCCAAGCCGGGAATCGAACCTGGGACCCTAATGCTGTGAAACAACTGTGCTACATTGTCGTCCAAAACTTAATTCTAACACTAACACTATCTCCAACCTTTCTCTTTTATGTTTACTTACTGAGTAGTACTCGACTCCGTATGCTTCACCCGATGTCTGTGCCTATGTATTTACATTGTGACTTCACCCGATGTCTGTGCCGATATATTTACATTGTGTATTTATCGTATGTGCTATTTTTTTTCATGTATGGAGGATCTGTCTTGACTGTACGCAGAACAACACTTCTTATTGTACCTCGGTACACATGACAATAGACCCAAATCCCAATGACCATGAAACCACTGTCAACTGTTGTAAAAACACATCTGGTTCACTAATTTCCCTTAGGGAAGGAAATCGGCCAGCCTTGCCTCATCTGGCCTACATATGACTCCAGCTGGACATCCTATGAAAGAATAAAGAAAAAACACTTGAGAATAAATGACAGAGCTGAGGTCTGTTTTGGGTAAAAACACAAAGACCACTTATCACAGAATCCTAAACATTTACAGCATAAAGGAGGCCATTCAGCCCATTGTGTCTGTGTTGGCTGAAAATGGTTTATCCAGTTTAATCCCACTTTCCACCTCTTGGTCTGCAGCACTGCAGGTCACAAAATTCCATACCAGGGTCCTTTTTAAATGTGGTGAGGGTTTTTGCCTCGATCACCTTTTCAGACACCCTCCGGGTGAAGGTAATCCTCAATTCCCCTCTAATCCTTCCAGCAATTACTTAAATCTCTGCCCCCTGGTTATTGACGTGTCTGTTAATGAAATAGATCCTTCCTATCCATTATATCTGGGACCCTCATAATGTTACACACCTCAATTAAATATCCCCTCAGCCTCCTATGTTCCACAGTAAACAATCCCAGTCGATCCAATCTTTCCTCATAGTTAAAATTACCTAATCCTGGAAACATCCAGATAAATCTCTTCCGTACTCTCGCCAGTACAATCACATTCTTCCTGTCATGTGGTGACGAGAACTGTACTCCGTACTCTAGCTGTGATCTAACTCGTGATTTTAGTTCTAGAATAACCGTTCTCTAACCTTCCATTGGCTTCAATGTGATGGAAACTGACAGCTGCAACTGACAGCTGCAACCTGTCAGCATTTGAAAGATATTTACAAATGATTTGAGTTTCTTACAGATGGGATCTTTCTCTGTTCTGTCCATGCGAGGTGTTTGATAACAGACTTTCTCCTGTGAATATCCAGCTGGAACATTGGGCCCTGATGCGTTTCCTTGTTCATCTTGTTGACTCTAAACATTGAATCTTGTGGTTTCAGACACCAGAGAATCAAACTCCCAACAACAGATTGTCTTTCACTGACTTTATTAACAGCTCTGCAATAATACAGACAGACTAACCTCATTACATTTCACAGTGATTTAATTGCAGTGTTAATGTTAGCCTACTTGTGACAATAATAAATTGTTATTGTTGTATTGTTCCTCCATCCGGAGAACGGGAATAATTGTGTGGTTGAGGGGGGGGGGGGGGCTCTGCAGCTGTTCCACCTCTGGTCTTCCTCTGGGCATGTCGGATGTTGTGAGTTTGGCGTTGATGGTCCTCGAAACGAATTGAACCCGATTTCAGTGCTGCCTCCACATGGGCCTGCCGACGGCAGTGTTTTCCCCAGAGAGGTGGTCTGCAATGCAGAGGTTTGTAATGATCTTTTTTAGCGGTCCTTGTATGATTGCGTACTGGCCACCTTGACGTTGTTTCCCCTGAGACAGTTCCCCATTGAGAAACTTGACAACATTGAACTCAGTCCCTTGAAATAAGTCATGAATATAGATCGAAAATCGCTGAAACTCCAGTCCTGCACCTTGTGCTGACCTGCAAATGATAAGTTTATCCCTCCCCTCTGTTTTCTGTCCTTTGACCACTCCCTTATCCATGTTAATATTTCACCCCAACCCCATACGCCCTTATCATGTGCTACAACCTTTTGTGTGGCACCTTATCAAATGACTTTTAGAAATTCAATCATAGGGCAGCACGGTGGCGCAGCGGATAGCACTGCAGCCTCAGGGTGGCACGGTGGTGCAGTGGGTTAGTGCTGCTGCCTCACGGCGCCGAGGTCCCAGGTTCGATCCCGGCTCTGGGTCACTGTCCGTGTGGAGTTTGCACATTCTCCCCGTGTTTGCGTGGGTTTCGCCCCCACAACCCAAAAGATGTGCAGACTAGGTGGATTGGCCACGCTAAACATCCCCTTAATTGGAAAAAATGAATTGGGTACTCTAAATTTGTAAAAAAAATAAATTCAATTATGGGCGGCATGTGGCGCAGTGGTTAGCACTGGGACAACGGCGCTGAGGACCCGGGTTCGAATCTCGGCCCGGGGCACTGTCTGTATGGAGTTTGCACACTCTGCCCGTGTATGTGTGGGTTTCATCCCCAAAGATGTGCAGGTTAGGTAGATTGGCCACGCTAAATTGCCCCTTAATTGGAAAAAAAATAGTTGGGTACTCTAAATAAAATTCAATGATAATATAATCCCTGGTTCCCCTTTATCTAACCTGCTAGTTACATCCTCAACAAATTCGACTAGATTTGACAAACTCTTTCATAAAACCAATGATGACTTTGACCAATCACATACTTTCAATTTATTACCAATTGCTCAATACTAGATTCCAGTGTTTTCCTTTTTTTAAAATAAATTTAGAGTATCCAATTCATTATTTTCAATTCAGGGGCAATTTAGAGTGGCCAATTCACCTAGCCAGCACATCTTTGGAACACGTAGAGAATGTGCAAACTCCACAGGGACAGTTACCCAGAGCCAGGATCGAACCTGGGACCTCGGAGCCATGAGGCAACAGGGCTAATCCACTGCGCCACCGTGCTGCCCTCCAGTGTTTTCCTGATGGTTGATGTCAGGCTAAATTTCCTTTAGTTCCCTGTTTCTTTTCTCCCACTTTTCCTGAATATTAGGATTACATTTTCCACTATCGAATCCATTGGTAGGATTGCCGAATCGAGCGTTGAAGGCGGTGATCAGGGGAGAGCTAATCTCCATCAGGGCTCATAGGGAGAAGATAGAGGGCATGGAAAGGGAGAGGTTAGTGGGGGAGATTTTGAGAGTGGACAGGAGATACGCAGAGGCCCCGGAGGAAAGATTACTTGGGGAAAGACGACGGCTCCAGACGGAGTTTGACCTGTTGACCACGGGGAAGGCGGAGGCACAGTGGAGGAAAGCGCAGGGGGCGACCTACGAGTACGGGGAAAAGGCTAGTCGGATGCTGGCACACCAGCTCCGTAAGAGGACGGCAGCGAGGGAAATAGGGGGAATCAAAGATGGAAGGGGAACCACGGTTCGGAGTGTAACGAAAATAAACAAGGTATTCAAGGCCTTCTATGAAGAGCTGTACAGATCCCAGCCCCCAGTGGGGGAAGAGGGGATGAGACGATTCCTAGACCAACTGAGGTTCCCGAGGGTGGAGGAGCAAGAGGTGGCTGGTTTGGGGGCACCAATCGGGTTGGAGGAGCTGAGCAAGGGTTTGGGGAGTACGCAGGCGGGGAAGGCCCCGGGGCTGGACGGGTTCCCGGTGGAGTTCTACAGAAAGTACGTAGACCTGTTGGCCCCGTGTAGCGCACAAAGACTCCATGAGACGAACAGAGTGAAGTTGATGAGGCTTTATTAAGCGTGTCTGTTCCCCCGCAGCTCGATAGTAAACTGGCCTGCGGGGGAAGACTCCGGCTTCTTATACTCCGCCTTCAGGGCGGAGCTTGAGGTCAACGGCCAACCAGGACCCGGGATCTGTCAGCCAATGAGATTAGGGCTTCCAGTCCCACATGACCCCCAATACATACTACCACATTCACCCCTTGTCAAAAATGAACCCGGCGGGGTGATGCTCCGTATGGTGGTAAGGGTTTACAGGGCTGGTCCTGGGAGGACAAAACATTCACATGGCAATACAGTATTGAACAATTTTGTCCTGTTGCAACTATTTACAGAGGGTATAAGAAGAAAAGCAAAATGTTTTTGTGAACAGTCCATATTTGTTTTACATTGACGCCACGAGTCGGTCGGGCGGTCTGGTCGTCCGTGTCGATCGCCTCGGCCCCGGCGGTGGTGGTGGTGCTTGTACCAGTGTTGTCGCCTCCAGGAGCCGTACGGTTTCAGCTTGGGCTTGATTCTTGGTCGGAGCTGAGGGGAGGGGAACCGATCCTCCTGGGAAGGGGGCGGTCGCGGGGTGCGGCGGTGGCAGGAAGGGGGGGGGTTGGGTTGATGGTGTCGAGATGGTGTGCGTGTTGCCGGCGGGCGCCAGATCCCGCAGGGAGACCGTGTCCTGTCGGCCGTCGGGGTACTCCACGTAGGCGTACTGGGGGTTCGCGTGGAGGAGGTGAACCCTTTCGATCAACGGGTCCGCCTTATGTGCCCGCACATGCTTTCGGAGCAGGATGGGTCCTGGGGCCGCCAGCCAGGTCGGCAACGACGTTCCAGAGGAGGACCTCCTAGGGAAGACAAGGAGACGCTCATGTGGCGTTTGATTAGTGCTCGTACATAATAACGACCGGATGGAATGGAGAGCGTCCGGGAGGACCTCCTGCCACCGTGAAACTGGGAGGTCCCTGGACCGTAGGGCCAGTAGGACGGCCTTCCAGACCGTGGCGTTCTCCCTTTCTACTTGCCCGTTCCCCCGGGGGTTGTAGCTGGTCGTCCTGCTTGAGGCTATGCCCTTGCTGAGCAGGAACTGGCGCAGCTCGTCACTCATGAAAGAGGACCCCCTGTCGCTGTGGACGTATGCGGGGTAACCGAACAGTGTGAAGATGCTGTTCAGGGCTTTAATGACTGTGGCCGCGGTCATGTCAGAACAGGGAATGGCAAAAGGGAAGCGGGAGTATTCATCCACTACATTAAGAAAATATGCGTTTCGGTCAGTGGAGGGGAGGGGCCCTTTGAAATCGAGACTGAGGCGTTCAAAGGGGCGGGAAGCCTTAATCAGGTGCGCTCCATCTGGCCTGAAAAAATGCGGCTTGCATTCCGCGCAGATGTGGCAGTCCCTTGTGACTGTACGGACCTCCTCTAAAGAGTATGGGAGATTGCGGGACTTGATGAAGTGGTAAAACCGAGTGACCCCCGGGTGGCAGAGGTCCTCGTGGAGGGTTTGGAGGCGGTTAATTTGTGCGTTGGCACATGTGCCGCGGGATAGGGCATCGGACGGCTCGTTCAGCTTTCCGGGACGATACAAAATCTCATAGTTGAAGGTGGAGAGCTCGATCATCCACCTTAAGATTTTGTCGTTTTTGATTTTGCCCCGCTGTGCATTATCGAACATGAAGGCTACCGACCGTTGGTCCGTGAGGAGAGTGAATCTCCTGCCGGTCAGGTAATGCCTCCAATGTCGCACAGCTTCCACTATGGCTTGGGCTTCCTTTTCTTCTGAAGAGTGGCGGATTTCTGAGGCGTGGAGGGTCCGGGAGAAAAAGGCCACGGGTCTGCCCGCTTGGTTAAGGGTGGCCGCTAGAGCTACGTCGGAGGCGTCGCTCTCGACCTGGAAGGGGAGGGACTCGTCGATGGCGCGCATCGTGGCCTTTGCGATATCCGCTTTGATGCGGCTGAAGGCCTGGCAAGCCTCTGTCGACAGAGGGAAGGTCGTGGTCTGTATTAGGGGGCGGGCCTTGTCTGCGTACTGGGGGACCCACTGGGCGTAGTACGAAAAGAACCCCAAGCAGCGTTTCAGGGCTTTTGGGCAGTGCGGGAGGGGAAATTCCATGAGTGCGCGAATACGTTCGGGGTCGGGGCCTATTATCCCATTGCGCACTATGTAGCCCAGAATGGATAGCCGGTCGGTGCTAAAAACGCACTTGTCCTCGTTGTACGTGAGGTTCAAGGCTTTGCCGGTCTGGAGGAATTTTTGGAGGTTGGCGTCGTGGTCCTGCTGATCGTGGCCGCAGATGGTTACATTGTCGAGATACGGGAACGTGGCCCGCAACCCATGTTGATCAACCATTCGGTCCATCTCCCGTTGGAAGACCGAGACCCCGTTTGTGACGCCAAAAGGGACCCGTAGGAAATGGTATAATCGCCCGTCTGCCTCGAAGACTGTGTACTTGCGGTCACTTGGGCGGATGGGGAGCTGATGGTAGGCGGACTTGAGGTCCACGGTGGAGAAGACTTTATATTGGGCAATCCGATTGACCATGTCGGATATGCGGGGGAGAGGGTACGCGTCTAGTTGTGTGTACCTGTTGATGGTCTGGCTATAGTCAATGACCATCCTTTGTTTCTCCCCTGTCTTCACTACTACCACCTGCGCTCTCCAGGGACTATTGCTGGCCTGGATTATGCCCTCCTTTAGTAGCCGCTGGACTTCGGACCGAATGAAGGTCCGGTCCTGGGCGCTGTACCGTCTGCTCCTAGTGGCGACGGGTTTGCAATCCGGGGTGAGGTTCGCAAACAAGGACGGGGGTTGCACCTTGAGGGTAGCGAGGCCGCAGATAGTGAGTGGGGGTATGGGGCCGCCGAATTTGAACGTAAGGCTCTGTAGATTGCATTGGAAATCTAATCCCAGCAAGGTGGGGGCACAGAGTTGGGGAATGACGTTTAGTTTGTAGTTTTTGAACTCCCTCCCCTGCACCGTTAGGGTAACTATGCAGAATCCCTGGATCTGTACGGAGTGGGATCCTGCAGCTAGGCAAATCTTTTGTGCGCTGGGAGAGGTGGTTAAGGAACAGCGTCTTACCGTGTCGGGGTGTATAAAGCTTTCCGTGCTCCCGGAGTCGACTAGGCATGGTGTCTTGTGGCCGTTTATTAGTACCGTTGTCGTCGTCGTCTGGAGTGTCCGGGGCTGAGCTTGATCGAGCGTAATCGAAGCGAGCCGTGGTTGTAGTAGTGGAGTGGGGTCCGTTGTTGCCGTCCAAGATGGCGTCGGGGAAGAACAAAATGGCTGCCCCCATACATCGCACGTGGCTGGGGGGTCACAAGATGGCGGCGGGGGTGGACAAAATGGCCGCCCCCACGCGTCGTACAGGTCTGGGGCGGTCCAAGATGGCGACGCCCCTCATCCCCTCGTGGTGGCCGGGACCCAAAATGGCGGCGTCTGCGGGTCGCACATCGGCGCCCCTCCTCCCCTCGTGGTGGCCGGGACCCAAAATGGCGGCGTCTGCGGGTCGCACATGGTGTGCTGGGGGGGCTGGGGAGCGCTAGGACCGCGAGCGCTAGGACCGCGAGCGCTAGGACCGTGCGGAGCTCCCTCACCGCGAGCGCTAGGACCGCGAGCGCTAGGACCACGCGGAGCTCCCTCACCGGGGACAGCGGTGGTCGGGGCCCAAGTCGGTGGCGCCGGCGGGTCAGGCGTGGGGCCGCGAGCAATAGGACCGCGCGGAGCTCCCTCACCGGGGACAGCGGTGGTCGGGGCCCAAGTAGGTGGCGCCGGCGGGTCAGGCGTGGGGCGCGGGGTGGGGGTTAGGGTGGCGTTAGGGACGCGGAAAACTCCCTCCTCTCCGTGGAGAGTGTTGGCCGGGACCCAAAGCGGTAGCGCCGGCGGCGGGTTATACATGGGCTGCGGGGAGGGGGGTTGGGGAGCGTAGGTGGCGTGCAGAGCTCCCAGTTCTCCCGGGACCGCGGTGGTCGGGACCCAGAGCGGCTGCGCCCGCGGGTCGTACATGGCGTGCTGGGGGGGTTGGGGCGCGTAAACTGCTTGCAGGGCTCCCTGTGCTCCCGGGACAGCGGCGACCTCGCGGGACCGGCACACAACCGCATAATGGCCCTTTTTCCCGCAGCTTTTGCAGATAGCTGCGCGGGCCGGGCAGCGCTGCCGGGGGTGTTTCGCCTGGCCGCAGAAATAACAGCGGGTGCCCCCGGTGCGACTCGGCGTTTGGACCGCGCAAGCCTGTGGGGGGGGGGTAGGGGGTTTGCCACGACGGGTACGTACGGGGCCCATTGGGTTGCCGCGCGGTCGGGGCCGTAGGCGCGGGTATTACGCGCGGCCACGTCTAGGGAGGCTGCTAGGGCCCGTGCCTCTGAGAGTCCTAGCGACTCTTTTTCTCGAAGTCTTTGGCGGATTTGGGAGGATTGCATACCTGCCACAAAAGCGTCGCGCATTAACATGTCCGTGTGTTCGTTTGCGTTCACCGACGGGCAGCTGCAGGCTCGTCCCAAAATCAGCAGCGCGGCGTAGAACTCGTCCATCGATTCTCCGGGAGCTTGCCGTCTCGTCGCGAGCTGGTAACGAGCGTAGATTTGGTTAACTGGGCGAACGTAGAGACTTTTCAGTGCTGCGAACGCCGTCTGGAAATCGTCCGAGTCTTCGATGAGGGAGAAAATCTCCGTGCTCACCTTCGAGTGCAGGACCTGCAGTTTTTGGTCTTCTGAGACTCGGCCGGTGGTCGTTCTGAGGTAGGCCTCGAAGCAAGTCTGCCAGTGCTTGAAGGCTGCTGCCGCATTCACTGCGTGGGGGCTGATCCTCAGGCATTCCGGAATGATCCTGAGCTCCATAGTCCTTTTTTTTTTTTTAGGCACGCTTAATAAATTGTAGCGCACAAAGACTCCATGAGACGAATAGAGTGAAGTCGATGAGGCTTTATTAAGCGTGTCTGTTCCCCCGCAGCTCGATAGTAAACTGGCCTGCGGGGGAAGACTCCGGCTTCTTATACTCGGCCTTCAGGGCGGAGCTTGAGGTCAACGGCCAACCAGGACCCGGGATCTGTCAGACAATGACATTAGGGCTTCCAGTCCCACATGACCCCCAATACATACTACCACACCCCGCTACTAGTGAGGACCTTTAACGAGGCAAGAGAGGAGGGGACCCTGCCCCCGACAATGTCGGAAGCGACAATTTCCTTGATTCTAAAGCGGGACAAGGACCCACTGCAATGTGGATTGTACAGGCCGATTTCGCTCCTCAATGTGGATGCTAAGTTATTGGCAAAAGTGCTGGCCACGAGGATTGAGGACTGTGTCCTGGGGGTGATCCATGAGGACCAGACGGGATTCGTAAAGGGCAGGCAATTAAACACTAATGTGCGGCGGCTCTTAAACGTGATAATGATGCCATCGGAGGAGGGAGAGGCGGAGACAGTGGCAGCTATGGACGCGGAAAAGGCCTTTGACCGAGTAGAGTGGGAGTACCTCTGGGAGGTGCTGCGTAGGTTTGGGTTTGGGGGAGGGTTTATCAGCTGGGTTAAGCTCCTTTACAGAGCCCCGGTGGCGAGTGTAGTGACGAACCGGCGGAGGTCGGAGTACTTTCGGCTGTACCGAGGGACGAGGCAGGGGTGCCCCCTGTCCCCCCTGTTGTTCGCATTGGTGATCGAACCCTTGGCCATGTCACTGAGGGAGTCTAATAAATGGAGGGGGGTGGTCCGAGGGGGAGAAGAGCATCGGGTGTCGCTATACGCGGATGACCTGTTGCTGTACGTGGCGGACCCAATGGAGGGGGTGGTGGAGGTCATGCAGACTCTAAGGGAGTTTGGGGAGTTTTCGGGCTATAAGCTCAATGTAGGGAAGAGTGAGCTCTTTGTATTACAGGCGGAGGACCAAGAAAGAGGGATAGGAGGCCTACCGCTGAGGAGGGCGGAGGGGAGCTTTCGGTATCTGGGGATCCAGATAGCCAGGAGTTGGGGGGCCCTACATAAACTGAATCTGACGAGGTTGGTGGACCAAATGGAGGAGGACTTCAAAAGATGGGACATGTTACCGCTCTCGCTGGCGGGTAGAGTGCAGTCGGTCAAAATGGTGGTCCTTCCGAGGTTTCTGTTTGTTTTTCAGTGCCTTCCCATCGTGATCACCAAGGGCTTTTTTAAGAGAGTAGGTAGGAGTATTATGGGGTTTGTGTGGGCGAATAAGACCCCGAGGGTAAGAAGAGGGTTCCTGGAACGCAGTAGGGACCGAGGAGGGTTGGCGCTGCCAAACCTAGGGAGCTACTACTGGGCAGCAAATGTGGCGATGATCCGCAAGTGGGTTATGGAGGGAGAGGGGGCGGCATGGAAGAGGATGGAGATGGCGTCCTGTAAAGGAATGAGCTTGGGGGCGTTGGTGACGGCACCGCTGCCGCTCTCGCCGTCAAAGTATACCACGAGCCCGGTGGTGGCGGCAACGTTAAGGATCTGGGGCCAGTGGAGACGGCACAGGGGTGCAGCGGGAGCCTCGGTGTGGTCCCCGATCAGGGGTAACCACCGGTTTGTCCCGGGGAAGATGGACGGGGGGTTCCAGGGCAGGCATCGGGCGGGGATTAGAAGAATGGGGGTCCTGTTCATTGACGGGACATTTGCGAGCCTAGGGGCACTGGAGGAGAAGTTTGAGTTACCCCCGGGAAATGCTTTTAGATATATGCAGGTGAGGGCTTTTGTGAGGCGACAGGTCAGGGAATTCCCGTTGCTGCCGGCACAAGAAATCCAAGACAGGGTGATCTCGGGGGTATGGGTCGGGGAAGGCAAGGTGTCGGCAATACACCAAGAGATGAAAGAAGAGGGGGAAGCGCTAGTAGAAGAGTTGAAGGGTAAATGGGAGGAGGAGCTGGGGGAGGAGATCGAGGAAGGTCTGTGGGCTGATGCCTTGGGTAGGGTTAATTCCTCCTCCTCATGTGCCAGGCTCAGCCTGATACAATTTAAGGTGGTCCACAGAGCGCACTTGACGGGGGCGAGGTTGAGTAGGTTCTTTGGGGTAGAGGACAGATGTGGAAGGTGCTCAGGGAGCCTGGCGAACCATGTCCATATGTTTTGGTCATGCCCGGCACTGGAGGGGTTCTGGAGAGGAGTGGCGGGAGTAATATCCCAGGTGGTGAAAGTCCGGGTCAAGCCAAGCTGGGGGCTAGCACTATTTGGAGTAGTGGATGAGCCGGGAGTGCAGGAGGCGAAAGAGGCCGGCATTCTGGCCTTTGCGTCCCTAGTAGCCCGGCGAAGGATCTTGCTAATGTGGAAGGAGGCGAAGCCCCCTAGCGTGGAGGCCTGGATAAATGATATGGCTGGGTTCATAAAGCTGGAGAGGATTAAGTTCGCCTTGAGAGGGTCTGCGCAGGGGTTCTACAGGCGGTGGCAACCGTTCCTAGACTATCTCGTGGAGCGTTAGAGGAAGATCGGTCAACAGCAGCAGCAACCCTGGGGGAGGGGAGGGAGGGGGGGCGGGGATTGCTTGGGGGGTGGATGAGCAGGAGATAACATGAAGGGTGGGGGAAATTGGCACGTGCGGGAGAGAGCCAGTGTATAAAGCTATGTAAATATACAATTTTGCCATGTATATATCTTGCTCAGTGCGATTTCGTGTTATTTTGTTACGGGGGGGGGTTATTGTTTGTAAGGGGAAAAACTTGTGTTGTTGAAGAACTTTAATAAATATATTTTTAAAAGATTGCAGAATCGAGGGAATTCTGCAAAATCACAGGCAATGCATCCAGTATTGGTGCAGCCACCTCTTCCTGAACCCTGGAACGTTGACAGTGAGAGCCAGGCAATTTGTCAGCTTTCTATTCCAAAATCAGCGCAGTCAGTAACAGGAGATCAATTAGTCTCCTAGATCACAGATTACAGAATTTACAGTGCAGAAGGAGGCCATTCGGCCCATCGAGTCTGCACCGGCTCTTGTAAAGAGCACCCTACCTAAGCCCACACCTCCACCCATCCCCGTAACCCAGTAACCCCACCTAACCTTTTTTGGACACTAAGGACAATTTATCATGGCCAATCTATCTAACCCGCACATCTTTGGACTGTGGGAGGAAACCAGAGCACCCGGAGGAAACCCACGCAGACACGGGGAGAACGTGCAGACTCCACACAGACAGTGACCCAAGCTGGGAATCGAACCTGGGACCCTTGAGCTGTGAAGCAACTGTGCTAACCACTATGCTACCGTGCTGCCCTAATCTCCCCTTAGCATGGCGAAATCAGGGAGTTAGCACACAATATTAGAGACAAAGGTCATTTATTGGACCAAACCCGAAGTTTAGAAGGTCAAAATTCAGTCAGAATTAACATCATTCAGTCCTAGATGTGATTACCGGCAGCAATAACAGCAGAATCACATCCCTGTAATCACTTATGACCTCGCTGGTGTCTCAGCAGGTGGGATGACTGAGTGAATCCCTTCCCACATTCAGAGCAGGAGAACGGCCTCTCCCCAGTGTGAACCTGCTGGTGTCTCTGCAGGGTGGATGAACGGCTGAATCTCTTTCCACACCTGGAGCAGGTGAATGGCCTCTCCCCAGTGTGAACCTGCTGGTGTGTCAGATGCTGGGATGACGTAGTGAATCCCTGCCCACACATGGAGCAGACAAATGGTTTCTCCCCAGTGTGAACACGCTTGTGTTCAGCAAGGTGGGATGAACAAGTGAATCCCTTCCCACACTCAGAACACGTGAACGGTCTCTCGCCCGTGTGCACACGGAGGTGTTCACTGAGGTTGGATGAACTTCTGAATCTCTTCCCACACTCGGAACAACTGAATGGTCTCTCCCCCGTGTGGACACGGAAGTGTTTTGAATGTTGAGATGAAGACCTGAATCTCTTCCCACACTTGGAGCAGGTGAACGGTCTCTCTCCCGTGTGAAGTCCCTGATGTTGAATTAAACACCCAGAGCTCCTAAAGCTTTTCTCACAGTCAGAGCATTTATAAGGCTTCTCCTCTGTGTGAATGCGCTGGTGTGACTCCAGGCTGGATGGCTGGGTAAACCCTTTCCCACAAACGGAGCAGATAAACGGTCTCTCCCCAGTGTGAGTACGTCGGTGAGTTTCTAGGTGGGATGGACAACTGAATCCCTTCCCACAGTCCCCACATTTCCATGGTTTCTCAATGGTGCCTGTGTCCTTGTGTCTCTCCAGGTTGGATAAACAGATGAAGCCTCGTCAGAACATGTCTCTCCCCACTGCGAATGGTGATGTTTCTCCAGGCCATGTAACTCTTTCTACAGTCGGTTCACTGGATCAAACTCACTCGGTATGTCTGTGTCTCGGTGCTGTTCCAGTCACACTGATGCTTTAAATCTTTTCCCACAGATAGAACAGACAAACATTTCTCCTTCCACATTCGAAGGCCGATGATATTCAGGTCCTGAAGAATCGTGTGACTTTGTCAGATCTCAATGTGATGTTTGGTTTGAGTTTTCAGTCTGAAAATCCTCCGGTGCGAACACCCTGTAAAAGGAGATTACACAAGTGATTCACTGTAAATTCAGCGTAGAAATTCAGAACAGACAATTCTAGTTTCTTTGGGACATTTTTCCCTCTTGTTCTCCAAGTTGCAGACACAGCTCCTAAAGTAAATCCTCATTCCACACATTCTCCCGCCTCCCAGTGTGTCTGGATAGAATTGCAGTGCAGTTTCCACTGCTTCTATCCTCCACTGCCAATTTTCTCCCTCCCTCTGCTCTGCCTGGTTCAATTCTCCAGTCACTGAGTGCAGATTGAGAATAAAATCAATGAGTCAATAATTTTCCCTCCTGGTCACGGAGACCGTGAAGACCTACCCACTCTCTACATCCACACCAAGATAGTTGTGCATGTGCTCTGCCACTTGCTAAACTAGCCGCAATCTAGGCCTGCCCCCAGGATAAAGCCCCAGAGCTGTAAAGGGGGAATTGGAGGTCCTTATTGTGAATTTCAGGCCAAAGTCAGGTGTTTTTAAAGCTGCCCAGCACACCCATAGTTCCAATTCCTCCCTGCACCAAAATCTCCTTCCTCTTCCTAAGCCACCTGTTCAGCCTCAGCCCGTCTCCACCAGCCGCACTGAGCATGCTCAGAGCACAGTCTCACCCCACAGGGAGGGGCAGGGGGGGAGGGGCTGGGGGTGCGTGATGGAGAGGGTGCGTGATGGAGAGGGTGCGTGCCAGGGAAGAGAGGGGGAGGGGGAGGGTTGGGGAGGGTGCGTGCCGGGGAGGTGAGGGGGCGAGGTTGGGGAGGGTGCGTACTGGGGAGGAGGAGGGGGGGGGGGCGTTTTGGGGAGGGTGCATGCCGGGGAGGAGAGGGGCTGGTTTAGCACAGGGCTAAATAGCTGGCTTTTAAAGCAGACCAAGGCAGGCCAGCAGCGCAGGTTCAATTCCCGTACCAGCCTTCCCGAACAGGCGCCGGAATGTGGCGACTAGGGGCTTTTCACAGTAACTTCATTTGAAGCCTACTTGTGACAATAAGCGATTTTCATTTCATTATTTTTCTTTGTTCCATTGGGCTCCTGGAGCCATTCATTCATAAGGGACATTCGGAAGTCTTTCGTCTAGTGCCTTTTGGAAATCCAAGTATACAATATCTACTGGTTGCCTTTTATCCACCCTCCAAGTCACATCCTCAAAAAACTCTAATAACCTTATTGGGCACAACTTTGCTTTTGTAATACCCTGTAGCCCTTTTTTGATCACACTGGTAATTCCAAAGTGAATAGGGAATTAAGTATAAGAATAAAGAAGTCTCACTACAATTATATGGTGCATTGGTGAGTTCTCACCTCAGACGTGTGAACAAATTTGGTCTCCTTACCCAAGTAACGAACGATTGATTGGCCTAGAGGGAGTGAAACAAAGGCTTACAGGTCCTCCATTTTGAGAGATATATTTTCAACCTCACCCCCACAAAGGTCAGTCTGGAATTTCTTCTCATGCCTTATTTTCAGAGAGTACTGACCTTTGATCTGCTATAACCACAGTCTGGAAACTGAGCTTTATGCCACTGTTCACACATGCATTAGTCTTCGGCACTATAATTAGCACTCCATTTGTCTTGTGTCCCTGACTCTTGCGGGAGCTTCACCGGTAGCTATTCAACTTTAGTATCCTTCACTCCCTGACTGACCAGACGACACTCAGAGTTAGGGTTTCAGCTCATGAAGTTCTTTATTCAAGCTATAGCAGTGGAGCTCAGCTACCACTAGGTGACGTGCTAGCTCCCCGCGCACAGAAATTACAGGTCAATTATACTTTTCTCTGTTATCTCAAATTCATAAGATATAGGATCAGCCTCGTACCAGCCTCCCTGAACAGGCGCCGGAATGTGGCGACTAGGGGCTTTTCACAGTAACTTCATTTGAAGTCTACTTGTGACAATAAGCGATTTTCATTTCATTCATCCATCAGAATTATGCCATTTGGCGCATTGAGTCTGCTCCTCCATTCGATCACGGCTGATCTCATCCTGGCCTTAACTCCATGGTCCTGTCCGTTCTCCATAACCCTTCAACCCATTACCAATTAATATACACCAATCAAAACAATTCATTTGTTTTGAAATTATCTTTTGTTATGGGCCAAGAAAAAAACCCATCAACTTCAAAGATGGTTTCATTTTTCACCTTTTCACTTGCTCATTAATAACGATTGACAATAAACAAACATTTTAAAAAACATTACAACAGGCAAACATTTCCAATAATACAGTCCATTTTTAGTTCTTTGTTTTCCACCATCGAACCTGCTTCTCTTCATCACATTCGTGACAAAGCATTGGCTATCACATTGTCTCGTCCTGCCACATGTATAAGTTTTAAATAAAATGGCTGTAATAATAAACTCCATCGAAACAGTCTGACATTTAAAAAAAATGAATCTCTCCAAAAACGTCAATGGATTAAGATCAGTATATATAATTGTTTCAGACGAATTGCTGGGATCATAAATGTTAAAATGTTGCAAAACCAGCACCAAGCTCAAATTGTTGAATACTTCCTCTGATGATCATTTAATTTCTTGGAAAAATATCCAATAGGCCGCTCTATTCCTTTGTTGTCTTCTTGCAAGAGCACAGCACCAACGCCCACATCACTCGCATCGATAGCCACCTTGAATGGTTTTGTGTCATTTGGAGTGGCCAACACAGGAGCAGTGGTTAACACAGCCTTCAGGCTGTCAAATAACTTTGGCACGCCGCCGTCCACTGAAATTTGCTACGCTTCTTCAGCAAGTCCGTCAGTGGAGCAACCACACTGCTAAAGTTCGGCACAAATTTACTGTAAAAACCACTCATGCCTAGAAATCTCATTATTTCCCTTAGTGTCGAGGGTATTGGAAACTCCCCAATAACTTTTGTTTTCACATTCTGTGGGACCATTTGTCCATGTCCAATTGTACGGCCAAGGAAAGTGACTTGGAATTTTCCAAACTCACTTTTTGCTAGGTTTACCACAAAACCCACCTCCTGAAGTCGATCAAATAACTCCATCAGATGCTTCAAATGTTCTTTCCATGTCTGACTAAAAATCACCTGATCGTCTATGTATACCGCACAATTGGGTAATCCTGAAACGACTTTGTTAGTTAACCGTTGAAATGTGGCTGGGGCGTTTTTCCTTTGAATTGGTATATACCATCTGGAGTCATAAAAGCTGAAATCTCTTTGCCCTTTTGGATAAAGGTGCCTGCCAGTAACCTTTAAGTAAATCCGGTTTGGAGATAAAAGCTGATTGTCCCACCTTCTCAATGCAGTCCTTCAACCTTGGGGTAGGATAAGAGTCTGTTCTTGTAACTGCATTAACCTCTCTATAGTCCACAGACAATCGTTGGTTACCATTCGGTTTCGGTACCATCACTATGGGTGAGCTCCATTGGCTACAACCCACTTCAATTATGCCATTTTTAAGCATATTTTTAATTTATTTTTGAACCTGTGCCAATTGTAGAGGGTTAAGCCTATATGGATGTTGTTTAATTGGAACAGCGTTTCTATATCTACATCATGTGTAACATTTTCCCAACTTATTTTCACAAACTTGCCCATGTGATATTAATAACTCTTTCAGGTCAGTTCATTTTTCCTCTGGAAGGTAACTCAATAATTTATCACAATTTTTAAGAACATCCTCTTTAATTTGAGGAATGTCAAATTCATAGTCATCTGGATTTGGTTCTTCACTTTGATGTCCGTGTGGAGTTTGCACATTCTCCCCGTGTTTGCGTGGGTTTCACCCCCACAACCCAAAGATGTGCAGGGTAGGTGAATTGACCACGCTAAATTGCCCCTTAATTGGAAAAAATGAATTGGATACTCTAAATTTATATAAAAAGAAAAAAAAACTTTTAAGCATATTCACATGACACACTCGGTGAGTTTTACTTCTATCTGGCGTTCTTACCAAATAATTCACCTCACTCAATTTCCTTTCAATCTGATAAGGTCCACAAAACCTTGCTTTTAAAGGTTCACCTACCACTGGTAACAATACTAAAACTTTATCTCGACTGGCAAAACTACAAACTTTTTTTGCTTTCTTGTCCACTACCTGTTTCATCACATCCTGTGCAACTTTTAAATGTTGTCTAGCCAATATACCTGCTCTATTTAATCGTTCCTTAAAATTTGACACGTAATCCAATAATGTAATTCCAGACTGCTCACTCACAGTTGATTTAAATTGTTTTATTCCTAAGCTATCCATAACCTCCTTGACTAACCTTGAGGTAAAATTTGATCCTTGATCTGATTGTATTTCTGTGGGTAGTCCATATCTAGTAAAAAATTTAAGTGTTCCTCCACAATCTTTTGAACTGTAATATTGCGTTTCAACCACCAACACTGTGACTTTACTGGAATGGCCTCTGGAAACCTATTAGACACATCCATTATAATCAAAAGATATTGATTCCCACTTTTCATTTTAGGAAATGGTCCTACACAATCAATTAAGACCCTTGTGAAAGGTTCCTCAAATGCTGGAATGGGTATTAAGGGCGATGGTTTTATCACCACTTGAGGTTTCCCTATCATTAACATGTGTGACATGATCGACAAAATTTAACGACATCTTTATGTAGTGCAGGCCAATAAAAATGTTTTTGTATTTGAGCTTGAGTTTTCCTTACTCCCAAATGACCTCCCACTGGTACCCCATGTGCAACTCGCAACACCTCCTTTCTATAACCTACCGGCAATACCACTTGATGAACTTCTGCCCACTTTTCATCCGCCTGCATATGTAAAGGTCTCCATTTTCTCATTAAGACATCATTTTTAAGGTAATAACGTTCTGGTATACATTCAGATTCCTCTTCCGTGTATGCTTTTATTTCTATATCTTTTTGTTGTACCTCTGCCAACTTTCCTGAACTAAAAGTATCCGCCTCATCCTCCACCTGTTCTTATTCTTTTCCAACCATCCGATCAAAAATCGTTTCTGATAATTGAACTTCAACTTTATCTTCACTCTTTGATTTCTCCTCTTGTCTTAACCTGTGACTTTGCGACCTTGTTACTACACAATCCTGAAAAATCCCAGGATACTCGTCCTTCAACACTTCAGTTGTCTGATTTTCCACAGGCTTATAAACCACAGTAGGCATCACTCCCACTTGTGATCCAGCTATATCATTACCCAAGATAAACTGTATTCCTGGACAAGATCATTTGTCTATTATTCCTCCTACCACTTCACCACTCTTCACTGGACTCTCCAATCTCACCTTATATAATGGAACACTACTCTTCTTACCCTGAATTCCACATATTACCACCTTTTCTGGCAATATTTCTCCCAGATTACATAACTCCTCATCTCTTACCATCAAAGATTGACTAGCTCCCGTATCTCTTAAAATTTTAACTTCTTCACCGACTTCTCCTGGTACATGAATAAACTTTGCCCACACAAGTAAACTCTTTAAAGAGATCTGGCACCTTTTGTCAATCACCTCTTGATCAGGCTGTACATTCTTTTGTACCTCCTTCGCTTCACTTGGGCTTTCCTTTACCACTTTAACAGACCTCACTGTCTTATCCTGTTTTACCACATCAGCCTTCCCAGTGCTTTTCTTCAACCACCAACACTGTGACTTTACATGGCCTAGTTTATTACAGTAAAAATATCTGAAACTTCTCATTTCTCTTCCACCCTCTTTTTTAATCTGAGGTACACTCTCCTTATTATCTCCCATCAGATCCCGTTTACCTTTACCACTTGAGTATTTCTCTTTTCCCCAGTTTCTATCCCTCACAGGCTGCAGCTGATGTCGGAAACCAAACATTGATTTATGAACTAATTCATAATCATCTGACATTTCTGCTGCTAAGCTTACAGTTTATACCCTCTGCTCTTCCCACATGAGTTCTCACTACATCAGGAATTGAATTTTTAAACTCCTCCAAAAGTATCATTTCTCTAAGAGCTTGATATGTTTGGTCTATTTTCCAAGCCCTTATCCACCTATCAAAATTACTCTGTTTGATCCTTTCAAACTCCATGCATGTTTGACCATGTTTTTTCCTGAAATTTCTAAATCTTTGTCTGTAGGCTTCAGGCACTTGCTCATATGCACCTAAAATTGATTTTTTCACCTCCTCACACGTCCCAGATACCTCCTCTGATTGTGATGCAAACACTTCACCAGCTCTACCTATCAACTTTGTTTGAATCAGTAATACCCACATGTCCTGTGGCCATTTCATTTGTTTAGCTACCTTCTCAAATGAAATGAAAAAGGCTTCTATATCCTTCCCATCAAACCTTGGCAATGCTTGGACATATTTAAATAGATCCCCACCAAGCCTTCAACTATGATGCTCTTGCTCACTATCCTCATCACTATCCTCAGACTGCACGTTTCTCTTTACCTCCGCCAATTTTAACTGACATTCACGTTTCATGGCCGGTTTCTGAAGTACAAAATCTCTCTTTTTCTTTTTCCCCATTCTGTACCTCCCTTTCTCTCACATTTTTGTTTTGCTAGGGCTATTCTTTTTCCCTCATTTCGAATTCAAGCTGCTTAAAATCTTTTTCATGATTAAGCTGCTTGAGCTGAAATTGAATTCTTGCCATTTCCAATGATTCTGACTGTGTCTCAGGCAATTTTAAGTGCTCAGCTACCGCTGCAATTACCTCTTCTTTTCGTATTTTGTCAGGCAATGTTAACTGAAATGTTTTTGCCAAATCTAAAAGCCTTTTTTTAGTCTCTGTTTGTAAGGTACTGCATGAGACCTTCTCCACCCCGAAAAATATCTGAGCCTCTGAAAGAGCCATTGTCCACAACACACTCATCCATTTAAACTTGAATACAACACCTGAAAAGCAAACACAAATATGCTCACCCCTCACTGTCTTTAAGTTCACTAAGCCAACCCAATCACGAAAGATAAACTTTTATCCCACGAGCCCCCAATTTTGTTGTGGGCCAGGGTTTAAAAACTCCAAAGTGTATTATGGAGTCCACCTGACCTACAACATTTTGTTGTATTTGGTAGGATGAACACAAGGGCCTTCCTTTCAGGTGTTATTCAACAGACTTCTTAGGCGTTTTTAATTTTAAAAACGCTTTATTCTAAGAATTTAGTTAAGATTTGTATAAATACACATAACAAGAATTTTTATGAATTACAAACATAAAGACCCCACACAGCTACAGTAATCTATGTATAACCCTTAAAGAATTCCCCCTTAACTGTTCCAATTCAGAAACAAGATCCCATAAACCAAAACCCCATTTTTACCAAAATAGCAAGTAGCTTTTATCATTGGGTTTCTTCCTTGGAACAACTGTTTAAAATGAAAATAGAGACAGGACAAAATACTTCTGTTCTCTGAGTCCACAGCAGCCAAAATCAAAAGCAAAAGTAAAACTCACAGAGCCACAGACCAGCTCCACCCACACAATGACATCACTGAAGCTATTTGACAAGAAAAAAAACTTTCTTAAAGGGACACTCCCATGACATTATGTCCATTCACAACTAACAACTAGGATTACATGATATATGAGTATAATTACCAATCATAATTAAAGCATGTACATATTATTATAAAATCACCAAGCACTCGGCTGTCTGCACATTCTATTATTACCAGACACACATAAGATTAGAAGTGTGCATTATCGAGGGCGGCACGTGACACAGTGGTTATCACTGGGACTACAGCGCTGAGGACCCGGGTTCAAATCCCAGCCCTGGATCACTGTCCGTGTGAAGTTTGTACATTCTCCCAACAACCCAAAGATGTGCAGGTTAGGTGGATTGGCCATGCTAAATTGCCCCTTAATTGGAAAAATAATAATAATAATTGGGTACTCTAAATTTATTTTAAAAAAAGAAGTGTGCATTATCTGTGGTGTCCCTTATTCCCATCCCATTGTCCTGTGTTTGTATGGTTCACAAATCAATTGAATTATTGATTCTTTATGCGCAAGCTGTGACTATATATTTGCTATAATTTGAAAAGGTCACTGAGACTTATTTGTTGTTGTGGCAACAGCCTTCTGCCAGCTTGTTCTGTCTGTGGGAATTCAAGCTTCTCAAGCAGCCCACGTGAGTGCTTATGTTTTATATTCAAGCCTCGCTAGGTTTTATTTACTTCTATGTGCACCCGGAGGAAACCCACGCAGACACGAGGAGAATGTGCAGACTCCGCACAGAGTGACCCAAACTGGGAATCGAACCCTGGTCCTGTAAAGCAACAATGCTGACCACTGTGCTGCCGTGCTGCACAATAAATTGAGGAGGGATTTCTTGGAGGTGAATCAGCTTATCATAAGTTTAGATAAGGTAAATGAAGAAAAGCTGTTATAATTAGCTGATCGTAAAAGGATCACAGGACACAAATTTAAGATTTTGGCAAGAGATACAGGGGGAACCTGAGGAAGCATGTTCTTGACACAATCAGTGATAATGACCAGTTGATTGAAGTGCAGGACTGGCACGTCCCTGCATAAATGAAGGATAGAAATGGCAGGTTTCGGGAACCATGGATGACAAGGACAATGGTGAGCTTAGTCAAAAGGAAGCATACGATAGCTCTAGGCATCGAGAAACTGACAAAGCCCGTGAGGAGTGAAAGTAGGAAGGAACTTAAACATGGAATTAGGAGGACTAAAAGGGGTCATGAAATGTCTTTGGCAAATATGATCAAGGAAAATCCCAAGGTTTTTTAATGCATATATTAGGAGCAAGAGGGTAGCAAGAGATGAGTCTAGATGAAGAAATAGAGGGATATGGACCAAGTAGTTTGGGGCAGCACGGTAGCATTGTGGATAGCACAATTGCTTCACAGCTCCAGGGTCCCAGGTTCGATTCCCCGCTGGGTCACTGTCTGTGCGGAGTCTGCACATTCACCCCGTGTGTGCGTAGGTTTCCTCCGGGTGCTCCGGTTTCCTCCCACAGTCCAAAGACGTACAGGTTAGGTGGATTGGCCCTGATAAATTGTCCTTAGTGTCCAAAATTGCCCTTAGTGTTGGGTGGGGGTTGCTGGGTTGTGGGGATAGGGTGGCGGTGTTGACCTTGGGTAGGGCGCTCTTTCCAGGAGCCGGTGCAGACTCGATGGGCCGAATGGCCTCCTTCTGCACTGTAAATTCTATGTTAATCTATGTTAAAGTAAGGGCAGAAGTTTTTTTTTAGTTTGGGCACCATGATTGGTACAGGCATGGGGCAGCACAATGACGCAGTGGTTAGCCCTGCAGCCTCACAGCGCCGAAGTCCCAGGTTCGATCCCGGCTCTGGGTCACTGTCCGCGAGGAGTTTGCACATTCTCCCCGTGTTTGCGTGGGTTTCGCCCCCACAACCCAAAGGTGTGCAGGGTAGGTGGATTGGCCACACTAAATTGCCCCTTAATTGGAAAAAATGAATTGGGTACTCTAAATTTATTTAAAGAAATGATTGGCAGAGGCTTGGAGGTCCGACGGGCATGTTCCTGTGCTGTACTTTTCTTTGTTCTTTGACCTGGAACACAATGCTTCCACTCAAAGGCTGATAATGTTCAGATTCTGATTAATCCAGTGACTCTCAGATTTTAATGTGATCTATAGTTTGAGTTTGCTGTGTGTAAATCCTTCCCATCTCGCCCCCTGTAAAAGCAGTTTCCAGAATCCATCACTGTCAATCCAGGATATCCACAACATTCCTCCTGCTGACAGGGACCACCACGCATGCGCACTGCTGAGATCAAGATGGCGGGTCTGTCATCAGAAGTCCTGCACTGAGCTGGGTGAAATACCTGGAGGTATTTCTTGGTTGTTTGAATCCTCCAGAAGGAGTTTGCAGTCCACTCACAGGCTCTATTCCTCCTCTGCCCTGGTGTGATCTCTCTCCCCCCAGACACCTCACCACCGCCTCCATGCGCCTGTAGCACTCATACTGCGCATGCTTCAGTCACAGCCCCTCGCCAGACATGCACGGGTGCCTCCTGCAGTCAGGCAGGGATCCCGCCCCTCATTCACTCCGATTGGTTGGAGGACCAGCCGCTCCCGCTCGGTCCCCTAGCCCCGCCCCCCTCATTCACTCCGATTGGTTGGAAGACCAGCCGCTCCCGCTCGGTCCCCTAGCCCCGCCCCCCTCATTCACGCCGATTGGTTGGAGGACCAGCCGTTCCCGCTCGGTCCTCCGGAACCGCCCCCTCATTCACTCCGATTGGTTGGAGGACCAGCCGCTCCCCCTCGGTCCTCTAGCCCCGCCCCCTCGTTCACTCCGATTGGTTGGAGGACCAGCCGCTCCCGCTCGGTCTCCTAGCCCCGCCCCCCTCATTCACGCCGATTGGTTGGAGGACCAGCCGTTCCCGCTCGGTCCTCCGGAACCGCCCCCTGTTTCACGCCGATTTGTTGGAGGACCAGCCGTTCCCGCTCGGTCCTCCGGAACCGCCCCCTCATTCACTCCGATTGGTTGGAGGACCAGCCGCTCCCGCTCGGTCCTCCAGAACCGCCCCCCTTACCTGGTCCGGATCCACCGCTTCCGGCTTCACCCTGGACCAACTTCAGCCAAAGGCCCAACTGGGAAAAGGTGAATGTTTCTGGACATTAAACACTACTCAAATCAGTAAAGATAAGTTGTTGTTGTGTCATCATGTCACAATCTGACAGTCACTCGATTCATCAGGAACTGAATATCATCGGCCTTTGTCTGTTCTGTCTGGGAAAAGATTCCAAACATCAGTGTGTCTGGAAAAGCACCGATATACACACACACCTGAGTGAGAGTGATCCAGTGAACTGACTGTGGAAACATCAGTGTGACTGGAAAAGCACCGAGACCCACACAACACACACCCGAGTGAGAGTATTCCAGTGAACTGACTGGAAACATCAGTGTGACTGGAAAAGCACCGAGACCCACACAACACACACCCGAGTGAGAGAGTTCCAGTGAACTGACTGGAAACATCAGTGTGACTGGAAAAGCACCGAGACCCACACAACACACACCCGGGTGAGAGAGTTCCAGTGAACTGACTGTGGAAACATCAGTGTGACTGGAAAAGCACCGAGACCCAAACAACACACACCCGGGTGAGAGTGTTCCAGTGAACTGACCGTGGAAACATCAGTGTGACTGGAAAAGCACCGAGTTCCACACAACACACACCCGAGTGAGAGAGTTCCAGTGAACTGACTGTGGAAAGAGCTTTAACCAGTTAGTCGGCCTGAAAAAACATCACACCATTCACAGTGAGGAGAAACCATACATGTGTCCTCCGTGTGGACGAGGCTTCAACTGATCATCCAACCTGGAGAGACACAAGGGCACCTGTACCATGGAGAAGCCGTGGAAATGTGGGGACTGTGGGAAGGGCTTCATTTCTCCTTCAAAACTGGAAACCCACAGACGCTGTCACACTGGGGAGAGGCCGTTCACCTGCTGCACTTGCGAGAAGGGGTTCACCCAGTCATCCAGTCTATTAACACACCAGCGAATACATACCGGGGAGAGGCCCTTCAGGTGCGCCAAGTGTGGGAAGGAATTTGTTTATTCACCTGACTTGCTGGCGCATGAGCAAGTTCACACTGGGAAGAGTCCATTCACTTGCTCCGTGTGTGGGAAGGGATTCATTCAGTCATCCCGTCTCACTGAGCATCAGCTTGTGCACAGTGATCAGAGACTTTTTAAATGTTCTGACTGTGAGAAGAGTTTTAAAAGCAAGAATTACCTACGAATACACCAGCGTGTTCACAGTGGGGAGTGGCCATTCACCTGCTCCGAGTGTGGGAAGGGATTCACTCGGTCAGCCCACCTTCTGACACACCAGAGAGTTCACACTGGACAGAGGCCATTTACCTGCTCCGAGTGTGGGAAGGGATTCACTCAGTCATGCCATCTTCTGATACACCAGCGAGTTCACACTGGGGAGAGGCCGTTCACCTGCTCCGAGTGTGGGAAAGGATTCACCCAGTCTTCTGACTTAATGATACACCAACGGGTTCACATTGGCACGAGGCCATTCACCTGCTGCACATGTGGGAAAGGATTCACTCAATCATCCCACCTTCTGAAACATCAGCTAATTCACACCGGCGAGAAGCCATTCAGCTGCTCTGTGTGTGGGAAGGGATTCACTCAATCATCTCACCTGGTGAGACACCAACGAGTTCACAAATGAGTGCAGGAGGTGGATTCTGTCATGTCCAGGACTGAATTTGCAAGTTAATTTTCAGGTGTGTAAGAAATGTATCGCAGCCACTCTTCCTGACTGAATGCGAAACAGCAGGTTCAAGTTTCCAATCTGAAAATAACAGCGCTCGTTATAGTAGGAGAATTTACCGGACGGTAGGGTAGCACTGTTGCTTCACAGCGCCAGGGTCCCAGGTTCAATTCCCGCCTTGGGTCACTGTCTGTGCGGAGTCTGCACGTTCTCCCCGTGTCTGCGTGGGTTTCCTCCGGGTGCTCCGGTTTCCTCCCACAATTCCCGAAAGACGTGCAGTGAGGTAACTTGGACATTCTGAATTCTCCTTCCGTGTGCCCGAATAGGCGTCGGAATGTGGCGATTAGGGGCTTTTCACAGTAACTTCATTGCAGTGTTAATGTAAGCCTACTTGTGACAATAAAGATTATTATTATTTTTAATGATCATGTAACATTCCTGAGTCTACCAATATAAAGCAACAACAAGTTGCAATATAATAAAACTTCAAAATGTGCTTCACAGATGATCAAAGTCCTGGTGAAAGAGGTAGGTGTTAAGGAGGAGAGAGGTTTACAGAGGGAATTCCAAAGCTTGGGCCCTTGGCAGCTGAATGCAGAGCACCAGATTGGGGTTAGAAAGGATCTGCCGTCTGTTTTGTTATGCTCTTGACGTAGCATAAGCTGCTTCCTTGATGTGCACTCTGCCAAACGAAGGTTCAGAATTGGAGACAACTTTAACACATTTATTACTGTTAACGATTCTCCTATATGGATTCGACTCTCCTGTTAATCCTGCTACAGCTACTCAGACTGATGAACCAGTCTGCTACAATCCACGTGGTGGGTGTGATGTGTTTCAAATCAACCCTGTGTACACACTGAGTGTCTCCACTGGAAAGAGGAAGATCATGTGAGGAAGAAGAGGAAGAAGCTGTGTCCTTATATATGTGTTGGTGTAATGCCCCCCTGTGGTTGTGTCACCTCTGTGTGTATCGTGAATGCCCATTAGTCGTGTCCTACCTTACTGACCTATTGGTTGAATGTCTGTGTGTCATGTATCTGGTGCTCCCTCTAGTGTCTATCTAGTCTATTTACATTAACCCCTTGTGTACTTACAGTGATGCATATCACCACACCGTCCTCCTCTCCACTCCTAAAACACATCTTCAACATTGCCATGGTTTGCTCAATGACACATTGGTGCTCATGTGACTCCGTTTATAGCTTTCCTCCGCCTCAGTGGTGCAGTTCCTCACATGAGGTGAGTTTGAAGTGGGAGTCTCTGTTTACGGATAATCCAGGAGACATCCTGGACTGACAGTGATGACTTCTGTAAACTCCCTCCACAGGATATTAGAAACACCAAGATTGGCAGAGAGGTCATTTAAATTAAACGTCGCATGGAGATCTTACAGAATTACTCGATTGATCAGGACTTGAACAGCAATGGCCTTTGAATGTGGAAGGGGAAACAATTGTCTGTTCTGTCTTTGCAAAAATATTTCAAACATAGGTGTGACTGGCAAAGCACCAAGACACACACAACACCTGCATCACAGTGGTTCCAGTGAACTGACTGTGGAAAGAGCTTCAACCAGGTACATAATCTGACATAACAATATTTTTGATGAGCCAGAGGGGGTGGCAGAAAGGCTGGGGGAGTTGCATTACTCGTTAGAGAACATATCACATCTGTGATGAGGGAGGATATCTTGGAGGGATTCTGCAGTGAGGCATTGTGGTATAGCTCATGAATAGGAAGAGTGCAATCACAATGTTGGGGTTGTACTATTGGCCTCTCAACAGCCAGCGGGATACAGAGGAATAGATATGTAGTCAGATTCTGGAAAGATGTGAAAATAGCACGGTTGTGGTGGGTGATTTTAATTTCCCCCATATGGACTGGGACTCCCTTAGTGCCATGAGGTTTGGATGGAGAGCAATTTGTTAGGTGTGTCCAAGGTTTTTTGAAACAGTATGTTGATAGTCCAACCAGTGAGGGGGCCTTATTGGACCTAGTATTGGGAATGAGCCTGGCTAGGTGACCAAAGTTCCAGGAGGGGAACATTTTGGGAATAGTGGTCATAATTCTGTAAGTTTTGAATACTCATGGATAAGGACAAGAGTGGTCCTTGAGTGAAGGCGCTAAATTGGGGGAAACATACTTACAACAGAATTCGACAAGAGCTGGAGAATGTGGATTGGGAGCGGCTGTTTGACGTCAAATCTACATTTGATATGTAGGAGTCTTTTAGAGACCGGTTGATTAGAGTGCAGGACTGGGGATGTCCCTGTGAAAATGAAGGACAGAAATGGCAGGATTAGGGAATCATGGATGACAGGGAAAATTGTGAGACTATTCAAAAAGAAAAATGACATAAGGTCACGGCAACTAAAATCAGATAAAGCTTTTGATGAATCTAGGGAAAGTAGGAACAAACTCAAACGGGAGTTAGGAGGGCTAAAAGAGACCATGAAATGTCATTGGCAAGTAGGGTCAAGGAAAATCCCAAGACCTTTTATACATAAATAAGGAGCATGAGGGTAGCTAAGAAAAGAGTAGGCCCATTCAAGGACAAAGGGGGGACGTTATGCGTGGAGTAAGAGGAAGTGGGTGAGATTGTTAATTAGTACTTTGCATCGGTATTCATCAAGGAGAGCGACATGACGGATGTTGGGGTTAGGGATGGGTGTGTGAATACTCTAGGACATGTCAGCATAACGAAGGAGGAAGTGTTGGATAAATTGAAATGCATTAAGTAGACAAGTCCCCTGGATCGGATGGAATACATCCCAGGTTACTGTGGGAGGCAAGAGAGGAAATAGCTGGGGCCTTAAAAGATATCATTGCGTCATCTTTGACCACAGGCGAGGTTCCAGGGGACTGGAGAATAGCTGATGTTGTCCCTTTGTTTAAGAAGGGAAGCAAGGTCAAGAAGGTGTACGGCATGCTTGCCGTCATCGGCTGGGGCATTGAGTACAAGAGTTGGCATGTCATGTTACAGTTATAGAAAACTTTAGTTAGGCCACATTTGGAATAATACGTGCAGTTCTGGTTGACTCACCACCAGAAGGACGTGGATGATTTGGAGAGCGTGCACAAAAGGTTGCCTGGTCTGGAAGGTGTTAGCTACGAGGAGAGGTTGAATAAACTCGGATTGGGTGCTATGGAGGGAGCAACGCAGCTAGGGGGGGACCTAGCTTGGGGGGGGGGGAACTGGGTTGCTGCTGCATTGGCCAAAGGGGAGCTGGAGCCTGAAGAGAGAGTCGGGGCGGGGATCTGCCGCTGGGGGGAACGGAGAGTGGGGGAGGGGTGGGCACGCGGCTGGCCTAGAAAGGGAGATGGCTAATCGGCAGGGGGGGGGTGGCGGGCAGCCCCCTGATCCGGCTGATAACTTGGAATGTGAGAGGCCTGAACGGGCCGGTCAAGAGGGCCCGTGTGTTCGCGCACCTGAAGGGACTGAAGGCAAATGTGGTCATGTTCCAGGAGACACATTTGAGGGTAGCAGACCAGGTTAGGCTGAGAAAGGGGTGGGTAGGGCAGGTTTTCCACTTGGGGTTGGACGCAAAGAATCGAGGGGTGGCGATTTTGGTGGGGAAGCGGGTGTCGTTTGAGGCGCTGAGCATCGTGGCAGACAATGGAGGTAGGTATGTGATGGTGAGTGGTAAGCTGCAGGGGGTGCGGGTGGTATTAGTGAATGTATGTGTCCCGAATTGGGACGATGCCGGATTTATGTGGCGCATGTTGGGCCGGATTCCGGACCTGGAGGCAGGGAGCTTGATAATGGGGGTGGGGGGGGGGGGGGGACTTTAATACGGTATTGGATCCAGCATTGGACCGCTCTAGATCCAGGACGGGTAAGAGGCCGGCGGCAGCCAAGGTGTTGAGGGGGTTTCTGGACCAGATGGGAGGAGTGGACCAATGGAGGTTTGTTAGGCCGGGGGCCAGGGAATTCTCTTTCTTTTCCCACGTCCATAAAGCCTACTCCCGGATTGACTTCTTCGTTTTGAGCAGGGCGCTGATCCTGAGGGTGGAGGACACGGAGTATTCGGCCATAGCCATCTCAGACCATGCCCCGCACTGGGTGGAGCTCGAGCTAGGGGAGGAGAGCGACCAGCGCCCGCTGTGGCGCCTGGAGGTGGGTTTGCTGGCGGATGAGGAGGTAAGCGGGCGGAACCGGGGGTGCATTGAAAGATACGTAGAGGGAAGACTTCCGGTTGCGGCTATGCAGAGCTAAGTCGCACGTTCCCGCGCTTGGAATGAACTTTTGGGCTCTTTTCAGGGCCCCCAACAGCATTTTTTCGACATTTCCAGGTGTGGGATGAAGACTGCAACATTCTCCCGACAGTGTATGGCTTGGACCAGGAGTGGGGCGACTAAAAAGGTGACGGTGGACCGGAAGAAGGTGCGAGGGAAGAAGAACAAAATGGTGGCGGGCGGGGACCAGGCAGCGTGGATGCAGGGCGGAGGAGCAGCAGGAGGTTATCCAACGCTGCTTCAGAGAGATTAAAACTGACCTGCTAGAGCCAACAAAGGCTTCTATTGATAAGCTGCTGGAGACACAGACAGCCCAGGGGGTGGCGATCCGTGAGGCTCGACAAAAGATCTCCGACAACGAGGACGAGATCTGAGGCATTGCGGTAAAGGTGGAGGCACACGAGGCGCTCCACAAGAAATGGCAGGAACAGTTCGAGGAGATGGAGAATCGGTCGAGGCGGAAGAATCTGCGGATCCTGGGCCTCCCGGAGGGGCTGGAGGGGTCGGACGTGGGGGCCTATGTGGTCACCATGTTAAACTCGCTGATGGGAGCGGGGTCCTTCCAGGGGCCCCTGGAGCTGGAAGGGGCCCATAGAGTGCTGGCGAGGAGGCCCAAGGCTAACGAGCCTCCGAGGGCGGTGCTGGTGCGGTTCCATTGGTTCGTCGATCGGGAGTGTGTGCTCAGATGGGCCAAGAAAGAGAGGAACAGCAGGTGGGAGAACGCGGAGGTTCGAATATATCAGGACTGGAGCGCGGAGGTGGCGAGGAAGAGGGCCGGGTACAACCGGGCGAAGGCGGTGCTGTACAGGAAGGGGGTGAAGTTTGGCATGCTGCAGCCGGCGCGACTGTGGGTCACCTACAAGGACCGGCACCATTATTTTGAGTCCCCGGATGAGGCGTGGGCCTTTGTTCAGGCCGAGAAGCTGGACACAAACTGAGGGTCGGGATGGGTGGCCGGGGATTGTTGTTGGTGTGTTACATTTTGAGGGGGTGTTCTTTGCTCCTGTTTCTTTTTGGTTCGGTTAGGGTGGGCTGGGCACTGATTTGGTTGGGTCTGTCGGGTGGGCTCTTGGAGGGGGGTAAGTAAATGGAGTAGGGGTGGATGGCCGGTAGGGGGGATGGGGCCCCGCGGGGGAGGGGGAGGCCCGAGTCGGGGGTGAGGGGACTGGGCCTGTAAAAGGAGCTACGCCAGAGGAGGCGGGGCAGGGCAGGTGGAAAGCACGGGCTTTTTCCCGCGCTGAAGGCTGGCGGGGCCGGAGCGGGGAAGCGAGGGTTGTTTCCCGCGCTTGGGATGGAAGGGGAAGGCGGAGAGCCTGCTGATGGGTAATGGAGGAGGAGGGGAAGTCCCACGATGGGAGGAGTCGAAGGAGAGGCGAGAGAGGCCGGGGTCAGCAGGAGTTTGCTGACTTGCGGGAGTGCAATGGGGGGAGCAAAGCAGCTAGGAGGGGTCCTAGCTGGAGGGGGGTGGGAGGTGGGGGGGGGTGGGTGGGGGGGAACCGGGTTGCTGCTGGTATGGTCAAGGGGGAGCTGGAGCGAGTAGAGGGGGTTGGGATGGGGTCTGCCGCCATGGGGAACGGGCCGGGCGTGAGGCGCGGGCGCGTGGCTGGCCGAGCAGGGGTTATGGCTAGTCGGTGGGGGAGGGGGGGCAGGTAGCCCCCTGATCCGGCTGATAGCCTGGAACGTAAGGGGACTGAACGGGCCAGTTAAGCGGGCCCGGGTGTTCGCGCACCTGAAAGGGCTGAAGGCGGATGTGGTCATGCTCCAGGAGACACACCTGAAGGTGGCAGACCAGGTAAGACTGAGGAAGGGGTGGGTAGGTCAGGTGTTTCATTCGGGGCTGGATGTCAAAAATCGGGGGGTGGCGATCTTGGTGGGAAAGAGGGTGTCGTTCGAGGCGTCGAGCATTATGACAGACAATTATGTAATGGTAAGTGGTAAGCTGCAAGGGGAGAGGGTGGTGCTGGTCAACGTGTACGCCCCGAACTGGGACAATGCGAGTTTTATGCGGCGCATGTTGGGTCGGATCCCGGACTTGGAAGTGGGGGGCCTGATAATGGGGGGAGGACTTCAACATGGTGTTGGATCCGGCACTGGACCGCTCCAGGTCTAGGACGGGTAGGAAGCCGGCGGCGGCTAAAGTGCTGAGGGGGTGTATGGACCAGATGGGAGCGGTGGACCCTTGGAGATTTGCAAGGCCGGGGACTAGGGAATTTTCATTCTTCTCGCATGTTCATAAGGCCTATTCCCGGATCGACTATTTTATTATGAGCAGGGCGCTGATAGCGAGAGTAGAGGATACCGAGTACTCGGCGATAGCCATTTTGGATCACGCCCCACATTGGGTAGACCTAGAGCTGGGGGAGGAGAGGGACCAGCGCCTATTGTGGCGCTTGGAGGTGGGGCTGTTGGCAGAATTCGACCTGTTGACCACCAGGAAGGCGGAGGCGCAGTGGAGGAAGGCCCAGGGGGCGATTTATAAGTATGGGGAAAAGGCAAGTTGGATACTGACGCATCAGCTTCGGAAGCTTTGCCCCCGACGATGTCCCGGGCACTGATCTCCTTGATCCTGAAGCGGGACAAGGATCCCCTGCAGTGTGGGTGTTACAGGCCGATTTCGTTGTTAAATGTAGATGCCAAGGTGCTGGCGAAGGCCTTAGCCACAAGAATTGAGGATTGGGTGCCGCAGGTTATCCACGAAGACCAGACGGGGTTCGTGAAGGGGAGACAGTTGAACGCGAATATGCGGAGGCTCCTGAACGTTGTTATGATGCCGGCGAGGGAGGGAGAGGCGGAGATAGTGGTGGCGATGGACGCTGAGAAGGCCTTCGATAGGGTAGAGTGGGGGTACTTGTGGGAGGTGCTGAAGAGGTTCGGGTTTGGGGAGGGGTTCGTCAGGTGGTTTAGGCTGTTGTACGAGGTCCCGATGGCGAGTGTGGCCACGAACAAGAGGTCTGAGTACTTTCGGTTGCATCGAGGGACGAGGCAGGGGTGTCCCCTGTCCCCCCTGCTCCTCGCACTGGCGATTGAACCCCTGGCTATGGCACTGAGGGAGTCAAGGAACTAGAGGACGTTGGTGCGGGGTGGGGAGCGTAGGGTGTTGCTTTATGCTGATGACTTGCTGCTATATGTGGCGGACCCGGTGGGGGGAGTGCTGGAGGTAATGAGGATCCTCAGGGAGTTAGGGGATTTCTCAGGGTACAAGCTCAACATGGGGACGAGCGAGTTGTTCGTGGTTCACCCAGGGGACCAGGAGAGGGGGATTGGCGAGCTCCCACTAAAAAGGGCGGAGAGGAGCTTCAGGTATTTGGGGGTCCAGGTGGTCAGGAGCTGGGGGGGCGTTGCATAGATGTAATTTCACGAGGCTAGTGGAGCAAATGGAGGAGGAATTTTAAGAGGTGGGACACGTTGCCGCTGTCCCTGGAGGGTAGGGTGCAGTCACTCAAGATGACGGTGCTCCCAAGGTTTTTGTTCCTGTTCCAGTGCCTCCCCATTCTTATCCTGAAGGCCTTTTTTAGGCGGGTCAACAAGAGCATAACGAGGTTTGTGTGGGCGCGAGGGACTCCGAGGGTGAGAAGGGTGTTCCTGGAGCGGAGTAGGGGTGGGGGGGGGGGGGGTGCTGACACTGCCCAACCTCTGTGGGTACTACTGGGCCGCCAATGTGGCGATGGTGTGCAAGTGGGTGATGGAGGGGAAGGGGGCTGCATGGAAGAGGCTGGAGATGGCGTCTTGTGAGGGTACGAGTCTGGAGGTGCTGGCAACGGCGCCGCTGCCGCTCCCTCCAATGAGGTACACCACGAGCCCGGTGGTGGCGGCTACCCTCAAAATCTGAGGGCAATGGAGGCGGCATAGGGGGGAAGTGGGGGCCTCGGTGTGGACCCCAATACGGGGGAACCACCGGTTTGTCCCAGGGAGAACAGGTGGAGGGTTTTTGGGGTGGCACAGGGCAGGGATAAGAAGGGTGGGGGACCTGTTTGTGGATGGGAAGTTCGCGAGCCTGGGTAAGCTGGAGGAGAAGTATGGGCTACCCCTGGGGAACACCTTTAGGTATCTACAGGTAAGGGCGTTTGCTAGGTGGCAAGTGGTGGAATTCCCGCTGCTGCCGCCACGCACGGTACAGGACAAGGTGCTCTCGGGGGGGGGTGGGTTGGAGAAGGGAAGATCTCGGCAACATACCAGGTGATGCAGGAGGAGGAGGCCTCGGTGGAGGAGCTGTAAGGTAAGTGGGAGGAGGAGTTGGGGAGGAGATCGAGGAGGGGACGTGGGCCCTTGGGGTGAACTCTTCCTCTTCGTGCCTGAGGCTCAGCCTCATACAGTTTAAGGTGCTGCACAGGGCACACATGACCGGGACAAGGATGAGCCGTTTTTTTGGGGGTGAGGACAGGTGTGTTAGGGTGCTTAGGGAGCCCAGCAAACCACACCCTTATGTTCTGGGCATGCCCAGCGCTGGAGGAGTTTTGGAAGGGCATAGCAAGGACGGTGTCGAGGGTGGTAGGATCCAGGGTCAAACCAGGCTGGGGGCTCGCAATATTTGGGGTTGCAGGGGAGCCGGGAGTGCAAAAGGTGAGAGGCCGGTATTCTGGCCTTTGCGTCCCTGATAGCCCGGCAGAGGATTCTGCTACAGTGGAAGGATGCGAGGCCCCCCCAAGCGTGGAAGCCTGGATCAGCGACATGGCAGGGTTCATTAAATTGGAGAGGGTAAAATTTGCCTTAAGAGAATCTGTGCAAGGGTTCTTCAGGCGGTGGCAACCATTCCAAGACTTTCTAGCGGAGCGTTAGGAGGTGGTCAGCAGCAGCAGCAACCCAGGGAATGGGGGGGGGGGGGGGGTACTTGGTGTTTACTACTGTGTTTATTATCGTTTAATGGGGGGCTTGTATATTGGGGGAATACGTGACATAGCTATAAAATGTTTATTTGTGTTCTTTGTTTTTTCTTATTTCTGTAAGGGTTTGTTGAAAATATGTAAAAAATTTGAATAAAAATATATATTTTTTAAAAGAATAAACTCGGATTGTTTTCATGGGGAAGATGGAGGCTGAGGGGAGACCTGATTAAGGTCTAAAAACTGATGAGAGGTATAGACGGGGTGAATAGTCAGAAGCTTTTTCCCCAGAGTGGAAAACTAAATTACAAGGGGCCACAGGTTCAAGTTGAGAAAGGAAAAGTTTAGGGGGTATGTGCGGGGAAAGTGTTTCACACAGAGAATGGTGGGTGCCTGGATTGTGTTGCCAGTGGAGGTGATGAGGCAGGCACGATAGCAATGTTTAAGATGTATCTTGATAAGACACATGACCGGGTGGGGAATGGAGGGATACAGATTGTTATGGGCAACAAATAGTAGGTCCAAATAAAGAATCCGGATCGGTGTAGGCTTGGTGGAACAAAGGGCCTGTTTCTGTGCTGTAATCTTCTTTGTTCTAACATTACAACATTCACAGCTTTGTGTGTGGGAAGGGATTCCCTTGGTTATCCCACCTGCTGACACACAAGTGACTTCGCAAGTGACTGCAGGGGTTGGATTCAGTTATTGGTGCTGTTCAGCACATCCAGGACTGAACTTGTGGGTTAATCCAGAGGTGTGTAAGAAATGCATCCCAGCCACTGTCTCCCATGACTCAGAGCTCCGAGACAGGGAACAGAAGGCTCCTTTACAACTGTGTTCAGAGTCAGGGAGAACAATGGTGAATGCTGGAAACGTGCTGTCAGATCAGAGATTGGTGTAAAACTGGGATCTGTTCCTCATGGAAAGTGAATTAGCAGGTTTAAGCTTCCAGTCCAAAAATAGTACAAAGATTTTAAAAGTTTTTGTGACATTCCCGAGTCTACTAATTTAAGGCAATAACAAGTTAGTTGCATACGAAACATTTAACCATCTCTCACCTTCCATTGACTTCAATGTAATGGAAATTGGTAGTTGGAAACTTAACATTTTAAAGATATTTACAGATGATTCAAGAGTTTCTTACAGGTGGGATCTTTCTCTGTTCTGTCCATGCGAGGTGTTTGATAACAGACTTTCTCCTGTGAATATCCAGCTGGAACATTGGGCCCTGATGTGTTTCCTTGTTCATCTTGTTGACTCTAAACATTGAATCTTGTGGTTTCAGACACCAGAGAATCAAACTCCCAACAACAGATTGTCTTTCACTGACTTTATTAACAGCTCTGCAATAATACAGACAGAGCCATTCCTTACATGGTTCTGGTCCTCAGTGAAATACTTAAATGATGAGATTTATATGTATTTCAGAGCCTGTAATGTAGGAATACTGCATTGGGCTGTAATTTTAATACAATTTTCCTTCATTTAACTTCCGTCCACCACTTTTCTGTTACCTGATGAATTTATTTATTGTTGTTGTTACAGAATTGTCACATGTTTCCATTTTTTTAACTATCCTTTGTTGAATTTCATGCATTTTTGACAGTAGTAATACTGCAATTCAGCCTTTGGGCTGTGTGTTTCCTGAATGAAATACCATTCAATTAAAATATGTTACCCAGTTTGGAGAAGAGATAATACAGGGATTCAGAGCTCTCTGCTTCCCAGCTCTGATCTAACAAGCTGCAGCTACACTGGAGATATTTACATTTAACTTGTTCACTACATTTGTGATCTGCCCCTGTTCAGCCCATAAGCACAAGGATGCCTGTACATGGTTCTGAGTGTGAACACTAGGCTGTGTCCGGTCACACACACACATACCATTTCCTTGGTTCACATCTCCACACAGAGACCAGCTATTTACACATTCCCGATTCTACACAATTGCAGCAACATGAGCAAGGATGTGAGGCTCATTAATAATCACCCACATTTCATAACAGCAAAGATTCCACTGGGACAAAGATTCAGTAATTTCCCATTGCAGGCAAAGAACAGAGTGACAGTGTAACACAGTCTCATCAGTCTGAAGACTCCTGTTAAATACAGGGCAGTACAGGAGCACACTGACAGTGTAACACAGTCTCATTAGTCTGGACTCCTGTTAAATACAGAGCAGTACAGGAGCACACTGGCAGTGTAACACAGTCTCATCAGTCTGCAGACTCCTGTTAAATACAGAGCAGTACAGGAGCACACTGACAGTGTAACACAGTCTCATCAGTCTGCAGACTCCTGTTAAATACAGAGCAGTACAGGAGCACACTGGCAGTGTAACACAGTCTCATCAGTCTGCAGACTCCTGTTAAATACAGAGCAGTACAGGAGCACACTGACAGTGTAACACAGTCTCATCAGTCTGCAGACTCCTGTTAAATACAGAGCAGTACAGGAGCACACTGACAGTGTAACACAGTCTCATCAGTCTGCAGACTCCTGTTAAATACAGAGCAGTACAGGAGCACACGGACAGTGTAACACAGTCTCATCAGTCTGCAGACTCCTGTTAAATACAGAGCAGTACAGGAGCACACGGACAGTGTAACACAGTCTCATCAGTCTGCAGACTCCTGTTAAATACAGAGCAGTACAGGAGCACACGGACAGTGTAACACAGTCTCATCAGTCTGCAGGATCCTGTTAAGTTTGCTGCGAGGAGGGTGGTGCAGTGGTTAGCACTGCTGCCTCACGGCGCTGAGGACCCAGGTTTGATCCCGGCCCCAGGCCACTGTCCGTGTGGAGTTTGCACATTCTTGCCATGTCTGTGTGGGTCCCACCCCCATAACCCAAAGATGTACAGGGTAGGTGAATTGGCCACGCTAAATTGCCCCTTAATTGGAAGAAAAAAGAATTGTGTACTCTAACTTTAGTAAGACAGAAAAGAAAAAAAATTGCTGTGAGGATTTCAACTTAAACCAGGGTTGCAGGTATGATGTTTGATTCACACATCAAAGGTGAGAGAGGTGTTGTAAGACACACAGTCAGAGTTTTACACACTGACCTTTCGGCCCATCATGTCTGTGCCTGCCATCAAACACTTATCTACTCTGACCACACTTCCCAGCACTTGGTCTGTAGCCTTGTATGCTGTGGTGTGTCAAGTGCTCATCTACAATTAAGAAAGCCCACCAACGACTCTACATTCTCAGAAGTCTGAGGAAATTTGGCATGTCACCTACGACTCTCACCAACTTCTACAGATGCACCATAGAAAGCATTCTTTCTGGTTGTATCACAGCTTGGTCTGGAGCCTGCTCTACCCAAGACCGCAGGAAACTACAAAAGGTCGTGAATGTAGCCCAGTCCATCACGCAAACCAGCCTCCCATCCATTGACTCTGTCTACAATTCCCGCTGCCTCGGAAAGGCAGCCAGCATAATCAGGGACCCCACGCACCCCGGACATACTCTCTTCCACCTTCTTCCGTCAGGAAAAAGATACCAAAGTTTGAGCTCACCTACCAACTGACTCAAGAACAGCTTCTTCCCTGCTGCCGTCAGACTTTTGAATGGACCTACCTTGTATTAAGTTGATCTTTTCTCTACACCTTGCTGTAACTGTAACATTACATTCTGCAGTCTCTCCTTCCTTCCCTATGTACCGTATGCATTGTTTGTGCAGCATGCAAGCAATACTTTTCATTGTACCCTAATACATGTGACAATAATAAATCTAATCAAAATCTAAATGCTTCTTAAATGTTTGAGAGTTCCCGTCTCTACCGCCCTTTCAGGCAGTGAGTTCCAGATACCAACCACCCTCTGTGAAATTTTTTCTCAAATCCCCTCTAAATCTCCTGTCCCTTATCTTAAATCTGTGCCCCCTGGTTATTGACTCCTCTACTCAAGAGAACAGTTCCTCCCTATCCACCCTATCTATATCCGCCATAATTTGGACAGCTCAATCAATTTCCATTCCCCCCCCCCCTTCTCTGCTGTAAGGAAAGCAAACCCAACCTAAGCAGCCTCTCTTCATAGCTGAAACTCTCCAACCCTGGCAATGAGTCCAGTATCTGAAAGTGATTAACAGACAGGGTTTGGTTTTATTGATCACGAGGAATGTTGCTGATATTTCCCGGGACCCTGGATCCCAAGGCCAGGAGAGACACTCTGCAAGGCATGGGGAGCTGGGACTTATCCATGAGAGTAACTGGAGGTTTGTGACTGAAATAATTGATAGTTAGAAAGGAGAAAAGATTCAGCCCTGGGTGTGATTCTCAACAGGAACAACGGAATCCAACTTTTCCGGTGACATGTGAAGTTTCTGGTGTCTCAGCAGGTTAGATGACCGAGTAAATCTCTTCTCGCACACAGGGCAGGTGAGCAGCTTCTTCTTGGTGTGAACTCTCCGGTGTCTCATCATATCGAACGACTGAATAAATCTCTTCCCACAAACAGAGCAGACGAACGGCTTCTTCCCAGTGTGGATGCGGTCATGTCTCTGGAGGCTGGACAACTCAGGGAAAGCCTTCCCACACACGGAGCAGATAAACGGCTTCTCCCCAGTGTGAACACGCTGGTGTTTCTGCAAGTGGTGTAAACAAGTAAATCCCTTCCCACACACGTGGCAAATGTACGGCCTCTCCCCCGTGTGAACTCGCTCGTGTATCAAAACATGGGACAAACGAGGGAAACTCTTCCCGCACACAAAGCAGGTGAATGGCCTCTCCCCGGTGTGAGTTCGCTTGTGAGTGCGCAGGGCAGCTGACTGAGTAAATCTCTTCCCACACACAGAGCAAGGGAATGGCCTCTCCCCGGTGTGGACCCGTTTGTGCATAACAAGATGGGCTGAACGAATGAATCTCTTCCCACACTCGGAGCAGGTGTATGGCCTCTCTCCAGTGTGAACCCGCTTGTGTATCACAAGGTCAGATGAGCGACTGTATTCCTTCCCACATCTGGAGCAGGTGAATGGTCTCTCCCCAGTGTGAAGTCGCTTGTGTCTCCGAAGGTGGAATGAATGAGCGAATCTCTTCCCACACATAGAGCAGGGGAACGGCCTCTCCCCGGTGTGAGTGCACTGGTGTCTCAGCAGATTAAAGTTTCTTTTGAAGGTCTTCGCACACACTGAGCATTTAAAAGGTCTCTTATGGGAATGAACCAGTCGGTGCTCAATGTAGTGGGAGGCCTGAGTGAACCTCTTTCCACACTGAGAGCAGCTGAATGGCCTGTCCTTGGTGTGAACTTGCTGGTGCTCAGCGAGATGCACTGACTCACTGAATGACTCTCCACAGTGAGAGCAGCTGAACGGTCTCTCGTGTGTGTGAAGGAGCTGGTGTTCCGCGAGGCGGGAGGACTGTCTGAACCTCTTCCCACAGTGGGAGCAGCTGAACGGTCTGTCATCAGTGTGAACTCGCTGGTATTGGACCAGTTATCAGAGCCATCCCCAGAGTCAGAGCTTTGAAGAGGCTCCCCATCAATGTGATCAAGTTGGTGAGCCAGCAGGTTGGATGAACACATGAATTTCTTCCCACACACGGAGCAGGTGAACGGACTCTCCCTATTGCGAGCTCGCTGTCGTGTTAGCATGTTTACACCTGTATCAATCCCCTCCCACACACAGAGCAGGTGAACGGATTCTCCCTATTGCGAGCTCGCTGTCGTGTTAGCATGTTTACAGCTGTATCAGTCCCTTCCCACACATGGAGCAGGGGAACGGACTCTCATCAATTTCCAACTGAAACGTCAATTAAATCCCTTCAGATCCCGATGAATCGATTGACTGTCAGACCCGACGACTGGTTTGATTTTCTAGCCTGCAAATCGTCCTCTTCTATTACCCTGTAAAATAATTTACAATTAATTACAAAGAATATATAATATATAAATAGGCCTTGAGGGGTGTTCATAATGCGGCCAAACAGATTAAGTATCAATAAAAGCAAAATACTCTGGATGCTGGAATCTGAATCAAAGAGAGAGAATGCTGGAGATACTCAGCAGGTCTGGCAGCCTCTGTGATGTGGAGATGCCGGCGTTGGACTGGGGTGAGCACAGTAAGAAGTCTTACAACACCTGGTTAAAGTCCAACAGGTTTGTTTCAAACACTAGCTTTCGGAGCGCTGCTCCTTCCTCAGGTGAATGAAGAGGCTTGGAATACGAGCATCAGCAGGTGATTAAATCTTTACAGATCCAGAGATGGGGTAACTGATAGCCTCTGTGGAGAGAGAGAAAATAGAGTTAACGTTTCGAGTCCGTATGACTTTTCTTCATACCAGTATCAAGTATCAACCTGTAAATCCTTCCAACAGGCGATAGGAGTTGGAGAGATTCCTGGTCAACTCCATGATGGAAGGAAATTGGAGCCTCTCCTATCACTATCCATAGCTCCAAGCTACAATCCCGTTAAAGGCCAATATGAGACGAGACAAACATTTATTTTGGTTTGAGTTTGCTCCCCATCTGAACCCCTGTAAAACGAGTTTCCAGAATCCACTGTCAGTCCAGGATAGAAATTCACAATATTCTCTCCTCCTAACAGGTATGAACACGCATGCGCCCTTCTGCACAATACCCCTTTAAAGATGGCCGCCCTTATAAAGATGCCCCTCATAAAGATGGCGTCGGCCCGCTCGGGCCTGCGAACTTGTCGCTCCAGCCACGGGACCTGAAGCTTCATATTTTGGGTTTGAGGCCTCCGCCGGGGAGTGTCTGAAGCCTCGGCTCACACCCAGCAGCTTCATTACTCTTCCGCATTTTGGCATTTCTCACCGCTTTACAGCCCCTGCTGTTGTTGTTGTTGGATATCTGGGGCCTTCACCGCCTCATCCTAGAATGTTTCCACTCGTTCACCCGGCATTTTCTCACCGGCTGGTACACGATCTGCACTGCGCATGCTTCCGATCACGAGACCAGAGGAATGATTGACGGCAGCTCTGGACCAATGGGAAGAGGGGGCGACAGGAGAGGACCGAGTGGGAGCAGCTGGTCCTCCAACCAATCGGAGCGAATGAGGGGCGGGGCTGAGCCTGGATCTCCCTCATTGGCTGAGACTCTGCATCACTTTGAAAGCTGGTTTGTCTCAAACTCCAGGAGAAAACTGGACCTTTCTGTTTGTGGCTTTAAACAGATGAAACCCTGTGGGTGTGGAGCAAACATTTCAACATTTGATGTGAAACATATCAGCCACGATTGATTTGATTTGATTTATAATTGTCACATGTATTAGTATACAGTGAAAAGTATTCTTTCTTTCATGCTTTACAGGCAATGCATACCGTACATAGGGAAGGAAGGAGAGACTGCAGAATATAATGTTACAGTTCGTAGCTAGGGTGTAGAGAAAAGATCAACTTAATACGAGGTCGGACCATTCAAAAGTCTGATGGCAGCAGGGAAGAAGCTGTTGGTACGTGACCTCAAACTTTGGTATCTTTTTCCTGACGGAAGAAGGTGGAAGAGAGTATGTCCGGGGTGCGTGGAGTCCTTAATTATGCTGGCTGCCTTTCCGAGGCAGCGGGAATTGTAGACAGAGTCAATGGATGGTTTGCGTGATGGATTGGGTTACATTCATGACCTTTTGTAGTTTCCTGCGGTCTTGGGCAGAGCAGGATCCAGACCAAGCTGTGATACACCCAGAAAGAATGTTTTCTATGGTGCATCTGTAAAAGTTGGTGAGAGTCGTAGCTGACATGTCAAATTTCCTTCTGCCTCTGAGAACGTAGAGTCGTTGGTGGGCTTTCTTACCTATAGTGTCGGCATGAGGGGACCAGGACAGGTTGTTGGTGATCTGGACACCTAAAACCCTGAAGCTCTCGACCCTTTCTACTTTGTTCCCATTGTAGACAGGGGCATGTTCTCTACTATGCTTCCTGAAGTCGATGATAATCTCCTTCGTTTTGTTGACATTGAGGAAGAGATTATTGTTGTCGCACCAGTTCACCAGATTCTCTATCTCATGGCGTATCTTGAATGGCGAAGCAGACTTGATGGATCAAATGGCCTAATTCTGCTCCTATGTCTTATGGTCTTATTTGTTAGGTAGATAAGGTGGTTAAGAAGAAATGTGGGATAGTTGCCTTTATTAGCCAAGGCATTGATTGTAACAGCATGAGTACTGTGTGCAGTTCTGATTGCCACACTATAGGAAGGATGTGATTGCACTCGAGAGGGTGTGGAGGAGATTCACCAGGATGTTGCCTGGGCTGGAGCATTTCAGCTAAATTGGATTGGATTGGATTGGATTTGTTTATTGCCACGTGTACCAAGGTACAGTGAAAAGTATTTTTCTGCGAGCAGCTCAACAGATCATTAAGTACATGGGAAGAAAAAGGAATAAAAGAAAATACATAATAGGGCAACACAACATATACAATGTAACTACAAAAGCACTGGCATCGGATGAAGCATACAGGGTGTAGTGTTAATGAGACCAGTCCATAAGAGAGTCATTTAGGAGTCTGGTGACAGTGGGGAAGAAGCTGTTTTTGAGTCTGTTCGTGCGTGTTCTCAGACTTCTGTATCTCCTGCCCGATGGAAGAAGTTGGAAGAGTGAGTAAGCCGGGTGGGAGGGAACTTTGATTATGCTGCCCGCTTTCCCCAGGCAGCGGGAGGTATCGATGGAGTCAATGGATGAGAGGCAAGTTCGTGTGATGGACTGGGGCTGTTTTCCTTAGAGCAAAGGAGGCTGAGGGGGGAACCTGATTGAGTTGTAAAGCTCACAAGGGACATGGATAGGAAAGAACTTTCCCCCTCAGTCGAGGGGTGTATAACCAGGGGCCGTAGATTTAAGGTATGGGGCAGGAGATGTAGAGGGAAATTGAGGAAAATCTATTTCATCCAGAGGGTGGTGGGAATCTGGAACAGTCTGCCTCAGAGGTTGGTAGAGGCAGAACCCTCACAACATTTAAGAAGCATTCAGATGACTACTTGAAACACCATAACCATACAAGGCAATGGACCAAGTGGTGGAAAATAGGATTAGAATTGATTGGTGCTCGATGACCGGTGATGGGCCGAAGGGCCTCTTTCTTTGCTGTAAAACTCTACGACGCTATGACTATGAAATGAATTCATTCAGGACAGACAGCAGGGATTATTTAAGGAAATGACTCAGTGTAATGATTGTGCTTGTTTCTTCAGTAAATAGTTAACTTTGGATATCAATCCCAGTGTCACTGTCACCATTAGAACAGGTTTCATTAAATGAACCAGCAGAAAGGTTAGGACAGGTTAGGGAGAGGCTTAATACTGTCATCATTCAGAACAACACAAAGTACAAATTAACAACTCATCTCAAAGACTTTTGCAGTTTGTGTGGAGGAGGTGAGCTGAATCAGGATGGTTTTCATTTGGGCAATCATGTTAAAATCTGGAAGTCAGATGGGAAGATGGATTGGTTTTAGGTGGGAAGATCCTGATAGGTGTAAATGAAATTGAAATTAATTTAAAATCCAGGTGGAGAAATTCCTCCAGGTCTGCCAGCCAGTCTGCAGTTGTGGGTGGTGCTGCTGATCGCCAGCCGAGCAGGATTCTCCGATGTGCGATCAGGGAAGAGAAAGCAAGGGCGTCGGCCCCCTTCCCCATGTGTAGCTCTGGCTGCTCCGATACCCCAAAGTAGCCACTCTCTGGCACGGCTCGACCCTCACCCCCACAACCTTAGACATGGCTGTCCAGAACCCTTGAAGTTGCGGGGCAAGCCCAGAATATGTGGGTGTGGTTGGCCAGGCCTCCATGGCACAGTTCACATTTATCCTCCACCTCTGGGAAGAACCAATTAATTTGGGTTCTGGTTAGTGATGTGTTGGGTGATCTGGATCACATACAGGTCACCAACACTTGAAGTAGTGCAACACTATTTTATTCAAAGGTTAACTATTTAAACATACTTGAACTGTGGGTAAATATGATACTAGCTTTAACTAAAGACCTTTGCCTTGTCCTAACCAGTTGATGCACTCAGCACATGGTGAATGTCTGTGTTGCAGGCTGTGAGCTCTATGCTCCTAGCTAGCTGCTACTCGAATGAGCAGGAACTCTGATGCCCCCTGTCTTTATAGTGTGTGTGCTCTCACTGGTGATTGGCTGCGGTGTTGTGTATGTTGATTGGTCCCACTGTGTGTCCATCAGTGTGTGTATGCACCATGATTTACTGGTGTATATTACAACATCCCCCCTTTTATATAAAAAAAATGTGCCTGCGTGACAATAAATAGTGTGTGGTGAATGTTCCTGACTATGTATGTGTGAAATATTTACAGGACTATGTACAGAAAACTAAGCTATTTACATGGGAAGGTGCCTGGTGCAGAAAAAACAGTGTGTCACACAAATAACGAGATGAACACTATATACAAACCACTTGAACGATTAAACGGAAGAACAGAACAGATCAGAGAGTCCATTAGTGCACAAAGTTTACAAATTAAATCTCTGAGGTGGGTGACGAATTCTGGTTGACCGTCAGGGTGGCACACCACTCATCGTCTGGATCGATGCTGTATACCGACAGCGGCTGGTGTCTTTGCTTAGGGGACAGCCTTTTTTTCGTTACGACACCAACTCGAAAAGGTGCCTTCGGGTCCTCGGTGTCACTGCTGTGTGGGAGGTCCGCATCGGACTCGGTGACCGTGGGTTGAATTGCCCGAACATTCCTGCGAGGCTGGCTGAAGCGATATGAATTGAAAGGCTGAGCTGCTCGACAGCAGGCAGCATAGTGGCCAAGTCTGCCACATTGGAGGCATTGTCGAGATTTTGCGGGGCATTGCCGTTTTAAATGGGCGGAGCCACAGTTGCCACATGTTGTGACGTCAGCACGTTCGCTGCACCACCGCGCATGCGCGGTGCAGTCATGCGTGGTGCGCGCCTGCGCATTACGTTCCCCCACGTCGCCGTCCCCTCGTTTGGTGCGTACAAGCCTGGGAGTCTGTGAAAAGCGTGCGAAATGACCGACCTCATCCAGGCTGAGGCCCTGGAGGTGCTCAATCACCTGGACCCGTTCCGCCTCGTGGGGACCTAGCCACGCCGTTTCTGCCGCTTGTATATGGGAGTACCAACTGGTGTCATTATCATGTAGGACACAGGTCTCGATGGCGGTCGCTAGGGTGAGTTGCTTTACTTTGAGGAGCTGCTGACGTAGGGGGTTCGACTGAACACCGAAAACGATCTGTCGCATGTCATGGAGTCGGAGGTGGGCCTGTAGCTGCAAGATTTCGCAAGGATGTGGAGGTGCGTTAGAAAGGATTGGAAAGGTTTGTCCTTACCCTGCAAACGCTGCTGGAACATGTAGCGTTCAAAACTTTCATTCACCTCTACGCTGCAGTGAGTGTCAAATTTGAGGAGAACTGTCTTGAACTTTGTCTTGTCTTAGGCATCTGCAAAGGTGAGAGAGTTGAAAATGTGGTCCCGGTCGTGGAGAGGAGAAGAGCAATCTTTCTGGTGTACGAGGCACCCTCCCTGTCCGTGGCTTCGAGGAAGAGCTGGAAGCGCTTTTTGAAAATCTTCCAGTTGGCCCCGAGGTTGCCGGCGATGCGGAGCGGCGGCGGCGGGCTGATGTTGTCCATGTTGCAGGATGACGGAATGCTGGCGGAAGGCAGATCACTTGCAGGTAGGTCTAAGAAGTGCTAGTATGCAACCACTCCTGGTATCATGATGTGTTGGGTGTTCTGGATCACATATTGGTCACCAACACTTGAAGTAGTGCAACACTATTTTATTCAAAGGTTAACTATTTAAACATATTTGAACTGTGGATAAATACGATACTAGCTTTAACTAAAGACCTTTGCCTTGTCCTAACCAGTTGATGCACTCAGCACATGGTGAATGTCTGTGTTGCAGGCTGTGAGATCTATGCTTGTAGCTAGCTGCTACTCAAATGAGCGGGAACTCTGATGCCCCCTGTCTTTATAGTGCATGTGCTCTCACTGGTGATTGGCTGCGGTGTTGAGTATGTTGATTGGTCCCACTGTGTGTCCATCAATGTGTGTCTGCACCATGATATACTGGTTTATATTATGACAGTTAGATGTGCTCTGTGCACCAGTTTCAACTGCATGAGGCTGAGCCTTGCCAAGGAGGAGGTGGAGTTGGCTCAGTGCTTCGCTCCAGAGATTCCAACTCACTTCCGTCGCCAATTCGTCCTCCCATTTTCGTCTGGCTTCCTTCAGTGGTAATTTTGCCCTATCCAGTAACCGTCCTTAGATGTTTATTGTTCCCACAGTTTCCCCCTCCTTACTGTCCATGTTTATCAGTTCCTCTAATAGTATGTCTCTCGGGGCCCTGGGGTATCTTGCCATCTCCTTGCGGAGAAAGTGTTTGATTTGGAGGTGTCGGAGTTCCTGTCCTGTCGGTGGTTCCATGCCTTCCGTCAGTTCACCCAGTGTCGCTAGTCTGTCCCCTTTGTAGAAGTCCCTGACTGTTAGCGTCCCCCCCATTCTGTCTCCATTTTTTGAAGGTGGTGTCGAGCATGGCTGGTGGGAATTTGTGGTATCCGCAGATGGGGACCATGGGGGACATCTCAGTTAGACCAAAATGTTGCCTCATCTGTTCCCATGTCTTTAATGTGGCTACCACCACCACTGGGCAGGATGTGTATTTTGTCGGGGCGGGATGGGAACGCTGCCATGGCATGGGCCCAGAGGGTCATTCCCTTGCAGGAAGACCCCTTCATCCTCACCCATTCCATATTGGGTTCACGTATCCATCCCCTCACCCTCTCCGCCATAGCTGCCCAGTGGTAGTATTATAGACTCGGCTGGGCCAGACCAGCCATATTTTACCTCCTTTGAAGTGTCTATTTTGGGATCCTTGGGTTCCCCCCCCGCCCCCAAAAAAAGGGCCATGATCATTTTGACGATGTTATGGAAGAAGGCCTTGGGGATGAAGATCGGTATGGCTCCGAACAGGAAGAAGAACCTTGGCAGTTGGTTCATTTTGATCGACTGTACCCCCCCACGCCCCCCCCCCCCCCCCCCCCCGGCAGGGATAGCGGGAGTGTATCTCATCTCATCTCTCTGTAGATCCATTACTTCCTCCGCCAGGCTGGTCAGATTCCACTTGTGGATCCGTGTCAGTCATGGGCTATCTGGATGCCCAGGTAGTGACATTTTTGGGGGGCTGGTTTCAATGGATAAGCCCTCCAGTTCTGTCCCTACCCCGTTTGGGTTTACCGGGAAAGCCTCGCTCATGCCCGAGAAGGCTCCAAACTCTTTCAGGAGCTGCATGATTGCTTTCAGGCTGTTCTGTGGGTCCGAGACGTAGAGGAGCAGATCATCCTCATAGAGTGAGATTATGTGCTCTCTGCCTCCTCTTTGGATGCCCTTCCAGGTTTTGCTAGGGTGAACAGGAGTGGCGACAGTGGGGGGGTTTCTGTCCCGCCATTCCTGCGGGTTCAACCATAGTTACCTGGTAGACGCGCCCCTGCACTCCAGGGTTTCCCCTTATAAGTGGGCTGTCCAAAATGGCCACGGTGTTCTCACCATGAGGCCAGGTCTCTGCACTCCGGAGTTTTCCTTTGTCCAGGGAGCACTCAACATGGCCACCAAAGGGTGGCATGTGGCACAGTGGTTAGCAGTGGGACTGTGGCGCTGAGGACCCGGGTTCGAATCCCGGCCCCGGGTCACTGTCCGTGTGGAGTTTACACATTCTCCCCGTGTCTGCGTGGGTTTCACCCCCACAACCCAAAGATGTGCTGGGTAGGTGGATTTGCCACACTAAATTGCCCCTTAACATTGGAAAAAAAATAATTGGGTACTCTAAATTAATTTTTTTAAAACATGGCCATCAACTGTGTGTACACCACGCGGGTGCGCCCCTGCACTCTTAGGTTTCCCTTTCTTAGGGGGCCGTCCAAAATGGCCATGGCCGCCGTTCTCACCATGAGGCTGGGACCCTGTGCTCCGGGGTTTCTCTTTGTCCAGGGGGCGCCCAACATAGCTACCTACCGTGTGTATGCCACATGAGTGCACCCTGCACTCTGGGGTTTCCCTTTGTTTAGGGGCCCTCCAAAGTGGCTGTTTGCGGCGCCATTTTGTTTCTTGGCCTGCTCCCTATCTGTCGCAGTCAATCCGAGAACGAACTCTTTTTTTCCCGTCCTGTTTCTTACGTGTTTCTTCCCCCCCCCCCCCCCCCACCCACGCCCACCCTGTCTCCCTCCCACCACAAGCATCTCCCCCTCCTCGCCCCCCCCTCCCCGCCCCATGTGGTCCTCCATCTGTCCCTTTGTGCCCCTTACCTCTGGCCAGGCGCTCTCTTCATGCCGAAAGGTGCACCTTTGCTAGCTGTCCATGCTGGTGTGGTGGATCCCCTCCCGGGGCTGGTCTAGCCCCTTACTTATGCCCGCTGACTGCATGATTTCTCTGCCTGTACCCTCACTTGCATTTCACTGTCCTAACTCTATCCTGTGACCCAGTCTTTTTGATCAGAACTAGGCAGTACAGTCCCGGGCAAGTCTCTGTTTCTTTTGTGATCTTCCTCCTGTTATGTGCCAGGGCTTAGAAACTCCAAAGTGTATTATGAAGCTCACCTGACTTATAACTTTTATGTTGAATGTGGCTAGGATGAGCATAGGAGCCTTCACTTCAGGTGTGATTCATCAGACTTCCTCTGCGTATTCATCGAAACAAAGTTTATTATAAGAATGTAGTGAAGATATATGAAACAGTTGTCAAGAATATATCAATTACAAACATGAAAAAACACACAACAGCTAATGTAAGCTATGTAAATAACTTTTAATGAATTCCCCCTTAACTGTTCCAATTCAATAACAAAATCCAATAAACCAAAACCCCTTTCAAGGGCGTGGCCCAACACACTGTATTCTCACTTGACTGGGACTGGTCCTTTCCCTGAGAATCTGATCCAGCCTATAACCAGCAGATTCCAAACTACTTCCAGAAAGCAACTCTATCTTTAAAGTTACCGAGGCAGTTTGCCACACCCAATGTGTTTTCAGTTCACTGGGACAGCTTCAAAATAAAAACAGAGAAGCACTGTTTTTTTTACTTCTGCAGTCCAAAGCAACAAAACCGAAACTGAAACCAAAACACTAAACCGTCTCTCACCTGCCAGCCACATCCTAGCTCCACCCACAAATTACATCACTGAAACCGTGCTACAAGCCATGTGATAAGACAACACTTTTCTTAAAGGCACACTTTGATCCACCTTCATCGCTGCCTGCCCTTTGTCTAGGCCGTTGGCCTGCACATAATCATTTGCCTCTGCCGGGGTATTTAAGTAGTGCTCTTTGTTCTGGTATGTGACCCAGAGTCTGGCTGGGAATAGCATGCCAAATCGCACCCCATTATTGTAAAGCGCTGACTTTGCCTGGTTGAACCCGGTCCTTCATTTTGCCAGATCTGCCCCAGTGTCCTGCTAAATTCGGATTTTGTGTCCTTCCCAGGTGCTCACTCAAGACTGTCTTTCCCACCGCAGGATCCTCTCCCAGCCCTGATATCAGTGCAGCTTCGCGATGATCGCTCTCGGCTGCTCCGCCGCCTTGGGCTTCGGTCTGAGCAACCTGTGTGCCCTATCGAGTTCTGGGGTGTTGGAGAAGCTGTCTCCCGACTAGGTTGCCCAGCATTTGGCCGATATAACCGGTCGGGTCTCTACCCTCGATGCCTTCTGGCAGGCCCATAATCCGAACATTCTGTCATCACGACCTGTCTCCTGATCCTTGACATTCCCTTGGGCTGCCCCCAACCTTTTGACTTCTGCTTCCAGAGCGACAATCCTGGTCTGACAAGGCTCTGTCCAGGTCATGGATCATGGATCGTCCCCTCCGACCTCCTTCCACAACCTGTTGATTATTTTTTGTAAGGTGACCATTGCCTCTGTCACCACCGCCTTGACCTCCACCTGGATTTCGATTCTGATTGTCTCTTTCATGGTGGCCAGTTCCTTCTTGAGGAAGGTCTTCCATCCATCTCCAGGTGGCGAGGTAAGGCTGGTGCTCGGGTCGATGTTCTCCCTCTCTCTTGGGTAGGCCGGGCCCCCTCGCCTTGTGAGTTCGCCGCTACATCTGTTTGTTTTCCGTGGCACTATCCTCCACTTCTGCCATCCTTTCGGCCCCTCGAGCTCCCGTTTGCTGGCATTTCTTTTGCGGCTGTTTTCATTCCTCCTTTAAAAAAAAAAAAATTTAGAGTACCCAATTCATATTTTCCAATTAAGGGGCAATTTAGCGTGGCCAATCCACCTACCCCGCACATCTTTGAGTTGTGGGGGCAAAACCCACGCAGACACGGGGAGAATGTGCAAACTCCACACGGACAGTGACCCAGAGCCGGGATCGAACCAGGGACCTCGGCGCCGTGAGGCTGCAGTGCTAGCCACTAGGCCCTCGTGCGGCCCTTTCTTTCCTCCTTTGGGGTTACTTTGCTATCGATCTTTTGGGCAAAATACGCCAAAAAATGCCTCTTTGACTCTGGCTCGGAGGAGAGCCACCTGAGGTGCGCCGCTCAGCACATCACCATCACCAGAAGTCATCTTTCATCACTTTAAACACCTCCAATAGTAATCCCCTTCTGTTTTCTTTCCACAAAGGACCAAGCCTGTCAATCATTTCCTGATATGTTGATCAGATGGGCAGATCAGTGGTAGATGGAATCTAACCCTGAAAAGTGTGCAGCAATGCACTTTGGGTGGAGTGAAAAGACAAGGGAGTTTTCAATGAATGGCAGGACATTAGGAAGCTCAGAGGATGTTGTGGCATAGATTAACTGCCTCACGCCGCCGAGGACACAGTTTGATCCCAGCCCTGGGTTACTGTCCTTGTGGAGTTTACACAGTCTCCCTGTGTCTGTGTGGGTCTCACCCCCACAATCCAAAGATGTGCAGGGTAGGTGGATTGGCTATGCTAAATTGCACCTTAATTGGAATATTTAAGAGCAGGGAATTTATCTTGGAGCTGTACAAAACTTTGGTTAGGCCACAGCTGGAGTACTATGAGTAATTCTGGTTGCCTCACTATAGGAAGCATGTGTTTGCACTGGAGAGGGTACAGAGATGATTTACCAGGATGTTGCCTGGGATGGAGCATATGAACTATGAAGAGAGTTTAGATAGGCTCAGGTTGTTTTCTTTAGAGCAGAGACGGCTGAGCAGGACCTGATTGAGGTTTTTCATCATTATAAATCCTCTCTGCTCCCTCTTCAATGCCTCAGTGTTTTTTTCCCGTAGTGACTGTAGTGATGTCATGGTTACGTTGTAATTCACCGACTGACCAGTAGGAGTCTCATTAGTATATAAGTGAATGTTAGAGTCAGGTGACCTCAGACTGACGAGGGAGCTGGGAGAGAGGTTGCTTGTGCATGTTCATATTGTTATTCATCTGTTGTTTTGTATATATTTGACCCACAGTTAATGTTAATAGATCATTCATAACTTTAGCTACTAGTGTTCTTTTAATGTAAATCAGGCCATCCGACAAGAACATTACATGGTACCAGGGCTGGTTGGTATTAAACGCTGAGAAAAATATATCTGCCTGCCAGGAGGTCCACAGAGATTTGAAGATTTTGTAGACTGCAAGAATTAACAACATGGATTTGTTGAAGCCACCAATGAGTCTCAGGGTCTCATGGTAATGTGGACAGCAACTGTTATGTGTTTAAACAACAATGTAATCGGTTTCTTATGGCGGTAAATTTAGGAGATCAAACATTCGCATAATGTAGCAATGTACCTAACAGGGGCAGGCCCGAAGCAATTGGTGTGTTTAATACGTTTAAATTTGCAAACATTGAAGATAGTAAAAACTTTAACCAAGTAATTTGAACATCTGATGAACATTTGACCCCCAGAAAGAATGAACTTTGTGTTTAGATCACGTTTACAGAAGTCAGAAAAGTCCAGAGATCATTTAATCACTGATTTAAAGTTAAAAGCTAAAACCTGTAATTTTTCTGCGATCGACTCTTCCTTGATTCAGGACCAAATTGTGTTTGGTATGAATGACAATAAGCTGAGGGAACGGTTGCTGAGGGAATCTGAGCTGTCTTTGGAACACAAGGTTAAGATTTGTCAGGCTGAGGAGCTAGCAGCACAACATTCTAAAATGTTTCTCAGTAATGGCAGCGTCTTCTTGGGTGGCACGGTAGCAGAGTGGTTAGCACAATTGCTTCACAGCTCCAGGGTCCCAGATTCGATTTCCACCTTGGGTCACTGTCTGTGTGGAGTCTGCACGTTCTCCCCGTGTGTGCGTGAGTTTCCTCCGGGTGCTCCAGTTTCCTCCCACAGTCCAAAGGTGCGCAGGTTAGGTGGATTGGCTATGCTAAATTGCCCTTAGTGTCCAAAAGGGGTGGGGTTACTTGGTTCGGGGATTGGGTGGAGGTGTCGGCTTAGGTAGTGTTCTCTTACCAGGGGCTGGTGCAGACTCGATGGGCCGAATGGCCTCAATTTGCACTGTAAATTCTATGAAAGCACTCTGGTTGTCGCCCTTTTTCCAAAAAGGCGGGAAACTTTCAAAAAAAGGCAGGAATGTTCCTGCAGCTCCTCGCACATCAACAAACTGGTTAAAGATCAGGACTACGTATTTTTGTGTAAAAGATGTGGTCAAAGGCACAAATTAAGGCAGTGCCCAGCGTTTGCCAAGGTTCCAGGTGCAAAGGGAAAAAAATCACTTTGCTCAGAATTGTTACTCTTAAACTCAACCCGACCAGTTAGCACAGTGGAAAACAGTCTCCAGTGATGAAACATCATTACTTGTTGCAGTAATAACAGAGCATAATAATTTTTTGGAGACATCAGAAAATTCTCCAGCACTTAAAAAAATGCAAACTGATGCTTCATTTAAAATAAAACGAGGACAAATGGCTGCAACCACTTGAAGTGAACCGTACAGTGGTCCAATTGAAGTTAGACACTGGTGCCAAAGCCAATTTAATCAGCATGACTGATTTTAAAAGTCTAAAAATTCATCTGATTAGAAGAAATCAGATATTATAATGGTTCAAACATTAAATGTAATGGTGCTTGTGACCGGAGTGTGGTGGTGAAGAACAGTTTATCCAGTTCCATTCTGTACTGTATCCAAGGGCTTGGATTCATTATTAGGTGATTAGTCCTGTGAAGAATTAGGTCTAGTACAGTTGGTATATAGCAACCACAAAGGATTGGATCAATACTCCAACGATTCGGAGAACATTATCAGCAAATTCAGCGATGTGTTCTCTGATTTTAGTGCACTACCGTTCACCAATGTGATACAATTTAAAGAAGATGCATTATCTAAAGCACTGATACAAACTATTGATAGTGAAATTGCTGAAGATGTAGATCTGCATGTCAATCTCATTTCTACTCTATCACCCATATCAGATGCGAAATAACAAGTTATCAAGAGGATCAATGAACCTATCAATGGGGTAGATTCCACGGTATGTGTGAAACAAAAAAATGGTGATGCTCATATAGGCACTATGGATCCCATAGATCTTATAGAAAAAAGTGTACATATTGTAAAATAATTACAGAAAGCAATGGACAGCCAATCTAATCCATATCTCACAAAATCACGTTACAAATAGTTACCATTGTCACATGGTAGATCGCCAGCAGTTACTCATGAATAGAAGGTTGAGACAGCACGGTGGCACAGTGGGTGAGCCCTGCTGCCTCACCGCGCCGAGGTCCCAGGTTCGAATCCCAGCTCTGGGTCACTGTCCGTGTGAAGTTTGCACATTCTCCCCATGTTTGCTTCAGTTTCGCCCCCACAACCCAAAGATGGGCAGTGTAGGTGGATTGGCCAAGCTAAATTGCCCCTTAATTGGAAAAAATGAATTGGTATTCTAATTTTTTTTTTTAATGAATAGAAGGTGCGTACCACACTTCCATACTTGGAAAAGAGGAGAATGCAGTGGTACTGCAGGAAATGCAAAACATTAAAGCAAAACAAAAGCAGTTCTTTAATAAGAGTGTCTAGAACTTCACCATCGCGGAGTAGCGAGAGTAGAAGATTTAGGCAATTGGGCGAGAAAAGCCATTGTACGTGAAGTAGCACCTCGTTCCTACAATGTACAAAGGGGGGGGGGGGGTTGGTTTTATGAAGAAATCGTCGTGCACTCTGGAAAACCAGATAAGATTTTCACAACAACGTGATGGTTGACAAATCTAAGTCAGATTCAACATCAGCTGCAGCTTCAGATAGTCCAGCAGTTCCTGAGCATGAGAATGCCATGGAGAACATTGAATCTATAAGTTCTGAGCAGCAAGGTCTAACAAGATCAACCAGAATCAGAAGAAAAACCTGATTGACGCAATTTGTAGATTGGGACTATTTGTACACACATATTTGTTAAACCAGTTTTAAAAATTAAAAAAACAAATAATACTGCCACAGGCTAATGATGTCACATGAAAAGATACTGATGATAATGTATTAATTTATTCGACTTCCGGGTGCGGCGATGACCAGCTGAGTCGCACGTTTCGGCAGCTCCCTGTGAAACGGACTTTTGGGCTCTTGATAGGAGCCCCAACGGCAATTTTAACGGCTGAAAACACCGTGCGGTAAACCAGAAGGGTGTTCCCCCTGGACACGGATGGAAAAAGGAGAGGAAAGTGGCCGGATTGCAGCGGATCCTTTGGAGCAGCGGCAAGGAAGGCAAGCAGAAACCAAGATGGCGTCGGAAGGTGGCAGTTTCATATGGGGCCCTGAACAACAAGAGTTTTTGAAACGCTGCGTGGAGGAGATAAAAAAGGAAATGAAGAGAGAGTTGTTGGCCCCGATATTACAGGCGATTGAAGGGCTGAAAGAGGAACAAAAGACCCAGGAGCAGGAGCTTCGGGTCGTGAAGGCGAAAGCAGCAGAGAATGAAAACGATATACAGGGCCTGGTGGTGAAGTCGGAGATACAGGAGGCACACCAGAAACGATCTGTGGAGAGGTTGGAGGCACTGGAAAATAACGCAAGGAGGAACAACTTGAGGATTCTTGGCCTTCCTGAAGGTGTGGAGGGGGCGGACGTCGGGGCATATGTGAGCACGATGCTGCACTCGTTAATGGGAGTGGAGGCCCCGACGGGTCCGTTGGAGGTGGAGGGAGCATACCGAGTTATGGTGCGAGGATCGAGAGCAGGAGAAGCTCCCAGAGCCATAGTGGTGAGATTTCTCTGTTTTAAGGATAGAGAAATGGTCCTTAGATGGGCGAAGAAAACTCGGTGTAGTAAATGGGAGAACGCGGTGATCCGCGTCTATCAAGATTGGAGTGCGGAGGTGGCGAGAAGGAGGGCGAGCTTTAATCGGGCCAAAGCGGTACTTCACAAAAAAAAGATAAAGTTTGGAATGCTGCAACCGGCAAGACTGTGGGTCACATATCAAGGGAGGCACCACTACTTTGAGACGGCGGATGAAGCGTGGACTTTTATTGTAGAAGAAAAATTGGAATGATTGGACTACGAAAATGAACGTTTGGACAAAGTGGTGGGACGAGTGGGGGGGGGGCGAAGAGGGATTGTATGATTAATCCTGGGGTATGGTAACTTTTCTTTCTCCCACAGGTGGTGATGGGGGGAGGTGGGGAGGGAGAGGAGATGGGGCGTTGGCCATGGGAGGCGGGGCCGAGGGAGAGGCGCGGGCTTGGTTCCCGCGCTATGATAATTATGGCGGGAATAGAGAAGCAGGAAGGAGGGGGCACCGCACGGGGCGAGCCGTGATCACGGGGGGAAGCCGAGGTCAGCCAGAGTTTGCTGACTTCTGGGAGCAACATGGGGGGAGTAATTACGCTAGCGGGGGGTCTAGCGGGGGGGGGGGGGGGGAATTACTGGGTTGCTGCTGCTGGGGAAAGGGGGGAGTGGGTACGGGAAAGGATGGGCGGGGGGGCACCGTCTGGGAGAAATACAGCTGCGTGGGAACTGGGTGAGAAGCTGGAAAAAGATGATGGCTAACCGGCAAGGGGGGGGGGGTGGGAAGCCCCCCAACTCGGCTGATCACGTGGAACGTGAGGGGGCTTAACGGGCCGATAAAGAGGGCACGAGTACTCGCACACCTTAAGAAACTTAAAGCAGATGTGGTCATGTTACAGGAAACGCACCTGAAACTGATAGATCAGGTTAGGTTGCGCAAAGGATGGGTAGGGCAGGTGTTCCATTCGGGGCTGGATGCGAAAAACAGGGGGGTGGCTATATTAGTGGGGAAGCGGGTAATGTTCGAGGCAAAGACTATAGTGGCGGATAACGGGGGCAGATACGTGATGGTGAGTGGCAAATTACAGGGAGAGATGGTGGTGTTGGTAAACGTGTATGTCCCGAATTGGGACGATGCCAATTTTATGAGGCGAATGCTAGGACGCATCCCAGACCTAGAGACCGGAAAGCTGATAATGGGGGGAGACTTTAACACGGTGTTGGAACCAAGGCTGGATAGGTCGAAGTCCAGGACTGGTAGGAGGCCGGCAGCAGCCAAGGTGCTTAAGGATTTTATGGAGCAGATGGGAGGGGTGGACCCGTGGAGATTCAGTAGACCTAGGAGTAAGGAGTTCTCGTTTTTCTCCTATGTCCATAAAGTCTATTCACGCATAGACTTTTTTGTGTTGGGTAGGGCATTGATCCCGAGGGTGAGGGGAACGGAATATACGGCTATAGCCATTTCGGATCATGCCCCACACTGGGTAGACTTGGAGATAGGGGAGGAAACAAGAGGGCGTCCACCCTGGAGAATGGACATGGGACTAATGGCGGATGAGGGGGTGTGCTTAAGGGTGAGGGGATGCATTGAAAAGTACTTGGAACTCAATGACAATGGGGAGGTTCAGGTGGGAGTGGTCTGGGAGGCGTTGAAGGCGGTGGTTAGGGGGGAGCTGATATCAATAAGGACACATAAAGGGAAGCAGGAGAGTAAGGAACGGGAGCGGTTGTTGCAAGAACTTTTGAGGGTGGACAGACAGTATGCGGAAGCACCGGAGGAGGGACTGTATAGGGAAAGGCAAAGGCTGCATGTGGAATTTGACTTGCTGACCACAGGCACTGCAGAGGCACAATGGAAGAAGGCGCAGGGTGTACAGTATGAATATGGAGAGAAGGCGAGCAGATTGCTGGCACACCAATTGAGGAAAAGGGGAGCAGCGAGGGAAATAGGGGGGGTGAGAGACGAAGATGGAGAGACGGAGCGGGGAGCGGAGAGAGTGAATGAAGTGTTTAAGACATTTTATAAAAAATTGTATGAAGCTCAACCCCCGGATGGGAGGGAGAGAATGATGGAGTTTTTGGATCGGCTGGAAATTCCCAAGGTGGAAGAGCAGGAAAGGATGGGATTGGGAGCACAGATCACGGTAGAAGAAGTGGTGAAAGGAATTAGGAACATGCAGACGGGAAAGGCCCCGGGACCGGACGGATTCCCAGTTGAATTTTACAGAAAATATTTGGACTTGCTCGCCCCGCTACTGACGAGGACCTTTAACGAGGCAAAGGAAAGGGGACAACTGCCCCCGACTATGTCAGAAGCAACGATATCGCTTCTTTTAAAGAAGGAAAAGGATCCGCTACAATGCGGGTCCTACAGACCAATCTCCCTCCTCAATGTAGATGCCAAGGTCTTGGCCAAGGTAATGGCAATGAGAATAGAGGAATGTGTCCCGGGGGTGGTTCATGAGGACCAAACTGGGTTTGTGAAGGGGAGACAGCTGAACACGAACATACGGAGGTTGTTAGGGGTAATGATGATGGCCCCACCAGAGGGTGAAACGGAGATAGTAGTGGCGATGGATGCCGAGAAAGCATTTGATAGAGTGGAGTGGGATTATCTGTGGGAGGTGTTGAGGAGATTTGGGTTCGGAGAGGGGTATGTTAGATGGGTGCAGCTGTTGTATAGGGCCCCAGTGGCGAGTGTGGTCACGAATGGACGGGGATCGGCATATTTTCGGCTCCATAGAGGGACAAGGCAGGGATGTCCTCTGTCCCCATTACTGTTTGCACTGGCGATTGAGCCCCTGGCGATAGCGCTGAGAGGTTCCAAGGGATGGAGGGGAATACTTAGGGGAGGAGAAGAACACCGGGTATCTTTATATGCGGATGATCTGCTACTATATGTGGCGGATCCAGCGGAGGGGATGCCAGAAATAATGCGGATACTTGGGAAGTTTGGGGATTTTTCAGGGTATAAATTGAACATGGGGAAGAGTGAGCTGTTTGTGGTGCATCCAGGGGAGCAGAGTAGAGAAATAGAAGACCTACCGTTGAGGAAGGTAACAAGAGACTTTCGTTACCTGGGGATCCAGATAGCTAAGAATTGGGGCACATTGCACAGGCTAAATTTGACGCGGTTGGTGGAACAGATGGAGGAAGATTTCAAGAGATGGGATATGGTAGCATTGTCAATGGCAGGGAGGGTGCAGGCGGTTAAGATGGTGGTCCTCCCGAGATTCCTCTTTGTGTTTCAGTGTCTCCCGGTGGTGATCACGAAGGCTTTTTTCGAAAGGATAGAAAAGAGTATCATGGGTTTTGTTTGGGCCGGGAAGACTCCGAGAGTGAGGAAGGGATTCTTACAGCGTAGTAGGGATAGGGGGCGGCTGGCACTACCGAGCCTAAGTGAGTATTATTGGGCCGCTAATATTTCAATGGTAAGTGGATGGGAGAGGAGGAAGGAGCGGCGTGGAAGAGATTAGAGAGGGCGTCCTGTAGGGGGACCAGCCTGCAGGCTATGGTGACAGCCCCATTGCCGTTCTCACCAAGGAACTATACCACGAGTCCGGTGGTGGTAGCTACACTGAAGATTTGGGGACAGTGGAGACGACATAGGGGAAAGACCGGAGCACTGGGGGGGTCCCCGATAAGAAACAACCATAGGTTTGCCCCGGGGGGAATGGATGGGGGATATGGAATGTGGCAAAGAGCAGGTATAACGCAATTGAAAGATCTATTTGTGGATGGGAAGTTTGCGAGTCTGGGAGCGCTGACCGAGAAATATGGGTTGCCCCAAGGGAATGCATTCAGGTACATGCAATTGAGGGCTTTTGCGAGGCAACAGGTGAGGGAATTCCCGCAGCTCCCGACACAAGAGGTGCAGGACAGAGTCATCTCAAAGAAATGGGTGGGGGACGGTAAGGTGTCGGATATATATAGGGAAATGAGAGACGAAGGGGAGACTATGATGGACGAACTAATAGGGAAATGGAAAGAAGAGCTAGGGGAGGAGATTGAGGAGGGGATGTGGGCAGATGCCCTAAACAGGGTAAACTCGTCGTCCTCGTGCGCCAGGCTAAGCCTGATTCAGTTTAAGGTATTACACAGGGCACATATGACTGGATCACGGCTCAGTAAATTTTTTGGGGTGGAGGATAGGTGTGCGAGGTGCTCGAGAAGCCCAGCGAATCATACCCATATGTTTTGGTCATGCCCGGCACTACAGGGGTTTTGGATGGGGGTGACAAAGGTGCTTTCGAAAGTAGTAGGAGTCCGGGTCGAACCAAGCTGGGGGTTGGCTATATTTGGGGTTGCACAAGAGCCGGGAGTGCAGGAGGCGAAAGAGGCCGATGTTTTGGCCTTTGCGTCCCTAGTAGCCCGGCGCAGAATATTGCTAATGTGGAAAGAAGCCAAGCCCCCGGGGGTGGAGACCTGGATAAATGATATGGCGGGGTTCATAAAGTTAGAGCGGATTAAGTTCGTCCTAAGGGGGTCGGCTCAAGGGTTTACTAGGCGGTGGCAACCGTTCGTCGAATATCTTGCGGAAAGATAGATAGGGGAGAACAAAGAAGGCAGCAGCAGCGGCCCAGGACTTGGGGGGGGGGGGGGGGGGGGGGGGAGGGATGGGGGGGGGTGTGGCCTGAGACAAGGCAGTTGCCAATTAGGGCTAGTTTTTATTTTTTGTTATTTAATATTTATTTATTTGTTGTTTTTGTTTAAATTTAAAAAGGTCATTATTATCTGTATTGTTACAATGTTGTGTAAAGGATGCACAATGTACTGTGTTGGTTGACCAAAAATTTTCAATAAAATATTATTTAAAAAAAAAAAAAATGTATTAATTTATTCCTTCAAAGGAAAGGGGATGCAGTGATATCATGGTTGTGTTGTAGTTCACCAGCTGACCACTAGGAGTCTCATTACTATTTAAGTAAATGTTAGAATCGGGTGACCTCAGCCTGACTCAGGAGCTGGGTGAGAGGTTATTGTGCATGTTCATACATTTAAATGTTAACAAATTGTTTATAGCTTTAGCTACAAATGTTCTTGTACTATAAATCAGGCCATCCGACAAGAGCATTACAGTGACCAAAACTGCGCAGTGTTTAGTAAGGCCTTTGATCCGGGAATCACCAATTCCCCAAAAAAAGGGGCTCGAGCTCATATGCGATTTTAAATTGTTTTATTAAGAAGCAACAGTTTAAAAATGATGCACAACAGACAGAAAAAATATCAATCGGTGACAGGTGGAACAGTTTACCAGTCCTGGAGGATAAACAGATGACACAAAATGAGTGCTGGTCTCTGTAGCTGCTGACTCACCCGAATTCTCTTACTTGACCAAAGTGATTTTATTTCCTATTGAGAGCCTGTTTTAACCTTTATGCAAACAAATTATTTATTTATGGGTCATGAGATCCAGTCACAGCAGAGTTAGAAATGTCTAGTTTCAAGGTTTGTGCTGAAGACACATCCTGGACAGAGATAACGGATCTGTGCTGTATTTGTCACCGAACAGCTGCTATGGAATCTTTCTTCATAAACAAGAGAGGAAGTCAGCTATTCCGACAATATTCAATACATTTTTTTCATATTTTCAGTTATTTCTTACAAATCTCCCCACTTCGAGAAGGTAATATTCTTATTTCTCACACACAGCTTTTTCTGGCTAACCCAGCCATTTCTAAGTTACACGCTTGTTTTACTAATTACATATGAACAAGGAGCAGGAGTAGGTCATTCAGCCCTTCGAGACTGCTCTGCCATTTAATAAGATTATAACTGATCCGATAGTAACCACAAATTTTACTCCTGTCTACTCCCAATAACCTCCTGCCTAACCCCGATAACCTATCACCCCGTTGTTTACCAAGAATCTAACGACCGTTGCTTTAAATATATTCCACCGCCTTTTCAGGACGAGTGCCAAAGACTCACGACCCTCTGTGGAAAAAAAAAAAAATCGCCTCATCTCAGTTTGTGGGTGACTCCTTATTTTTAAATAGTGATCTCTAGTTCTAGATTTTCCTGCAAGGGGAAACATCCTCTCCACATCCATTCTGTCAAGACATTCTTACTCTTCCAAAACTCCAGCCGACACAAGCCTAACCTGCCCAACCTTTACGCAAACCCACCCATTACAGGTATTAGTCTGGTAAACCTTCTCTGCAACTGCCTCCAATGCATTTCCATCCTTCCTTCAATGTAACTAATACTGTATGCAATACTCTAGATGAAATGAAAATGAAATGAAAATCGCTTGTCACAAGTAGACTTCAATGAAGTTACTGTGAAAAGCCCCTAGTCGCCATATTCCGGCACCTGTTCGGTGAGGCTGTTAAGGGAATTGAACCGCGCTGCTGGCCTGCTTTCAAAGCCAGCGATTTAGCCCGGTGCTAAACGGCCGCTCACCCCCACCCATTCCAGGTATTAGTCTGGTAAACAAACGTTGTGGGGGTGAGTTGTGGTCTCACCAGTGCTCTGTACAAGTGAAGCAGAGCCTCACAACTTCTGTATTCAATTTCCTTCACATTCTTTTAGCTTTTCTAATTACTTCCTGTATCTCCATAAACTAGCCATTTGTGATTCATGCACAAGGACACCCAGATCCCTCTGCACCTCAGAGCTCTGCAAGCGCTCACCATTTATGTAATATGCTTTCTTTTTATTCTTCCGACCAGAATGAAACATTTCACATTTTCCCACATTGCTCTCCATTTGCCAGATGTTTGCCCAATGCCTTTGCAGCTTACTTTTTAAAAAATAAATTTCGAGTACCCAATTATTTATTTTCCATTAAGGGGCAATTTAGCGTGGCCAATCCACCTACCCTGCACATTTTTCGGGTTGTGGGGGCGAAACCCACGCAAACATGGGGAGAATGTGCAAATTCCACACAGTGACCCAGAACCGGGATCGAACCTGGGACCTCGGCGCCGTGAGGCAGCAGAGCTAACCCACTGCGGCGCCGTGAGGCAGCAGGGCTAACCCACTGCACCGCCCTGTAGCTTCCTTTTGTCACCTTCATAATTTATATTCCTATCTTTCTTTGTGTCATCAGCAAATTTGGTAATCATCTCATCCATCCCTTCATCCAAGTCATTTACATAAATTGTAAACAGTTGAGGTCCCAGCACTGATCCTTGTGGCACACCATTCGTTACAACTTGCCAACCTCAAAATTGCCCATTTATACCTTCTCTCTGCTTTCAGTTTGCCAGCCACTGTTACTCCATACATCATGAACCTTTACTTCCCGCAATAATCGTTGTGGAGGTGCTTTATCAAATGCTTTCTGGAAATCTAAGTACAGTATATTTCGTGTTCCCCTTTATCCACAGCACGGGTATCTCCTGCGAAGAACTCCATAAGTTGGTTAAACAGATTTTCCTTTCGCAGAACAATGGTGAAACTGCCTGATTACCTTGAACTTATCCAAGTGCCCTGCCATAACTTGTGTAACAATAGTTTGTAACATGTTCCCTGTGACAGATGTTAAGCTAACTCACCTGTAGCTTCCCGCTTTCGGTCTTTCTGTATAATGAGAGTTTTCGGACTAATGGAGTTACATATTTTCTATCCCGAATCTAGGGATCTTTTGAAAATGAAAACCAATGCATCAATTATCTCACTAGACACTTACTTTAAGACCCTAGGATGAAGTCCATCAGGACCTGGTCACTTGTCAGCTCGCACTTCCAACAATTCGCTCAGTACTTCTCTGGTGACCATAATTTCCCTGGTTCCTCCCTCCCTTCTATTCCCTGGGATACTTCTAGCATGTCACTTGAATCCTCTTTAGTAAAGACTGATGTAAATTTAAAAAAAATTTTTTAAAAAAGTATCCAATTCTTTTTTTCCAATTAAGGGGCAATTTAGCGTGGCCAATCCACCTAACCTGCACATCTTTGGGTTGTGGGGGCGAGACCGACGCAAACACGGGGATAATTCAAACTCCACACAGACAGTGACCCAGAGCCATGATCGAAACTGGGACCTCAGCGCCGTGAGGCAGCAATGCTAACCACTGCGCCACCGTGCTGCCCACCTACACATTTTTGAGTTGGGGGGGGGGGGGGGGGGGGAAGAGAGACCCACACAGAAATGGGGAGAACGTGCAAACTCCACACGGACAGTGACCCGGGGCCGGGATCAAACCCGGGTCCTCAGCGTCGTGAGGCTGCAGCGCTAACCACTGCTGCACCGTGTCGCCCCAAAACGGATGCAAATTACCTGTTCAATTCATCTCCCCTCTCCTTGTTTTCCATGATCAATTCTCTGGACTCACTTTCTATAGAATCAATGGTCACTTTGTTAACTATTCTTATGAAAATATTGATCAAAAAACACTTTGCTACGTTTTTACATTCCTGGCTAGCTTTCTCTCGTACTCTATTTTCTTCCTCTCCTCGTTAACCTTTTAGTCATGCATTGCTGTTGCTGAGGTTCTGTCCAATTTTCTGACTGGTCCTTGCATCCCATGAATAATCGCAGCCAGTACAGGAATTGAACCCATGTTGCTGGCCTTGCTCTGCACCACAAATCCAGCTGTCTAGTCAATTGAGCTAAGCTGGCCCCCGGTGGGGGGGAAAAGGGGAAAGCAGCCTTTGGTTATCTGGGACTATGGTGACTTCACCTGTTACCCTACCTTGCATTCCCATTCTATCTCATTCAGAAGCCCCGGAGAAACTTACCGTCCAACTTAATATTCACATAATATGGTATTTTTGCATCAGTGACAGAAGCCAATGCAATCAGTTTGGCGGTAACTCCAACATCTCCGGTTCTCAAACACTTTGTTTTGAAGGACAAGATAACAAATGGGATAAAGCCAATTCTTTAAAGGCAATGTCTTCAGTTCAAATTGTCACCGTGCTATCAGTGCAAAGGGTCCTCTTGGGCAGCACGGTAGTTAGCAATGCTGCTTCATGGCAGCGAGGACCAGAGTTTGATCCCGGCCCCGGTCACTGTCCGTGTGGAGTTTGCACGTTCTCCCCATTTCTGTGTGGGTCTCACCCCCACAACTCAAAAATGTGTAGGTGGGCAGCACGGTGGCACAGTGGTTAGCATTGCTGCCTCACGCGCTGAGGTCCCAGTTTCAATCCTGGCTCTGGGTCACTGTCCGATTGGAGTTTGCATTCTCCCAGTGTTTGCGTGGGTTTCGCCCCCACCACCCAAAGATGTGCAGGCCAGGTGGATTGGCCACGCTAAATTGCCCCTTAATTGTAAAAAAAAAAAAAAAAATGGAATTGGGTACTCTAAATATACAAAAAAATGTGTAGGTAGATTGGGCATGCTAAATAATAATCTTTATTGTCACAAGCAGGCTTACATTAACACTACAATGAAGTTACTGTGAAAAATCCCCTAGTCGCCACATTCCGGCGCCTGTTCGGATCACAGAGGGAGAATTCAGAATGTCCAAATTACCGAACAGCACGTCTTTCGGGACTTGTGGGAGGAAACCGGAACCCCCGGAAGAAACCCACGCAGACACGGGGAGAACGTGCAGACTCCGCACAGACAGTGACCCAAGCCGGGAATCGACTTGGGACCCTGGTGCTGTGAAGCAACAGTGCTCACCACTATGCTACCGTGCTGCTCCGCCCCTTAATTGGAATTAAAAAAAAAAAACTTATGTCCTCTTTGTATTTACATTCCTAACAGGCTTTGCTTTGTCAGCAAATTTGGGAATCATCCACCCATCCGAGTAATTTGTTAGTTTTCTAACACGATACTGCGATTGTTTGTGCTGATTTTATGGCGCTTACCATTATGGTGTAGCCCCAGTTCTTTTTATACCCATTTCTGCCCATCAGTGTCCCTGAAGCACTTAACCCCCCCACAAATCTGCATCCCATCAGAGAACTTTAGTGACTGACTGCAGATTCAGTCATTTAATGTCAGGTCTGACAGACCAATGTGTACCAAGAGGCAGAATCAACTCCATGTAATAAACATCGTGTAATAAGCATTGACCTGAAATGATTGGAAAGCGTTTTCTATCAATCGGTCACTATGGCAACAACTTGTCCATTGAGCCGTATCACTCGGAGTTCAAAAACCTTAACGAAGAGGCAAAGAGAAAGCAAATCCAGTTCACCGAATCCCACTACATATGGGACATCCTGCCCCACGGGTCCAAGATCTGCGGGTTGAGAATCACCTTCTCCAGTCACGTGAAAACAAACGAGAGAAACACGCAAGCCTGAGCAGGTGTCACCCTAGAAATGAGGAGCAACCGACAACATCACAACAGGGAAGGAGGCGGTCAGGAAGGTGTAGCAGTCAACGGGACTGTGGTTGAGCAGTTCAGCTGGAATTCCATCCTTGCCGGGTGCCTTTCTGCTTGCTCAGCAATCAATGGCCTTTTCCAGCTTAAGTGATGAGTGTTCCTTGTCCAACTCAAACATGACAGGAAGCTGCAAGAGAGTCAGAGACTGGGAGATGTCCGACTCACGGGAGGACAGCTCACAGTCGTGTTCAACCCAGCGGGACATCTGCTACTTCTGTCAGTAAGAACTGACATTAAATGACTGAATCAGACAATTTCAGGGCACCAACTCTGGTGAGTATCGGACAAAGCGCCCTTTCAATCACATCAAACTTAGCACGTGTATTTCCGTTGTCACAAGCAGTTTGGAATTACTGAAGTCGGCTGGTCCAGTTTTTATTTGCACAGTATCTCCCCGTCTTTTACACAACTGCCGTGGCTATTTTCAGTGATGCAGTGTTCTCAGTGTTGGGTTTATGTTGTACATCAGGTCGGCTTTGCTTTTTGCTTCAATGACAGATGTCATCTCTGCTGAGTGGCTCTCAAACCAGTCTTCGGTGTGGGTTCCACCTTTACCAAATGTTGCTGCTGCTGTGTCAGGAATGATTCAACTCAGCAACTTCCAAGTTATCAATATCAATGTTGATGTGCCTGTTAGGTTCCTTCGTAATTTAATTGCAAAATGGATATGCCACTCTGAAGAAGTCAGTAAAGGTTAATCAAGACTCTCTCATTGGCAATGTTAATTAGCGGAACCTGAATTGTAGATGTTGCATCACAGATAAATTTAGGATTGAAGTAAAATGTTCATATTTATTTTAAGTTTCTGTTTAGAATTCTTGAATTAAGGAGAAAGATCACATGTGGTGCTTTTAAAAAGGGACATTGCAGCCCCGAATATCAGTGACATCTCCAGAATATTAAATTGCAGCCAGTTATAGGGACTGTAAAACATCAGCAGAATCAAACCAGATATTGTCAGACTATCAATCCTGGATGTGATTAGCAGCTGCAAAACAGCAGATTCCAATTCCTGCAGTCACTTGTGAACTCGCTCGTGTCTCAGCAGATGTTGTGACTGAGTGAATCCCGCCCCGCACAAGGAGCAGGTGAACCGTCTCCCCCCGGTGTGATCCCACTGATGTGTCAGCAGCTGGGATGCCCAAGGGAATCCCTTCCCACACACTGAGCAGGTGAATAGCTTCTCCCCAGTGTGAGTGCGTTGGTGCTCAGTGAGTTCAGCTGACTGCCTGAAACTCTTTCCACAGGTGGTGCACCTGAACGGATCCTCGTTTGTGTGCACTCGGTGGTGTGACTGGATAGCGAAGATCTGAGTGAATCCCTTCCCACACACAAAGCAAATGAATGGTTTCTGACCAGTGTGAATTCGCTGGTGTTCAGTGAGGATGGATGAAGTCTTGAATTTCTCTCCACAGGTTGTGCAGCTGAATGGCTTCTTCTCAGCGTGAACTCGCTGGTGTAACCGAAGGCCAGATAACTGAGTGAATCCCCTCTCACATATTGAACAGCTGAATGGCCTTTCCCCAGTGTGAACACGTCGATGGATTTCCAGCCGAGATGAAGAATTGAATCCTTTATCGCATTCCTCACATTTCCACGGTTTCTCCATGGTGGCAGATTCTGTGCGTCTCTCCAGTTTGGACAATCAGTTAAAGTCTTGTCCACACATACGGAACACGTGCACGGTTTGGCACCTCTGTGAATCGTGTGATTTTTTTAATTATAAAAAGACTGTTTAACTGGTTAAAGCACTTTGTACAGTCAGTGCACTGCAACACTCTTACTCCAGTGTGTATCTTGATACTTTTCCAGTCACACTGATGATTTAAATGGTGTCACAGACAGAACACACAAACTGGTCTCCTTCCAAATTCAATGACTGATGATATTTAGGCCGTGGTGACTCAGTGACTTGATCAGATCATGTTGATGTTCAGTTGAGTTTCCGGTTTGTAAATACACCCATTCGAATGCTCTGGAAAAGGAATTTACAAAACTTTAAAGAGAGTAAATTCTGAGCAGTCAATTCTATTTTCCACGAGACAGATCATAGAATTTGCAGTGCAGGAGGCCATTTGGTCCGTCGAGTCTGCCCCTGCTCTTGGAAAGAGCACCCCACTTAAGCCCACACATCCTCGTAACCCCACCTAATCCAAGGGCAATTTAGCATGGTCAATCCACCTAACCTGCACATCTTTGGGCTGCGGGAGGAAACCGGAGCACCCAGTGGACACCCACACAAACACGGGGAGAACGTGCAGACTCTGCAGACAGTGTCACACTCTGGGAATCGAACCGGGGACCCTGGAGCGGTGAAGCAACTGTGCTAACATGCTGCCCTAACTTTTCCTCGCTTGTGCCTGTAAAGCATTAAATCCTAATCCCATACACTTTCCCACCTCCTTGTGCTGGAATAAAACACCAAGGTGACTACCCATCCCATACTTTACAGGATTGTCCTGTAAGAGTACCCTGTCCCAGGCTACATGCTGCCTAGATGCTTTTTGTCCCATAAATTGGAACTTTCAAGGCAGAGAACCAATATCTTTACTGTTTCTATGTTCCAGCAGCTCTGGCAGAATCCACCCACCACTCACACAGCCTTCCAGGGCAGACTGTGCCTTAATTTCCACCATGAGAGTTGGACAGCCTGCCAAATGCAGCACACGTTCACAATTTCTTTGCATTTGACCCCATCCCTCCATTCTGGCTGGGTTCAGTTCTCAACCCCCTCTGCAGAGCGAAAATAAAACCAATTAATCAATCATTTTCTCTCCTGGTCACTGGGACCCAGAAGCCACGCCCACTGTTGCTTCACCAAGAAGGTCGCGTGGAAGCAAACAAGCTCCGCAGCTGCAAACCAGGGAGCTGACAATGATGGTGAAGGGTTTGCTCCAGCTCACAATGCCCGGGAGTGATTGACGGCAGGTTCGGACCAATAGGAAGAGAATACGGAGCTGGTGGCCCCAACAAGAGCGGCTGATCCTCCAACCAAAACGAATGAGGGGCGGGGCAGAGCCTTGGACTCGGTTTCTCTGCGCATCCGTCGCGCCAAGCACAGTCCCCCCCCCCCCCCCAAAGATGGCGGCCGTTAACTCGGGCCTGTGTCAGGGAAAAGCCCGAGCAGCTTTCGCGGTTCAAATGCCGTATCTCAGCCGTATTATGGGTTTCAGGCCTGCGCGGGGTGTTTATGAAGCCTCCCCACCCACCCGCCGGCTCCATCCCTCCCTCAGGACTCACCCAGAGGGTATCTCACAGCCATAACTTTCAACACAACCTCCTCAATCCTGAGCTATGAACAGCACTGCGCATGCTCCGGTTTATAATAAGGGAAGTCGGGGCTCAGCCCCGCCCCCCATTCACTCCGATTGGTTGGAGGACCAGCCCGCTTCCGCTCGGTTCTCCAAACCCGTCCATCTCATGCTATTGGTCCAGAGCTGCCGTCAATCATTCCCCGGGCATTGTGATCTGGAGCATGCGCAGTGCCGATGCTGGACTCGGCCGGGAGGTTTCACTGAAACCCGGTGAAGGCCCCAAATCCGGGTTTGCATCGAGTGGGGGGCACAACTGCGGCCTGCTCCCGGTGACAGGCCTGTTACCGGCCTGAAAAGAGGCTGCAAACCCGGAGGGGGCAGGAAATCAGAGATGGAGTTTGTTGTGAAACCAATGGGATTTTGTAAAACAGGAGGTCAGGGTTACAGTCAACAACAACAACAACTTCTATTTATATAACACCTTTAACATCATAAATCACCCCAGTCAACTTCACAGGAACATTATAAAACAAAGTGAGACTCCCAGACACAGATCATAGAATCCCAATAGTGAGGAAGGAGGCCATTCAGCCCATCAAGTCTGCACAGACACTCTGAAACAGCACCCCACCTTGACTCACGTCCCTATCCTATCCCCGTAACTCCACCTAACCTTTGGACACTAAGGTGCAATTTAGCAAAGACAATCCTTGGACTGTGGGAGGAAACCGGAGCACCCGGAAGGAACCCACTTAGACACGTGAGAAGGTGCAAACTCCACGCAATCACCCAAAGTCAGAATTGAACGTGGGTCTCTGATGCTGTGAGGCAGTAGTGCTAACCACTGTAAGGTGACCAAAAACTTTGATGAAAGAGGTGAGTTTTAAAGACTGTCTTAAAGGGGGAAAGTGAGGTGCAGACAGAGAGGTTTAGGGAAGGAATTCAGTGCTTTGATCCGAGGGAACTGAAAACAAGGTCACCAGGATGGAGCAATTATAATATGGAATGTTCAAGAGGCCAGAATTAGAGCAGCGCAGATATCTCAGAGGGTGTGGGGCTGGAGGAGATTACAGAGAAAGGGATGGATGAGGCCAAGGAGTAGTTGAAAACAAAGGATGAGAATTTTAAACTTGAGGTGTTGCTCGACTGGGAGCCAGTGAAAGGAACAGGAATTGCTGTGAATTAAGACATGGGCAGCAGACCTTTGGATTGCTTCAAGTTTATGGGGGTAGAATGTGGGAGACCAGCCAGGAGTACGATGGTGCAGTCAATTCTGGAGGTAGAAAAGGCATGAATGAAGAGCAGATGCACTTGGATGGGATGAATTTGGGTGATGTTGCCAAGGTGGAAATAGGCCGTATCAGAAACCCATCTTGGGATTGATGCGCAATCAATTGCACAAAGTCACAAATTGGGTACAATTGTGGCTTTATTACAGTCAGATGCGTGGCCTCCTGCTGCAGCTGGCGAAATGGCAGGGCACTGGAGGTCATGCATATTTATACAGTTCTCCGTGGGCGGATCCAGCCGGCAGGGGCTACCGGCAAACCTGTAGCGCAGGTCCTACCTTACATCCCCTAATACAGTGGTTCACCACATTCACCCCCTGTTAAAAATGAGTCCGGCGGGGGTGATGTGAAACTATATACAAATAGCCAATTATGTACAGTGGTAAGAAGAAAAAGAAAATGTCCATATTGACAGTCCGGAGTCCATCAAAGGTTCAGCCAGTCCGGGGGCTTCCGGTGACGGCGGGTGGGAGGCTCCCGTTCGTGAATGGCATTTTCAGGGCTTTAAGCCCGGTCCCAGGGTCCACGGAGGCGGCAAAAGCAGGGAGAAGGCACAGAGTGAAGACACAGTGAAGGCACCGTAAAGAAAAATGTCGGGGGTGAGCAAAAAAACGGCCGTAAAAAAAACAGCTGAAGGTCTGACGGGGAGTGGAAAGGTCACCACGGGGTCACCAAGGAAAATGGAGGCTGGAGCACCAGGGGAGGCCGCATTGCTTACGGCTGAAGAAATAACTACGGTGATGGCTGCGGAATTTGAAAGGCAGTTTACGAAATACATGGAGACAATGAGGAAGGAGATGAGGGAGGCTTTGAGTGTGTTGGTTGAGGAGTCGATTGCTCCGGTGACGACGGCGGTGGCGAGCGCAGTAGCGGAGGTCGGGAGCAAGGGAAGGCGCTGAAGGAAGTGGAGGAGACATTATTGCAGCACGGTGATCAACTTACCTCGATGGGGAAGGAGATGCGGAAGGTAATGGAGATTAACAAGGATCTGCAAGGAAAAATGGAAGACCTGGTAAACAGATCCAGGCAACAGAATTTGAGTATTGTGGGGCTGCCCGAAGGAGTTGAAGGACCGAGGCCAACTGAGTATTTTGCCGCGATGCTGGAGAAACTATTGGGGGAGGGGGAGGATCCCTCCCGATATGAGCTGGATTGGGCTCACCGGTCGTGGAGGCCTGTACCAAAGGCAAGTGAGCCGCCAAGGGTAGTGACTCCGTAGGTACAGTGTGAAGGAGAAGGTCCTGTGCTGGGCCAAGCAGAAGCGGGTGGTGCAGTGGGCTGGAGCTGGTATTAGTGTATACCAGGACTTTACGGTGGAGCTGGCGAGGAGGCGGGCTGCCTTCAACCGGGTGAAGAGGGCACTTTACATTAGCAAGGTGCAGCGCTACAGTGCAGTATATCCAGTGAAGCGGAGGGTGACTTACAAGCTCAAGGACTTTTATTTTGGAACGGCGGAAGCAGCGGAGGAGTTTGCGAAGGCAGAAGGACTGTGGCAGAACTGAGGAATTGAGAAATGGCCATGTGCCGATGTAACCTCAGAATTGTATTTTCTTCTTTTTTGTTTCACTGCGTGCGGGTGTATGGGCTAAAGGAGCAAATGTTGTATATTTGGACAAGGGAAGTGATGGGACTTTCTCTCGAAATGAGGGCTCTTTGGGGTGTAGGTGGGTATGCGGGGTTTGTGTGCTAAAAGGGGATTTCTGGGCTTTCCTAGGGCCAGGCAAGGGGGAAAGGGACCCGGGCGGGGGCCTCCACGCTGGCCGGTTTAAGCCAGCCAGTGAACGGGAGTGAGGTGGGGAGAGGGGCTGCGGTCATCGGAGCCTGGCAGAACAGGGTCCGAGTGGTCTAGCCGGGGTGGAAAGTTGGGGGGAAGAAACCGAGGTTGGGGGGAGGAATTGTACAGGAGGCAGTGGACGGGAGGAGTTGGAGAGGGGGGTGGGTTGTTTACAACTCTTGGGTATCATGTACGGTACTCTTTCAGAGGTTGGAGGTCGTTGAGTGTGGGGGGGGAGGGGGGGGGGGGAGTGGACTCTATAGGTTAATGGTGACCATGGGCGGTCCCAGACTCCTTTTTCTTTTTCTCCTTTGTTTTTTGTTTCCACCGTGGGAGGGTTTGTTTTATTGGATGCATATATTGACAGGTGGGCCGTTGTTTGGGGTGCTGGGAGGATGGGATAGTTGTTATTGTTAAGGGGATTGATTTTGTATTTGTTACCGTTTACTGTCTGTGGGTGGGGTGTACATTTTGAAGGCAAATCTGAAAATGGAGAATAAAAACATTTATTTAAAAAAAGGTTCAGCCGGTCCGGTGCTTTGGTGCTTCGTTGGGAGCGGCGTAACGGTGGCGGCGAAGCCGGTGGTGGAGGTGCCACCGATGGCGGTGGTGGCAGTGCTGATGCTGGCCAGTCATCGGGGAACTCCGGAAGCGTGCCGAAGTCCTCTTCGTCTTCTTGTGTGGAAAAGGGGGGGGGGGGTCTGGTGGGGTCAATGTTGGCGGCGCAGTGGGCGCGGGGGGGGGGGGGGGGGGTTGGGGTGGAACCTAACGGTGCCAGGTCCCTGAGTGAGACAGTATCTTGGCGGCCGTCAGGGAACTCAACGTAGGCATATTCCCCAAACAGGCGCCGGAATGTGGCGACTAGGAGCTTTTCACAGTAACTTCATTTGAAGCCTACTTGTGACAATAAGCGATTTTCATTGAGGGTTGGCGTGGAGCAGGTGAACCCTGTCCACCAAGGGGTCCGTCCGCCTTGTGGAGTCGGACGTGCCTACGGAGAAGCACCGGTCCTGGAGCTGCGAGTCAAGTCAGGAGCAAAACTTGGATGTGGACTTCCTGGGGAAGGTAAAAATACGTTCATGGGGTGTTAATACGTTATTAGTGGCAGTGCACAATAGTGACCGGATGGAGTGTAGAGTGTCAGGGTGGACCTCCTGCCAGCGAGAGGCTGGGAGGTTCCTGGACCGTAGGGCCAGCTGGACAGCCCTCCAAACCGTCCCATTCTCCCGTTCTACTTGCCCCTTTCCCCGGGGGTTGTAGCTGGTCGTCCTGCTGGAGGCAATACCCCTGCTGAGCAGGAACTGACACAGCATTTCGCTCATGAATGAGGATCCCCTGTCACTGTGGATGTAGGTGGGGAAACCGAACAGAGCGAAGATGGTGCTGAGGGCCTTGATGGCGGTGGCAGACGTCATATCGGGGCATGGGATGGCGAAGGGGAATCTGGAGTACTCATCGATCACACTGAGAATGTACGTGTTACGGTCGATGGAGGGGAGGTGCCCTTTGAAATCCACGCTGAGGCGTTCAAAGGGGCGGGAAGCCTTCACCAGGTGCGCACGGTCTGGCCGGTAGAAGTGCGGCTTGCACTCTGCACAGACCTGGCAGTTCCTGGTGACTGTCCTTACTTCCTCGATGGAGTAGGGCAGATTGCGAGCTTTGACCAGATGGTACAATCGAGTGACCCCCGGGTGACAAAGGCTGTCGTGTAGGGCCCGGAGTTGGTCCACTTATGCGCTGGGCACATGTACCTCGGGAGAGGGCGTCTGGGGGCTCGTTGAGTTTACCGGGGCGATACAAAATCTTGTAGTTATAGGTGGCGAGCTCGATTCTCCACCGCAAGATTTTATCATTTTTGATCTTGCCCCGCTGTGTGTTACTGAACATGAAGGCTACCGACCGTTGGTCTGTGAGGAGAGTGAATCTCTTACCGGCCAGGTAATGCCTCCAATGCCGCACAGCTTCAACGATAGCTTGGGCCTCCATTTCGACGGATGAGTGTCGAATTTCAGAGGCATGAAGGGTGCGGGAAAAGAATGCCAAGGGTCTGCCTGCCTTGAAAAGGCAGTGACTCGTTCACTGCGCACCTCCCGACCTTGGCGATGACTGCTCTGATGCGGGCGAAAGCGTGTTGTGCCTCGGCCGCGAGGGGGAATAGGGTGGACTGAATGAGTGGGCGGGCCATGTTCGCATAGTTTGGGACCCACTGGGCGTAGTAGGAAAAGAACCCCAGGCAGCATTTGAGGGCTTTGGGGCAGTGGGGGCTGGGAAGTTCCATGAGGGGGCGCATGCGCTCGGGGTCGTGCCCGAGAGGTCCGTTTCGGGCTATATAGCCGAGAATGGTTAACCGGGTCATGCTGAACACACACTTCTCTTTGTTGTAGGTCAGGTTGAGAAGAGTGGTAGTGCGGAGGAGTTTATCGAGGTTGGCATCGTGGTCCTGCTGATCATGGCCGCAGATGGTGACATTATCTAAGTACGGAAAGGTGGCCCGCAAATCGTACTGGTCGACCATTCGGTCCATCTCCCTTTGGAAGACCGAGACCCCATTTGTGACGCCGAAAGGGACCCTAAGGAAGTGGTAGAGCGACCGTCCGCCTCGAAGGCCGTGTATGGCCGGTCCGACTTCCGGATGGGGAGCTGGTGGTAGGCGGATTTCTGGTCAATTGTTGAGAAGACCCGGTACTGCGTAACTTGATTGACCATATCAGATATGCGTGGGAGGGGGTACGCGTCGAGCTGCGTGTACCGATTGATGGTCTGTCTGTAGTCCACGACCATCCTGTGTTTCTCCCCAGTTTTAACCACTGCCACTTGGGCTCTCCAGGGGCTGTTGCTGGCCTCAATAATACCCTCCTTAAGCAGTCGCTGGACTTCGGACCTGATGAAGGTCTTGTCCCGGGTGCTGTACCGTCTGCTCCTGGTGGCAACGGGCTTGCAATCTGCAGTTAGATTGGCAAAAAGGGAGGGGGGGATCGACCTTGAGGGTCTCGAGGCCGCAATCGGTAAGGGGGGTAAGGGCCCGCCGAACTTGAGGGTGAGGCTCTGGAGATTGCACTGGAAGTCCAGGCCCAACAGGAGTGCAGCGCAGAGATTAGGAAGGACATAGAGGCGGAAGTTACTAAATTCTACGCCCTGGACCATGAGGGTGACTGTACAGAAGCCTCGGATCGGGACGGAGTGGGATCCGGAGGCTAGGGAGATCCTTTGATTGGCAGGATGGACCGCGAGGGAGCAGTGCCTTACCTTATCTGGGTGTATGAAGCTTTCGGTGCTCCCGGAGTCCAGCAGGCACGAGGTCACGAGGCCGTTGATTTTCACCGTCGTTGACGCGGTGGCCAGGTTGTGCGGGCGAGATTGGTCCAGCGTCATCAAAGCGAGCTGCGGGTAGCCGTCGGGTGCTTCGGGTGGCGAGCGTGGTGCGGTTCCAATCTCGGGAAGTCCGGAGACCTTGTGGGGGACAAGATGGCAGCGCCCATGGTGCGCACATTGCGGGGTCGGGACAAGATGGCAGGGCCCATGGTGCGCACATTGCGGGGTTGGGACAAGATGGCGGCATCCATGGGGCACACGTGGCCGAAGGGGGACAAGATGGCGGCGCCCATGGCCCTGGGAGAAGATGGCGGCTCCCATTGTGCGTCTGGCGTGGGGGAGGGGGCGGTAGCGGGCGCGATTGCAGAAGCAGTAGCGGGGACCCCGGGGTGCGCGGATCGGCGTGCAGCACAGGCGTATTGGGAAGGCAGGGCCCCAGCTGAGGAGGTCATCGGCGGGGTCCAGGAGGGGTAGGAAGGGGTAGAAGGGTGGGCAGCGCGGCGGGAGGGATAAGATTGCACATTACGGGATGCAACCGTCATGGAGAGCGCCAAGGTTTTCGTCTCCGCCAGTTCGAGCGTGGCCCCTTCCAGCAATCGTTCTCGGATGCGGTCCGACGCAATCCCCATCACGAAAGCATCGCGCATGAGGAGGTTCACGTGTTCGGCGGCCGTAACGGCCTGACAGTCACAGTCCCGGACGAGTGGGCAGGGCGCGCCAGAAGTCTTCGATGGACTCACCAGGTAGTTGCGAGCGGGTGGCGAGTACATGCCTGGCGAAGAGCGTGTTCGCCTTCTGCACATAGTGTTCCTTAAGGAGTTCCATTGCTTTTGTGTAATTCGTGGCGTCTTGGATCAACAGGAACACACTGGAGCTCAGTCTGGAGTACAGGACATTTATCTTCTGAGCCTCTGTTGGCGCGGGGTCCGCCGCATTGATGTAGGCCTCAAAACAGGCTAGCCAGTGAGTAAAGTCTTTTCTGGCGTTGGGCGAGTACGGATCCAGCTACAGGCGATCGGGTTTGATTCTGATATCCATTCTGTGGAAAAATCTGACTAATAAATTGATGCGTAATCAATTGCACATAGACGCAGATTGGGTACAACTGTGGCTTTATTACAGTCAGATTCGTGGCCTCGTGCTGCAGCTGGCGAAATGGCAGGGCACTGGAGGTCATGCATATTTATACAGTTCTTAGTGGGCGGAGCCAGCCGGCAGGGGCTACCGGCGAACCTGTAGTGCAGGTCCTACCTTACATCCCCTAATACTGTCGTTCACCACAGGGATCAAATGTGACAGCGAAGCTGTGAACATACTGGCTTAATTCCAGACTTTTGCCACAGGGTAAAAGATGGAGTGGATCACTGTGGAACAGAGTTTGGAATTAAGTCTGATCCAAAATCTTCAGCTTTCTCAATATTTAAATAGCAGGAAAAAGAACCAAAAACTATAATAGGCCCTGCGATTGATACCACCTTCAACTTAATTAGAGAGGGAGAGAAAGAAGGAAGGAAACCCTGGGAGGTTTGAGAAACCACCTTTACAATTGCTGATTAATTCACAGTAAGTTTGGGCAGCACGGTGGCGCAGTGGTTAGCACTGCTGTCTCACGGCCCTGCGGTCCCGGGTTCGATCGCGGCCCTGGGTCACTGTCTGTGTGGAGTTTGCACATTCACCTCGTGCCTGCGTGGATCTCACCCCCACAACCCAAAGATGTGCAGGATAGGTGGATTGGCCACGCTACATTGCCGTTAATTGGGAAAAAAATGAATTGGGCACTTTAAATTTACAAAAAACCACAGTAAGTTCTGGACACAAGCTTAACCTTTGGTCAGTCAGACTGATTCAGGTTAATGTTTTGTCACTTGTCCTGAATGAAGTGAATGATCGAACATGTTGTTATCTCCAGTTATACAAATTTGATAAAAGGATGCTGAAATGTTTATCCAACTCTTTATTGAGATTTCAACCGAGGGAGGAGGGGGAGTGTATGGGCCGGAGCAGTTTGGGGGAAACGAGAGAGGAAAATATGTTCCATAGAAAATAGAACTGTTTGTTCAGAATTTCTGTCTTGGACAGATAATGATGACTTAAGTTCATAAGGTTTAGGAGCAGAAGTAGGTAATTTGGCCCATCGAGTCTGCTCCGCTATTTGATCACGGCTGATCTCTTCCTGATCTTAATTCCACCGTCCTGCCCATTCTCCATAACGCTTTAACCCATTACCAATTTAAAATCTGTCTAACTCCTTAAATTTACTCACTGTCCCAGCATCCATCGCACTCTGGGGCAGTGAATTCCACAGATTCACAACCTTTTGGGCGAAGTAGATTCTCCTCAGTTTGTTTTAAATTTGCTACCTCTTATCCGAAGACTATGGCCTCTCATTCTAGAATGCCCCATAAATGAAGCATCCACTCCACACCTTCTCTATCCATACCTTTTATCATCTTGTATCCCTTAATTTGAGTTTTGTAAACTCTTCTTACAGGAACCTGGAAGGGAAAGATTGGCAGATGGGAAACTGAAATGAAACGTCATGGGCGCGATTCTCCGAAATGGAGGCAGAGTGTTCGCGCCGTCGTGAACGCTGTCGAGGTTCACGACGGCGCGAAACGGCCCCTATACTGACCGATTCAGGGCCCGATAATGGGCTAGGAGCGGCGCCGCGTCATTTACGCGTGCCAGGCCTTGGCGCCGTGTAAAGGCGGCACCGCATAAATGACGCGGCCGGCGCCACATAACTGGCGTCACCCGCGCATGCGTGGTTGCCGTCCTCTCCGAGTCCGCCCCGCAAGAAGATGTCTGATGGATCTTGCGGGGCTGCGGAAGGAAGGAGGTCCTCCTTCAGAGAGGCCGGCCCAATGATCGGTGGGCACCGATCGCGGGCCAGACCCCATTTGAGGCCCCCCCCAGTGCAGGATCCCCCTTCGCCACCCCCCCCCCCCGCAGGCCGCCCCCCCCACCCAGCGTTTCCGCGCTGTTCCCGCCGGCAGCGACCAAGTGTGGACGGCGCCGGGGGGAACCCGCCGTTTTGGGCAGGCCGCTTGGCCCATTCGGGCCGGAGAATCGCGGGGGTACCGGTGAATCGCCATTTCGGCTGTCTCGGGCGATTCACTGTACCGCGCCGCACAAAACGCGATTGTGCCGATCTGGCCGCTTCCGTGAATCGCGGGAGGGCGTCGGACCGGCGTCGCGGGAAAATTTGGCGACCCAGGCGATTCTCCCAACCGGCGCGGGAGCGGAGAATCGCGCCCCATGTAAAGATCTGACAGAGTCACTGGAATCATTGGAATTTGATATCATTGGTTTGTGAAAGTGGAAGGGGAAATGTTTGTTTGTTCTGTCCGAGGGAAAAGGTTTCAAACATTGGTGTGACTGAGAAAGCACCGAAACACACACACACACCCGAGTGAGTGCGTTCCAGTAAACTCTCTGTGCATGGGAAGATTTCAACTGCCCCCATCCAACATGGAGAAACACAAGGTCACCTGTGCCATGGAGAAACCGTGGAAATGTGGGGACTGTGAGAAGGGATTCAATTTCCCACCCAATCTGGAAGCCCACGGATACAGTAACACTGTGGAGAGGTGGTTCACCTGCTCTGTGTGTGGGAGGGAAGGAATTCACTCAGTCATCCAACCTTCAGTCACAACAGCGAGCTCACCTTAGGGAGAGACTGGTCAGCTGCACTAACTGAGGAAAGAGGTTCAAATGTTCATCTAACCTCACTGTGCACCAGAGGGTTCACACTGGGGAAAGGCCGTTCGTCTTTTCGATATGTGGAAAGGGATTCATTCAGTCAACTGCTCTGTTGACACATCAGCATAGTCACACTGGGGAAAGGCCATTTACCTGCTCCACGTGTGGGAAAGGATTCATTAATACATCCCACCTCCTGACACACCAGCGAGTTCACAGTGAGGAGAGGCCATACACCTGCTCCGTGTGTGGGAAGAGCTTCGCTCAGTCAAACAACCTGCAGTCACACCAGCGAGTTCACACTGGAGAGAGGCCGTTCACCTGCTGTGTGTGTGGGAAAGGATTCACTCAGTTGTCTAACCTGATGAGACACCAGCGAGTCCACAAGTGATTACAGAGGTTGGATTTTGCTATTTTTACTGATGTTAATCACATCCAGGACTGAGAGTCTGACAATATCTGGTTTGTTTCTGCTGATGTTAACAACCCTGGTTGTAGTTTAATATTCTCATATGTCTCCTATTTTTCAGGGCTGCAATGTCCCTTTTTAAAAAGCACCACCTCTGGGGCGGGATTCTCCGACCCCCTGCCGGGTCGGAGAATCGCCAGGGGCTGGAGTGAATCCCGCCCCTGCCGGTTGCCGAATTCTCCGGCACTGGATATTCGGCAGGGGCGGGAATCGCGCCGCGCCGGTTGGCGGGCCCCCCCCCGGCGATTCTCCGACCCGGATGGGCCGAAGTCCCGCTGCTGGAATGCCTGTCCCGCCGGCGTGGATTAAACCACCTCTCTTACCGGCGGGACAAGGCGGCGCAGGCGGGCTCCAGGGACCTGGGGGGGGCGCGGGGCGAGCTTGCCCCGGGGGGTGCCCGCACGGTGGCCTGGCCTGTGATCGGGGCCCACCGATCCGCAGGCGGGCCTGTGCCGTGGGGGCACTCTTTTCCTTCCGCCTTCGCCATGGTCTCCACTATGGCGAAGGCGGAAGAGACCCCCTCCACTGCGCATGCGCGGGGATGCCATGAGCGGCCACTGACGCTCCCGCGTATGCGCCGTCCGGCAAAGTCAGTTTCGCGCCAGGTGGCGGGGCACCAAAGGCCTTTCCCGCCAGCTGGCGGGGCGGAAATCTGGCCGGCGCGGGTCTAGCCCCTCAAGATTAGGGCTCGGCCGCTCAAGATGCGGAGATTTCCGCACCTTTGGGGCGGCGCGATGTCAGACTGATTCGCGCCGTTTTTGGCGCCGGTCGGCGGACATCGCGCCGATTGCGGAGGATCTTTCACCAGGAACACATTAACAATAAAACTATGATTTTTCTACTTCAATCTTAAATTGATCTTTGGTACAAAATCTACAATTCAGTATCTGAAAGGTTCCACAGATTAACATATACAATTATAAAGTGCTGATTTATCTTTGCTGACAATTCTTACTGACTTGCCCATTCTTCAATGTTTTCTCAATTAAATTCAATTATCGAGGCACATTAAACAAAATAATAAAATATTTTACAGGTACATCAATAAAGGAGGGAGTCTGTGATGTGAATTGGACCATTAAGGTACAGACAGGATAATACCACAGGTAATGATCTACAGATGACAGAAATAGTCAAACATTCTGTTGCCCTCTGTTTTTTGTCAGATGGTAAATGTTAGGATGATATTTCCACTCATGGGAGAGTGTAGGACCAGAGGGCATAGTCGCAGAATAAGGGGGTTCTCATTAAGATGGATTTAAGGAAGTTTTTTTCTCACAAAGAGTGGTGAATCTTGGGAATTTTTTACCCCGGAAGCTTTAAAAAAAATAAATTCAGAGTCCCCAATTCTTTTTTTTCCAATTAAGGGGCAATTTAGCGTGGCCAATCCACCTAACTTGCATATTTTTGTGTTGTGGGGGCGAAATCCCTGCAAACACGGGGAGAATGTGCAAACTCCACATGGACAGTGACCCAGAGCTGGGATCGAACCTGGGACCTCGGTGTCGTGAGGCCGCAGCGCTAACCCACTGCGCCACCGTGCTGCCCTCAACAGGAAGAATTTTTAGCAATTACAAACATATAGACCCCACACAGCTACAGTAATCTATGTATAACCCTTTATGAATTCCCTCTTAACTGTTCCAATTCAAAAACAAAATCCCCAAAACCCCTTTATAAGGATGTGGCCCAGCACTCTGCATTCTCACTTGAATAAGACTGGCTTTTCCTGAGATTCTGACCCCGTCTCATCAGCAGTTTTAAACCCTTCCGGAAAGCAAACTATATCTTTTAAGTTACCAAAACAGCAGGTAGCTATAATCAATGTTTTTTTTTCTTGGAACAGCTCTTTGAAATGAAAATAGAGAGACAGGTAAAAACTCTCTGTCTGAGTCCACGCAGCCAAATGTGAAAGTGAAACCATCTTTTGGGTTGTGGGGGCGAAACCCACGCAAACACGGGGAGAATGTGCAAAATCCACACAGACAGTGACCCAGAGCCAGGATCGAACCTGGGACCTCGGCGCCGTGAGGCAGCAGTGCTAACCACTGCGCCATCATGCTGCCATCTTTCTGAAAGGGCTACTCAAATGACACCTCCCCACAAGAAAAACAAAAAAACCATCAACTTCATAGATGGTTTCATTTTTCACCTTTTCACTTGCCCATTCCTAACAATTGACAGTAAACATACATTTTAAAACATTAAAACAGGCAAACATTTCCAATAATACAGTCCATTTTTAGTTTTTTGTTTTCAACCATTGAACCTGTTTCTCTTCATCACATTCATGACAAAGCATCGGCTATCACATTTTTTCATCCTGCCACACGTATAAATTTTAAAGTGGCGCTCGTGAGCGGAGCGGCCGTCTGAAGAAGAGGCTCGTGCTCCTATTTTCTGCGTTTTCCCGTTTCTTTTCCTCCCCGACTTTTTCCGGCCTTTAGGGCCTAAGGGCCGGGCAACAAACCAAACCGGATTAAAACCGGTGAAGAACCTCGTGGGAGTGTCGGTCAGCTGGAGCGGAGGCTTCGATCCCGGAGTGCGCGGCAGTTGGAGTGGCGGGGGTGGTGTCAAACACGAGGCATTCGAGGTGTCAGGCCCAGATCCAGGATCAAGGTGGCCGAACCGGTGGCAGAGGGTGAGGCAGCTAGAACAGCAGAATTGAAGATAAAGTGTGGGACAGCAGGGCTAAAGTTAAAGTGTGGGACAGCAGGGCTAAAGTTAAAGTGTGGGACGGCAGGGCTAAAGTTAAAGTGTGGAACAGCAGGGCTAAAGTTAAAGTGTGGGACAGCAGGGCTAAAGTTAAAGTGTGGGACAGCAGGGCTAAAGTTAAAGTGTGGGACAGCAGGGCTAAAGTTAAAGTGTGGGACAGCAGGGCTAAAGTTAAAGTGTGGGACAGCAGGGCTAAATTTAAAGTGTGGGACAGCAGGGCTAAAGTTAAAGTGTGGAACAGCAGGGCTAAAGTTAAAGTGTGGGAGAGCAGGGCTAAATTTAAAGTGTGGGACAGCAGGGCTAAAGTTAAAGTGTGGGACAGCAGGGCTAAAGTTAAAGTGTGGGACAGCAGGGCTAAAGTTAAAGTGTGGGACAGCAGGGCTAAAGTTAAAGTGTGGGACAGCAGGGCTAAATTTAAAGTGTGGGACAGCAGGGCTAAAGTTAAAGTGTGGAACAGCAGGGCTAAAGTTAAAGTGTGGGAAAGCAGGGCTAAATTTAAAGTGTGGGACAGCAGGGCTAAAGTTAAAGTGTGGGACAGCAGGGCTAAAGTTAAAGTGTGGGAGAGCAGGGCTAAAGTTAAAGTGTGGGACAGCAGGGCTAAATTTAAAGTGTGGGACAGCAGGGCTAAAGTTAAAGTGTGGGACAGCAGGGCTAAAGTTAAAGTGTGGAACAGCAGGGGGGCCAGCACTCACCGCCACCTCCCTATCCTAGGGCCACGTGCGACCAACCGCAACATCGTCATCAAACCAGCAGACAAAGGAGGGGCCACTGTCATACTGAACAGAACGGACTACTGCAAAGAGGTACACCGACAACTGAACAACCAAGAACACTACAGACAGTTACCCGCAGATCCGACCAAGGAACACATCCGCCAACTTAACAGACTGATCAAGACCTTGGATCCAGATCTTCAGAGCACCCTACGTGCTCTCATCCCACGTACTCCCCGCATTGGAGATCTCTACTGCCTCCCGAAAATACACAAGGCCAACACACCAGGCCGCCCTATTGTTTCAGGCAATGGGACCCTCTTGTGAGAACCTCTCTGGCTACATCGAGGGCATCTTGAAACCCATCGTACAAGGTACGCCCAGCTTCTGTCGCGACACGACGGACTTCCTACAGAAACTCAGCACCCATGGACCAGTTGAACTAGGAACATTCCTCGTCACAATGGACGTCTCGGCACTCTACACCAGCATCCCCCATGACGACGGCATTGCTGCAACTGCCTCAGTACTCACCACTGACAACTGCCAATCTCCAGATGCAATTCTGCAACTCATCTGCTTCATTCTGGATCACAACATCTTCACCTTCGACAACAAGTTCTTCATCCAGACGCACGGAACAGCCATGGGGACCAAATTCGCACCCCAATACGCCAACATCTTCATGCACAAGTTTGAACAAGACCTACTCACCGCACAGGACCTGCAACCGACGTTATACACCAGATACATCGATGACATTTTTTTCCTTTGGACCCACGGCAAAGAATCACTGAAACGGCTACACGATGACATCAATAAGTTCCATCCAACCATCAGACTCACCATGGACTACTCTCCAAAATCAGTTGCATTCTTGGACACACTCGTCTCCATCAAGGACGGTCACCTCAGCACTTCGCTTTACCGCAAACCCACGGATAACCTCACGATGCTCCACTTCTCCAGCTTCCACCCTAAACACATTAAAGAAGCCATCCCCTATGGACAAGCTCTCCGTATACACAGGATCTGCTCAGACGAGGAGGAGCGTAACAGACATCTACAGACGTTGAAAGATGCCCTCGTACAAACGGGATATGGCGCTTGACTCATCGATCGACAGTTCCAACTCGCCACAGCAAAAAACCGCACCGACCTCCTCAGAAGACAAACATGGGACACAACCGACAGAATACCCTTCGTCGTCCAGTATTTTCCCGGAGCGGAGAAACTACGACATCTTCTTCACAGCCTTCAACACGTCATCGATGAAGATGAATATCTTGCCAAGGTCATCCCCACTGCTTGCCTTCAAACAACCGCGCAACCTCAAACAAACCATTGTTTGCAGCAAACTACCCAGCCTTCAGAACAGTGACCACGACACCACACAACCCTGCCATGGCAATCTCTGCAAGACGTGCCAGATCATCGACATGGATACCACCATTACACGTGAGAACACCACCCACCAGGTACGCGGTACATACTCGTGTGACTCGGCCAACGTTGTCTACCTCATACGCTGCAGGAAAGGATGTCCCGAAGCGTGGTACATTGGCGAGACCATGCAGACGCTACGACAACGAATGAACGGACATCGCACGACAATCACCAGGCAGGAATGTTCCCTTCCAGTCGGGGAACACTTCAGCAGTCAAGGGCATTCAGCCTCTGATATCCGGGTAAGCGTTCTCCAAGGCGGCCTTCAGGACACGCAACAACGCAGAATCGCCGAGCAGAAGCTTATAGCCAAGTTCCGCACACATGAGTGCGGCCTCAACTGGGACCTGGGATTCATGTCGCATTACATTCATCCCCCACCATCTGGCCTGCGAAATCCTACCAACTGTACTGGCTTGACACAATTCACACCTCTTTAACCTGGGGTTACCCCATCTCTGGATCTGTAAAGATTTAATCACCTGCTAATGCTCGCATTCCAAGCATTGTCTGGCATCTTTGAATCTGTCTATATATATGTTTCTGGAACATACCTCTTCATCCACCTGAGGAAGGAGCAGCGCTCCGAAAGCTCGTGAAATCGAAACAAACCTGTTGGATTTTAACCTGGTGTTGTAAGACTTCTTACTGTGCTATCCCCAGTCCAACGCCGGCATCTCCATAATCAGACAAAGTCAGCATGGATTTACGAAAGAGAAATCATGCTTGACAAACCGACTAGAATTCTTTGAATATGTAACCAGCAGGGCTGACCCGGGAGAACCAATGGATGTGGTTTATTTAGAGTTTCAGAAGGCTTTCAACAAGTTCTCACATTGCAGATTACTATGTGCGATTACTATATTTCTATCCATCTCAAGACACTACCCACATGGGATTGCGGGTCATGTCTTGAGATGAATAGAAAGCTGGTTAGCAGACAGGAAGCAAAAGATTGGAATAAATGCGTCTTTTTCTGATTGGCAGGCAGTGACTAGTGGGGTACCGCAGGGATCTGTGCTAAGATCCCAACTGTTCACAAAATATATTAATGATTTGGATGAGGGATCTAAATGTATTGTCTCCAAATTTGCAGATGATGCAAAGTTGGGTGGGAGGGTGAGCTGTGAGGAGGATGCATAGATGCTTTCGCGGGTTTTGGACAGGTTGAGTGGGCATATGCATGGCAGATATAGTATAATGTGCATAAATGTGAGGTTATCCATTTTGCTAGCAAAAATAGGAAGGCAGATTATTATTTGAATGGGTGTAAATTGAGAGATGTGGATACTCAGTGAGACCTTGGTGTCCTCGTGCATCAGTCACTGAAAGTAAGCACACAGCTACAGCAGGCAGTAAAGAAGGCAAATGGTATGTTGGTCTTCATAGCGAGAGGATTTGAGTACAGGAATAGAGATGTTTTACTGCAAATGTATAGGGTGTTGGTGAGGCCACACCTGGAGTACTGTGTGCCGTTTTGGTGCCCTTATCTGAGGAAGGATGTTCTTGCTATGGAGGGAGTGCAGCAAAGGTTTACCAGACTGATTCCTGGGATGGTAGGACTGTCAGGTGAGGAGAGGCTAAGTCAGTTAAGATTATATTCATTGGTGCAACATAGTGGCGCAGTGGTTAGCATTGCTGACTCATGGCGCCGAGGTCTCAGGTTCGATCCAGGCTCTGGGTCACTGTCCGTGTGGAGTTTGCACATTCTCCCCGTGTTTGCGTGGAGGCACAAGCCAAAGATGTGCAGGGTAGGTAGATTGGCCACGCTAAATTGCCCCTTAATTGGAAAAAATTAATTGGGTACTCTGAATTTTTAAAAAAAGATTATATTCATTGGAGTTTAGAAGAACAGGATTAGATGGAATAAATTCAGAATGTCCTCGATTGTGGATAAGGGGTTAACATTATAGGACTGAGGTGAGGAGAAATGTCTTCACCCAGAGAGTGGTGAATCTGTGGAATTCGCTACCACAGAAAGTAGTTGAGGCCGAAACATTTTGTAATTTCAAGAAGGAATTAGATATAGTTCTTGGGGCTAAAAGGATCAAGGGATATGGGGGGAAGGCAGGGTCAAGGTATTGAACTTGATCATCAGCCATAATCATAATGAATGGCAGAACAGGCTCGATGGGGCAATGGCCTCTTCCTGTGTAAAGCCTCAGGCAAGCGTCCACTCGGAAGCGATGACTGGAAGAAAAGTTTTGATTTATTCTCCTTACTGTTTACATCTGGGCGGGGTATTTATTGTCCCAGCAGTCCTAGGAAAAGGGGGTGGAATGCCTCTCCCCCTCACCTGGATAAATTGTACTGAGGTGAGGCCACAGGGACTCTGAGGGTTCAGAACCGTGGGACTCCTGTAGGGTTATAACATCTTGCTTATATTTTCTATCTATGTTAGTTCCACAGCCATGGGGCTTCATCTGTTTAAAGCCATAAACAGAAAGGTCCAATTTTCTCCTGGGGTTTGAAACAAATCAGCTTTCAAAATGATGCAGAGTTTCAGCTAATAAGGGAGATCAGGGCTCGGCCCTGTAGTGATCTCTGTATATGTAAATACATGATTACTTAGTGTGCAGTCAGTACAGTCAGTTAGGGCAGCACGGTAGCATTGTGGATAGCACAATTGCTTCACAGCTCCAGGGTACAATTGCTTCACAGCTCCAGGGTCCCAGGTTTGATTCCCGGCTTGGGTCACTGCCTGTGCGGAGTCTGCACGTTCTCCCCGTGTGTGCGTGGGTTTTCTCCGGGTGCTCCGGTTTCCTAACACAGTCCAAAGATGTGCAGGTTAGGTGGATTGGCCGTGATAAATTGCCCTTTGTGTTGGGTGGGGTTACTGGGTTATGGGGATAGGGGGGAGGTGTTGACCTTGGGTAGGGTGCTCTTTCCAAGAGCCGGTGCAGACTCAATGGGCCGAATGGCCTCCGTCTGCACTGTAAATTCTATGATAATCTATGATCACTAGATGGCAACACTAACAGGGACTATATAAGCAAGCTCAAGCAGTTTTAGTGCTCTTCTCTTTGTGTGTGTTGTAGCTAGAGGATAGAATTGTGACCAGCTCCCAGTGTAGCGTATTATATTTATTGTTAATTTAATACTATCTTAGTTAATTCCAGTACTAGTCGAAGTATTAAAGTAAAGAACTCACAAGTATATTATTTTGTTACTCAATCAATAATGTCATCAACTGGAAGACTTCGACTGTTTATCATCAAGTTAAGTATAACTCGGCAAGACAAATGAGTAGCATATATATTACACCCCTGTAATTAACAAGCCCCGCCCATTATTCATTCTGATTGTTTGGAGGACCAATCGTCACCTCTTGGGCCTCAATCCACACACTTCTTATTGGTCCAGAGTTGCTGTCAATAACTCCCCGGGCATTGTGAGCTGTTAGTTCAGAGGTCACTGTGGCTTTATTGTTTCCTGTCAGCATGGCGTGTGACTTGAAGGAGAACTCGCTGTTGCCGTAAATCGGCTTCCCTTGTCCTTCTGGGTGGCAGAGGTCACGGTGAGTAAAATAATCTATCATCTTCACCCTCGATTCTTTTGCCAATTACTTTCAAGCTGTTTTTCAGGTAATAATAATAATAATCTTTATTGTCACAAGTTGACATACATTAACACTGCAATGAATGACATAATATACATCAGTACATTATGGTGCAATCACATACACACACTGATGGACATGCAGTGGGACCAACCAGCATACATAACACCGCAGCCAATCATCAGTGAGAGCACAAGCACTATAAAGACAGGGGACAGGAGAGTTCCCGCTCATTCTCGCAGCAGCCAGCACAGAGCTCACAGCCTGCAACACAGACATCCACCATGTGCTGAGTGCCTCACCATAGCTAGTGATAGGAGAGGGTCCACAGTTAAGCTGGTATTGCTTATACCCACGTTTACAGTATGTTCGCTTAGTTGAACAGTTAATCAAATAGCGTCACACCACTTCCAGCATTGTTGGCTTGTTTGTAAACTAGAACACCTAACATGACAATGAGGTTACTATGAAAATCCCCTAGTCGCCACATTCCGGAGCCTGTCCGGGTCACAGAGGGAGAATTCAGAATGTCCAATTCACCCAACAGCACGTCTTTCGGGACTTGTGGGAGGAAACCGGAGCACCCGGAGGAAACCCACAACAGACACGGGGAGAACGTACAGACTCCGCACAGACAGTGACCCAAGCCGGGAATCGAACCTGGGTCCCTGGAGCTGTGAAGCAACAGTGCTAACCACTGTGCTACGTGCCGTTGCTAATCATCAGGCCAATGGGAACAATTTCTCCCAATGGTGATGAGAACGCCTCAAAAGACGTAAACACCTCTGTCAGTTCTCTATTTAATCCCATTTTCTGCAGTCTCTCCACAAAACGGAAACCTCTCATCCCTGAGATTATTCCAGTAATTCCTCCCTGGACCCTTGCCGACTCCTTGCCATCTTTCCTAAAGTCTGGCATTCAGAATTGCACATATTTCAGTTTGGGATTCATCTGCGATTTGTAATGATTCAGTAGAACTGCCTTTCTCTGTGTGGAGTTTGCATTTTTTCCTCGTGTCTGCGTGGGTTTCTTCCGGGTGCTCGGGTTTCCTCCCACAGTCCAAAATTGAGCAGGTTCGGTGGATTGGCCATGATCAATTGCCTCTTAGTGTCCAAAAGGTTTGGTGGGGTTACTGGGTTAAGGGGATAGTTTGGGGGCCTGACCCTAGATAGGATACCCTTCCAAAGGGTCAGTGCAGTCCAGGTGTGCTGAATGGCCTCCTTCTGCACTTTAGTGATTCTGTGCCTTGTTTTTGTGCTCCATGTATCCAGTATAATCAGAGGCTGGTTTAGCTCAGTTAGCTGGTTCGTGAGTGAGGTCAACAGTGCGGGTTCAATTCCTACAGCGGCTGAGGTTATTCATGAAGGCCCCGCCTTCTCAACCTTGACCCTTTCCTGAGGTGTGTCGATCCCCAGGTTAAATCACCACCAGTCAGCTCTCTCTGTTAAAGGGGGAAGCAGCCTGTGGTCATCTGGGAACAGCTGTTCCCCTTAGTTGAAGGTGACTTTACTGGTAAACAAAGGATTCCATTAGATATTTAAAAACAATTGGATCAGCCTGGCCTAATGCACTCTGAGATATGTGTACATCCAGTCTCAGATTACTCTGTTTAAAATTGCACCATTTAGTTAAAAATGCTCCCCGTGTGTGCGTGGGTTTCCTCCAGGTGCTCCGGTTTCCTCACACAGTCCAAAGATGTGCAGGTTAGGTGGATTGGTCTTGATAAATTGCCCTTAGTGTCCAAAATTGCCCTTAGTGTTGGGAAGTTACTGGGTTATGGAGATAGGGTGGAGGTGTTGACCTTGGGTAGGGTGCTCTTTCCAAGAGCCGGTGCAGACTCAATGGGCCGAATTGCCTCCTTCAGCACTGTAAATGCTATGATACTTCCTCTCCTCATTCTTCCTTCCAAAATCGACCACTGACCATGAACCACTTTGGGATGTTCTGAGGGTGTGAAAGGTTCGAAATGAACACAAGAACTTTCTTCCTGTTTTACAGCTGATCACAGGATCACTGAAAAATACAGTGCAGAAAAGACCCTTTGGGCCATTGGATCTGCAACGCCGCATGAAAGGCACCTGTTCTGCCAATCCTAATCCCATTTGCCAGCACTTGGCCCATAGCCTCGATTGTTAAGGCATGCTAAGTGCTCATCCAGATACTTTTTAAAAGATGTGAGGCAACTTGCCTCTACTACCTCCCCCCTCAGGCAGTGTGTTCCAGACCATCACTACCCTCTGGGTAAAAAGGTTTTTTCTTAAATCCCCCTGAAGTTCCCACCCCTCACCTTGAACTTGTGTCCACTCGTAACCAACTCTTCAACGTGTGGTGTTATGCATCACTGTAAATACACAAGGGGTTAATGTAAATACACGTAGACTAGATAGACACTAGAGGGAGCACCAGAGACATCATGACACACAGACATTCAACCAATAGGTCAGTAAGATAGGACACGACCAATGGGCAGTCAAGACACATCCAGACGTGACACTACCACAAGGGGGGGCATTACACCAACCCATATAAAAGGACACAGCACACATGCTCAGTCTCTTTCCAGTGGAGACACTTAGTGAGTACAGACAGGGTTGATTGAAACACATCACACCCACCACGTGGATTGTAGCAGACTGGTTCGTCAGTCTGAGTAGCTGTAGCAGGATTAACAGGAGAGTCGAATCCAAGTAGGGGAATCGTTAACAGTTTAATAAGTGTGTTAAACCTATCTCCAAGTTTGAACCTTCCTTTGTCACACTGCTTCCTTGATGTGCATTCTATGCTACGTCAAGACCATAACAAAACACAACTAAGGGGAACAGCTATTCCCTATCTATCCCGTCCATGCCCCTCATAATCTTGTACACCTTGATGAGGTCACCCCTCAGTCAGGGGTGGCCCTGGTTAGCACTGCTGCCTCACAGCGCCGAGGTGCCAGGTTCGATCCTGGCTCTGGGTCACTGTCCTTGTGGAGTTTGCACATTCTCCCCGTGTTTGCGTGGGTCTGACCCCCACAACCCAAAGATGTGCAGGGTAGGTGGATTGGCCACGCTTAAATTGCCCCTTAATTGGAAAAATAAAAATAATTAGGTATTGTAAATTTATTTTTAAAAATGTGTTATCTTCTTTCTGAATGTAATTGTTTTTAGTTAGATTGTAATTTCCTGGATATTGTAAGGATCCGGCTGGAACTCCTCAGAAATTAGTCTCCCACCAAAGGGAACAGGAGTTGGATTTGTGGGAGGTTTAATATAGAAAGTTACTGAAATTAATAATAATAATCACTTATTGTCACAAGTAGGCTTCAATGAAGTTACTGTGAAAAGCCCCTAGTCGCCACAGTCCGGCATCGACTTTCGGTGGCGGCCATGGAGTGAGTGGTCGCACATAAGGTGGCTCCTGCCTGCGGACTGGGTCTTTGGCATTTTTTTGCCCCTTTTTACGGGAGTGGTGCAGGTGGAAAACTGATAATATTGAGGAAACGGTTTTCATCTCTGATGGGTGATGTTGAAGAGTTACCAGACGAGGAGTGAGCAAGGGTCATTCTTTGGTCCTGGAGGAGGGGAAAAGATGGAGGTGAGGCCTGTGGCATGGTTGCGCGCAAAATGTCGACGGAGGAATTGGTCGAGTTCCTTTTGGCCGAACTTAAGAAACAAAAGCTGGCGGTCATGGAGGACTTGGAAAGAGTGGCAGACCAATTCGGGCTGCCTTGGGGAGGGTGGAACAGCGGCTGATGACCCAGAACGTGGTGATCCACATGGGTCATCTGTCCAACATCATCAACATGTTGAAGGACAAGATCAAAGACTTGATGAACATCTCAAGTAGGCGGAATCTGAGGGTTGTGCGGCTGCCCGAAGGCATTGAGGATTACTGTTCGAGCAGTCGGTGGGGGAGGGGGTCTTTGACTGCCCCCCTGAAGTGGACCGGACTCATCAGTCTTTGAGAAAGAAGCTGAGAGCTGGGGAACCGCCACGGGCAATTTATAATAATAATCCGCAGTGGGTTAGCCCTATAGTCTCACGGCGCCGAGATCCCAAGTTCGATCCCGGCTCTGGGTCACTGTCCGTGTGTAGTTTGCACATTCTCCCCGTGTTTGCGTGGGTTTCACCCCCACAACCCAAAGATGTGCAGGGTAGGTGGATTGGCCACACTAAATTGCCCCGTAATTGGAAAAAAAATGAGTTGGGTACTCTAAATTTACTAAAATAATAATAATAATCTTTATTGTCACAAGTAGGCTTACATTAACACTGCAATGAAGTTACTGTGAAAATCTCCCAGTCGCCACACTCTGGCGCCTGTTCGGGTACACTGAAGGAGAACTCAGAATTATCGTACAGCTCCATTGGTATTTGGACAAGGAAAAGATCCTGAGGTGGGCAAAGGAGGCGAGTGAATATAGCTGGGGAAGCCATACTGCCCGTTTCTGTCAAAACCTGCGAGCGGAGCAGCCAAGAGAAGGGCCGGGTTTAAGGGGCTGCTCTTTTCAGGAGCAAGGTGCGGTTTGGCATGATGTACCCGGCTCGCTTGTGGGTCACGCATGGGGGACGAGAACATTATTTTGATACATCGGAGGATGCGAACAACTTTATAAAGGACCATGGACTGGAGGACAATTGGGGATTTTGGGTGGGTTCACCTGTGCAGTTGAGCTGTGCAACAGTAGTCAGCGGGCTGAGGGCTTGTTTGTGTCTCTTGCTACTTTTCATTTACTTTGTATAGTTTTGGAGTTTTGTAAGATCTGCCACCCAGCGTGTGGGGTGTGGGCTTTGGGGGTGTGAAACATTTGTTGGGTATGGTGAGGAGCACAGGGTGGTGGGGGGAGGTGATGTGGGGATGAAGAGGTTTGGTGATGCGAGTTTGAAGTAAGGTGTGAAGCAGGGGGGGGGGGGGGGGGGGAGTATATGGGTCTTTTTGTAAATAAAGTTTGTTTTAAGCCTCAGGTGGTGGGGGGTTTGGGGGGGTCACCCTGCTAGCAGAAATTATGGCTATTGGTGGGGATGGGTTGTATTTTTCTGTTTTCTTTCTTTTTTGTTTGGGTTGGGATAGTGAGCCTGGGCGGTAGGATTTTCTTTGTGTAGGATGGGGACAGGGTTAGTGCGTAGGGAAGGCAGGAGGGATGGGCTGCTGACGTAAAAGGTCTCTTTTTAAAAAAAAAAATCTTTGATTGGCATTTTCAATTTTACATAATAAAACTTTGCGTGCAATGTTCAGTTTCTGCAGTTCTTCTGTACATACAATCGTTCTTGATGTTCCTCTCCCCCCCTTTCCCCCCTCCCTGACCCCTGTTCTCCCCTTTCCTTTTGTGGTTTCTGTTACAGCCTTGTGGGTTCAGGGGGTGGGACCTCCCCTCCCCCTACTCTTCCCCCCTCCCCCCCCCCATGCTTCCTCCTGTGGTTCCCCTGAGATTCCCCCTCTCTTCCTCCCCCCTTCCCTTTGTACCTCTTAACATAGAACATACAGGCCATTCGGCCCATCATGTCTGCACCGACCCACTTAAGCCCTCACTTCCACCCTATCCCCGTAGCCCAATAACTCCTCCTAACCTTTCGTTTTGGACACCAAGGGCAATTGTGCATGGCCAATCCACCTAGCCTGCACGTCTTTGGATTTAAGAGTTGTCTCTGTCTGCTCTCTCCCGTCTCTCATTTTTTTCCCTAGTCGCTGTTGGCCTCGAACAGGTCTTGGAACAAGCCACCGAATTGCCCCCATGCTTTGAGGAAGCTTTCTTCCGATCCTCGGACGGTGAACTTGATCTTCTCCAGGTGGAGAAATTCCGCCAGGTCTGCCAGCCAGTCTGCAGCTGTGGGTGGTGCTGCTGATCGCCAGCCGAGCAGGATTCTCCGGCGTGCGATCAGGGAAGCGAAAGCAAGGGCATCGGCCCCCTTCCCCATGTGTAGTTCTGGCTGTTTTGATCCCCCGAAGATTGCCATTCCTAGGCACGGCTCCACCCTCACCCCCATAACCTTGGACATTACCTCGAAGAAGGCTTTCCAGAACCCTACAGGTCTGGGGCAAGCGCAGACCACGTGGGTGTGGTTAGCCGGGCCTCCCTGGCACTGTTCACATTTATCTTCCATCTCCGAGAAGAACCAGTTCATTCGGGTTCTGGTTAGGTGCGCTCTGTGCACCAGTTTCAACTGCATGAGGCTGAGCCTTGCAAAGTAGGAGGTGGAGTTGGCCCTGCTCAGTGCTTCGGTCCAGAGTCCCCAGCCCACTTCTGTCCCCAATTCGTCCTCCCATTTTCATCTGGCTTCGTCCAGTGGCAGTCTCGCCCTGTCCATACGTTTTCCCGCAATTTCCCCCTTCCTTCCTGAGCGTGTTTGTCAAGTTCTCTAGTAATGTGGTTCTCAGGGCCCTGGGCTGTCCGGCTGTCTCCTTGCGGAGAAAGTACTTTAACTGGGGGTGTCTAAGTTCCTGTCCTGTCGGTAGTTCCATGTCCTTAATGTAGCGACCACAACTGGGCAGGATTTGTGTTTCGTCGGGAGGGATGGGAGCACTGCCGTGGTGAGGGCCCGGAGGGTGTTAAAGGTTTCTTTACAGAGTAATTGGATGGGGGGGGGGGGTGGCCATCCTGGGTTGGCCGAGAGGTGGGCGAGGTAGGGACTTGGACGGGTCCATTAGGATTTGGGACATTGCTGATCAGGGTGGGGAGATGGAATGTGATGGGACTGAATGAGCCAATCAAATGTGTCACTCCATGGCCACCAACGGAAGTCGAAGGGGCGCCAGTTATCATCTAATATTAGGAGGTTCTTAAATGCGGTGATGATGCCCCCGATGGGTCAGGAAACGGAGGTGATAATATTCGTGAACGCGGAGAGATGCGGGAAAGGCGTTTGGTCAGGTTGAGTGGGAGTACCTTTTTGAGGTATCATTTTGTCAGCCTGTTCCTGCTGCACCGATCTAATTTCTTCCTATCTTGACTCCATACTCTCTCCTCTTGTCCAGTCTCTTCCAACCTACATCCGTGATTCCTCCAATGCCCTACACCATATCTTCCAGTTCCCCGGCCCTAAGCGCCTCCTCTTTCCCATGGATGTCCAATCCCTCTAGACCTCCATTCCCCACCAGGACGGTCCGAGGGCTCTCGACTTCTTCCTCGAACAGAGGCCTGAACAATCCCCCATTTTTCAACACTCTCCTCCGTCTGGCTGACCTTGGCCTCTCATTGAACAATTTCTCCTTTAACATGTCTCATTTCCTCCGAACCAAAGGTGTGGCTATGGGTACTCGCATGGGTCCCAGTTTAGCCTGTCTCTTCATGGGGTATGTGGAACATTCCTTGTTCCAGTCCTACTCCGGCCCCATTCCACAACTCTTTTATTGGTACATCGACAACTGTTTTGATACTGTTTCATGTTCCGTTTGGATGGGAAAAATGTATTAACTTCGCTTCCAATTTCTTCCCCTCAATCACCTTCACATGGTCATCTCAGACACTTCCCTTCTCTTCCTTGATCTTTCTTTTTCACTTTCTGGGGATAGACTGTCCACTCATATCCATTACAAACCTAACGACTCCCACAGCTACCTCGGCTACAGCCCTTCACACCCCAGCCTGTAAGGACTCCATCCCATTCTCTCAGTTCCTTCGCCTCTGTTCAGATGATGCCACTTTCCAAAACAGTGCTGCTGACATGTCTTCATTTTTCTTTAACCATAGCTTCCCACCCACTGTGGTCAACAGGGTTCTCGGCCGTGTCCAACCCTTCTCCCACACCTCTTCTCGAATTCCCTCTCCTCCCTCCCAGAACCAGGGTAGGGACACCTTGTCCTCACTTTTCACCCCAACAGCCTCTGGATTCAAAGAATCGTCCTCCGCCAGTTCCGCCAACCCCAGCATGATTCCACCACCAAACACATCTTCCCCTCACTCCCTCGGTCAGCATTTCACAGGGACAGTTCCCTCTGAGATACCCTGGTCCACTCCTCCATCACCCCCAACATCTCACCCTCTTCCCACTGCACCTTCTCATGCAATCGCAGAAGGTGTAACACCTGCCCCTCTACCTCCTCTCTGCTCATCATCTCAGGCCCTAAACACTCTTTTCAAGAGAGGCAGCGCTTCACATGCACCTCCTTCAATTTGATCTATTGCATTCGCTGCTCCCAGAGTAGTCTACTCTACTCTACATTGGAGAGACTAAACACAGACTGGGTGACCGCTTTGCAGAACACCTCCAGTCTGTCTGCAAGCAGGACCAGACCTTCCTGTCGCTTGCCATTTCAATTCACCATCCTGCTCTCACGTTCACATGTCCGTCCTTGGCCTGCTGTAATGTTCCAGTGAAGCCCAGCGCAAACTGGAGGACCAACACCTCATCTTCCGATTAGGCACGTTACAGCCTTCCGAACATAACATTGAGTTCAACAACTTCAGACTGTGAACTCTCTCCACCACCTTTACCCCATTTTTATTTCTATGAATTTATTTTCATTTCTTCCATTGATGTTTTCCCCTCACCATTATACCCCTCTCCCCACTCCACTTGGGCCAACTGTTCCTAGCTGCCCTTTATACACTGCTCGCCTTTGCTCTGCCATTAACACATTTTAATCTCTTTATGTGCCACTATCAGCATCCTTTCATAGACTTAATCTCCTCCATTTCCATTCCTTTTATCTTCTGTCCTCGACATGTTTGTCCATCTCCATCTATCGCTGGCCGCCTATTCAGCTCCACCGCTCTAATCACCCCCCCGCCCCCCCCACCCTCGCAAGTATAAATCTGACCCCATTTCCAGTTCTCTCTAACTTTGACAAAGAGTCATCCAGATTCAAAACATTAGCTCCCTTCTCGCTCCACAGAGGCTGTCAAGACATGTGGAGATTGTCCAGTATTTTCTGTTTTTGTTTCGGATTCCAGCATACTCAGTAATTTGCTGGTTTTGAGCCGGGGTTTATTGATTGATTAGATTGTTGTACAGCAAGTGTTCGCACTAATGCAACAAGTTTGGGGTATTTTTGTTTGCATCAGGGAATAATTGGGTACTCTAAATTTTTTTTTTTAAACAAGATTATTATTATTAAATTTTAACAGGACTAGACAGGGTAGATGCAGGAAGGATGTTCCCGTTGGTGGGGGTGTCCAGAACCAGGGGTCACAGTCTGAAGATATGGACAATTTAGGACAGAGATGAAGAAGAATTTCTCCACCCAGCCTTTGGAATTTGTTACCACAGGAAGCAGTTGAGGCCAAAACATTGCATGCTTTCAAGAAACAGTTAGATATAGCAATTAGGGTGAAGGGAATCCAAGGATATGGGGGCAAACGGGATTAGGCTATAGAGTTGGCTGATCAGCCGTAATCACAATGAATGGCGGAGCTGATTCGATGGGCCAAATGGCCTCTTCTTGCTCCTAATTTCTATGTTAATATTATGAAAAGCATGCAACTTGGTGGTTATACAAAGTGTGTAAATTGCAATACTTATATAATATCCTGAAAAGAAAACTCATTCTTATTTCTATGAGAGAATCACAAACGTAAACTTTTATATAATACAAATAGTAGACTTTAAGAGAGAACTTGAACATCCATCATAGTAATATTACCTTGATCCCTGTTAGGTTCAGGACTCATTTCACATTACCAAAACTCTCTCCTAACCAAATCTAATAATTCAAAATGAAGTGGAAATATATATTTTTTAAATATATTTTATTCTAAACACAGTCACACACATAACATCTCAAAATAAACATGGTACATATAGTTTGTTCATTTTTCCCCCTTTAAATCCCTCACCGTCCCATGTCTGCCCTAGTTTCGGACCTATAGAGCTCCCGATAAAAGGCCTCTAATTTATTTCCTCTGGCTCCGTCACCAACTTCCCCCCGCCACCCTTGCCTGAACAATTTCCCTTGCTGCTGCCTCAGTTGATGGGCTAGCAGGCGACTAGCCTTCTTCCCATACTCATACTGTACTCACTTAACCAGTGTAGCTGGCCCACTGCCTTCTCCGTTGTCAACCGATCGAACCGGCCCTGCAATTCCCTAGTGAGTATCAGCGCTCCACCTCCACAATAATGTCCAACAACCTCTGCCTCTCCACTCTATTTCTATGGATCGCAACCCCCCTCAACTTCGAATCAAGCCCCAAGTGGAACGTTTGCCCCACCCAACCCATCCTTATCCACATCTGATCTTTCATTCATGGGTGTGTTTCCTGCAGGAAAATCACATCTGCCCTCAGACTCTTTAGGTGCGCAAACACCCGGGACCGTTCAATTGGACCATTTAACCCATGTACATTCCATGTTACAACCCTCCCTCTTTGCGAAGGTCCGGCATCATCGTCTTACCCAAACGTCCGTCCCCTCGCTAACCTGGGCCCATCCAAAATGTCTTCCTCCTCTATCCTCATCTAACTCAACCGACAAGCCACGTGCATCACGCTCTTTCTCCCCCAAACTCCTCCCTCCCCACTGTCACCCCCCCCCTCCCCCGCCCCAAATCTCCATTCAGGGCACCCACCACAGTCCCTGCCCCCCTCCATGCTTCTGTTCACTGGCTTATCCTGCTATCATGGCGACTCCCACCTGGAGCCCAAACAAAAGGCTCCAGCTAACTCTCCGACCTACCAACCCCCCACTCGGCTTGCATCATAACATCCCTTCCCCAAGTCCCCCTTATGCAAACCAAACAACCGACCGCATCGCCCAAATTCCATGTACATAAAACATCCCTAATAATAACTCTGAAAAACCACATACATCAAAATATTAATTACGATCAAGCATAAACACAAACATAACAAGCCATAAACATTATAGAAGGTACAAACGTCTCCCCCTTAGCCCTCCCCAACCCATGCTCCTTAACAAAGTCATTTGCCTCCTCCGGCGTCAAGAAATAACGCTCCCAGCCCTTGAAAGTGTCCAAGGTTTGGCCAGGTACAGCATCCCAAACCTTGCTCTGCTTTGGCCTTATTGAATCTGCCCGCTATTGAACCTGTCTCTTGGCCAGGTCAGGAACAATGTCCTGATAGATCCAGATCTAATTCCTTTCCCCGACTCATCCTGGCCCATCTCAGAATTTTTCTTTGTCCTGGAAATTATGCATACGCACAATCACCATCCAAGGCGATACACAGCCCACATTCTCTGCCTCAAAGATTGGTGGGCAGGATCCACCTCCGGGGCCTTGTCGAAGATCCTCTCCTCCGACAGCTTCTCAAACATCTTTGCAACGTAGCCCACGGCATTCGTTCCCTCCACCCCTTCCGGCAGGCACGATACACAGATTCTACCGCCTCGACCGATTCTCCTGGTCATACACCCTCACACACGGCACCTTACAGGCCTCACCCAGGATTGCCACCTCCACTGACAAGATCCAGTCACTCTGGTCCGACATCACCCTTGCGCCTCCAACCGCTTCTCCACCCGATCCAGGGTCCCGCAAAGAGGTGCTACTGCCCCCTCAATCGCTCTCGACCCGTCTCCCTGCATCTCCTTTCATTGCTGCCAAAATCCCTCTTTCATAAAGCTCATCAATTGCATCACAGGCAGTGTGCCGGCCATGACGCTCCTTCCCCCATCCCCCCGCCATCTTTCGCATAGATGCTGCACCATGAGTATCCTCCAAATCCTGAGCCAGGGCTGTCACTGACTTTAACCAGGTTTGAAACCCTGCCGTCATTTCAATCTGGGGGAGAAACAATCACCACTCCACAGTCCTCACACCTTATCCACAAAACAAATCATCTATGAAATGGGCAGAAAGGACGAAAACCTCCAAGCAGGAGCCACCTCGTGTGCGACTGATCAGACAATGGCCGCCACCGGAAGTCAAGTGGAAATATTTAGAACAAAATTTTTTTTTTTAATGGTACTTTCGAGTACCCAATTATTTCTTTCCAATTAAGGGGCAATTTAGTGTGGCCAATCCACCTAACCAGCACGTCTTTGGGTTTTGGGGGTGAAGCCCACGCAGACACAGAGAATGTGCAATCTCGACACAGGCAATGACCTGTGGCCGGGATCGAACCCGGGTCATCAGCGCTGTGAGGCAGCAGTGCTAACCACTGCACCAACATACTGCTCCAAAACAAATATTTTGATGTATGTAATTGAAAGATGGTGTGGAAGTCAGTCATTTGCTCAATAATAGACCATCCTTAATCATCATCCCATATTCGGTGAGAAGACATGATTATTTTAATAAGGTTACCCTATTCAACTTCTAAGACATGTTTTTCTGAATTTATTCTTGAAAAACTAGGATTGTGTAACTAATGAATCCAGTAAGATAATAAGACTTGAGGGCCTTGCATTCCTTGATCTTATTGTGGTTTTACTTATCTGAATTCACATTGTACTTTAGTGTGAGTTGTCATTGTTAAAACCTTTGGTGCTAGATGTCATTGTAAGAACCCTTATGGTAGTGGCTCAAGGTGTGCGGAATCTTTATTAGCAATGTCACATTAATATGAAGGGAGTTGGCCGTGTATATGTTTGGTCAACTTTGGTCTTAGAGGAATGCTTTTTATTATTTATTTTTAAAACAATCCAATTAAGGGGCAATTTAGCATGGCCAATCCACCTACCCTGCACATCTTTGTTGTGGGGGTGAGACTCACACAGACATGGGGAGAATGTGCAAACTCCACACGAACAGTGACCTGTGTCCTCAGCACTATGAGGGAGCAGTGCCCCCCTCCCATAACTTTAGAGTACCCAATTCATTTTTTCCAATTAAGGGGCAATTTAACGTGGCCAATCCACCTATCCTGCACATCTTTGGGTTGTAGGGCCAAACCCATGAAAACACGGGGAAAATGTGCAAACTCCACACGGACAGTGACCCGGAGCCGGGATCGAACCTGGGTCCTCGGCGCCGTGAGGCTGCAGGGCTAACCCACTTCGCCACTGTGCTGAGGCAGCAGTGCTAACCACTGCGCCGTTGTGCCACCCCTGTCTGTAGCTTTTCCTGAAAAGTCATTTTTAAATTAATTTCTTGGATCGATCCCATATAATGAATCCCTTGTTCTTTTACATTTGCTTAATATTAAACTCCAGCCAGTTAAAGATGTTGTTAGATAGTGTCAGAGCATCAATCCTGGATGTGATTAACAGCAGCACTAACAGCAGCATCCAAATCCTGCGGTCGTTTATGAACTCGCTGATGTGTCACGAGTTGGGATGACCAAGGGAACCCCTTTCCACACACTGAGCAGCTGAACAGTCTCTCTCCAGTGTGAATTCGCTGGTGGGCTTTGAGGGTGGATGACTGTCTGAAGCTCTTTCCACACTGAGTGCATTTGAATGGATTCTCCTCGGTGTGAATTCGCTGGTGTATCAGGCAGTTGGCAGACGTTGTGAATCCCTTCCCACACACAGAGCAGGTGAATGGCCTCTCCCCAGTGTGAACTCGCTGGTGTACAACGAGTTCAGATGACGATCTGAAACTCTTCCCACAGGAAGTGCAGCAAAATGGCTTCTCCCCCGTGTGAACTCGCTGGTGGGACCAAAGGCCGGATGACTTTGTGAATCCTTTCCCACAAATGGAACAGGTGAAAGGCCTTTCCCCAGTGTGAATTCGTTGGTGTGAAGTGAGGTCGGAAGACTGCCCAAAACTCTTTCCACAGGTGGTGCAGCTGAACGGCTTCTCCCCAGTGTGAACTCGCTGGTGTGACCAAAGGCCAGATGACTGAGTGAATCCCTTCCCACAAATAGAGCAGATGAATGGCCTCTCCCCAGTGTGAATTCGCTGGTGTGCAGTGAGGTCGGAAGATTGACCGAAACTCCTTCCACAATGAGTGCAGCTGAATGGCTTCTGTCCAGTGTGAATTTGCTGGTGCAACTTGAGGCTGGCTGACTGAGTAAATCCCTTCCCACAAACAGGGCAAGTAAATGGCTTCTCTCCAGTGTGAGTGCGTTGGTGTGCAGTTAGTGTTGATGACTGCCTGAAGCTCTTTCCACAGAAAGTGCAGCTGAATGGCTTCTCCTCAGTGTGAATTCTCCTGTGTACCATCAGGCTGGTTGACTGAGTGAATCCCATCCCACACTCAGAGCAGGTGAATGGTTTCTCCCCAGTGTGAACCCGCTTGTGGGCGCTGAGGTTGGATGAAGACCTGAACCTCTTTCCACAGGAAGTGCAGCTGAACGGCTTCTCTCCAGTGTGATTTCTCTGGTGTGTTAAGAGAGCTGATAGCCGAGTAAAGCCCTTCCCACAAATGGAACAGGTGAATGGCCTCTCCCCAGTGTGATCTCGCTGATGTGACAAAAGCCCGGAAGACTGAGTAAAGCCCTTCCCACATATGGAGCAGGTGAATGGCTTCTCCCCAGTGTGTTTGCGTCGATGTATTTCCAGTAGGCATGGATAATGGAATCCTTTACCACAATCCTCACATTTCCACGGTCTCTCTGTGGTGTTGGATCCAGTGTGACTGCGTCGATGGTATTCCAGCCGGGATGGATAATTGAATTTCTTCCCACAGTCTTCACATTTCCACAGTTTCTCCATGCTGCGGCTGTTGATCAGTTGAAGCTTCCTCCTCACACAGAGCACATGTACAGTTTATCCCCAGTGTGAATGGTGATGAGTTTTGAGACTGTGTAATTGGTTAAAGCTCTTTCTACAGTCAGTTCACTGTGTGTGTGACACAAGTCACAGACTTGTGTGTGTGTCTCGGTGCTTTTCCAGTTACACTGTTGTTCGAAATATTTTCCCACAGACAGAACTGTCAAACATTTCTCCTTCCACATTCAAAGATCGATGATATTCAGCTCCTGTTGAATCTGCCAGGTTTTTTGACGTGGCGTTTGATTTGATTTTCTGACTGTAAACACTCCCCTAGAAAAGGATTTGAAAAGAGTCATCTCTGTCAGTACAGGATAGAAATTGAGAACAGACAATTCTAGTTTCTCTGGAATATCCTTTCCCCAAGTCTGTCAATCCCAGACTGTCTCTCATGGGAAAGACCTGACCCCTGTCCAAGATGGCGGCGGCCGGTTGCCTGGGTAACCCGGGCCTGTCACCGGAGAGGAAGCCCCGCCTCCCGGATCCACCCTGACTCCCACTCGCAAGATGGCGGCCAGTGAGCCCGCTGGCCCCGGGCCTGTGACCGCGGGCAGCCGGCTGGGGTAAACACCGGCCCTGCGGCTTCTTTTTCGGTGCCTCAAGCCGACCCAGAAGTTGAGGAAGTTTGCAGTGCAGCCGTGGTTTCCATTCCTACCCTGTGCGCACAATCTCCTCCCGGACCGTCCGCGCCTCCTCACTCTCTCGCCTTGACTAACACTGAGCATGCTCAGAGCACACGACCACGCTGCACCTGCGCACTGGCCTCCTATACTGATTGACAGGGGGCTTTCTGCAGCGCGGGCGGGTCTGGGAAAAGCAACTGCCATTGAGAGCAATGCGTGAGCTGGAAGACTTTTTCCAGTTGGTAAAACGGAAGATCCCCGGAGAAAGAGGATAATGGACACGAAGCAGATTGAGGGTTTCTAGTTTTCTTAAAATACAGAAGCACATCAATCTAATAGGATATCACTTACACAGGAACAGCCTGCAGCCTGAGAATCCATCCGTTTATAGCCAATGTTTAAAGAGCTGGGACAAGGAAACTATCACATTAAAATTAGTGATATATTTGTTTACCGTACATAATTGTGGCTTGGGTCACATTCCATGTTCATGCAAACCATAGGTTTACTAACCCACTCCCTGCAGATCTCTTTTAGCTCCGAGCATTTTGACACCTGCGTTACCTTTATCAGTCTTGAGTGCTCAGCTCAGGCTGTCAGCATTCAGTCACCCCTGCACTGGGGCCCAGGGTTTTAATTCTAGCGGGGAAAATAACCTGCCTCGCCTGCACTGGTACGCTGCATTTCTCGTATATCACCGTGTAATAGAAAAGTTACAACACAGTTTGAAGGCATTCAAAAAATCATGTCTTTGCCAACTTTTTACAAGAACAACTCATGAATCCATAGATTCCATAGGCTCCCTCGTGCAGAAGGAGACCATTCGGCCCATCGAGTCTGCACCAATCCTCTAAAAAAGCACCCCACCTCGGCCCATGCCCCCCCCCTCCCCCCATCCCTGTAACCACCTAATCTTTCAACACTAAAGAGAACTTTTTTTGCATGGTTAATCCATCTAATCTTTGGACTGTGGGAGGAAATCGGAGCACCAGAAGGAAATCCATGCAGACATGGGGGGAGCATGCAAACTCCACACAGACAATGACCCAAGTCCAGAATTGAACCCACTTCCATTTCATTGGTAAATAAAGCTGTAGATGTTTTTCTATTCAGAGAATTGTCAAATTTTCTTTTTAAGGCCTCACTTGAGTCTGCCTCCATCACATTTTCAGGCCGTGATTTCCATGATGCAGCATATCATTTTGTGTCCTCACATCACGATTGTTTCTTTTTATAATAAGAAGTCTTACAACAGGTTAAAGTCCAACAGGTTTGTTTCAAATCACTAGCTTTCGGAGCACTGCTGCTTCCTTCACCTGAGAAGGAGCAGTGCTCCTAAAGCTAATGATTTGAAACAAACCTGTTGGACTTTAACCTGGTGTTGTAAGACTTCTTACTGTGCTCACCCCAGTCTAACGCAGGCATGACCACATCTTTTTATAATGACCTTAAATAAGTGCCCTCTGGTTCTAAGCTTACCCTGAATATGACTTACTGGAACAAACCTCGACTGCAGATGCTTAGTTTTAATGTGTAAAAGTGCCTTTACGATTGAGAACTGTTTAATAAAGTTATAAGAATTATTTGTGGCTTCCCCATCTGATGTTTACTTGAATTCCTGGAACATTGTGCCCCTTATTCCCAGTATTAGTCTGGTTGGTTGGTGTGAAGCAAAATGTCGTCACCCTTATCGGACAGGAAGTATCTCCATGTGTGTATGAGCCCTGGTAAAAGCTGACATCTGCACAACCGCCCACTCTTATCCTTTGTAGCAAGATGAAAAGTCTGCTGCTTTCCAGCTCCCTTCCTTTCCTGTCACAAATATCCTCAGATAGTTCACAAATTCCTTGTGTACATCATTATCCAACTTTAAATACTTCAATCGATATAACAAACTGTTAGTTCACAGGAATCAGTTCTGAAATATTGTCAGTCTTGTGGACCAGGTGGTCATGTGGTTGCTGGGATGACCCGGATACAAAAGGTGTCATAATTCAGTAGCGCAGGAATTCTCCCCAGGGTGCAGGCAGACACAGAGCATGTAAGAGCTGTTCAGTATTACCAGTAAACCTATATTGTTGTTAGTCCTTTGTTGCCAGTTATTGCAACCCAGTTCTTTTACAAGCATGGTTTAAAGCTTCCAGTAGTAATACGCTGACCCAGATCTTCCCACTTAAAGCACCTGATCTCTAGATTTTAATATAATTGTTTAATGTGGCATGTAGAAAACAGATATAATGTAACATAATTTGGAATTTATTTAGCATATCTCATTATGTTGTCAAATTATGTTAGTTATATAGAACGTTGGTTTGGGCCACATTTGGATTACTGTGTCCAATTCTGGTCACCACACTACCAGAAGGATGTTGAGGCTTTGGAGAGAGTACAGAAAAGGTTTACCAGGGTGTTGCCTGGTATGGAGGGTAGATACAGACGGGGATGAAGGATACAGGCGGTTGGTCTAGATAGGACACGTGATCGGCACAGGCTTGGAGAGCCGAAGGGCCTGTTCTTTGTATCCATACACAGTGCAAAGGTTTATACCAACAAAAAGGAAGGATGGTAGAAGGAGGGAAAATCGACCGTGGATATCTAAGGAAATAAGGGAGATTATCAAATTGAAGGAAAAAGCATACAAAGTAGCAAAGATTAGTGGGAGACTAGAGGACTGGGAAATCTTTAGGGGGCAACAGAAAGCTACTAAAAAAGCTATAAAGAAGAGTAAGATAGATTATGAGAGTAAACTTGCTCAGAATATAAAAACAGATAGTAAAAGATTCTACAAATATATAAAACAAAAAAGAATGGCTAAGGTAAATATTGGTCCTTTAGAGGATGAGAAGGGAGATTTAATAATGGGGGATGAGGAAATGGCTGAGGAACTGAACAGGTTTTTTGGGTCGGTCTTCACAGTAGAAGACACAAATAACATGGCAGTGACTGATAGAAATGAGGCTATGACAGGTGAGGGCCTTGAGAGGATTGTTATCACTAAGGAGGTAGTGATGGGCAAGCTAATGGGGCTAAAGGTAGACAAGTCTCCTGGCCCTGATGGAATGCATCCCAGAGTGCTAAAAGAGATGGCTAGGGAAATTGCAAGTGCACTAGTGATAATTTACCAAAATTCATTAATGGGTGTTTCTCTGATTGGCAATCAGTAGCTAGTGGTGTCCCGCAGGGTTCAGTGTTGGGCCCACAATTGTTCACAATTTACATAGATGATTTGGAGTTGGGGACCAAGGGCAATGTGTCCAAGTTTGCAGATGACACTAAGATGAGTGGTAAAGCAATAGGTGCAGAGGATACTGGAAGTCTGCAGAGGGATTTGGATAGGCTAAGTGAATGGGCTAGGGTCTGGCAGATGGAATACAATGTTGACAAATGTGAGGTTATCCATTTTGGTAGGAATAACAGCAAAAGGGATTATTATTTAAATGATAAAACATGCTGCTGTGCAGAGAGACCTGGGTGTGCTAGTGCATGAGTCGCAAAAAGTTGGTTTACAGGTGCAACAGGTGATTAAGAAGGCAAATGGAATTTTGTCCTTCATTGCTAGAGGGATGGAGTTTAAGACTAGGGCGGTTATGCTGCAATTGTATAAGATGTTAGTGAGGCCACACCTGGAGTATTGTGTTCCATTTTAGTCTCCTTACTTGAGAAAGGATGTACTGGCACTGGAGGGTGTGCAGAGGAGATTCACTAGGTTAATCTCAGAGCTGAAGGGGTTGGATTACAAGGAGAGGTTGAGTAGACTGGGACTGTACTCGTTGGAATTTAGAAGGATGATGGGGGATCTTATAGAAACATATAAAATTATGAAGGGAATAGATAGGATAGATGCGGGCAGGTTGTTTCCACTGGCGGGTGAAAGCAGAACTAGGGGGCATAGCCTCAAAATAAGGGGAAGTAGAATTAGGACTGAGTTTCGGAGGAACTTCTTCACCCAAAGGGTTGTGAATCTATGGAATTTCTTGCCCAGTAAAGCAGTAGAGGGTCCTTCATTAAATGTTTTAAAGATAAAGATAGATAGTTTTTTGAAGAATAAAGGGATTAAGGGTTATGGTGTTAAGGCCGGAAAGTGGAGCTGAGTCCACAAAAGATCAGTCATGATCTCATTGAATGGTGGAGCAGGCTCGAGGGGCCAGATGGCCTACTCCTGCTCCTAGTTCTTATGTTCTAAGTGTGTTTGGGGATCAGTTGTTCCTCGGTGGACTTTGCTGTTTTGAATGATTAATGTATTACGCTTCTCCCCAACATTCCTAGCTATTGTCATCTGGGAGTCTCCTTTGTTGTAATGGTGGCATTCCTTGTCTACCCTGTTATTTTATTAAGTCAGCCCTTGAATTGTTTGTGCATTGGTTCATCATGTTTCAGTAACAAATGTTGAAATGGTTTCATCTGTTTATTTCATAGAATTTCCTGTGCAGAATGAGGCCATTTGGCCCATCAATGTCTGCACCGGCTCTTGGAAAGAGCACCCTACCCAAGGTCCACACCTCCACCCTATCCCTATAACCCAGTAACCCCACCCAAAACTAAGGGCAATTTTGGACACTATGGGCAAATTATCATGGCCAATCCACCTAACCCGTAAATCTTTGGACTGTGGGAGGAAACCGGAGCACCCGGAGGAAACACTCACAGACACGGGGAGGATGTGCAGACTCCGCACAGACAGTGACCCAAACCGGGAATCGAACCTGGAGCTGTGAAGCAATTATGCTATCCACAATGCTACCGTGCTGCCCTTTTAAAGCCACAAACAGAAAGTGCAGTTTTCTCCTGGGGTTTGAGCTTTCAAAATGATGCAGAATTTCTGCCAATGAGGGAGATCCGGGCTCAGCCCCTCGTTCGCTCCGATTGGCTGGAAGACTTTCGCTCGGTCCTTGGGTCCCGCCCTCTCTTTCTATTGGTCCGAAGCCGCCGTCAATCACTCCCTGAGCAATGTGATCCGGAGCATGCGCAGTGACAATGATGTCGAGGGGACAGAGGCTTGTTTGTCTCATCCGCAGGCGGTGAGTTCACGGACAGGCGAGGAGGCAGCGTTCGGGGTAGTAGGCGGACGGGAAAGCCCAGTTTAGGTCAGACAGACCAAACAACAGGTTCCGGGGCGATTAGGCCGAGGGGGCAGCTGTGGACCCTTTCTAGGGTTTACGGCCTTCATGGGGACAAAGCAGCAGGACGCACGCGCCGTGGCCATTTTGCTGGGACAATGTGCAGCAGGGCTGTGCAGCAGGGCGCATGCGCTGCCGCCATTTTGCTGGGACAATGCAGCAGGGCGCATGCGCTGCCGCCATTTTGTGGGGCAATGTATAGGGCGCATGTGTTATAATCACTGGCAGCAGGAGGAGGCCACTCGGCTTCTCCGTTCAATAAGATAATGGCTCATTTGATTTTAACGTCAACTCCATAGTCCCACCTACCCCAGTAACCCCCCCCCCCCTTTCATAATCACAAAATGGTTACAGTGCAGAAGGACGCCATTTAGCCCATCATGTCTACACCGGTTCCCCAGATGAGCATCACAATTTATCATAGAATTTACAGTGCAGAAGGAGGCCTTCGGCCCATCGAGTCTGCACCGGCTCTTGGAAAGAGCACCCTACCCATGGTCAACACCGCCACCCTATCCCCATAACCCAGCAACCCCACCCAAGACTATTTGGACACTAAGGGCAATTTATCACGGCCAATCCACCGAACCTGCACATCTTTGGACTGTGGGAGGAAACCGGAGTACACACGGGGAGGATGTGCAGACTCCGCACAGACAGTGACCCAAGCCGGAATCGAACCTGGGGCCCTGGAGCTGTGAATCAGTTGTGCTATCCACAATGCTACCATGCTGCCCACCATCGTGTCATTCCCCTGCCTTTCCTCCCTACCCATGCATGTTGTTTCTTTTCAAATAATCATCCAGCGCCTCGATTGAACCTGTCTCCACCACACTTCCAGGCAGTGCATTCCAGACCTGAACCACTTGTGTGAGTGAAGTTTGAATATTGTTAATCATGAACCTATCCAACCCTGCCTTTGAAAACTATTCAAAGACTGTGCTTGCCGTTTTGAGGGAAGGGAGTTCTGCAGATTCATGAGAGACAATAGATCTCATGCCTCTTCAATACTCAGTTGAGCAACACTCAGTTTGAAACCGTGACCTGTAGTTCTAGATTAATAATAATAATCTTTTTTAGTGACACGAGGAAGCTCATGTTAATATTGAAATGAAGTTACTGTGAAAAGCCCCAAGTCGCCACATTCCGGCACCTGTTCGGTGAGCACTTGAGGGAGAATTCAGAATGTCCAATTCACTGAACAAGCATGTCTTTCGGGACTTGAGGGAGGAAATCGGAGGAAACCCACGCACACATGGGGAGAACATGCAGACTCTGCGCAGACAGTGAACCAAGCTGGGAATCGAACCCAGGTCCCTGGTCTCCCACAAGTGGAAACATCTCCTTCGCATCCACCCTATCAAGACTTTCAGGATCTTAAAGGTTTCAATTAAGTTGCCTCTTAATCTTCAAAACTGCAGGGGATACAATGCTTTTAAATTTTTTACCAGTTTAGGAGAAGCTTAGCGTGGCCAATTCTCCTACCCTGCACATCTTTTGATTGTGGGGATGAGACCCAGGCAGACATGGGAAATGTGCAAACTCCACATGGACAGTGACCCAGGCCAGGATTGATCCCGGGTCTTCGGTGCCGTGAGGCAGCAGGGCTAACCACCATGCCGTCCCGAGGGAATACAAGTATAGCCTGACTCACCGTTCCTTTTTTAATTCATTCATGGAAGGTGGGTGGCACTTGCCGGGCCAACATTTATTTCCTATCCCTAATTGCCTTTGGAAGGCATTTTAAGAATCAATCACATTACTGATCTGGATTCACATGTATTCTTCCCGAAAGGACATTAGTGAACCAGGTGGGTTTTCACGACAATCAACAATGGTTTCATGGTCATCATTAGATTTTTAATTCCAGTATTTTATTGAATTCAAATTTTGCCATCTGCAGTGGTGGGATTGGAACGTGGGTCCCCAGAGCATTACTCTGGGTCTCTGATTTACTAGCTCTGATTTACTAGTGGGGTGACAACCATCAATTCCAGATATTAGTGTACTAAACCTTCTATAAACAGTTTTCCATCGAATCACTGCAGTGCAGCAGGAGGCCATTTGGCCCACCACCTTCGAAAGAGCACCGTACCTAGGCCCACTCCCCTGTCCTTTCCCCGTAACCCCACCTAACCTGCAGATCTTTGGACTTTCAATCTTTCCTTAAATAAAGAAACCAATAATGTACACACTATTTTGATCTCAAAAATGCCCTGTACACCTGAAGCATAACTGCCCTACTTTTGTATTAAATTCTCCTCAAAATAAATAATAACATTCTAATAGCTTTCCTAATTATTTGCTGTACCCAAGCGAATGTCGTGAGTTTCTATCCTGGACTGACCGTGAAAGGAGTTTGGAAACTCCTGTTACAAGGGGTTAGAAGTGGAGGATTTACACTCAGAAAACTCAAAATAAGAGGCATTTTTGTCTATTTTGCAAAATTCTGAATGGGATGAGCAGGTAGATGTGGACAGAATGTTTCCATTTGTTGGTGTATCCAACATAGGGGCCTATGGACACACAACAGAGACTAATAAATCCTTCAGGAAAATAGGAGTCATTTATTTCCTCAGCTACAAATACTTTAGATTCTTTTAAAGGGAAACTAGATGAGAAATAGGATTAGAAAGATAAGCTAAAAGATTGAGGTCAGCCGAATGGGAGAAGACTTGTAAGGAGTAGAAACTCCAGTACAGACTAGATAGACCGAATGGCCTGTTTGTATATTATATGTCATTCTTTGTAAACATATTTTACAGGATAATAGAAGAGGAGGATTTGCAATCAAACCAATCCTCATGTCTGACAGTCACTCGATTCATCGGGATCTGAAGATTAGTACATCTGGAGGGATTTAATTGACCATCTCAGCTGGAAACTGGTGAGAGTCCGTTCCCCTGCTCCGTGTGTGGGAGGGGATTGATACAGCTGTAAACATGCTGACACGGCAGCGAGCTCGCAATAGCGAGAGTCCGTTCACCTGCTCCGTGTGTGGGAAGAAATTCATGTGTTCATCCAACCTGCTGGCTCACCAACTTGATCACATTGATGGGGAGCCTCTTCAAAGCTCTGACTCTGGGGATGACTCTGATACCTCCGAGGAACTGGTCCAATACCAGCGAATTCACACTGACGCCAGACCATTCACCTGCTCCCACTGTGGGAAGAGGTTCAGCCAGTCCTCCCGCCTTGCGGAACACCAGCTCCTTCACACACATGAGAGACCGTTCAGCTGCTCTCACTGTGGGGAGTCATTCAGCGACTCAGTGCATCTCGCTGAGCACCAGCAAGTTCACACCAAGGACAGGCCATTCAGCTGCTGCCAGTGTGGAAAGAGGTTCACTCAGGCCTCCCACTACATTGAGCACCGACTGGTTCATTCCCGTAAGAGACATTTTAAATGCTCTAACTGTGCGAAGACCTTCAAAAGAAGGATGGGCCTGCTGAGACACCGGTGTACTCACACTGGGAAGAGACCGCTCCTCTGCTCTGTGTGTGGGAAGAGATTTGCACATTTAGCCCATCTTCTGATACATAAGCGAGTCCACACAGGGGAGAGGCCGTTCCTCTGCACCGTGTGTGGGAAGAGATTCACTCAATCTTCACACCTTTTGGCACACGAGAGTCTTCACACTGGGGAGACCTTGGACCAGCAAGGTCACACCAGGGAGAAGCCGTTCACTTGCTCGCTGTGTGGGAAGGGATTCACACTGTCTCGCTATCTGCTGAGGCACCGGCGAGTTCACACCGGGGAGAGGCCGTTCCTCTGCTCCGTGTGTGGGAAGAGGTTCCCTCGTTCATCCCACCTTGTGATACACGAGCGAGTTCACACCGGAGAGAGGCCATACGTCTGTCTCGTTTGCGGGAAGGCATTTACTTGTCTGCAGCACCTGTTGAGACACCGGCCTATTCACACCGGAGAGAGGGCGTTCATCTGCTCGGTGTGTGGGAAGGGTTTCACTGAGTCATCCAGCCTCCAGAGACACCACCGCACTCACACTGGGGAGAAGCCATTTGCCTGCACTGTGTGTGGCAAGAGATTCGCTCAGTCTGCCACCTACATTCAACACCAGCATGTTCACTCTGATAAGAGGTCTTTTCATTGTTCAGAATGCAAGAAGACCTTTAAAAGAAGCAATGATCTGCTGAAGCATCAACGCATTCACACCGAGGAGAGGCCATTCGCCTGCACTGTGTGTGGCAAGAGATTCGCTCAGTCTTCGTCCTACAATCAACACCAATATGTTCACTCTGATAAGAGGCCTTTTAACTGTTCAGAATGCAAGAAGACCTTTAAACGAAGCAATGATCTGCTGAAACACCAACGCACTCACACTGAGGAGAGGCCATTCACCTGCTCCGTGTGTGGGAAAGGATTTGCTCAGTCTTCCTCCTACCAACAACACCAACATGTTCACTCTGAGAACAGGCCGTTTCAATGCTCAGAATGCAAGAAGACCTTTAAAAGAAGCAATTATCTGCTGAAACACCAACGCACTCACACGAGGGAGAGGCCGTTCCTGTGCTCCGTGTGTGGGAAAGGATTTGCTCATTCGTCAGGCCTGCTGAGACACCAACGCACTCACACCAGCGAGAAGCGGTTCACCTGCTCCGTGTGTGGGAAAAGATTCACTGATTCATCCCGCCTGCTGAGACACCAGCGACTTCACAAAGGGGGCAAAACCAATCAGAGACTCCTGACAGTGCAGAAGGAGGCCATTCGGCCCATCGGGTCTGCACCGGCCCTCCAAAAGACACCTCACCCTATCCCCATAACCCAGTAACCCCATCGAACATCTTTGGACACTAAGGGGCAATTTTATCATGGCCAATCCACCTAACCTGCACGTCTTTAGACTGAGAGGGGAAACTGGAGCACATACATAGAAACATGCAGAGAAAATAGAAGCAGGAGGAGGCCATTCAGCCCTTCGAGCCTGCTCCGCTAATCATTCTGATCATGGCTGATCATCAAGTTCAATGAAATGAAATGAAAATGGCTCATTGTCACAAGTAGGCTTCAAATGAAGTTACTGTGAAAAGACCGTGGTCGCCACATTCCGGCGCCTGTTCGGGAAGGCTGTTACGGGAATTGAACCATGCTGCTGGCCTGCCTTGGTCTGCTTTAAGAGCCTGCGATTTAGCCCAGTGTGCTAAACCAGCCCCTGATCAGTACCCCGATCCCGCCTTCCCCCAGATCCCTTCAGCCCCAAGAGCTACATCTAATTGCTTGAAATTACAAAATGTTTTGGCCTCAACTACTTTCTGTGGTAGAAACTTCCACAGATTCACCACTCTCTGGGTGAAGAAATTTCTCCCCTCAGTCCGAAAAGGTTCGCCCCTTATCCTCAAGCTTGGACACCTAGTTCTGCACTCCCCCACCAACGGGAACATTCTTTCCGAATCTACCCTGTCTAATCACAGAATATTACAGTGCAGAAGAGGTCCTTCAGCACATCAAGTCTGCACGGGCGCATGAAAGCTCTGACCTGCCCACCTAATCCCACTTGCCTACACTTGGCCCATAGCCTTGAATGCTATGGCGTGCCAAGGACACATCCAGGTACTTTTTAAAGGCATATGACAGTCCCACCAGGAATCAGCCTGGTAAACCTTCGCTGCACTCCCTCCATAGCAAGAACATGCTTCCTCAGAGAAGGGCACCAAAACTGCACACAATACTCCAGGTGTGGCCTCACCAACACCCTATACAATTGCAGTAGAACATCCCGATTCCTGTACTCAAATCCTGTTGATATGAAGACCAACATACTATTTGCCTTCTTTACGGCCTGCTGTAGCTGCGTGCTTACTTTCAGCGACTGATGCACAAGGATACCAAGGTCTCGCTGAGTATCCACCTCTCTCAATTTACACCCATTCAAATAATAATCCGCCTTCCTATTTTTGCTACCGAAGCGGAAAACCTCTTGCATCCTCCTCACATCTCTCCCTCCCACCCAACTTTGTATCATCTGCAAATTTGGAGATAACACATTCAGTTCACTTGTCCAAATCATTAATATATAATGTGATCATTTGGGGTCCAAGCAGAGATCTTTATGGTACCCCACTAGTCACTGCCTGCTAATCAGAAAGACACATATTCCAAATTTTTGCTTCCTGTCTGATAACCAGCTTTCTTTCCATCTCAAGACACTACCCGTAATTCCATGCGTTTTAACCTTTCATAGTAATCTACTATGTGAAACCTTGTCGACAGCCTTCCGGTTCTTCCATCTAATCCTGTTCTTCTAAACTCCAATGAATATAATCTTTTTTTTAAAGAAATTTAGAGTACCCAATTCATTTTATCTAATTAAGGGGCAATTTAGCGTGGCCAATCCACCTACTCTGCACATCTTTGGGTTGTGGGGGCGAAACCCATGCAAACACGGGGAGAATGTGCAAACTCCACACGGACAGTGACCCAGAGCCAGGATCGAACCTGGGACCTCGGCACCATAAGGCAGCAATGCTAACCACTGCGCCACCGTGCTGCACCAATGAATATAATCTGACCGACTTCTCTCCTCACATGACAGTCCTGCCACCCCAGGAATCAGCCTGGTAAACCTTCGCTGCACTCCCTCCATAGCAAGGACATCCTTCTTCAGATAAGGACACGAAAACTGCACACAATACTCCAGGTGTGGCCTCACCAATGTCCTATACATTTGCAGTAAAACATCTCTATTCCTGTACTCAAATCCTCTCGCTATGATGGCCAACATACCATTTCCCTTCTTTACTGCCTGCTGTACCTGCGCACTTACTTTCAGCGACTGATGCACGAGGACACCCAAGGTCTCACTTGAGTATCCACATCTCTCAATTTACACCCGTTCAAATAATAATCTGCCTTCCTATTTTTGCTAGCTGTGCTGTGCAATCCTTTTTTTTTAATTTAGAGAACCCAATTTATTTTTTCCAATTAAAGGGCAATTTAGCATAGCCAATCCACCTACACTGTACATCTTTGGGTTGTTGGGGCGATTCCCACGCAAACACGGGGAGAATGTGCAAACTCCACATGGACAGTGACCCAGAGCCGGGATCGAACCTGGGACCTCGGCGCCGTGAGGCAGCAATGTTAACCACTGTGCCATCATGTTGGCCCCTGTGCTGTGTAATCCTTGATAATGGATGCGAGCAACTTCCCTACTACAGTCGTTAGGCTCACTTGTCTATAGTTCCCTATTTTCTCTCGACCTCCTCTTTTGAAAAGCGGGCCTACATTAGCTACCCTCCAATCTGTAGGAAGCATTCCAGATTCCAAAGGATTTGGGAAAATGACCACCAGTGCATGTACCATTTCTAGGGCCACTTCCTTAAGTACTCTGGGATGAAGATTATCAGGCTCTGGAGATTGATCAACCTTCAATTTCCCCCAAACCATGGGCTGGATTCTCCCAAAATGGGACTATGTTCCCACGCCGGCGTAAAAACGCTGGAGTTTCACTCTGAAGATTCCTGCAGAAAAGATGCGCTGATTCACTGACCTGCAGGGTGCTAGTAGGGACCCAGAGTGATTCACACTGCTTTAGCTGCGAATAAGGGCCCCCGCATTTATGGTTTTGAAGGAGATGTACGAAGGCCGCGCCGAGCGCCATGGCGGACTAGGACCGAGGAGGCAGATGACGAATGTAGACCCTCCCAATCGGCTGCATGCCGAAAGATCCGACCGCGCCAATCTGTCCCCCGGCCGCCTATAAGGCCCCCCCCCCCCCCCGTGTCCAATCTCCCTGCCCCCCCACACACAAGGGCGGCCGTGGACTGAGTCCGCAGCCGCCACGCGAGCTTTCCGAACGGCAGTGGGTGGTTCGAACCATGCCGTCGGGAACTCGCCTGGTCGGGAGCGGAGGATCGCTGGGCGGGCCTCTGGCAATGGGCCCCCACCCACACGGAATACTCCGTGAACGCGACGATTCTCGAGTTCCGGAGAATTGCCGAATCGGCGTCGGGCCCGATTTTGCCGTGAATTTGGATTCTCCGCCCCTGCGCCAAACGTGATTTTGCCGCGGGACTGCGGAAAATCCAGCCCCATTTCTCTATTAATACTACTTTCCTTCAGCTCCTCACTAAAACTTGTGCTATTCAGAACTTCTGGTACATTATTTATGTCTTCCAGAGGAAACCCACACAGACATGGGGAGAATGTGCAAACTCAACACAGAGTCACTCAAGGCTGTAATTGAACCCACGTCCCTGACACTGTGGCAGCAGTGCTAACCACTGTGTCACCTGTGTGTGTGTGTGTGTGGAAAGCGATGTACTCAGTCTTACAGCCTGCTGAAATATAGGCGACTTCGCACATTACTGACAAAGTTAGATTATGTCGTCGCTGCTGAGAATCATGCCCAGAAGGACTGAATCTTTTCTCCTTTCTAACTCTACATTATTTCAGTCTCATACCACCTGTTACACTCACAGAACAAAGAAAGTTACAGCTCAGGAACAGGCCCTACGGCCCTCCAAGCCTGCACTGACCATGCTGCCCATCAGCACTAAAACCCCGACCCTTCCGGGGACCAATCCCTCTATTCCCATCCTATTCATGTATTTGTCAAGACGTCCCTTAAATATCACTAACGTCCCTGCTTCCACCACCTCCTCCGGCAGCGTGTTCCAGGCTCCCACCAGCCTCTGTGTAAAAAGTTTGCCTCGTACATCTCCTTTAAACTTTGCCCCTCGTTCCTTAAATCTATGCCCCTCGTAATTGACTCTTCCACCCTGGGAAAAAGCCTCTGACTATCCACTCTCTCCATGCCCCTCATAATTTTGTAGACCTCTTATCAGGTCGCCCCTCAACCTCCGTCGTTCCAGTGAGAACAAACCTAGTTTCTCCAACCACTCCTCCTAGCTAATGCCCTCCATACCAGGCAGGATCCTGGTAAATGTTTTCTGTACCATCTCCAAAGCCTCCACATCCTGTGGCGACCAGAATTGAACACTATATTCCAAGTGCGGCCTAACTAAGGTTCTATAAACCTGCAACATGACTTGCCACTGTTTAAACTCAATGCCCCGGCCAATGAAGGCAAGCATGCTGTATGCCTCTTGACGAGCATCTCCACCTGTGTTGCCACTATCAGTGACCTGTGTACCTGTACACTCAGATCCCTCTGCCTATCAATACTCTTAAGGATTCTGCCATTTACTGTATATTTCCCAACTGTATTAGACCTTCCAAAATTACCTCTCATTTGTCTGGATTAAACTCCATCTGCCATCTCTCCACCCAAGTCGCCAACCGATTTATATCCTGCTGTATCCTCTGACAGTCCTCAATTCCACCAACCTTTGTGTCGTCCGCAAACTTACTAATCAAACTAGTTACATTTTCCTCCAAATTATTTATACATATTATAAACAGCAAGGGTCCCAGTACTGATCCCTGAGGAACGCCACTAGTCACAGCACTCCATTCAGAGATGCACTCTTCCACTGCTACCCTCTGTCTTCTATGATCGAGCCAGTTCTTTATCCATTTTGCCAGCTCACCTCTGATCCCGTGCGACTTTGCCTTCTGTACCAGTCTGCCATGATGGACCTTGTCAGAGGCCTTACTGAAGTCCACGTAGACAACATCCACTGCCCTATCAATCATCTTCGGCACTTCCTCTTAAAGCTCGATCAAGTTAGTGAGACATGACCTTCCCTTCACAAAACCATGTTGCCTCTATGCTAATACTTATTTCCAAATGGGAGTAAATCCTGTCTTGAAGAATCCTCTCCAATAATTTCCCTCCCACTGTCGTAAGGCTCACCGGCCTGTAATTACCTGGATTATCTTTGCTACCCTTCTTAAACAAAGGAACAACATTGGCTATGCTCCTATCCTCTGGGCCCTCCCCTGTAGCCAGTGAGGATACAAAGATTTCTCTCAAGGCCCCAGTAATTTCCTCCCTTCCCTCTCTCAGTATTTTGGGGTATATCCCATCAGGCCCTGGGGACTTGTCCACCTTCATGATTTTCAAGACCGCCAGTACCTCCTTTTTGATCTCAACTTGACCCAAACTATCGACACACCCTTCACCAGAATCATCATCTACCATGGTAGTCAAGAAGGCATACGGCATGCTTGCCTTCATTGGCCGAGGCATTTGAGTATAAGAATTGGCAAGTCATGTTGCAGCTGTATAGAACCTTAGTTAGGCCACACTTGGAGTATAGTGTTCAATTCTGTCGCCACACTACCAGAAGGATGTGGAGGATTTAGAGAGGGTGCAGAAGAGATTTACCAGAATGTTGCCTGGTATGGAGGGCATTAGCTATGAGGAGCGGTTGAATAAACTCGGTTTGTTCTCACTGGAACGACGGAGGTTGAGAGGCGACCTGTTAGAGGTCTACAAAATTATGAGGGGCATAGACCGAGTGGATAGTCAGAGGCTTTTCCCCAGGGTAGAGGGGTCAATTACTAGGGGGCATAGGTTTAAGGTGCGAGGGGCAAGGTTTAGAGTAGATGTACGAGGCAAGTTTTTTTACACAGAGGGTAGTGGATGCCTGGAACTCGCTGCCGGAGGAGGTGGTGGAAGCAGGGACGATAGTGACATTTAAGGGGCATCTTGACAAATACATGAATAGGATGGGAATGGAGGGATACGGACCCAGGAAGTGTAGAAGATTGTAGTTTAGTTGGGCAGCATGGTTGGCACGGGCTTGGAGGGCCAAAGGGCCTGTTCCTGTGCTATACTTTTTTTTGTTCTTGTTCTTTGTTCTATGTCCTTCTCTTTGGTGAATACTGAAGCAAAGTACTAATTTAATACCTCGTCCATTTCCTCTGGCTCCACGCATAGATTTCCTCCCCTGTCCTGGAATGGCCAACCCTCTCGCTGGCTACTGTGTTGCTCTTTATATATGTATAAAAAGCCTTGGGATTTTCCTTAATCCTGCTGGCCACTTACTTTTCATGACCGCTTATCGCCCTCCTGACTCCTTGCTTAAGTTTCTTTCTCCCTTCCTTGTATTCCACACTTGCTTTGTGTGTTCCCACTCTCCTCGCGTGGACAGAAGATTCATTTTTCTTTCAATATCTCTCGTTATCCAGGGTACCTGAAATTGGCCATACTTATCCTTCATCCTTACAGGAATGTGTCGGTCCTGAATTCCTATCAACGTGAACTTGAAAACCTGCACATGCCAGATGTTGATTTGCCCTCAAACATCTGCCCCCAATCTACATTCTTCAGTTCCTGCTGAATATTATTGTAATTAGCCTTCCCCCAATTAGCTCCTTCACCTGAGGACTGCACTTATCTTTATCCATCAGTTCCTTAAAGCTTACTGAATTGTGGTCACTGTTCCCGAACTGCCGCCCTACGGAAACGTCTTCATTCCCCAAAAGCAGGACCAGTACAGCCCCTTCCCTAGTTGGACTATCTACATACTGTTTCAAGAAGCCCTCCTGAATGCTCCTTACAAACTCTGCCCCACCCACGCCCCTCGCACTAAGTGAGTCCCAGTGAGTGTAGGGAAAGTTAAAATCACCCATCACAACAACCCTGTTACTTTTACACCTTTCCAAAATCTGCCTACATATCTGTTCCTCTATCTCCTGCTGGCTGTTGGGAGGCATTACTGATCTGGAAGAAGGAACGGAAGGCACTGTTGCTAAGTTTGCAGATGATACAAAGGTCTGTAGAGGGACAGGTAGTATTGAGGAAGCAGGGGGGCTGCAGAAGGATTTGGACAGGTTAGGAGAGTGGGCAATGAATTGGCAAATGAAATACAATGTGGAAAAGTGTGAGGTTATGCACTTTGGAAGGAGGAATTTAGGCATGGACTATTTTCTAAATGGGGAAATGCTTCGGAAATCAGAAGCGCAAAGGGACTTGGGAGTCCTTGTTCACGATTCACTTAAGGTTAATGTGCAGGTTCAGTTGGCTGTTAAGGCAAATGCAATGTTAGCATTCATGTCAAGGGGGCTATAATAATAATCGCTTATTGTCACAAGTAGGTTTTAATGAAGTTACTGTGAAAAGTCCCTAGTCGCCACATTCCGGCGCCTGTTCGCGGAGGCCGTTACGGGAATTGAACCCGCGCTGCTGCCTTGTTCTGCTTTACAAGTCAAATGTTTAGCCCACTGTGCTAAACCAGCCCCTGCTGAATACAAGACCAGGGTGGTACTTCTGAGGCCAACTGAACCTGCACATTAACCTTAAGAGAATCGTGAACAAGGATTCCCAAGTCCCTTTGTGCTTCTGATTTCCTAAGCATTTCCCCATTTAGAAAATAGGCTCTGGTCAAACCCCATTTGGAGTATTGTGAGCAGTTTTGGGCCCCCTATCTGAGGAAGGATGTGCTGGCCTTGGAAAGGGTCCAGAGGCGGTTCACAAAAATGATCCCTGGAATGAAGAGCTTGTTGTATGAGGAATGGTTGAGGACTCTGGGTCTGTATTCGTTGAAGTTTAGAAGGATGAGGGAGGGATCTTATTGAAACTTACAGGATACTGCGAGGCCTGGATAGAGTGGACGTGGAGAGGATGTTTCCACTTGTAGGAAAATCTAGGACCAGAGGACACAATCTCAGACTAAAGGGACGATCTTTAAAACAGATCAGGAGGAATTTCTTCAGCCAGAGGGTGGTGAATCTGTGGAACTCCTTCCCGCAGAAGGCTGTGGAGGCCAAATCACAGTGTCTTTAAGACAGAAATAGATAGGTTCTTAATTAATAAGGGATCAGAGGTTATGGGGAGAAGGCAGGAAAATGGGGATGAGAAAATATCAGCCATGACTGAATGGTGGAGCAGACTCGATGGGCCGAGTGGCCTAATTCTGCTCCTATGTCTTATGGTCTTATGGAGGCCTACAGTAAACCCCCAACATTGTGACTACACCTTTCCTATTCCTGAGCTATACCCACATTGCCTCCGTATACACAGGATCTGCTCAGACGAGGAGGAGCGTAACGTTACAGACATCTACAGACGCTGAAAGATGCCCTCCTACGAACTGGATATGGCGTTCGACTCATCTACAGTTCCAACGCGCCACAGCAAAAAACGCACCGACTTCCTCAGAAGACAAAGATTGGACACAACCGACAGAGTACCCTTCGTCGTCCAATACTTCCCCGGAGAAATTACGGCATCTTTGGTGCCTTCAACACGTCATCAGTGAAGACGAACATCTTGCCAAGGCCATCCCCACACCCACTATTTGTCTTCAAACAACCGCACAACCTCAAACAGACCATTGTTTGCAGCAAATTACCCAGCCCACAGAACAGCGACAACGACACCACATAACCCTGCCATTGCAACCTCTACAAGACGTGCCAGATCATCGACATGGATACCACCATTACACGTGAGAACACCACCCACCAGGTACGCAGTACATACTCGTGCGACTCGGCCAATGTTGTCTACCTCATACGCTGCAGGAAAGGATGTCCCGAAGTGTGGTACATTGGCGAGACCATGCAGACGCTGCGACAACGGATGAACGGACATCGCGCGACAATCGCCAGGCAGGAATATTCCACTCCAGTCGGGAAAACGTCAGCAGTCAAGGGCATTCAGCCTCTGATCTTCGGGTAAGCGTTCTCCAAGGCGGCTTTCAGGACGCGCGACAATGCAGAATCACCGAGCAGAAACTGATAGTCAAGTTCCGCATACGTGAGAACGGCCTCAACCGGGAACTTGGATTCACGTCGCATTACATTCACCCCCCACCATCTGGCCTGGGCTTGCAATATCCTACCAACTGTCCTGGCTTGAGACAATTCACACCTCTTTAACCTGTGATTATCCCTCTCTCCATTCACACCGTTTGGATCTGTAAAGACTTATTTACCTGCATTCAAAGCATCATCTTGCACCATTGGCTTTGTCTATATATGCTGTGTTTGTGTAACCTACCTCTTCACTCACCTGATGAAGGAGCTACGCTCTGAAAGCTCGCGATTTAAGACAAACCTGTTGGACTTTAATCTGGTGTTGTGAGACTTCTTGCTCTGTATTTAACAGGACCCTGCAGACTGATGAGACTGTGTTACACTGTCCGTGTGCTCCTGTACTGCTCTGTATTTAACAGGAGTCTGCAGACTGATGGGACTGTGTTACACTGTCAGTGTGCTCCTGTACTGCTCTGTATTTAACAGGAGTCTGCAGACTGATGAGACTGTGTTACACTGTCCGTGTGCTCCTGTACTGCTCTGTATTTAACAGGAGTCTGCAGACTGATGAGACTGTGTTACACTGTCCGTGTGCTCCTGTACTGCTATGTATTTTGCCTGTAATATAAAATGACTGAATCTTTGTCCCAGTGGAATCTTTGCTGTTATGAAATGTGGGTGATTATTAATGAGCCTCACATCCTTGCTCATTTTGTGGAGATGCCGGCGTTGGACTGGGGTGAGCACAGTACGAAGTCTTACAACACCAGGTTAAAGTCCAACAGGTTTGTTTCGATGTCACTAGCTTTCGGAGCGCTGCTCCTTCCTCAGGTGAACGAAGAGGTCTGTTCCAGACCTCTTCGTTCACCTGAGGAAGGAGCAGCGCTCCGAAAGCTAGTGACATCGAAACAAACCTGTTGGACTTTAACTTGGTGTTGTAAGACTTCGTACTATCCTTGCTCATGTTGCTGCAATTGTGTAAAAAGGGGAATGTGTAAATAGCTGGTCTCTGTGTAGAGATGTGAACCAAGGAAATGGTATGTGTGTGTGTGACCGGGACACAGCCTGGTGTTCACACTCAGAACCATGCACAGGTAACCTTGTGGTTATGGGCTGAACAGGGGCAGATTACAAATGTAGTGAACAAGTTAAATGTAAATATCTCCAGTGTAGCTGCATCTTGTTAGATCAGAGCAGGATAGATGAAGGGGAATCAGCAAACTTAATATACTTCGATTTCTAAAAAGTGTTTGATAAGGTACCAAACAAAAGGCTACTGCATAAGATAAGAGAACATGGTGTTCGGGGTTGCATATTAGCATGGATAGAGGATTGGCTAACTGATAGAAGACAGACAGTTATAAGAGAGAGTTGGGATAAGACAAGGGAAGTGAGTGCACCATTGCCAAGTTTGCGGATGACACAGGTTGGAAGGCAAGTGGTGAGGATGACAAAAATAGTCCATATATACACAGGTTAGGTGAGTGGTCAAAAACCTGGCAGATGGTATATAAATAGGAAAATGTGAAGTTATGCACTTTGGTAGGAAGAATAAATCAGCTGAATATTATTTAAATGGAGAAAGACTGCAGAAAGCTGCATCTCAGAGAGATTTGGGGGCCCTCGTGCATAACTTACAAAAAGCTAGCATGTCGGTTCAGCAGGTGATCAGGAAGGAAAATGGGATGTTGGCCTTTATTTCAAAGGGAATGGAGTTTAAAAATAGGGAAGTCCTCAGAAAACTGTGCAAGGCACTAGTTAGACCACATCTGGAATACTCTGTACAGTGTTGTTCTATGGAATTTAGAAGAATGAGAGGTGACCTTATTGAGGCAGGTAGGATTCGACAGGGTAGATGCTGAGAGGATGTTTCCTCTTGTGGGAGAGTCTAGGACCAGAGGGCAGAATCTCAGAGTAAGAGGGCCGCCCCATTTCAGACAGAGATGAGGAGGAATTGCCCCTCTCGGAGGGTGGTGAATGTGTGGAATTCTTTCCCGCAGAGAGCTGTAAAGGCTGGGCCGTTAAGTATGTTCAAGGCCGGAACAAACAGATTTTTAATCAGTGAGGGAATCAAGGGTGTATGGGGATAAGGCGGGGAAGTGGAGTTGAGGATTATCACATCAGATCAGTCACAATCTCACTGAATGGGCGGAGCAGACTCGATGGGCTGAATGGTCTACTTCTGCTCCTACGTCTTATGGTCTGAGGAGAAGGGAGCTCTGAATCCACTATTATCTCTGTTCTCCCGATCGGGTAACTACTTTTTAAATACAATGGAATTTTATTCAAGAGGCTTGTTCACATCCCAAAGGCTGAATTGTAGTGTAACGTACATTAAAAAAATCATAAAATTCAACAATAACGTAAGGAATCAAGCTAAAATGTAAATCCTGTAACAACAATAAACAAATCCACCAGGTAACAGGGAAGTTGTGGACAAGATATTAAAAGAAGGAATATTGAATCACAATTCTATTACAATTACAGCCCAATAGACCACTCCTGTATTACAGGCTCTGAAATACATAAAAATCTCATAATTTAAGAATTTCATTGAACATAGAACATACAGTGCAGAAGGAGGCCATTCGGCCCATCGAGTCTGCACCGACCCACTTGAGCCCTCACGTCCACCCTATCCCCATAACCCAATAACCCCTCCTAACCTTTTTGGTCACTAAGAGTAATTTATCATGGCCAATCCAGGACCGGACCATGTAAGGAATGACTCTGTCTGTATTATTGCAGAGCTGTTAATAAAGTCAGTAAAAGGCAAGTGTTGTTGGGAGTTTGATTATCTGGTGGCTGAAACCACAAGATTCAATGTTTAGAGTCAACAAGATGAACAAGGAAACACATCAGGGCCCAAAACTCCAGCTGGATATTCACAGGAGAAAGTCTGTTATCAAACACCTCGAATGGATAGAACAGAAAGATCCCAACTGTAAGAAACCCTCAAATCATCTGTAAATATCTTGCAAACTGACAGCTGGAACTTATCAACATTTGAAACACATTGAAGTCAATAGGAGGATGAAGATGGTTAAATGTTCCATATGTAACTTGATGATATTGCCTTACATTGGTAGACTCAGGAATGTCACAAAACATTTTAAATCTTTGTACTGTTGTCAGATTGGAAACTTAAACCTGCTGTTTTCCCTTTCAGTCAGGAACAGATCCCAATTTTACACCAATCTCTGATTTGACAGCACAGTGGTTAACACAGCTGCTTCACAGCTTCAGGGTCCCAGGTTCGATTCCTGGCTTGGGTCACCGTCTGTGCAAAGTCTGCACGTTCTCCCCGTGTCTGCGTGGGTTTCCTCCCACAGTCCAAAGATGTGCAGGTTAGGTGGATTGGAGATGATAGATACCCTTAGTGTCCAAATGGGGTTACTGTGATAGGGTAGAGACGTGGGCTTAAGTGGGGTGCTCTTTCCTAAGGGCTGGTGCAGACTCGATGGGCCAAATGGCCTCCCTCTGCACTGTAAATTCTATGATTCTGACATTTCAGAATTCACCATTGTTCTTCCTGACTCTAAACACAGTTGTAAAGGAGCTTTCTGCTCCGTGTCTAGGAGCTCTGAGCCATGGAAGAGAGTGGCTGGGCTGCATTTCTTACACACTTCGGGATTCACCTACAAGTTCAGTCCTGGATATGACTTGCAGCAGCAATACAACTCATTTGTGAACTCGCTGGTGTGTCAGTAAGTGAGATGACTGCGAGAATCCCTTTCCACACACTGAGCACATGAACGGCCTCTCCCCAGTGTGAACCCGCTGGTGTCTCAGCAGGTGGGATGACTGAGTGAATCCCTTCCCACATGTAGAACACATGAACGGCCTCTCCCCAGTGTGAACCTGTTGGTGTTTCAGCAGGTGAGATGACTGAGTGAATCTCTTCCCACACACAAAGCAGGTGAATGGCCTCTCCCCAGTGTGAACGCGCTGGTGAACCAGTAGGTCAGATGACTGAGTGAATCCTTTTGCACACACGGAGCAGGTGAATGGTCTCTCCCCAGTGTGAACCCGCTGGTGCATCAGAAGTTGGTATGACTGAATGAATCCCTTCCCACATTCAGAGCAGGTGAATGGTCTCTCCCCAGTGTGACCTCGCTGGTGTGTCAGCAGATGGGATGACTGAGTGAATCCCTTCCCACACACGGAGCAGGTGTACGGCCTCTCCCCAGTGTGAACTCGTTGGTGTGTCAGGAGGTGGTGTGACAGAGTGAACCCTTTTCCACAGTTGGAGCAGGTGAATGGCCTCTCCCCAGTGTGAACACGCTTGTGTGTAAGTAGATCAGATGACTGAATGAAACCTTTCCCACACTCGGAGCAGGTGAACAGTTTCTCCCCAGTGTGAAGTCGCTGGTGTATTCGCAGATACTTACTGCTTTTAAAGCTCTTCTCACAGTCGGAACATTTAAAAGGTCTCTGATCACTGTGTACAAGTTGATGTTCAGTGAGCTGAGATGACTGAGTGAATCCTTTCCCACACACAGAGCAGGTGAATGGCCTCTCCCCAGTGTGGACTTCCTCATGTGCCAGAAGATCAGACGAGTAAGCAAATTCCTTCCCACACATGAAGCATCTGAATGGCCTCTCCCCAGTGTGAACATGCTGGTGTGTCGACAGACTTGATAACTTAGGAAAACCATCTCCACAGAGGGAGAAAGTGAAAGGTCTCTCCCCAGTGTCATTGCATTGATCATTATCCAACTCGAATGGGAAAATTAATCCCATCCCACATTCCCCATATGTCCACGGTTTCTCCATGATACAGTTGTGTCTCTCCAGTTTGGATGACCAGTTGAAGCCTTGCCCGCGCACAGGACACGTGTACGGTTCCTCCCCGCTGTGAATGGTGTGATGTATTTTCAAACTGTGCAACTGGTTGAAGCTCTTTCCACAGTCAGTTCACTGGATCACTCTCACTCAGGTGTGTGTGTATATCGGTGCTTTTCCAGACACACTGATGTTTGGAATCTTTTCCCAGACAGAACAGACAAAGGCCGATGATATTCAGTTCCTGATGAATCGAGTGACTGTCAGATTTTGACATGATGACTGCTCTGACTTTCCCATCTGGACCTTTGTTTCTTCTAACTCCCTGTAAGAGGCGTTTACAGAAGTTATCAGTGTAAATACAGGATATAAATTCAGAACAGATTCTAGTTTATATGTTACATTCCCCCAAATCTATGAATCTCTGTCCTATTCCTCTCCCTCTCTCCTCATTGTTCCAGACTCAGTCTCCTGCAGATTCTTTTCTCTCCAGATTCTCTCTCCTGTCCTTAAACTGGTGACTTAGACTGTGGCTCAAGCCCACACTTTAACTCTCATTTCTAACAAATACAATTCACAACAACAATTTATCTTTAATGATTTTAATGTCCAGAAACATTCACCTTTTCCCAGTTGGGCCTTTGGCTGAAGTTGGTCCAGGGTGAAGCCGGAAGCGGGAGATCGAGATTCCGGACCAGGAAAGAGGGCGGGGCTGGAGGACCGAGCTGGAGCGGCTGGTCCTCCAACCAATCGGAGTGAATGAACGGGCGGGACTGGAGGACCGAGCGGGAGCGGCTGGTCCTCCAACCAATCGGAATGAATGAGGGGGCGGAGCAACAGGAGTACCCCCCCCGCGCAGGCGTAGATGGCGTTGTGACGAGCATGCGCAGTGTCGGTGCCAGAATCGGACGCAGGAGCTGGTGTTCAATCTGCGGGGCGGTAAGAGATATCCCCGGGCAGGTGAAGAATTGAGCTGTTGAACTGGGAAGATTTGTAAATAACTTATGTGGACTTTCAGACCCCAATAAAAAAACCTGCTTTCTCCAAGAGCAGCTGCGGGGTTTTTGATGACAAACCCCGGTTATCGGCCGCCATCTTGATCGCAGGAGGTTGCAGCAGGCGCATGCGCATTTGCGCTCTCCCTGTCATAGGCTGAGAGAATGTTGTGCATTTCTGGCCTGGATCGACAGTGATGGATTCTGGAAGCTCCTTTTATAGGGGGTTAGAATGGGAGGATTTACACACAGCAAACTCAAACTAAATATCACATCAAGGTCAGACAGAGTCACACGTTTCATCAGGATCTGAAGATCATTGGCCTTTGATTATGATGTGGAGATGCCAGTGGGCACAGTAAGAAGTCTTGACAACACCAGGTTAAAGTCCAACAAGTTTATTTGGAATCACTAGCTTTTGGAGGGCAGCTCCTTCATCGGGTGAGTGAAAGAGGGCGTAGGGGAGTGACTCACCTGATGAAGGAGCTGCCCTCCGAAAGCTAGTGATTCCCAACAAACCTGTTGGGCTTTAACCTGGTGTTGTAAGACTTCTTACTGTGCCTTTGATTATGGAAGGCAAAAGGTTTACTTGTGTGTGTGGGAGAAAAGATGTCAGGTGCCGGTATCTAGGTATTTACATTGTGTATCTTGTGTTGCACTATTACGGATTTTCTGTTCTTTTCATGTACTAAATGATCTGTTTGAGCTGCATGCAGAAAATACTTTTCACTACCTCGGTACATGTGACAATAAACAAATCCAAAGATAGAAATGTGACTGGAAAAAAAGCACATCTGGAGAACCGGATTCAGTTCTGGGCACCACATCTTTTTTAAAAAAATATTTTTTATTAAGGTTTTTTAACAACACAATTTTTCCCCTTACAAACAGTAACCCCCCCCCCCCCCCGTAACAAAATAACGCAAAATCTCCCTGAGCAAGATATATACATGGCAAGATGGTATATTTACATAGCTTTATACACTGGCTCTTGGCCGCACGTACTGTTTCCCCCCACCCTCCATGCCATCCACTACTCCAAATATTGCTAGCCCCCAGCTTGGCTTGAACCGGACTTTCACCACCTGGGATATTACTCCCGCCACTCCTCTCCAGAACCCCTCCAATGCCGGGCATGACCAAAACATATGGACATGGTTCGCCGGGCTCCCTGAACATCTTTCACATCTATCCTCTACCCCAAAGAACCTACTCAACCTCGCCCTCATCAAATGCACTCTGTGAACCACCTTAAATTGTATCAGACTGAGCCTGGCACACGAGGAGGAGGTATTAACCCTACCCAGGGCATCGGCCCATAGCCCTTCCTCAATCTCCTCCCCCAGCTCCTCCCATTTACCTTTCAATTCTTCTACTAGCGCTTCCCCCTCTTCTTTCATCTCTTGGTATATTTCCGACACCTTGCCCTCCCTGACCCAAACCCCCGAGATCACGCTATCTTGAACTTCTTGTGCCGGGAGCAACGGAAATTCCCTCACCTGTCGCCTCACAAAAGCCCTCACCTGCATATATCTAAATGCATTTCCCAGGGGTAACTCAAATTTCTCCTCCAGTGCCCCTAGGCTCGCAAATATCCCGTCAATGAACAGGTCCCCCATTCTTCTTATCTCTGCCCGATGCCAGCCTTGGAACCCCCCGTCCATCTTCCCCGGGACAAACCGGTGGTTACCCCTGATCGGGGACCACACCGATGCTTCCATTGCACCCCTGTGCCTTCTCCACTGGCCCCAGATCCTTAGTGTTGCCGCCACCACCGGGCTTGTGGTGTATTTTGTCGGCGAGAGCGGCAGCGGTGCCGTTACCAACGCCCCCAGGCTCGTTCCTTTACAGGACGCCATCTCCATCCTCTTCCATGCCGCCCCCTTCTCCCTCTATGACCCACTTGCGGATCATCGCCACGTTTGCTGCCCAGTAGTAACTCCCTAGGTTTGGCAAAGCCAACCCTCCTCGGTCCCTGTTGCGTTCCAAGAACCCTCTCCTAACCCTCGGGGTCTTATTTGCCCAAACATACCCCATAATACTCCTACCTACTCTCTTAAAAAAGCCCTTGGTGATCACGATGGGGAGGCACTGAAACACAAACAAAAACCTCGGAAGGACCACCATTTTGACCGACTGCACCCTACCCGCCAACGAGAGCGGGAGCATGTCCCATCTTTTAAAATCCTCCTCCATTTGCTCCACCACCCTCGTCAAATTCAGTTTATGTAGGGCCCCCCAACCTCTGGCTATCTGGATCCCCAGATACCGAAAACTCCTCTCCGCCCTCCTCAGCGGTAGGTCCCCTATCCCTCGTTCTTGGTCCCCTGCCTGTAATACAAAAAGCTCACTCTTCTCTACATTAAGCTTGTAGCCCGAGAACTCTCCAAACTCCTTCAGAGTTTGCATGACCTCCACCATCCCCTCCATTGGGTCCGCCACGTATAGCAGCAGGTCATCTGCATATAGCGATACCCGATGCTCCTCTCCCCGCGGACTATCCCCCTCCATTTCTGAGACTCCCTAAGTGATATGGCCAAGGGCCCGATCGCCAATGCAAACAACAGGGGGGACAGGGGGCACCCCTGCCTCGTCCCTCGGTACAGCCGAAAGTACTCCGACCTCCGCCGGTTCGTCACTACGCTCGCCACCGGGGCGCTGTAAAGGAGCTTAACCCATCTAATAAACCCTCCCCCGAACCCAAACCTGCGCAATACCTAGAGAGGTACTCCCACTCTACTCAGTCAAAGGCTTTTTCCGCGTCCATAGCTGCCACTATCTCCGCCACTATCTCCGCCTCTCCCTCCTCCGATGTCATCATTATCACGTTTAAGAGCCGCCGCACGTTGGTATTTAACTGCCTGCCCTTTACGAATCCCGTTTGGTCCTCGTGAATCACCCCCGGGACACAGTCCTCAATCCTAGTGGCCAGTACCTTCGCCAATAGCTTAGCATCCACATTGAGGAGCAAAATCGGCCTGTACGATCCACATTGCAGTGGATCCTTGTCTCGCTTTAGAATCAAGGAGATTGTCGCCTCCAACATTGTCTGGGGCAGGGTTCCCTCCTCTCTTGCCTCGTTGAAGGTCCTCACTAGTAGCGGGGCCAGCAGGTCCACATATTTTCTATAGAACTCCACCGGGAACCCGTCCGGCCCCGGGGCCTTCCCCGCCTGCATGCTCCCCAAACCCTTACTCAACTCCTCCAACCCAATTGGTGCCCCCAAACCAACCGCCTCCTGCTCCTCCACCCTCGGGAACCCCAGCTGGTCCAGGAATCGCCTCATCCCCCCTTCCCCACCTGGGGGCTGGGATCTGTACAGCTCTTCATAGAAGTCCTTGAATATCTTATTTATTTTCGTTGCACTTCGAACCGTGGCTCCCCTTCCATCTTTGATTCCCCCTATTTCCCTCGCTGCCGCCCTCTTACGGAGCTGGTGCGCCAGCATCCGACTAGCCTTTTCCCCGTACTCGTAAGTCACCCCTTGCGCCTTCCTCCACTGTGCCTCCGCCTTGCCCGTGGTCAGCAGGTCAAACTCCGTCTGGAGCCGTCGCCTTTCCCCAAGTAATCTTTCCTCCGGGGTCTCTGCGTACCTCCTGTCCACTCGCAAGATCTCCCCCACTAACCTCTCCCATTCCATTCCCTCTGTCTTCTCCCTATGAGTCCTGATGGAGATCAGCTCTCCCCTGATCACCTCCTTCAACGCCTCCCATACCACCCCCACTCGCACCTCCCCGTTGTCGTTGGCCTCCAAGTACCTTTCGATACGCCCCCTCACTTTCCCACACACCACCTCGTCCGCCAGCAGTCCCACATCCAGCCGCCACAGCGGGCGTTGGTCCCTCTCCTCTCCCAGCTTCAGTTCCACCCAGTGCGGGGCATGGTCCAAAACGGCTATGGCCGAATACTCCGTCCCCTCCACTCTCGGGATGAGCGCCCTGCCCAGAACAAAGAAATCTAACCGGGAGTAAGCCTTATGCACGTGGGAGAAAAAAGAAAATTCCCTGGCCTGCGGTCTTGCAAACCTCCATGGGTCCACTCCCCCCATCTGATCCATAAACCCCCTAAGTTCCTTGGCCGCCGCCAGCCTCCTTCCCGTCCTTGATCTGGAGCGGTCCAGTGCTGGGTCCAGCACCGTGTTGAAATCCCCTCCCATTATTAGTCCTCCTACCTCCAGGTCCGGAATGCGCCCCAACATGTGCTTCATAAATCCCGCATCATCCCAGTTCGGGGCGTGTACATTTACCAACACCACCCACGTCCCCTGTAACTTACCGCTCACCATCACGTATCGACCTCCATTGTCCACTACGATAGTCTTGGCCTCAAATGACACATGCTCGACTAGCCATCTCCTTTTCTGGGCCAGTCCCTTGTCCGCGTCTCCCTCACTCTCCAGTCCCCCAGCCGGGGGACCCCCGTCCCAGCCACCTCTTCTGTGTCCCGTTCTCTTTCGGCCAGTGCAGCAGCAACCCTTCCCCCCCTCCTCTCCCCCCTCCCTCCTCTCCCCCCCTCCCTCCTCTCCCCCCCTCCCTCCTCTCCCCCCCTCCCTCCTCTCCCCCCCTCCCTCCTCTCCCCCCCTCCCTCCTCTCCCCCCCTCCCTCCTCTCCCCCCCTCCCTCCTCTCCCCCCCCTCCCTCCTCTCCCCCCCCTCCCTCCTCTCCCCCCCCTCCCTCCTCTCCCCCCCCTCCCTCCTCTCCCCCTCCCTCCCTCCTCTCTCCCCCCCTCCCTCCTCTCCCCCCCTCCCTCCTCTCCCCCCCCCTCCCTCCTCTCTCCCCCCCTCCCTCCTCTCCCCCCCCCTCCCTCCTCTCCCCCCCCTCCCTCCTCTCCCCCCCCCTCCCTCCTCTCCCCCCCCCTCCCTCCTCTCCCCCCCCCTCCCTCCTCTCCCCCTCCCTCCTCTCCCCCCCCTCCTCTCCCCCCCCTCCCTCCTCTCCCCCTCCCTCCTCTCCCCCCCTCCCTCCTCTCCCCCCCTCCCTCCTCTCCCCCCCTCCCTCCTCTCCCCCCCTCCCTCCTCTCCCCCCCTCCCTCCTCTCCCCCCCTCCCTCCTCTCCCCCCCTCCCTCCTCTCCCCCCCCTCCCTCCTCTCCCCCCCCTCCCTCCTCTCCCCCCCCTCCCTCCTCTCCCCCCCCTCCCTCCTCTCCCCCCCTCCCTCCTCTCCCCCCCTCCCTCCTCTCCCCCCCTCCCTCCTCCCCCCCCCCCCCCCCCCGCTAGATCCCCGTCTAGCTTTTTTGCTCCCCCCCATATCCCTCCCGTAAGTCAGCTGACACCTGCTGATCCCGGCTTCCCCCGCCATCCCTTTGACCCCCCCGTGTGGGAATCTCCCAATCAATGTACATTCCTTTGTTCCCCTTCCCGCCTTTCTTGCCGCACGCGGGAAAGACAACCCCGCGCTTTCCAAAGCTTGCCCCGCCCCCCCATGGTGCAGCTCCTGTCGTGGCCTTGTCCCTCTCCCCCAGCCCATATATCCTTTCCTGCGCGTGGTTGACCCCCTATGTACAACAAACATCATACTTCAACCCTCAAACACCCCCCTCCCACACATACCCTCAATTAGAGTCCAATTTTTCAGCTAGTATAAAGGTCCACGCCTCTTCGGGCGTTTCGAAGTAGTGGTGTTGGCCATTATGTGTAACCCACAGTCGCGCTGGCTGCAGCATTCCAAATTTCACCCCTTTCCGGTGCAGCACCGCTTTGGCCCGGTTGAAGCCCGCTCTCCGCTTAGCGACCTCCGCGCTCCAGTCCGGGTATATTCTGATCTCCGCATTGTCCCACTTGCTGCTCCGTTCCTTCTTGGCCCATTTCAGGACCCTCTCTCTGTCCGTAAACCGGTGAAATCTCACCACCATCGCCCTTGGCGGCTCTTTTGCCTTGGGCTTCCTCGCTAGCACTCGGTGCGCCCCATCCAGCTCCAGCAATCCCGGGGAGGGGCCTCCGCACCCATCAGCGTCCCGATCATTGTGCCCGCATATGCCGCGGCATCGGCCCCCTCCACTCCTTCTGGGAGACCCAGGATCCTCAAGTTGTTTCTCCTTGATCTGTTCTCCAGGTCTTCGAGTCTTCCCGCCCACGTCCTGTGTAGCGCCTCGTGCCGCTCCACTCTCTCCGCCAGGCCCACGAGCTCGTCTCCGTTCTCACTCACTTTTTCCTTGATCTCCTGGATCTTCTCCTCTTGGGTTTCTGGGTTGCTCCAAGTCTTTCAACCATTGCCAGTATAGGCGCCACCATCTCCTTACGCAGCTCCTCGAAGCAGCACTTGATGAACTCTTTCATCTCCTCTCTGTCCGTGGGCGCCGCCATTTTGTTTTTTTCTCTTTCTTCTTTCTTCTCCCGCTGCTCCAGAGCCGCTTTTTTCGCCGTTTCGCTGCGGGTCCGATCCATGCAGGTTTGTAGGGGACCTCTCTCCTTCCTTCCCCACGGGTTGGGTTTTTTTTAAAGTGCCGTTGGGGCTCTGTTAGCGGGCCCAAAAGTCCGTTTTCGCGGGAGCTGCCGAATCGCGCGGCTTAGCTCCGCATCGCCGCAACCCGGAAGTCTGGGCACCACATCTTAAAACACAAACTGTGTTGGTCTTGGAGGATGTGCAGATTTACACATTTACGTCGATGATGACATTTGAAATAAAAACAGAAATTTTTTCGAACAAGTTAACAGAGAATGTTGGAACTAACAGGGCTGGCGATAAGAAATGAAGTTAATGTTTTGAGTCTAATAGGCCTCCTCCAGTTCCAACATTTTCTGCTTTTATTTACCTTAATGCTCCCAGAAGAGAGCAATCCTTCAGCCTTATTTTCTCCGACATTTATTTCCCTGAAATGTCTATCCAATTTCCTTTATAAATCATTCACCATCACCACTTACACCATCCTTGCAGGCAGTGAGTTCTAAGCATTATCTCTTGCTGTGTTAAAAAGGCACTCCTGTCCCCTGTACCTCTTGTGTCCCCTAATCGTGAGCATCACCCAATGGAATCATTATTTTCATTGTGTACCTGGTTTAAACCTGTGTAAATATTGTACAACTCGTATCAAATCTCCCCTCAACTCCTTTGCTCCAAGGAGAACAGCCTCAGCTTCTCCAAACCAACCTTGTATCGAAATTCCCTTTCTCGTGGAACCATTCCGGTAAATTTGCTCTGCATCCTCTTCAAAGCAATGAGGTGAACAAAACGAGACATGATCCTTTCGCTGTGATTCAACCAGAGCTTTACTTGCCCAGCTTTTGTATCCAATACCTCTATTTATGAATCCTTAGATCCCACATATTTTACTAACTGCTTTCTTAATGATGGATGTAACAACAAAGTTATACAAAGGAGAACCAGTGGACGTGATCTATTTAGATTTCCAGAATGCCTTTGACAAGGTGTCATATAGGAGGCTGTTAAACAAGTTAAGAGACCATGGTATTAAGGGTACACTACTGGCATGGATAGAGGATTGGCTGACTGGCAAAAGGCAGAGAGTGGGAATAAGGGGGTCTTTTTCAGCCAATGACTGGTGGTGTGCCTCAGAGGTCAATGTTGGGACCACAACTTTTCACAATATACACTAACAATCTGGATGAAGGAACTGAGGGCACTGTTGCTAAGTTTGCAGATGATACAAAGATATGCCGAGGGGCAGGTAGTATTGAGGAGGCAGGGGGATTGCAGAAGGACTTGGACAGGCTAGGAGAGTGGGCAAAGAAGTGGTCGATGGAATACAATGCGGAAAAATGTGAGGTTGTGCACTTTGGTAGGAAGAATAGAGGCATAGACTATTTTCTAAATGGGAAAAGGCTGAGGAAATCAGAAGCACAAAGAGACTTGGGAGACCTAGTGCAAGTTAAGTCAAGTCGGCAGTTAGGAAGGCAAATGCAATGTTAGCCTTCATGTCGAGAGGGTTAGAATACAAGACTAGGGATGTACTTCTGAGGCTGCATAAGGCTCTGGTCAGACCCCATTTGGAATATTGTGAGCAGTTTTGGGCCCCTATCTAAGGAAAGATGTTCCGGCCTTGGAAAGGGTCTAGAGGAGGTTCACAAGAATTATCCCTGGAATGAAGAGCTTGTGGTATGAGGAGTGATTGAAGACTCTGGGCCTTGGAGTTTAGAAGGATGAGGGGGGATCTTTTTTTAAAATTTAGAATCCCAATTCTTTTTTTTTCCCCAATTAAGGGGCAATTTAGCGAGGCCAATCCACCTAAGCTGCACATCTTCGGGTTGAGGGGGTCTCCCACACAAACACTGGGAGAATATGCAAACTCCACGCGGACAGTGACCCGAGGCCAGGATCGAACCCGGGTCCTCGGCTCTGTGAGTCAGCAGAGCTAACCGCTGCGCCACCGTGCTGCCCAGATGAGGGGGGGATCTTATTGAAACTTACAGAATCCTGCGAGGCCTGGATAGAGTGGACGTGGAGAGGATGTTTCCACTTGTAGGAAAAACTAGAACCAGAGGACATAGCCTCAGACTGAAAGGATGATCCTTTAAAACTGAGATGAGGAGGAATTTCTTCTGCCAGAGGGTGGTGAACCTGTGGAACTCTTTGCCGCAGAAGGCTGCAGAGGCCAAATCACCGAGTGTCTTTAAGACAGAGATAGATAGGTTTTTGATCAATAAGGAGATCAGGGATTATGGGGCGAAGGCAGGACAATGGGGATAAGAATGAGCATCACCCAATGGAATGATTGAATGGTGGAGCAGATCCAATGGCTGAATGGACTAATTCTGCTCCTTTGTCTTATGGTCTTAATATGACCCCCCACTTTCAGAGATTTGTGTATATTAATCCCCAGGACTCTCTGACCCTGTACACCCTTTGGAACTGCACCAGAAAGTATATATTTCCTCTCCCTATTCCTTCGGCACTCACTGGTGTACCAGCTGGTGTATCAGCAGTTGTGATCATCAATGAAATCACTCCTCACACAGCGAGTGGACGAACTGCGTCTTGCCCAGTGTGAACTCGCTATTGTGCGACTCACAGATGTAGGCCCAGACTGTCTGGCGGGTCGCCTTCTCTGAAGACCATTCGTGGACCAGTAGCACTTCCTATGACAATCCATAAACTTTGATGGTCACTTTTTCCTGTTTTAAATTCATTTTCCAGGATTTTGGAAATGGAGGATTTGGAAGTGGGAAACTCAAACCAGAGATCAAATCAAGACCTGACCGAGTGGCTCAATTCATCAGGACCTGACGATGATCAGCCTTTGAACGTGGAAGGGAAAAGCACTGTTCGCAGTGACGAGAAACTGTACACGTGCTCTGTGCCTGGTCAAGGGTTTAGTCGATCATCTGACCTGTCGAGACACGAGTGCAGTCACACCAGGGAGAATCCATGGAAATGTGGGGACTGTGGGAAAGGATTCAATTACCCATCAGAGCTGGAAATTCATCGACGTAGTCACACTGGGGAGAGGCCGTTCAGCTGTCCCAACTGTGGGAAGGGATTCACTTGTTCCTCTACCTTGCTGACGCATCAGCGAGCTCACACTGGGGTGAGACCATTCACCTGCTCCGTGTGTGGGAAGGGATTCACTCGGTCAACCATCCTGCTGAAACACCAGCGGGTCCACACTGGGGAGCGACCTTTTAAATGCCCAGACTGTGGGAAATGCTACAAAAGTTCTGGGGACCTGATGCGGCATCAACGTGTTCACACTGACGAGAGACCGTTCGGGTGCTCTTACTGTGGGTCAACGTTCAGGCGATTAACCGAACTCACCGTACATCAGCGGGTTCACACAGGAGAGAGGCCGTTCAGTTGCTCCGATTGTGGGAAGGGATTCATTCAGTCCTCCCACCTGCTGACGCACCATTTAGTCCACACCGGGGAGAGGCCGTTCACCTGCTCCGAGTGTGGGAAGGGATTCACTTGTTCATCGCACCTGCTGACACATCAGCGGGTTCACACCGGGGAGAGGCCGTTCATTTGCTCCGTGTGTGGGAAGGGATTCACTCAGTCATCCACCCTGCTGAAACACCGGCGGCTTCACACAGGGGAGAGGCTGTTCATCTGCTCTGAGTGTGGGAAGGGATTCACTCAGTCATCCAACTTGCTGACACACCAGCAAATTCACACTGGGGAGAAGCCGTTCACCTGCTCGGAGTGTGGGAAAGGATTTGCTCAGTCATCCACTTTGCTGAGACACCAGCGAGTTCACAAGTAACCACAGTGATGGACGTTTGTGGCTGAACCGTGTTCATTGGGGTCTGTTTTTGCTGATGTATCGTTAGTATGAAGAGTAAAAGTCAAATAAATCAACTTTCTGTTAAAGACACCGTGTGGAGTCTTTTTGATATTTCTAACGCAAGATAGTTCCTTTTGAAAGACTCTCCCCTGTCTCCTCCATCCTCACCTCCAAGTGTGAGGACCTCATGGGGCTTCTTCGTCACTAAGGTTGAGACAATCTGATCAGCTGCTTCCCTCCCTCCCACGAACCCACCGGGGACAAACTGCCTCTGACATTGCCTGTCTTAGGCCTGAACTCGCATCTTTCTCGAGATTCTTTGCCTTTATCTCTCCAGATTGGACGATGAGCTGAAGCCTCATCCACACACACACATCACAGATCCCAGAATAATGCTGGGGTGGCGGGTTGATCTTAGAGTTGTGGGAGCTGGGCGGGCAAGGCAGTGTTGGTAAGCCTTGAGAAAATGCTGCAAGGAAAGATGTTGTGAGAGGAGGGGGGGTGGTGGAGTGGTCTTTTTTTTTTTTAATTCGTGTTTATGACAGATGCAGTGATGGGGCCCCAATCCTCATTATCTGGACTACGTGACACCCAGCAAGAAAATATACGTCCAGGTGATGGAGCCTCGAAACTGATGGCAGGGCAAGGCTGTCCCGATTCAGACCCTGCTCCACAGCCCCCATTGCTATTCCAGCGATCCCGGCTCAGTCTCTACTCCACAGCCCCCATTATTGTCCCAGCGATACAGGCTCAGTCTCTGTCCCACAGCCCCCATTGCAGTCCCAGAGATCCCGGCTCAGTCTCTGTCCCACAGCCCCCATTGCTGTCCCAGCGATCCCGGCTCAGTCTCTACTCCACAGCCCCCATTGTTGTCCCAGTGATCCAGGCTCAGTCTCTGTCCCACAGCCCCCATTGCTGTCCCAGAGATCCCGGCTCAGTCTCTGTCCCACAGCCCCCATTGCTGTCCCAGCGATCCAGGCTCAGTCTCTGTCCCACAGCCCCCATTGCAGTCCCAGAAATCCCGGCTCAGTCTCTGTCCCACAGCCCCCATTGCTGTCCCAGCGATCCCGGCTCAGTCTCTACTCCACAGCCCCCATTATTGTCCCAGTGATCCAGGCTCAGTCTCTGTCCCACAGCCCCCATTGCTGTCCCAGAGATCCCGGCTCAGTCTCTGTCCCACAACCCCCATTGCTGCCCCAGCGATCCCGGCTCAGTCTCTGTCCCACAGCCCCCATTGCTGTTCCAGCGATCCCGGCTCAGTCTCTACTCCACAGCCCCCATTATTGTCCCAGTGATCCAGGCTCAGTCTCTGTCCCACAGCCCCCATTGCTGTCCCAGAGATCCCGGCTCAGTCTCTGTCCCACAACCCCCATTGCTGCCCCAGCGATCCCGGCTCAGTCTCTGTCCCACAGCCCCCATTGCTGTTCCAGCGATCCCGGCTCAGTCTCTGTCCCACAGCCCCCATTGCTGTCCCAGAGATCCCGGCTCAGTCTCTGTCCCACAGCCCCCATTGCTGTCCCAGCGATCCCGGCTCAGTCTCTGTCCCACTGCCCCCATTGCTGTCCCAGCGATCCCGTCTCAGTCTCTGTCCCACAGCCCCCATTGCTGTCCCTGAGATCCCGGCTCAGTCTCTGTCCCACAGCCCCCATTGCTGTCCCAGCGATCCAGGCTCAGTCTCCGTCCCACAGCCTCCATTGCTGTCCCAGAGATCCCGGCTCAGTCTCTGTCCCACAGCCCCCATTGCTGTCCCAGAGATCCCGGCTCAGTCTCTGTCCCACAGCCCCCATTGCTGTCCCAGAGATCCCGGCTCAGTCTCTGTCCCACAGCCCCCATTGCTGATCCACAGGTCCCGGCTCAGTCTCTGTCCCACAGCCCCCATTGACGTCCCAGCAATCCCGGCTCAGTCTCTGTCCCACAGCCCCCATTGCTGTCCCAGCGATCCCGGCTCAGTCTCTGTCCCACAGTCCCCATTGCTGTCCCAGAGATCCCGGCTCAGTCTCTGATCCACAGCCCCCATTGCTGTCCCACAGATCCCGGCTCAGTCTCTGTCCCACAACCCCCATTGCTGCCCCAGCGATCCCGGCTCAGTCTCTGTCCCACAGCCCCCATTGCTGTCCCAGCGATCCCGGCTCAGTCTCTGTCCCACAGCCCCCATTGCTGTCCCAGAGATCCCGGCTCAGTCTCTGTCCCACAGCCCCCATTGCTGTCCCAGCGATCCCGGCTCAGTCTCTGTCCCACAGCCCCCATTGCTGTCCCAGAGATCCCGGCTCAGTCTCTGTCCCACTGCCCCCATTGCTGTCCCAGCGATCCCGGCTCAGTCTCTGTCCCACAGCCCCCATTGCTGATCCACAGGTCCCGGCTCAGTCTCTGTCCCACAGCCCCCATTGACGTCCCAGCAATCCCGGCTCAGTCTCTGTCCCACAGCCCCCATTGCTGTCCCAGCGATCCCGGCTCAGTCTCTGTCCCACAGTCCCCATTGCTGTCCCAGAGATCCCGGCTCAGTCTCTGATCCACAGCCCCCATTGCTGTCCCACAGATCCCGGCTCAGTCTCTGTCCCACAGCCCCCATTGCAGTCCCAGAAATCCCGGCTCAGTCTCTGTCCCACAGCCCCCATTGCTGTCCCAGCGATCCCGGCTCAGTCTCGACTCCACAGCCCCCATTATTGTCCCAGTGATCCAGGCTCAGTCTCTGTCCCACAGCCCCCATTGCTGTCCCAGAGATCCCGGCTCAGTCTCTGTCCCACAGCCCCCATATCTGTCCCAGAGATCCCGGCTCAGTCTCTGTCCCACAGCCCCCATTGCTGATCCACAGGTCCCGGCTCAATCTCTGTCCCACAACCCCCATTGCTGCCCCAGCGATCCCGGCTCAGTCTCTGTCCCACAGCCCCCATTGCTGTTCCAGCGATCCCAGCTCAGTCTCTGTCCCACAGCCCCCATTGCTGTCCCAGAGATCCCGGCTCAGTCTCTGTCCCACAGCCCCCATTGCTGTCCCAGCGATCCCGGCTCAGTCTCTGTCCCACTGCCCCCATTGCTGTCCCAGCGATCCCGTCTCAGTCTCTGTCCCACAGCCCCCATTGCTGTCCCCGAGATCCCGGCTCAGTCTCTGTCCCACAGCCCCCATTGCTGTCCCAGCGATCCAGGCTCAGTCTCCGTCCCACAGCCTCCATTGCTGTCCCAGAGATCCCGGCTCAGTCTCTGTCCCACAGCCCCCATTGCTGTCCCAGCGATCCCGGCTCAGTCTCTGTCCCACAGCCCCCATTGCTGTCCCAGAGATCCCGGCTCAGTCTCTGTCCCACAGCCCCCATTGCTGATCCACAAGTCCCGGCTCAGTCTCTGTCCCACAGCCCCCATTGACGTCCCAGCAATCCCGGCTCAGTGTCTGTCCCACAGCCCCCATTGCTGTCCCAGCGATCCCGGCTCAGTCTCTGTCCCACAGTCCCCATTGCTGTCCCAGAGATCCCGGCTCAGTCTCTGATCCACAGCCCCCATTGCTGTCCCACAGATCCCGGCTCAGTCTCTGTCCCACAACCCCCATTGCTGCCCCAGCGATCCCGGCTCAGTCTCTGTCCCACAGCCCCCATTGCTGTCCCAGCGATCCCGGCTCAGTCTCTGTCCCACAGCCCCCATTGCTGTCCAAGAGATCCCGGCTCAGTCTCTGTCCCACTGCCCCCATTGCTGTCCCAGCGATCCCGGCTCAGTCTCTGTCCCACAGCCCCCATTGCTGTCCCAGCGATCCCGGCTCAGTCTCTGTCCCACTGCCCCCATTGCTGTCCCAGCGATCCCGTCTCAGTCTCTGTCCCACAGCCCCCATTGCTGTCCCCGAGATCCCGGCTCAGTCTCTGTCCCACAGCCCCCATTGCTGTCCCAGCGATCCAGGCTCAGTCTCCGTCCCACAGCCCCCATTGCTGTCCCAGAGATCCCGGCTCAGTCTCTGTCCCACAGCCCCCATTGCTGTCCCAGCGATCCAGGCTCAGTCTCTGTCCCACAGCCCTCATTGCTGTCCCACAGATCCCGGCTCAGTCTCTGTCCCACAGCCCCCATTGCTGTCCCAGCGATCCAGGCTCAGTCTCCGTCCCACTGCCCCCATTGCTGTCCCAGAGATCCCGGCTCAGTCTCTGTCCCACAGCCCCCATTGCTGTCCCAGCGATCCAGGCTCAGTCTCCGTCCCACAGCCCCCATTGCTGTCCCAGCGATCCCGGCTCAATCTCCTGTCCCACAGCCCCCATTGCTGTCCCACAGATCCAGGCTCAGTCTCTGTCCCACAGCCCCCATTGCTGTCCCAGCAATCCCGGCTCAGTCTCTGTCCCACAGCCCCCATTGCTGTCCCAGCGATCCCGATTCAGACCCTGCTCCACAGCCCCCATTGCTATTCCAGCGATCCCGGCTCAGTCTCTACTCCACAGCCCCCATTATTGTCCCAGCGATACAGGCTCAGTCTCTGTCCCACAGCCCCCATTGCAGTCCCAGAAATCCCGGCTCAGTCTCTGTCCCACAGCCCCCATTGCTGTCCCAGCGATCCCGGCTCAGTCTCTACTCCACAGCCCCCATTATTGTCCCAGTGATCCAGGCTCAGTCTCTGTCCCACAGCCCCCATTGCTGTCCCAGAGATCCCGGCTCAGTCTCTGTCCCACAGCCCCCATTGCTGTCCCAGCGATCCAGGCTCAGTCTCTGTCCCACAGCCCCCATTGCAGTCCCAGAAATCCCGGCTCAGTCTCTGTCCCACAGCCCCCATTGCTGATCCACAGGTCCCGGCTCAGTCTCTGTCCCACAACCCCCATTGCTGCCCCAGCGATCCCGGCTCAGTCTCTGTCCCACAGCCCCCATTGCTGTTCCAGCGATCCCGGCTCAGTCTCTGTCCCACAGCCCCCATTGCTGTCCCAGAGATCCCGGCTCAGTCTCTGTCCCACAGCCCCCATTGCTGTCCCAGCGATCCCGGCTCAGTCTCTGTCCCACTGCCCCCATTGCTGTCCCAGCGATCCCGTCTCATTCTCTGTCCCACAGCCCCCATTGCTGTCCCCGAGATCCCGGCTCAGTCTCTGTCCCACAGCCCCCATTGCTGTCCCAGCGATCCAGGCTCAGTCTCCGTCCCACAGCCTTCATTGCTGTCCCAGAGATCCCGGCTCAGTCTCTGTCCCACAGCCCCCATTGCTGTCCCAGCGATCCAGGCTCAGTCTCCGTCCCACAGCCCCCATTGCTGTCCCAGAGATCCCGGCTCAGTCTCTGTCCCACAGCCCCCATTGCTGATCCACAGGTCCCGGCTCAGTCTCTGTCCCACAGCCCCCATTGACGTCCCAGTGATCCCGGCTCAGTCTCTGTCCCACAGCCCCCATTGCTGTCCCAGCGATCCCGGCTCAGTCTCTGTCCCACAGTCCCCATTGCTGTCCCAGAGATCCCGGATCAGTCTCTGATCCACAGCCCCCATTGCTGTCCCACAGATCCCGGCTCAGTCTCTGTCCCACAACCCCCATTGCTGCCCCAGCGATCCCGGCTCAGTCTCTGTCCCACAGCCCCCATTGCTGTCCCAGCGATCCCGGCTCAGTCTCTGTCCCACAGCCCCCATTGCTGTCCCAGAGATCCCGGCTCAGTCTCTGTCCCACTGCCCCCATTGCTGTCCCAGCGATCCCGGCTCAGTCTCTGTCCCACAGCCCCCATTGCTGTCCCAGCGATCCCGGCTCAGTCTCTGTCCCACTGCCCCCATTGCTGTCCCAGCGATCCCGTCTCAGTCTCTGTCCCACAGCCCCCATTGCTGTCCCCGAGATCCCGGCTCAGTCTCTGTCCCACAGCCCCCATTGCTGTCCCAGCGATCCAGGCTCATTCTCCGTCCCACAGCCCCCATTGCTGTCCCAGAGATCCCGGCTCAGTCTCTGTCCCACAGCCCCCATTGCTGTCCCAGCGATCCAGGCTCAGTCTCCATCCCACAGCCCTCATTGCTGTCCCACAGATCCCGGCTCAGTCTCTGTCCCACAGATCCCGGCTCAGTCTCTGTCCCACAGCCCCCATTGCTGTCCCAGCGATCCAGGCTCAGTCTCTGTCCCACAGCCCCCATTGCTGTTCCAGCGATCCCGGCTCAGTCTCTGTCCCACAGCCCCCATTGCTGTCCCAGAGATCCCGGCTCAGTCTCTGTCCCACAGCCCCCATTGCTGTCCCAGCGATCCCGGCTCAGTCTCTGTCCCACTGCCCCCATTGCTGTCCCAGCGATCCCGTCTCAGTCTCTGTCCCACAGCCCCCATTGCTGTCCCAGAGATCCCGGCTCAGTCTCTGTCCCACAGCCCCCATTGCTGTCCCAGCGATCCAGGCTCAGTCTCCGTCCCACAGCCTTCATTGCTGTCCCAGAGATCCCGGCTCAGTCTCTGTCCCACAGCCCCCATTGCTGTCCCAGAGATCCCGGCTCAGTCTCTGTCCCACAGCCCCCATTGCTGTCCCAGAGATCCCGGCTCAGTCTCTGTCCCACAGCCCCCATTGCTGATCCACAGGTCCCGGCTCAGTCTCTGTCCCACAGCCCCCATTGACGTCCCAGTGATCCCGGCTCAGTCTCTGTCCCACAGCCCCCATTGCTGTCCCAGCGATCCCGGCTCAGTCTCTGTCCCACAGTCCCCATTGCTGTCCCAGAGATCCCGGCTCAGTCTCTGATCCACAGCCCCCATTGCTGTCCCACAGATCCCGGCTCAGTCTCTGTCCCACAACCCCCATTGCTGCCCCAGCGATCCCGGCTCAGTCTCTGTCCCACAGCCCCCATTGCTGTCCCAGCGATCCCGGCTCAGTCTCTGTCCCACAGCCCCCATTGCTGTCCCAGAGATCCCGGCTCAGTCTCTGTCCCACTGCCCCCATTGCTGTCCCAGCGATCCCGGCTCAGTCTCTGTCCCACAGCCCCCATTGCTGTCCCAGCGATCCCGGCTCAGTCTCTGTCCCACTGCCCCCATTGCTGTCCCAGCGATCCCGTCTCAGTCTCTGTCCCACAGCCCCCATTGCTGTCCCCGAGATCCCGGCTCAGTCTCTGTCCCACAGCCCCCATTGCTGTCCCAGCGATCCAGGCTCAGTCTCCGTCCCACAGCCCCCATTGCTGTCCCAGAGATCCCGGCTCAGTCTCTGTCCTACAGCCCCCATTGCTGTCCCAGCGATCCAGGCTCAGTCTCCATCCCACAGCCCTCATTGCTGTCCCACAGATCCCGGCTCAGTCTCTGTCCCACAGCCCCCATTGCTGTCCCAGCGATCCCGGCTCAGTCTCTGTCCTACAGCCCCCATTGCTGTCCCAGCGATCCAGGCTCAGTCTCCATCCCACAGCCCTCATTGCTGTCCCACAGATCCCGGCTCAGTCTCTGTCCCACAGCCCCCATTGCTGTCCCAGCGATCCAGGCTCAGTCTCCGTCCCACAGCCCCCATTGCTGTCCCAGAGATCCCGGCTCAGTCTCTGTCCCACAGCCCCCATTGCTGTCCCAGCAATCCCGGCTCAGTCTCCGTCCCACAGCCCCCATTGCTGTCCCAGCGATCCCGGCTCAGTCTCTGTCCCACAGCCCCCATTGCTGTCCCAGCGATCCAGGCTCAGTCTCTGTCCCACTGCCCCCATTGCTGTCCCAGCGATCCCGGCTCAGTCTCTGCTCCACAGCCCACATTGCTGTCCCAGCGATCCCGGCTCAGTCTCTGTCCCACAGCCCCCATTGCTGTCCCAGCGATCCCGGCTCAGTCTCTGTCCCACAGCCCCCATTGCTGTCCCAGCGATCCCGGCTGAGTCTCTGTCCCACAGCCCCCATTGCTGTCCCAGCGATCCCGGCTCAGTCTCTGTCCCACAGCCCCCATTGCTGCCCTGGGTGTCGCGAAACCAATGCCTCAGCCCGCATCCCCACCGGGGGTCACAGCCCTGCAGTCAGAGCTTGTCAGGACTTTTGGTTTGTCTTTTTTGCATTCAAATCCTCGCCCTCCAGTATCCAAAGCCAATGGTGAAAAGATAAGGTTTGTACCTGCTGGAGTTTTGAAAATGAGAGGAAACTTGAATGAAATATAAGTTCCTGAGGGGTGGATGCGTAGAGGATGTTTCCTCTTGTGAGAGAATCTCGAACCAGGCATCACTGTTTACAAATAAAGGATGACCCAGAACTGAGAATTTACTTTCTATCTCATAGAGAATCATGAGTCTTTTGTAACTCTCTCCTCTTCGGCGGTGGAAGCGGAGTCCTTGAATATATTCAAAACAGAGGTCGATTGATTCTTGATAATGTTATAAATTCAATTCATTGTGCCCCTGAGTGTTAAATTTTTAAAAATAAATTTGTACCCAATTCATTTTTTTGCCAATTAAGGGGCAATTTAGCGTGGCCAATTCACCTACCCTGCACATCTTTGGGTTGTGGGAGCAAAACCCACGCAGACACGGGGAGAATGTGCAAACTCCACACGGACAGTGACCCAGAGCTGGGCTCGAACCTGGGACCTTGGCGCCATGAGGCAGCAGTGCTAACCACTGGCCCAACGTGCTGCCCCATGGGTGTTAAATTAGCCATCTGTGGAGATGGTAGCATTGGGGTACAGGATGTTCCAATGATTATTACATTGGCTTGTTATAATCCCAGCTGATGTTATGATTGGACCGAGCGAAACCATGGCTCAATAGACCGTAACTTTTATTTTTTGTTTATAGATGTGGATGAACAGCATCATGGGGCTGCCGATTAACTTTTAACAAAATAATAAAATATTTATAGGGCAGCACGGTGGCACAGTGGGTTTGCACTGCTGCCTCACGGCACCAAGGTCCCAGGTTCAATACCAGCTCTGGGTCACTGTCCGTGTGGAGTCTGCACATTCTCTCCGCGTTTGCGAGGGTTTCGCCCCCACAACCCAAAGATGTGCAGGGTAGGTGGATTGGCCACGCGAAATTGCCACTTAATTGGAAAAATTGAATTTGGAACTCTAAATTTATTTTAAAAATAATAAATAATAAAATATTTATTCAACAAGAAAAGATCAAGTATAATGTACAACTCCTTTCATCCCAGCTTTATCTTTACAGGTACACACACTATTCTAAGGATTACACTTACATTACAAAACATAGCTTATACTCTAATGTCCTCAGCAAGTACACAGTCCATGTAAACCAACAGATGAAACATGGCCAGACACACCACTCTCTGAAAACAAGCGAGAAATGCCACCCAGAGCAACGTCTCTGGATTTCTCATCAAATTCCTCCAGCTGCTTATCACACTGTGACCCAACTGGTCCCACTGGAATGCCGGCTTCCACACGAGGGTTTCCAATCACTTCTCTGAAAGTACACACTTTGAACCTCCCACACAACATTTTCTTTCAGATCACTTCACCAAGGATCCATATCCAGGATTTCAACCTCTCCTTTAAGTATTCCTCTGCCGCGGATTGCCGCAATCTCGTAGGTACCCAGCCCACAGAAAATAAGGTTTCATGAACTGTATTAAGGTGTCACCAATCTTAGGGTTACTTCAGATATCTGGCTTCTCACTAGCTAATTTCCACAGGTTTGCATCTTGCAGATCTGTTTTAACTGGGAGCCTCTCTCTCTGCTGTCTTTAATTTCAGTGAACAGTACCTAGTACAGATTCTGATTCTTTGTCCCTTTAATTTCAGTCATTCTGGGACTTCTCTTTTCATGCCCTGGTTTCAAGAACTATGTGTTCATTAGCTTCTGGGACTTGCTTTCTGCCCCTTCTCCATGCCTGTGCTGGCAGTGTCTGTGAGAGCTGTTTTCTTTTCTGATACCTGGTTCCAATTGAACCACCGGTACTTGTGCATTTCAATGTGAGCCCTTGGTTCCCAAGCAACAGCTCAGTTTTGAACTCCATAATTAGATTGGATTTGTTTACTGTCACATGTACCAAGGTACAGTGAAAAGTATTGTTCTGCATACACTCCAGACAGATCATTCCATACATGAACAAAAACATGGCATACATAAATACACAATGTAGTATTAGTGTTAGAATTACGTTTTAAAATGATAAGTATGATGATAAGAGGATGTGTATGAGAGAGTCCCTACACTCCGGCACCATCTTGCTGGGACCTATTTGCTTGTAATTTGCTTATAATTGTTTGCACATCATAATGCAAGCACAGTTTAAAGTGAAACAAAACCCCACAGGCATGCAGATACCTTTAAAAAAATAAATTTAGAGTACCCGATTCATTTTTTTCCAATTAAGGGGTAATTTAGCGTGGCCAATCCACGTAGCATGCACATTTTTGGGTTGTGGGGGCGAAGCCCACGCAAACACGGGGAGAATGTGCAAACTCCACACGGACAGTGACCCAGAGCCGGGATCAAACCTGGGACCTCGGCGCCGTGAGGCTGCAGTGCTAGCCACTAGGCCCCCGTGCTGCCCTTTCTTTCCTCCTTTGGGGTTACTTTGCTATCGATCTTTTGGGCAAAATACGCCAAAAAATGCCTCTTTGACTCTGGCTCGGAGGAGAGCCACCTGAGGTGCGCCGCTCAGCACATCACCATCTTCAACCACCCGAGCACCGCATGGAAAATAGCTCGAGAATCGCCTGGTGCTGGTGTAGCCAGTTAAAATGGCTAACTCCCGATTTAGAATGGCTAACCCCGATTTAAAATGGCGAACGGAAAAGGCTGATGGGAAAATCAGCCAACAGGACTAAAACAAGCAGCTGCAGGTAAACTGTATTCACCTCTGGGGAGGCCAGACAAGATCGATACCTGTAGCCATCAGCACAACAAAACACCAGCCATCTGAATACTAATGAGCAATCCCCGGGAACAATGTGCAACAATTTAGACACACAAAGCCAACCCAGACTCTTTGGTGCCAACAGGAGCCTACACAAAGGGAGGTGAATGATCACCCCAAGACCGCCCATCAATCAAGGAATCGCTCCAGCATTGGAGAATATCGAACCAAGTGATTGGGACAAAGTCCAATCACTTGGAACCAGGTACAGGGTGCGCCCCGAAAGGCGGGAAGCCCTTGGGGACTATAAGAATAGAGTCCAAGTTCAAATCGACCCTTCTGCCACCCTTCCGCACCCTTCTGCTAGCCTTCTGCATGCTTCAACAGCCGCTCAAATCGTAAGTCTTACTTCAACGCTCGCTACGAGATAGGCGCTCCTAGCTATCAATCTGTACCAGCTTCGAATCCCGCAGGCTCAGAACTCGAACGAAAGGCCATTCGTTTCCCTGACCTGGTGGGCCATTTCCAAGTTAAGTATTGGCCTGTTAGTTGTAGGAAGTAACTTAGACGTAGAATTTATGCATAAGTATTGATTACTATATATAATAAATGTGCGTTGATTTAACTCTTACTAAGTGATGTGTTGGATTATTGATCATTACTCGGACTTGAACCACGTGGCGGTATCAGAAGGATACCTGGTGACTCAAGAGCAAAGGTGATAGAACAGAGCAATTAAACTAAGGCTAAAGTTAGCAACAACATTGGGCCGTGGATGTGCAGGGCTCATGGCTCGCACCGGAAAACATGGCGCCAGCTGTGCTGGAATCCAAACCCCACCAGTCTCCCCAGCCCTAGTAGAAGCCCTGGCCAACCGCACGGATCCCGGAAAAGTGTGGCGGTACAGTCCGCAGCTGGCACGTGGCCCTCAGCATTGGGAACTCGGCCTATCGGTATCGGGGCCGGCCGATGATGCGCCAATGGCCTTGTGACTGCGCACGCCGCGTGTCCCGATGACGGCAGTTTGGAAGGGGCAGAGCATCGCGGACCGGCATCAATCCGTCGCCTGCCCTGATTCCGACGTCGGACTACGGAGAACCCAGCCCAAAGTTTCTGTGAGATTGGTTGACTCTCACTGGGACTGACATCTGGGTGATTTCTTGCGAAATCTATGGACTTGGTCTTGGTTGCATTTGTCATTTACTCTGTAGTGTGATGTGTTTGAGCACTGTTTCTCTGTTAATTCACATACTGGGCTGGATTCTCCATTATTGGGACTATGTCCCCCAAGCCAGTGGCAAAACAGGTGGAGTTTCACACCAGAAAACCTAGCATGAAAGGACCGCGAATTCTTAGCCCTGCAGGGGCTAGCAGGGACCCGTCGTAGATCTCGCAGCTTTTGCTGCAGATGCGGGCCCCCGCGCTTCTGGGTCGGAGGCCGCGCATGCGCATGTTGGCGGCCTCCAGCGGCCGCACTGTGCTCCATGGCGGACTCGGACCGCGGAGCTGGACCCAAAATATAAAACCCCCGATCGGTCAGCGCCCAATCCTCAACGCCCACACAAGCATTTACCGGTCGCCTATAAGGCACCCTCCGATCGGCCCGCCCCCGATCAGGGCAGCCGCGCGGACTGAGTCCACAGCCGCCACGCGAGTATCCCGACCGACTGGAGCACATTAGTTCCACGCCGTCGGGACTTCGGCCGGTCGAGGACGGAAAATGGCACTCCGCAGGCCTCTGGCAATGGCCCCAGGTAGGTCCCAGGCGGCGCGGCGTACTCCCCGAATACACCGCTTTTCGGGGCCCGCAGAATCGGAGAACCGGCGCCGGTCCCGATTCCTTGCGGGGAAAATGGATTCTCCACCCCCACGATTTTGGAGTGCGGAGAATCCAGACCTTTGTCAATGTTATTATCTTTCTGACCTTGTATATAAAAAAAAATTAAATTCAAAATCCCTGAGGTCTTACAGCTTTATTCACTTGGTAAGTGTCTTGAATCTCATCCTTTATCTATTATAAAGAAAACATCATTGGTCCCTAAATGCAAGTCACCCCACGGGTTGGCCAAGGATTGTAACAGTAAGTGATGGGGTGAAAGGTTATCGGGGTATGTGGGAATACGGGGTTGAGGTTAAAATCAGACTAGCTGTGTTCTTACTGAATGGTGGAGCAGCCTTGAGGGGCCGATTGGTCTACTCCAGCTCTAAATTCATATCTTTGTATGAATGCCCAACAACAGGTGTGCAGAGCTCATGGAGCTGATTTGTCACTGAGATTGACACAATCTGATCTGCTGCTCCTCTCCCTCCCACTGGCTCACCAGGCCAGACTGTCTCTTGTGGTTCCTCCTTGTCTGAGCCCTGAACCAGTTTTTCTCCTCATGCTCTCTCAAGGCTCACCTTATCCACAAAACTCACCTTCTGCTCCAACATCTCTATTTGTTTTATTTGTTCCTGGGGCGTGGGTGTTGCTGTCTGGAGCTGCATTTATTGCCCATCCCTATTTGCCCTTGGGGGGTGTGGAAGGGGGGGGGGTTGCAGTTAAGAGTCAACCACATTGCTGTGGATCAGGAATCACATATAGGCCAGACCGGGTAGGGGTGGCAGACTTCCTTCCCTAAAGGGAACCAGATGGGTTTTTACAACAGTTGACCAGGTTTCCTGGTCATCATTAGACTTTTAATACCAGATTTTTTTTCAATTCAAATTTCACCAACAACCGTGGTGGGATTTGAACCCGGGTCCTCGGATAATTACTCTGGGTCTTTGGATTGTTCGTCCAGTGACAATACCCGTATGCCGCCCCCTTCCCTACACCCACACCCTGCTGATCACCCGACATCTCCATGTTCACTGAGATTGTTCACATCTCTCTCTCTGAGGTACTGTCCCTCTGTCCTTCATATCTGCCGTCATCACCTCCACCTCAAAAAACAAGCCCTTGACCCCACCATCCTCACCAAACTCCTTGAACGTGTTGTCACGTTCCAAATCCCTGCCAATCTTACTGGAATCACACCAATTCTTCCTGTCATAACATTGAAACAGCTCTTCTCAAAGTTGGGACTCGTACTTTACCTTCTAATAAGAGTCGATCGTCCAGTTGATTGGAGGTGTCAAAAATACGATTTTATTGCTAATTATTCACTTAAATACACTTGAATAAAAACTGAATCAAAACTTAGAAAAAAAACATCAAACAACATATAAAAGGGTCGAAGACATGGCAAAAATCATAAAACATAAAGAAACCACTTTAACACAAACAAAGATAGATGATTCAAGAATTCAGTTACAAAGCCTCGACCATGAGGTCCTACTTTTAAGGAAATTCATAGCTCTGGTTTAACCCCTCATTTACTCTCATTGGTTTCTAATTCTCAGCTGAAACCTCCTGGTTTGTTCAAATTAATGTTTGTTACTTAGAGGATGATTTATTAATCAAACATTGGACATTACTTAAGATTGACTAGTGCCTATCAAAACTAGCTCAGCGTCTGCATGCACAGAGTTAGGAACATTACTGGATACGTTTTCCATGTTACACAGCTAAGCTGTAATTGATTAGTTGATACATTCCTAGTGCTGAATACACTGGAATACAATGGTTAATTTATTACGTGAAACACTGACTGGATTCCCGCAGTCAAGACACTTTAAATAATTTTCACCTCCCAACTACGTGCATTCAACTAGCACCAAAAATTATGACTATCATCTCGCTTTTCATCCTCGACTGGTTTGTAGCCTTTGACAAGCTCGACCACATCATTCTGCTCCAACACCTCTCCAGCTGGATGGGGCTGCTCTCTCCTGGTTCCATTCTTCTCCAACTCATCAGACTCTGAGAATCACATCTAATGTCTTCCCTTCCCACCCCCACAGTTACATCTGGTGTCCCCTCAGAAAACAGATTTGGCCTCTTATTTCTCACCAACATACAATACGTAAAACCGCCATACTCCCAGATGACCATCGGCTGCTTTCCTCTTTAAGAGGGAGTGCTGACTTGTGGTGATTTAACCTGAGGACCACCACACCTCAGGCAAGGTTGAGAAGGCGGGGTCTTCATGAATAACATCAGTCGGTACAGGAATTGAACCTGCGATGCTGGCCTTGCTCTGCATCACGAACTAGCTGTCTAGCCAAGTGAGCTAAACCATGTTATTGTCGACACCAAAGGATGACAATACTACAAAGATCAGGTAATTCCTGTCAAGCTAAAGCTCTGGGACCAGTGAGCTTGGTGTGTTTCACATTCGGCTCTGCGGCTGCAATCGATTTATAAACCTGCCCCCCCCCCCCCCCCCCCCGCGGACACTGACATTCCACAATTCCCGGGCAGTGGTTAGCACTACTGCCTCACTGTGCCAGGGACTCGGGTTCAATTTTGGCATTGGGTGACTGTGTGGAGTTTATACATCCTCCCTGTGTCTGCGTGGGTTTCCCCGGGTGCTCGGGTTTCCTCCCACAGTCCAAAGATGTGTAGGTTAGGTGGATTGGCCATGATAACCTGTCCCTTAGTGTCCAAAGGTTAGATGGGCTACGGGGATAGGGTAGGGAATTAGGCCTAGGTAGGGTGCTCTTTCGGAAAGTTGGTACAGATTCAATGGGCTGAATGGCTTCCTTCTGCACTGTAGGGATTCTATGAGTGATTGACGGCAGTACCGGTCAAATAGGAAGGCTAGAGAGTGGGACTGGAGGACCGAGCAGGATCTCAGAAGAGGGGCTTTGATGGACAGTCGGGTTTCCCCAGAATCTTGTAAAATTCTGCCCTTTGACAGAATCAGATGTATTAGTGAGATCTATGAATGATGAGGAGGTAAATCCTGTTTCTGACGATTCTCTTCTAGAATTTCTAAAATAGTGAACTGCAGCATGAAAATAAACAATAGTAAAATCCCATTGATGGGATGTAAATATTCAAAGGTTTCTGATTTTAAAAACGGGTTAAAGGGATATGGGGAAGAGGTAGGGAGGTGGATTTGAGACCAGGGAGAGATCAGCCATGATCTGACTGAATGGCAGAGGGGTTTGAGGGGCTGAATTGCCTCCTTCTGTTCCTAATTTCTATACCCAGTAATTAAACTCTTGACTCTAAATCAACAGAACTATGCCACAAGATTGCATTTTCCAACAAAAAAGTACAAACTTTATTGTATTTAAAAGAATTACACAAAACAGCAGTATTAACTTAACACTACAGATTATAACTATATATGTTATGCACTCAGTTTTAGTCCTTGCTTCCCCCAAGAATTATCCTTATCAGACAAATGAATCTTAAAGTTATGTAAGCCTTCAGGAGCTACCAATAAGTTTGCCATAGTCATCTAGAATTTACTTTCATTCTCCTCAGTTCCAGCGGCATGGTGACACAGTGGTTAGCACCGCTGCCTCACAGCACCAGGGACCTGAGTTTGATTCCGACCTTGGATGACGGTCTGTGTGGAGTTTGTACCTTCTCCCTGTTTCTGCGTGGGTTTCCTACAGGTGCTCCGGTTTCCTCCCACAGACCAAAAGTGTGAAGGTTAGGTGGATTAGCCATGATTAATGGGGGGATTACATGGATAGGGCAGGGGTAGAGTGCTCTTTCAGAGGGTCAGTGCAGACCAGATGGGCCGAATGACCTAATTCGGCACTATAGGGTCTCTATAACCCCCGAACAGGCGCCGGAATGTGGCAACTAGGGGCTTTTCACAGTAACTTCATTTGAAGCCTACTTGTGACAATAAGCGATTTTCATTTATTGATTCTATTCACTGGACAAGATGTTTTATTTAATATCTCTTGACTGTGGATGCCTCAATCCTTTGTTCTGGTTGTGTTCTCAATGCTTCCCAGCTAATTCTGTTGATTCATTTATTTGCCACAAGGCTCTTTGAGGACCAAAGAACAATACAGCGCAGGAACAGGCCCTTTGGCCCTCCAAAGCTGCCTAAACTAAAACCATCTGCACTTACGGAGTCCGTATCCATCCATTCCCACCCTATTCATATATTTGTTCAGATGTCCCTTAAATGCTGCTATCGCACCTAGACGGGGTATAGAGGATACAAGCGGTTGGTCTAGATATGACACGTGATTAGCGTAGGCTTGGAGGGCCGAAGAGCCTGTTCCCGGGCTGTATTGTTCTTGTACTGCTCCCACCACCTCCCCAGGCAGCACGTTCCATATATTTACTACCCTCCGTTTAAAACACCTGTCTCGTATATCTGTTCTAACCTTTCCCCGTGCACTTTAAACTGTGTCCCCTAGTACTTGACTCTCCTACCCTAGGAAAGAGCATCTGACTATCCACTCTGTCCATGCCATTCATAATCTTGTAGACGCCTATCAGGTCACCTCTTAACCTCCGTCGTTCCAGTGAGAACAGACAGAGTTTATCAAACCCCTCCTCATAGCTAATGCCCTCCATACCAGGCAACATCCCAGTAAACTGTTTCTGTACCCTCTCCAAAGCATCCACATGCTCCTGGTAGTGCGGCGACCAGAATTGTACACAATATTCCAAATGAGGCTTAAGGTCCTGTACAGCTGCAAAATGACTTGCCAACCTTTATATTCAATGCCCCGACCGATGAAGGCCAGCATGCCGTGTGCCTTCTTGCCCACCTGATCCATATGTGTTGCCACTTTCAGTGATTGGTGGACATGCACGCCCAGATCTCTCTGCCTCTCAGTACTCACAAGAGTTCTACCATTTAGATTCTTCCACCAGCTGCAATCTAGGAAATCTTTCAGCTAAATTTCCCTCATGAATTCAAAACTGACATGAAGATTTGCTCGTACCTGCATTCCAAGCTGTGAATTATGAAGTTAGCATTTCCTCTGCTTGCAGTGCAGGTCTAATAATCTGTCAGTTACTTGGCTACCTCCTCTTGCCGAGCTGCAAACTGCACACAGCGGTAGCCTTGTGGATAGCACAATTGCTTCACAGCTCCAGGGTCCCAGGTTCGATTCCGGCTTGGGTCACTGTCTGTGCGGAGTCTGCACATCCTCCCCGTGTGTGCGTGGGTTTCCTCCGGGTGCTCCGGTTTCCTCCCACAGTCCAAAGATGTGCAGGTTAGGTGGATTGGCCATGATAAATTGCCCTTAGTGTCCAAAATTGCCCTTAGTGTTGGGTGGGGTTACTGGGTTATGGGGATAGGGTGGCGGTGTTGACCTTGGGTAGGGTGCTCTTTCCAAGAGCCGGTGCAGACTCGATGGGCTGAATGGCCTCCTTCTGCACTGTAAATTCTATGTATCTATGTAAGCTACAACCACTAAAACCATCAGTTAACACCCAGTTAAATTGAAACCAAAGACTCTCCCTAAACTCCACCATCTCCAAGATAGCCTGAAACCAATGGCCTGTTCCAGGTAGAAATGCACATTAACTAATTTACTTCCAAAGCTATCCTTAATTCTGGGAAACCCTGCCAATAACTTATCCTTTCACTGTAATAACTGCAGAGGAAATGACTTCAGTCCTTTAGCTGAGTAACCCCAGTTTACCTGTCTTACAAGCTTTTAAATTCTGAAGTCAACTTAGCCCAATCATTCAAATGAAACAAACACCAAGCATCTTTGAATTACATTTACATCAGTACATGTTTCAAATTAGGTTTTCTTGCATTTTCAATTCATAATTTTAATTTCCTGAAATATAAGCTATAATCAACATATGAACAATGAACTAGATATTCACAACACTTTCACTGGCTGGAGTTAAATATCAGCAGAAACAAACCAAGTAGTTTCAATCAATCCTGGGTGTGATTACCAGCAGCAATAACAACAGAATCTAACCGCTGCAGACACTTATGCACCCGCTGATGGGCCAGTAGGTTAGATGACTGAGTGAATCCCTTCCCACATCCAGAACAGGTGAACGGTCTCTCTCCAGTGTGAGTGCGTTGGTGTGTCAGCAGTGTGAAAGACTTTGTGAATCTCTTCCCACACACAGAGCAGGTGAATGGTCTCTCTCCAGTGTGAACTCGCTGGTGTACATTGAGGTCAGAAGTCTGCCTGAAGCCCTTTCCACAAAAAGTGCAGCTGAATGGTTTCTCCTCTGTGTGAATTCGCTGGTGCTTCTGGAAGCTGGATGACCCAGTGAATCCCTTCCCGCACACAGAGCAGGTGAATGGCCTCTCCCCAGAGTGAACTCGCTGGTGTTCAATGAGGCTGGATGAACGCGTGAATCTCTTTCCACAGGAAGTGCAGCTGAATGGCTTCTCCTCAATGTGAGCTTGCTGGTGTGACCTAAGGCCGGATGACCAAGCAAATCCTTTCCCACACACAGAGCAGGTGAATGGCCTCTCTCCAGTGTGGACTCGCTGGTGCTCAATGAGGCTGGACGACTGCCTGAATCCCTTTCCACAGGAAGTGCAGCTGAATGGTTTGTCTTCAGAGTGGGTTTGCTGGTGTGCAGTCAGATGGGATGACTGCCTGAACCGCTTTCCACAGGAAATGCAGCTGAACGGCCTCTCCTCAGTGTGAATTTTCTGGTGTGACATGAGGCAGGTTGACTGAGTAAATCCCTTCCCACACACAGAGCAGGTGAATGGCTTCTCCCCAGTGTGACTGCGTCGGTGGATTTCCAACAGGGATGGGTAATAGAATCCTTTGCCACAGTCCTCACATTTCCAAGGTTTTTCCACAGTGCTGGCCCGAATGTGACTGCGCTGATGTATTTCCAGCTGGGATGGATAACTGAATCCTTTACCACAGTCCCCACATTTCCATGGTTTCTCCATGGTGCTGGTGTCCTTGTGTCTCGCCAACTTAGATCAGTTAAACCCTCATCTCCACACAAAACACATGTACAGTTTTTCCCCGCTGTGAATGGTGCAGTTTTTCCAGGATGTGTGACCAATTAAAGCTTTTTCCAGTCAGTGTACTGGAACACTTGCACTTCAATGTGTGTAGCAGTGCTTTTATAATGGAATAAAATCATACAAAGGTTGCAGTCACACTGAAGTTAGAAATCCTTCCTCGGAAACGGAACAGGCAAACCTTTTTCCTACTCCATTCAAAAGCTGATGATAATCAGGCGCTGATAAATCGAGCAACTCTGCCAGATCTTGACCTGATTTTGGGTCGAGCAAACATTCTCTTCTTAGACCCTGTGAAAGGAATTGACAAAAGTTATCACTGAAAGTGCAGGATAGACATTCAGATTGGACAATTCTAGTTTCTATGGAAATGTCTTCCTCTCGGGATGGCACGTTGGCGCACTGCTGACTCATGGCGCCGAGGACCCGGGTTTGCTCCCGGCTCTGGGTCACTTTCTGTATGGAGTTTGCACATTCTCCCCATGTTTGCGTGGATCTCACCTCCACGACCCAAAGATGTGCATGGTAGGTGGATTAGCTACGCTAAATTTCCTCTTAATTGGAAAAATCCCCTGCAGCTGTCAAGGCTCGTCCCACACATTCACCACCCACATCTCTTTTTTTCCCCTAAAATTTAAAGTACCCAATTCATTTTTTTAAATTAAGGGGCAATTTGGTGTGGCCAATCCACCTAGCCTGCACGTCTTTGGGTTGTGGGGGTAAAACCCACGCAAACACGGGGAGAATGTGCAAACTCCACACGGACAGTGACCCAGGGCCAGGATCGAACCTGGGACCTCGGATGTGAGGCAGCAGTGCTAGCCCACTGCGCCACCATGCTGCCCTCATCCACATCTCTTTGATGAAATCCATCCGCATATGTGAGGAAATCCAACACGGCAGCACGGTAGCATTGTGGACAGCACAATTGCTTCACAGCTCCAGGGTCCCAGGTTCGATTCCAGCTTGGGTCACTGTCTGTGCGGAGTCTGCACATTCTCCCCGTGTGTGTGCGTGGGTTTCCTCCGGGTGCTCCGGTTTCCTCCCACAGTCCAAAGATGTGCAGGTTAGGTGGATTGGCCGTGATAAATTGCCCTTAAGTGTCCAAAAATTGCCCTTAGTGTTGGGTGGGGTTACTGGGTTATGGGGATAGGGTGGAGGTGTTGACCTTGGGTAGGGTGCTCTTTCCAAGAGCCGGTGTAGACTCGGTGGGCCGAATGGCCTCCTTCGGCACTAAATTCTATGATATCTGTGAGGCAATCCAACCCCACTGCACAATCTCTCCCACGTATTTCCTCCACTCCCAGTTTTTCCCCCACTCCCAGTTTTCCCCCACCCTGGACTCTGGCTTGATTCAACCCTCTGGCACCCGTGTGCAGAGTGACAATGTGATCACTGAGGCAATCATTTGTTTTCTCTCCTGGTCACTGGGACCTTTAAGCCCCGCCCACTCTCTCTCACCAACATGGCCGCGTCAGCGCTCTTCTCTCCGCTGGAAGAAGATGGCGGCCGTTAACCTGGGCCTGTTGCCGGGAAAAGGTCCCGGAGCTGCAAATGTGGGAGTTTCAAATGTTTTTCGGTGTTTGCGGCCTATACCGATTGTTACTGAACCGCCTCCGCCCACCCGCCGGTTCCCTTCCTCCGGCTCCTCTTCCCGGTTGTCGGAGCGACAAACAAACCAGCACCGGCGCCGCGCATGCCCGAAGCGCACTGCTGAACTGCGCATGTGTAGAGGTCCCCTGGTTGGCGGACAGGGTGCATTCTGCGCCGCGGGGAACGCCGGGTAAAACCTCCGCCATTGAGAGTCACCATTAATTTATCATCCCTTATTCGTTGTTGCAACTCGGGACAGTCCTTGTTCGAATGGTGATATTCTCTATCTGCCCAGTTGTTCCATGAGTTTCGTAAGACTTCTCACTGAGTTCAGCCAATGAGGGAGATCCGGGCTCAACCCCCGCCCGATTGGTTGGAGGAGCAGACGCTCCCGCACGGTGCTCCAGTCCCGCCTCCTCTTCCTATTGGCCGCGAGCGTCCGTCAATCACTCCCCGGGGGTTTTGATGCGGAGCATGCGCACTGCGGCAGCTGGACATGGATTTTCGTGCACATGCGCGGTGTCAAAGAGTTTGGAGCATGCGCAGTGTCATTGGCCTCGGCGCTTGTTTGTCCCGGAGAAGCGGAGTCAGCGCGAGGCGGCGGTGGGAGGATTTGGAAACACTTTGTGGATCCGCAAACCCTTCACCATTGGTAGCTCCTGGTTTGCAGCTGAGGGGCTTCTCCCTCCCTCCCGGGAACAGGCCCAGGTTAACGGGCACCATCCTGCTTCAGACACTGGAGGATGGTTCACATCAGAGGATGGGGAGGGGGACAAGAAATAAGAGCTTACACTTTGCACTCAAATCAATGAGGACTCTCATCTCTGGCAAGGAAGGAAACCCTGGCAGGTGGGTGGAGAGGATTCACAAACACCCGCTGGAGGCCCCAAACCCTCAATAAGACCCATTGGTTTTATTGTCAGTCTGCAGACAGGAGCTGGAGAACTGAACCCAGGCAGAGGAGAGGGAGGGAGAAAACTGGGAGTGGAGGGAATAAATGGTGAGATGGGTTTGGATTTCAGCCCAGGGAGGAGGGAGAGTTTGTGGGACGGGGATTTACAGCTTTGGGGGAACAAGAGAGGAAAAAATGTTCCAGAGAAACTAGAATTGTCTGTTCAGATTTTCTACTTTGGACTTACGGATGATTTTTCTAAACTTTTGCAGGACACAAGACAGGATTAACAGGCTGAAATGAGACATCACACCAAGATCTGATTGAGCCACGTGATTCATCAGGACCTGAATATCATTGGTCTTTGAAAGTGGAAGGAGAAATGTTCGGCTGTTCCATCTGTGAGAAAAGATTTCAAACATCAGTGAGACTAGGAAAGAATTGAGACACAGACATCCTGACTTTTCGCAGTAGGTTAACTGGAACAAGGCTTAACCAGTCACACAGCCTGAAAAGATATTGCTCCATTTCCATCAGGGATACACCATACTTGTGTTCTGTGTGTGGACGAGGCTTCAATTGATCATCCAATCTGGAGGGACACAAGGATACCAGCATCATGGCAAAACCATGGAAATGCGGGGACTGTGGGAAGGGATTCAGTTACCCATCTGAATTGGAAACTCATCGTCGCACTCACACTGGGGAGAGGCCGTTCACCTGCTCCGTGTGTGGGAAGGGATTCACTCAGTCATCCAGCCTCTACACACACCAGCATGTTCATACTGGTGAGAGGCCGTTTACTTGTCTTGAGTGTGGGATGGGATTTAATGCTTTATCAACACTCCGGACTCATCATCAGGTTCACTCTGACCAGAGACCATTTAAATGTTCTGACTGTGAGAAGAGCTTCAAAAGCAGAAAAGATCTACTGATACACCAACGCACTCACACTGGAGAGAGACCATTCATATGCAAAGTGTGTGGGAAGGGATTCACTCAGTCCTCCCACCTCCTGACACACCAACTTGTTCACACTGATCAGAGACCGTTTAAATGTTCTGACTGTGAGAAGACCTTTAAAAGTAAAAAGGATCTACTGAACCATGAACGTACTCACACTGGGGAGAGGCCATTCACCTGCTCCATGTGTTCGAAGGGATTCACTTGTTCATCTCACCTTTTGGCACACCAATTTGTTCACACGGATCAGAGACCTTTTGATTGTTCACAGTGTGAGAAAAAATTTAAAAGCAAAAAGGATCTTCTGAAACACAAACACATTCACACAGGAGAGAGGCCGTTCACCTGCCCTCTCTGTGGGAAGGGATTCACTCGGTTAGCCCACCTTCTGAGACACCATCGGGTTCACACTGGGGAGAGGCCGTTCACCTGCTCTGTGTGTTGGCAAGAATTCATTGATTCATCCGACCTTCTGATACACCAGCGAGTTCACACTGGGGAGAGACCGTACGTTTGCTCCGTGTGTGGCAACAGATTTACCCAGTCATCCCACCTGACCACGCACCAACTTGTTCACACTGATCATAAACCTTTTCAATGTTCTGACTGCGAGAAGAGATTTAAAAGTAAACAGAAGCTGTTGGCACACCAACGGGTTCACACTGGGGAGAGGCCATTCAACTGCTTTGCCTGTGGCAAGGGATTCGCTCAGTCCAACAACCTGCTCAGACACCAGCAAGTTCACATGCGACAGCAGGGGTTGGATTCTTCTGTTATTGTTACTGTTAATCACATCCAGGATTGAATGGTTTATGGATGCCTGTTTCCAGTGGGGCTCCACAATTTTCCGGTATATATCAATAATTTTGACTTAAATGTGGGGGCGTGATCAAGAAATTTGCAGATGGTAAACAATTGTGCGTGTGTTTGACAAGAAAGGACACCATGGACTGCAGGATGATCCCAAAGGACTGGTCAGAATAATAGCAAATGGAATTCAATCCGGAGCAGTACGAGATGGGAAAGCAAAGAGACAAGGCAATAGAGAATAAACAATGATGCTGAGAATTATAGAGGAACGGAGAGACCTTGCAGTGCATATCCACAGATACCTGAAGGTAGATCAGGTGGTCAAGGAGATATCTGGTCTAACCCTAGAATAGAAGAGATGGGAGATTATGCTCAAACTATTTACAATGCTTTATAAAACAGTTCTGAAGAGGATCATTTAGATCCGAAACGTTAACTCTGTTTCTCTCCAAAGATGCTGTCAGACCTGCTGAGTTTATCCAGCATTTTCTGTCTATATTGATAAAACGCAGATTAAGAGAACAACAAGATTACTGAGCACAGTTCAGGTTTGGTCACCATATTAATCAATTAGAAAGTAAAACTCTGTCAATTAAGTGGTAGAAAGCTGCAGCCAGTTTGCTAATTTCTCACATAATTACAATCTGTTCAACTTTCATAACCAGAGAATGAAGAAGATAATGCTGGGGGGGGGCGTGGCATGGTGGCATAGTGGTTAGCACTGTGCCTCACAGCGCCAGGGACTTGGGTTCGATTCCAGCCTCGGGTGACTGTTTGTGTGCAATTTGCAATTTCTCCTCGTGTCTGCGTAGGTTTCCTCACAGAGTCCAAAGATGTGTAGGTTATATTTTTAAAAGTAGCCCCGAGGTTACTGGGAGGGGGCGGGGGAAGTAGACCTCTTTCGGAGGGTTGGTGCAGACCACAATGGGCTGAATGGCCTCATTCTGCACCATCGAGATTCTATTCTAAGGGACAATAACCCAGAAGAAGCCTGAATTTTTTTGGTAAATTAAAATCTGACATCTGTAGATAATACGTATAACATTTCAGTTGACTCATTGTAAAGTGACTTCAGCACAATGATCGCTGTTGAGTCTTTATTTATTTTAATCTGAAATTGAATTTGATTAAGTCAGTTAACTTGTAAATAAAAGCATGATAGGACATCTTAGTTCCATGTAGTGCTGATCCAGTTACATGTGGAAACACCAGGATGCTTCTCGTATGCTGGTCAATCACATGAGCAGGAAGTGGCATCAGCTGTAGCAGCAGGAAGTAAAGGGCAATGGTCAAGAGGTGTTTTTGTGACTGGAAGATTGTTTCCAGTGGGGTTCTGGATGGCTCAGTCTCAGGTCCATTGCATTTTGTGGCAAATATCAACAATTTAGATATTGTTATGGACACATGGTCAGCTCTCGTCAGTTGCTAAATATTGGACCAGAGCCGCAACTTTTTAAAGTTTTCAGACGGTGTAGAAAGATCAATTAGTTCCAGGAGAGATAACATAAGAAATAGGGCTTGGTTATTTTATAAAACAAACTTGTATTAATACAAAATAAAAACAATATTTAAACTTTTAAACTTCAACACTAACAATATCAGATTATATGTAGTTAACTTTAACACACAAATTCCCATTAAACACCACTTTAAATGAACATTTCACTTACACAGGCAGGCAAGGGTGATATTTGTATTTATGAAGCAATGTTTCTTCTGTTAGGGAAGGTCTTTCAGAACCCTTTTCCAAAGTCTGCCTCGGTGGAAACTTTATGACCTCTCTCGGTCACTTTCCAAAGCCTTCTCTCTGTACCTGTTCAAAACAGGATTCTCTCTCTGAGCTCCGCCCTGCCCCTCAAACAAAGGTTCTCTCCTGGTTCTCCAGACTTAAACCCACCATTGTAATCTTGGCTGTTTGATGTATAAAGGAGCAGAGCCATGCTATTGGTATGTAACCAACCTCCCATTGACAGATAAAGAAGCCATTAAATTCTGTAATGGCCTAATGGCTGGTTAGACAGGAGTGTCACAAAGGACAATGGATCTGGAATATCTGTGTATTCCCACGAATGAGTTTAAATCAAATTGGGACAATGTAACTCAGGCCTGATATGAATTCAACCCTCCGACTCTGTTTTTCCCCCCCTATGTCTGTTTAACCCCTAAATTGCCTGCTACATCATCAATCCCATTTCTGGATCCAATTGCCTAGTATCTCATTTTGTAACAATATAAACCTTTAACATAGGGAACATGATGAAGACATTTGCAACTTTGGGGTTTACAGTGAGGACGAAAGCTGTAGACTGCAGGAATATATCAGTAGATCGATCAGGTGGGTAGAAAATTAACAAATGGAGATGAATCTGGAATAGTGTGAGGTAATAAATATATTTGGGGAGGGTAAACAAAGCAAAGGGAAAGAATATTACTCGTATGTTAGTGCAAAGTGTAGAGGAACAGAAGAAAATTGGAGTGTATGTCCACAGATCCCTGGTAGCTAGATCAGGTGGTTAAGAAGGAATGCAGGATACTTCCTTTGATTAATGGTGTAAAGGTCCTTGTTTATTCCTTTATTTGCCCTTTTATTTTGCCGTTATCATTTCTGATCCATGTATGATTAATGGTGATGTGTCTAAGTCAAGCAGAAGAGAGGAGTGAGGAATGCAGAAATTACAGGAGAGAACAGTCTACTTGTTTGTACAGGAGGCCTCCGACTTTTTGGCACCAGAGAGAGAGAAGGGTGGGACTTGGTTTGATTAATTGGCTGATGGCCAATGAATTGGCCAAAATGCTGTACTCTGCCTGGTAACAGGTGGTGATTGGATCCTATCCCAATATAATGAGTTTCAGAGTCCCAAGGAGCTCAGTTTGACTCCTGGAAGCAGGAAAACCATTACAGGCTGCAGACAAAAACCAGGACCCACTCTCCAGAAAGCTTGTGAGTGCTGTATTTCTGAAACTACAGAGATCTGAATGAATCTATGCTAACAAAAACCCCCGAATTGAAAGCAAAGCTTGAAGAGGAGTGAGAGGTGCTGGAAACCACCATCTGAAACAAAGACTCTTTTTCCCTTTTACATATGATTTTTTTTACCCATTTCTTCTCCTCTGTGTTTGTCTGTCATGTGTGTTGGGGGCACGTTAAAGTGGGAAATTAGGAATTAGATCATAGTTAACCAGTTGTATTTTCTGCATATTTCATTGTAGTTCATGTGATAAATAAACAATAATTGTATTTAAACTCACAAACCTGGTGTCTGTAATTATTGGGTAGCCAAGGGACAAAAACTTTGTGCATGTTTTTGAAGAATTATTGGTTAATTCTTGTTGTGACTCTGGGTCAAGTGGGGCTGGAATTGACCGCACCAGCCCAGGATGTCGTAACAAACCAAGGCACAGAGTACAACAGCGAGTAGTTCCAGCATTTCCTGATGATATATGGTGGAAGATTTGAGATGCAAACTCTGTTTCTCTCCCTAAAACTGATGCCAGACCAGCTGAGTGTTTCAAATTTATTTGGCACAGAAAGAGACCATTTGGCCCATCGTGTCTGCACCAGCTTTCTGAATGATTAATTCACCCCTCATCCCAGTCTCCTGCCTTCTTTCTGTAACCCTGCACATTCTTCCTTTTGAAATAACAGTGATTCCCTTTTGAATGTTTCAACAACAAAGAAAAGTACAGCACAGGAACAGGCCCTTCAGCCCTCCAAGCCCGTGCCGGCCATGCTGCCCGTCTAAACTAAAATCTTCTACACTTCCTGGGTCAGTATCCCTCTATTCCCATCCTATTCATGTATTTGTCAAGATGCCCCTTTAAAACGTCACTATCGTCCCTGCTTCCACCACCTCCTCCGGCAGCGAGTTCCAGACACCCACTACCCTCTGTGTAAAAAACTTGCCTCGTACATCTCCTCTAAACCTTGCCCCTCGCACCTTAAACCTATGCCCCCTAGTAATTGACCCCTCTACCCTGGGGAAAAGCCTCTGACTATCCACTCTGTCTATGCCCCTCATAATTTTGTAGACCTCTATCAGGTCACCCCTCAACCTCCGCATTTCCAGTGAGAACAAACCAAGTTTATTCAACCGCTCCTCATAGCTAATGCCCTCCATACCAGGCAACATCCTGGTAAATCTCAATTGAACCTCTCTCCACCACACTCTCAGGCAGTGAAATCCAGACCTTAACCATTCCTCACATCACTTTTGCTTCTTTTACGAATTGTATTAAATCTGTGCCCTCTCATTATCAACCTTTTCCTGAGTGTGAACATTTTCTCCCTATCCACTCTATCCAGAGCCATCATGATGCTGAATACCTGGATCAAATCTCCTCTCAGCCCTCTTCTTTCTGAGGAAAACAGTCTGAACTTCTCCAATCTATCTTCACAAATAAAGTTCCTCATCCCAGATACCATTCTCATGAGTCTTTTATTCACTCTCTCCAATGCCATCACATCCTTCCTAAAGTGTGATGTCCATGACTTTCCAGAATTTTCTGTTTTTATTACAAGAGGGAGGAGGTTATGCGAGAGCTGAATAAATGCCAGTTAGACCACATCCAGAATATTGTGTAGAGTAAAATCGCCATAGTCCCGAATGACCAATGTAGCCACTTAAAATGGCCAACTCCCAATTCAAAATGGCGAACGGCAAAGGCTGATGGGAAAGTCAGCCAACAAGCTGAGGGCAGCACGGTAGCCTTGTGGACAGCACAATTGCTTCACAGCTCCAGGGTCCCAGGTTCGATTCCGGCTTGGGTCACTGTCTGTGCGGAGTCTGCACGTCCTCCCCGTGTGTGCGTGGGTTTCCTCCGGGTGCTCCGGTTTCCTCCCACAGTCCAAAGATATGCAGGTTAGGTGGATTGGCCATGCTAAATTGCCCTTAGTGTCCAAAATTGCCCTTAGTGTTGGGTGGGGTTACTGGGTTATGGGGATAGGGTGGAGGTGTTGACTTTGGGTAGGGTGCTCTTTCCAAGAGCCGGTGCAGACTCGATGGGCTGAATGGTCTCCTTCTGCACTGTAAATTCTATGATAATCTATGATAAGCCAGCAGCTGCAGGTTGGCTGTGTATTTACCTCTGGAAAGGCCAGACAATATCGATACCGGCAGCCATCAGCATAACAAAACAACAGCCATACTAATGAGCAATCCCCGGGAACAATGAGCAACATTTAGACACACAAAGCAAAACCAGACTCTTCGGCGCCAGCAGGAGCCTACACAAAAGGAGGTGAACGAGCACCTCAAGACCGCCCATCGATCAGGGAACCGCTCCAGCATTGGAGAAAATCGAACCAAGCGATTGGGACAAAGTCCAATCACTTGGGACCAGGTACAGGGTCCGCCCCGAAGGCGGGAAGCCCCTGGGGACTATAAGAATTGAGCCCCAAGTTCAAATCGCTCTCTTCTTCTCCACCTCTTCGCTCTCTTCACGCTCTTCTTCCTGCCCGGGTCACCCAGCAACAACGAACCAACATTGACCGTGACCGAAGAAGTGAAGATCGAAATCGTAAGTCTTAAATCAACGCTTGCTATGAGATAGGCGCTCCTAGCTACCAATCCGTACCAACTTCGAATCCCGCAGACTCAGAACCCGAACAAAAGGCCATTTGTTTCCCTGACCTGGTGGGCCAGTCCAAAGTTAAGTATAGGCCTGTTAGTTGTAGAAGTAGCTTAGACATAGAATTTGTGCATGAGTAGCGATTACTGTGTATAATAAATGTGCTTTGATTTAACTCTTACTAAGCGGTGTATTGGATTATTGATCATTACTTGAACTTGAACCTCGTGGCGGTATCAGAAAGATACCTGGCGATTCGAGAGCAAAGGTAATAAAACAGAGCAATTGAACTAAGGCAAAGTTAGCAACACCATAGGCTGCTTTCCCCTTTGAGGGAGAGAGCTGACTAGTGGTGAATTAACCTGAGGATCATCACTCCTCAGGCAAGGGCCAAGGTTGAGAAGGCGGGGCCTTCGTGAATAACCTCAGCCGGTACGGGAATTGAACCCATGCTGTTAACCTCACTCTGCATCACAAACCAGTTGTCCAGCCAATTGAGCTAAAACGACCCCGGTACAGTCCTGGTCACCACATTACAGGAAGGGTGTGTTCACACCAGATCAGGTACAGAGGAGATTTACTAGGAATGTAGAGTTTCAACTATGATGAAAGATTGGAGAGATTGAGGCTGTTTCTGTGAAATAGAGGAGGCTGAAGGGACATCTGACCGAGGTGTATAAAATTATGAGGGGCATGGACAGAGTGGATAGGAAGGATCTATTCCCTTAGGTAGATTATAACCAGAGGGAGTAGATGTCAAGTAATTGAAGGATTAGTGGGGTTAGAGGAATAATGCTATGGTGGCACAGTGGTTAGCACTATTGCCTCACAGCGCCAGGGACCCGTGTTTGATTCTGACCTCAGGTGACTGCCTGTGTGGAGTTTACACATCCCGTGTCTGCGTGGGTTTCCTCCGGATGCTCCGGTTTCCTCCCATAGTGCAGGATAGGTGGGTTTGCCGTGATCAAATTGCCCCTTAATGTCCAAAGGTTAGGTAGGGTTTCAGGGTTAGGGCGGGTGATCTTTTGAAGGTTCAGTGCAGACTCGATGGTCCGCATGGCCTCCTTCGGCACTATAGGAATTCTATGATTCTTTCACCTGGAGAGTGGTGGAGATCTGGAATTCATTGTATGCAAGGGCAGGAGAGGCAGAAACCCTCATCTCCTTAAAAAAAAGGCACTTGAGATGCTGGAACACACGGAGCGACCGATCAAGAGCTGGAAAGTAGGATTAGGCTGGACAACTCTTTTCCAGATGGCACAACACGATGTACTGAATGGTCTCCTGCTGTTCAGTAAATGTTCTAAGTTTCAGCTCTGGCAGTTGGGGTTTCTTTCTGCTGATGTTAATAACACGTCAAACTAGGCCGTAGTGTAATATTCTGGATCAATGTAAAATCAGCTTTGAATTAAACAGATCGATGTAGATTTTTGTCTTTCCCATATATCAGTGACACAACTGATCTCAGACACACTAATCCGCGAGTGACTTCATAAATTCCTTTCCTAACAGCACTGTGGGTGTACTTCCAACTCATCTTTCGGATACCGGACCAGACCTCAGAGATACAGGTCAAGAACCTCCAATAATTTTGAAATTTGTAGAACTGCAAGGAAAGGAGTGATGACTCTGACCAACGGGTATCTTTTATGATAAAACTTTAATTCAAACACAGATTTAACCACATTAAGATCAAAGAAATAGCTTTCCAATTATCAAACAGTTCTTAAATAAAAGGCAAAACTTTAATTTACCATCTACACCTGCCACTAATTCCAATTAAGCAACCCAGTACAGTTCAAATGCCACTTATAAATAAAGTTAGCAATCAGGATTACGTGCTTATCTGTGCAGACACTTGGAGAGAGAGACCCTTTTCAGGAACTTCCTGAAAATCCTTCTGTCTTGTCAGACTCTTTTTCTCAACATCTGCCTTTGGCAAAACTGCAAAATACTGACTGACCTGGCTCCCCCCATTAATCACATTATCTGTATCCCACTAAGACGTCCCATCACCTGTTCAGCTGGGACTAAACACAACCCCTCATAATTTATCAATTTTCCAGGGAATGTCCAGCAATCAAAATCAATATCCCATTAGCCTGAACATACCACTCTGCCATTTTCCAGTTAGGCCTCGGAGAGGGAAGCCAATCTGGGGATATTATCTTTTCTTCTTGCCAGAGATGGCTTTCATTATCTGGGCATCCGGGAGGCCCATGATTGTCCATCACTCCACAGATTAAATTATGCTGGTCTGGTGAGCAGAGTGAGATCCGACTTGCAGAAGTGGGATAACCTCCCTCAGTCCTTGGCGGGCAGGATGCAGACTCTCCTCCCAAGGTTTTTATTTATTTTCCAGTGTCTCCCTATTTTTGTTCCTAAATCTTTTTTTGACAGGATTAAGAAGTTAGTGGCCTCCTTCATTTGGGCGGGGAAGACCCCAAGAATCCATAGGGCTTTCCTACGGAGGGACCGGCAGTCAGGGGGTCTAGCATTATCTAAGTTGCCCTTTTACTATTGGGTGGCCAACATTGATAAGAGTGGATGGGGGGAGCCGGGCTCTATATGGGGACAGATGAAGGTGAGCTCTTGTAGAGGCTCTAGTTTAAGGTCTTTGGCAATGGCCTCTCTCCCTTTCTCTCCCGTGAGGTGCTCTTCGAACCCGGTGGTGGTGTCCATTCTCAGGATATGGAGGCAATTTAGGCAGTATTATAAATTGGGCTCCATATCATTGCTGGCCCCATCAGTAACACCAAGTCCAGATGCAACGTTCAACGTGTGGGAGGGAAGGGGCTTTGGGAGTTTTGGGGATGTTTGTGGAGGAATGGTTTGTTAGTTTGGAGGAGCTCTCAATGAAGTTTCAACTTTCCAGGACGGACTCGTTCCATTAGCTCCAAATATGTGGTTTTGTCCGAAAGACTTTTCTGACATATCCCTTGGCTCCGCAACCCTCCTTGTCGAAAAGAATCCTATCGCTAGCAGGGTCTCGTGGTGGGTGGGGAGGCATTTCAGGTATCTATGGGCAAATCCTGTCTATGGAGGTAGCCCCACTGGATGGGGTGCGAGAAAAATGGGAGGGGAACTCGGATCTACTTTAGATGAGGATGTTTGGCGTGAGGCCCTTTGCAGGGTAAACTCCACAACCTGTGCACAAACTCAGTCAAATTCAGCTCAAGGTGGTACATAGGGCTCATCTTTTTGATACATAAAGTTTAGAGTACCCAATTAATTTTTTCCAATGGAGGGGCAATTTAGTGTGGCCAATCCACCTACCCAGCACATCTTTGGGTTGTGGGGGCGAAACCCACGCAGACACGGGAAGAATGTGCAAACTCCACACGGACAGTGACCTAGAGCCGGGATCGAACCTGGGACCATGGTGCCGTGAGGCAGCAGTGCTAACCACTGCACCACCGTGCTGCCCCCTTAGGGCTCATCTAACTAAGGCCAGGATGAGTGGTTTTCTTTTCGGGAGTGGAGAACAGGTGTGAGTGGTGTTCCCGAGGGCCGGCTAGCCACACTTATATGTTCTGGTCATGTCCCCAGATGATAAGTTTTTGGGTCTCCTTCTTTAGCACCGTGTCAGCAATTCCTAACATTGATCTGGAGCCCTGTCTTTTGGTGGCCATTTTCGGGGTATTGGACTTGCCAGAGGTGAAGGTGGATGTCCACGTCATTGTCTTATTGATAGCTGAGAGGCGGGTTCTGCTGGGATGGAGATCTCCTACTCCGCCCAGTGCCTCGCCCTGGTTGGGTGATTTCATGGAATTTTTACATCTGGAGAAGGGCAAGTACACTGCCAGGGGGTTGATTGAGGGGTCCTACCCGAGGTGGCAGCCATTCATTTCCTACTTTAAAGAACTAGTCATCGTCATCTGTTGGGGTGTGGCGGAGGGGGGGGGGGGGGGGGGGGCTAGTTCTTATTGTTGGGGAAAGGGTGTTTCTTTCTTGGGTGGATTTATATGGTTGGTTTAAGACATGCTGTGGTGGGGCTATAAAACCCAGGCCAGTGTATAACTAATGTAAACATAGATGTGGTCTGGCATAAAATAAGAAGACTTGAAAGTCTGAATGCGAGCGAATGAGAGTCTTTGCAGGTAATTAAGTCTTTACAGCTCCAGAAGGAGCGACTGATAATCACAGGTTAAAGAGGTATGAATTGTCTCAAGCGAGGACAATTGGTAGGACTTTGCAAACCCAGGCCAGATGGTGGGGGGTGACTGTAATGAGACATGAATCCAAGGTCCTGGTTGAGGCCGTACTCATGCTTGCGGAACTTGGCGAGAAGTTTCTGCTCGGCAATTCTGCATTGTTGCGCGTCCTGAAGGCCGGATTCATGTCTCATTACGTTCACCCCCCCTCCCCCGCCCCCCCCCTCCCCCTATCTGGCCTGGGCTTGTGAAATCCTACTAACTGTCCTAGCTTGAGACAATTCACACATCTTGAACCTGTGATTATCCCTCCCTCCAGTCGCTCCGTCTGGATCTGTAAAGACTTTATTCCTGCAAAGACTCGCATTCAAAGTATCGTCTTGCATCATTGACTTTGTTTATATATGTGGCTGTGGAACCCACCTCTTCACTCACCTGAGGAAGGAACTGTGCTCCGAAAGCTAGTGATTCTAAACAAACCTGTTGGACTTCAACCTGGTGTTGTAAGACTTCTTACTGTCTTACACCCCAGTCCCAACGCCGCCATCTCCAGATCATGGTGTAAATTAAACAGAGAAATTACTAATTCATATAAACTTAAAAGGTCCAAGTTTATTATCAGCAGAGACATGTTGCTCGAGGGCACAGTGGTTGTCTCACAGCATCAGGACCTAGGTTCAATTTTGGCCTTTGGTGACTGTGGAGTTTGCACGTTTCTCCCTGTGTCTGTGCGAGTTTCCTCCGGGTGCTCCGGTTCACTCCCACATTCGAAAAATGTGCAGGTGGATTGGCCATGCTAAATTGCCTCTTAGCGTCGAAACAAAATAATAATAATCGTTATTATTGTCACAAATGGGCTTACATTAACACTGCAATGAAGTTACTGTGAAAATCCCCTAGTCGCCACATTCCGGGAGAATTCAGAATGTCCAATTGACCTAACAGCACATCTTTCGGGACTTGTGGGAGGAAACCGGAGCACCCGGAGGAAACCCACGCACACACGGGGAGAATGTGCAGACTCCGCACAGACAGTGACCCAAGCCGGAAATCGAACCTGGGACCCTGTGAAGCATCAGTGCTGTCCACTGTGTTACTGTGCCACCCGTATGCAGGTTAGGTGGGGGATTGGGCTTAGGTGGAGTGCTCTTTTGGAGGGTCGGTGCAGACTCGATGAGCCAAATGGCTCCCTTCTGCACTGTAGGAATTGTATGATAAAAATGTTTGCAGATTATCTTAAATCTGTCCATGCTCTGCTTCTTGCGGGTTGGAACAGTTTCTCCCCAACCACTCTATGGGATCTCTTATTTAATCTTCTAATAAGAGTCGATAGCCCGGTTGATTGGAGGTGTCCAAAATACAACTTTATTGCTAATTATTCACTTGAATAAGAACGGAATCAAAACGTAGAAATGAAATATAAACAACACGTACAAGGGTCATGGTTAAACAAAAAGCATTAAACATAAAACCATAAAGAAATCACAAATCGATAATTCAAAAATTTAGGAAGGCAGAAATTCAGGAACAAAACCTCGCCCACGAGGTCCTACTTTTAAGAGAATCCTTTTCTATGGTATAATCCCTCATTTACTCTCATTGGCTTCTAATTCTCAGCTGAGACCTGATTTGTTCAAGATGTTTGTTACTTACAGCATGATTTATTAATCAACCATTGGCCATTACTTAAGATTTACTGTTGTCAGGGCAGCACAGTGGCGCAGTGGGTTAGCCCTGCTGCCTCACGGCGCCGAGGTCCCAGGTTCGATCCCGGCTCTGGGTCACTGTCCGTGTGGAGTTTGCACATTCTCCCCGTTTTTGCGTGGGTTTCGCCCCCACAACCCAAAGATGTGCAGGTTAGGTGGATTGAACACGCTAAATTGCCCTTAATTGGACTTGGGAGTCCTAGTACAGGATTCTCTAAAGGTAAACTTGCAGGTTGAGTCCGTAATTAAGAAAGCAAATGTAATGTTGTCATTTATCTCAAGAGGCTTGGAATATAAAAGCAGGGATGTACTTCTGAAGCTTCATAAAGCACTAGTTTTGCCCCATTTAGAATACTGTGGGCAATTTTGGGCCCCACACCTCAGGAAGGACATACTGGCACTGGAGCGGGTCCAGTGGAGATTCACACGGATGATCCCAGGAATGGTAGGCTTAACATACGATGAACGTCTGAGGATCCTGGGATTATATTCATTGGCGTTTAGGAGGTTGAGGGGAGATCCAATAGGAACTTACAAGATAATGAATGGCTTAGATAGGGTAGACGTAGGGAAGTTGTTTCCATTAGCAGGGGAGACTAGGACCCGGGGGCACAGCCTTAGAATAAAAGGGAGTCACTGAGGAGAAATTTCTTCAGCCAGAGAGTGGTGGGTCTGTGGAATTCATTGCCACAGAGGGCGGTGGAGGCCGGGACGTTGTGTGTCTTTAAGACAGAAGTTGATAAATTCTTGATTTATCGAGGAATTAAGGGCTATGGAGAGAGAGCGGGTAAATGGAGTTGAAATCAGCCATGATTGAATGGTGGAGTGGACTCGATGGGCCGAATGGCCTTACTTCCGCTCTTATGTCTTATGGTCTTAATTGGAAAAAATTAATTGGGCACACTAAATTTATTCAAAAAAAAGATTTACTGATGCCTAGCAAAGTTAGTCCAGGGCAGCCTCATAAGTATAAGTTTCCAACGCCACTGCTGGACAGACCTTAATGTAACTAATTAATTGATGTATTTTTATTATCAAGTGCACTGAATGCAATAGTCTTTTCATTTGATGAAACATTCCCTGATACATAAGTGAGTCATTGGTTGAAACAATGTCTGTATTTCTGCAGACATGACCCTAAAGTTCAATCGTTTATTCATTGTCTGAAATAATGACTATCTTTTAGCAGCCATGGCCTTTTGAATAATTCTATTTGATAGCGATGTACTCAATCAGTACCTAAAGACGTCAAATAAAACAATAACCTATCACACGGGCAGGTTGTTTCCACTGGCGGGTGAAAGAACTAGGGGGCATAGCCTCAAAATAAGGGGAAGTAGATTTAGGACTGAGTTTAGGAGGAACTTCTTCACCCAAAGGGCTGTGAATCTATGGAATTCCTTGCCCAGTGAAGCAGTTGAGGCTCCTTCATTAAATGTTTTTAAGATAAAGATAGATCGTTTTTTGAAGAATAAAAGGGATTAAGGGTTATGGTGTTCGGGCCGGAGGTGGAGCTGAGTCCACAAAAGATCAGCCATGATCTCATTGAATGGTGGAGCAGGCTCGAGGGGCCAGATGGCCTACTCCTGCTCCTAGTTCTTATGTTCATGACTTCAAATGAATTTCACCTTCATCACCTAACATTTCTCCCAGATGGTCTCTCCGATGAGGTGCAGTTTCATTGTGTCATTGCTGATGTACTTGTCCCGCTCCAACAAGGGGATTAGATCTTTAATCTCGGCGTTCCCCGAGTGTGGGACCTCAAGGGTCTTCACATCACCCACAAACCACACACTATTGTCACATCGATAAAGCAGAATGCTCAGTTTGTGAGAATGTGTTTTGCCAGCCGGATCACAGTTGTTCACCGAGACAGAGAGAGTTGAAAAGTCATTGTCTTGACAAACCTCATCAAAACCCATGCGATAGAGATAATTGTTCCTTAGCCGCTTGGTTGAGATACTTTGACCTTTTGGGAAAAAGGTAACATGCCATTGAGTCGTCAGTTTGAAATGGGTGGTTGAGAACGGTGTCGCCATCGAAATTTTACTCATTTGCTGATATCCTGTGATGTCCCAGAGGTGGCTAAAACGTCCTGACGTATATAGTCTCATGGTAAATGGGATGGTGGTGATATCATGGCGTTGGCTGATGGCATCCATGGGCAAAAGATGCACTTGGTAGACCAGCAAGCCCTCCCGGTGCAGGTAGGTAGAGATTGCCTCGGATCGGCACCCTGGGGCTTGGAGATCAAACAGTTTCTCTGTGGGCATCATAGGGTAGTGAATGTGTTGCAGCATTTCCTCAGTATGGGCAGGATGCCAACTCACCAGGGCTTGGAAAAGGACCACTTCATCTTCCACCACCAGGTCAGATCTTTGGAGGAGAGCAGAGAGTTGGTGAGGTTCCATCGATGTCCAGTCTGGGGACTTTATGATGGTGCCAGTGTTCCAGGTGATAAGCCGGAGGCATTTCTCTTCCAGTTGGGTCAGGCCAGTCAGCTTGGCATATCTCTGCCATGTGATGGCGCGGTTGGAGGAGCCCGTGGCAGCCACATTGGTCAACATCAACTACTGGCAGCTTTCTCTCAGCTCCTGGACCTTGTACTTTTCTGACAGAAGGTGAAGGGGAAGCACATTCACGGTGCTGAGGGTGACACTCCCATTCTAGAGATACCTCAGGAAATGCTGGAAGTGATCCAGGCACTCCTCTTCCTCAGTGAGGTGGACAGTCTGGTCTTTAACATCCGACCAAAGCTCAGGGTCCTGAAGACGTCGCTGGTCTGGTGATCGAGACTCTCCAATGGCCCAGTGACATCCATCATCTGTCAGTGAAGTTCAACAATAACTAAATAGGGGGAAGGGGAAAATGAGCCGGGATAATGGATACCAATGGAGAGCAGAATGTGACTAATGGATCCCCTCATCCCAGCTTTCAGCCAGGGATCTGTACTGGGGTTTCAGATTGGATTGGATTTGTTTATTGTCACGTGTACCGATGTACAGTGAAAAGTATTTTTCTGCGTGCAGCTCAAACAGATAATTTAGTACATGAAAAGAAAATATGTAATAGGGCAACACAAGTACACAATGTAAATACATAGACATCAGCATCGGGTGAAGTGTACAGGGGCGTAGTATTAATCAGATCAGTCCATAAGAGGGTCATCTAGGAGTCTGGTAACAGCGGGGACATTTTTGAATTTGTTAGTGCGTGTTAAGACTTTTGTATCTCCTGCCCGTTGGAAGAAGTTGGAAGAGCGAGTAAGCTGGGTCGGAGGGGTCTTTGATCATACTGCCCGCTTTCCCCAGGCAGCGGGAGGTGTAGATAGAGTCAATGCATGGGAGGTGGGTTCATGTGATGAACTGGGCGGTGTTCACGACTCTCTGAAGTTTCTTGCGGTCTTGGGCCGAGCAGTTGCCATACCAGGCTGTGATGCAGCCAGATAGAACAAAGAACAAAGAAAATTACAGCACAGGAACAGGCTCTTCGACCCTCCCAGCCTGCGCCGATCCAGATCCTTTATCTAAACCTGTCACCTATTTTCCAAGGGTCTACTTCCCTCTGTTCCCCGCCCGTTCATATATCTGTCTAGATGCATCTTAAATGATGCTATTGTGCCCACCTCTACCACCTCCGCTAGCAAAGCGTTCCAGGCACCCACCACCCTGTGCGTAAAAAGCTTTCCACGCACATCTCCCTTAAACTTTCCCCCTCTCACCTTGAAATCGTGACCCCCTTGTAATTGACACCCCCACTCTTGGAAAAAGCTTGTTGCTATCCACCCTGTCCATACCTCTCATAGTTTTGTAGACCTCAATCAGGTCCCCCCTCAACCTCCGTCTTTCCAACGAAAACAATCCTAATCTACTCAACCTTTCTTCATAGCTAGCACCCTTCATACCAGGCAACATCCTGGTGAACCTCCTCTGCACCCTCTCTAAAGCATCCACATCCTTCTGGTAATGTGGCGACCAGAACTGCATGCAGTATTCCAAATGTGGCCTAACCAATGCTAACTGTAATATGACCTGCCGACTCTTGTACTCAATACCCCGTCTGATGAAGGCAAGCATGCCGTATGCCTTCTTGACCACTCTATCGACCTGCGTTGCCACCTTCAGGGTGGACCTGAACTCCCAGATCTCTCTGTACATCAATTTTCCCCAGGACTCTTCCATTGACCATATAGTCCACTCTTGAATTAGATCTTCCAAAATGCATCACCTCGCATTTGCCTGGATTGAACTCCATCTGCCATTTCTCTGCCAAACTCTCCAATCTATTTATATTTTGCTGTATTCTCTGACAGTCCTCCTTGCTATCTGCAACTCCACCAATCTTAGTATCATCTGCAAACTTGCTAATCAGGCCACCTGTACCTTCGTCCAGATCATTTATGTATATCACAAACAACAGTGGTCCGAGCACGGATCCCTGTGGAACACCACTAGGCACCTTTCTCCATTTTGAGACACTCCCTTCTACCACTACTCTCTGCCTCCTGTTGCCCAGCCAGTTCTTTATCCATCTAGCTAGTACACCCTGAACCCCATACGACTTCACTTTTTCCATCAACCTGCCATGGGAAACTTTATCAAACGCCTTAATGAAGTCCATGTATATGACATCTACAGCCCTTCCCTCATCAATTAACGTTGTCACTTCCTCAAAGAATTCTATTAGGTTTGTAAGACATGACCGTCCCTGCACAAAACCATGCTGCCTATCACTGATAAGTCTATTTTCTTCCAAATGTGAATAGATCCTATCCCTCAGTATCTTCTCCAACAGTTTGCCTACCACTGACGTCAAGCTCACAGGTCTATGATTCCCTGGATTATCCCTTCTACCCTCCTTAAACAAAGGGACAACATTAGCAATTCTCCAGTCCTCCGGGACCTCACCCGTGCTCAAGGATGCTGCAAAGATATCTGTTAAGGCCCCAGCTATTTCTTCCCTCGCTTCCCCCAGTAACCTGGGATAGATCCCATCCGGACCTGGAGACTTGTCCACCTTAATGCCTTTTAGAATACCCAAAACGTCCCCCTTCCTTATGCCGACTTGACCTAGAGTATTTAAACATCCATCCTTAGCCTCAACATCCGTTATGTCCCTCTCCTTGGTGAATACCGATGCAAAGTACTCATTAAGAATCTCACCCATTTCCTCTGACTCCACACATAAATTCCCTCTTTTGTCTTTGAGTGGGCCAATCCTTTCTCTAGTTACCCTCTTGCTCCTTATATATGAATAAAAGGCTTTGGGATTTTCCTTAACCCTGTTAGCCAAAGATATTTCATGACCCCTTTTAGCCCTCTTTATTGCGCGTTTGAGATTTGTCCTACTTTCCCGATATTCCTCCAAAGCTTCATCAGATTTAAGTCGCCTAAGCTTCCTTTTTCATCTTAGCTAGTCTCACAATTCCACGTGTCATCCATGGTTCCCTAATCTTGCCATTTCTATCCCTCATTTTCACAAGGACATGTCTGTCCTGCACTCTAATCAACCTTTCCTTAAAAGACTCCCACATTTCAAATGTGGATTTACCCTTAAAGAGCTGCTCCCAATCCACATTCCCTAGCTCCTGCCAAATTTTGTTATACTTGGCCTTTCCCCAATTTAGCACTCTTCCTTTAGGACCACTCTCGTCTTTGTCCATGAGTATTCTAAAACTTACGGAATTGTGATCGCTATTCCCAAAGTAATCACTGACTGAAACTTCAACCACCTGGCCGGGATCATTCCCCAATACCAGGTCCAGTATGGCCCCTTCCCGAGTTGGACTATTTACATACTGCTCTAAAAAAACTCTGCTGGATGCTCCTTACAAATTCTGCTCCATCTACGCCTCCAACACTACATGAGTCCCATTCAATGCTGGGGAAGTTAAAATCTCCCATCATGACCACCCTATTGCTCCTACATTTTTCTATAATCTGGCTACATATTTGTACCTCTACTTCACGCTCGCTTTTGGGAGGCCTGTAGTAAAGTCCCAACAATGTTACTGCACCCTTCCTGCTTTCTATGGTGCATCTGTAAAAATTGGTAAGAGTCAATGTGAACATGCCAAATTTACTTAGTATCCTGAGGAAGTATAGGCGCTGTTGTGCTTTGTTGATTGTAGAGTCATCGTGGGTGGACCAGGACAGATTTTTGGTGATGTGCACACCTAGGAATTTGAAGCTGTCAACCATCTCCACCTCGGCCCCGTTGATGCAGACAGGGGTGTGCACAATACTTTGCTTCCTCAAGTCAAAGACCAGCTCTTTAGTTTTGCTGGCATTAAGGGAGAGATTGTTGCCAATACACACTCCACTAGATTCTCTATCTCCCTCCTCAGGAGGGAGTTTGAGATCCGGCCCACTACGGTTGTGTCGTCAGCAAACTTGTAGATGGAGTTGGAGTCAAATTTTGCCACAGTCATGGGTGTGTACAGGGAGTAGAGTAGGGAGCTAAGTACGCAGTCTTGCAGGGCCCTGGTATTGAGGACCATCGTGGAGGAGGTGTTGTTGTTCATCCTTACTGATTATGGTTAATGGGTCAGAACGTCGAGGATCCAGTTGCAGAGTGAGGCACCAAGTCCTAGGTTTTGAAGCTTTGGTATGAGCTTGGTGTTGGATTATGGTGTTGAAGGTGGAGCTGTAGTCAATAAATAGGAGTCTGACGTAGGAGTCCTTGTTGTCGAGATGCTCCAGGGATGAGTGTAGGGCCTGGGAGATGGAGTCTGCTGTGAACTGGTTGTGGTGCTTTGCGAATTGCAGTGGATCTAGGCGTTCTGGGAGTGTGGAGATGATGTGCCTCATGACTATTTATTAACAAGTTGGGTGAAAGACTAAACGAGCCGTAGAGTTAGGTTTTCTGATGACACTAAGAGGTGGTAAAATAAATAATCTAGATGGGGTCAGAAGATTGAAGAAAGTTACAAAGGGGCACTGCGACAGGTTAAGTGATTGGACCAAACTTTAGGAGACGGAACTCCAATCTGAATGGTGGGAAGCTTGGAGTGGTTGAGCAGAAAAATGTAAGGATTCAAATCTACTTAACAGACAGAAAAATAACTTGAAAGATGACGTATTATTGGCCTTTACCTGGAGGCAGCTGGAATACAAATGGTTTTACCTTGTGCTTCGGTAATAGAGGTCAGAGTTTTATGTTGCTCGGATGGGCGGCTGCCTGGAAGTGTTTACAATTGTGTTTGAATATGCTGCTTATAAACACACTGAATAGTTACCCTATCGCTATTTATTTTTCACAGGTCAGCAGCTCCGTGCGAAAGCTCTGCAGCGGTTGTTCTCCCTGAGGGAGCACATGCGAAGTGCCAGCCCTCTCCCTCAGTACCCACCCTCACCGGCAGCGCATTCGGCTGCCCATTAGTTGGCCAGGTCGCTTCTGGAAGTGTGTTTTGTGCCTGACCCATAAAAAAAATCTGGTCCCGCTCCCTCTGGCGGACTCCTTAAAAAATTGACTCATGGAGTGTGGTCATTGCTCACTGGACCAGTATTTATTGAAATGAGTTGCTCAGGCATTTAAGAGTCGACCGCATGTGGGCCAAGCCAGGTAAGGGTGGCAGATTTCCTTTGAGAAAGGACATCAATGAACCAAACATAGAAACATGGAAAACAGGAGCAGGAGGAGGCCATTCGGTCCTTCAAGTCTGCTCTGCCATCCATTACAATCATGGCTGATCATCCAACTCCGTAACCCGTTCCCCGTGTTCCACCCATAGCCTTGGATCCCCTTAACCCGCAAGAGCTACATCTAACTCCTTCTTGAACACACACAATGTTTTGGCCTCAACTTCTTCCTGTGGTAGCGAATTCCACAGGCTTGCCATACTCTGGGTGAAGAAATGTCTCCTCAATTGTCCAAAATGGTCTACTCTGTATCCTTAGACTGTGACCCCTGGTTCTGGACTCCCCCACCATTGGCAACATCCTTCCTGCACTGACCATGTCTAAGAACATAAGATATAGGGGCAGAATTAGGCTATTTGCCCATCGGGTCTTCTCCGCCATTCGATCATGGCTGATATGTTTCTCATTCACATTTTCCTGCCTTCTCCTCGTATTCCCTGATCCTCTTATTAATCAAGAACTTATCTATCTCTGTCTCAAAGACACACAGTGCCGTGGCCTCCATAGCCTTCTTCAAAGAACAAAGAAAAGTACAGCACAGGAACAGGCACTTCAGCCCTCCAAGCCAGTGCCGACCATGCTGCCCAACTAAACTACAATCTTCTACACTTCCTGGGTCCGTATCCCTCTATTCCCATCCTATTCATGTATTTGTCAAGATGCCCCTTAAATGTCACTATCGTCCCTGCTTCCACCACCTCCTCCGGCAGCGAGTTCCAGGCACCCACTACCCTCTGTGTAAAAAACTTGCCTCGTACATCTACTCTAAACCTTGCCCCTCGCACCTTAAACCTATGCCCCCTAGTAATTGACCCCTCTACCCTGGGGAAAAGCCTCCGACTATCCACTCTGTCTATATCCCTCATAATTTTGGAGACCTCTATCAGGTCGCCCCTCAACCTCCGTCGTTCCAGTGAGAACAAACCAAGTTTATTCAACCGCTCCTCATAGCTAATGCCCTCCATACCAGGCAACATTCTGGTAAATCTCTTCTGCACCCTCTCTAAAGCCTCCACATCCTTCTGGTAGTGTGGCGACCAGAATTGAACACTATACTCCAAGTGTGGCTTAACTAAGGTTCTATACAGCTGCAACATGACTTGCCAATTCTTATACTCAATGCCCCGGTCAATGAAGGCAAGCATGCCGTATGCCTTCTTGACTACCTTCTCCACCTGTGTTGCCCCTTTCAGTAACCTGTGGACCTGTACACCTAGATCTCTCTGACTTTCAATACACTTGAGGGTTCTACCATTCACTGTATATTCCCTACCTGCATTAGACCTTCCAAAATGCATTACCTCACATTTGTCCGGATTAAACTCCATCTGCCATCTCTCCGCCCAAGTCTCCAAACTATCTAAATCCTGCTGTATCCTCTGACAATCCTCATCGCTATTCGCAGTTCCATCAACCTTTGTGTCGTCTGCAAACTTACTAATCAGACCAGTTACATTTTCCTCCAAATCATTTATATAAACTACGAACAGCAAAGGTCCCAGCACTGATCCCTGCGGAACACCACTAGTCACAGCCCTCCAATTAGAAAAGCACCCTTCCATTGCTACTCGCTGCCTCTATGACCTAGCCAGTTCTGTATCCACCTTGCCAGCTCACCCCTAATCTCGTGTGACTTCACCTTTTGTACCAATCTACCATGAGGGATCTTGTCAAAGGCCTTACTGAAGTCCATATAGACAACATCCACTGCCCTACCTGCATCAATCATCTTTCTGACCTCTTCAAAAAACTCTATCAAGCTAGTGAGACATGACCTCCCCTTCACAAAACCATGCTGCCTCTCACTAATACGTCCATTCGCTTCCAAATGGGAGTAGATCCTGTCTCAAAGAATTCTCTCCAGTAATTTCCCTACCACTGACGTATGGCTCATCGGCCTGTAGTTCCCTGGATTATCCTTGCTACCCTTCTTAAACAAAGGAACAACATTGACTATTCTCCTTTCCTCCGGGACATCACCTGAAGACAGTGAGGATCCAAAGATTTCTGTCAAGGCCTCAGCAATTTCCTCTCTAGCCTCCTTCAGTATTCTGGGGTAGACCCCATCAGGCCTTGGGGACTGAGTTCCACAGACTCACCACTCTCTGGTTGAGGAAATTCCTCAATATCTCAGTTTTCAAGGATCGTCCCTTCAGTCTAAGGCTGTGCCATTGGGTTCTACTCTCTCCTACTCATGGAGACATCTTCTTCATGCCCACTATCTAGTTTCAGTAAGATCTCCCCTCATCCTTCTAAACGCCATTGAGTACGGACCCAGAGTCTAGTCTTGTTAGAATTTATAGGTTTCTATGAGGTGCCCCATCATTATTCTGAACTGCAGTGAATATAATCCAAAGCGACTAAATATCTCCTCATACATCAGTCCCGCTATCCCAGGAATCAGACTCGAGAGCAAGAACATCCTTCCTCAGATGAGACCAAACAGCACACAATATTCCAGGTGTGGCCTCACCAAGGTCCTGTAGAATTAGACAACCCTGCTTCTGTCCTCGAATCCTCTCACTGTGAAGGCCAGCATACCATTTGCCTTCTTTATCACCTGTTGTACCTGCATGCTTACCTTCAACAACTGGTGTTCGGGGACACCAGGACTCGTTACATATTCTTCTCTTAATTTATAGCCATTCAGATAATAATCTACCTTCTTGTTTTTGCCACCAAAGTGGATAACTTCACATTTATCCACAATATACTGCATTTGCCATGCATTTGCCCACTCACTCAGCTTGTCCAAATCACACTGAAGCACCTCTGCATCCTCCTCACAGCTCACCCGCCCCCCCCCCCCCCCCCAGCTTTGTGTCATCTGCAAATTTAGAGATATTACATTTAGTTCCCAAATCAAAATCATGAATATTTCTTGTGAATAGCTGAGGTCCTAGCACCGATCCCTGCGGTACCCAACTAGAAAAATGACGCATTTATTTCTAATCTATTTGGAAGACCTGTTTATTCCTACTCTTTGTTTCCTGTCTGCCAACCAGTTTTCTATCCATCTCAATACACTACCTCCAATTCCATCCGTTTTAATCTTACACGCGAATCTCTTTTGTGGGTCTTAAGCTTTCTGGAACTCCAAATAAACCACACCTACTGGCTCATCAACTCTACTTGAAGAATTCCAATAATTTATCAATGATTTGCCTTTTATAAATCCATGCTGACTGTCTAATTCTGCCACGATTTCGAAGTTCTCTGCTATAACGTCTTTGATAATGGATTCTAGAATTTCCCCCACTAATGGATTCTAGAATTTCCCCCACTGCCGACGCCAGGCTGACTGGTCTATCTCTAACCCCCCCCTTATAAATAGTGGGGTTACATTATCAACCCTCCAATCTGCAGGAACAGAGTTTATAGAATCCTAGAAGATGACCACCAATGCATCCAATATTTCTTTTTTTTTATACTTTATTGAAAATTTTTGGTCAACCAACACAGTACATTGTGCATCCTTTACACAATATTATAACAACACAAATAGCAATGACCTATTTTATAAACAAAAAATGAATAAATAATAAATAATAAAAATGAAAACTAACCCTAATTGGCAACTGCCTTATCACAAGTAACACTCTCCAAAAATATAATTTAACAGTCCAATATATAATTATCTGTAGCAACGACCTATACATATTATACAGTATATATTAACAACCCTGAGAGTCCTTCTGGTTCCTCCTCCGCCCCCCCCCCCCCCCCCCCGCCGATCCTGGGCTGCTGCTGCTGCCTTCTTTTTTCCATTCCATCTATCTTTCTGCGAGGTATTCGACAAACGGTTGCCACCGCCTGGTGAACCCTTGAGCCGACCCCCTTAGGACAAACTTAATCCGCTCTAGCTTTATAAACCCCGCCATGTCATTTATCCAGGTCTCCACCCCCGGGGGCTTGGCTTCTTTCCACATTAGCAATATCCTGCACCGGGCTACTAGGGACGCAAAGGCCAAAACATCGGCCTCTCTCGCCTCCTGCACTCCCGGCTCTTGTGCAACCCCAAATATAGCCAACCCCCAGCTTGGTTCGACCCGGACCCCCACTACTTTTGAAAGCACCTTTGTCACCCCCATCCAAAACCCCTGTAGTGCCGGGCATGACCAAAACATATGGGTATGATTCGCTGGGCTTCTCGAGCACCTCGCACACCTATCCTCCACCCCAAAAAATTTACTGAGCCGTGCTCCAGTCATATGCGCCCTGTGTAATACCTTAAACTGAATCAGGCTTAGCCTGGCACACAAGGACGACGAGTTTACCCTGCTTAGGGCATCTGCCCACAGCCCCTCCTCGATCTCCTCCCCCAGCTCTTCTTCCCATTTCCCTTTTAGTTCATCTACCATAGTCTCCCCTTCGTCCCTCATTTCCCTATATATATCTGACACCTTACCATCCCCCACCCATGTCTTTGAGATCACTCTGTCCTGCACCTCTTGTGTCGGGAGCTGCGGGAATTCCCTCACCTGTTGCCTCGCAAAAGCCCTCAGTTGCATATACCTGAATGCATTCCCTTGGGGCAACCCATATTTCTCGGTCAGCGCTCCCAGACTCGCGAACTTCCCATCCACAAACAGATCTTTCAGTTGCGTTATTCCTGCTCTTTGCCACATTCCATATCCCCCATCCATTACCCCGGGGCAAACCTATGGTTGTTTCTTATCGGGGACCCCCCCAAGGCTCCAGTCTTTCCCGTATGCCGTCTCCACTGTCCCCAAATCTTCAGTGTAGCCACCACCACCGGGCTTGTGGTGTAGTTCCTCGGTGAGAACGGCAATGGGGCTGTCACCATAGCCTGTAGGCTAGTCCCCCTACAGGACGCCCCCTCTAATCTCTTCCACGCCGCTCCCTCCTCCTCTCCCATCCACTTACTCACCATTGAAATATTAGCGGCCCAATAATACTCACTTAGGCTCGGTAGTGCCAGCCCCCCCCTATCCCTGCTACGCTGTAAGAATCCCTTCCTCACTCTCGGGGTCTTCCCGGCCCACACAAAACCCATGATGCTCTTTTCAATCCTTTTAAAAAAAGCCTTCGTGATCACCACCGGGAGGCACTGAAACACAAAGAGGAATCTCGGGAGGACCACCATCTTAACCGCCTGCACCCTCCCTGCCAGTGACAGGAATACCATATCCCATCTCTTGAAATCCTCCTCCATTTGTTCCACCAACCGCGTTAAATTTAACCTATGCAATGTGCCCCAATTCTTGGCTATCTGGATCCCCAGGTAACGAAAGTCCCTTGTTACCTTCCTCAACGGTAGGTCCTCTATTTCTCTACTCTGCTCCCCTGGATGCACCACAAACTCACTTTTCCCCATGTTCAATTTATACCCTGAAAAATCCCCAAACCCCAAGTATCCGCATTATTTCTGGCATCCCCTCCGCCGGGTCTGCCACGTATAGTAGCAAATCGTCCGCATACAAAGATACCCGGTGTTCTTCTCCTCCTCTAAGTACTCCCCTCCACTTCTTGGAACCCCTCAACGCTATCGCCAGGGGCTCAATCGCCAGTGCAAACAATAATGGGGACAGAGGGCATCCCTGCCTTGTCCCTCTATGGAGCCGAAAATATGCAGATCCCTGTCCATTCGTGACCACGCTCGCCATCGGGGCCCTATACAACAGCTGCACCCATCTAACATGCCCCTCTACAAAACCAAATCTCCTTAACACCTCCCACAAATAATCCCACTCCACTCTATCAAATGCTTTCTCGGCATCCATTGCCACTACTATCTCCGTTTCCCCTTCTGGTGGGGCCATCATCATTACCCCTAACAGCCTCCGTATATTCGTGTTCAGCTGTCTCCCCTTCACAAACCCAGTTTGGTCCTCGTGGACCACCCCCGGGACACATTTCTCTATTCTCATTGCCATTACCTTGGCCAGGATCTTGGCATCTACATTTAGGAGGGAAATAGGTCTATAGGACCCGCATTGTAGCGGGTCCTTTTCCTTCTTTAAGAGAAGCGATATCGTTGCTTCAGACATAGTCGGGGGCAGTTGTCCCCTTTCCTTTGCCTCATTAAAGGTCCTCGTCAATACCGGGGCGAGCAAGTCCACATATTTTCTATAGAATTCGACTGGGAATCCATCCGGTCCCGGGGCCTTTCCCGCCTGCATGCTCCTAATTCCTTTCACCACTTCTTCTACCTCGATCTGTGCTCCCAGTCCCACCCTTTCCTGCTCTTCCACCTTGGGAAATTCCAGCCGATCCAAGAAGCCCATCATTCTCTCCCTCCCATCCGGGGGTTGAGCTTCATATAATTTTTTATAAAATGTCTTGAACACTCCATTCACTCTCTCCGCTCCCCGCTCCATCTCTCCTTCCTCATCCCTCACTCCCCCTATTTCCCTCGCTGCTCCCCTTTTCCTCAATTGGTGTGCCAGCAACCTGCTCGCCTTCTCCCCATATTCGTACTGTACACCCTGTGCCTTCCTCCATTGTGCCTCTGCAGTGCCCGTAGTCAGCAAGTCAAATTCTACATGTAGCCTTTGCCTTTCCCTGTACAGTCCCTCCTCCGGTACTTTCGCATATTGTCTGTCCACCCTCAAAAGTTCTTGCAGCAACCGCTCCCGTTCCTTACTCTCCTGCTTCCCTTTATGTGCCCTTATTGATATCAGCTCCCCTCTAACCACCCCCTTCAACGCCTCCCAGACCACTCCCACCTGGACCTCCCCATTATCATTGAGTTCCAAATACTTTTCAATGCACCCCCTCACCCTTAGACACACCCCCTCATCTTCCATTAGTCCCATGTCCATTCTCCAGGGTGGGCGCCCTCCTGTTTCCTCCCCTATCTCCAAGTCTACCCAGTGTGGAGCGTGATCCGAAATGGCTATAGCCGTATACTCCGTTCCCCTCACCTTCGGGATCAACACCCTTCCCAGCACAAAAAAGTCTATTCGCGAGTAGAACTCCTTACTCCTAGGTCTGCTAAATCTCCACGGGTCTACACCTCCCATCTGCTCCATAAAATCTTTAAGTACCTTGGCTGCTGCCGGCCTCCTTCCAGTCCTGGACTTCGACCTATCCAGCCATGGTTCCAACACCGTATTAAAATCTCCCCCCATTATCAGCTTTCCCATCTCTAGGTCCGGAATGCGTCCTAGCATCCGCCTCATAAAATTGGCATCATCCCAGTTCGGGGCAGAGACGTTTACCAAAACCACCGTCTCCCCCTGTAGTTTGCCACTCACCATCACGTATCTGCCCCCGTTATCCGCCACTATAGTTTTTGCCTCGAACATTACCCGCTTCCCCACTAATATAGCCACCCCCCTGTTTTTCGCATCTAGCCCCGAATGGAACACCTGCCCCACCCATCCTTTGCGTAGCCTAACCTGGTCTATCAGTTTCAGGTGCGTTTCCTGTAACATAACCACATCTGCCTTAAGTTTCTTAAGGTGTGCGAGTACCCGTGCCCTCTTTATCGGCCCGTTCAGCCCTCTCACGTTCCACGTGATCAGCCGGGTTGGGGGGCTTCCTACCCCCCCCCCCCCCTTGTCGATTAGCCATCACCTTTTTCCAGCTCCTCACCCGGTTCCCACGCAGCTGTATCTCCCCCAGACGGTGCCCCCCCGCCCATCCCCTCCCATATCAGCTCCCCCCAGCAGCAGCAACCCAGTAATTCCCCCTCCCACCCCCCCCGCTAGATCCCCCGTTAGCGTAATTACTCCCCCCATGTTGCTCCCAGAAGTCAGCAAACTCTGGCCGACCTCTGCTTCCCCCCGTGACCTCGGCTCGCACCGTGCGACGCCCCCTCCTTCCTGCTTCTCTATTCCCGCCATGATTATCATAGCGCGGGAACCAAGCCCGCGCTTCTCCCTTGGCCCCGCCCCCAATGGCCAACGCCCCATCTCCTCCACCCCATACCAGCTCCCCCCACCACCTCCTGTGGAAGAGAGAAAAGTTACCACATCGCAGGATTAATAACATAAAACTCCTCTTTCCCCCCCTTTTTACCCCCCTCTTCGCCCCCCATACTCGCCCCACCACTTTGTTTCAAACGTTCTTTTTTTTAATAACCCGCTCATTCCAATGAGGGAAATAGGGGGAAGTGAGGGATGAGGAAGGAGAGATGGAGCGGGGAGCGGAGAGAGTGAATGGAGTGTTCAAGGCATTTTATAAAAAATTATACGAAGCTCAACCCCCGGATGGGAGGGAGAGAATGATGGGCTTTCTGGACCGGCTGGAATTTCCCAAGGTGGAGGAGCAGGAAAGGGTGGGACTGGGAGCACAGATTGAAATAGAGGAAGTAGTGAAAGGAATTAGGAGCATGCAGGCGGGGAAGGCTCCGGGACCGGATGGGTTCCCAGTTGAATTTTACAGGAAATATGTGGAGTTGCTCGCCCTGCTACTGATGAGGACCTTTAATGAGGCAAAGGAAAGGGGACAGCTGCCCCCGACTATGTCTGAGGCAACGATATCGCTTCTCCTAAAGAAGGAAAAGGACCCGCTGCAATGCGGGTCCTATAGACCTATTTCCCTCCTAAATGTAGACGCTAAGATTCTGGCCAAGGTAATGGCAATGAGGATAGAGGATTGTGTCCCGAGGGTGGTCCATGAGGACCAAACTGGGTTTGTGAAGGGGAGACAGCTGAATACGAATATACGGAGGCTGCTAGGGGTAATGATGATGCCCCCACCAGAGGGGGAAGCGGAGATAGTGGTGGCGATGGATGCCGAGAAAGCATTTGATAGAGTGGAGTGGGATTATCTGTGGGAGGTGCTGAGGAGATTTGGTTTGGAGATGAATATGTTGGATGGGTGCAGCTGTTGTATAGGGCCCCAGTGGTGAGTGTGGTCACGAATGGACGGGGATCTGCATACTTTCGGCTCCATAGAGGGACAAGGCAGGGATGCCCTCTGTCCCCATTATTGTTTGCACTGGCGATTGAGCCCCTGGCAATAGCATTGAGGGGTTACAAGAAGTGGAGGGGAGTACTTAGAGGAGGAGAAGAACACCGGGTATCTCTGTATGCGGATGATTTGTTGTTATATGTAGCGGACCCGGCGGAGGGGATGCCAGAGATAATGCGGACACTTCGGGAGTTTGGAGAATTCTCAGGATATAAACTGAACATGGGGAAAAGTGAGTTGTTTGTGGTGCATCCAGGGGAGCAGAGCAGAGAAATAGAGGACTTTCCGCTGAGGAAGGTAACAAGGGACTTTCGTTACTTGGGGATCCAGATAGCCAAGAATTGGGGTACATTGCATAGGTTAAATTTAACGCAATTGGTGGAACAAATGTAGGAGGACTTCAAGAGATGGGACATGGTATACCTGTCACTGGCAGGGAGGGTGCAGGCGGTTAAAATGGTAGTCCTCCCGAGATTTCTCTTTGTGTTTCAGTGCCTCCTGGTGGTGATCACGAAGGCTTTTTTCAAAAGGATCGAAAAGAGTATCATGAATTTTGTGTGGGCCGGGAAGACACCGAGAGTGAGGAAGGGATTCTTACAGCGTAGTAGGGATAGGGGGGGCTGGCACTACCGAGCCTAAGTGAGTACTACTGGGCCGCCAATATCTCAATGGTGAGTAAGTGGATGGGAGAAGAGGAGGGAGCGGCGTGGAAGAGATTGGAGAGGGCGTCCTGTAGGGGGACTAGCCTACAAGCTATGGTGACGGCCCCATTGCCGTTCTCACCGAAGAAATACACCACAAGCCCGGTGGTGGTGGCGACTTTGAAAATTTGGGAACATTGGAGACGGCATAGGGGAACGATGGGAGCCTTGGTGGGGTCCCCGATAAGAAATATCCATAGGTTTGCCCCGGGGAGAATGGATGGGGGATTTGGAATATGGCAAAGAGCAGGAGTAACGCAACTGAAAGATCTGTTTGTGGATGGGAAGTTCGCAAGTCTGGGAGCGCTGACCGAGAAATATGGGTTGCCCCAAGGGAATGCATTCCGGTATATGCAACTGAGGGCTTTTGCGAGGCAACAGGTGAGGGAATTCCCACAGCTCCCGACGAATGAGGTGCAGGACAGAGTGATCTCAAAGACATGGGTGGGGGACGGTAAGGTGTCAGATATATATATAGGGAAATGAGGGACGAGGGGGAGATTATGGTAGATGAGCTGAAAGGGAAATGGGAAGAAGAGCTGGGGCAGGAGATTGAGGAGGGGCTGTGGGCGGATGCCCTAAGTAGGGTAAACTCATCGTCCTCGTGTGCCAGGCCATGCCTGATTCAATTTAAGGTGTTACACAGGGCGCATATGACTGGAGCACGGCTCAGTAAATTTTTTGGGGTAGAGGATAGGTGTGCGAGATGCTCGAGAAGCCCAGCGAATCACACCCACATGTTCTGGTCATGTCCGGCACTACAGGGGTTCTGGGTGGGGGTGACAAAGGTGCTTTCGAAAGTAGTGGGGGTCCAGGTCGAACCAAGCTGGGGGTTGGCTATATTTGGGGTTGCACAAGAGCCGGGAGTACAGGAGGGAGAGAGGCCGATGTTTTGGCCTTTGCGTCCCTAGTAGCCCGGCGCAGGATACTGTTGATGTGGAAGGAAGCCAAGCCCCCGGGTGTGGAGACCTGGATAAATGACATGGCAGGGTTTATAAAGCTGGAACGGATTAAGTTCGTCCTAAGGGGATCGGCTCAAGGGTTCACCAGGCGGTGGCAACCGTTCGTCGAATACCTCACAGAAAGATAGAGGGAATGGAAAAGAAGAAGGCAGCAGTAGCAGCCCGGGGGGGGGGGGGGGGGGGGGGGGGGGGGGGGGGTAGGAACCAGAAGGACTCTCAGGGTTGTTAATATATATGTATAATATGTATAGGTCGTTGCTATAAATAATTGTATATTATACTGTTAAATCATAATTTTGGAGAGTGTTTATCTGAGACAAGGCAGTTGCCATTTAGTTTTAGTTTTTGTTATATATTATTTATTCTTTGTTTATAAAACAGGTCATTGTTATTTATACGGTTATATTATTGTGTAAAGGATACACAATGTACTGTGATGGTTGACCAAAAATTTTCAATAAAATATTTTTTTAAAAAAAAAGATAAATGACAACATTGCATTTGCTTTCTTAATTACGGACTCAACCTGCAAGTTTACCTTTAGAGAATCCTGGACTCGGACTCCCAAGTCCCTTTGCACTTCAGCATGATGAATTTTGTCACCGTTTAGACCGTTTTGTCACCGTTTCTGACTGTCTTCACCAATCCTTTTCTCTTCACATACCTAGATACTTCTAGGGAGTTGTTATATTCCCCGCAAGCTTACTTTCGTACTCTATCGTCCCCTTTATAAAAAATTTATTTTGTTGTTATAAATATAGAGTACCCAATTATTTTGTTTCCAATTAAGGGGCAATTTATCGTGGCCAATCCACCTAACCTGCACATTTTTGGGTTGTGGGAGTGAGACCCATGCAGACACGGGGAGAATGTGCAAACTCCACACAGACAGTGACCCAGGGCCGGGATCGAACCTGGGTCCTCAGTGCCACAGGCAGCAGTGCTAACCACTGCTCCGCCGTGCCGTCCCGCTGCCACTTTTTAAATGGAAATAAATGAGGATGTGCAGTCTTCCCGCCAGAAGCAGTAGCAGAGAGCAGGTCATGCACCCTGCTCGTACACGTGACATCAAGCACCCTCCAGGTACGTGCTTTTGGCGCCAATTCATGGAGCAGTGTTGCTTCTATTTTCCAGCTGCTGGAAAGCAAGGTAAGTGAACTGTGATGAAGAATGCCTTTCTTAAAAGTAAGAGAGGGCCAGAGACTCAAATAGGCAGTTTACCTATTGGATAGGTACTCGCAACAGCATCTATTGGAGAGAGCTACACAGGAGAGTCCAGGGCAGGATAGAGCAATGCTATGGGCTGGTTTAGCTCCGTGAGCTAGGCAGCTGGTTTGTGATGCAGAACAAGGCCAGCAGCGCGGGTTCAATTCTCGTACCAGCTTCCAGAACAGGCGCCGGAATGTGGCGACTAGGGGCTTTTCACAGTAACTTCATACTTGTGACAATAAAAGGCTATTATTATTAGTGTTAGCTCTGTAGAGATCCAGAGCCTCTGGTTAACAGCCTACAAAGAAGAAATGTAACTCAGGAACAAAGCAACATAAAGATTATTTTGTGAGCTACGGTTTTCTCAATTGTGCCAATGCAAATAAGGATGCAAAGCCCATGTGTTATATGCAGGGAAACACTGGCAAATCAGATTTTGAAAGAGAAGTGGTGTGTGAAAAATTCCTTTTGAGGTTGAGACCCCAGAGTCAGTTATTAGCTCAGTTGGCTAGATAGCTGCTTCGTGATGCAGAGCAAGGCCAACAGCATAGGTTAAATTCCCGGGCAGCACGGTAGCACAAGTGGATAGCACTGTGGCTTCACAGCGGCAGTGTCCCAGGTTCGATTCCCCGCTGGGTCACTGTGCGGAGTCTGCACGTTCTCCCCGTGTCTGCGTGGGTTTCCTCCGGTTTCCTCCCATAGTCCAAAGGCGTGCAGGTAAGGTGGATTGGCCATGATAAATTGCCCTTAGGAGGGGTGATTGGGTTACGGGGATAGGATGGAAGTGAGGGCTTAAGTGGGTCGGTGCAGACTCGATGGGCCGAATGGCCTCCTTCTGCACTGTATGTTCTATGTAGCAGTTGAGGTTATTCATTCAGCCTCTGCCTTCTCAACCTTGCCCACTCCTCTGAGGTGTGGTGATCCTCAAGTTAAATCAGCACCAGTTAGCTCTCCCTCTCAAAGGAGAAAGCAGCCTATGGTGACTGTACCTTTATTAACTTAGAGCTGACTCCAAATTAAAAAACTATGCTGGTGTAGCTGACCTGTAATACCACATTGAAAACACACCAAAGGCCCATATGGCTGTCAGCATTCTGGTGTACAATCTACCAGGAGTAATCAGGGCTGAGTAAAACATGCATTTTGCCGCTATTGCCCTTCATGTGCGAGGTTGCATTTTTCATAAAGGTGAAGACGGCACAAAGGAACTGGCTAAGGCCTGCACCTGATATGCCCATTGCCCTCTCCTCCTTTGAACATGATTTAAATGAGATTGTGAGGACCAAGCTAGCTGCCCTTTCACATTAAAGGCAAGTGAAAGTGGCATGCGTTACAAAGGTCGGTCGCGTAGGTTGTGAAGGTCGGCTCGTGTGGGTCCTGAAGGTAGGCCGGGTCGCAAAAGTGGGCTCCGGGGAAAAAGGTTGGTTCCTTAATATATTGGTTCAGGAAACCATCACATGCAACTCCAGGAATTCCTCCTCTATCGTACTGTTACTGCTATGATTTGTCCAATGTATATGCAGATTAAAATCACCCACAATTACAGGTGTCCCTTTCTCACATGCATCTCTAATTTCCTGTTTAATGCCATTCCCAATATCAATATTACAGTTTAGGGGGTCTATATAATAATAATAATCGCTTATTGTCACAAGTAGGCTTCAATGAAGTTACTGTGAAAAGTCCCTAGTCACCACATTCCGGCGCCTGTTCGGGGAGGCCAGTACGGGAACCCCCGCTATACAACCTCCACTATGATTTTTTGCTGGTGGTGTGTCTACCCATCTTTCCTCAGTATTACGTTAACTTTGTCTTTAACCGGTAATACAACTCCACTGCCTTTTCGTATTTTGTCTGTCCTTCCTGAATACTGAATACCCCTGGATGTCCAATTCCCATCCTTGGTCACCCTGCAGCCATGTCTCCGTAATCCCGACTGTATCATACGCGTTTACATCTATTTCCATGATTAATTCATCCAATTTATTATGGAAGCTCGGCGTGTCCAGGCACAAAGCTTTAACATCATTCGTCCCATTTCCATTATTTGTCACCGCTGCCGTTTGATTCTGGCTGATCACTCTTAGTGTTCCCCTTTTGGTCTTTTATTCTTGTCCCTGATTTCCCCCTCCTCTGAATCCTTGCATAGTTTCTCATCCCTCAGACGGGGTTTTAATGACGATGGTTTCACGGTCATTATAGACTTTTAAAGGGGCACGGTGGTACAGTGTTAGCCCTGCTGCCTCACGGCGCCGAGGTCCCAGGTTCTATCCTGGCTCTGGGTCACTGTCCGTGTGGAGTTTGCACATTCTCCCCGTGTTTGCGTGGGTTTCACCCCCCACAACCCAAAGATGTGCAGGCTAGGTGGATTGGCCAAGTTAAATTGCTCCTTAATTGGAAAAAATGAATTGGGTACTCTAATTTCTTTTTCTTCTTTTAAATTGTAGCCTTTGAATTCCAAATTTTTATCCAACTCAAATTTCACCATCTGCCAAGATGAGGTTTGAACCTGGGTCCCCAGAGCATTACGCTGGGTCTCTCAATTACTCGTCCAGTGACATTACCACTACGGCACTGCTTCCCCTGATCTGGTTCCACCCCATTTGGAGGTTGTGTTCAACCCTGGGCATCACACCACAGGAATAATTAATTGGCCTTGGAAGGTGCAGCACAGATTCACAGGAAAGTTTACAATAAAAGTCGAGGCTCACTCAGAAGAATGGTGAATCACTCCTTCTGTACAACAAAGTATTGTCTCAGCATCACAGAGACATGGCTGACTCAGCTATCAGAGACATGGTTGAGTGAGGGGCAGGATTGGCAGCTCAGCATCCCGGGATATGGAATAGTCAGGAAAGACAGAGGAGGAGGTAAAAGAGGAGGAGGCATTGCATTATTAGTTAAGGAGGCAGTTACTGCAGGAAGGAGAGATGATATAAGAACATAAGAACTAGGAGCAGGAGTAGACCATCTGGCCCCTCGAGCCTGCTCTGTCATTCAATGAGTCATGGCTGATCTTAAAAACATTTAATGAAGGAGCCTCAACTGCTTCACTGGGCAAGGAATTCCATAGATTCACAACCCTTTGGGTGAAGAAGTTCCTCCTAAACTCAGTCCAAAATCTACTTCCCCTTATTTTGAGGCTATGCCCCCTAGTTCTGCTTTCACCCGCCAGTGGGAACAACCTGCCCGCATCTATCCTATCTATTGCCTTCATAATTTTATATGTTTCTATAAGATCCCCCCATATCCTTCTAAATTCCAATGAGTACAGTCCCAGTCTACTCAACCTCTCCTCGTAATCCAACCCCTTCAGCTCTGGGATTAACCTAGAGAATCTCCTCTGCATACCCTCCAGTGCCAGTACGTCCTTTCTCAGGTAAGGAGACCAAAACTGAACACAATACTCCAGGTATCTTGGATGGGGTAACAAATGAAGCTTTGTAGGTAGAACTTAGGAATAAAAAAGGGACAGCTACATTGCTAGTTGTTTATTAACGAAACCCAGATAAGCAGCGGGGAATTGAGGAGCAAATATGTGCACAATTTGTGGAGCAGCTTAAAAATAATGAGCCTAATTATATTAGGTAATTTCACCTTCCCCCAAATTAATTGGGCCATCATTTTAAGGGCTTAGATGGACTAGAGTTCTTAAAATGTATGCAGGTGAACATTTTAGCTCAATATGTAGAGGATTAAACAAGGGGTGGTGCAGTGCTGGACCTATTCTGGGGAATGAAGCCGGACAGGTAGTTGATGTGTTGGTGGGGAGCATTTTAGTGATAGTGACCACAACATGGGTCAATTTAAATCTGTTATGGTCAAAGAAATAGACAAGTTGCAAAAAAAGGTTTTGGATCAGGAGAGAGTAGATTTTAACATTATAAAGCAGGATCTGGCCAAAGTAGACTGGAAAGAGTTACTTGTGGGGAAACCTACAGAAGAGCAGTGTGGGGGGGGGGGGGGGGGGGATGTTTCAAAGATGAAATGGGGAGGGTAAAGGCCCAATATGTGCCTTTTAGGGTAACAGGAAGGTGTAACAAACCCAGAGAACCATGGATGACCAGACATTCAGGATACGATGAGAAGGAAAAGAGAGGCTTTTAACAAGTATAGGGGGAGCAAGTCTGCAGAGGCATTGGTGGAGTACAGAAAGTGCAGGATGGAGCTTAAGAAATCAATTAGGAGAGCAAAGAGAGGAAATGAGAAAGCACTGCCTGGTGAAAGTAGGGAAAATCCCAAGATATTCTATAAGTATATCGATGGGAAGAGTAAGGACCATGGGGGAAATCTGGGGTGGAGCCAGAGCATATTGGTAGGGTGTCGAACGAATCGGACTTCAACATCACTTCTCTTGACCCTCCCCACGGACTCCGAAATCTCACACTGGGGGCGCGATCTACCGGCCACGCTGTGCACGAAAAGCCGCTGTGCAACGTGGCCGGTAAATGACGGGAGACCCCGAGGTCATCACGTGGGTCTTTGGCTCAAACCTCTGTGCCGGGGGATTTCTGTACCAGCCAGGAGGAATAACATTTGGGGGACTCTCAAATCTCCACCAATTCCCCTTCTCTCTGTTGGATAATGGAGGTGTCACTGTGTGTAATGTGCAAGTCAGTAAGAATTGACAGCAAGGATTAATCAGCACTTTCTAATCAGAAATGTTAATCAGCGGAACATTTCAACGCTGAATTGTAGAGTTCGTACCAAAGATCAATTTAGGCTTGAAGTAAAAGTTTAGAATCTTGTTCTGAACCAATTTCTGATGAGTTCCTCAATTACAGGGAAAGATCACAGACAGCGGTTCTTAAAGAGACACTGCAACCCCCGAGAACTGCAATCTGTTCTAGATCCAGGATATTAAACTCTGGCCCAGTTACAGGGTGGATTGGCATCAGCAGAAACAAAGCCCAACTGTCAGAATGGACATGATTCAATCCTGGACGTGCCTAACAGCAGCAATAGCAGCAAAAGCAAATCCCTGCGGTCACTTGTGACCTTCCTTGTGTCTCAGCAGAATGGACGAGCGAGTGAATCCCTTATCACACACGGAGCAGGTGAACAGCTTCTCCCCAGTGTGAATGCGCTGGTGTACAATAAGGTTGCCTGAAAGCTTGAATCTCTTTCCACAGTAAGTGCAGCTGAACGGCTTCTCCTCAGTGTGAATTCGCTCGTGCAACATGAGGCTGGCTGCCTGAGTGAATCCCTTCCCACACACAGAGCAGATGAATGGCCTCTCCCTGGTGTGAACTCGCTGGTGGGTCAGAAGGTTGGCTGACTGATTAAATCCCTTTCCACAAATGGAGCAAGTGAACGGTTTCTCCTTGGTGTGAACGTGCTGGTGTCGCAAAAGATGGGATGAATGAATGAATCCCTTCCCACACTCAGAGCAGCTGAACGGTTTCTCCCCAGTGTGACTACGTAGATGGTGTTCCAGCCGGGATGGATAATTGAATCCCTTCCCACAGACCTCACATTTCCACGGTTTCTCCGTGGTATTGGTGTCCTTGTATCTCTCCAGGTTGAAGCCTAACCCACACAACGAACACGAGTAACAGTTTCTCTCCGTTGGTGAATGGTGCAATGTTTTTTCAGGCTGTGTAACTGGTGACAGCTCTTCCCACAGTCAGTTCACAGGAACACTCTCACTCGGTGCGAGTGTGTGTGTCTCGGTGCTTTTCCAGTCACATTGATGTTTGAAATCTTTCCCCATAGACAGAACAAACATCCATCCTCCCACAGTCAAAGAGGACAATATTCAGGTCCTGATGAAATGAGTGAATCCCGCAGACCTGGATCCGACGTTTGGTCTGAGTTTTCTGTCTGTAACTCGTTTCTTCCAATATCCTGTAAAGGGAGTTTACAAAAGTCATCACTGTCAGTCCAGGATGGAAATGCTGAAGAGACAATTCTAGTTTCTCTGGAACATTTTTCCCTCTCTTGTTCCCCCAAAGCTGCAAATCCCCGTCCCGGACACGCTCCCTCCTCGATGGGCTGGAATCCAAATAAAGTAAGTGTAGATTATTTTTTCCTAATCTTTTCAACACATTTTCACTGGAGATAACAATAGCTTACCTCCCATATTCTACCTTCTGTAAACTTGGAAGTCATTCCAAAGTCTGCTGTCTGTGTTTTAACTTGCAGAAAGTCCTGTTCCCCTATCACCCCGTTCTCCCTGATATACATTGGCTCTCAATCACCAAGCAATGTATTGTAATTCTCATCCTGGTTTCCAAATCTCTTGATGGCCTCGTCCCTCAAGCTCTGTAAACTCTACGAGCCCAACACCCTCGCCCGAGATATCTGCGCTGCTCTGATTCTGGCCTCATGGACATTTCCTATTATAATTGTTCCATCACTCGGAGAGTGTGTTTTCAGTTCCCTCAGCCCGCAAGCATCGATTTTCCCTCCTTACACCCTTCCGTCTCTACCTCACGTTCCTCCTTCTGGAGCTCTTTAAAACTCACCTCTTGGCCCAAGATTTTGGTCACCTGTCCCAATATTTCCTGATATGTCTGGGTGCCACACTTTGTTTTATAATGTTCCTGTGAAGGGATGATTTATGATGTTAAAGGTTTATTGTAATAAGTCCACGGAGGCAGAAGTTCCTTCACCAGAATCCCTTTTATTTACAAAACCAACAGCAGTACGACCATGTGCACTCAGCTTGCTGTCTACACTGGGAGTGCAGAGGATCTGACACTCCCCGTTATCTACAAAGAGGTTCCCTTATTGGCCCACAAAATCAGGAAACTCATTCCAATTGGGCAATCTCAAAGGCCTGGTCTAAGTCATTACACCCCCTCCTCCCCAAAGTCCGAGGAGCCCCCGTGGTCCTCGTGACTCACGGGTCTATTTCTTTGTTTATGCACCTGGTCCGGATCCTCCACTTCGACCTCTGACGTAAGGTATAACGGCAAGGCTCCCTTCTTTTCTGATGAGTGCGCCCGAGTGGCGGGTTGCCCGCTTCCTCCGGCGGCAGGGGGACAGCCGCGACGTCATCTATGGTGCCCATATCAGAGTCCGATGTCCTCACCAGTGGTACCGGAGGGACATGAATAGGTTGCCAGGGAGGAGTCTCCACGGTCCTCGGTATGCTGGTCTGAGTCAGCCCTGGGGGAGGAAGCGAATCAGCCCTGGTCCAGGTGCTTTTTTACAACGTGGTCTACACGTACCTGATACGACACAGGTCCTGTCCTTGCCTTGACCGTTCCTGCTACCCATGTGGGGCCATTTGCATAATTTCTGACACATACCTTTTCGTCCGCGTTGAACTGCCTTTCTCGGCAAGTGTTGTCGTGGCCCCTGCATTGGGCCTCTTGGTGTTTTTCTGCTCTTCCTCCTAAAATTTGAAATAGTAGGCTCAGCCTGGTTTGGACTCGTCTGCCCATGAGTAGCTCCACTGGTGCTATTGCTGTTGTGCCGTGTGGGGTTGTCTTATAGTTGAATAGCCAGCACGATAGTTTAGTGTCTACTGCTGACCGCTTTTTCAATCCGACTTTTAGGGTCTGGACGGCTCTCTCTGCCAACCCATTTGATGCCAGGTGGTATGGTGCCGTCCTCGTGTGCTGAATGCCGTTTGATTTCATGAATTTTGTGAACTCCTGGCTGGTGAAAACCTATCCATTGTCAGAAACGAAACCCTTCGGGATACCATGCGTTGCAAACGAGGTGCAAGGTTTTTCGAGGGTCGCTGTTATATTTGCCGAGTTCATTTTGTCGACATCCAGCCATTTGGAATGGGCGTCTACTATCACAAAAACATTGAACCCTTAAATGGGCCTGCCCGGCCATTCCCATGTTGGCATTCTGGGCACCGACTTACCATTGTCGCTATCTCTGTGTCCAGGCCCGGCCAACAGACATAGCTCCTGGCCATCACCTTCATTTTTGAGACCCCAGGGTGCCCATGATGTAGTTAAGCCAGTATGGCTCGATGGTCTTGACTTGGAACTATTACTAGTATCCCGTCTTCCACAGTGATCTCTCCTGCTCCAGTAGGGATGGAATTCCGCTTGGACTGGTCTTTCCATTTCCCCTGTTAGCACCATTGTGTTGTACTTTTGCTAAAACTGGGTCCCTTTGAGTCCACAAACAAATGTTTTGTACGGCCACCTGAAGGGTATCCAGGAAATGTAGTGTCATCACCATTTCTTCTATTCTGGGTACCAATGGTGGGGTAACCGGTAATGGCAGCCCGCTTAGTGCGTCGGCATTGGCTACCCGGGTTCCCAGCTGATATCGGTACGCTGCCAGCAGTAGGGCCCAGCGTTGGGTCCACTGGCACCGCTTTGTCTTCTTTCAGCAGTCTGTGATTATCGTGAATTTCCCCCCATACAAGTACTGGTGAAATTTCTTCACCACAAAAAATAACAGCCAGTCCTTCTTTTTCAATTTGGGCGTACTTTCGCTCTGCTGTTGCTAAAGTCCTGGATGCAAACGCTACAGGCCGTTCCTGTCCGTCTTGCCCTCTGTGTCAGAACTGCACCAACGCCATATGGAGACACGTCGCAAGTGAGCACCAACTATTTCCTGAGGTCATAGTGTGCCAAGATATTCTTGGAGGAGAGCTGTTGTTTGATCCTCTTGAAAGCCTTGTCTTGACGGTCAGACCATTCCCAGACTTGTCCTTTTTTTGGTAATTGGTTTCGGGGCACCAAGATGGAAGCCGTATTCTATATGAACTTTTCGTAGTACGTCACCAGTCCTAAAAAAGATCCTAACTCCTGGACTGTGGTGGGGGCCGGGGCATCTTTTATCGCCCTCACCCGATCCTCCAAAGGGTGTAGCTCTGACTTGTCAACCTTGTACCCCAGATAAGTAACTTGAGGTGCTAGAAAAACACATTTCTCCCTCTTTAGATGCACGCCTGCTGCTGAAAACCTCCGAAGGACTTCCTCCAAGCTTTGCAGGTCTGTCCTTATTTTTCCCATAATGAGGATGTCATCCAGGTAAATGGCGACCTGTGGTAACCTTTGTAATATATTCTCCATTGTCCTCTGGAATATCGCACAGGCTGACGATACGCCGACGGGTAATCTTGTGTACTGAAAAAGGCCCTTCAGTATGTTGATCGTTGAGAATTATCGTGACTCTTCGTCCAGCTTCAGATAAGGGGCTGGTTTGGCACAGGGTTAAATCGCTGGCTTTGAAAGCAGACCAAGGCAGGCCAGCAGCACGGTTCAATTCCCGTGCCAGCCTCCCCGAACAGGTGCCGGAATGTGGTGACTAGGGGTTTTTCACAGTAACTTCATTTGAAGCCTACTTGTGACAATAAGCGATTTTCGTTTCATTTCATATGCGTGGCTCATGGTTTTGAGAATGAGAGTCCTCTTGCCAGCTTTGCATATAAATCCTCAATCCGGGGAATTGGGTATTTGTCCAGTTGTGAGTAGCAATTAATCGTTTGTTTGAAGATCGAGCCTTCAGGCTTAAGAATAGGCACCACGGGCGCCACCCATTCAGCAAACTCGACCGGTTTTATTATTCCTTCACGCTCCAATCTCTTGACTTCAGTACTGACTTTCTCCCTTAATGTGAAGGGTACCAGTCAGAATTTTGGGACTGCCTCTGTATCCATGTGTAATGTCGTCTTTGCTCCCTTTATTGTTCCGAGCCCTTCTCGGAAAATCTCTGGGTATCTGCACAGGAGTTCGCTCAGGCGACCAGTTTCCAGCTGGAAAATGTTTACCCAATCCAGCTGGATCTCTTTTAGACAGTTTTGTCCCAGTAAGTTCGGTCCCGAACCTTCCACTACCATTAGCAGCATAACCAGTTGCTCTTCATAAGCCACAGGTACACGTGTTGTGCCGAATACTCTCAGTGGTTCCCCTGTGTACGTCCTCAGTTTTGCCGAGGTCCTGGTTAGGGATAAGGGTTGGAGTCCTGTGCGAATTTTATTAAATATTGTTTACATAAGAACTAGGAGCAGGAGTAGGCCATCTGGCCCTTTGAGCCTGCTCCGCCATTCAATGAGATCATGGCTGACTTTGAGGATTCAGTAAGAAGTCTTACAACACCAGGTTAAAGTCAGGTTTGGGCAGGGAATTCCATAGATTCACAACCCTTTGGGTAAAGAAGTTCCTCCTAAGCTCAGTCCTAAATCTACTTCCGCTTATTTTGAGGCTATGCCCCCTAGTTTTGCTTTCACCCGCCAGTGGAAACAACCTGCCCGTATCTCTCCTATCTGTTCTCTTCATAATTTTATATGTTTCTATAAGATCCCCCAGACTTCTAAATTCCAACGAGTACAATCCCAGTCTGCTCAACCTCTCCTCGTAATCCAACCCCCTCAACTCTGGGATTAACCTAGTTAATCTCCTCTGTACACCCTCCAACGCCAGTATGTCCTTTCTCAGGTAAGGAGACCAAAACTGAACACAATACTCCAGGTGTGGCCTCACTAACACCTTATACAATTGCAGCATAACCCCCCTAGTCTTAAACTCCATCCCTCTAGCAATGAAGGACAAAACTCCATTCGCCTTCTTAATTGCTGCTTCTGTAAACCAACGTTTTGCGACTCATGCACTAGCACAGCCAGGTCCCTCTGCACAGCAACAGGTTTCATTATTTAATCATTTAAATAATAATCCCTTTTGCTGTTATTCCTACCAAAATGGATAACCTCACATTTGTCAACATTGTATTCCATCTGCCAGACCCTAGCCCATTCACTTAGCCTATCCAAATCCCTCTGCAGACTTCCAGTATCCTCTACACTTTTTTACTTTACCACTCATCTTAGTGCAAACTTGGACACATTGCACTTGGTCCCCAACTCCAAATCATCTATGTAAATTGTGAACAATTGTGGGCCCAACACTGATCCCTGAGGGACACCACTAGCTACTGATTGCAACCAGAGAAACACCCATTAATCCCCACTCTTTGCTTTCTATTAATTAACCAATCCTCTATCCATGCTACTACTTTCCCCTTAATGCCATGCATCTTTATCTTAGTACGAAGTCTTACAACACCAGGTTATAGTCCAACAGGTTTGTTTCGATGTCACTAGCTTTCGGAGCGCTGCTCCTTCATTCACCTGAGGAAGAGGTATGTTACAGAAACATATATATATATATATATATATATATATATATATATAGACAGATTCAAAGATGCCAGACAATGCTTGGAATGCGACCATTAGCAGGTGATTAAATCTTTACAGATCTCTAAAGATTTAATCACCTGCTAATGGTCGCATTCCAAGCATTGTCTGGCATCTTTGAATTTGTCTATATATATGTTTCTGTAACATACCTCTTCATTCACCTGAGGAAAGAGCAGCGCTCCGAAAGCTAGTGACATCGAAACAAACCTGTTGGACTTTAACCTGGTGTTGTAAGACTTCGTACTGTGCTCACCCCAGTCCAACGCCGGCATCTCCACATCATCTTTATCTTATGCAGCAACCTTTTGTGTGGCACATCCATTGGCTCCCCGTTATCTACCGCACTGGTAATGTCCTCAAAAAATTCCGCTAAATTAGTTAGGCATGACCTGCCCTTTATGAACCCATGCTGCGTCTGCCCAATGGGACAATTTCCATCCAGATGCCTCGCTATTTCTTCCTTGGTGATAGATTCCAGCATCTTCCCTACTACAAAGTTAAGCTCACTGGCCTATAATTACCCGCTTTCTGCCTACCTCCTTTTTTAAACAGTGGTGTCACGTTTACTAATTTCCAATCTGCCGGGACCACACCAGAGTCTAGTGAACTTTGGTAAATTATCACTAGTGCATTTGCAATTTCCCTGGCCATCTCTTTTAGCACTCTGGGATGCATTCCATCAGGGCCTGGAGACTTGTCTACCTTTAGTCCCATTAGCTTGCCCATCACTACCTCCTTAGTGATAACAATCGTCTCAAATTCCTCACCTGTCATAGCCTCATTTCCATCAGTCACTGGCATGTTATTTGTGTCTTCCACTGTGAAGACCGACCCAAAAATCCTGTTCAGTTCCTCAGCCATTTCGTCATCTCCCATTATTAAATCTCCCTTCTCATCCTCAAAGGACCAATATTTACCTTAGCCACTCTTTTTTGTTTTATATATTTGCAGAAACTTTTTATTATTTGTTTTTATATTCTGAGCAAGTTTACTCTCATAATCTATCTTACTCTTCTTTATAGCTTTCTGTTGCCTCCTAAAGATTTCCCAATCCTCTAGTCTCCCACTAATCTTTGCCACTTTGTATGCTTTTTCCTTCAATTTGATACTCTCCCTTATCTCCTTAGATATCCACGGTCGATCTTTCCTCTTTCTACCGTCCTTCCTTTTTGTTGGTATAAACGTTTGCTGAGCATTGTGAAAAATCGCTTGGAAGGTTCTCCACTGTTCCTCAACATTTTCACCATAAAGTCTTTGCTCCCAGTCTACCTTAGCTAGGTCTTCTCTCATCCCATTGTAATCTCCTTTGTTTAAGCACCAAGCACTAGCGTTTGATTTTACCTTCTCACCCTCCATCTGTATTTTAAATTCCACCATATTGCGATCGCTCCTTCCGAGAGGATTCCTAACTCTTATCACTGATGTGGCAGCTCCCGTGTCGACCTCCATTAATGTTGGATGTCCGTTCAGCCTTATGGTTAATTTAATGGGTTTCGATTTAATCAGCGTTACACAATTTAGTTGTTCCTTGTCGGAGGTAGATGGAGCTTCCAGGGGCGTGCGTTCTCCTGCACCCCCGTCTACATGTCCTTCTCCGAAATGTTGGTTTTGGACTTCCATTTTTCCTCTCTGGCTCCGAACTCTGGCAACAACCACAATATCTTGCCGGGCAGAAGTATGCAGGGGCAGCCGTCTGTCTGGTCCTAATATTCCCTTGCTTGGGAGTGGTTCTGCGAGTGGGCCAGGGTCCCTTAGTATCCGAGCCATTCCTGAGGGTGGCTACGCAGTTGCTATCCCCCAGTGGTAGTCCCATAACTCAGTTGCACAGATGTGGGCGTCTATCTCCATCAGAGTATCCTATAACTCATGTGCTCCGCTCGCCGCTTTTTCTAAGGACAAAGCCAGCTGCAATGCCCGTTTGCAATCCAGCTCAGCCTCTGTTAAGACATTTTTGTATTGCTAAATTATTTATTCCGCACACCAACTGGTCTCGGAGCATCTCATTTAGGGTCAGGCCAAATTCACAAGCCTCTGCTAACCGTCTTAATCTTGACAAAAAATTAGTGACCGACTTCCCTGTGTCTTGGAATGCGGAGTAAAACCGGTACCTTCACAGGATCAGAGGTGGCTTAGGGTCAAAGTACTCTTTAAAAAAAATAATAAATTTAGAGTATCCAATTGTTTTTTTTCCAATTAAGAGGCAATTTAGCGTGGCCAATCCACCTACCCTACACATCTTTGGGTTGTGGGGGTGAAACCCACACAGACACGAGGAGAATGTGCAAACTCCACACGGACAGTGACCCAGGGTCGGGATTCGAACTTGGATCATCAGCGACACAGTCCCAGTGCTAACCACTGTGTCACATGCCGCCCTATAGTACCCTTTGACTAAGTCTGTCAATTCCTGGAAAGCTTTCGTGTCCGGTGCCTCCGGATAAGTGAGACTGTGCATAACGGCAAAAGCTGCCGGCCCACACGCGGTCAGCAGAATCATTCGCTCTGAAAAAGTACTTCATCCGCTCAACATATTGGGCTCAGCCTTCCACTGCAGGGTCAAAAGAATCCAACTTGCCAAATAAAGGCATGTTCCTGTCAGTGGCTTACCCTCAATATATGGCAGCTGATAATGAGCAGGCTTCTTCGGGTCGTTCCGTTTTCCTTGTTGCCACGGTATTAAGTCCAAGGAGGTAGAAGTCCCTGCACCAGAATCCCTTTTATTTACAAAACCAACAGCTGAACAACCGTGTCCATTCAGTCTGCTGTCTACACTGGGAGTGCAGAGGATCTAACACTCCCCGTTATACACAAAGAAGAGGTTCCCTGATTGGTCCACTAATCAGGGAACTCGTATTCCAATTGGCCAATCTCAAAGGCCTGGTCTAAGTCATTACAGTTATATAAACAGTTGCTGTTGGCTGTAATCCTGACCTCCTGTTTTCCAACAACACATTGGTTTCACAACAATCTCCATCTCTGATAATAACCTCTGCGGGTTATTATATCTAAATTTGCGGCCTCTGCAAGAGCATCACCAAAAATCTGTCCTGGTCCACCCACGTTGACGCTACCACCAAGAAAGCACAACAGCGCCTATACTTCCTCAGGAAACTAAGGAAATTTGGCATGTCCACATTAACTCTTACCAACTTTTACAGATGCACCATAGAAAGCATCCTATCTGGCTGCATCACAGCCTGGTATGGCAACTGCTCGGCCCAAGACTGTAAGAAACTACAGAGAGTCGTGAACACAACCCAGTCCATCACACAACCTGCTTCCCATCCATTGACTTCATCTACACCTCCCGCTGCCTGGGGAAAGCGGGCAGCATAATCAAAGACCCCTCCCACCCAGCTTACTCACTCTACCAACTTCTTCCATAGGGCAGGAGATACAAACATCTGAGAACACGCACAGATTCAAAAACAGCTTCTTCCCCGCTGTTACCAGACTCCTAAATGACCCTCTTATGGATTGACCTGATTAATACTACGCCCCTGTACGCTTCACCCGATGCTGATGTCTATGTATTTACAGTGTGTACCTTGTGTTGCCCTGGGGCAGCATGGTAGCATAGTGGTTAGCACAGTTGCTTCACAGCTCCAGGGTCCCCGGCTGAGTCACTGTCCGCACGTTCTCCCTGTGTCAGCGTGGGTTTCCTCCGTGTACTCCGGTTTCCTCCCACATTCCAGAGATATGCGGGTTAGGTGGATTGGCCATGATAAATTGCCCTTAGTGTCCAAAAAATGTTCAGTGGGGGTTACTGGGATAGGGCAGATACGTGGGCTTCAGTAGGGTGCTCTTTGTTAGGGCCGGTGCCGATTCGATGGGCCGAATGGCCTCCTGCTGCACTGTAAATTCTATTCTCTGATTCCATTATATATTTTCTTTTTATTTGCGTGTACTACATCATCTGTTTGAGCTGCTCGAAGAAAAATACTTTTCACTGTACCTCGGTACACGTGACAATAAGCAAATTCAATCCATCCAAGAGGAATCCCAGTTGTCTCAGCCGCTGTTCCTGAATCGGCTGTTACCTCACAATGCTCTTGTGATTGACGGCAACTGGAGACCAATGGAAAGAGGGGGCGGAGCTGGATGACCGAGCTGGAGTGACCGGTCCTCCGCCCAATCCGAGTGAATGAGGGGCGGGACTCTGAACTCATCGCCCTCATTGGCTACGTATACGTCACGCCGCTACGCATAAGTCAGGCCGCTCACCAGAAAGATGGCGGCCGCTCGCCGATTTCCTCATTCGACGAAACTTGATCAGGTGCATCTGGTTCAACATTGGGGGGAGTGGAATTATTACTGGCGTCTGGTTCCGACACCTGGCACTTATGAAGCCTCTCAACCCATCCCGCAGGCTCTTACCCCCCCTGCCCGCTCGGCTCACCCACCTGTTTCTCAGCGCAGCGAGTTCCGACGAGACATACCTTCTGCACTGCGCATGCCCAGCTCACATGCACTGATGACTGACGGCAGTTCTGGACCAATAGGAAGCGGGGACAGGGCTGGAGGACCGAGCGGAAGAAGCTGGTCCTCCAATCAATTGGAGCGAATGAGGGGCGGGGCCCGCTGTGATTGAAGCATGCGCAGAGCTGGACCCGGAAGAAGGCGGGTGGTCTGGTGGAAAGACCCAGCAGGTTCGGCAGTGGCTGTGGAGAGAAATCCAGGAAATGATTCAGGTCAATAAACTGATCAGAAACCCGCAGCTGGTGCAAAAGGGTCGAGTGCTGGAGAGGACAGCGAGTTGGTTGGGGTCTGGAATGCACTGTCTGGAAGGTTGGTGGAGGCAGCTTCATTTGAGGCATTCAAGAGGGTATTCGATGATTATCATAGAAACATAGAACTTATAGTGCAGAAAGAGGCCAATCGGCCCATAGAGTCTGCACTGGCCCTTGGAAAGAGAACCCTACTCAATCCCACACCTCCACCCGATCCCAGTAACCACACCTAACCTTTTTTGGACACCAAGGGCATAGCCAATCCACCTAACCTGCACATCTTTGGACTGTGGGAGGAAACCGGAGCACCCGGAGGAAACCCACGCACACACGGGGAGAACATGCAGATTCCGCACAGACAGTGTCCCAAGCCGGGAATTGAACCTGGGGCCCTGGAACTGTGAAGCAACAGTGCTAATCACTGTGCTACCATGGCGCTCATAAAATTACTTGAATAGAAACAATGTGCAGGAGTACACGGGGAAAAGTCAGGTGGATGGCACTAAGTCATGATGCTCATTTGAAGAGCAGAAGCAGATACGATAGGCCAAATGGCCGCCTTCTGTGCCTGAACAAGTCTGGTGATTCTGGGAGTTTTCACCAACACCTGATGCAGGACTCGGGACCTGAATTAGAGCCGTGTTGAAAACAGGAAGAGGGATTGTGATAGGATCTACAACAAAATGGTTCCGAAATTGACCTGGAGGAATCTGGTCATTTGGGGGACTGTCACCAATAGGGTCCCCATGACCTGGGGAGAAAATGATTGATTTGTTGATTTTTATTGTCTCTGCACAGAGGAGCTGGATAAAGGAACCCACCCAGAGTAGAAAGAGTAAGAAAACTGGGAAGGGAGGAAAGTAAAATTGCAGATGGGTTTGAATTTCAGCCCAGGGAGTGAGGAGAGGTGTGGTGTGGGATTTACAACTTTGCAGGGGTGGAAATCCACAGGAATTAGTACGGTGTGTTTGTAATTTCTGTACTATACTGAGTGATGACTTAAGTAAACTCCTTTTACAGGATAATAGAAGGGGAGGATTTCCTGACAGGAAAATCAAATCGAACATCATGACATGATCTGACCGAGTCACTCAATCCATGAGGATCTAAATATTAGCAGCCTTTGAATGTAGAAGGAGAAACGTCCAGCTGTCTATCAGTGGGAAACAATTTCAAACATCAGTGTGGCTGGAAAAGCGCAGAAACACACAAACCCGAGTGAGGGTGTTCCAGTGAATTGACTCTGCAAAGAGCTTTATCCAGTTACAGAGCCTGAAAACAAAATTACACCGTTCACAGAGGAGAGAAATTCTGTGCACATGCTCTGCGTGTGGATGAAGGTTCAACAAATTGTCCAACCTGGAGAGACACAAAGTCACTAGTACCATGGAGAAACCATGGAAATGTGGGGATTGTGAGAAGGGATTCAGATCCCCGTCTGAGCTGGAGGTTCATCGCCGCAGTCACACCGGGGAGAGGCCGTTTGCCTGTTCCGAGTGTGGCAAGGGTTTCACTGATTCATGGCACTTGCAGAGACATCAACGTACTCACAAAAGGGAGACACCGTTCACCTGTTCACAGTGCGGGAAGGGATTCACTCGGTCACAACACCTGCAGATACATGAACTCACTCATACCGGAGAGAGACCTTTTACCTGCTCTGTGTGTGGGAAAGGATTCACTCAGTCAATTAACCTGCTGTCACACCAGCAAGTTCACACTGGGGATAGACCATTCACTTGTTCTGTGTGTGGGAAGGGATTCAGCAGGTTCGGTAACCTGCTGACACACCGGCGAATTCACACCGAGGAGATGTTCAGCTGCTCTCTGTGTGGGAAGGGATTCACTCAGCCATCTAACCTGCTGAAACACCAGCAGGTTCACAAATGACTAAGGGTTGGAATCTGCTGTTATTGATGCTGTTATGCACACCCAGGACTGAATGTGTGGTTTAATCATGAATAACCTTGTGTAAAAAAGTGTCCTAGCCGCGTTCTTCCATGGCTCAGAGCTCCTAGACACGGAACAGAAGCTCCTTTACAACTGTGTTCAGAGTCAGGAAGAACAATGATGAATGCTGGAAACGTGCTGTCAGATCAGAGATTGGTGTAAAACTGGGATCTGTACCTGACTGAGAGTGAAACTGAGAGACACACAGTTTCCAGTCTGGACATAACTGGAGATAATTTTTGTACCAGGACTTAGAATTTTTGTGTGACCAATGCAAAACAATAACAACAACTTGCAATTATATAGAACCTATAACATCGTAAAATGTCTCAAAATGATTACAGCTATCTAAAGCTAGGTCGAAGAAGTGCGTTTTCAGAAGGATCTTAAAGGAGGAGAGAATTTCAGAAATCAAGACCCTGGCAGTTGAAATTACGGCCCCCAGTGGGGAAATGATGTGGGTGAAGGGTGAGGCTCAGAGTTGGAGGAGTAAAGGGAGCTTGGAGGGTCGTAGGGCTGGAAGGGGTTCCAGAGCCTGTCTGTCATGGAGAAATTGGCATCCTCCATTGGGCTCGAAGTATGGCTCTGAAAAGGGGCGGCACGGCGGCGGAGTGGCTAGCACTGCTGCCTCACGGCGTCGAGGACCCGGGTTCGATCCCGGCCCCGGGTCACTATCCGTGTGGAGTTTGCATATTCTCCCCGTGTCTGCATATGTCTCACCCCCACAACCCAAAGATGTGCAGGGTAGGTGAATTGACCACGCTAAATTGCCCCTTAATTGGAAAAAAATAATTGGGTACTCTAAATTTATTTTTTTAAAGTTTGGCCCTGAAATGGGTTGATACGGGTCATGACCACGGACGTGCAGGAGATGTCTGCTGTCTTAAACAGGATGACAGATACTATATCCGTGACCTTACAATACGTCACTGATCTCCACAAAGCTGGTCTGCAGCAGAGTGGGAGGAATAATGTAACCCTAACCCTAATGGTCCAGGATAGGAATGATGAAGAAAGGAGACTTGGAAGTGGGAACCCCACTCAAAGCCACTCCCATATCTCGCCCACCCCCAATCTTAAGCAACAACTGACACATTGTCCCCATCTCCCGACACACCACCCCATCTCCTGCTAGCTGGGGCTGTCCGTCACAGGGACAGGATAAACGGTTCTTGCTGGGACCCTCAGGGGCTCTAAAACCTACAGGGTGGAGACGCAAGCCTCTCGGCAGTGAGAGCAGGGATGTGAGCAGCCTGTCTCTACCTCTGCTGAAACCACACAGGATGAACCATGTAGAAGCTTTAGGAAGAGCTAGAAGGCTGGGAACAGATAAAGCCACTGAGGAATATAAGGAAAGTAGGAAGGAACTTAAACAAGGAGTCAGGAGGGCTAAAAGGGGTCACGAAAGTCATTGGCAAACAGGATTAAGGAAAATCCCAAGGATTTTTACACCTATATAAAGAGCAAGAGGGTAACCAGGGAAATGGTGGGCCCACTCCAGGACAGGGGAGGGAATCTATGCATGGAACCAGAGGAAATGGGTAAGGTACTGAATGAGTACTTTGCATCAGTATTCACCAAAGAGAAGGAATTCGTGGATGATGAGTCTGGGGAAGGGAGTGAAGATAGTCTGGTTTACATTGTGATCAAAAAGAAGGTGGCGTTTTGAAAAACATTAGGAAAGATAAGTCCCCAGGACCTGATAGGATCTACCCCAGAATATTGAGATAGTCAAAGGGGGAAATTGCTGAGGCCTTGACAAAAATCTTTGTAAGTTCTTTGGACATACCATTGGCATCAAGGTTTGAGGCACTACGACTGTTGCCTACTGGTTCTTGGCAAGTTGTAGATGGAGAGTCGTGAGGCGCACATTGATGCCCACAGGGAGCTCAGAATCAGTTGATGAGTTTGTTCTTGATGGCGAAACCAATTCTAGGCATCCTGGGCTGATTGGGTTTTCCTCTTCAGAAGGTGTAACCACCACCATTTCCATTAAAAAAATTTTTTTACAGTACACAATTCATTTCTTCCAATTAAGGGGCAATTTAGCGTGGCCAATCCACCTACCCTGCAGATCTTTGGGTTGTGGGGGCGAAACCCACGCAGACGCGGGGAGGATGTGCAAACTCCACATGGACAGTGACCCGGATCCAGGTTTGAACCCGGGTCCTTGGCACCAAGAGGCAGCAGAGATAACCACTGCACCACCGTGCTGCCCCTCTACCCGTTTAAAAATGATAGAGGATGATCAAGAAGGTGCAAGAAAGATTCTAAAGGATGATACCAGAACTGATAGTTTAAGGTCAGGAGTTGAACACGCTAGGGATATTTTCTCTGGAAAAGCCAAGGCTGAGGGCTGACCTGATGGAGGACTTTAAGATTACGAATGAAGCAGGGGTGGCACAGTGGTTAGCACTGGGACTGCGGCGCTGTGGACCTGGGTCACAGTCCGTGTGGAGTTTGCACATTCTCCCCGTGTCACCCCCACAAATCAATGATGTGCAGGTTAGGTGGATTGGCCACGCTAAATTGCCCCTTAATTGGGAAAAAATAATAATTGGGTAATCTACATTTATTTTTTAAGAAATGAATGAAGAAGGCGGCGCAGTAGTTAGCACTACTGCCTCATGGCGGCGAAGACCCGGGTTAGATCCCGGCCCTGGGTCACTGTCCGCGTGGAGTTTGCACATTCTCCCCGTGTCTGCGTGAGTCTCACCCCCACAACCCAAAGATGTGCAGGGTAGGTGGATTGGCCACGCTAAACTGCCCCTTAATAAAAAAAGTTATAGATGTTTTCTTAAAGATTATGAATGAATGCGATAGGGATGACATCATCAAGTCTTCACTGTCAGTACAGGATAAGAAAATCAGAACGGACAATTCTGGTTATCATTAGGCATGTTTCTCCTATTCAAACAATAAATGTCTTTCCCCTCGCACACTTCTACCTCCCTATAGATTTAAAAAATAAATTTAGGGTACCCAATTTTTTTTTTCAATTAAGGGGCAATTTAGCGAGGCCAATCCACCTAACCTGCACATCTTTGGGGTTGTGGGGGTGAAACCTACGCAGACACGGGGAGAATGTGCAAACTCCACACGGATTCCCTACAGATTGTTACTCTAATTCACTATTGATTCACAGTGCTAGGGACCCGGGTTCGATTCCCGGCTTGGGTCACAGTCTGTGTGGAGTCTGCACGTTCTCCCTGTGTCTGCGTGGGTGTCGTCCAAGTGCTGCTCCGGTTTCCTCCCACAAGTCCCGAAAGACGTGCTGTAAGGTGAATTGGACATTCTGAATTTTCCCTCTGAGACCGGAACAGGCGCCGGAATGTGGTGACTAGGGGATTTTCACAGTAACTTCATTGCAGCGTTAATGTAAGCCTGCTTGTGACAATAATAAAGATTATTAGAATGGTCCACTTGTGCTCCTACATCTTATGGTGTCCTCCTTTTTGCTCAATTCTGTTCACCTAAAGGTACCAACTCTCGGTTTCAGTTTCAAAGAACAAAGAAATGTACAGCACAGGAACAGGCCCTTCGGCCCTCCAAGCCCGTGCCGACCATACTGCCCGACTAAACTACAATCTTCTACACTTCCTGGGTCCGTATCCTTCTATTCCCATCCTATTCATATATTTGTCAAGATGCCCCTTAAATGTCCCTATCGTCCCTGCCTCCACTACCTCCTCCGGTAGTGAGTTCCAGGCACCCACTACCCTCTGCGTAAAAAACTTGCCTCGTACATCTACTCTAAACTTTGCCCCTCTCACCTTAAACCTATGCCCCCTAGTAATTGACCCCTCTACCCTGGGGAAAAGCCTCTGACTATCCACTCTGTCTATGCCCCTCATAATTTTGTATACCTCTATCAGGTCGCCCCTCAACCTCCTTCGTTCCAGTGAGAACAAACCGAGTTTATTCAATCGCTCCTCATAGCTTATGCCCTCCATACCAGGCAACATTCTGGTAAATCTCTTCTGCACCCTCTCTAAAGCCTCCACATCCTTCTGGTAGTGTGGCGACCAGAATTGAACACTATACTCCAAGTGTGGCCTAACTAAGGTTCTATACAGCTGCAACATGACTTGCCAATTCTTATACTCAATGCCCCGGCCAATGAAGGCAAGCATGCCGTATGCCTTCTTGACTACCTTCTCCACCTGTGTGGCCCCTTTCAGTGATCTGTGGACCTGTACTCCTAGATCTCTTTGACTTTCAATACTCTTGAGGGTTCTACCATTCACTGTATATTTGTATATTTCATATTTGTAATAACACCATGAGGCCCACAGGGAAACCCTGATTGACCTTCCCTTGGGACTCGTGGAGTATTTATAAAGGCCGACCCTGACAAGGACCAGCATATTGGTTGTCCCAACGGGACAGTACTCTGTAAATATATTCGCTGTCTTGGGCAGACATTTTGTGACCGTAAATAAATCAACGTTCACGTTACCGCTCGGCTTCTTGGGTCTTAATAATATTCATCTCTTGTCCTCCCGAGTTCGTCACCCAATTCTTTAAATCTTTATTAAAGCAAAATACTGCAAATGCTGGAAACCTGAAATAAAAACAGGAGATGCTGGATGAACTCACCAGGTCTGGTAGAATCTATGGTGAGAGAGTTATCATTTAGAGTCCATATAACCATTCTCCACAAATGCTACCAGACCTGCTGAGTTTAACCAGCATTTCTTTTTTTATTTTTACATTAAATATTTATGCCTGAAGATGAACTGTTTTGTTAAGGGAGCATGACAATCAAATCCAGTGACTCTCCACGTGTAATTTGTGTCCACTTTTCATTTAAAGTCCCAGGCGTTTGGAGATTGAGCTCTGATTAAGTAATGGCGGACACAGCTCCCGTACTGGGGAAACCGCTCTATCCACCACATGGGCGGGCGGCCCAAGACTGCGCATGTCCAAAGGAAAGGTGGACGCCGTGCATGTGCGGAAGATATTCAAACCACTGCTGATATAATCAATGCAAGAAGTCTTACAACACCAGGTTAAAGTCCAACAGGTTTGTTTCGAATCACTAGCTTTCGGAGCACTGCTCCTTCCTCGGGTGCTCCTTCACCAGAGGAAGGAGCAGTACTCCAGTAGCTAGTGTTTGAAACAAACCTGTTGGACTTTAACCTGCTGTTGTAAGACGTCTTACTGTGCTCAGTCCAACGGCGACATTTCCACATCATGATATGATGAATGGGAGGAGTTGGAGTACCAGGATTCAGAGCCAATCAGCACAGGTTTGTGCGAATGAAGATTGAGCTTCACACCAACTAAAACCTCCTCATGCCTCCAACATATGTCAGTCAAACACCTTCTTTTCTCCCCCTTTCCATTTATTTTCTCATCCTGGGCTTCAATTGGTGACTTGCAGCAACTGAAGGGAAACCATGATGTGGAGATGCTGGCGTTGGACTGGGGTGAGCACAGTAAAAAGTCTTACAACACCAGGTTAAAGTCCAACAGGTTTGTTTCAAATCACTAGCTTTCGGAGCACTGCTCCTTCCTCAGGTGATTCGGAAGTTGTAAGGCTTCTTACTGAGGGAAAATAAGTGAATCCAGGGAGGGTGCAGACTCTGGAAAGGTTGGCCCAGGTCTCTCTTCCTTAAAGACATTGACAGCATGTTGCAAGTTGTAATATTCTAAATTTATATTGCAAGGGTAATAGATTTTCATTTCTTCCTTGGGATGATGTTGCAAAGATCTAGTTTCATAATTCATATACATTTTAGAAATATGAATTAGTTTAGGATTTTCTTTACATGTAAGATCTATGGAAACCTGGGTTGAGAATCTGACAAAAACACCCTCAGGGAATTTGCAATCAAAAGGCATAGTCCATGTTGACTTAAGTCAAAGCTTGATGGGTAAAAACTAAAATGGCAGCTTGGGCTCTTTTAGCTGGAGATCTGGAGGCAGTGGGTCTGACAATTATTGTCCTGTCTTTGTTAGAGCGGTGAATTCTTCATGCAGACCTCAAAATTGGTTTGGTTCTGAAGCTGAAAGTTAATGAATTTAAATATATGTTGGATATGCAAACTGATCTCAGTTACCATGGGGATAAGTGATTCAGAATGGAGCCTTGGTTGGAATTCTGGCTGTTTCTCACAGAAAGCAGGCAGGCTACACTTAGCTTGGAAGCAGTCAGCTGTGGCACCAGGAGCTGCGAACCAGCTGTGGGAGCAGGAGCTGTGAACCGGCTGTGGGAGCAGGAGCTGCGAACAGGCTGTGGGACCAGGAGCTGTGAACCAGCTGTGGGAGCAGGAGCTGGGAACCAGCTGTGGGACACAGGAGCTGGGAACCGGCTGTGGGAGCAGGAGATGGGAACCGGCTGTGGGAGCAGGAGCTGCGAACCGGCTGTGGGACCAGGAGCTGGGAACCGGCTGTGGGAGCAGGAGCTGGGAACCGGCTGTGGGAGCAGGAGCTGTGAACCAGTTGTGGGAGCAGGAGCTGCGAACCGGCTGTGGGAGCAGGAGCTGTGAACCGGCTGTGGGAGCAGGAGCTGTGAACCAACTGTGGGAGCAGGAGCTGTGAACCAGCTGTGGGAGCAGGAGCTGCGAACCGGCTGTGGGACTGGAAGCCTAGAGGGTCAGTAGGAACTAGGAATGTTCTTCATGTTTAAATCCCACAGCAAGGATGCAGTGAAGCCCACACGGACTGAGGAGTTCTGTTTTGACGTGGTCCCAGGAACAGAAGTGGGGAACCTTCAAGATATCATTATTATCAGGGATATCTTGAGGTGAGGTTAAAAAGTGGAATGACGTTCATAGTCTTTATTGACAATATATTCAGTTCTTAATGCTGGTTTTTAATTTAATTTAATATGTACAGTAAAGCTTATTTCCGTTTAAAAATATGAAACATCATGGCATAATTCTCTCAGTTAATCACCGGGTGTTCAAATTTCTCTTTAAACATTAACCGTCCCAACCAGGGTCGTAACTTTGTGACTCGCACAATTCCTTCAGTGTGATTATCATCATTGTCAGCCTCCGAATTCTCTGTCTCACTGTGTTCTTGATTTTCTCTCACACGATGATACCTTGAATCAGACCAGAAACATGAGTTAATTTGTTTCCCTGCCGTCATTCCTCGGGTTTATTCGCCTATTCATGCTGTTCCAATCCTGTCCTTTGTTGTGATATCCGGATCTGCTAAACACTTTTTCACCCTCATTCAAAACCTGACAAAGTCTGACTGTGCTTCAGAGGCAGCCATTAAACCATCTTTCATAGTCTCAGAATTCAGCCCGAATAAAAGATCCAAACCTTCCATCAATATCCGACTGTCGGGAATCCGGCTCACAGAATACTTCGCTTCTCATTTGACGTTTGCTCGGAAGTGACAATGTCAAGGCCAGAACTGGTTTCCTCGTAACCCACCCGTGTCCACATCTCTACTTCATTCTTCCATTGGTAGTTTGGTTCAGACTCGGAGAACATCGGCGGGTAATCAGACCCTGACAACTGGCACTCGCTTTCAGCCATTTTGCATAAAGGCTGCTGGGAATGTAAGCCTCTGACTGAAATTTTCTTTTCTTTTAGTTTCCATCCTTCACCATAAGACAAGCATTCACTGCTGCCATATTATAATCCTGATAGTCTTACAGTGAAGGAAGAAACTGGAGCCAGTCTTTACTTGGTATAGATTTAATCACAGACTGAAACATTACAGGTATATACCTCCTAACTTCACGCTAGCAGGGGCTGTTTAGCACAGGGCTAAATCGCTGGCTTTGAAAGCAGACCCAGGCAGGCCAGCAGCACGGTTCAATTCCCGTAACAGCCTCCCCGAACAGGCGCCGGAATGTGGCGACTAGGGGCTTTTCACAGTAACTTCATTGAAGCCTACTTGTGACAATAAGCGATTTTAATTTCATTATGTCAGTAAGTGTCTCTTTATACGCGCTCATGTAACCAACCATTGAATCAATGCTCTCCACCTATATATACTTAACCTCCATTGATACAATTAACACCCACAGTCAGAGCATCTAAAAGGGCTCCAATTGGTGTGACTGTGTCTCAGCAGCTTGGTCGATTCCATGAATCCGTACCCACTCTCGGAACAGGCGAACAGCCTCTCTCCTCTGTATGAACGCGCTGGTGCCTCCGCAGGCTGGATGAATCAGCGAATCCCTTCCCACACTCGGAGCAGGTGAAAGGCCTCTCCCCGGTGTGAACTCGTTGGTGTCTCAGCAGGTGGGACGATTCGCTGAATCCTTTCCCACACAGAGAGCAGGTGAATGGTTTCTCCCCGGTGTGAACTCGCCGGTGCTTCCACAGGTTGGATGAATTAGGGAATCCCTTCCCACACTCATTGCAGCTGAACGGCCTCTCTCCAGTGTGAACACGTCGGTGTGTCAGCAGACTGGTTGATCGAGTGAATCCCTTTTTGCACACAGAGCAGTTGAATGGCCTCTCCCCGGTGTGAACTTGCTGGTGTCGCAGCATGTTGGTTATCCGAGTGAATCCCTTCTCACACACAGGGCAGGTGAATGGCCTCTCTCCACTGTGAACTACGCGATGGTTCTGCAGGGTGGACGACTCGCTGAATCCCTTCCCACACTCGGAGCAGATGAAGGGCCTCTCCCCAGAGTGAACTCGCTGGTGTGTCTGCAGGTGGGACGAGTGAGAGAATCCCTTCCCACACTCAGAGCAAGTGAATGGTCTCTCCCCGGTGTGAACTCGCTGATGTGTAAACAGATGGGACGAGTGGGTGAATCCCTTCCCACACACGGAGCAGATGAACGGCCTCTCCCCGGTGTGAGTGCGTCGGTGAGTTTCCAGTGCAGAAGGGGTACGGAATCCCTTCCCACAGTCCTCACATTTCCACGGTTTCTCCATGATGCTGGTGTCCTTGTATCTCCCCAGTTTGGAAGTTGAAAACCCGTCCACACACACAAAACGTGTATGGTCTCTCTCGACTGTGAATAGTGCAGTATATATTTTGGTTGTGCACTTGGTTCCAACAATTGTTGCACTGGAACGCTCTCACTCGCATGTGTGTGTGTCTCAGCGCTTTTTCAGCCACACTGATGCTTAAAACTTATTGAACAGACAAACATTTCTCTTTCCTTATCATCAAAGGCTGATGATATTCAGGACCCAATGGTTCGAGTGACTCTCCCAGATCTTGACGTGCTATTTGGCTTGAGATTCCTGTATGGAAATCCTCCCCTTCTAGTATCCTGTAAAAACAGTTTACAAAAAGTCATCATTGTCAGGACAGGATATAAATTCAGAACAAACAATTCCAGTTTCTCTGGCATATCTTTGCTCTCTCATTCCCCAAAAGCTGTAAATCGCCGTTGTACATATGATTCCTCTATTCTCACTCTGCATTACCTAATCTGCATCCTCTCAAGTTGCAAAAGGTGCTGATTCGCACTGATCGATAAATCCATGCTCACTGCTTCCTGCCAGGGCACAAAGACATGTATCAATTCACTAACTATGTAGGCGGCACATGGCACAGTGGGTTAGCATTGCTGCCTAGGGCACTGAGGACCCGGGTTCGAATCCCGGCCCTGGGTCACTGTCCATGTGGAGTTTGCACATTCTCCCCATGTCTGCGTGGGTTTCACCCCCACAAAACAAAGATGTGCAGGTTAGGTGGATGGGCCATGCTAAATTGCCCCTTAATTGGAGAAGAAAATAATTGGGTACTCTAAACTTATTTTTTTTAAATTCACTAACTATGTGGCTAATGGAAGTGGAGATGATGAATAATTTCAAAGTATATATGCTTTGTGGATAAAAAATGTGCAAATTATACAGCACTGCATTACTTTATGAGAGGTACATCAGGACTATGAGGAAGAGCTTTATTTAGGCAGTGAGTGGTCATGTCCTGGACATTTCTGCCTATGAGGGTTGAGGAAGCAGAGATAATAATGATTTAAAAATGAAACTGAATGGACATTTGAAAGGAATAGTTATGGGGAAATGGGGATATCAAGGGGGAATAACTGACTTAATTGCTCTACAGAGGGATGGTGTGGAATCAAGTTGCTGAATGGATTCCTCTACTGTAATGACTGGAAACATGTAATGTACTACAGTACTTAGCCTAGAAATAATAATAAATGATCATTATCACTGAAACATAAAGATACAATAGGCAAGATATATAATCAGACACATTCATGTTGTTACGATCTCGGAAACCTTAAAATCAACAAATTCTCAGACAATCCCAGAGGAACAAACCGTAGGACAATGTTTCACATTTTAAAAACGTTTGCAGTAACAATCAAATTAAAAACATAAATGAATCACATATTAACGAACAGTATTTGAATAGACAGGATAATTTTGTCTTTACATATCTCGCACAATGGAGCAGAACGGCGGCACAGTGTTAGCACTGCTGCCACCAGGTGCCGAGGACCCGGGTTCGATCCCGGGTCACTCTCTGAGTGGAGTTTGCACATTCTCCCCATGTCTGCGTGCGTCTCACCCCCACAACCCAAAGATGTGCAGAGCAAATTGCCCTTGATTGGGAAAAAAATAATTGGGTACTCTAAAAAAAATTGTTTTTTTCAAATATCTCACAATAAAAACAGGTTCTACAAAATCTCTATTTCCAGTTCCAGGGTCCCACAACTCTCTGTATTTCCCAGGGGGAGAAATAAAGTGTTTTACTCACAGATGTTGGACAGAGGAGGAAGTTTTAGTCTGTGTGTGAAGCTAAAAACAAATGCTGTGCTGTTTATAATCAAACTGCAGGACTGGGAAGAAAATGATGGGAAGACATTTTGCAAAGTCCCCTCCCCTAGCTGGCAGCCCAGCGCGCAGGCGCAGAGAGCGCTGCTGACCCAAGCTGTCCGGAGCAGGCGCAGTGCGGCTGTTGCCAGCAGCCCCTCTCGATTTCGTTTTGGACCAGCGAGCCGCCGTAGGGAGGGGGAGTTCACCGACCGGCTTCTCACTCTGGCCGGAGCCGGCAGTCGGTTACCTGGAAACGTTGTCTCGAGGAGAGGGGGAAGAGGAACAATGGGTGTGGGTGGGGGCGGAAGCTCCCGTGTCCGCGCGCCGGGCCTGCACACTGAAACCAGAAGACGTCATCGTGGAGCAGAGTGATTCCTATTGGCTGATTCAGAGCAGGGCTCCATTGTGATGCCACAAGGCGGAAGTTAGTCAGTGAGCTTCAGATTGAAACTCCCTCTGAGCACCATCTGGGAGGAAATCATTTCCATTTCTTTTCTACTTCTGGGGGAAATTGGTGACTTGCAGGAACGAAAAGGAAAGGAAGTGAATCCAGGGAGGCTGCAGATTCTGGAAAGGTTGGTCTCTCTCACTCTCTCTTTGCTCCCTCAGCTTGACACATTTATTTGACTAGTTAAAAGGATGATCTCTTTCCTGATGTTCACAATTAAAGGGATGGTTTCCCCAGGAGATGACTGATATTTAAAAGAACAGTAAATTAATAAAATGCATAGATATGTGTTGGATTTATTATCTTGCACATATTTATGATTTTCCAATGAATCACATGTGTTAATATTTCTGGTCTTGTAATATAGTGCTGTAGCTTTGTTATATATTTCCAAAGATCATTGCAGCACAGAAGCCATCCATTCCGCAACTTCAGTCTGTGCCAATTCTCTGTGGAGTAATCCAGTCGGTCCTATTCCCCTCTATAATCCCTCTTTGCCAGCAAGTTAATTTTCTTCGAGTGTCCATCCAAGTTCAGTTTGAAACCATTGATCATCTCTGCTTCCACCAGCCCCGTAGGCCGCAAGTTCCAGGACATGCTTGCTGCCCAATCAATCATCATCCACACATTGCCCAGGTACAAATGATCAAGTAATACAGTGCAGTGCAATACACATAGATAGAAGATTTGTCAGGTTTCAATTTCTATTCCTAAATTGAGAGTTTTGACCTTTGTAAACTCCTTTCACAGGATATTAGAAGGGGAGAATTTGCCAACAGAAATATCAAACCAAACGTCACATTAAGATCTGACAGGATAATTCTAATTCCTCGAGACCTGAATATCATCATTCTTTGAATCGAGAAGAGGAAATGTTTGTCTGTTCTGTCTGATTCGGGGGTTTTAGACATCAGTGTGACTGGGAAAACACCAAGACAAACACATTTCAATGAGCGTTTTCAAGCTTTCCCCTGTCTGCAGAAAGAACTTTAACCAGCTACATATTCTGATGAAACATTACACCATTCACAGTGGGGAGAAACCATACACAAATTATGTGCGTGGACAGTTACATTTGATCCTCAGTCCTGGAGAGTCAGAAGGATTCTCACACCATGGAGAAACCGTGGAAATGTGGTGACTGTGGGAAGGGATTCCGTTGTCCATCTGTGCTGGAAACACATCGACGCAGTCACACTGGAGAGAGGCCGTTCATCTGCCCTAACTGCGGGAAGGGATTCATACGGTTAGCGAACCTCCAAACACACCAACCTGTTCACACTGGTGAGAGACCGTTCACCTGCTCTGAGTGCGGGAAAGGATTCACTCAGTTATCCCACGTGCTGATTCATCAGCGAGTTCACACCGGGGAGAAACCGTTCATCTGCTTGGAGTGTGGGAAAAGATTCAGTGATTCTTCCACACTGCTGACACATGAGAGAATTCACAGCGGGAAGAAACCATTCATCTGCTCCATATGTGGGAAAGGATTTGCACAGTCATCGAACCTGCATTCACACCAGCGAGTTCATACTTTGGAGAGACCGTTTATCTGCTCTGTATGTGGAAAGGGATTCACTCAGTCATCCAACCTAGTGACTCACCAGCAAGTTCACACTGGTGAGAGGCGGTTCACCTGTTCTGTTTGTGGGAAGGGATTCAGTCACTCAACCAACCTGTTGCGACACCAGCAAGTTCACACCGGGGAGAGGTCGTTTACATGCTCTGCTTGTGGGAAGGGATTCAGTGATTCGTTCACTCTGCTGGCACATCAGCGAGTTCACACTGGAGAAAGGCCGTTCACCTGCTCTGTGTGTGGCAAGGGATTCACTCAGTCATCCAACCTGCTGACACATCAGCGACTTCACACTGGGGAGAGACCGTTCACCTGCTCTACCTGTGGGAAAGGATTCACTCGATTGTCCAACCTGTTGAGACACCAGCGAGTTCACAAGGGGTCGGAGTCTGCAGATATTGCGTCAGTTAATCACATCCAGGACTGAACCATATTCATTCTGACACTTGGTGAAGTGGGCGGGTCGGAGGGTTTCTTTCTGCTGGACTGGCCGGTCTCGTGACTCTGCTTCCAGTGGGCTGATGATCTTTGAGCCTGGGGGAGCACATTTCCACTGAAATGAACCACAAAAACTGGTGAAGGACATTTATTTTATCTTGGACAGTAAATAGTTTATTTTCCTACCACTACAGATAAATCTAAAATAAATACGTTTGTCTCTGTTCCATTGAGTCTACAGCACAGGGCCAGGCCAGTCGGCTCAATTGGTCTGTGTCAGTATTTATGCCCCATATGATCCTCCACCCACCCCTCTTCATCTCCCCCATCAGCATCTCCTTCTATTCCTTTCTCCCTCATGTATGTCTCTACCTTCCCCTTCAATGAATTCCTGCTGCTCACCTCAACCACTCGCTGTGGTAGCGAGTTCCACAATCTCACCACTCGCTGAGTAAAGAGGTTTCTCATGAAATTTCTATTGGATTATTGAACCCCTTTATCATCTTAAAGACTTCCCTCAGGTCACCCTTCAGTCTTCTCTTTTCCAGAGAAAAGCAGCCCCAACCTTTCCTGAGGGTGAAATGCTCTCAGTTCTGGTATTATTCTTGTGAATCTTTGTTGCACCGTCTCCGGTGCCTCTATTTCCTTTTTCGAAATGGAAATCACAGATATTGGCAGTGCTCCCAGTGTAGTCTAACCCTGGTTCTAAACAAGTTGAACATAACCTCCCTGCTTTTCAATTCTATCCCTCTAGAATGGAACTCTATATATGAGCCCCACTCTTTAAGAAAGATGTGACGTTCTCAGAGATGGTGTAGAGGAGATTTACGCAAATGATACCCGAGGTGAGGGGATTCAGCTAGTTGGAGAGACTGGAGCAGCTGAAATTCCTCTCTTTAGATCACCTAGTCCCTGGGGCAATGAAGGAGGCCATTTGGCCCATTGAGTCCAGGCTGCAAAACATTCAGTCCCATTGCCCTGTTCTAGTCCATTAACCCAGCAAATGTATCCACCTCAAGGTTTTTTAAATTTGTTCTTGGGATTTGGACGTCACTGGCTGTGCCAGCATCTGTTGCTCATCCCTAATTGCCCTTCAACTGAGTGGCTTGCTAGGCCGTTTCAGTGGGGGCAGCTCAGAGTCAAGCGCATCGCAGTGGGTCTGGAGTCACATGTAGGCCAGACCGGGTAATGACGGCAGACTTCCTTCCCTGAAGGACATTTGTGAACCAGAAGGGTTTTTACGACAATCGGCAATGGTTTCATGGTAATCACATACTTTTAATTCAAGACTTTTTTACACCATGGCGAGATTTGAACCCAGAACCCTAGAGCATTCCGCTGGGTCTCTGGATTACTAGTCTCTTGACAATATCACGACACCACCGCCTGGTTCAATTTCCTTTTGAAATTGTTCATCGTCTTCACTTCCAATATCCTCATAATGTGGAGATGCCGGCGTTGGACTGGGGTAAGCTCAGTAAGAAGTCTTGCAACACCAGATTAAAGTCCAACAGGTTTGTTTCAAATCACTAGCTTTCGGAGCACTGCTCCTTCCTCAGGACCTGAGGAAGGAGCGGCGCTCCGAAAACTAGTGATTTGAAACAAACCTGTTGGACTTTAACCTGGTGTTGTAAGAGTTGTTACAATATTCTCATAGGCAGCGCGTTCCAGGTCATTATCATGCTCGGTGGAAACATTTTCTGCCTACACCTCTACCCCAGCCAAAATCTTGGGGGCTGGTTTAGCACAGTGGGCTAAATAGCTGGCTTGTAATGCAGAACAATGCCAGCAGCGCGGGTTCAGTTCCCGTACCGGCCTCCCCGAACAGGCGCTGGAATGTGACGACTAGGGGCTTTTTCACAGTAACTTCAGTGAAGCCTGCTCGTGACAATAAGCGTTTATTATTATTATCTTAAATCTGTGTCCTCCCACCCCCATGCTTGTACTACCAGCTAATGGACAGCTTTTCTTTACCTTATCTAAATCTGTCATAATCTTGTGCATCAAATCTCCCCCTCGATCTCCTTTGCTACAAGGAGAATAACCCGTTTCTCCAACCTAACCTTGAAACTGTAATCCCTCATCCCTGGAACCATTCTGGACGCCTCTGCATCCTCTCAAGGACCCGCACTTTGGTTGTCAGAAATGGACATAATGCTCTATTTAAGGGTCTAACGAGAGCTTTAGAATGTTCAAGTGTAACTTCCCTTCGATTGTTCTCACTCCCCTGTTTCTGAAGCCCAGGATTTCAACAATCTGTGAACCCTTTCAACATGCAGCACGGTAGCACAGTGGTTAGCACAATTGTTTCACAGCTACAAGGTCCCAGGTTTGATTCTGGCTTGGGCCACTGTCTGTGCGGAGTCTGCACAGCCTCCCCGTGTGTTCTCCGGTCCTCCGGTTTCCTCCCACAGTCCACAGATGTGCAGGTTAGGTGGATTGGCCGCGATAAATTGGCCTTAGTGTCCAAAATTGCCCTTAGTGTTGGGTGGGGTTACTGGGTTATGGGGATAGGGTGGAGGTGTCGATCTTGGGTAGGGTGCTCTTTCCAAGAGCCGGTGCAGACTCGATGGGCTGAATGGCCTCCTTCTGCACTGTAAATTCTATGAAATCTATGCCTGTGACAGGGTGAGAGCGACTCTCTCTGGGGGTGATGGTGGCCTAGTGGTCCTGTCACCGGACAGGTCATCCGGAAACTGAGGCTCAAGCTCTGGGGACATGGGTTCAAATCTCACGGCGACAGTTGGTGGAATTTGCATTGAGTTCATTCATAAAGTTAGTCTCGGTAATGGTGGCCGTGACAACACCTGTCATCGATTTTTTTTTTTTTTTTAAACCTACCTGGGTCACTTTTAGGGAAGGCAAACCACTGGTTTTACCCGGTCCTGCCTACATGTGACTCCAGACCTACTGCAATGAGGCTGACTATTAACCACCATCTGAAATGGCTGAGCGAGCCACTCTTTCATGGGCAATTAGGGATGAACAACAAATGCTGCCTCTTGCGAGCAACACCTACATCCCATGGAAGAGTTTTTTTAAAAACATGCTTGATGCGGATTGCTGCCCCTCGAGCAATCGCCTCTGACGTCAGGCCAGTGACCTATTCCAGCGAAAGAACAATCTATGGGAAACACCTGCTGTGTCTGCCTCCTCTCTCGGCGCAGGAAGCCTTCGGAGTCTGAGATCCTATTTGCTTTGCTGATGTTTCTCTCGAAGATTCTGCCAGCTCTGCACATGAACCCCTGCGTCCCTCTGCCCCTGCTCATTCTTTAGGACTATAGTCGTTCAGTTTCTATTACATCTCTCTATCTCTTCTGCCCAATCACATCCCCTCACACTTCTCTGTATTAACCTCCATCGGCCGCTTCAGACAAGGTTCAGGGGAGATTGAAGTGTTAAACTAAACTTACAGAGAAAATACTGCATTATTTAATATTTCACCCACAATTAACGGTCACCCCCTCTCTTTAAACACACACGAGGCTGATAGAGCAAAGGTGGAGATCATTTCGCCCATTGTGCTTAAGCTGGCCCTTTGGAAGAGCTAACCAATTAATTCCATGGCTCTGCAATTTTCTTTTCTTTTACCCATTTTAAAGTCCCCGCCCTTAGCCCCCATTGCCGAAATATAACAATAAAACCCACTGTATAAATAACATGTATTTGACTGACAAATGTTGAAGAGTTGGTTTAAAATCAAATATCTCGAGTCCCCATTTGAGCTTTCTGTCTCTCTCTCTCTTCCTCAAGTCAATGACATCCAGGCGATGGAGCTGAGGGCAGAATATAGCTGAGAATAACGGAGCCTCCGTCCCAGTCAAACTGCCGTGGGTGTCACACTAATAGGCAGGACAGTGCTGGGGGACTGACTGGGAAATGGGCCTCCAATCCATTGGGGCACAGGATCAGTATTGATAATTATGTGAGCCTCTGGGTTCAGTCAACAAGTCCAAAGTGGAGAGTCACAGGGCCAGGACACCAAGCAGCTGAAGAGAAACCATTTGGATCCAGAAAATTGTGCATATCATTTTACACTGGTTGTCTTTGATCCTGAAATAATTTTCTGTGTTTTTATCCATTTCTGTTTCATCAATAAACTTTAATCAGTGATAACGTTAAATGGGCAGCACGGTGGCGCAGTGGTTAGCATTGCTGTCTCACGGCGCCACGGTCCCAGGTTCGATCCCGGCTCTGGGTCACTGTCCGTGTGGAGTTTGCACATTCTCCCCGTGTTTGCCTGCGTTTCGCCCCCACAATCCACCTTGCGCATGGTAGGTGGATTGGCCACGCTAAATTGTCCCTTAATTGGGAAAAATGAATTGGGTACTCTAAATTTAAAAAAAAAAAGAAGAAAACAAAAGTAATAACATTTAATTTGGCTGCGGGTTTCATCGGTAAATATATGCATTATAGAATCTCCAGTGCAGAAGGAGGCCATTTGGCCCATCGAGTCTGCATTGACCCTTGGAAAGAGCACCCTACTTAACCCCACACTTCCACCCCATCCCTGCAACCCAGCAACCCCACCTAACCTTTTTAGACACTAAGGGAAATTTAGCCTGGCCAATCCGCCCGACCGGCACATCTTTCAACTGTGGGAGGAAACCGGAGCCCCAGCAGGAAACAGGAGCACCTGGTGGATACTGGAGCACCCGGAAGAAACCCACGCAGACACGGGGAGAACGTGCAGACTCCGCGCAGACAGTGACCCAAGTGAGGATCGAACCTGGGACCCTGGAGCTGTGAAGCAACGGTGCTAACCACTGTGCTACCGTGCCGCCAGAAACAGATGAGAGGGGTTGGCAGGCGCTTTAATAGAAAGTGAGTCCCTCGAAGGTAACTGGCAAAAGAGCCAGAGAGGGAGATGAGATTTAATTTTTGATACAGCTATGTTCAAAAATGGGGTCAGGGAGTCAAATGACCCTTTCCCCAAACTGAAATGATTCGAAGTGATAACCCTTATTGGTGAGAGTGGTTAGATTTTATTCAGTATAAATACGAGCTGACACATTCTAATGTCTGAGCAGTAATATCAAAGTGCAGCAGCATTATCACTGCATTCTGGGTAGAAGCACCATCTCCAGGTAAATGCTCCCTGTCAGTGGGATATGTAAAACCTCAACAAATCTCTGCTCGGGGAATCCTTTCTTCTTTTTTTACATTGCACAGTAGGGGACCTTCAGTGGTTAGCACTGTTGCTTCACAGAACCAGGGACCCGGGTTTGATTCCCGGTTGGGTCACTGTTTTGGTGGAGTCAGCATGTTCTGCGTGGGTTGCCTCCGGGTGCTATGGTTTCCTCCCACAGTCCAAAGACGTGCAGGGGTTAGGTGGATTGGCCATGATAAATTGCCCCTTTGTGCCCATAAGTTAGTTGAGATTGCTGGGTTACGGGGATAGGGTGGAGGTGTGGGCTTAGGTTGGGTGCTCTTTCAGGGGCCGATGTAGACTTGATGGGCCGAATGGCCTCCTTCTGCACTGTAAATTCTATGCTTTTGATCCATGGATGATTCATGGGCCTGTACATTTAATGCAAGCAGCAGAAGTTATAGAAGAGAACACTCTGCTAGCCTCTGCTGGTTTTAAAAGGAGGAGCTTCAGACCAGAGAGAGAGAGATGGGGTGGGACTTAGTTTGATTGATTGGCTGGTAGCCATGTGTTCGCCCAAAAGGCCATACACTGCCTGGTAACAGGTGGTGATTGGATCCCAAGGAGTTTCAGTTTGATCCTGGCAGCACAGAGACGAGATCGCTCTCTGTGTCTTTCCAGAAATGCTGTGAGTGCTGTATTTCTGAACTTGCAGAGAACCTAAATGAATTTATCTACAGGAAAACCATTAAACAAAGATGCAGGATCCTCCTTCTCTCTCCCTCTCCATCTCTCTCTTCCTCTCTCTCTCTCCCTCACCCTCTCTTGGGAAGGACCTGTGCATGCTGTATTCTGAAATGACAGAGACCTGGATGGATCCACAATAAAAAACACAAACTGAAAGCAAAGTTTGAAGAGAAGTAAGATGCTGGAAACCACCATCTGAAACAAAGACTTTTTTCCCTTCTATTTATGATTTTATTTTACCCCTTTCTTCTCCTCTGTGTTTGTCTGTCGTGTGTGTGTGTGTAGAGAGTGGGGGGAAATTAAAGTGGGGAATTAGGAATTACATAATAGTTAACCAGTTGTGTTTGCTTCATATTTCTTCGTAGTTCTTGTGAAAAATAAACAATAATTATGTTTACAAACCTCATTACTGTAATTATTGGGCAGCCAAGGGCCAACGACTTAGAGTTTTTTTCTCAGTATTATTGGTTAATTCACTTGTGTTGTGACTCGGAGTCAGGTGGGGCTGGAATTGACCACGCACAAGTCCAGGGTCTTGTAACACTATGGCGAATGATTTAACACCATCATTGCTGAGCTAACATTTGAATGGACCAATTACAAAACCTGTCTTTGAACCATCTGTACCCGTCCAAGCCACATCAAACTCTCAAACAATTGTCTTCCCCACGCTCCGTCCCCGGCACAGAGAGTCAGCATTCCCAAGCCAAGCAGTGTAAACATGGTGGCCTTGACACCCAGGTGTGGTCTAGGATTCCAGGCACTCTTGTCTTCTCTGTCCTCTGGGAGCTGTTAAACTCCCTGTCCCCACACAGCAAGTCATCCGCTCTCAGCTCTGCTCGATTTCTGCTGCAGTTTGGTCCCTTTTACACCTTTCGGGTCAATAAAACATTTGGTCAGTGAAGACCCAAACCACAATTTCCCATCCTGTCACCTGCCAACCATCCTCACCCAGAGCGTAATCCCAACAGGAATAAAAACAGGAGAAGTGTGACAATCACACTCAAAATAAATCCACAGCCAGTCAAAGAATTTTAGTTTAATGTTTGCTAATCAACAAAGGGTCCCCCAGGATTCTTACAGTCCACACCTTGAGGGGAGCAGTACTCTCTCTGAATCCAGTTCAGTTCTGGCCCCACCTGGGGTAACATAAACTCAATCTTTTCTTCTGAAGGAGCACTGTGAGTTCTGGATTACTCGTACGCAAGGACATATACTTCCAGCATGGATGTCAAAGATTCTTCAGCTCTCTCTTTACCCCCAATCCAACTTGTGGACAGTCCTCACTGAGTATTATTCCCCATTTTATTCACTTGGTGACCATGACCAGTATATTTAATTGAATCCTGGTTGTTTTAAAGTCATTTTTCCCGTTGATGATGTCAAAATGTTCTCTCAATCTCCTGGCCAGATTAACCATTTAATTCAGGGTGTTTGTCAAGTGGATATGTAGAGAGTTGGGATCCAGTAATCACCTTGAAATTATATGTTATTTGTTTCACATGGAACAAATCACATCTGCACATTCACACCGGTAGCCCAATATCATACCACGTATTTCTAACTTTCAGGTGCCTTTGTCACCAAGATCAAAGTGGATTTCTGTCTTCGTTTATCACCCCCTGTTTCGGTCCCCCTATTTCAGGCAGTTGCCAGGCTGCAAAATGTAGTTTTCTTTGATTCAAAGTTCACCAGTCAGGATGCAGATATCTCCAAGAGAAAGCAATCAATTTATTCACCTCACCTACAGACTTCCAGACTTTAATAGAATTTAGGTGGAGACCAGATTGGATTGGATTTGTTTATTGTGACGTGTACCGAGGTACAGTGAAAAGTATTGTTCTATGTACAGTCCAGACAGATCATTCCATACATGAAAAAAACATATGGCAAACATAAATACACAATGTAAATACAAAGACACAGGCATCGGGTGAAGAATGCAGGAGTGCAGTACTACTCAGTAGAGATGATGTGTGAAGAGATCAGATCAGTCCATACAAGGCTTATTCAGGAGTCTGGTAACACCGGGGAAGAAGCTGTTTGTGAATCTGTTAGTATATGTTCTCAGACTTTTGTATCTCCTGCCTGATGGAAGAAGTTGGAAGAGTGAGTAAGCCGGGTGGGAGGGGTCTTTGATTATGCTGCCCGCTTTCCCAAGGCAGCGGGAGGTGTAGATGGAGTCAATGGATGGGAGGCAGGTTCGTGTGATGGACTGGGCGGTGTTCATGACTCTCTGTAGTTTCTTACGGTCTTGGGCCGAGCAGTTGCCAGACCAAGCTGTGATGCAGCCCGATAGGATGCTTTCTATGGTGCATTTGTAAAAATTGGTAAGTGTCCGTGGACATGCCAAATTTCCTTAGTTTCCTGAGGAAGTATAGGCGCTGTTGTGCTTCCTTGGTTGTGGTGTCGACGTGGGTGGACCAAGACAGATTGTTGGTGATGTGCACCCCTAGGAATTTTGAAGCTGTCAAGCATCTCCACCTCAGCACCATTGATGCTGACAGGGGTGTGTACAGTACTTTGCTTCCTGACTTCAATGACCAGCTCTTTAGTTCTGCTGACATTGAGGAGAAATTGATGTTGTTACACCACTCCACTAGGTTCTCTATCTCCCTCCTGTATTCTGACTCATGTACTCTGGCAAGATGGTGAAATTTGAATTCAATAAAAATCTGGAATTAAAAGTCTAATGTCCCAAAAAAAAAACATCTGGGTCACTAATGTCCTTCAAGGAAGGAAATCTACCGTCCTAACACGGTCTGGCCTACATGTGACCCAAGACCCACATGGTGACGTGGTTGACCCTTAACTGCCTCCACTCCCCCCCCCACTGAAATGGCCTAGCAAGCCACTCATTTCAAGGGCAATTAGGGATGGGCAACAAATGCTTGTCCAGCCAGCAATGCCCACAATAGCGAATTTAAAAAAAGTGAATCCCTTCCCACATTCAGTGCAGGTAAACAGTCTCCCCCCAGTGTTAACTCGCTGGTGTCTCTGTCAGCTGCATGACTGAGTGAATGCCTTCCCACACATAGAAACGGTGAGCGGTCTCTCCCCACGGGGTATGAACTTGCAAGTGTGCCTTCCCACACACTCAACCTCTCCTAGATGTGTGAGCAGATTCATTGACTGAGTGAATTCCTTTCCACACACTGATATATTCACACCTGGGAGAGACCGTTCACTAGCTCAAAGTCTTTGCAGCTCAGATGAGGACAAGCTTCCCTTCCCGGTGTTCACATATCCAAGGTCTCTCCATAGTGCAGGTGTCCTTGTATCTCTCTGTGTTCAATGAACAGTTGAGGCCTCATCCAGACACCTTACACGTGAATGGTACCTCCTCACTGTGAATGGTGTCTTCTTTTTTCACACTGATTAAACAGTAACTGATTAAAGTCAGTGCTCTAGAACATTCTCACTTGGATGTACTCGGTGCTTTTCCAGTCAGTCTGATGTTTAAAATCTTTTGATGTGGACAGAACAGACAGTTATTCCTCCTCAATTCAAAGGCCGATGGCATTTGTTATGGGCCAAGGTTTAGAGAGCCCCAAAGTGTATCATGGAGTTCAACCGACCCACAACTTTGAATAGATTGTGGTTATGGGGAGCACACGGCCTACCTTACAGATGTGATGCAACCAGAGATCCACAGTACTTTTAAATTAAAACAATGTTTATTTATGAAACCAGTTAACACTTTATAAATCCACAGTAAACATCTTAACAACTATTAACACCAATCCTCTCCTGATATTCTATCAGTAAACCTTAATCTTTCCTTATTAGTGCGGGTTCAATTCCCATACCGGCCTCCCCGAACAGGCGCCGGAATGTGGCGACTAGGGTCTTTTCACAGTAATTTCATTTGAAGCCTACTTGTGACAATAAGCGATTTTCATTTCATTTTCATTTCATTAATATCCATAAGACAAAAGACCCTTTTCAACACAGAGGTCAGGTTTAAATTCACTACTGAGAGCAGTCAGCACTTTGAAATCACCAAATTGACCTGGAGACGGTCTTTATTTGCAGAGAGAGATCCTTATACAGCTCCTTGCTTTGCCTGCAGTTATCCAGCACTCAAAACGAAACTAAAACACACCCTGTAGCAAACAGCCTAAAATTAAAGTAAAGCAGACAGACAGCCTAGCTAGCTCCACCCACACTCTGATATCACTGACAAACACCCATTTCTTAAAGGTACATCCACTACAGCTATTTTATAAACACCCATTTCTTAAAGGTACTCTCACATGACACATTCCACTCCCATTAATTGAATGATTGTTGATCCTGACATGACATTTGCTCCAAGATTTCTGTCTGCAAATCCTCCCCTTCTAATATCCTGTAAAAGGAGTTTACAAACCTCAACACTGTCAACAGAGGACAGAAATTCAGAATAGACAATCCTAGTTTCTATGGAACATTCACAGAATCCCTACGCTGCAGAAGGAGGCAATTTGGCCCATAGAGTCTGCACTGACACTTGGAAAGAGCACCCTACCTTGGCCCATGCCCCATCCTATCCCCGTAACCCAGTAACCCCACCTAACATTTTGGACAAAAAATCCCTTTCAAGTACCAGCTGCAAGTCTTGGTGTCTTTGGGAGACTAATACTATACTGCCTGTTACAGGTCTGACTCCTCCCATTAATTACAGCATCTTTATACCACGTAGATCCCATGACCTGCTTACCTAAGTCTAAACACAATGTCTCAAATTACTTACTCTCCAGGGAATCTCTAGCAATCATAACAAAATTCCATTAGCCTTCATGTCGGTAAACACATACATGGTTGGAATGAATGATGATCTCACTTTTATGACATCCTAATTGCACCTTTTGCAGACAGAGTCGCCTGTGTATTAAAGCAGGATTTTTTTAAAACTGCAACTGATATACGTTAACCCAGGCTTTTAATAACATTACTGCAACAGATATATATCATACAATCTATATTTTCAAAATCCTGCATTCATCACTTGATGCTTGGGGGTTAAGAGGCAGGAAGCACTTTAATTGGATAGAATGTTGTCATGTCCTGGAACTCGCTGCATGTATAGATGGTCGAAGAACACATAAGCAGTGATTTCTCTGATAAAGGTTGTGGGCCTAATCCTGGCTGCTGAAAACGTTCCTGAGGGGATCTCAAATAGAAAATTCTTTCCATCAAATATGGAGATTGTTCCAAGACTCAGAGCAATCTAACAGTTGAAGCTGGGTGGGCACTTGAAGGAAATAAACATGGCTGGGCAATGGGTAAAGGAGGGGGAATGGGAATGACTGGATTGCTCTACAGAGAGTCCCTATTTACTCGAGTTGCCAAAAGCACTCCTATTTCTTAATGCCCCTATTTGGAAAATTGTAATATTATATTAATTGACTGTCCCCATAAATGTTCGGCATCCATATGGGACAAACTTTAAATTCTAGATTTTATTAATTTAATGGATTTGAGCCCAAATCCCCAGAACATTCTCTTGTCTCTCTGGGTGACTAATACAGTGACATTGTCACTGGGTCAGTGTCTCCCCCACCCCGGTCACAATGAGCTTGTTTGTGGAGAGAAGCCGGAAGTGACGGATGTGAGAGTGGAGAATGTTCATTGTTTCACATTCGGCTCTGGGGACGCACTCGGGATTTGTAAACCCCGCCCCCCGACACTGACCTCACCCGGCACCTCACAATGCCCGGAGAATGATTGATGGCAGTACCAGACCAATGTCAGGAGAGGAGACGGGTCTGGAGGACCGAGTTGGAGGTCCTCCAACCAATCGGAGTGAATGAGGGGGCGGGACTGAATGAAGCATGCGCAGTGTGATTAGTGACGATTTTTAATAGAGATTTTTTTTCTCGGATCCACAATCCACAAAGGTGAGGATGGTGGGGTGACTGGAGCGATATGTTAGGCGGGGAGTTGAAAATGCTTTGTAAACGTGCTATATAAACCATAAACCCCTGTGAAGGAATCCACCGGCACCCGGGCGGACCGCCCGTTGCACAGAGCAGTGCCGCAGCTTCCTCCCAGTCAACCCGGGTTAATCGCCGCCATCTTTATTGGGGTCACTCGCAGCAGGGTGCATGCAGAGCCGCCATCTTTGTTAGGGGCAATGTTTTTGACATTCTTCTCAGTGACAGAATGAACAAATTGTCCATCAAACTGCTTCTCCACCCTTTCACTTCCAATTTATTAGTGATGAGGCAGAACAACGATATCAGGTCGGTGACAATGATTAGTATTCATATTGTGTCTTTAACAGAATAAAACAATCCAGGTTATCTCACAGAAAGGTTACAAAGTAACATTTTGACACTGAGCCACATGAGATATTTGGACTGGTCATCAACGTTTTGGTCAAAGTGTTAGGTTTTATAGAAAGTGGAGGAGGTGGACAGGCAGAGAGGCTTAAAGAGGACATTCCAGGGCAGCATGGTGGCACAGTGGTTAGCACAGCTGCTTCACGGCGCCGAGGTCCCAGGTTCGATCCCGGCTCTGGGTCACTGTCTGTGTGGAGTTTGCACATTCTCCCCATGTTTGCATAGGTTTCGCCCCCACAACCCAAAGATGTGCAGGTTAGATGGATTGAACACGCTAAATTGCCCCTTAATTGGAAAAAATAAATTGGGTACTGGAAAAAAAAAATTTTTTAAAGAGGACATTCCAGAGCTTGTGACGTAGTCAAGTGAAAGAACGGTCAGCAATGGAGGAGCTATTAAAAATCAGGATTGTTCAAGAAGCTGGAATTAGATGGATGATGATTGGCTGCAGAGAGTAAGCTGGAGTCGGCCTATGTTACTGAGGAGGAAATAGGTGGTCTTGGTGATGATGTGACTATGTAGTGAAAAGATCTTCTTGGGGTTGAATATGACACCATGGTTCTGAACAATCCGATTCAGCCTCAGACAGTTAACAGAAAGAAGAGTGGAGATGGTGGTTAGAAAATGAGGTTTGTGGTGGAGACTGGAGACAATGGCTTCAGTCTCCCCAGTATTTAAATGATGGAAATTTCTGCTCCTCCAGTACTGGATGTCGGACAAGTCAGGACAGTGTGTGTTGGAGGGGAACTTGGAGGTGATGGCCTTCACGTGCACCTACAACCCTGATCGATCTAGATGTTGGTGGGTGAGGAGTTAGGACATTCTGTCAGTGTTCTGGTCAAGCTCTAGATATAGAGAATCCCTCTCCTTTACCCTTTGGTTCTTCCACCTCCCTCCCTCTCACCCCTGCAATAAATACTGGATGATAGGGGTGGCACAGTGGGTTAGCCCTGTTGCCTCATGGCACCGAGGTCTCTGGTTCGATCCCGGCTCTGGGTCACTGTCCATGTGGAGTTTGCACATTCTCCCCGTGTTTGCGTGGGTTTCACCCCCACAACCCAAAATATGTGCAGGGTAGGTGATTGGCCACACTAAATTGCCCCTTAATTGGAAAAAATGAATTGGGTACTCTAAATTAATAAAAAATAAAAATACTGGATGATGTGTAGGACCAGCCAGGGTGACAAATTCCCTTCCCTGAAGGACATCAGTGAACCAGTTGGATTTTTATGACAATCCAGCAGTTTTCATGGTCACTTTTTCCTCGTTCCGGCCTCACAAATGACCAGATTCACACAGCTCAATTTCACAACCTATTTTTGTGGGTTCTCTCTCATTTCCTTTTTTCTGTTTTGGATCAATTTCACAGGGTGTTAGAAGGGGAAGATTTGCAGTTGGAAAATGAAACAAAACATCACATCAGGATCTGAAAGAGCCGCCCAATTCATCGTAACTTGAATATAATTGGAATTTGAACATGGAAGGAAAAAGCAACGTTCGCAGTGGGGAGAAAGCGTATAAATGTTCTGTATGTGGACGAGGATTCATCCGATCGTCTGGCCTGTCAAAACATAAATGCAGTTGTGATGGGGAGAAGCCTTGGAAATGTGGGGACTGTGGGAAGGGATTCAATTACCCATCAGTGTTGGAAACTCATCAGCGAGTTCACACCGGGGAGAGGCCATTCACCTGCTCGGACTGTGGAAGGGGATTCACTAAGTCATCCACCCTGCTGACGCACCAGCGCACGCACACTGGGGAGAGACCGTTCATCTGCTCTGTGTGTGGGATGGGATTCACTCAGTCATCCACCCTGCTGACACACCAGAGAATACACACTGGGGAGAGGCCATTCACCTGCTTTGAGTGTGGGAAAGGATTCACTCACCAATCGACCCTGCTGACACACCAGCGAGTTCACACTAGGCAGAGACCATTCACCTGCTCCGAGTGTGGGAAGGGATTCATTAATTTATCCAACCTGATGACCCACCAGCGAGCTCACACTGACGAGAGACCTTTTAAATGCCTGAACTGTGGGAAGAATTATAAAACCTCTCAGGAACTAATGTTCCATCAACAGGTTCACACTGGCGAGAGACCGTTCAGGTGCTCTCACTGTGGGACAGGGTTCAGGCGATCATCTCATCTCACTGTACACCAGCGCACTCACATGGGAGAGAGACCGTTCACCTGCTCCGAGTGTGGGGAGGGATTCACTCAATCATACACCCTGCTGAGACACCAGCGAGTTCACACTGGGGAGAGACCGTTCACCTGCGGCAAGTGTGGGAAGAGATTCACTCAGTCATCTGCACTGCTAAGACACCAGCGAGTTCACACTGGGGAGAGGCTGTTCATCTGCTCTGATTGTGGGAAGAGATTCACTCAGTCATCCAACCTGCTGACACACCAACGTGTTCACTCCGGGGAGAGGCCGTTCACCTGCTCCAAGTGTGGGAAGGGGTTTACTCAGTCATCCAACCTGCTGAGACACCAACGAGTTCATAAGTAACTGCAGTGGTTGGATTTTATTGTTAATCACTTTGAGAACTGAGGCCTGTTCATTGGGGTCTGTTTCTGCTGATGTTAATAAATTTCAGGCCAGTCATAGAGGCTAATATCCTGGACAAAAATCAATACGTCATCTTTGTGTTAAAAATTGTGTGTTGTGTCTTTTTAATATCTTTGAAGGGTTCTCCTCCCCTTAATTGGAAAAAATGAATTGGGTACTCTAAATTTTAAAAAACCTTGACACCACTGTGGTTTCAAACTGCCACACCCATCTCCACTCTCCCTTTCCTCTCCAAATTCTTTGTACTTGGTGTCCCCAAAGGATCTGTCCTCGGCCCCTCCTCTTTCTCATCGACATCCTGCCACAAGGTGACATCCAAAAGTACCGTGTTAGTTTTCACAGAATAGAGCTGACAACACCCAGCTCTACCTCACCCCCATCCCTCTCCATTCCTCCACTGTTACTAAATTATAAAACTGCTTATCCCACATCCAGTACTGAATGAGCAGAAATTTCCTCCAATTACAAATTGGGAAGATGGGGGGGCGGGGGGAGGTGTGTGTGCATGTGATGTAAGGGCGGGAGCAGCTGAATTTTCGCCAGCTCATCTCCACCCGTCTTTTAATCCTTTTATTTTGTCCTTGTGCTCATTTCATAGAAGCCTTTCCTTGGGACATATGCTTGGTAAGATGTCCCTGGATGATCCCGGCTGGAGTTTTGCGAGGACGAGCTGAGTAAAATTGTAAAGGGTCCTCGTGTGATTTCATAGAATTTGCAGTGCAGAAGGAGGCCATTCGGCCCATCGAGTCTGCACCGGCTCTTGGAAAGAGCACCCTGCCCAAGGTCAACACCTCCACCCTATCCCCATAACCCAGTAACCCCACCCAACACTAAGGGCAATTTTGGACACTAAGGGCAATTTATCATGGCCAATCCACCTAACATGCACATCTTCTTTTCGATGATCGTCATGAGTGGATGAAGGTGGTCGATTGTGTCGAGTCACCCCCCCCCCCCCCCCCCCCCCCCCCCCCCCGGCAGGGACTGGGATATCGGCGTGATGACTTGGTGGAAATTAAGATGCTGCGTTTGTTAGAATCCTTGAGAAAACCTTGGGAAGTGTTCACTGATTCTGCCATTGCTTTGGCCTTTTCAAGCAGCACGGATTGTGTCATTATCCTGCACTTTTTCAATAATCCTGGACGTTGCTCCCTTGTGATTATGTTGCTGATTTTACATTATTGTCTTTTCTCCTGCAAGGGTGGGCGAGATGTGAGCATGAGGGCTAAATTCATCTGCTCTAGTAAAAAACATATGAAGCCAAGGGGAGACAGTGGCGTGGTGGTAATGTCCCTGGACTAGCAATCCAGAGGCCCAGGGCAGATGGTGGAATTTGAATTCAATAAAAAATCTGGAATTAATAAAGTCTAATAAACCCATTGTCGATGCAATAAACCCATCTGGTTCCTTTAGGGAAGGAAATCTACCATCCTTACCCGGTCTGGCCTACATGTGACTCCAGACCCACAGCAATGTGATTGACCCTTAAATGCCCTCTGGGATGGGCAATAAATCCTGGGCCCAGCCAGCAATGCCCACATCCCATTAAAAAGGGGGCAGCACGGTGGCCCAGTGGTTAGCACTGCTGCCTCACGGCGCCGAGGTCCCAGGTTCGATCCCGGCTCTGGGTCACTGTCCGTGTGGAGTTTGCACATTCTCCCCGTGTTTGCGTGGGTTTCGCCCCCACAGCTCAAAGATGTGCAGGCTAGGTGGATTGAACATGCTAAATTGCCCCTTAATTGGAAAAAATGAATTGGGTGCTCTAAATTTATTTTTAAAAGGGGAAAAAAATCTAATGTACAAAGAATATTACATGATAGGTGGTCTGTGTGCGGTTTTACTCCTTTTTTTTAATGCGTGGTTCTCTTTGCATTATGGGAGGGAGTGTATTTTGGACTCCCCATCTCTTGTTGATAGTGAAGGTGAGTGGATGGGTCATGGGTGGATGGTTGCTGTGGAGTTGGGTGGTAGGATTAGTTAAGTCCTCAACGGGATTGAGGATAGTCCCCCCAGTTGGAGCTAATCTGCAGTAGTTCCGGTAGTCACGGAGTGAAAGGCTGAAAACAAAGCCACCACTGTGGCGGACAAAACAAACGTCCCAGCCCAAGACTGTCGGGAACTGCGGATCCGGTTCTGGGAGCTACATTTAAAGGTCCTAAGCTACAACATGCTCACTGTGGGAACTCGTATTCAATGAAGCCCACAGGGAGATGATTCAGCGATACCCTGTGGTCCCCGTGAGGGTTATCACAACCCTTTCCCCTCAAGTTCGAATCGTCGTCCCCCCCCCCGGTAACGAGGCCTCTTTCGTCGCTTGGCACAAAGTCTCAAGTCGGTGGCAGGTGGAACCGGATATGAGTGGGGGGGGGGGGGGGGGGGGGGGGGTGGAGAAGCAACTCTCGGGTCCCACATAGGCTGAGTCCCCTAGGCGCAGCGGGCATCAAGGACGCCGTCTCTGCTGAAATTGTCTGCGTTGGAGTGGGTTCTCTGCTTCTCAGTTGGTCCAGGTGTTCTTGAATAGCCTTCCCTTGAACTTTGACTTTGTCAGAAACCGCGCCAGTCGTTTCCAGCACGACTGCTGGGATCCATCAGGAGCCATCTCCAAAGTTCCGCACATAGACAGCGTATCCTGTTCTGAGTCTTCTGGTGTTATAGTTCGTTCTTTTGGGTGTCCTGCTTTGACTCCACCTCTCCCCCCCCCCCCCCCCGCCCCCTCACCCCACGCCCCCGCCCCATCCCTAAGTTAGGAATCAGAAGGCTGAGCCTGGTGCGCAGTTGGCGTCCCATTAAAGATTCCACTGGCGCCACTCCTGTTGTTGTGTGCCCAGTTGCTCTACAGTTAAAGAGGAACTGGGTCAATTTCATAACCAGGGAACCAGCAGGCTGTTTCTTCATTCCGGTTCTCAATGTTTGAACTGCCCGTTCGGCCAGGCTATTAGACGATAGATGGTATGGCGCCATTCGGATATGTTTAATGCCGTTTGGCTTCATGAATGCCTGACGTTCTCCATTGGTAAAGGAGTAGCAATATCAGAGATGAGGACTTCTGGTATGCAGTGGCTACAGACACTTTACAGGAGTTTTTCTACAATTGGATGATAAGTCAGGAGGACATACAAAGTACTTCCAACCATTTTGTGTGGGCATCGACCATAATATGGAACATCAATCCCAAGAACTGGCCAGCGAAGTGCACGTGCACCCGTATCTTGGTCTTCCTGGCCATTCCCATGGGTGCAAGTGACGAATGTGATATAAAATAATTGTTTCAGAGATATTAGTTACTGTAATGTAGAGATAGGCCAGTCTCATTCTGGTGAGTTCACAGACAAAGGATTTCAGAACGCATGGCAAAGCAAGGAGGAGGTGTGTCCAGCTACGGAGGGGAAAGGATGCTGGGTAATAGGGGGCCAGAGGAAGGGATTGGAAGTGAGCCAATTAGGATGTATGGCCAGGTCAGGAGGAGTATAGGATGACCTATGGGAATCGTGTATGTGAAACTTGATGCTATTTGAATGTATTTGCAGAAATCCCTTTGTCTCCTTCATTCGTTTCCCGGGGTGTAGGAGACTAGCTCTGTCCTGTGCCTGTGTGAAATGAAACAGACTTGCAAGTCAAATAAAATAACTAATGCTGTACCTGCAAATCCATCTCGACTTTTATTGAGGCCAGACTGACGGGTAAAGAAGTTTGTGCTTTGTCACAAGGAGGTCAAAGGTGGGAGCTTCAGGTTCTGCTGGCACAAGGAGCACTGCTTCACCAGATTCCCGATATCTGTATCGAGCCCAGGACACCAGATATTGCTCCTTGCAAGCATTTAACTTGGATCTCCTGGGTGTCCAATATTCAACTCAAATCAGAATTGGGAGCTGACCTGGGCGGGGACGACTACTCGGGCTCCCCACAGGATGATGCCATCTTCTACACTCAGCTCTTGATGCTCGGGGAGGAAAGGGCTTCATATCATCTGTGGGGTGTCCTCAGATTCCACCCCTTGAGGATCATATGGCACAATTATGCCCGTGTGGGGTCCACGCGTTGTGGACACTGCTGAAGTATCCAGGAAGTGATGACGTCTTCCAATGCCGACAGAGGGGCCAAGCTTGTGGTCAGCATAATACTTTTCGTATTATCTTTCTTTACACCCCTCTTTCTCCTCTGTGTTTGTACTGTGTGTGTGGAGGGTGGGGCAAGTTAAAGAGTGGGGAGAGGGCAGGGTATGAACTAGATAATGGTTAACCAGTTATATTCAGAGCAGCCACGTGGGCAGTGCTCGAGAGAGAGTATTCATAGTGTAAGGACCCTACCTGTTGATTCCCTTATTTCCTATTTCTTTGACTTGTCGTCATCATTTTGATCCATGGACATTTAATGAACCTTTAAGTTGAGCAGAGGAATTGAAGAACTCTAAAGTTGCAAAATAGCGCACTGTGCTATTGGAGATTTCGCTTTTGAAGAACAGAACTCAGGCTTTCTGGCACCCGATAGATTGGAGGGGATCGGTTCAATTGGTTGGCTGGTTCCCCATGAATTGGCCAAAGGTCTTATTCTGCCTGCCGACAGGCTCTGATTGGGTCCTACCCGTGTGGGATGGTTTTCAGAGAACCCAGGAAGGGACAGTCTTGGGTGCTGAGATAAGGAGCTGGGAGCTGCTCTCTCTTGCTCCAAAAATGCTGCCTATCTTCTAAACTTGCAGAGATGTTTTGAGACCTTGATGAATCTACAATGAAAACCATTAAAGACTGAAAGCACAAATCTCCAAATGAAGGCCCAAACTGAAGAAAGGTGTACTGGAAGACGTCCAGCGCACTGTCAGTGCGGAGTCTGCACTGTGTGTGTGTAGGTTTCCTCCGGGTGCTCCGGTTTCCTCCCACAGTCCAAAGATGTGCAGGTTAGGTGGATTGGCCAGGCTAAATTGCCCTTAGTGTCCAAAATTGCCCTTAGTGTTGGGTGGGGTTACTGGGTTATGGGGATAGGGTGGAGGTGTTGATCTTGGATAGAGTGCTCTTTCCAAGAGCCGGTGCAGACTCGATGGGCCGAATGGCCTCCTTCTGCCCTGTAAATTCTATGATATTTTCTGCTTATTTACTCATAGTTATTATTAATAAAATCTAATTATGCTTAAATTTACAAACCTGGTGACTGTGGTTATTGGGCAGCCATTGACCAAAGACCTTTGGGCATTTTCAAAGGATTATTTGTTCATTTCAATTGTGTTGCAACTCGGGGTCAAGTGGGACTGGAATTGACTGCACACTAAACCAGAGTGCCGTAACAGTAGGACGCTAACAATTATGCCCAACATTGGGAGACAGCCAAGGCAATGGTGGGAATCACTTATTCCTCTTTGAAAAGGCCCAGCCAGGGTTTATGGTTTGTTATAATTGTGTAATGTCAGCCGTAGACATATGGGTGGAATTTCTTCACCCCAAAGATAATAGCCGATCCTTCCTTTTCGATCTGAGAATGGTGTCTTTCCGCATCCGCTGAGGTTCGGTATGTGTATGCTATCGGTCTCTCTGTGCCATCTTCCCATCCTGCATGTGTGCAGGAAATTAACCAGCTACAGCCCCTGGAAGCCGGGGTTTTGAAGCTGCAGCGGCGGCTAGGGACACTGTGGAGCATTTGCCTGGTGGAGAGTTTGGTGGATAGCCCACACAAAGAGGTGGCCACATCACAGGCTCAGACTCCACTGGCAGGACCACCAGCCAGAGCAAGGGAGCTAGACAGGCAGTACAGGATCTCCTGTGGCCAATCCCCTGCAAAACAGATATATCATTTTGGATACTGTTAAGGGGAATGACCTCTCAGGGGAAAGCAGCAAAAGTTAAATTCATTGCACCACGGTTGGGTCTGCTGCAGAGGAGAGGAGTAAAAGGTGTGGGAATGCAATAGGGGATTCAATTGTAAGGGACTAGATAGGCGTTTCTGTGGCTGCAAATGGGACTCTAGGATGGTATGTTGCCTCCCTGGTGCTAAGATCAAGGATGTCTCAGAGCGGTTACAAGACATTCTGGAGTGTGGGGGGGGGGGGCTGAACAGCCAGTGGTCGTGGTAATTATTGGTATCAACAACATAGGTAAATTAAGGGAAGAGGTCCTAACAGCAGGATATAGGGAGTTCGGAGGAAAGTTGAGTAGTTGTACCTCAAAGTAGTAATCTCAGGATTACTACCAGTGTCATGCGCTAGTCAGAGTAGAAATAGCAGGATTTCATGGAATTTACAGTGCAGAAGGAGGCCATTCGGCCCATCGAGTCTGCACCGGCTCTTGGAAAGAGCACCCTATCCAAGCCCACACCCCCACCCTATCCCCATAACCCAGTAACCCCACCCAACACTAAAGGCAATTTTGGACTAAGGGCAATTTAGCATGGCCAATTGACCTAACCTGCACATCTTTGGACTGTGGGAGGAAACCGGAGCACCCGGAGGAAACCCACGCACACACTGGGAGAATGTGCAGACTCTGCACAGACAGTGTTCCAAGCCGGGAATCGAACCTGGGACCCTGGAGCTATGAAGCAATTGAGCTAACCACTGTGCTACCGTGCTGCCCATGTATATCGGATGAATACGTGGCTGAGGAGATGGTGTGAGGGGGGAGGGATTCAGATTCCAAAAGCATTGGGATCAGTTCCAGGGGAAGTGGGACGAGTACAAACTGGATGGGTTACACCTTGGCAGGACTGGGACTAATATCCTAGTGGCAGTATTTGCTAGAGTGTTTGGGGCAGGGGGATGGGAACCTATGAAAGGAGTCAGCGGAGGAGGAAACAAGGACAAAAACAAAAGACAGAAAGAAGAATAAGAAAAGTGACAGGCTGAGAAACCAAGGGCCAGATTTAAACAGGGCCACAGTGAAAAATATTGGGAGCAAGACACGTAATGTGAAAAAGACAAGCTTCAAGGCTGTGTGCCTTAACGCACGGAGCATTCACAATAAAGTGAATGAACTAATTGCGTAAATAGACATAAATGTGTTTGATACGATCAGGATTATGGTTGCAGGATGACCAGGGATGGGAACTGAATGTCCAGAAGTATTCACTATAAGAACAGAGAAAAAGGAAAAGGCGGTGGGTTGCATTGCTGGTTAAATAGGAAATTAATGAGGAAGGATATTAGCTTTGACAATGTGGAATCTATATGGGGCGAGCATGAGAAACACCAAGGGACAAAAAATGTTAATGGGTACAGTATTTAGATGCCCAAACCGCAGTGGTGATGTTGAAAATGGCATTGAACAGGAACTTAGAGACAGTAACGATAATGGAACATCTGTAATTAAGGGTGATTTTAATCTGCATGTAGATTGGGTGAACCAAATTCGCCACAATATTGTTGAGGAGGAATTCTCGAGTGTATACGGGATGGTTTTTTGGACCCACATGTTGAGGAACCAACTAGAGAACCGGCCATACTAGACTGGGAATCATTGGCAATCTAGTTGTGTGAGACCCCTTTGGGACGTTGCTTCACAGCGCCTGGGTCCCAGGTTCGATTCCTGGTTTGGGTCATTGTGCGGAGTCTGCATGTTCTCCCTGTGTCTGCGTGGGTTTACTCCGGGTGCTCCGGTTTCCTCCCACAAGTCTTGAAAGACGTGCTGTCAGGTGAAGTGGACATTCTGAATTCTCCCTCTGTGACCCAAACAGGCGCCGGAATGTGGCGACTAGGGGCTTTTCACAGTAACTTCATTGCAGTGTTAATGTAAGCCTACTTATGACAATAAAGATTATTAAGATTATTATGAATGTATAGACTTCCGGTGACGGCGGGCGGGAGGCAGCCGCACACTGGAGGACTCCCGCTCGGGAATAGAATTTTTGAGGTTTTAACGCCTGGTCTCAGAGGCAACGGAGGCTGAAAAAGTTGTAAGAAGGCACAGTGAGGAGAAATGTCCAAGTTTGGGAAAAAAACGGCCGTGAAAAAGGGGGTTAATGAAAGTCCGCCGGTGAGTGGAAAAGTCAGCGTGGGAACTGTAAGGAAAGCGGAGGCTGGGGCACCAGGGGAGGCCGCATTGCTCACGGCAAAAGAAATGACCAAGGTGATGGCCGTGGAACTTGAAAAACAGTTCACAAAGCACATGGAAGCGATGAAGAAGGAGATGGGGGCAGTATTGAAAGTCCTGGTGGAGGAGGCGATTGCCCCGGTGAAGGCGGTGGTATCGAGTGCAGCGGCGGAGGTGCGGGAGCAAGGTGAGACACTGAAGGAAGTTGAAGAGGCATTATCGCAGCACAGTGATCAACTCACCTCAATGGGGAAGGAGCTGCAGAAGGTGATGGAGACCAAAAAGGGTCTGCGAGCCAAAATGGAAGACCTGGAAAACAGATCCAGGTGGCAGAATCTGAGGATCGTGGGCCAATCCACCTACCCTGCACATCTTTGGGTTGTGGGAACGAAACCCACGCAAGCACGGGGAGAATGTGCAAACTCCACACGGCCAGTGACCCAGAGCCGGGATCGAACCTGGGACCTCGGCGCCGTGAGGAAACCGTGCTAACCACTTGCGCAACCGTGCTGCCCTGGGAGCTACATTTAAAGGTCTCACTGGGTGGGCATCCGCCTGCTCACCACAGGAACTTGTATTCCACGAAGCCCACGGAGAGATCAATCAGCGATCCCCTTTGGTCCTCATGACAACCAGGTTTTTATTCATTTTTTAAAAAATTTAGGAATCTATGCCGATCTCTAGCAATGACGTGGGCACATTATGCATCCTGGGAAGGACTGGATTCCTGCTGGCTTTTCTTTGAGGTTGGTGTTCTTCGGAAATTAATAGTGCGCATGTCGTGGTCGGCACAGTCAATCCTTGATTGATTTGTTGACTGTTCTTGGGCCAACTCCAGCGTTTTTTCCTTCTGTTTTCTTTTTTCTCTTCTTCTGGGTGAGCAGTGTGCTGTTCTGTGTGTGTGTGTGGGGGGGGGGGTGCACTGCCCTGGGTGTGGTTGCAGAGGTGCAGCTGGGGTATAGGCTTTGGGGTATGCTGGGGGTCATGGGGAAGTTGATTTTTGTGTGTCAGAGGTTGCCGGAACAGTTGATGGAACAGTTTTTTCTCTTTCTCATTTGGTGTTTTCCCTGAAGGTTTTTTTTTTTCTTCCCTTCATCTAGGTGAACAGTGTGCTGTTATAAATCCTCATTGGTTCGGTAGTCCACGGCAGGGTGGGGGATCCCCTTATTGTACTAGGGGTAGGTAGTTACCACCCCCCCCTCACAATGAGTGGGTGTCTTAACAATTTTAGGGCTGGCGTATTAGCAGTGGGTGAGGTGCACTGCCCTGGGTGTGGTTGAGGAGGCGCAGGACCGACAGGGGTATAGGGCCTGTGGCAATGATTATTGTGTGTCAGAGTCTTCTGGGCTAGATCAGTTCCGAGGCTGTGGTTGGTATCCCGTCGCCCCCTAGTGCCTGGGCTGCCCCTTCTTGAAGGCACTTGGTATCCCGTCGCCCCCTAGTGCCTGGGCTGCCCCTTCTTGAAGGCACTTATTAGGGACTTCTTGAGAGGATTCTTCTGTACATGGGTGCCTGGGGTTGAATCGAATTCTGTACTTTAGTTGACATCCTATTGCGCCCCCTTGTGGTTGGGATGCTTCTTATTTTATTGAGTGTTTTTTGTCTCTTTTTCATCAACAGTGGTGGGCGTGCAATGGGGGTATCTGGACCCACAGTTGGATCCTGACCTTTGGTTATCCTGTGATCCATTGCTGGTAGTTCTCTGTCCCTTTTGTTGAGAGGCGTTGACGGCTGTTAAGATACCAACCCCAATATTTGTTAGGATACCGGATGAGAACCACAAACAATTTTTCTATATGTAAAACTATGAGGAAAGGATACTTCACCACAGGAGTGATGACTCTGACCATCCTTTATGTTAAAACAAACTTTAATTTCGACACAGAATGAATCACATTGACATCAAAGAAATAGCTTTACAATTATTATTTGAACCGTTCATAAGCAAAACGAAAAACTTGAATTTACTTTCTATACCTGCCACTAATTCCAATTAAGCAACCTAATACAGTTCAAATGCCACTTATAAATAAATTTAATAAAATAGGTTGCTTGCTTAGCTGTGCAGAGATTTTTGGAGAGAGAGTTTCTTTCAAGATCAGGTCCAGTATACTTCTGCTCAACCAACAGTATTCGGCAAAAATTGTGGCTCAACTTGAAATCCTGTGAGACTGCAAAACTACAGACAGACCTGGCTCCTCCCATTAATTACATTATCTGTATCCCACTAAGTTCTGTGCCCAGCTCAGCTAGGATTCAAAACAATCCCTCATAAATTATCTACACTCCAGGAAACCATCCAAAATATAAACAATGTTCCATTAGCCCTTTATCTGTAACCAAGTAGGTGGTTAGAATGAATGATTAACCCACCTTTTATGACCTCTTAATTACAGCTTCAGTGGACATACTGCCTTTACATATTTTAAGTCAGTGTTTTTAATAACATTACTGCCACAAATATGAAATACAATATATAGCAATTTCTACATATATCACGTGGCACTGATCATAATCCGAATACCTAGTTGCTGGTCCCCTCTGTATAATTGCATGGAATGATGTTGGTTCGCTACTGGGCCAAAGACTGGGGATATGTTGTGTTGTTGCGTGGTATACATGTAACACCCTCTTAGAACTGGGGTTCTTGTGAATTTCCTTTGTTTTTTCTAATGGGTGGGGATAATGAATCTGTGATTGAATGCTGCAAGGATACAGACGGGTCCGCTATCCAAGGGAAGGGGTGGCAATATGTCATTGGTGACTCTGCTTCTTCTGCAGTTGAGGGAGATGCATGTTAGTGCGCACCGAAACATGGCATGACAATTTATCCAGCACACTTGTGGTAATTGCAAGCAATCGCCGCGTGGGACGTGTGTACCATGTTTTCATGGCTATATCGTGTCTCTCCCTTCTTCTCAGGGACGTTTAGAAGTCTCAAGTTATGTCTAATGATTGTCTTGACCCAGCTATACTGCTGTTCCCCTCTGTATTTCTGTTTGTATGTTGGGCAGTTACCATCTCTTGTGGGGCTGGACCATTCCAGTGGTTTTGTTGCGCTATTTGTTACAATACTAAATCTCAACAGATACTTTTTTTTAAATTGAGAAGGCCAAAGCCATTGTCTTCAGTCACCACTATAAATTCCATCCCATTGAATCCCTGCAGTGCATAATTAAGCCATTCAGTCCATCAATTCTGCACCAATCCTCTGAAAGAGCACCTTGCCCAGGCCCAATGCCCCACCTGATTGCTGCAACCCCACCCCAAGGGGCAATTTAGCATGACTGATGCGACCATCAATTCACGCGAAACAGAGAGTAGATGTAAACTGTGGCTTTAATCGACTCGAACAGTGCCTGCCTGCAACTGCTCTGCTAGTGAGAGCCGCCTACAGGGCTACTGCTCTTTATACCTCCCCTCAAGGGGCGGAGCCAGGGGCAGAGCCCACAAGGGCACCAACACGATACATTCCATGTACTGTCATACAATGGTCCACAGGTGGAGCCCACATGGGCAACAGCGTGATACAGTGACATACATGGTGAATGGTTAATGCAATACGTTCACCACATTCACCCCCTGTTAAAAAATTGAAGTCTGGCGGGGGTGAAGGGTTCAGAAGTTCAGCCTGTCCGGCGCCCGGATTGTGCGCTGTGATTGCCGAAGCTCTGGTATCGCAGCTGGCCCTGGTGTCAAACTCATCCGTGCGGGCATGGGTAGTGAAGTCGTCGGTGTGGGCACAGATGCGGACTCCTGGAGCGTGTCTTCTGGAATTTCGTTCCTGTGGGTCGGTGAAGGGGGGAGGGGGGCACTGGTCAGCGTAGGTTGGGTGGGGTAAGTTGGGGTGGCGGTGGTAGTGGAACCTGTGGGTGCCAGGTCCCGGAGGGAAACCGTATCCTGTCGGCCGTCGGGGTGTTCTATGTATGCGTACTGGGGGTTGGTGTGTAGGAGCTGGACCCTCTCAACCAGGGGGTCGGATTTATGGCTCCTGTCATGTTTGCGGAGTAGGACGGGCCCCGGTGTCTTCAACCAAGACGGAAGCGAGACCCCGGAGGTGGATTTCCTGGGGAAAACAAACAGGCGGTCATGAGGGGTCTCGTTTGTGACCGTGCAAAGGAGGGACCTAATGGAGTGAAGTGCGTTGGGGAGGACCTCCTGCCAGTGGGAAACTGGGAGATTCCTAGACCGTAGGGCCAGGAGGACAGCCTTCCAGACTGTCGCGTTTTCCCTCTCCACCTGCCCGTTTCCCCGGGGGTTATAACTAGTAGTCCTGCTCGAGGCAATGCCCTTACCAAGCAGGTGCTGATGCAATTCGTCGCTCATGAACGACGAACCCCGGTCACTGTGGACGTACGTGGGGAAACCGAACAGGGTGAAGACACTATGTAGGGCTTTAATGACGGTGGCCGCAGTCATGGCTGGGCAGGGGATTGCAAAGGGGAAGCGGGAGAACTCGTCGATGACGTTTAGGAAATACGTGTTGCGGTTTGTAGAGGGGAGGGGCCCTTTGAAGTCGATACTGAGGTGCTCAAAGGGCCGGGATGCCTTTACCAGGTGGGCCTTATCGATAGAAGTGCGGCTTGCATTCCGCGCAGATCGGGCATTCCCTGGTCATGGCCCTGACCTCCTTGGTGGAGTAGGGTAGGTTGCGGGCTTTGATGTAGTGGAGAAGCCAGGTGACCCCCGGGTGGCAGAGGTCATTGTGGATGGCCCGGAGTCGGTCATCTTGCGCGCTGGCGCACGTGCCGCGTGACAGGGCATCTGGGGGCTCGTCGAGCTTCCCAGGATCCTCGTAATTATAGGTGGAGAGTTTGATTCTCCACCTCAAGATCTTATCGTTCTTGATCCTGCCCCGCTGTGTTTTATCAAACATGAAGGCTACCGATCATTAGTCGGTGATGAGGGTAAACCTCCTACCAGCGAGGTAGTGCCTCCAGTGCTGCACAGCTTCCACGATGGCTTGGGCTTCTTTTTCGACCAAGGAGTGTCGAATTTCGGAGACGTTGAGGGTGCGGGAAAAAAATGCTACTGCCCTGCCTGTCTGGAAGGAGACGGACTCGTCCACCGCGCGCATATCTGCCTTGATGCGGCTGAAGGCCTGGTGGGCCCCAGCCTCCAGTGGGAAGATGATGGCCTTGATCAGTGGGCAGGCTTTGTCCGCATAGTTGGGGACCCACTGGGCGTAATAGGAAAATAACCCGTGGCACCTCTTCAGGGCCTTGGGGCAGTGGGGGAGGGGGAGTTGGAGGAGGGGGGCATACAGTCGGGGTCGGGTCCTAGGACTCCATTTTCCACGACGTAGCCGAGGATGACTAGTCTGGTTGTGTGGAAAACGCATTTCTCCTTGTTGTAAGTGAGGTTGAGGGTTTGGGCGGTTTGGAGACATTTATGGAGGTTGGCATCATGGTCCTGCTGGTGGAGGACGCAGATGGTGACGTTGTCCAAGTACGGAAATGTGGCCCGCAGCCCGTACTGGTCCACCATTCGGTCCATCGTTCTTTGGAAGACCGAGACCCCGTTTGTGACAGGGACCCTGAGGAAGTGGAAGAGGCAGCCATCTGCCTCAAAGGCAGTGTAGTGGCGGTCCTCCGGGAGGATTGGGAGCTGGTGGTATGCACACTTCAGATCCACCATGGAGAACACCCGGCAGTGTGCGATCTGGTTAACCATGTCTGCGATCCGTGGAAGAGGGTACGCATCGAGGTGCATGTACCGGTTTATGGTCTGGCTGTAGTCTACAACCATCCGGTTCTTTTCCCCGGTCCTGACGACCACCACCTAAGCTCTCCACGGGCTATTGCTGGCCTCGATGAAGCCCTCCCGCAAGAGTCGCTGGACCTCGGACCTGATAAAGGTCCTGCCCTAGATGCTGTACCGCCTGCTTCTGGTGGCGACTGGCTTACAGTCGGCGGTGAGATTTGCGAAGAGCGGGGAGGGTCGACCTTCAGGGTCGCGAGGCTACAAACGGTGAGTGGGGGTAGGGGCCTGCCGAACTTCAGGGTTAGGCTCTTGAGGTTGCACTGGAAGTCACGTCCCAACAGGAGAGGAGCGCAGAGGTCGGGGAGTACATATAACTTAAAATCGGCGTACTCGGCGCCCTATATTGCGAGAGTTGCGGTAGTGCATCTCCGGATCTGCACCGAGTGCGACCCAGAAGCGAGGGAGATGGTTTGACGTGCAGGAAAGATTGGGAGCGAGCGGCGCCTTACCATGTCTGGGTGAATGAAGCTCTCCGTGCTCCCGGAGTCGAACAGGTAAGGCGTTTCGTGTCCATTGACCCGGACGGTCATTATGGAGCTCCGGAGGTGTTTGGGCCACGACTGGTTGAGTGGAACAGTCCAACTAGGGAAGAGGCGGTACTGGACCTGGTATTGGGGAATGAGCCCGGCCAGGTGGTAGATGTTTCAGTAGGGGAGCATTTCGGTAACAGTGACCACAATTCAGTAAGTTTTAAAGTACTGGTGGACAAGGATAAGAGTGGTCCGAGGATGAATGTGCTAAATTGGGGGAAGGCTAATTATAACAATATTAGGCGGGAACTGAAGAACATAGATTGGGGGCGGATGTTTGAGGGCAAATCAACATCTGACATGTGGGAGGCTTTCAAGTGTCAGTTGATAGGAATACAGGACAGGCATGTTCCTGTGAGGAAGAAAGATAAATACGGCAATTTTCGGGAACCTTGGATGACGAATGATATTGTAGGCCTCGTCAAAAAGAAAAAGGAGGCATTTGTCAGGGCTAAAAGGCTGGGAACAGACGAAGCCTGTGTGGCATATAAGGAAAGTAGGAAGGAACTTAAGCAGGGAGTCAGGAGGGCTAGAAGGGGTCATGAAAAGTCATTGGCAAATAGGGTTAAGGAAAATCCCAAGGCTTTTTACACTTACATAAAAAGCAAGAGGGTAGCCAGGGAAAGGGTTGGCCCACTGAAGGATAGGCAAGGGAATCTATGTGTGGAGCCAGAGGAAATGGGCGAGGTACTAAATGAATACTTTGCATCAGTATTCACCAAAGAGAAGGAATTGGTAGATGTTGAGTCTGGAGAAGGGGTGTAGATAGCCTGGGTCACATTGTGATCCAAAAAGACGAGGTGTTGGGTGTCTTAAAAAATATTAAGGTAGATAAGTCCCCAGGGCCGGATGGGATCTACCCCAGAATACTGAAGGAGGCTGGAGAGGAAATTGCTGTGGCCTTGACAGAAATCTTTGGATCCTCGCTGTCTTCAGGGGATGTCCCGGAGGACTGGAGAATAGCCAATGTTGTTCCTCTGTTTAAGAAGGGTAGCAAGGATAATCCCGGGAACTACAGGCCGGTGAGCCTTACTTCAGTGGTAGGGAAATTACTGGAGAGAATTCTTCGAGACAGGATCTACTCCCATTTGGAAGCAAATGGACGTATTAGTGAGAGGCAGCACGGTTTTGTGAAGGGGAGGTCGTGTCTCACTAACTTGATAGAGTTTTTCGAGGAGGTCACTAAGATTATTGATGCAGGTAGGGCAGTAGATGTTGTCTATATGGACTTCAGTAAGGCCTTTGACAAGGTCCCTCATGGTAGACTAGTACAAAAGGTGAAGTCACACGGGATCAGGGGTGAACTGGCAAGGTGGATACAGAACTGGCTAGGCCATAGAAGGCAGAGGGTAGCAATGGAGGGATGCTTTTCTAATTGGAGGGCTGTGACCAGTGGTGTTCCACAGGGATCAGTGCTGGGACCTTTGCTCTTTGTAGTATATATAAATGATTTGGAGGAAAATGTAACTGGTCTGATTAGTAAGTTTGCAGACGACACAAAGGTTGGTGGAATTGCGGATAGCGATGAGGACTGTCTGAGGATACAGCAGGATTTAGATTGTCTGGAGACTTGGGCGGAGAGATGGCAGATGGAGTTTAACCTGGACAAATGTGAGGTAATGCATTTTGGAAGGGCTAATGCAGGTAGGGAATATACAGTGAATGGTAGAACCCTCAAGAGTATTGAAAGTCAAAGAGATCTAGGAGTACAGGTCCACAGATCACTGAAAGGGGCTACACAGGTGGAGAAGGTAGTCAAGAAGGCATACGGCATGCTTGCCTTCATTGGCCGGGGCATTGAGTATAAGAATTGGCAAGTCATGTTGCAGCTGTATAGAACCTTAGTTAGGCCACACTTGGAGTATAGTGTTCAATTCTGGTCGCCACACTACCAGAAGGATGTGGAGGCTTTAGAGAGGGTGCAGAAGAGATTTACCAGAATGTTGCCTGGTATGGAGGGCATAAGCTATGAGGAGCGATTGAATAAACTCGGTTTGTTCTCACTGGAACGAAGGAGGTTGAGGGGCGACCTGATAGAGGTATACAAAATTATGAGGGGCATAGACAGAGTGGATAGTCAGAGGCTTTTCCCCAGGGTAGAGGGGTCAATTACTAGGGGGCATAGGTTTAAGGTGAGAGAGGCAAAGTTTAGAGTAGATGTACGAGGCAAGTTTTTTACGCAGAGGGTAGTGGGTGCCTGGAACTCACTACCGGAGGAGGTAGTGGAGGCAGGGACGATAGGGACATTTAAGGGGCATCTTGACAAATATATGAATAGGATGGGAATAGAAGGATACGGACCCAGGAAGTGTAGAAGATTGTAGTTTAGTCGGGCAGTATGGTCGGCACGGGCTTGGAGGGCCGAAGGGCCTGTTCCTGTGCTGTACATTTCTTTGTTCTTTGTTCTTTGTTCTTTGTTTGGAACCGCGCCGAGTTGCGGGTAGCCGGCATGGTTGGAGGTGCTGGGGTGGTCCCAAGATGACTGCCCCCGTCGGTCACACGTGTCGGGCGGCAAGGAAGATGGCGTCCAAGATGGCGGCCCCATGAGTCGCACATGTTGTGCGGGTTTGAAGATGGCTGCCCCCACGGACAACACGGGGCTGATGACGTGTCCGGGGGGGGGGGGGGGGGGGGCGGAGCCGGCAGGCACGCAGCCACACTGCGGGGGGTCTGCGGGCCTGTGAGTCCGAGAGTTGGGCCTGTGATTTTGAGGATTTGGACCTGACCAGGCAAACTTTAGCGAAATGGCCCTTTTTACCGCAGTCGCTGCAGTTCGCGTTCCGAGCCGGGCAGCGCTGCCTGGGGTGCTGATGCTGGCCACAGAAATAGCAGGGTAGCCCCCCTCCCCCCCCCCCCCGTGTTGGGCGGGCAGCAGCGCAGCACAGGCCTGGGGTACTCTCTGGTCAGGGGTCCACGAGGGGTTCACGTGATCAGACAGGAACGCGTTGAGGCTTTGGAACTCTACTTCCAGGGAGGAGGCTAGCTTTACCGTCTCTTCCAGGGCGAGGGCACCTTTCTCGAGTAGGCGCTGTCTCACGTAGTTGGACCTGACTCCAGCCACGTAGGCATCCCGGACGGCGAGGCCCAGATGTTGAGAGGCCGTAACGGCCTGGTAGTTGCAACTTCGCGCGAGGACTTTGAGGTCGCGTAGGTACTCCTCCAGTGATTCCCCGGAGCGTTGGCGGTGAGTAGTGAGGAGATGCTGCGCGTACACCTCATTCACGGGTCTTACGTATCGGCGCTTCAGCATCGCGAGGCCGTCTTCGTAAGTGGAGGCTTCCTCGAGTTGTACAGAGATTCGGTGGCTCACCCGGGCGTGGAGGAGGCTCAGCTTCTGAGCGTCGGAGACGGAAGGCGAGGAGGAGACGTCGAGGTAGGCCTCGAAACAGCGGAGCCAGTGCGAAAAAATCCCTTTGGCCTCCGCGGCCTGTGGGTCGAGTTCCAGTCGGTCAGGTTTGAGGGCCGATTCCATAGTGGTGTAGTAGTCGATTAAATTGATACGACCATCAATTCACGCGAAACAGAGAATAGATGTAAACTGTGGCTTTAATCGACTCGAACAGTGCCTGCCTGCGACTGCTCTGCTAGTGAGAGCCGCCTACAGGGCTACTGCTCTTTATACCTCCCCTCAAGGGGCGGAGCCCACAAGGGCACCAACATGATACATTCCATGTACTATCATACAATGGTCCATAGGTACTGCCCCAAGATGCCTGTTAAAATCTGCCTCTCCAATCAAGGTGTTGACCATCTGTTCAAATATCACCCCATGTGACTCAGTGTCAATTTGTTTCTTCATGAAACCCCTCTGAAGCACCGTGGGATGTTTTATTACATGAATTGTGCTACATAAATAGAAGACGTTACCATTTCACTGCAGCTAGTTTGTGCTAAGATTCCTTACTAAGGCCAGTGACCGATTAATCCAGTTTTGTTTGGTGGTGTTAGTTAAAACATGGATGCTGGTCCCACTGCAACAGGAGAACTCCCCTGTGGACATTCTGTGGAGTTGTTGAACTTTCCTGAGCTGACTTCCAGGTGCGGCGATGACCAGCTGAGTCGCACGTTTCGGCAGCTCCCGGTGAAACGGACTTTTGGGCTCTTGATAGGAGCCCCAACGGCAATTTTGACGGCTAAAAACACTGTGCGGTAAACCAGAAGGGAATCCCCCCTGGATACGGATGAAAAAAGGAGGAGAAAGTGGCCGGATTGCAGTGGATCCTTTAGAACAGCGGCAAGGAAGGCAAGCAAAAACCAAGATGGCGTCGGAAGGAGGCAGTTTAACATGGGGCCCTGAACAACAAGACTTCTTGAAATGCTGTGTGGAAGAGCTCAAAAAGGAAATGAAGAAAGAGCTGTTGGCCCCGATACTACAGGCAATCGAAGGGCTAAAGGAGGAACAAAAGACCCAGGAGCGGGAGCTTCGGGTCGTGAAGGCAAAGGCAGCCGAGAATGAGGACGACACACAGGGCCTGGTGGTGAAGACGGAGATGCAGGAGGCACATCAGAAACGATGTGTGGAAAGGTTGGAGGCACTGGAGAACAACGCGAGGAGGAACAACCTGAGGATTCTTGGTCTTCCTGAAGGTGTGGAGGGAGCGGACGTCAGGGCATATGTGAGCACGATGCTGCACTCGTTAATGGGAGCGGAGGCCCCGGCGGGTCCGTTGGAGGTGGAGGGAGCATACCGAGTGATGGCACGAGGACCGAGAGCAGGAGAAATTCCCAGAGCCATAGTGGTGAGATTCCTCTGTTTTAAGGATAAAGAAATGGTCCTTAGATGGGCAAAGAAAACTCGGAGCAGTAAATGGGAGAACGCGGTGATCCGCGTTTATCAAGACTGGAGTGCGGAGGTGGCGAGAAGGAGGGCGAGCTTTAATCGGGCCAAGGCGGTGCTTCATAAAAAGAAGATAAAATTTGGAATGCTGCAACCGGCAAGACTGTGGGTCACATATCGAGGAAGGCACCACTACTTTGAGACGGCGGATGAAGCGTGGACTTTTATTGTGGAAGAAAAACTGGAATGAGCGGGTTATTAAAAAGAACATTTGAACAAAGTGGTGGGGCGAATGTGGGGGGGCGAAGAGGGGGGTTAAAAAGGGGGGAAAGAGGAATTTTATGTACTAATCCTGCGATGTGGTAACTTCTCTCTCTTCCACAGGTGGTGATGGGGGGAGGAGGGAAGGTGGAGGAGATGGGGCGTTGGCCAAGGGAGAAGCGCGGGCTTGGTTCCCGCGCTATGATAATCATGGCGGGAATAGAGAAGCAGGAAGGAGGGGGCGTCGCACGGTGCGAGCCGAGGTCACGGGGGGAAGCCGAGGTCGGCCAGAGTTAGCTGACTTCTGGGAGCAACATGGGGGGAGTAATTACGCTAGCGGGGGATCTAGCAGGGGGGGTGGGAGGGGGGAATTACTGGGTTGCTGCTGCTGGGGAGAGGGGGGAGCTGGTATGGGAGGGGATGGGCGGGGGGGCACCGCCTGGGGGAGATACAGCTGCGTGGGAACCGGGTGAGGAGCTGGAAAAAGGGGATGGCTAATCGACAAGGGGGGGGGGGGGGGTAGGAAGCCCCCCAACCCGGCTGATCACGTGGAACGTGAGAGGGCTGAACGGGCCGATAAAGAGGGCACGGGTACTCGCACACCTTAAGAAACTTAAGGCAGATGTGGTTATGTTACAGGAAACGCACCTGAAACTGATAGACCACGTTAGGCTACGCAGAGGTTGGGTGGGGCAGGTGTTCCATTCGGGGCTAGATGCGAAAAACAGGGGGGTGGCTATATTAGTGGGGAAGCGGGTGATGTTCGAGGCAAAGACTATAGTGGCGGATAACGGGGGCAGATACGTGATGGTGAGTGGCAAACTACAGGGGGAGACGGTGGTTTTGGTAAATGTATATGCCCCGAACTGGGATGATGCCAATTTTATGAGGTGGATGCTAGGACGCATTCCGGACCTAGAGATGGGAAAGCTGATAATGGGGGGAGATTTTAATACGGTGTTGGAACCAGGGCTGGATAGGTCGAAGTCCAGGACTGGAAGGAGGCCGGCAGCAGCCAAGGTACTTAAAGATTTTATGGAGCAGATGGGAGGTGTAGACCCGTGGGGATTTAGCAGACCGAGGAGTAAGGAGTTTTCGTTTTTCTCCTATGTCCATAAAGTCTACTCGCGAATAGACTTTTTTGTGCTGGGAAGGGCGTTGATCCCGAAGGTGAGGGGAACGGAGTATACGGCTATAGTCATTTCGGATCACGCTCCACACTGGGTAGACTTGGAGATAGGGGAGGAAACAGGAGGGCGCCCACCCTGGAGAATGGACATGGGACTAATGGCAGATGAGGGTGTGTGTCTAAGGGTGAGGGGGTGCATTGAAAAGTACTTGGAACTCAATGATAATGGGGAGGTCCAGGTGGGAGTGGTCTGGGAGGCGCTGAAGGCGGTGGTTAGAGGGGAGCTGATATCAATAAGGGTACATAAAGGGAAGCAGGAGAGTAAGGAACGGGAGCGGTTGCTGCAAGAACTTTTGAGGGTGGACAGACAATATGCGGAAGCACCGGAAGCAGGACTGTACAGGGAAAGGCAAAGGCTACATGTAGAATTTGACTTGCTGACTACGGGCACTGCAGAGGCACAATGGAGGAAGGCACAGGGTGTACAGTACGAATATGGGGAGAAGGCGAGCAGGTTGCTGGCACACCAATTGAGGAAAAGGGGAGCAGCGAGGGAAATAGGGGGAGTGAGGGATGAGGAAGGAGAGATGGAGCGGGGAGCGGAGAGAGTGAATGGAGTGTTCAAGACATTTTATAAAAAATTATATGAAGCTCAACCCCCGGATGGGAGGGAGAGAATGATGGGCTTCTTGGATCGGCTGGAATTTCCCAAGGTGGAAGAGCAGGAAAGGGTGGGACTGGGAGCACAGATCGAGGTAGAAGAAGTGGTGAAAGGAATTAGGAGCATGCAGGCGGGAAAGGCCCCGGGACCGGATGGATTCCCAGTCGAATTCTATAGAAAATATGTGGACTTGCTCGCCCCGGTATTGACAAGGACCTTTAATGAGGCAAAGGAAAGGGGACAACTGCCCCCGACTATGTCTGAAGCAACGATATCGCTTCTCTTAAAGAAGGAAAAGGACCCGCTACAATGCGGGTCCTATAGACCTATTTCCCTCCTAAATGTAGATGCCAAGATCCTGGCCAAGGTAATGGCAATGAGAATAGAGGAATGTGTGCCGGGGGTGGTCCACGAGGACCAAACTGGGTTTGTGAAGGGGAGACAGCTGAACACGAATATACGGAGGCTGTTAGGGGTAATGATGATGCCCCCACCAGAGGGGGAAACGGAGATAGTAGTGGCGATGGATGCCGAGAAAGCATTTGATAGAGTGGAGTGGGATTATTTGTGGGAGGTGTTGAGGAGATTTGGTTTTGGAGAGGGGTATGTTAGATGGGTGCAGCTGTTGTATAGGGCCCCGATGGCGAGCGTGGTCACGAATGGACGGGGATCTGCATATTTTCGGCTCCATCGAGGGACAAGGCAGGGATGCCCTCTGTCCCCATTATTGTTTGCACTGGCGATTGAGCCCCTGGCGATAGCGTTGAGGGGTTCCAAGTGGAGGGGAGTACTTAGAGGAGGAGAAGAACACCGGGTATCTTTGTATGCGGATGATTTGTTACTATATGTGGCAGACCCGGCAGAGGGGATGCCAGAAATAATGCGGATACTTGGGGAGTTTGGGGAGTTTTCAGGGTATAAATTGAACATGGGGAAAAGTGAGTTGTTTGTGGTGCATCCAGGGGAGCAGAGTCGAGAAATAGAGGACCTACCGTTGAGGAAGGTAACAAGGGACTTTCGTTACCTGGGGATCCAGATAGCCAAGAATTGGGGCACATTGCATAGGTTAAATTTAACACGGTTGGTGGAACAAATGGAGGAGGATTTCAAGAGATGGGATATGGTATCCCTGTCACTGGCAGGGAGGGTGCAGGCGGTTAAGATGGTGGTCCTCCCAAGATTCCTCTTTGTGTTTCAGTGCCTCCCGGTGGTGATCACGAAGGCTTTTTTTAAAAGGATCGAAAAGAGCATCATGGGTTTTGTGTGGGCCGGGAAGACCCCGAGAGTGAGGAAGGGATTCTTACAGCGTAGCAGGGATAGGGGGGGGCTGGCACTACCGAGCCTAAGTGAGTATTATTGGGCCGCTAATATTTCAATGGTGAGTAAGTGGATGGGAGAGGAGGAGGGAGCGGCGTGGAAGAGATTAGAGAGGGCGTCCTGTAGGGGGACTAGCCTACAGCTATGGTGACTGCCCCATTGCCGTTCTCACCGATGAACTACACCACAAGCCCGGTGGTGGTGGCTACATTGAAGATTTGGGGGCAGTGGAGACGGCATAGGGGAAAGACTGGAGCCTTGGGGGGGTCCCCGATAAGAAACAACCATAGGTTTGCCCCGGGGGGAATGGATGGGGGATATGGAATGTGGCAAAGAGCAGGAATAACACAACTGAAAGATCTGTTTGTGGATGGGAAGTTCGCGAGTCCGGGAGCGCTGACCGAGAAATATGGGTTGCCCCAAGGGAATGCATTCAGGTATATGCAACTGAGGGCTTTTGCGAGGCAACAGGTGAGGGAATTCCCGCAGCTCCCGACACAAGAGGTGCAGGACAGAGTGATCTCAAAGACATGGGTGGGGGATGGTAAGGTGTCAGATATATATAGGGAAATGAGGGACGAAGGGGAGACTATGGTAGATGAACTAAAAGGGAAATGGGAAGAAGAGCTGGGGGAGGAGATCGAGGAGGGGCTGTGGGCAGATGCCCTAAGCAGGGTAAACTCGTCGTCCTCGTGTGCCAGGCTAAGCCTGATTCAGTTTAAGGTATTACACAGGGCGCATATGACTGGAGCACGGCTCAGTAAATTTTTTGGGGTGGAGGATAGGTGTGCGAGGTGCTCGAGAAGCCCAGCGAATCATACCCATATGTTTTGGTCATGCCCGGCACTACAGGGATTTTGGATGGGGGTGACAAAGGTGCTTTCAAAAGTAGTAGGGGTCCGGGTCGAACCAAGCTGGGGGTTGGCTATATTTGGGGTTGCACAAGAGCCGGGAGTGCAGGAGGCGAGAGAGGCCGATGTTTTGGCCTTTGCGTCCCTAGTAGCCCAGCGTAGGATATTGCTAATGTGGAAAGAAGCCAAGCCCCCGGGGGTGGAGACCTGGATAAATGACATGGCAGGGTTTATAAAGCTAGAGCGGATTAAGTTCGTCCTAAGGGGGTCGACTCAAGGGTTCACCAGGCGGTGGCAACCGTTCGTCGAATACCTCGCAGAAAGATAGATGGAATGGAAAAAAGAAGGCAGCAGCAGCAGCCCAGGATCTGGGGGGGGGGGGGGGGAGGAGGAACCAGAAGGACTCTCAGGGTTGTTAATATATACTGTATAATATGTATAGGTCGTTGCTACAGATAATTATATATTGGACTGTTAAATTATATTTTTGGAGAGTGTTACTTGTGATAAGGCAGTTGCCAATTAGGGTTAGTTTTCATTTTTGTTATTTATTATTTATTCATTTTCTGTTTATAAAATAGGTCATTGTTATTTGTGTTGTTATAATATTGTGTAAAGGATGCACAATGTACTGTGTTGGTTGACCAAAAATTTTCAATAAAATATTTTTTAAAAAAAAGAACTTTCCTGAGCTGAGAACGGAGTAGATTGAGCTGTCAGGCTGCAGTGAACCTTGAAGAACCGCTGCCTAGGATCTTTCCTCTTCATTCACTGACTCCCAGCTGAAGTTGTTTCTGCAGTAAAATTGTGTCTTTGGTTCAAAATCTAAAGCTTTAAAGCAGCTGTAAAAGTGAAAGAAATTTCTGGTGTTCTTTTAGAACCTTTCACACCCTCAGAACATCCCAAAGTGATTCTCAGTCAATGATGGATTTTGGAAGGAATGAGGAGTATAAACTGAGTGCAGAATCAGAATGATCTGAGACTGGATATACACAAATCTCAGAATCCATCTTTATAGGATCCTCGGTTTATTACTGTAGACGTAGAGCACAAAAGCAAGGCAGTTCTGAATCTTTATAAATCATCGATTAAGCCTGAGCTCAATTCGGAGCATCACACTTCAGGAAAGATGTCAAGGCCTTGGAGAGGATGCAGGGAACAATTACCAGAATAGCATTAGGGATGAGGGGTTTCAGTTAGACCATAAGACCTAGGAGCGGAAGTAAGGCCATTCGGCCCATCGAGTCCACGCCACCATTCAATCATGGCTGATTTCAACTCCATTTACCCGCTCTCTCTCCATAGCCCTTAATTCCTCGAGAAATCAAGAATTGATCAACTTCTGTCTTAAAGACACTCAACGTCCCGGCCTCCACCGCCCTCTGTGGCAATGAATTCCACAGACCCACCACTCTGGCTGAAGAAATTTCTCCTCATCTCTGTTCTAAAGTGACTCCCTTTTATTCTAAGGCTGTGCCCCCGGGTCCTAGTCTCCCCTGCTAATGGAAACAACTTCCCTACGTCCACCCTATCTAAGCCATTCATTATCTTGTAAGTTTCTATTAGATCTCCCCTCAACCTCCTAAACGCCAATGAATATAATCCCAGGATCCTCAGACGTTCATCGTATGTTAGGCCTACCATTCCTGGGATCATCCGTGTGAATCTCCGCTGGACCCGCTCCAGTGCCAGTATGTCCTTCCTGAGGTGTGGGGCCCAAAATTGCTCACAGTATTCTAAATGGGGCCTAACTAATGCTTTATAAAGCTTCAGAAGTACATCCCTGCTTTTATATTCCAAGCCTCTTGAGATAAATGACAACATTGCATTTGCTTTCTTAATTACGGACTCAACCTGCAAGTTTACCTTTAGAGAATCCTGGACTAGGACTCCCAAGTCCTTTTGCACTGCAGCATTATGAATTTTGTCACCGTTTAGAAAATAGCCCATGCCTCTATTCTTTTTTCCAAAGTGCAAGACCTTGCACTTGCCCACGTTGAATTTCATCAGCCATTTCTTGGACCACTCTCCTAAACTGTCTAAATCTTTCTGCAGCCTCCCCACCTCCTCCATACTACCTGCCCCTCCACCTATCTTTGTATCATCGGCAAACTTAGCCAGAATGCCCCCAGTTCTGTGGAGACTGGAGAAGCTGGGATTGTTCTCCCCAGGGCAGAGAAGGGGTGATTAAATAGAGATGTAGAAATGTGCTTTTGAGTTTTCATTGACATCGGGAGAAATTGTTCCCATCGGCAGGGTGGCTGGTGTGTCAACAGGTTGAGTGAATCCCTTCCCACGCTCCGTGCAGGCAAGTGGTTTCGCTCCAGCGTGAGAGAGTTGTTATTTCATCAGATCTTTACAGTATTTTTAAAACTCTTCACACAGTGAGAACAACAAAAAGGTTTCTTATCGGAGTGAATAACCTGATGGGCAGTGAGGCTGGACACAGAATCCTTTCTCACATATGGAGCAGATGAACAGCAACCCCTGATGTGAACTAGGCGGGCTGTCGGGATTGAACCACTTACTTACAAACAAGATCGAATGTGACAATAAAAGTTCAGGCGTGAAGCATTTTTATTAAGAGAAAGGCAGGACAAACTTATGGACTAACGGTAAAGTCCAGGCAGTGATTTACAGAACAAGGTGAGCTCTATACTTCTGGACAGTGGGCAGCACGGTGGCGCAGTGGGTTAGCCCTGCTGCCTCACGGCACTGAGGTCCCAGGTTCGATCCCGGCTCTGGGTCACTGTCCGTGTGGAGTTTGCACATTCTCCCCGTGTCTGCGTGGGTTTCGCCCCCACAATCCAAAGATGTGCAGGGTAGGTGGATTGACCATGCTAAATCTAAATTACCCCTTAATTGGAAAAAATGAATTGGGTACTCTAAATTTAAAAAAAACTTCTGGAACAGTTCAACCCACTTCTTTCCGCGGAGCGTCCAGTTTGCTTGTGAGTTTCCTGGTTTCTTTCTTTATCTTATTTCCTTTGCCACACCAAACCCCTTGAGAGGGCAGTTCTTCTGCTGGAAACCCTGCACTACTGTAGGGATTCTATGGAACCCCCCCTCCAACTGATTCCCCCCCAATTAGAACTGTCCGTTGGCATTTCTCGACACAGTCATGCAGCTCTTATCCAATCACAGACGTGTTCATCTGAATAGCATTCGCCGGATCCTGAGGACGAGATATGAGAAGGATCTGAGTAATTCCTCCTCTCAGATGGCCGTTAGTTCGGCAATTCCTGTGCACAGAGAGCAGTGGGGGAACGGGTTATTGAACAGAAGCGGAGTTAGACAGGATTTTTGATCTTTAAAGGAGTCAAGGGTTATGTGAAAAGTGGAATTAAAGCCACAAAAAAGGTCAGCCAAGATCTTATTGAATGGTGGAGCCGGTTTGATGGGCCAAATGGTCTACTCCTAGTTATGATGTCCTTTTGTTTCTAGTATCTGAGTGAAGCGAACTGCGAACCTTATCGGTGAACATGGAGAAGTTGGGTGGTCAGCAGTTTAGTGGGAATAGGCGCAAGGGAAAGGTTGGGTGTCATGGATAAGATGGGCTCTGAGAGAGCAGAAGTGTAGATAAGGAAAACATAGAGAAAGAAGCCCCATCAGCTCCTCATGTTGGAGTTCAATATGGAGGAGACGGGAGAGGAAGAGCCCTTCAAATGGATCTTAATTGTGTTCAAGATGTTAAACGATCCAACACATTTTTTTTGACAGAAAGCTGATTTATTTAACTTTTAACCATAATCTTAACACTCATAACAGCAATTGAATTAACATCAGCGGAAACAGACCTAAATGAACATGTTCAGCCCTGGGATGTGAATAACAGCAGAACTCAATCACCGTGGTTACTTAGAATAATCTTTGTTAGTGTCACAAGTGGGCTTAAATCAACACTGCAATGAAGTTACTGTGAAAATCCCCCAGTCGCCACATTCCGGCGCCTGTTCGGGTCACAGAGGGAGAATTCAGAATGTCCAATCCACCTAACAGCTCGTCTTTCGGGACTTGTGGGAGGAAACCGGAGCACCCGGAGGAAACCCACGCAGACACGGGGAGAACGGACAGTGACACAAGCCGGGAATCGAACCTGGGACCCTGACGCTGTGACTCAACAGTGCTAACCACTGTGCTACCGTGGCGCCCAAGTGAACAAGGTGGTGACTCAGCAGGTTGGATGATCAGGTCAATTTCTTCCCATGTTTTGAGCAATTGAATGGCCTCTCCCCAGTGTGAACTCGCTGGTGGATCAGCAAGTGGGATAAATAAGCGAATCCCATCTTGCACTCGGCGCGGATAGGTTGTCTCTCCCCAGTGTGACTGCAGTGATGTGGAGTGGGTTAGATGATAGCTTGAACCCAGTCCCGCAGTGAGAGCAGCTATATTGTCTCTAGTCAGTGTGAACACGTTGATGGGACACGAGTTCCCCAGAACTTTTATAGCACTTCCCACAGTCTGGGCATTTAAAAGATCTCTCGTCAGTGTGAACTCGCCGGTGTCTCTGCATGTTGGATGAGTGGGCAAATCCCTTCCCACATGTGGAGCAAACAAACGGCCTCTCTCCAGTGTGAATTCGCCGGTGTGTCAGCAGGTGGGATAAACAAGTGAAGCCCTTCCCACATTCGGTGCAGGTGAATGGCCTCTCCCCAGTGTGACTGCGCTGGTGTGTCTGCAATTGGGGTGAAGTGGCAAATCCCTTCCCACACGTGGAGCAAATGAATGGCCTCTCCCCAGTGTGAGTGCGTCGGTGTACCAACAGGTGGGATGTCTGAGTGAATCCCTTACCACACTCAGAGCAGGTGAACGGCCTCTCCCCAGTGTGAACCCGCTGGTGTGTTCGCAGGTAGAATGAGGTAGTGAAGCCCTTCCCACATTCGGAGCAGGTGAATGGCCTCTCCCCAGTGTGACTGTGCTGATGTACAGTGAGGTCAGATGATCGCCTGAACCCAGTCCCACAGTCAGAGCACCTGAACGGTCTCTCATCAGTGTGAACACGTTGATGGGACATTAGTTCCCCAGAACTTTTATAGCACTTCTCACAGTCTGGGCATTTAAAAGGTCTCTCATCAGAGTGAACTCGCTGGTGTGTCAGCAGGTTGGAGGAGTGAGAAAATCCCTTCCCACACACAGAGCAGGTGAACGGTCTCTCCCCGGTGTGAACTCGCTGGTGTCTCAGCAGAGAAGATGATTGCCTGAACCTAGTCCCACAGTGAGAGCACCCGAATGGTCTCTCATCAGTGTGAACATGCTGATGGGACATCAACTCCTGGGAACTTTTAAAGCATTTCCGGCAATCTGAGCATTTAAAAGGCCTCTCATCAGTGTGAACTCGCTGGTGTCTTAGCAGGTTGGAGGAGTGAGCAAATCTCTTCCCACACTTGGAGCAGGTGAACGGCCTCTCTCCGGTGTGAACCCGCTGGTGTTTAGTGAGGTCAGATGATTGTTTGAACCCAGTCCCACAGTGAGAGCAGTTGAACGGTCTCTCGACAGTGTGAACAAGTCGATGGGATATCAGTTCCTGGGAACTTTTATAGAACTTCCCGCAGTCTGGGCATTTAAAAGGTCTCTCATCAGTGTGAACTCGCTGGTGTCTCAGCAGGTTGGATGAGCGAGCAAATCCCTTCCTACACACAGAGCAGGTGAACAGCTTCTCTGCTGTGAGACTGTGCTGATGTTTCAGCAGGTTCGCTGAAGTATTAAATCCCTTCCGGCACACAGGATAGGTGAATAGTTTCTCCTCAGTATGACTGTCCACATTTACCGATTTGAATGGGTAATTGAATCCCTTCCCATATTCCCACAGTTTCTCCCCGTTGTTACTGCATTTAAGTACAGAGCAGTCAGCAGATCGGCTGAAGACTTGTCCACAGACAGAACACTTGTACGGTTTCCCCCCATTGTTAACTGTGTTTTTTCCTTCCATTTTCAAAATCTGATGATATTCAGGTCACAATAAATTGGCAGTTTCTGTCAGATCCTGATGTGAATGTTTGGTTTGAGTCCCTCGACTGAAAATCTTCATCTTCTAATATGCTGTGAAATTGATCTGAAATAGGAAATAAGGGGTGAGAGAACCCACAAAATCACAAAGGCAGTTTGTGCAATTAATCAAAATGAATGAATCTGGTCATTACAGGAACCAGCACTCTGCCTGCACTGTGTGTTCTTTGAAAAAGTAATGATGAAAGTTACCAGAGTGTCATAGAAACACAACTGGTCCACTAATGTCCTTCCGGGAAGGGAACATGCCACCGAGTCCAGATCTACACAAGACTCTGTGCACAACGGGAGCAGATTGTGAGAGATGGAAGAGGCAGGGGGTGAAAGAAAAGAGTCTTGTATATCTAAAACTCAACCAGAACTTTGACTGAATCTCACAAACCCTCAACCTCCTTTCCTAGAAGGACATGGTATCAGGGGTCTGGGGACACCCATCAGTTCCCAAGTTCCCTTCCAAGTCAGACACCATCCTAACGTAAATAAAATTAAAATACTGCCGTATGCTGGAGATCCGAAATGAGAAATGGATACACTCAGCAGGTCTGACTGCACCTGTGGAGGAAAAAACAGAGTAAAGGTTTCAGGATGTGCAGAATGGATTAAAGGGAATAAAAATGGTGCAGAATTTGATGGTCAATATAAGCTCAGAAGATAAATGGATTCTAGTGCAGGATTCCTGACTAGCACCTGGTCAGGGGATGGACAGTAGTGGGAACCTCATTTAGACAGAGTGGAAGCAACAATAAATGAAATGAAATGAAAATTACTTATTGTCACAAGTAGGCTTCAATGAAGTTACTGTGAAAAGCCCCTAGTCGCCACATTCCGGCGCCTGTTCGGGGAGGCTGGTACGGGAATTGAACCGTGCTGCTGGCCTGCCTTGGTCTGCTTTCAAAGCCAGCGATTTAGCCCTGTGCTAAACAGCCCCTAAACACACCCATTGTTAGAGACAGAGGGAGTTAGACAATGGCAGAGGTGATCAGGGAGGGCAGAGGTGGAACAGCAATGGATGGACATGGATTCAGATCCACAGTAAAGGAGTCAGACCAGCCCCAGAGACATGGAATCTCTCACAGAGAACAGAGCACAGCACTAAACACTCTAAATTGTAGAGGAATCTCAAAAATCTCTGGAACAATTTCAGTTTTTAATATTTTAACCTCCTGAGGTTTATGGCCTCCACTGGATGTGTATGAAGCCTCCATTGCCTCCATAGCTTCCCCCACTCACCACCTTCACCATTCACCCGCCATTTCTCTGTCTCCAACTCCAGCCGTACTGCGCATGATCGGGCCGGACCAACAAAGCGCACGCTCGAGCGACAGCCGGGTCCAAGTGGGAGCCCCAGCCGGTCCTCCAACCAATCGGAATGAATGAGGGGGGGGGCGGGTCTGGAGGACCGAGCGGGAGCGGCCGGTCCTCCAAGCAATCGGAATGAATGAGGGGGGGGGGGGGGGGGGGCGGGTCTGGAGGACCGAGCGGGAGCGGCCGGTCCTCCAACCAATCGGAGTGAACGAGGGGGCGGGGCCGGGTTGTGAGTGAAGCATGCGCAGTGAGGATGATGGGGGCTGACTGGGGGCTGACGGGTGGACGGAGAGGCCCAGGAAACATGTGTGAACCGCAAACCCCGGGAATAAACTGAACGGATCCCCCCTCCCCCCGTTTACACCGAGCGGGGCCGCATTGAATGATCAATGAAGAGCCGCTTTGTATCAGGTTGGCCATTGGTTCTCCAGCCTCGCTCCTTTATCAGTGAATCAATGGATGGTTACAATACAGACTGAGGCCATTCAGCCCGTCCTGTCTGTGCTGGCTCTCTCTGCCAGAGCCAATCAGCATCTCCCACTCCCCTGTCCTTTCACCAACAAGACCAGCAGCAAATATTCCCCATCCCCAGTTACCTGTGGAGAAGATGATGTTTAACCTTTTTGAGCCGCTGCAGTCCGTGTGACGAAGGTGCTCCCACAAAGTGGTACCATTATTCAAGAAGAGAAGTAGGGAAAAATCAGGAAATTGCAGGCCAGTGAATCTAACTTCAGTGGTTGGGAAAACTATTGGTAAAAGTTCTGAGGGACAGAATTAATCAAAGTTAGTCAACGTGGTTTTGTCAAAGGGAGATCATGTCTTACAAATTTGATTGAATTTTTCAAGGAGAAGGAGATGACAAGGTGTGCAGATGGAGGCAGTGCAGTTGATGTAGTCTACGTGGACTTCAGTAAGGCTTTTGACAAGGTTGCACATGGGTGACTGGTCAAGAAGAGCCCATGGGATCCAGGGTAATTTGGCAAATTGGATCCAAGATTGGCAGAGTGGCAGGAGACAGAGGATGATGGTCAAATATTGTTTTTGTGACTGTCCGGTGGTGTTCCGCAGGGATTGGTGCTGGGTCCCTTGCTATTTGCTGTGTACATTAATGATCTGGATGTGAACGTAGGAGGTATGATCAGTAAGTTCGCAAATGCCACAAAAATTGATAGTGTGGTAAATAATGAGGAGGCAAGCCTTCGATTACAGGATGATATTGATAGGCTGGTTAGATGGGCAGAACAGTGAAAAATTGAATTTAAAAAGGCTGGTTTAGCACAGTAGGCTAAACAGCTGGTTTGTAATGCAGAACAAGGCCAGCAGTGCGGGTTCAATTCCCGTACTGGCCTCCCCGAACAGGTGCCGGGATGTGGTGACTAGGGACTTTTCACAGTAACTTGATTGAAGCCTACGTGTGACAATAAGTGATTATTATTATTATGTGGTTACAAAGGCATAGGGGATACTTGCCTTTATTAACTGAGGCATAGAATATAAGAGCAGGGAGGTTATGATGGAGCTGTATAAAACACTGATTCAGCAACAACTGGAGTAGTGTGTGCAGTTCTGGTCACCACACTAGGAAGAATGTGATTGTACGAGAGTGGGTGCTGGAACATTTTAGCTATCAAGCGGGACTAGATAGGCTGGGATTGTTTTCCTTGGAGCAGAGAAAGCTGAGGGGGACATGATTGAGGTGTATAAAATTACGAGGGGCATAGATAGGGTGGACAGGAAAGAACATTTCCCATTAGCAGAGAGGTCAATAACTAGAGGGCATAGATTTCAGGTAATGGGTAGGAGGTTTATAGGAGATGTGGGGAAAAATCTATTCATCCAGGGGGTAGTGGGAATCTGGGACTCACTGCCTGAAAGGCTGGTGGAGGCGGGAACCCTCACAACATTTAACTAGTATTTAGCTGAGCACTTGAAATGCCACAGCACCCAAGGCTACGGGCCAAGTGCTGGAAAATGGGATTAGGTTACTTAGATGCATGTTGATGTATTCATTATATTGATGTAGTACCTATTTCATAATAGATTGTTCCAGGTTGTTTCACAAGACTGTTGAAAGCAACATGGGACACTGAGCCACATAAGGAGATATTAGGACTCGTAATAACAAGTTTGGTCAAAGAGGTAGATTTTGTAGAGTCTTAAAGATGAAGAGGAAGATTGAGAAGCGAGAGGTTTTAAGGACAAATTCTCTCGCTTCAGGACCCAGGCAACTCGCAACAAAGGTGGAGCAAATAACATTGTGACTGCTCCGGACCCCAGAAGTAAAGGAGCACAGAGAGCTCTGAGGGTTGTGTGGCTGGAAGAAATGACAGAGAAAGGGATGATCACACTCACGGATTTGAAAACATGGATTAGAAATTCAAAATGTAGCTGTGTCTTAAAGCAGAATTTTTGAAATTCCACAAGCATAGATGAAATAAGACTTGGCGCAAGTAAGCACATGGACAGCAGTTTTAGATGTCCTCAAGATTACAGAAGGTTGAATGTGGGAGGCCGTCTGGGAGTGCATGCGATAGTTAAGTATCAACTAACAAAATAATGGGTTAGGGTTTCAGCAGCAGATGAGCAGAGACTAGGGAGGAGTCGGGCGATGTTACTGAGATGGAAAAAGGCGGTCTTGGTGATGATGTGAGTAGGTGTTTGGAAGCTCATCTTGGAGTGAAATATTTCCTGACGGGTGTGAACAGTCTTGTTCAGCCTCAGTTGCCAGGGAGCAGGGAGTGGAAATAGTTGGTGGATCAATAGTGGAATCTGTAGAGGGGACTGAAGACAATGATTTTGGTCTTCCCAATATTGAAAAGGAGGACATTTCTGTTCATCCAGTACTGGATGTCAGTCAAGTCAGGCGGTATGGTGTGCGTGTTGGAGGGAAACTTCGAGATGATGCTGTTCACAGACACCTTAGGTCTTCTCGGTGGTGGAGGTTTATGGTTTAGGATTCGGTCAACGTTCTGGTTAAGTTGTCGAAATGTAAAATGCCTCTCCCTCGCTGCATACCTCTCCCACCTATCTCTGTCTCCTGTTAAATAGGCCGGAGCTTTGTTTAGTTCTAGACTGGGTGGCAGGTTCTGTTCTCTGACGAACATTCGTGAACCAGTTGGGTTTTTATGACAATCCAGCAGCGTTCATGGTCACTTTCCCCGAGTATCGGCCCCTCACATTCATTCAGCTCAATTTCACAACCTGACTTTGTGTTTTTGTGGGTTCTCTCTCACTGTCTTTTTTCTGTTTTAAATGAATTTCACAGGGTGTTAGAAGGGGAAACTGAAACCAAACATCACATTAAAATCTGACGAGTTGCTCAATTTATCGTAACCTTGGATATATATCATCGTATTTTGAACATGGAAGGAAGAAGCTCGGTTCACAGTGGGGAGAAACCACACACGCGTTCTGTGCGTGGACAAGGCTTCACCCGATCATCTGGCCCCTCAGAACATGAATGCACTCGCAAGGAGACGTCATGGAAATGTGGGGACTGTAGGAAGGGGTTTAATCACACATCTGAGCTGGAAGCTTATCGGTGCTGTCACGCTGGGGAGAGGTCACTCACAAACTCCGAGAGTGGGAAAGGATTCAATGTTTCATCCACCCTGGTGACACACCAAAAGGTTCACACTGATGAGAGACCATTTCGGTGCTCACGCTGTGGGACTGATTTCAGACGCTTATCTGACTTCACCATCCACCAGAGAGTGCACACCGGGGAGAGGCCGTTCACCTGCCCAGATTGTGGGAAGGGATTCAGTCGGTCATCACAGCTGTTCATACACCATCGGGTTCACACCGGAGAGAGGCCGTTCACCTGTTCTGAGTGTGGAAAGGGATTCATTAATTCATCCAACCTAATGGCGCATCGAAGAGTTCACACTGACAAGAGACCCTTTAAATGTCCAGACTGTGGTAAGTTCTACAAAAGCTCCCAGGAACTGATGTTCCATCAACGTATTCACACTGATGAGAGACCATTCAGGTGCTCTCACTGCGGGACTGGGTTCAGGCAATCATCTCAACTCAGTGTACACCAGCGTACTCACACTGGGGAGAGGCCGTTCACCTGCTCCAAGTGTGGGAAGGGATTTTCGCATTCATCCACTCTTCTGATGCACCAGCGAATTCACACCGGGGAGAGACCATTCACCTGCTCCAAGTGTGGGAAAGGATTCAGTCAGTCATCCAACCTGCTTTCACACCAGCGGGTTCACACCGGGGAGAGGCCGTTCACCTGCTCTGAGTGTGGGAGGGGATTCACACAGTCATCCCACCTATCGACACACCGACGAGTTCACACTGGGGAGAAGTCGCTCATTTGCTCTGAGTGTGGGAATGGATTCACTCAGGTGTCCCAGCTGCTCAAACACCAGCAAGTTCACAAGTGATTGGATTTTGCTGTTAATCACATTTAGGACTGAACTTTGTTCATTGTGGTCTGTTTCTGCTGGTGGTAATAAACCTTATCCGATTGATATTGAGAATAAAAATAGAATAAATTAGCTTGTGGTGAAACCCAATGTGTTGGTGTTTTTTAATACCCCAAACGCATTTAATTCCCTTTTAAAGGGCTCTCCCTTTTGTCATGGGAGTGTCCCTTTAAGAAATATTTTTGTCTTATCACATGGCTTCAGTGATGTCATTGTGTGGGTGGAGCTGGGCTGTGGTTCTGGGAGTTGGTTTTACATTCGCTTTGGTTTGCAGCAGGGTTTGTGGCTCTGAGGTTTTACTTTTGTTTTCACATTTGGCTGCTGTAGACTCGGGCCAGAAAAGTATCTTGGTCTGTCTCTCTATTTTCAATAGGTATTCCAAGGAAGAAACCCAATGATTATAGTTACCTGCTGTTTTGTAAAAAGGGGTTTCTGGTTTATGGGTTCTTGTTATTAAATTGGAACAGTTAAAGGGGGAATTTATTTAGGGTTATTCATAGATTACTGTAGCTGTGTGGGGTATTTTATGTTTGTAGTTGATAAAAATGCTTACTGTGTGTGTTTATAAAAATGACATCGAAACAAACCTGTTGGACTTTAACCTGGTGTTGTAAGACTTCTTACTGTGCTCACCCCAGTCCAACGCCGGCATCTCCACATTATAAAAGTGTTAACTAAATTTGTAGAATAAAGCTTGTTTTTTGATTAAAGGCGCCGCAGACCTCTGTTGAATAACATCTGAAATGCCGGCTCTTGTGCTCATCGTAACCAAAATCAATACCAGTTGTAGGTCAGGTGAACTCCATGATATACTTTCGAGTTTTCTAAACCCTGGCCCAGAACAAATTGGGGGCTCGTGGGATAAAAGTCTATTTTTCGTGATTGGGTTGGCTTAGTATACTTAAAGACAGTGAGGGGTGAGCATATTTGTATTTGCTTTTCAGGTGTTGTATTCCATTTTAAATAGGGAGTGTGTTGTGGACAATGGCTCATTCAGAGGCTCAGAAGTTTCTTGGGGTGGAGAAGGTCTCACGCAGTAAAAAAAATGCTTTTCGATTTGGCAAAAACATTGCAGTTAACATTGCCTGACAAAATACGGAAAGAAGAGGTAACTGCGGCAGTAGCTTAGCATTAAAAATTGCCTGAGACACAGTCAGAATCATTGGAAATGGCAAGAATTCAATTACAGATCAAGCAGCTTGAACATGAGAAAGAATAGCCCTTGCAGAACAAAAAGAAAAGGAGAGAGAGGAAAGGGAAAAAGAACAAATAGCCCCAGCAGAACAAAAAGAGAGAGCGAGGGAGGTACAGATCAGGGGAAAGGAAAAAGAAAGAGAGGAAAAAGAAAAAGAGAGACTTTGAACTTCAGAAACTGGCCATGAAATGTGAAAGTAAGTTAAAATTGGCAGAGGTAAAGAGAAACGTACAGTTTGAGGATAGTGCGCAAGAGCGTCATTGTCGAAGGCTTGGTGGGGATCTATTTAAATATGTCCAAGCATTGCCAAGGTTTGACCAGAAGAATAGAAATCTTTTTCATTTCATTTGAGAAGGTAGCTAAACAAATGAAATGGCCACAGGACATGTGGGTATTACTGATTCAAACAAAGTTTGTAGGTAGAGCTACTGAAGTGTTTGCATCACTACCGGAGGAGGTATCTGGGACATATGAGAAGGTGAAAAAATCCATCTTATGTGCATATGAACTAGTGCCTGAAGCCTACAGACAAAGGTTTAGAAATTGAAGGAAAAAACCTGGTCGGTTTGAAAGGATCTAACAGAATAATGTTGATAGGTGGATAAGGGCTTTAAAAAAAGACCAAATATGTGGAATTCAGGGTGAGAGGAGTAGTGTTCCATGATATAAGGTGAGGATGGAAAGTCCAGTGAAGAGTGGTGAAGTGGTAGAAGGAGTAATAGAGAATCTATCTTGTCCAGGAATACAGTTTATTTTAGGTAATGATATAGCTGAATTGCAGGTGGGAGGGATGACTACTGTGGTTGATAAGCCAGTGGAAAATCAGACAACTGAAGTGTTGAAGGACGAATATCGTGGGATTTTTATGGATGGTGTAGTAACAAGGTCGCAAGAGGAGAAATCAAAAAGTGAAGATTAGGTTGAAGTTTAATTATCAGAAACAATTTTTGATCAGATGGTTGGAAAAGAACAAGACCAGGTGGAGGATGAGGCAGATATTTTTAGTTCAGGAAAATTGGGGGAGTTACAACAGAAAGATATAGAAATAAAATGGCTGTATCAGAAAGCATATACGGAAGAGGAACCTGGGCGTATACCAGAATGTTATCTTAAAATGATTCTTAATGAGAAAATGGAGACCTTTACACCTGCAGGCAGATGAAAAGTGGGCAGAAGTTCATCAAGTGGTATTGTCGATAGGGTGTAGAAAGGAGGTCTTGCGAGTAGCACATGAGGTACCAGTAGAAGGTCATTTGGGAGTAAGGAAAACTCAAGCTAAAATACAAAAACATTTTTATTGGCCTGGATTACATAAAGATGACGTTAAATTTTGTCGATCATGTCACACATGTCAAGTGATAGGGATACCTCGGGCAGCACGGTGGCGCAGCCTCACGGCGCAGAGGTCCCAGGTTCGATCCCGGCTCTGGGTCACTGTCCGTGTGGAGTTTGCACATTCTCCCCGTGTTTGCGTGGGTTTAACCCCCACAACCCAAAAATGTGCAGGCTAGGTGGATTGGCCACGCTAAATTGCCCCTTAATTGGAAAAAATGAATTGGGTACTCTACATTTTTTTTTTTAAAGTGATAGGGATACCTCAAGCAGTAATAAAACCAGCGCCCTTAATACCCATTCCAGCATTTGAGGAACCTTTTACAAGGGTCCTAATTGATTGCGTATGACCACTTCCTGAAACAAAAAGTGGAAATCAATATCTTTTGACTATAATGTCTATAATGGTTCCCAGAGGCCATTCCATTTTTATTTTTTATTTTAGAGTACCCAATTCATTTTTGTCAATAAAGGGGCAATTTAGCGTGGCCAATCCACCTACCCTGCACATCTTTGGGTTGTGGGGCGAAACCCACGCAGACGCGGGGAGAATGTGCAAACTCCACACAGACAGTGACCCAGAGCCGGGATCGAACCTGGGACCTCGGCGCCATGAGGCAGCAATGCTAACCACTGTGCCACCGCGCTGCCCAAGAGGCCATTTCAGTATGCAATATTACAGCTAAAAAAGATCGTGGAGGAGTTACTTAAATTCTTTACTAGATATGGACTACCCACAGAAATACAATCCGATCAAGGATCAAATTTCACCTCAAGGTTATTCAAGGAAGTTATGGATAGATTAGGAGTAAAGCAATTTAAATCAACTGCGTACCATCCAGAATCGCAGGGAATGAGATCGAGGAATTCCATTTGTACTATTTGAAATTAGCGATGCACCTAATGAGTCAACCAAATTCAGTCCTTTTGAACTAATTTTTGGTCATGAGGTAAGAGGACCACTCTTCCAAGGACCAAAGGTATGTTGAAAGGGAAGGAGAGCAAAAGGAAGAGGTTTTAGTAATTTTAACTCAAAGTGAAGGACCAAATCCAGATGACTCTGAATTTGACATTCCTCAAATTAAATTGGATAATGAGGATGTTCTTAAAAATTGTGATAAATTATTGAGTTACCTTCCAGAGGAAAAACGAACTGACCTGAAAGAGTTATTCATGTCACATGGACAAGTTTGTGGAGATAAGTTGGGAAGTACTAAAATGGCTATACATGATGTAGATGTGGGAAATGCTGTTCCAATTAAACAACATCCGTCTAGATTTAACCCTTTAAAATTGGCACAGGTTCAAAAAGAAATTGAAAGTATGCTTAGAAATGGCATAATTGAAGTGGGTTGCAGCCAATGGGTTCCCGTACCAGCCTCCCCGAACAGGCGCAGGAATGTGGCGACTAGGGGCTTTTCACAGTAACTATTTGAAGCCTACTTGTGACAATAAGCGATTTTCAATGGAGCTCACCCATAGTGATGGTACCGAAACCGGACGGTACCCAACGATTGTGTGTGGACTATAGAAAGGTTAATGCAGTTCAAGAACAGACTCTTATCCTATCCCACGCTTGGAGGATTGCATTGAGAAGGTGGGACAATCAACTTTTATCTCCAAACTGGATTTACTTAAAGGTTACTGGCAGGCACCTTTATCCGACAGGGCAAAGGAGATTTCAGCTTTTGTGACTCCAAATGGTATATACTGATTCAAAGTTATGCCATTTGGCATGAAAAACACCCCAGCCACATTTCAACGGTTCACTAACAAAGTAATTTCAGGATTACCCAATTGTGCGGTACACAAAGACGATCTGGTGATTTTTAGTCAGATATGGAAAGAACATTTGAAGCATCTGATGGAGTTATTCAATCGACTTCAGGAGGCGGGTTTGGTGGTAAACCTAGCCAAAAGTGAATTTGGAAAAGCCCAAGTCACGTTCCTTCGCTATACAATTGGACATGGACAAATGGTCTCACAGGATGTGAAAAAAAAAGTTATTGGGGAGTTTCCAATACCCTCGACACAAAGGGAAATAATGCGATTTCTTGGCATGAGTGGTTTTTACAGTAAATTTGTGCCAAATATTAGCAGTGTGGTTGCTCCACTGACGGACTTGCTGAAGAAGCGTAACAAATTCCAGTGGACAGCAGAGTGTCATCAGGCATTGGAAGGGCTGAAGGCTGTGTTAACCACTGCTCCTGTGTTGGAGAATTACAAGAGGCTTTGTGATCAGTTTGAACGAAGGTACCTCACCTTAAAGAAAGATTCGAGGTATAGAGAAATGGATGGATTGTGCAGAGACCTTCTTGTCCAAAGAGACAGTCAATCAAGAGGGACTCCAGTTGCAGGAAGACAAAGAACTAAAATGGACTATTATTAGCAATATTTGCCTGTTTTGTTTTTGTTTGTTTAAAATATAATTTACATTTAAAAAAATGTATGTTTACTGACAATTGTTAATGATGGGCAAGTGAAAAGGTGAAAAGTGAAACCATCTTGAAGTTGATGGGGTTTTTGGTCTTGGGGGGAGGTGTCATGGTTATGTCCCTTTAAGAAATGTTTCTGTCTTATCACATGGCTTCAGTGATGTCATTGTGTGGGTGGAGTTGGGTTGTGGCTCTGGGAGTTGGTTTTATTTTCGCTTTGGTTTGGAGCTGGGTTTGTGGCTCTGAGTTTTTACTTTCGTTTTTACATTTGGCTGCAGTATACAGACGGAGAAGTATCTTGGCCTGTCTCTCTATTTTCAATTTTAAAGAGTTGTTCCAAGGAAAAAACCCATTGATTATAGTTACCTTGCTGTTTTTGGTAAAAAGGGGTTTTTAATTTATGGGATCTTGTTATTAAATTGGAACAGTTAAAGGGGGGGAATTCATTCAAGGTTATACATAGATTACTGCAGCTGTGTGGGGTATTTAATTTTGTAGTTGATAAAAATGCTTCCTGTGTGTGTTCATAAAAATGTTAACTAAATTTGTAGAATAAAGCTTGTTTTTTTTGTTTGAAAGTGCCTAAGACTGCTGTTAAATAACACCTGAAAGGCAGGACCGTGTGCTCATCGTAACTAAAATCAATACCAGTTGTAGGTCAGGTGAACTCCATGATATACTTTGGAGTTTTCTAAACCCTGGCCCAGAACACTTATCTTCTCCATAGAAGCATCAAACTTCAGGAAAAAGCAGAAAGGTGACTGGCAGGGCAGATAATTTGGGTGGCATGATGACACAGTGGTTAGCACTGCTCCCTCACAGCTCCAGGGTCCCAGGTTCAATTCCAGCCTCGGGTGACTGTCTGTGAGGAGTCTGCACGTTCTCCCCGTGTCTGCGTGGGTTTCCTCCGGGTGCTCCGGTTTCCTCCCACAGTCCAAAGATGTTCAGGTTCGGTGGATTGGCCATGCTAAAATTATCACTTAATGTCCCAAAAAAGGTAGGTGGTGTTGCTGGGTTACGGGGATAGGGTGGAGGCGTGGACTTAAGTAGGGTGCACTTTCCAAGGGCTCGTACAGATTCGATGGGCTGAATGGCCTCCTTCTGCACTGTAAATTCTAAAAAATTCTATTGATCACAATATGAAAAACAGCAGAGATTGATTAAGAGGTTAATCGGGAGAAAGAAATTCGCGTGTGAGAGGAAGCCAGCTAGAAATGTAAAAACGGATAGCAATAGTTTCGGTATTTAAAAAGGAAAGTAAGAATGTGGAGTCTTTTTTTATAAATTTCGAGTACCCAATTTTTTTTTCAATTAAGGGGCAATTTAGCGTGGCCAATCCACCTACCCTGCACATCTTTTGGGTTGTGGGGGCGAAACCCACGCAAACACGGGGAGAATGTGTAAACTCCACACGGACAGTGACCCAGAGCCAGGATTCGAACCCGGGTCCTCAACGCCGCAGTCCCAGTGCTAACCAATGCGCCACTTGCCGCCCGAGAATGTGTCGTTAATAGCAGATAAGGAAGTGAAGGTCGGTTAGCTCAGTTGACTGAACGGCTGGTTCATGATGGGGAACGACACCAAAGCACGGGTTCAATTCCCGTACCGGCTGAGGATATTCATGAAGGTCCCGCTTTCTCAACCTTCCCCCTCGCTTGAGGTGTGGTGACTCCCAAGTTAAATCACCACCAGTCAGCTCTTTCTCAACAGGAGAAAGCAGCCCATGGTCATCTGGGGCTTCATTTCAATAAACAAATGGCAGATGAAATTACCAAATATTTTGCTTCTGGCTTCAGTATCAAAGCTACAAAAACATTCCAGCAATTTCTGTAAATTGGGAAGGGAGAGAGGAACTTGGTGAAATTACAATCACTAGAGAATTAGTAATGAGAAAAGTGATGGAATGCGGATTGACATATCTCCGTCTCTCGGTGTACTTCATCAGAGGGTCTCAAAAGGGGTGACTAATAAGGTAGCAGATGTCTTGATGTTAAATATTCCAAAATGCCCTAGATTTTGGAAAGCTTCCATCAGACTGGAAAGTAATAATAATCTTTTGTGTCACAATTAGTCTTACATTAACGCTGCGATGAAGTTACTGCGAAAATCTCCTCGTCGCCACACTCGGCGCCTGTTCGGGTTCACTGAGGGAGAATTCAGAATTTCCAATTCACCTAACCAGCACATCTTTCGGGCCTTGTGGGAGGAAACCTGAGCGCCAGGGGGAAACCCACGCAGACACAGGGAGAACATGCAGACTCCGCACAGACACTGACCCAAACCGGGAATCGAACCCTGGTCCCTGGCGCTGTAAAGCAACAGTGCTAATCACTATGCTACTGTGCCACCCATGTAGCAAACATAAGCCCTCTTCAAGAATGGAGGGAGGCAGAAAATAGGAAACTATAGGCCAGTTAGCTAGATGTCTGTTGTGTGGAAGGCATTATTATCAATCATTAAAGAGTTCATAACTACACTCTTTTGGACACTCGAGGCAATTGGGAAGAATCAACTGATGAATGTAAGAAATTGGTATATATATTGTATTATATGTATTTTTTTCAGTAATGTTTTAAATTCCTAGGTTAGGGTGTGTATGTATCTTCTGCAGCAATATTTTTTTTTCAATCCTGGTTCAAAAGGCAGACAGACTTGTGGCTGCAAAAGGTGCAATTAGGATGTCGTAAAATGTGGGTTCATCATTCTTTCAAGCCATGCTTATGTTTACAAGGAGAGGCCTAGTGGGTTTGTGTTATGATTTCCAGGGAGTAGATAGAGACATTGGGTGGGATTCTCTGTCTCAGGACACCCGGATCGCGTTTCCTGATGGAGGGGGAATCGGACGCGGGGCAAAGTTGGGATCGGCGCTGAACGCCAACCTGAACGTGATGCTCCGACCCCCAGCTGCTGGCGGGAATGAGGTCCATGCCACACCCAGCGGCAGCTTAGACATAAATGCAAATGTGTCTCAATGGCCCATTTGCATCTATTTAGTGGGCTCAGCACCCTATGCTCCAAGCCTTACGCGATTCTCCAGTCCCCACGGTCGGGATTCACGTTGCCGTAGATCACTTGTGGTTTAGTGTGGCCGTGACGTGGTGGACCTCATTGACCTTGACCCCCCCGGTTCACCGTGAGGTCCACCATGCCAGGGCTACGCTGCTAAAAAAACATCTGAGCCCATCCGAGGGCTACCCCAACAATGCACTGCCTGCCTGCACCTCCTCTACCAGTCCACCACCCCGAATGCCCCCTCCACAGGGTCCCTTGTAATAGGCGGACCTCCGGGACCCTTGTAATAGGGGACCCGCCAAGGTCTCCTGTATTAGGAAGACCCCACCCCCTCTCACAGGGATCTCTGTATAGGGGAATCCCCCCCAGGGACCCTGTAACAGGGAGACTCCCTGCCTAAAGGAACCCCTCCACAAACCCCCTCCCCATGCACAGATGTCCCCCCAGATAACAGACCCCTGGCTGGCAGATAGAGAGCAGTCCAGACAGGGGCAGTGGGAAGCACTATAGCTCTAATTCTTACCTTGCAGTACCATGTGGCCATTCCTCGACAGAGAGGAGCTGTGACCTGCACCTGGTTCCCACAGATCACTTAGCTGCAAGCCATTCATAGCTTTCTAGTAGGGGTCTGTGATTGACAGCTTCTACAAACTAGCTGCAGCTTTGATCCAGTCATAATCCCTTCACGGTTCAGTGGTGTACGTGGTGAACCCCAACGTTTGTAAACATTGACCACATCAAAGCGATGTAAGTGCAAGCACTAAGTACATTAATCACTTTAGAATGTGGTTTCACTGCAACTTACCTCTCTTTGGGGGTCGGCAGAGTGGCGAGGGATTACAAGGTGATGAAGGGAACATCGGGTGTCCCTAGACGTGGATGACCTGCTATTGTATGTTTCAGACCCGCTGGAGAGGATCATGGGGGCCTGTTTGGGGCGTTCCCGGGATATAAGTTAAATGTAGGGAAAAGCGAAGTGTTCCTGGTGAACAAGTTGGGTCAGCGAGCCAATCTAGGGGGGATGCCATTCAAGGCGGCCAGAGACAGGTTTAGATACTGGGGATTCAGGTAGCGAGGAAAAGGGCGATGCTTCACAAATGGAATTTAACAAAACTGGTGGAGGAGGTTAGGGAGGATCTGAAGAGGTGGGACACGCTGCACTTGACCTTGGCAGGGAGGGTTCAAGTGGTGAAGATGAACATTCTGCCGAGGTTCCTGTTCATATTCCAGACACTCCCGATCTTTGAACCGAAGGCCTTCTTTCGAAAACTGCCAAGGGTTAAGAAGACTCTGTTACAGAGACAGAGGCGGAAAGGAGGGTTGGCGTTGCTGAACCTGCTACATTATTACTGGGCGGCAAACGTGGAGACGGTGAGGCAGTGGTGGCAAGGAGAAGGGGTAGAATGGGGTAGGATGGAGGAAGAATCCTGTAGAGGGTCCAGCTTGAGGGCAATGGTGACAGCGGCATTGCCAATGGCGCCAAGGAAACACTCGAAGAGCCCTGTAGTGTAGTCCATGGTGAAGATCTGGAACCAGCTGAGGAGGCACTTGAGGATAGAGGGGTAACTGTTGTGCGAAAACCATGGTTTTGAGCCATGGGAGATAGATGGTATGTACAGGAAGTGGAGAGAAGTGGGGCTGGTTAAGGTGAGGGATTTGTACCTGAGAAGAAGGGCTTGCCAATATAGAGGAACTGAAGGGGAGGGTAGAGCTCCCGAGAGGAAGTGAGTTTAGGTGCCTGCTGGTAAGGGACTTTGAACGTAAGGTTTGGAAAGAGTTCCTCAGGTTATCGAGGTACACCCTGTTGGAGCGACTATTGCTCCCAGATGTGGAAGGGGAGGGCAGGATCAGAGACATATACAGGTGGCTGGGAGAGCAGGGAGGTGAGCAGGTGATGAAGATTAAGGAGAATTGGGAGGGGGAGCTGGAGGGGAGATAAACTGGAGCGTATGGAGTGAGGCGCTATGAAAGGTAAATGCGACCTCCTCGTGCGCAAGGATGAGCCTGATACAGTTCAAGGTGGTACACAGGGTACACATGACTCGGTCAAGAATGAGTAGGTTCTTCCAGGAAGTGGCAGACGAGTGTGAGAAGTGTGGGCGGGGACCAGCGAATTATGTTCATATGTTCTGTGGCTGTGAAAAGTTGCAGAGATTCTGGGCAGGAGTGTTTGTGGCGCTGGCAAGGATAGTGAGGGTGGATTTGAGCTGGACCCATTGGTGGCGATATTTGGGATATTGGAGAAGCCGGAGCTGATGGAGAGGAGGAGGGCCGATGTTGTGGCCTTCGCCTCTCTGATTACCCGGGGAAGAATTCTGCTGGAGTGGCGGTCGGCAAGGCCACTGGGGGTGGCGGCCTGGCTGGGTGACTTATATGACTTCCTTCGGTTGGATAAGATTAAATGCGAATTAAGGGGTTCAGCGGAGGTTATCGAGGCAAGGTGGGAGATGTTCGTGGCCGTGTTTGAGGAGCTGTTTGTCGCAGGCGGGTTGAGGGGGGAGGGAGGAGTGGGGTGAAAAAGCGGAAAATTTGTACAAACTGTATAGTTGTGTGTTGGGGAGTTTGTCCCCGGATTGCTTATGTTTTGTAACCTTTTATATATGTTTGGAATAAAATACATTTTTAAAAAAATGTTATGAGGGTCTCTGCCTCCACCACCCTTTCAGGCAGCGAGTTCCAAACTCCCACCACACTCTGGGCGAAAATGTTTTCCTCACATCCCCTCTAAACTTCCTGCCCCCTACCTTAAATACATGCCCAAATCTATGTCCAAGGAGACCTGGGGTTTCAGGTACATAGACCTTTAAAGTGCCACGAACAAGTGCAGAAAGTAATGAAGAAGGCTAATAGAAAGTTGGCCTTTGTGTCTCGAGGACAGGAGTATAAGGACACAGAGGTTATGCCTCAGCTTTCCAAAACCCTGGTTAGACCCCACTTGGAGCACTGTGAGCAGATCTGGTCACCACACCTCAGGAAGGAAATATTGGCCTTGGAGGGAGTGCAACGCAAGGTTACAAAAATTATCCCTGGATTACAGGGGTTAAGTTATGAAGAGGGATTATACAGAGTCGGCCTATTTTCTATATAATTTAGAAGGTTGAGGGGTGCTCTGATCAAAGTCTTCAACAGGAAAAGACAGGGTCGATAAAGATAAACTGTTTCCACTGGTTGGAGATTCTAGAACTAGGGGGCATGGTCTAAAATTTAGGGCCAGACCGTTCAGGAGAGATGTTAGGAAGCACTTCTACACAGAAAGGGTGGTAGAGATTTGGAACTCTCTCTCACAAATGGCAATTGATGCCAGAACAATTCTCAATTTTAAATCTGAAATAGTTTTTTCTTGTTGCGCAAAGGCGTTAAAGGATATGGGCCAAAGGCAAGTATGTGGAGTTAGGTCACAGATCAGCCATGATCTAATTGAATGGTGGAGCGAGCTCAAAAGGGCTGACTTGCCTATTCTTGTTCCTATGTTCCTATATTTAATTAATTTATTGGAGTTCTTTGAAGGAGTACTATGTGCCGTGGATAGAGGGGAGCCTGTAGATGTACTGTACTTGGAATTCCAGAAAGCATTTGATAAGATGCCACACCAGAGATTATCATAGAATTTACAGTGCAGAAGGAGGCTATTCGGCCCATCTAGTCTGCACCGGCCCTGACAAAGAGCACCCTATTCAAGCCCACGTATCTACCCTATCCCCGTAACCCAGTAACCCCCACTCAACCTTTTTTGGACACTAAGGGCAATTTATCATGGCCAATCCATCTAACCCGCACATCTTTGGACCGTGGGAGGAAACCGGAGCACCCGGAGGAAACCCACGTAGACACGGGGAGAACGTGCAGACTCCGCACAGACAGTGACCCAGCCGGGAATCGAACCTGGGATCCTGGAGCTGGATTGGAAAACAAATACTTATTGTGTAGAGAGTAACATAGATAGAAGATGGACTGGCTGGCAGAAATCAAAGAATATGCACAAATGGTTTATTTATTGGCAGGTTATTGATAAATGGAGTCTCACAGGGGTCTGTGCTGGGGCCTCAACTTTATACAATTTATATCAATGACTGGCGGCACAGAGGCGCAGTGGTTAGCGCTGCTCACGGCACCGAGGACCCGAGTTCGATCCCAGACTCGGGTCACTGTCTGTGTGGAGTTTGTACATTCTCCCCGTGTCTGCGTGGGTCTCACCACCACAACCCAAAGATGTGCAGGGTAGGTGAATTGGCCATGCTAAATTGCCCCTTAATTGGGAAATAAATGAATTGGGTACACTAAATTTATTTTAAAAAACAATTTATATCAATGACTTAGATGAAGGGAGCGAATGATAGCTAAATTTGCAAATGACACAAAGATTGGTCGGAAAGTATGTTGTGAAGAAGACATAAGGAATTTGCAGGTGGATATCAATAGGTTGGGTTAGTGGCCAAATCTGGCAGTTGGAGTATAATGTGGGAAAATGTGAAGTTCCTCACTTTGGAGGAAGAAAAAATAAAAACAGAGTATTACTTAACGGGGAACAACTGCAGAATTCTGAAATTCTGAGGTGTGTAGGTGTTTCCGTGCATGAGTCACAACCGGTCAGTATGGAGGTACAGCATGCAGTCCAAGAACACTAATGGAATGCTATCCTTTATTATGAGAAGGAGCTATGGTCCGAAAGCTAGTGATTCCAAATAAACCTGTTGACTATTGTGTAGAGAGTAACATAGTAGCAAGGATAGAAGATGGACTGGCTGGCTGGTGATTCCAAATAAACCTGGTTTTGTAAGACTTCTTAATGTGACCACCCCAGTGCAACGCCAGCATCTCCAACCACATCATCTTAATTATGAGAGGAATTGAACATAAAAATAAGAATATTATGCTTCAAGGGCAGCACGGTGGCACAGTGGTTAGCACTGCCTGCCTCATGGCACTGAGGTCCCAGGTTCGATCCTGGCTCTGGGTCACTTACCGTGTGGAGTTTGCACATTCTCCTTCTGTTTGCGTGGGTTTCGCCCCCACAACCCAAAGATGGGCAGGGTAGGCTAAATTGCCCCTTAACTGGAAAAAAATAATTGGGTACTCTAAATTTATTTAAAAAAAGAATATTATGCTTCAGTTTCACAGGGTACTCGTGAGACCATATTACAAATATTGTGTACAGACTTGGCCTCCTTATTTAAGGAACGATGTAAGTGGGTTGGAGGTAGTTCAGAGGAGGTTTACTAGATTGATACCTGGAATGAGCAGGTTGTCTGATGCAAAATGGTTAGACAGACTGGGCGTGTAACCACTGGGGTTTAGAAGAGGGAGGGGTGACCTGCTTGAAGCATATAAGATCCTGAACGGTCTTGACAAAGTGGAACTGGAAAAAATGCTTCATCTTGAGGGCGAGTCCAGAAATAGAGGACACTGTTTTAAAATTATGAGTCACCCTTTTAGAACATAGAACATTTTTATCTCTGAGGGTCGCACAACTCTGGAACTCCCTGCCTCAGAGACAGTGGAGGTGGGGCTCACTGAATAGTTTTTAAGGTAAAGGTAGATAGATTTTTGTTAGGTAAGCGAATCAAAGGAGCGGCACGGTGGCGCAGTGGGTTAGCACTGCTGCCTCGCGGCATCGAGGTCCCAGGTTCGATCCCGGCCCTGGGTCACTGTCTGTGTGGAGTTTGCACATTCTCCCCGTGCCTGCGTGGATCTCGCCCCCGCAACCTAAAGATGTGCAAGGTAGTTGGCCACATGAAATTGCCCCTTAATTGGAAAAAAGAACAATTGGGATACTCTAACTTTTTTTTAAAAGGTAAACAAATCAAAGGTGGAAATATGGAATTCAAAACACAAAGACATCAGCCGTGATCCTATTGAATGGCGGAGCAGGATAGAAGTCTCAAATGATTTACCTCTGTTCCTATTATGTTCGTTTTTTAAGATTTAAATTCAAGATTTATAACATCTGATCTTGTTATTTGCAACTTACTTAATAACAGCTATCTGCCCACTGCATTAATTCACTTTGTTGGAACAAGATTTTAACCAGGTAAAACCAATTCAAGGCAAAATCAGATTTCTCTCAATTAAGTTTCTTGAAAGAAAAAGGTTTACTGAACAACTTTAAAACAATTACACTTACAATGTTGTGTGGGTGATCAGTTTGTCGAAGCGTAACTTTCTCCAGCTCCTTCTTTGGCAGCAATTTCCTTGGAACTCAGCCTCGTGAGTCTTCAGTGTCATAATGTCCACTCATGTATATAATGAGATGTTGACAGGCAGTGATTGACACACAGGATGACCAGTAAGCACACAACATGGTGCAGCCAATCACCAGACAGGACACTACCACTATAAAGCAAGAGGGCACTAGGTTTCCCATTCTCTCGGGACCCAGCTACTGAGACAGTCAGACTCCACGAGCTACCAAGCGCAAACACCATGCGGTAGCTAGTAAGTTTGGTCAGGCTACTATAAGGTCTCCAGTCAGTTCAGTATAGTGTCGACCCACAGCTGAATATGTAGATCAGTTCTATCGTTCAATAAAACAGTGTTGGATCTTCTCCAGTGTTAGACGTCTGTTTCTAGCTTCCCTGCATCGAGTGCAGTCCACATCGAACCTACCTGCCAACACATCATTCAGTACTTGGAAAGCAAGGAAGACCTTTAGACCCTCTACTTTTATCCCCAAAGTGACCATTACCTCACGTCAGAGTTGGGCCTGTTGTAACATGACCATTGGTCAATTTGGTAGATTAATTTAATTGGATCACCAATTGCTTACAACGCCTTCTCTCATTATTTGCGACAGGAATGCAATACTGTTTCATACCACCCCTTTTGCTGATTTAATACAATCGGATATTCAGACAATTTCAAACTTTAACACCAATCAGAACTTGAAGATCTCTCTTGCCAGGACATTTACCTTTGTTGTACAATCATTACATACACAGTAATTAAGGTTTTACATTTTTACAGCAAATAATACTCATCCTTGATCATAACTACAGATCATTATTGATTCACTCAATGTAACTCAATTAAGGCTCACAATGTCACAGAATCACACAGCGCAGAAGAGGCCCTTCGGCCCATCGTGACTGCTGCGGGATTCTTTGTCGGCGGGATCTTCCGCTTCACCAGCAGCTCACCCATGCCCCGGGGTCAGAGATGAGGAGGAATTTCTTCAGCCAGAGGGTGAATCTGTGGAACTCTTTGCCGCAGAAGGCTGTGGAGGCCAAATCACTGAGTGTCTTCAAGACAGAGATAGATAGGTTCTTGATCAATAAGGGGATCAGGGGTTATGGGGAGAAGGCAGGAGAATGGGGATGAGAAAATATCAGCCATGATTGAATGGCGGAGCAGACTCGATGGGCCGAGTGGCCTAATTCTGCTCCTATGTCTTATGGTTTCCTGATGGCGTGGGAAGGCCACAATGGGACACCCCACTGGCCTGCTGCCGGGATGGAGGATCCCGCTGCCGGGGGGGGGGGGGGGGTTCCTATCTACCTAACCCCATTTGCCAGCACTTAGCCCATAGCTTTGAATATTATGCTGTGCCAAATGCTCATCCAGATACTTTTTCAAGAATGTGAGGCAGCCCACCTCTACCACCCTCCCAGGCAGTGCATTCCAGACCATCACCACCCTCTGGGTAAAAAGGGTTTCCCTCGCATACCCCCAAACCTCCTGCCCCTCACTTTGAACTTGTGTCCTCTTGTGGCTGACCCTTCAACTAAGGGGAACAGCTGCTCCCTATCAACCTTGACCATGCTCCTCAATCTTGTACATCTCGATCAAGGCAGCACAGTAGCACAGTGGTTAGCACAGTTGCTTCACATCTCCGGGATCCCAGGTTCGATTCGCCGCTGGGTCACTGTCTGTGCGGAGTCTGCATGTTCTCCCCGTGTCTGCGTCGGTTTCCTCCGGTTTCCTCCCACAGTCCAAAGATGTGCAGGTTAGGTGGATTGGCCGCGATAAATTGCCCTTAGTGTCCAGAAAAGGTTAAGTGGTTATGGGGATAGGGTGAAGGTATGGGCTTAGATAGTGTGCTCATTCCAAGGGCCGATGCAGACTCGATGGGCCGAAGGGCCTCCTTCTGCACTGTAAATTCTATGAGGTTGCCCCCTCAGTCTTCTCTGCTTCAGTGAAAACAACCCAAGTCCATCCAACCTCACTTCATAACATAAATGTTCCATCCCAGGCAACATCCTGGTGAATCTCCTCTGCACTCCCTCCAGAGCAATAATATCCTTTAACCCTTTTTAAAATTTAAAGTACCCAACATTTTCTAATTAAGAAGCAATTTAACGTTGCCAATCGGCCTACCCTGCACATCTTTGGGTTGTGGGGGTGAGACCCGTGCAGACATTTGGAGAATGCGTAAACTCCACACGGACAGTGACCTGGGGCCGGTGCTAACCACTGCACCACCGTGCTGCCCTCTGATGCACGATCAATTGCACAAAGACGAGAGTTGAATACAACTGAGGCTTTATTGTTCTAAGATGTGTGGCCTCCCACAACAGCTGGCGAAATGGCTGCTGCACGGAGGACACACATATTTATACTCTGCCCACTGGGCGGAGCCAGCAGGCAGGGGCTACCGTCGTACCTGTAGTACAGGTCCTACCATACATAACCTAATATAGGTGCAACAGTGGTTTACCACATTCACCCCGTGTTAAAATTGAGTCCGGCAGGGGTGGTGGAGAATTATATACAACAACTGAATTTTACAGGTACAATTTTTGTGAGAAAAACAAATGTCTTTTGAAGTCCAGTGGATCAGTTAAAGATTCAACCAGTCCGGGGCCTTGATGTGCCGCTGGGAGCGACGCAGTGGCGGCGGCGATACCGATGCTGGTCTGGCCTTCGGTGACTCCGGGAGTGTGCCGAAATCCTCCTCATCCTCGGGCGTGGGCAAGGGGAGGACGGATGGTGCTGGGGAGGTTGCAGCTAGGAGTGCCGGGGGAGGGGAGGGTGGAGCCGGGCCAGAGGGGTGTGTGTGTGTGGAACCTGTTGGTGCCAGGTCCCTGAGGGAGACAGTATCCTGGCGGCTGTCGAGGTACGCCACGTAAGAATACTGGTGGTTCGCATGGAGCAACTGCACCCTGTCCACCAACGGGTCCACCTTGTGGATTCGGACGTGCCGACGGAGAAGGATGTGTCCTGGAACTGCGAGCCAGGTCGGGAGCGACATCTGTAGCCACTTAAAATGGCCAACTCCCGACTCAAAATGGCGAACGGCAAAGGCTGATGGGAAAGTCAGCCAACAAGACTAAAACCAGCAGCTGCAGGTTGGCTGTGTATTTACCTCTGGAAAGGCCAGACAATATCGATACCAGCAACCATCAGCATAACAAAACAACAGCCATCTGCATACTAATGAGCAATCCCCGGGAACAATAAGCAACATTTAGACACACAAAGCAAAACCAGACTCTTCGGCGCCAGCAGGAGCCTACACAAAAGGAGGTGAACGAGCACCTCAAGACCGCCCAATGATCAGGGAACCGCTCCAGCATTGGAGAAAATCGAACCAAGCGATTGGGACAAAGTCCAATCACTTGGAACCAGGTACAGGGTCCGCCCCGAAAGGCGGGAAGCCCCTGGGGACTAAAAGAATTGAGCCCCAAGTTCAAATCGCTCTCTTCTTCACCGCTTTGCTCTCTTCACGCTCTTCTTTCTGCCCGGGTCACCCAGCAACAACGAAGCAGCATTGACCGTGGCCGGAGCAGTGAAGATCGAAATCGTAAGTCTTAATTCAACGCTCGCTACGAGATAGGCGCTCCTAGCTACCAATCCGTACCAACTTCGAATCCCGCAGACTCAGAACCCGAACGAAAGGCCATTTGTTTCCCTGACCTGGTGGGCCAGTTCAAAGTTAAGTATAGGCCTGTTAGTTGCAGAAGTAGCTTAGACGTAGAATTTGTGCATGAGTAGCGATTACTGTGTATAATAAATGTGCTTTGATTTAAATCTTACTAATCAGTGTATTGGATTATTGATCATTACTCGGACTTGAACCTCGTGGCGGTATCAGAAAGATACCTGGCGACTCAAGAGCAAAGGAAATAAAACAGAGCAATTGAACTAAGGTAAAGTTAGCAACATTATTTGGCGACATCCTGACGGGACCCGATCTAGAAGTGGAAAACCACTCCGGGAGAACCCAGAATTTGAATTAGAGATCCAGTTGGAAACAGAAAACCACAAGTGTTCAAGCAGTTCTGATCAATACTCATAATTCGGAAGTGTGTGTATGCATGCGTAACTAACAGGGCGATAAGGTAAAACTGATAGATTTTTTGGTGCGACAAAACTGTCGGAAGTTTGTATTTCGGAAAGTAGCGAAAGCTGTACCCGTATTTACAGCACCGCCTTAATACCCCGTCCCAAATTTGAAGAGCAGCATTCGGATTAATACCCCTGTCCCAAATTTGAAGAGCAGCATTCGGATAGGAAAGATGGCAATGCAGCGCCTAATGAACCCAGAGGAATTTGCGGTCGCAGAGACCAGCAGCAGTAGAGTGGGACAATGTTCCATTTGGGAGGAAGAGATCAGGAAATATCTCAAAGGAAAAGGATGGCCCCTTTGGAATGAATTCTGTGACAACGAAGAATCAGGCCCCGGGAGTATAGGACATACTTGGTGGGAGAACCGGAGCGAGATCCACAAAAAGAGCTTAGGGAAAGCTCGCAAGCCGATGGCAATCGTGTCCTGCTTGGCACAATTGCGAGGCACAGAGGAGGTCGTCAGGACGCTCCGGAAAGAAGTTGAGGGCATACATCGAATGAGTAAGGTCAATGTAAGCGAGGTAGAAAAGGAGAATTTGGAATTGAGGAGGAAGTTGGCGGCAAAAGATGGAGAGGTGGATGACGCCAAAAGGGCTCACCAGTCTTGTCTGGCGCACTTAAGCAGCTTCCAGTCTCAATACGAAAAGGCCTATCAGGACACGCAACGTGCAGTCCTGGTACGTGAAGAAACTGAAAAACAGGTAGAGGCATTACAGAGACAGTGTAGTGACCTCAAGGCAGCATTAAGAACACTCCATGCTGCCACCACAGAACAAAGACAAAGCACGCTAGATCACGCAAAGTGCCGGAAGCAGATTGCAGAGCTGCAATCGCTGCTTTCAGTTCAGAAAGGTTTCCAGGAAACCTTTGGAGAAAAATTAGATCAGGAAGACGGCCCTGATTGGGAGGAATTGAACAAAACAGCGCAAAGATATGTTCAGGGAACATGTGCGCAGGGAAAGCCACAAAAGAGAAAAGCGCCCCAACCCCCCACAGAGCAGATAGTTCACGCTCCAATGAACCCTGTAACCACCCGCCGCACAGCCATAGTGGACAATACGGAATTTCTATACTACACCCTCTTAACAGTGACCCAATTACGGGACGCGTGCGATAATATCACACCGTTCCTCCCCACCTCAGACCCCCACCATTTCTTTGCCACAGTCAAACATCAGGCGACCATGTACGGCCTGGATGAGCGAGAGGATGTAAAGCTCACAGTTTTAAGTTTAGATCCTTCAGTAGCAGCAGCCCTTCCCGACCCACAGAATGTAGGAGGAGGCACCCTTGCAGAAATGCATACCGCGATCCTGGATGCGATCAGGTATAACCGGGGTGACCCCGTAGATGGCCTCAACAAATGTAGGCAAAAGAAATCCGAGCACCCCACAGCATTTGCTGGATGCCTGTGGATCCACTTTGCAGCAGTTTTGGAGACTTAGACCGTGCCCATGTGTCCCCAGACAACATGGCCAAATGGACCCGCACCCTTATCTCCCATGCCACAGAAACAGGACAAACAGCTTGTACGAATTATGACCCCTCAGAGGAAGCCCACAATGAGAAATGGGTTTTAAAAAGATTGTCCCGCGCCTGGGAGCAGCCTGTACAAAACAAACCCGCAGTTAGGGAACCCGAGGAAGAGCAGGCAGACATGCATCCAGTTAAAACGCACCAGAACCCCGCATGGGTAAACGAAGGAAGGAACAGCCCCCCACAGAAACCACCGGAATGTTACAATTGCGGACAATTAGGACATTACGAGAATGTCAAGCCCCCCTGAAGCAGCAACAGAATCAGCCCACAAATGCCCCCCAAACCAGCAAAGACACCAAAAGCCCCGACCCCCCACCCAGGGAACCATCTCCAAGGGAACAATGCACCAGAGAGCCTGCTCCACCTTATGTGCCCCAGGGGTCATGTTACAACTGTGGGCAGTCAGGACACTTCACGCGAGATTGCAGGAGACCCCCCACCAGCTAGACTAGCCCTCAGATATGAAAGAGAACGCCATCCACAGCAGCTACAAGGTCCCAGCTGCCCCATGCAAACTGTGAGCGCTTACCCACCACTTCTCATGGCAGCGTTACCTCAGCAAGGCCACTTCATTTTTGTTTCACTGCTCCTTCCTCTCTTCTTCGGTCACGCTGCACTCCCTCCATATGCTAGTTACACCCCAGCCCAAATGTGATTTACGATGTCCCGTTTTCTGATGGAACCTGCCGCATGTTTTATGTTGTTTGTAAGTTTGTTAAATGTTGTTTGTCAGACAGGAGAAAAAAATTTCACGGCCCCACGCCTTTTCGGCCGAAATCTCTGAGGACTTGCCCACAGAGATTTGCTATTGGTCAGACACTAGTTCAGAGAAACTAGCTTGTCTGCAGAGACTTGTTAAGGTACCAGACGCCCGTTCATAACTGCCCTTCTGGTTCGAGGGAAAGAACCACTACGGCAGCCCCACCACGATGACTACATTTCTTGCCCGTTCTTGTTGGTTGCTCAGGCAGTGGAGAAACGGCTTGGGACCCGCCCTGCCTGGGAACCCCCCCTCTGGTCAACTATGCTCGGGTAGGGGAGACACGGCATTGGTAGCCGTCCTACCCGGGGACTCCATCCAACTCTTACCCGTCGCGGCCCATACGCACCTCATTTTGGAAATTTTAGTTCAAAAAGTTTTGTTTCGTTTCAGGTAACCCTCAGGTTGCCAACCATATGCTATTTACATCCTGAAACATTTTTTCAGTGCGAGACGGCTCGCACTGGTTCGTTATTTGGAAGTGTGTCTTGTCCTAAAATTCGGTTTTTGGAGAAGAAAAAATGAGGGAGTCACACATAGTGACCAATTATAAAGGGAGTAATTGGCACTAAAGGACAGACAGATTATCGTACGAGATGTTAAACAAGGATAGTTACAGACACTATGCTTGTTTCCACAGAACTCCAGAAGCTCCAGGACCGGAGAAGAAAAGAAAAGGAAAGAGAAGAGCCATGAGGACTTCCTCCACATGGATCAGCATCATACTAATGGACATTTGGTTGCGAGTGAACGCGAACCCCATGACTTCAAGCCCCCCCAGCCGTTAATGTTTCACTTCCCCGCAGTACCCAGAGCCCAGTCACCAGCGACACCACATCATCTTGGTGTGCCAGGTTTATAACCTGGTACTCCCTGTCCTACGTGATAGAATCCTCGATGGTATTGGCGATACTCTGCTGCATCGTGCAGACTATGCGTTTAAGAAAATGGAGAAGGAGAGCCTACCGCGCTCGAACCCCGGTATATAGGATCAGATCCCCTATTTTCGGATACGACCAGACCCCCGACCCCCGCGATCTATAATAAAGAGCATTCATTTGCGGTTTTATTGTAAATAAAGAAATGTAAAGAACTGTTCATGAGCAAATTGTACGATCCTGAGCTTGACTGCCAAGCCAGGAAAAATGTGTATAAACTGCTATGATTTTGTTTGTATGGTTGAGGAAGTTAGGATAATGAAATGTTTAAGTGAGTGTCGTGTGTTAAGAATAGTTAGAGGTTCCCAGTTTATTGGTTTGTAATGCATGTCCCTGTTTGACATAGCGCCCTTAGAATTGTCAGTTAAAAAAAATGTTTGCATAGTTATGGTCAGTGCAGAGGCCATGAAGGAAGTGCCCCCCCCCCACCCCCCCCCCCCAGGTCAGGGAATGGAAAGCAACATAGTTATGTGATCCTTCACGCTTCGCATTGGAATCACAAGGAGGGAATGTAGCCACTTAAAATGGCCAACTCCTGATTCAAAATGGCGAACGGCAAAGGCTGATGGGAAAGTCAGCCAACAAGACAAAAAACAGCTGCTGCAGGTTGGCTGTGTATTTACCTCTGGAAAGGCCAGACAATATCGATACCAGCAACCATCAGCATAACAAAACAACAGCCATCTGCATACTAATGAGCAATCCCCGGGAACAATAAGCAACATTTAGACACACAAAGCAAAACCAGACTCTTCGGCGCCAGCAGGAGCCTACACAAAAGGAGGTGAACGAGCACCTCAAGACCGCCCAATGATCAGGGAACCGCTCCAGCATTGGAGAAAATCGAACCAAGCGATTGGGACAAAGTCCAATCACTTGGGACCAGGTACAGGGTCCGCCCCGAAAGGCGGGAAGCCCCTGGGGACTATAAGAATTGAGCCCCAAGTTCAAATCGCTCTCTTCTCCACCTCTTCGCTCTCTTCACGCTCTTCTTTCTGCCCGGGTCACCCAGCAACAACGAACCAGCATTGACCGTGGCCGGAGCAGTGAAGATCGAAATCGTAAGTCTTAATTCAACGCTCGCTACGAGATAGGCGCTCCTAGCTACCAATCCGTACCAACTTCGAATCCCGCAGACTCAGAACCCGAACGAAAGGCCATTTGTTTCCCTGACCTGGTGGACCAGTTCAAAGTTAAGTATAGGCCTATTAGTTGTAGAAGTAGCTTAGACGTAGAATTTGTGCATGAGTAGCGATTACTGTGTATAATAAATGTGCTTTGATTTAAATCTTACTAATCGGTGTATTGGATTATTGATCATCACTCGGACTTGAACCTCGTGGCGGTATCATAAAGATACCTGGCGACTCAAGAGCAAAGGAAATAAAACAGAGCAATTGAACTAAGGCAAAGTTAGCAATGTGGACTGCCTGGGAAAGGCAAAGAGACGTTCATGGGGTGTGTTGTTAGTGGGCAGTGCACAGTAGTGACCAAATGGAGTGTAATGCCTCAGGTAGGACCTCCTGCCAGCGGGAGGCCGGGAGGTTTCTGGACCGTAGGGCCAGTTGGACAGCCCTCCACACCGTCCCGTTCTCCCTCTCTACCTGTCCGTTTCCCCGGGGGTTGTAGCTGGTCGTCCTGCTGGAGGCTATACCCCTGCTGAGCAGGAACTGATGCAGCTGATCACTGTGGATGTAGGCGGGGAAACCGAACAGAGCTAAGATTGTGTTGAGGGCTTTGATGACGGTGGCAGACGTCTTGTCGGGGCATGGGATGGCGAAGGGGAATCTGCAGTATTCATCGACCACACTGAGAAAATACGTGTAACGGTCGGTGGAGTGGAGGGATCCTTTGAAATCCACGCTGAGGCACTCAAAGGGGCGGGAGACCTTCACCAGGTGCGCACGGTCCGGCTGGTAGAAGTGTGGCTTGCACACTGCATAGACCTGGCAGTCCCTGGTGATTGTTCGTACTTCCTCGACGGAGTAGGGCAGATTGCGGGTCTTTATAAAATGGTACAACCATTTACGCCAGCTGCTGTAGGAGGCCACACATCTTAGAGCAATACATTGATGCACGATCAATTGCACAAAGACGAGAGTTGAATACAACTGAGGCTTTTTTGCTCTAAGATTGTGTGGCCTCCCACAGCAGCTGGTGAAATGGCTGCTGCACGGAGGACAGACATATTCATACTCCCCCTACTGGGCGGAGCCAGCAGGCAGGGACTACCGTCGTACCTGTAGTACAGGTCCTACCATACATCACCTAATATAGGTGCAACAGTGGCTTACCACACCCTCCTTACTATAAACTTATGCAATAATTTGTTACTGATTGTTAGCTAATTGTTACAGCATTCTTTAATTAAGATATTTGGTTAATACAAGGTACACTGATTCAAAAAATTGGTTGGGGAAGACAATGGGCGAGATTCTCCGTGCTGATGCCGGGACTGAATCGCGAGTGTTCTACGTACACAATAATGGTACTGGACCCGGAGTGATTCAGGAAATTCTAATGGGCTCGCACCAGCGCCACATGGAACTATTGGAATTCCAATGCATGCCGGAGTTTGATACGACGGGTCGGGATCGGCACTGAGAGCCTGACAAGCAGGAGCTGTATATAGGCACTCCACTCCCCGCACACCCTCATCCCAGCCAAGAAGATGGCACTGGTTGCCTTGGAGCACGTTGATGGGTCGGCTGGGGCCAGAAGGTACTTGGGGGGTTGGCCTGGGAGGCACCCATACGGCCCGTGGTGCTCAGTTCACAGTGGGCAGTCAACAGCATGGCTGCCTTGCAGGCTGTGACAATGGTAGTCCATGCCCTTCCACCCCAACCCCATGGCTCACCTCCTGGATGCCCCCCTGGTCCTGGCAGATGTGCCTCCCCCACCCAGCCATCGGCACAACTGTCAGCACACTATAGCGATGCTGAACACTTCTTGTACCCCCTTTCTCTTCCTCAGCAACCACGGCGCTAGTTCCCGATTTTCAATATCACAAGTGAACCTCGCCGTAGGTAATTCCACCTGTCGGAGGCAAAGCATCGAGGGAAGCCCGGAGAATGCCGGATTGGGCCGCGAATGATAAAGGCAAAAAGCCTTTACTGTACAATTTGCATAGCCAAGCTGGCATTCGGCATGGAACACATTCACACCACTGTTGAGGCACTGGAGAATGACATTCTGTTGGGCGCCCGTGTCAGCCTCAATTTTCGGCCGACGCGCGATTATAACCCAAATTTATGTTAGGAAACCGGACGACCCGAATTTGTGTTAGGAAACCAGGCAAGAAAGCTCAACAATGTTTCAATACGTGTTGTACCCCTCAATAACGACGCTGGAGAGTAAAACGGTAAAGAAGGCTTTAATAAGCTAAGAACTAGCCTGGTGCCGAGACGGGTGCTTACTGGGTGCCGCCTGCAAGGCAGCCCCTTATATACTGCTCCCAGGTGGGCGGAGCCGGAAGCGGAGTCCCCCAGGGTTCCAAGCCCGGTCTTAAAGGGGACATCACCTTACATGATGACAAGGGTACAGTAATACAATAACCGCTCATCACAATACGTAAACTTGTGAGGAAAGGATACTTTGCCCCAGGAGCACTTTCACTGCCTAATAAGGATCTTTTCTATTAAAACAAACTTTATTATTATTATTTTTTTAAAAATTCCAATTAAGGGGCAATTAAGAATGGCCAATCCACCTCCCGTGCACATCTTTAGGTTGTGGGGGTGAAACCCAAGCAGGCACGGGGAGAATGTGCAAACTCCACACAGACAGTGACCCAGGACCAGGATCGAACCTGGGTCCTCAGCGCTGTAAGGCAGCAGTGCTAACCACTGCGCCACTGTGATGCCCTACAAACTTTATTATCATCACAGTATTCAGCACATCAACATCACAGAAAAATGCAAGTAAGTTAAACAGTTCTAAAAGAACAGGGAAACACTTTAACTGGGGCTGTTTAGCACAAGGCTAAATCGCTGGCTTTGAAAGCAGACCGAGGCAGGCCAGCAGCACGGTTCAATTCCCGTAACAGCCTCCCCGAACAGGTGCCGGAATGTGGCGACTAGGGGCTTTTCACAGTAACTTCATTTGAAGCCTACTTGTGACAAGCGATTTTCATTTCATTTCATTTCATTTTCAACTGCTAACTCTAATTCCAATTAAGCAAATCTCATTACAGATCAAAAGCCACTTGTAAAACAAGTTAGCAAACACAGGGGTACTTGCTGTACTATTGGGTAGCGATTTCCTTTCAGAAAAAGAGAAAGAGACCTTTTCAGGCACAACCTGAAAAACCTTCTGCCTTGGCAAACTCAAAAATTCCTACAGCCAAAACTGCATGCAACAAACCTGGCCTCTCCCATTAATTACTTTATCTCTATCCCATTCAGATCCCATTACCTGCTTATCTAAGTCTAAACACAATGTCTCAAATTATCTACGCCCCCACAAGGAAACCATCCAAAATACACAATATTCCATTAACCCTAAATAGGTAAACGAGTACATGTTTGGAATGAATGATTATCTCACTTTTATGACATCTTAATTGCAGCCTTTGCAGACACACAGACTGGTTACCTTAACCCAGGTTGTTAATAACATTACTGTAACAGGTATATATAATGCAATCTATGGAAAACAAAATCTACATTCATCACAGGTGAATCGCGTGATTGTCGGATGTCAACATGAGCTTTGGTGTTACAATTTTGGCTGCAAATCCTCCCTTTCTAAAATCCTGCAAAAAGAGTTTTCTAAAAGTACAAGATAGAAATACAGAGTAGACAATTCTAGTTTCTATGGATCAGTCTTCTCTTTCTTGTTCACCAAAACACCTCCCGGACACACACAGTCTCCATATCACTCCACTTTAATATTGAACTGCATTAAGGAGCAACTCATGTTGATTGAAAGACCACGAGTCACTGCTGCATGTTCCAGGCACAGAAACCTGAAGTTCCTTCGTCAGGGTGCCACTGTATATATCATATATGATCATTAATTCTCTGTCTATGAGGATGGTGGAAGCGGAGATGTAAGATTTCAAAATGTAATTGTATGGGAACTTGAAGAAAATAAACTTGCAGGGGTATGGGTATATAGAGGGGGAATGTGACTAACTGGATCACTCGACAAAGAGTCAGCATGGACTCCAGTTGTGGAATGACTCAATGACTGTACGTATATACAGCATTGTTTAACACAATTAGAAATAATAATAAATATGCTTCATTAGAGAACCATAAATATCTAACATTTACTGTTTAACATAATAATCTTTATTTTTGTCAGAAGTAGGCTTACATTAACACTGCAATGAAGTTACTGTGAAAATCCCCTAGTCCCCACATTCCGGCGCCTGTTCGGGTCACGGAGGGAGAATTCAGAATGTCCAATTCATCTAACAGCACGTCTTTCGGGATTTGTGGGAGGAAACCGGAGCACCCGGAGGAAACCCACGCAGACATGGGGAGAACGTGCAGACTCCGCACAGACAGTGACCCAAGCAGTGAAACAACAGTGCTAACCACTGTGCTGCCAATAGGGTAACACAATGTACACAACGTAAATACATAGACACAGGTTAGTTTGAAGGCATATCAATTCAATACACTAAACAGAAAGCCTCCTGGCCTCAGATCCTGAACTGGATCAGAGGCGGAGACCAGCCACCTTTATACCAGCTCGAGGGGAGGCGGAGCCATCGGCAGTGGTTTACCACCTTACACATAATACAGTGGCCATTACCACAATACACATATTATACACGTATTGTGGTTTACCATAACAGACATTGTTGCATGAAGCATACAGAAGCATAGTATTAATCAGGTCAGTCCACAAGAGGGTTGTTTAAGTCATAATATACACCAGTATATCATGGTGCAGACACACACACTGATGGACACACAGCAAGACCAATCAACACACACAACACCGCAGCCAATCACCAGTTAGAGCACACTCACTATAAAGACAGAGGGACATCAGTTTTCCCGCTCATTCGGGATGCAGCCTCTCAGAAGGACAGAGCTTAGAGTGCATAGACTGGTTAAGATAGGCATAGGTCTTAAGTTTAATCTGACATCGTGTTAACCCACAGTGAAAGTATGTTCAACATTTTCTAGCTTAATAAAATAGTGTTGTTCTATTTTAAGTGTTGGTGGCCTGTATGTGTTCCACGGATCCAAAGCACCCAACACATCAGTTTAGGAGTCTGGTAACAGCGGGGAATGGCAGAGCAGGGCCGAAGTGTCTCCTTCTGTTGCTATTTTTTTTATTGATCTCCTCCCAGATGTTGCCGAGGAAGAACTTTCTGAAGCTCATTGTCCAACCTCAGACATGACGTCACAATGGCCCCCTGCTCTGAATTAGCCAATAGCAATCACTCTGCGCCGTGGTGACGTCCCCGGATTCCAATGCGCAGGTCCAGCGCGCGCAAAAACAGGAGCCCCGCCCCCCCCTTTATTCCCCCTCCCCCAACACCTCCTGGAGACAAAGTTTCCAGGCAACCAGCTGCCGGCCGGACGAGAAGCCGCTCAACTGCCCCTCCCCCCCTCTCTCTCTACCGCGGCTGGCTGGTCCAAAAAGAGATTGAGAGCGACCACTGGAGGCAGTCGCACTGCGCCTGCCCCGGACAACTCGGCGCTTTCTGCGCCTGCGCGCTGGGCTGCCAGCTGAGGGAGTGGGGGAGGGGACTTTGCAAAATGTCTTCCCATCATTTTCTTCCCAGTCCTGCAGTTTGACTTCAAACAACACAGCATTTGTTTTTAGCTTCACACACAGACTAAAACTTCCTCCTCTGTCCAACATCTGTGAGTAAAACACTATTTATTTCTTTCTCCCCCTGGGAAATACAGAGTTGTGGGAATTAGAGACAAATCTGCTGAGGGGGAAAATGCTGAGATTTTGTAGAACCTGTTTTTATTGTCAGATATTTAAAGACAAATTTATCCTGTTTATTCAAATACCGTTTCTCTCTTAATGCAATGATTCATTTATGTCGACTTTAGTTGATTGTCACAGTAAAAGTGTTTTAAATGTGAAATGTTGTCCTTCAGTTTGTTCCATTGGGTGCTCTGGGAATTTGTTTAGTATGAGGTCACGAGCATCAGAACAACATTAATATGTCTGGTGTTGTTACATGGTGCATATTTGGAATAAGGTGCATATTTGGTATATTATTTATTGTTGTGTATTAAAGCTAATTTATTATTCCAAACTTGTAACATAGCATTGCAGCTACATTATATATTTCCAGTCATCAGAGCAGAAAAGGAGACCCTTCAGCAACTTGAATCCTTGCCAACGCTCTTGTCAGATAACCCAGTCAGTGTCATTTCCCCAATATACCCCTATTCCTTCATTTGCCTTCCAAATTTTGTTTTAAAATTATTGAGCGTCTCCGCTTCTATCATCTTTGTAAGTCACTGAGTTCCAGATCTTGATCGCTCGCTTCTCCAAAAACGTTCTCCGTCATCCAGCCTGTATCTCTAATCAAGTAATAGCGTTCTGTAAATTACATACATTTATGTGCACTAAATATATATATATATAAAGCCAGCAGCCTGCAGAAGATTTTTTGAGATCTGTGTCCTGGACATGAAGCAGTGAGCATGGATCTGTTCATCAGCATGAATGAACTCCTTGAGAATTGGTAGAGGATTTCAGGTCCAGGAGAGTGAGAATGGAGGGAAGAGTGTATGAATGAAGATTGATACATTTGGGGGAATGAGCGGGGCAAGACTGTTCCACGGAAACTAGAATTATCTGTTCTGAATTTCTATCCAGTGCTGACAGCAATTACTTTTGTGAACTGCTTTCACAGGGTATCAGAAGGGGAGAATTTACCGACTCAAATCTCAATGAACATCACGTGAAGATCTGACAGAGTCACTAGATTATTCGGGACCTGAATATCATCGACATTTGAAACTAGAATAGTAAATGTTTGTCTGTTCCTTCAAATTGTTTAAACACTAGTGTGACTGGAAAATCGCCGGGATGCACACACACACATACGAGTGAGCATGGTCTAGTGAACTGTCTGTGCAAGGAGCTTTAACCAGTTACACAGCCTGGAAAAGATTGGAAGGTTCACCGCGGGGAGAGACCGTACACGTGTTCTCTGTGAGGACAATGCTTCAACTGAACCTGGAGATGCACAAAGACATTCGCAACAGGGCGAAACCATGGAAATGTGGGGAGTGTGGGAAAGGATTCAGTTGTCCCTCAAAGCTGGAAACCCATCGACGCAGCCACACTGGGGAGAGGCCATTCACTTGCTCTGAGTGCTCAAGGGGATTCAGTGATTCGTCCACCCTGCGGAATCACCAGCGAGTTCACATCGGGGAACGGGCGTTCACATGCTCAGAGTGTGGAAAGAGATTCAGTGATTCATCTGCGCTGCTGATGCACCAGCGGGTTCACAATGGGGAGAGACCGTTCACCTGTCCCATGTGTGGAAAAGGATTCACTCGCTCATCTGCACTGCAGAATCACCAGCGATTTCACACGGGTGAGGGGTTGGTCAGCTGCTCAGAGTGTGGGAAGGGATTTACTCACTCATCGCTCCTGCTGACACACCAAAACATTCACACTGGGGAGAGGCCATTCACCTGCTCGGAGTGTGGGAGGGGATTCACTCAGTTATCCAGCCTGCTGAGACACCAACGCATTCACACCGGGGAGAGGCCGTTCACCTGCTCTGTGTGTGGGAAGGGATTCACTCAGTCATCCAGTCTGCTTGGACACCAAGGCACCCACACCAATGAGAAACTTGTGAAATGCTCAGACTGTGGGAGTTGCTTTAAAACCTCTGCCTACCTGATGGTGCACCAGCGTATTCACACTGAGGAGAGACCGTTCAGCTGCTCTCACTGTACAAAGAGGTTTAGAACATCATCCGACCTACTGAGACATCAGCGAATTCACACTGGGGAGAAGCCATTTCCCTGCTCCGTGTGTGGGAAGGGATTCACTCAGTCATCCCACCTGCTGACACACCAGCGGATTCACAATGGGGAGAGGCCGTTCACCTGCTCTGTGTGTGGGAAGGGATTCACTTGTTCATCCAAGCTGCTGAGACACCATGGCAGTCACACTGATTAGTGACCTTTTAGATGCTCTGACTGTGGCTTCTAATTGTGTCAATTGAGGCCAAATATATACAGATGGGAGTGCATTGATTAGATGGTTATCAGAAGCACGTTTACAGGAGAGATTTACTAATATGGCTTGGAGTCGGAGGTCATACCTGTAATGTTTGATTCTGTGAATAAATCTATACCAAGTAAAGATTGACTATAACATGGTAACAGAGAATGCTTGTCTAATGGTGAAGTTTGGAAACGAAAATAAAATAAAATTGCAGACAGAAGCTTACAATCTCAGCAGCTTTTGGAAGAAATGGCTGAAAGTGAGTGGAAATGATCAGGGTCTGATTACCCGCCAATGTACTTGGAGTTTGAGCCATATGACCAGTGGAAGAATGAAGTGGAGATGTTGACACGGGTTAGGTCCCCACCAAAGAGGAAACAGGTTTGGCCTCGGCATTGTCACTTCCTAACAAAAGGAAAATTAGAAGGAGCTGAATGTCTGTCAGTTGGATACTGACGAAAGTTTGGATCTTTAATTGGGGTTCAATGATGAGATTTACTCGCAAGGTAATCTATTGGATGCCTATGAAGCCTTGTCAGACTTTGTCAGGTTCTGAATGAGGGTGAAAGCAGCTTTAGCGGATTTGGATATTACAACAAAAGACAAGATTGGAACAGAACTAATAGACAAATTAACCTTAGGAAGGATTGACACGAGTTTCAGTTCTGACTCAAAATATCGTCATGCGATGAACAGCCCAAAGTGGAAAATCAGGGTCTTCAAAGTGAAAAATGATACAGACACAATTCTGAGGTTGAAGATGACGGCGATGATGATGACTCTGAAGGAATTTTACTCGTCACAAGGAGATTTGGTTCAGTGATCAGTGTGTTCTCCAGGGACTCGTTCAACTGTGCTGTGTTAGACAGTGGCTGCACCTCACCAGTCGCTGACTCATTCAACTGTGCTGTGTTAGACAGTGGCTGCACCTCACCAGTCACTGACTCATTCAACTGTGCTGTGTTAGACAGTGGCTGTATCTCACCAGTCACCGACTCATTCAACTGTGCTGTGTTAGACAGTACGAAGTCTTACAACACCAGGTTAAAGTCCAACAGGTTTGTTTCAATGTCACTAGCTTTCGGAGCGCTGCTCCTTCCTCAGGTGAATGAAGAGGTCTGATCCAGAAACACACATATAGACAAATTCAAAGATGCCAAACAATGCTAGGAATGCGAGCATTAGCAGGTGATTAAATCTTTACAGATCTTTACGAGGAGGAGCGTAACAGACATCTACAGACGTTGAAAGATGCCCTCGTACGAACAGGATATGGCACTCGACTCATCGATCGACAGTTCCAATGCGCCACAGCGAAAAACCGGACCGACCTCCTCAGAAGACAAACATGGGACACAACCGACAGAATACCCTTCGTCGTCCAGTATTTCCCCGGAGCGGAGAAACTACGTCATCTTCTTCACAGCCTTCAACACGTCATTGATGACGATGAACATCTTGCCAAGGTCATCCCCACACCCCCACTACTTGCCTTCAAACAACCGCGCAACCTCAAACGAACCATTGTTTGCAGCAAACTACCCAGTCTTCAGAACAGTGACCACGACACCACACAACCCTGTCATGGCAATCTCTGCAAGACGTGCCAGATCATCGACATGGATACCACTATTATACATGAGAACACCACCCACCAGGTACGCGGTACATACTCGTGCGACTCGGCCAATGTTGTCTACCTCATACGCTGCAGGAAAGGATGTCCCGAAGCGTGGTACATTGGCGATACCATGCAGACGCTGCGACAACGAATGACCGGACATCGCGCAACAATCACCAGGCAGGAATGTTCCCTTCCAGTCGGGGAACACTTCAGCAGTCAAGGACATTCAGCCTCTGATCTCCGGGTAAGCGTTCTCCAAGGCGGCCTTCAGGACCCGCGACAACGCAGAATCGCCGAGCAGAAACTTATAGCCAAGTTCCGCACACATGAGTGCGGCCTCAACCGGGACCTGGGATTCATGTCACATTACATTCATCCCCCACCATCTGGCCTGCGAAATCCTACCAACTGTCCTGGCTTGATACAATTCACACCTCTTTAACCTGGGGTTACCCCATCTCTGGATCTGTAAAGATTTAATCACCTGCTAATGCTCGCATTTATAGCATTGTTTGGCATCTTTGAATTTGTCTATATATGTGTTTCTGGATCAGACCTCTTCATTCACCTGAGGAAGGAGCAGCGCTCCGAAAGCTAGTGACATCGAAACAAACCTGTTGGACTTTAACCTGGTGTTGTAAGACTTCGTACTGTGCTCACCCCAGTCCAACGCCGGCATCTCCACATCGTGTTAGACAGTGGCTGCACCTCACCAGTCACTGACTCATTCAACTGTGCTGTGTTAGACAGTGGCTGCACCTCACCAGTCGCTGACTCATTCAACTGTGCTGTGTTAGACAGTGGCTGCATCTCACCAGTCGCTGACTCATTCAACTGTGCTGTGTTAGACAGTGGCTGCACCTCACCAGTCGCTGACTCATTCAACTGTGCTGTGTTAGACAGTGGCTGCATCTCACCAGTCGCTGACTCATTCAACTGTGCTGTGTTAGACAGTGGCTGCACCTCACCAGTCGCTGACTCGTTCAACTGTGCTGTGTTAGACAGTGGCTGCACCTCACCAGTCGCTGACTCATTCAACTGTGCTGTGTTAGACAGTGGCTGCATCTCACCAGTCGCTGACTCATTCAACTGTGCTGTGTTAGACAGTGGCTGCACCTCACCAGTCGCTGACTCATTCAACTGTGCTGAGTTAGACAGTGGCTGCACCTCACCAGTCGCTGACTCATTCAACTGTGCTGTGTTAGACAGTGGCTGCACCTCACCAGTCGCTGACTCATTCAACTGTGCTGTGTTAGACAGTGGCTGCACCTCACCAGTCGCTGACTCATTCAACTGTGCTGTGTTAGACAGTGGCTGCACCTCACCAGTCGCTGACTCATTCAACTGTGCTGTGTTAGACAGTGGCTGCACCTCACCAGTCGCTGACTCATTCAACTGTGCTGAGTTAGACAGTGGCTGCACCTCACCAGTCGCTGACTCATTCAACTGTGCTGTGTTAGACAGTGGCTTCACCTCACCAGTCGCTGACTCATTCAACTGTGCTGTGTTAGACAGTGGCTGCACCTCACCAGTCGTGACTCATTCAACTGTGCTGTGTTAGACAGTGGCTGCATCTCACCAGTCGCTGACTCATTCAACTGTGCTGTGTTAGACAGTGGCTGCACCTCACCAGTCGCTGACTCATTCAACTGTGCTGTGTTAGACAGTGGCTGCACCTCACCAGTCGCTGACTCATTCAACTGTGCTGTGTTAGACAGTGGCTGCACCTCACCAGTCGCTGACTCATTCAACTGTGCTGTGTTAGACAGTGGCTGCACCTCACCAGTCGCTGACTCATTCAACTGTGCTGTGTTAGACAGTGGCTGCACCTCACCAGTCGCTGACTCATTCAACTGTGCTGAGTTAGACAGTGGCTGCATCTCACCAGTCGCTGACTCATTCAACTGTGCTGTGTTAGACAGTGGCTGCACCTCACCAGTCGCTGACTCATTCAACTGTGCTGTGTTAGACAGTGGCTGCACCTCACCAGTCACTGACTCATTCAACTGTGCTGTGTTAGACAGTGGCTGCACCTCACCAGTCGCTGACTCATTCAACTGTGCTGTGTTAGACAGTGGCTGCACCTCACCAGTCGCTGACTCATTCAACTGTGCTGTGTTAGACAGTGGCTGCACCTCACCAGTCGCTGACTCATTCAACTGTGCTGAGTTAGACAGTGGCTGCACCTCACCAGTCACTGACTCATTCAACTGTGCTGTGTTAGACAGTGGCTGCACCTCACCAGTCACTGACTCATTCAACTGTGCTGAGTTAGACAGTGGCTGCACCTCACCAGTCACTGACTCATTCAACTGTGCTGTGTTGGACTGTGGCTGCATCTCACCAGTCACTGACTCATTCAACTGTGCTGTGTTGGACTGTGGCTGCACCTCAACAGTATATTGTTCGGATTGATGAAAATGTTAGAGTCACTTCTCAGTGTGGATCACCACAAGGATAAGGAATATAAAAGTTTTCCTCGTTTCAGTTTGGTGACGTCAACACATTGAAGTCACCAAAGAGAGTGGGGATTCCATGCAAAATAGCTAGAATCTCACTTGATCAGGACTGGTGTGGCCTCTAGTGAGATAGCCTTACTGTTGAGTAAACCACACATGAAAAAGGCACAAATGCAACTGGACATGGAGCAAGATACGACAATATTTATGGAAAGTCAGTGGATATGCAGCGCATTATAATGTGATGAATGAAGGGATTTTTTGTATAGATTGTATTTCATATATATACATCTGTTGCAGTAATATTGTTGAAAGTCTGGGTTACGGTATACATACATACCTGGTTCAGTAATATTTTTTAAATCCCGGTTTAACATACAAGCAGGCGGTGTGTCTGCAAAAGATGCAATTAAGTTGTCATAAAAGTGGGATACTCATCATTCATTCCAACCATGGACATGTTTACCTATATGGGTTTAATGGAATTTTGTTTGTAGAAAGAAGGTTCCCGGGGGTGTAGATAATTAAAGGGATTTTGTTTAGACTTAGGTAAGCAGGTCATGGGATCTGAGTGGGATAGAGATTTGTAATTATTGGAAGGAGCCAGGTATGTAGCGAGCAGTTTGGCTGTAGGATTTTTTAGTCTGGAAAAGAGAGGATTTCCAGGTTGTGCCTGAGTCTCTCTCCTTTTCTGAAAGGAAATCTCGACACAATAATACAGTAAGTATTCCTGTGTTTGCTAACTTTATTTACAAGTGGCTTTTGACCTACAATGAGCATTGTTTGATTGGAGATAGTGAAGGTATAAGTTAGTAATTGAAGTGTCTCCTTTTATTTTAGGAACTGTTTCACTGTTAATTATGAAGCTATTTTCTGTTAATGTGTTTAATCCTGTGTTCATAATAAAGTTTGTTTCAATATAAAAGATCCCTGTTTTTCAGCGGAATCACTTCTGGAGCGAAGTATCCTTTCCTCTCATCTGGTTTCCTAATATAAATTGGGGTCTGGTCTGGTACCTTAACATAACCAATACCTGATATTTCTGATCAGGGTGTTTGAGCAGGATTAATGGCATCAACTGATATAATTAAGAAAAAAAGCTAATTGTCTTAAAGCTAAACAGGCAATTTGCTCACCCTTCTTGACAAAGATTAAAAATCCTGCTACAAGATGTGGCGGTGGTTGATGAAAAGTATATAATGCTCTTGGAAGAGTTTAGTGCAAAGCCTAACATTTGTTTTAAAAAAAAGTATTGGAGGAGGACGCTGTCCTTTGTAAACCTTCCCTTGCCCCGGGACTTTAGCGAGGTCGTTGTCATGGATCTAAAGGCGTGAGATAAAGACAGAAATATTTCCATTCGGCACTTTACAGACATGGTGATCCGATTTAGTCTTTCTCCAATAATAAATGGCAAGGACAAAAGGGTGATTCTAGACCAAGTCATGGACAAATGGATAGGGACTGGACCTGGGGCACCAGCTAAGTTTCTGACTGATAATCATAGAATTTACAGTGCAGAAGGAGGCCATTTGGCCCATCGAGTCTGCACCGGCTCTTAGAAAGAGCACCCTACTTAAACCCGTGCTTCCACCCTATCCCCATAACCCAGTAACTCCACCTAACCTCTTTGGACACTAAAGACAATTTATCATGGCCAATCCACCTAACCTGCACATCTTTGGACTGTGGGAGGAAACCGGAGCACCCGGAGGAAACACACACACACTCAGGGAAGACGTGCAGACTCCGCACAGACAGTGACCCAAGCTGGAATCGAACCTGGGACTCTGGTGCTGTGAAGCAACTGTGCTAACCACTGTGTTACCGTGCTGCCCTTAATCTAATATAATGGAGGATATTTGCCAATGACGAGTTCGAGACATGTGTGAAAACACGAACATTCTGGTCATGCACACCGCAGCTGAAAGTCTTTTCAGCAACGGACTCTGCAAAAGGAATCACACGGTGATCGATGAGATGATGCAGAAAACCTGAGCTGATCAGCCAAGCTGCAAGTTGAAAACTGCACTGGCCGGGATGATTCATGTGGAGAATTTACTTCAAATGGGTGGGATGGTATAATCCCTATCAATTGGCCTGTGGGAGAAATCCCCAAATGACCCTCTGCACTGGACGATAGCCCTGGTTTAGAAGGGACGACAATTAGTTCTATGTTTAATCATCAATTATCAGATTGTTTCACGAAAACAATTGCTCGTACCAACAATTTATTCAGGACTTTAGAAGGTGGATACCTTATTAAGTAAAGCTTTGTACATAATAAGGAGAATCATGTTTTTCTTCTTTGATTTGTTTTAAAATATTGTTTGTGAGTATTGCAATGCTATCTATCGGGTCCATTAATGTTCAAAGATAAATTTGAACACCCAGTGATTAACTAAAATAATTATGCCACAAAATTCCACATTTTTCAACAAAAGCAAACTTTATTGTATGTATAAAACAAAATAAATATTACAAATCAGAACTATGAACTTTATTGTTAAGATTTAAACCTAATTCTACTTCTCCAGTCCTCTCTTTACCTCTGAAGAGTCACACACAGTCAAAGATTTAACTCGATTTTCTCTCTCCACTGGATATGCTGAGCTTTTTCAGTATTTTCAGTTTCTGTTTCTACATTTTAACCACCACCCTCCCAAACCAAAGAGTTCCCTTATACTTAACAATATTTGAAGGTTCATTTGCTTCTGTTCCTGGAGGCATCCCAAAGGCATGCCAAAGCTCTCCAGAATTCACTTTAATTCTCCTCAGTATTACAACTATTCTCCAAGCTGCAAGTTTTCACAGGGGTCCTTCATTGGTTTTCGGCGATACAACCCTCCACCTTTAAGACCTCCAAACTATGGACTCCTCAGTTCAAGCGTGAGCTGCACTACATTCTTGCTAAGGGATTTAAATATTAGGAATACTCCTGGTTCCTCATGGCCCTCTGAGCTTCTGGTCCCACAGCTGGTTCACAGCTCCTGGTCCCACAGCCGGTTCACAGCTCCTGGGTCACACAGCTGGTTCACACAGCTGGTTCACAGCTCCTGGGTCCCACAGCTGGTTCACAGCCCCTGCTCCCACAGCTGGTTCACAGCTCCTGGGTCCCACAGCCGATTCACAGCTCCTGGTCCCACAGCCGGTTCACAGCTCCTGGGTCCCATAGCTGGTTCACAGCTCCTGGGTCCCATAGCTGGTTCACAGCTCCTGCTCCCACAGCCGGTTCACAGCTCCTGGTCCCACAGCCGGTTCACAGCTCCTGCTCCCACAGCCGGTTCACAGCTCCTGCTCCCACAGCCGGTTCACAGCTCCTACTCCCACAGCCGGTTCACAGCTCCTCCCACAGCTGGTTCACAGCTCCTGCTCCCACAGCCGGTTCACAGCTCCTGGGTCACACAGCTGGTTCACAGCTCCTGGTCCCACAGCTGGTTCACAGCTCCTGGTCCCACAGCTGGGTCACAGCTCCTGGTCCCACAGCTGGGTCACAGCTCCTGGTCCCACAGCTGGCTGCTTCCAAACTAACTGCGGACTGCCTGCTTCCTGTGAGAAGCACCCAGAATTTTAACCATAGCTCCAGCCTGAATCACTTGTCCCCATGGTAACAGAGACCAGTTGGGATGTCATCGAATTGATATTTAAATTAATTAACATTTAGCTTCAAAACCAAACATTTAATTTTGAGGTCTGCAGGAAGAATTCACCTTGCTGACAAAGACAGGTCAATAATTGTCAGACACAATAGCTGGAACATTCCCACAGTTCATGCCAGCGGCACAACCCTGCCATAGGTTTCCCGACGGCGAGGGGCGCATCCAACGGGAAACGCCATTGACAACAGCCAATTGTGGGCTGCCTCCCACCGCTGCATTGCACGATAAATCCCATCCAATGTCTCCAGTTAAAGGAGCCCAGCTGCCCTTTTGCAGTTTTACCCTTCGACCTTTGACTTCTTACATGGCCCACGACTTGTGAGTTTCGTTCGGGTGCATCAGCTCCCGACCCAGCTTTTCCATTTATCTTTCATTTTAAAAAAATCCAATTGTCAAACTAAAACTTATTTTTCTAAAGCATGAATTATGAAACTAGGTGTATCAAAGGTCATAGAACTTACAGTGCAGAAAGAGGCCATTCTGCCCATCGAGTCTGCACCGGCCTTTGGAAAGAGCACCCTACTTAAGCCCATGCCTCCACCCAGCCCGTAATCCCACCTAACCTTTTGGACACCAAGGGGTAATTTTACATTGGCCAATCCACCTGACCTGCACATCTTTGGACTGTGGGAGGAAACCCACGCAGACGCGGGGAGAAAGTGCCAACTCCACACAGACAGTGACCTGAGGCCAGATTTGAACATGGGTCCCTGGAGCTGTGAGGCAGCAGTGCTAACCACTGTGCTGCCTTCCCATGCAATCCCCTTCCCAGGACAAAATTAAAATGCGTCACCCTCTTCAGATCCCATTTGGAAAATTACAACTTACAACATGCTCTATATTTTAATAACAGCCATTATCATATCTAATGGTGGAGCAGGCTCAGAGAACATCAGCCCACTGGAAGCAATGTCGTGACTCTGGTCAGTCCAGCAGAAAGAAACCCTCCTACTTCACCAATTGTCTGAACAAACATAGTTCAATCCTGGATTAACAGCAGCAATAACAACCCCTGTAATAACATGTGAACTTGCTGGTGTCTGAACTGATTTGATAATCGAGTGGATGTCTTCCTACACCCAGACCTGGTGAATGGCCTCTCCCCAGCATGAAGACACTGGGGTGTGTCAACAGGTTGGATGAATCAATGAATGCTTTCTCACACAGAGCAGTTGAACGGCCTCTCCTCAGTGTGAACTCGCTGGTGTGTCTGCAGGTTGGAGAGGTAAGAGTATTCCTTCCCACAATCAGCGACAGTCAATGGCTTCCCCCCGTTGTGAACTCGCTGGTGTGTCTGCAAGTGAGATAACCGATTAAACCTCATCTCACACACGGAGCAGGTGAACGGCCTCTCCCCTGTGTGAGCACGCTCATGTCTCAGCAGGTCGGATGAAGTAGTGAATGCCTTTCCACACTCAGAGCAGGTGAAGGGTCTCTCCTTGTTGTGAACCCGCTGGTGAATCCGTAGGTTATAGCAGTGAGAGAATGCCTTCCCACACTGAGAGCAGGTGAATGGCCTCTCCCCTGTGTGAACTCGCTGGTGTGTCTGCAACTGGGATAACCGACTGAATTCCATCTCGCACTCAGAGCAGGAGAATGGCCTCTCCCCACTGTGAATTCGCTGGTGTATTCGCAAGTTGGAGGAGCGAGAGAACCCCGTCCCACACTCGGGACAGGTGAATGGCCTCTCCCCTGTGTGAACTCGCTGGTGTGTCAGCAGGTCGGATGAATTAGTGAATCCCTTTGCACACTTGGCACAGGTGAACGGCCTCTCCCCAGTGTGACTGCGTTGATGAATTTCCAGCTCCGACGGGAATCTGAATCCCTTACCACAGGCCCCACATTTCCATGGTTTCTCCATGGTGCAGGTGCCTTTGTCTCTCTCCAGGTCCGTTGATCAACTGAGTTATCTGCACACTGAGCACAGATATGGTATTTTCCTCCTTTAAATGGTGTAATGTTTCTTTAGGCTGTGTAACTGGTCAAAGCTCTTTCCTCAGTCAGTGCACTGGGTCACTCATTTGCATCTGTGACTTGGTGCTTTTTCAGTTACATTTAAAATAATCAGAAGCTGTTAGAACAAGCATTTCTCCTTCTAGTTTCAAAGGCCAATGATATTCAGGTTCCAATAATCACACAACTCTTGTCAATTCTTTACTTGACACTTGGCTTCAGATTTCTTTCTGCAGATCCTCCCCATCTGATATTCTGTAAAAGGAGTTTACTAATCACCGTCAGTACAGAACAGAAATTCAGTACAGCTAACTCTAGTTTCTGTGGCCATATGACTTGGACTCAAAATATGTGGTATAGAGAACATTGTTTCTTAATTAGAGAGAAGGTGGGAGAGGAATTTGAGAAAGGACTTTAGACAGTGAGTGGTCTGAATCTGGAACTCACTGTATATGAGGATGGTGAAAGCAGAATGGAATGGTTTAAAAATATCAAACGGGCACTCGAGGGAAATTAACATGCAGCGCTAAGGGGATGGAGGTAGAATGAATGGGACTTGAGTATATTACTGTAAAAAGAGTTGACATGGACTCAAGATTCCAAATGGATTGCTTCTGAATTGTAATGTCCCTCTGAGTTAAACGTATAACACAGCTACTGTATTATATTGCAAAAATTGGGGGGTTGGTTAGCTCAGTTGGCTGGATGGCTGGTTTGTGATGCAGAGCAGCGGCAACAGCGCGGCTTCAATTCCCACACCGGCCGAGTATATGCACGAAGGCCCTGCCTTCTCAGCCTCCCCCCTCGCCTGAGGTGTGTTGACCCTCAGCTTAAATCACCACCAGTCAGTTCTCTTTCATTTTCACAGGAATAAAAATAACAAATGAATTTTACTACTGAAGCATAAATATATTGAACATGTACCTTCTATCAACACTAGATATATCTCTCTATTGTTACAATCCCCATAGAAACCAATAACTTCAAAAAATAAACAAATTCCCAGACAAATCCAATGGAATAAACTAATAAAATAATGGAAGGACAATGTTTCACTTTTTAAAAGCTTTTACTTTAAAAATCACGGTAAAATGAACATAAAAGAATCACTGCATTAAGAGACAAATAGAATTTGAATGGACAGGGTACATTTGTCTTTAAAAATCTCACAATAAAAACAGGTTCCACAAAATCACAGCATTTCCCTTCTCAGCATATTTGTCTCTAATTCCAGTTCAAGAGTCCCACAGATCTCAGAAAGTGTTTTACTCACAGGTGTTGGACAGAGGAGGAAGTTTTAGTCTGTGTGTGAAGCTAAAAATAAATGCTGTGCTGTTTGAAGTCAAACTGCAGGACTGGGAAGAAAATGATGTGAAGACATTTTGCAAAGCCCCTCCCCCACTCCCTCAGCTAGCAGCCCACCGCGCAAGCGCAGAAAGCGCTGCTGAGCCCAGCTGTCCCAGCGCAGGCGCAGTGCGCCGGTCGCTCCCGATCTCGCCGCAGAGAGAGGGGGGGGGGGGGGAGGGGGAGTTCACCAAGTGGCTTCTCGCTCTGGCCTGAGCTTTCAGCCGGTTGCCTGGAAACCTTGTCTCCAGGAGGTGTTGGGGGAGGCAGACAACGGGTGAGGGCGGGGCGCCCGTGACCGCACGCCGGGCCTGCGCACTTGAACCCGGAGACGTCATAGTGGAGCAGAGTGATTCCTATTGGCCTATTCAAGCAGGGCTTCGTTGTGACGTCACAATGTGTAGGTTGGACAATGAGCTTCAGAAACGTCCTCTGACCAACATCTGGGAAGAAATCAATTCTATTTCTCCTCTCACCCTGGGGAGGAAATTGCTGACTTGCAGGAACTGAAAGGAAAGGAAGTAAACATACATAGAAAATAGAAGCAACAGGAGGCCAGTCAGCCCTTGGAGCATGCAGATTCTGGGAAGGTTACAAATTTGGCACAAATTTCTAGTAGAAAGCACACATGCCCAGAAGTCTCAGAATTTCTCTTCTCTTTGATGGTATTGGGAACTCTCCAATAGCTTTCATTTTCAAATTCAGGGTGGCACGGTAGCACTGGTTGCTTCACAGATCCAGGATCCCAGGTTCGATTCCCGGCTTGGGTCTGTGCAGAGTCTGCACGTTCTCCCCGTGCCTGCGTGGGTTTCCTCCTTCTGTACTGTAAATTCTATTCTATGAATAGCCTTCATTTTCACATTCCGTGGGGCCATCTGACCATGTCCAATCATATGGCCTAAAAATGGTATCTTGAGCTTTTACAAATTCACTTTTAGCTGAGATTACCACCACCACGGTGCCAAGCTCCTAGGTTCGATCCCGGCTCTGGGTCACTGTCCGTTTGCACATTCTCCCTGTGTTTGCGTGGGTCTCAAAGATGTGCTGGGTAGGTGGATTGGCCATGTTAAATTGCCCCTTAATTTAAAAAAACAATGAATTGGGTACTCTAAATTTTAAAAAAGCGAAGATTACCACCAAACCTCTTGCAGCCAAAAAGGCCTTTCACTGGCTCTGAGTGTGGGATGGGATTTGCTCAGTTATCCAGCCTGCTGAAACACCAGCAGGCTCACGCTGGCAAAAGGTTGTTCACCTTCTTTGAGTGTAGGAAGGGATTCAGTGATTCATCTAATGTCGTGAGACACCAACGTGTTCACACTGGGAAAGGGCTGTTCACCTGCTCGGAGTGTGGGAGGGGATTCATTCAGTTATCCAGCCTGCTGACACACCAGTGAGCTCAAACTGGGGAAAGACCGTTCACCTGCTCTGTGTGTGAGCAGAGATTCAATATATAACCTGTAGAAGCACCAACTAGTTCACATCTGATCGCAGGGTTTTCATTTTGTTGTTATTGCTTCTGTTACTCTCACCCAGGACTGCATTTTACTCATTCTGACAGTTGGTGAAGTGGTTCTTTCTGCAGGACTATCCGGTGTCATGACCTTTCCGCCAGTGTGCTAATGCTTTTTGAGCCTTGTTGCGAAATCCAATTTCTTATTTCCTATAGATCACAGAACCAAAAAGTGTTTTGAAGGTAAATTCTTAGTTTGCATTTCTGTTTGGAACATTCCAAAGCATGCCACATTGCCAAACAGATGGTCTGTGGGGGTTAGAAGGCTTTCTACCTTAATTTATCTGTGTGTTCTTCACAGCAGGAATTCCAGACGTGTACTTGCATGGTTTCTGCTCCCTTGACATTGAGGGTGGGGTGTGGAGGGGGGGGGGGGGGGGGGGGGGGGAATAAGCTGGATGATTTGCTTGGCTTAGAGTTCGAGGATGAAATTTTCAGTGACCATGTCTTATAGCAGAAAGCAGTCAGCTTGAAGAGTTCTGAAAGAGCTGTGAAGGAGATGTGGGATCAGCTGGCGGAAAGCAGCCTGTCTTTTCAAAGTCAGGGCAAGGAGACATGAAGCTCACCTTTGAGCTGAGGAATCCACAGTTGTGAGGTCTTAAATTCATTTTGGAAGATTGATTCACCAGACGATAATACAGAGATGCCCAGGAAATTGTGTACCTCGGAACAGTCGCTGGAACACTGAGGAGAATTCAAATTGAAATCCAGAGGGCTGTGACATGTTGGTTGGTCCCAGGAAAAGTGGGTCAACTTTCAAAATGTTGTAACTGCTATGGGAGCTCTTGAGTGTAACTAAGACGTAGAAAGGAGTTCAAAGCTGAAGTAATTTAAAAATGTGTTATGTTGGTAGTGCTTGTTTATTTCACACTATAAATATAATAGTTTTCAAGTGTATAACTCAGAGTGCTGCGGAATGGCTATGCAGCCAGACCACTCCCCTCTCCGCAAATATTTGAGTCAAATAAATTTCCTTAAATCGAACCTCGAAGAATTTGTCTTTATTATAATTTCCACGACAGTGACCCAAGCCGGAATCACTGTGCTAACCATTGTCCTACCGTGCATATGTCAGTTGCTTCACATGTAACAAATTACATCTGCACACTCACAAGGATATTCCAATGTCATGTCACATATTCTTAACTTTCAGGTCCTCTTATAAAAAGGTGAAAGTGGGTGTCAATCTCGCGATCTTTGCCTCTCTCCGCTATATGATCCTGATATTTCGGTTGCAGCCAGGCTAGTAAATGTGTTGTTTTTTATATCATTAACAAACAATGCAAGTATTTCCAAGAGAAAGCTGACAACTTATTCATCTTATCTATACTTTCTTGACTTGCACTGGAATGTAGGTGGATAACAAGTTGATAAATGTTTCATTGAATGACATCCAAGGTAAGTTATTCCAATTCCTTTATCATACAATATTATAACACCTTTACATTAGAAATTAAAATTTCCCGTTCAATTTGAAGCATTAACTTATTTTCAGTACAATATTTTCATAACAGCTCCAAAACAAAAATTAAACATGCCCATTTGATTTCAGACACTAACATATTGAGGGTGAATGCATTCTCGTTGTTCGCAAGGTAGTACATAGGGCGCATATGATGGTGGCCAGGATGAGCAGGTTCTTTGAGGGGGTTGAGGATAGTGTGGGCGGTGTGTGGGGCAGCCATGTTCACATGTTTTGGGCATGTCTGAAACTGAAGGGGCTTTGGCTGGGGTTCACCAGACGTAATGTCCGAGGTGCTGAAGGTGGCCCCAAGTCCAGAAGTGCTGATATTTGGTGTGTCGGAAGACTCAGGAGTCCAGGGGCGAGAGAGGCTAACATTTTGGCCTTTGCCTCCCTGGTAGCCCGGAGACGGATTTTGCTGGGGTGGAGGGACTCGGGGCCACCGAAGCCGGAGTGTGGGCGAGTGACCTGACGGAGTTCCTAAGAGGTTGGAGAAAATTAAGTTTGCCTTAAGAGGGTCAGTCGATGGGTTTGTCCAGAGAGGGAAGCTGTTTACCGACTTTTTCATGGAGTATTGAGGTGTCAGCAGGCGGGAGGGTGAGGGGTGAGGGAGGGGGAGGGGCGAGGGAGGGGGGGTAAAAGGGATTAAAATGGGGAAGGCAGGACTGGAGGAGGGGAAAGGTAGAGAGGTTGGGGAGTTATTTATTTATTATGAGGTGTCTGTTTGTTTTTACTCGTGTTGGTTTGTGTTCAATGTTTATACAGATGCCTTAATAAAATTATTTTTTAAAAAAAACATATTGTTTGTTTATTTATTTGAGATGGCCAATTGGGATTGTTCTCCTTGGAGTAAAGGAGATTTGGTGAAGTTGTTCAAGATTGTGACAGGTTCACGTTGGTTGGGCAAAAGAAAGCCCTTCCCATGAGCTGATGGTACAAGGATTAGGGAGACATTTTATAGGGGAGGCCATGCAGGGGAATAGTGGTAGACTGCTTTTACACAACGAATGGGAATGGCCTGGAACTCGCTGCCAACGAGGCTGGTGGAAGCAGAGGCAGCGATTGGTTTCAAAAGGACATTGGATGGACAAGTGAGCGATACTCTTCAGAGTGACAAGGATGAGGCTGGCACGGTGGCCCAGAGGTTAGCACTGCTGCCTCGCGGCGCTGAGGACCCGAGTTCGATAAGGACCCGGGTCACTGTCCGTGAGGAGTTTGGACATTCTCCCTGTTTATGCGTGGGACCCCCCCCCCCAACCCAAGGATACCCCAGCAGGATAGGTGGATTGGCCACACTAAATTGCCCCTTAATTGGAGAAAAAAAAATTGGTTACCCTAAATTTTTTTAAAAAGAGAAAAAAAAGTGACAGGTATGGAACTGGGCAGTGGGACTGACGCGTTTGCTCTGCCGAGTGTCAACATGCATTCGATGGGCTGAATGGCCCTACCTCTGCACGAATTACTTTTTTTTTTTTTATAAATGTTTTATTGAAAATTTTTTCCCAAACAACAATTTTTCCCCTCTTACAAAGCAAACGCAACAATAATACAGAAATTTTAAACAATACACAAGTAACAAAACCCCTTTATCTTTGACCTAAACTAACCCCCCCCCCCCCCCCCCCTCCCCCCCCCCCCCCCCCCTCCCCCTGGGTTGCTGCTGCTGGTCATCTGTCTTCCCTCTAACGTTCCCCTAGGTAGTCGAGAAATGGCTGCCACCGCCTGGTGAACCCTTGAGCCGATCCCCTCAGGGCAAACTTTATCTGCTCCAGTTTAATGAACCCCGCCATATCATTTACCCAGGCCTCCAGTCCGGGGGGTTTCGCCTCCTTCCACATGTCGAATTACTTTATGATCTCAAGAGAGAAATTTCAGCTGGTCCAGTCTCTCCAACTAACTGGAGCCCCTCATCTCTGGTACCATTCTCGTAAATCTCCTCTGCACCCTCTCTGAGAACTTCACATCTTCCCTAAAGTGTGGGGCCCAGATAGGGCTCCATTCTAGAGGGATAGAATTAAAAAGCAGGGAGGTTATGCTCAACCTGTTTTGAACCAGGGTTAGACTACACCGGGAACACTGTCAACATTGGTGATCTCCATTTAGGAAAAGGAAATAGAGGCACCGGAGAAGGAGCAACAAAGATTCACAAGAATAATACCAGAACTGAGAGCATTTAAACCTCGGGAAAGGCTGGGGTTGCTTTTCTCTGGAAAAGAGAAGACTGAAGGGTGACCTGGTGGAAGTTTTTAAGATGATAAAGGGGTTCAATAATCCAATAGGAATTTCAGTAGAAATCTCTTTACCCAGCGAGTGGTGAGAATGTGGAACGCACTACCACAGCGAGTGGTTGAGGTGAGCAGCATGAATCCATTGAAGGGGAAGGTAGAGACATACATGAGGGAGAAAGGAATAGAAGGAGATGCTGATGGGGGAGATGAAGAGGGATGGATGGAGGATCATGTGGAGCATAAATACTGGCACAGACCAATTGCACCGACTGGCCTGGCCCTGTGCTATAGACTCATAGGAACAGAGACAAATGTATTTAATTTAGATCTACCTGTAGTGGTAGGAAAAAATATTATTTACTATCCAGTGTTAGTGCTAATGTGTCTGAAAGAATCACTCGACAGTCAGGTGTGTTCCAATCATCAAACAGTTTATGGATTTAATAGCATTGCTGCCTACGGCGCTGAGGACCCGGGTTCGAACCCCGGCCCTGGGTCACTGTCCGTGTGGAGTTTGCACATTCTCCCCGTGTCTGCGTGGGTTTCACCCCCACAACCCAAAGATGTGCAGGTTAGGTGGATTGGCCACACTAAATTGCCCCTTAAATGGAAAAAATAGTTGGATACTCTTAAAAAAAAAAAATTTTAAGTTTATGGATTTAATACCAGTGGGGAACAAGTCACTGGGCTCACCATGCGTTTCTCCATCGAACAAAGGAAATCATCAATTCTTACAGTTATGCAGCCCATCCTGGCCAGACATAATCCAATCGTAATGATTATAGATTACGTACAATACATATTGGTCCATATTGATAGGCTTGGTGGAGTTGCATGATCAGTGCATGCTCAGTGAGGAGGTTTCTCAAGATGTTTCCCAGACCTCTTATCAACGGTCCTTGGGTCTTGTACAATGCACAACCAGGCCAAGGATCCTCCTTATCTCAGTTCTGTCTCTAGCCAATAACTCAATTAGCAGTGACTCCATGAAGCTGCCTGTGCCACTGATAAGAGAGGCCCTGCTTAGCAGCTTGTCTTGTCTCTCAGATTACTGAATGATCTGCAGGGATGTGGTAAAGTCAACTAAACACATGATGCCTCATACTTTAGTTTGTGATTCTCTATTTTGTCAACATAATACATATAATTTATACACAATATCCATACATTGGAGATGCTTCTGCCTTCAAACACCAGGCCAGGATAAATGTCCTTCAGCAGCTTCTGTGGATCACTTCCGTGGAAATGTGCTCTCCCTGGCTCAAAGAGCATCAGCCCGCTGGAAACAAAATTGTGAGACCGGCCAGTCCAGCAGAAAGAAACCCTCTGACTCTCCCACTTCATCACCTGTCAGTGAACATGGTTCAGTCCTGCATGTGATTAACAGCAGCAATAACAACAGAATCCAATCTCTGCAATTACTGGTGAACTCGCTGGTGTGTCAGCAGAATGGATAACAGAGTGAATCCTTTCCCACACACAGAGCAGATGAACGGTCTCTCCCCGGTGTGAACTCTCTGGTGTGTCAGCAGGTAGGTTGACCGAGTGAATCCCTTCCCACACTCGGAGCAGGTGAATGGCCTCTCCCCGTTGTGAACCCGCTGGTGTGTCAGCCGGGTGGATGTATCGCTGAATCCCTTCCCGCAGTCAGAGCAGGTGAATGGCCGCTCCCCAGTGTGAACTCTCTGGTGTGTCAGCAGGTTGGATGACTTAGTGAATCGCTTCCCACAGTCCGAGCAGATGAATGGCCTCTCCCCGGTGTGAACTCGCTGGTGTGTCCTCAGGTGGGTTGACCGAGTGAACCCCTTCCCACACTCAGAGCAGATGAACGGCCTTTCCCCGGTGTGAAGTCGCTGGTGTGTCAGCAGGTTGAACGATTTAATGAAGCCCTTCCCACACACGGAACAGGTGAACGGCCTCTCCCCGGTGTGAACATGCCGATGAGTTTCTAGCTCAGAGGGGCAACGAAATGCCTTCCCACAGTCCTCACATTTCCATGGTTTTTCCAGGATGGTGGTGTCCTCCTGACTCTCCAGGATTGACGATTAGCTGAAGACACGTTCACACACAGAACACATGAATGTGAATGGTGCAATGTTTTTTCAGGCTCTGTAACAGGTGAAAGCTCTTTCCACGGTCAGTTCAATGTTTAAAACCTTGTGAAGGACAATACACACAAATATTTCCTTTTCAAAATTTAAAAGGCCAATGTTATTCAGGTGCCAGCGAATCGAGTGACTGTCAGATCTCTCCACGCCGTTGGGTTTGAGATTTCGGTCTGGAAACCCTCCTCTTCTAATATCCTATAAAAGGAGTTCACAAAATTAATCACTGTCAATACAGGATAGAAATGCAGAACAGGCAAGTTTCAATGGAACATTCTTAACTTCCACTTTGTGAAAAACTGAAAATTTCCATCCCACACACTCTCCCTCCAATTCTCACTCTGCTGTACTGAACATACACCCTTCCAATTCTCCTAAGGTACTAATTCATGTTAATCGACATATCCATGCTCATTGCATCTTGCCAGGATACACACACCTGGAAATATTTAAGAAATATAGTTGACTAAGAATGTGTGTAATGTGCAGCACTCAACAACGTTATTAGAGAGATCAGGGTCGGTAAGGAAGAGGTTTATTTGGGCATTAAGTGGTCATGACGTGGACCTCACTGCCGTGAGGGTGGTGGAAGCGGAGATGATTTGTGATTTAAAAATGAAATTTGATGGATACTTTAAGGAAATAAACATTCAGGGGAAGGGGGATATATAGGGGGAATGGGACTGACGGGATTGCTCAACAGAGAGTAAGCATGAACTCGAGTTGCCAAAGGATTCCTTTTCAGAGAATCATAGAATTTACAGTGCAGGAGGCCAATCGGACCGTCGAGTCTGCACCGGCCCTTGGAAAGAGCACCCCACTGATGCCCACGTCTCCATCCTATCCCCGTAACCCAGTAACCCCACCTAACCTTTTGGGCACTAAGAGGCAATTTGTCATGGCCAATCCACCTAATCTGCACATCTTTGGAGAAAACCAGAGCATCCGTAGGGAACCCACACAGGCATGGGGAGAAAGTGCAAACTCCACACAGTCACCCAAGGCCAGAATTAAAACCAGGTCCTTGGAGCTGTGAGGCAGCAGTGCTAACGGTAGGGGCAGCACAGTAGCATTATGGATAGCACAATTGCTTCACAGCTCCAGGGTCCCAGGTTCAATTCCGGCTTGGGTCACTGTCTGTCCGGAGTCTGCACATCCTCCCCGTGTGTGCGTGGGTTTCCTCCGGGTGCTCCGGTTTCCTCCCAGTCCAAAGATGTGCGGGTTAGGTGGATTGGCCATGATAAATTGCTCTTAGTGTCCAAAATTGCCCATAGTGTTGGGTGGGGTTACTGGGTTATGGGGATGGGGTGGAGGTGTTGACCTCGGGTAGGGTGCTCTTTCCAAGAGCCGGTGCAGACTCGATGGGCCGAATGGCCTCCTCCTGCACTGTAAATTCTATAACCACTGTGTCGCAGTGTCGCAATGACACTGTGGCTGGATGTATATAACATCACTACACTGCTTTATATTTCAAGGCAATAGTTAGATTGAACATTAGAGAATCATAAATAATGTAGTATGTACCATATAACACTACATGTCCTTTTTATATTAATTTATTGCTCCTTTACATGTCAGCCAACTCCTGGGGAAACCACTCCTTTAATTGTGAACATGAGGGAAGAAGCCATCCTTTCAGCGAGACAATGTTGTGAGGCTGAAGGAGCAAAGGATAGCAATGTCTTTAAAAGAGAGAGACAGATACCTGGTGGGCCTCCTCCTGTTCCTAATTCGTATGTTCGTCTACAACCTTTCCAGTGTCTGCAATCTCCCTGGATTCACTCCTTTCCCTTGAGTTCCTGCAAGTCACCAATGTCTCCCCAGAATGAGAAAAGAAATGAAAAGGGGAAACCATTGATTGACTCCCAGATGTTGCACAGAGGAGGAAGTTTCAATCTGAAGCTCATTGCCTAACTTCCGCCTTGTGACGTCACAATGGACCCCCCAGCTCGGAATCAGCCAATAGGAACCATTTTGATTCTCGGGTGACGTCTCGGGTTCTACTGCGCAGGTCTGACACGCGGGCGCGGGAGTCCCACCCCCCCACTAATGTTACCCCCTCCCCGACACCTCCTCGAGACGTTTCCAGGCAACCGGCTCCGGCCAGAGCGGGAAGCCGCTCGGTGAACTCTTCCCCCCACCCCCCTCTCTCTACGGCGGCTGGCTGGTCCGAAAAGAGATCGGGAGCGACAGCCGCACTGCGCCTGCTCCGGACAGCTCGGCTCAGCTGCGCTCTCTGCGCCTGCGCGCTGGGCTGCTAGCTGAGGGAGTGGGGGAGGGGACTTTGCAAAATGTCTTCCCATCATTTTCTTCCCAGTCCTGCAGTTTGATTATAAACAGCACAGCATTTGTTTTTAGCTTCACACACAGACTAAAACTTCCTCCTCTGTCCAACATCTGTGAGTAAAACACTTTCTTTCTCCCCCTGGGAAATACAGAGAGTTGTGGGACTCTGGAACTGGAATTAGAGTCAAAATGCTGAGATTTTGTAGAACCTGTTTTTATTGTCTGAGATATTTAAAGACAAATTTATCCTGTTTATTCAAATATCTTTTGTCTGTTCGTGCATAATTCATTTATGTTCATTTTAGTTTGTTGCAGTAAATGTTTTTTTAAGTGAAACCTTGTACTTTGGTTTATTAGTGCTTTCTGGGAATTTGTTTATTTTAAGGTTCTCTCTCTCCACGGGGATCGTAATAACATCAAACATCTGAAGTTATGACTTTTTTTTTAAAAATCCAATTAAGATGCAAATTAGCGTGGCCGACCTACCTGCCCTGCACATCTTTGGGTTGTGGGAGTGAGACTCATGTAGACACGGGGAGAATGTGCAAACTCCACACGGACAGTGACCTGGGGCCAGAATCGAACTGAAGCGATTATGATGTGGAGATGCCGGCCTTGGACTGGGGTGGGCACAGAAAGAAGTCTCACAACACCAGGTTAATATCCAACAGGTTTGTTTGAAATCATTCAAATAAACCTGTTGGACTTTAACCTCGTGTTGTGAGACTTCTTACTGAAGTTATTATTACATAAGATCAGCTATTATTCTTCGAAACTCTTAGGGAATAGAGCCCAGTTTCCTCAATCTCGCCTCATAGGAAACTCTGTCCCATCGGAATTAAGAACAGGCAATTTTGGTTTCTATCCTGTACTGACAGTGACACGTTTTCTAAACCTCTTTTGCAGGATATTAGAAGGGGGAGGATTTGCAGACACTAAACAACTCAATCAAAAATCAAGTGAAGAATCAACAAAGTTGTCCGATTATCAGGTCCTGAATATTGTCAGCCTTTGGATCTAGAAGGAAAAACGTTTCTTTGTTCTGTCTGCTTCAGAAAATTTTAAACATCAGTGTGACTGGAAAAGCAGCAAGGCATCCACCCACCTGAGAGTGATCCAGTGAACTGACTGGGAAAGTATTTAACCAGTTACACAGCTTGAAAGACCATCATCATTTACAGAAGGAGGAGATCGTACAGGGGGCACCTCAGCTGAGGAACAAACATGGAGATGGAACACCGCACCATGGAGAAACCGTGGAAATGTGGGGATTGTGGGAAGGGATTCAGATCCCCATCCCAGCTTGAAATTCATCGACGCAGTCACACTGGGGAGAGGCCATTCACCTGCTGTGATTGTGGTAAGGGATTCACTCATTCCTCCCACCTGCTGAGGCACCAGCGTGCTCACACCAGGGAGAGGCCATTCACCTGCTCAGAGTGCGGGAAGGCATTCACGACTTCATCTGATCTGCTGACACACGAGCGAATTCACACCGGGGAGAGGCCATTCAACTGCTCTGAGTGTCAGATGGGATTTAGTCGGTTATCTCACTTGCAGGCACACCAGCGTGTTCACACCGGGGAGAGACCGTTCACCTGCTCAGATTGTGGAAAGGGATTCTCTCACTCCTCCAACCTGCGGATACACCAACGGGTTCACACTGGGGAGAGGCCGTTCATCTGTTCTGAGTGTGGGAAGGCGTTCATTGATTCATCAAGCCTGCGGATACATCAACGAGTTCACACCAAGGAGAAGCCGTTTACCTGCTCTGAGTGTGGAAAGGGATTCAGTCGGTCATCCTTCCTGAAGGCACACCAGCGGATTCACACTGGGGAGTGGCCACCCACCTGCTCTGAGTGTGGGAAAGCATTCATTGATTCAGCAAGCCTGCAAATCCACCAGCGTCTTCACGATGCGGAGAGGACATTCAGCTGCTCTAAGTGTGGGAAGAGATTCAGTCGGTCAATTTACCTACGGAACCACCAGCGAGTTCACACGTGATTACAGGGGTTGGATTCTGCTATTTTTGCTGCTGCTAATCACACCCAGGGCTGAACCATGTTCATTCTGACTGTTGAAGTGGGAGGGCTGGAGGGTTTCTCGCTGGTGGACTGGCCAGTGTCATGACTCGTCTTCCAATGTGCTGATGCTCTTTGAACCTGGGAGAGCACATTTCCACTGAAATTTATCCTGGACAGTAAATAGTGTTGTCCCTACCACTGCATATAGAACATAGAACATTACAGCGCAGTACAGGCCCTTCGGCCCTCGATGTTGCGCCGACCTGTGAAACCACTCTAAAGCCCATCTACACTATTCCCTTATTGTCCATATGTCTATCCAATGACCATTTGAATGTCCTTAGTGTTGGCGAGTCCACTACTGTTGCAGGCAGGGCATTCCACGCCCTTACTACTCTCTGAGTAAAGACCCTACCTCTGACATCTGTCTTATATTATCTCCCTTCAATTTAAAGCTATGTCCCCTCGTGCTAGACATCACCATCCGAGGAAAAAGGCTCTCACTGTCCACCCTATCCAATCCTATGATCATCTTGTATGCCTGCAGGTAAATCTAAATTAAATACGTTTGTCTCTGTTCCATTGAGACTACAGCACAGGGCCAGGCCAGTCGGAGCAATTGGTTTCTGTCAGTATTTATGCTCCACATGATCCTCCACCCAGCCCTCTACATCTCCCCCATCAGCACCTCCTATTCCTTTCTCCCTCATGTATGTATCTAGCTTCCCCAGTGTATTCATGCTGTTCACCTCAACCACTCGCTGTGGTAGTGAGTTCCACATTCTCACCACTCGCTGGGTAAAGAGGTTTCACATGAAATCCTAATTGCATTTTATAACGCCTTCCTAATTTTAAAAGTTTGATCGGTCTTTGATTTCCGAGAGAAAAGCAGTCCCAGTCTTTCCTGAGGGTTAAATGCTCCCAGTTCTGGTATTATTCTCATCAGCCTAACCAGTCAGTCCCATTTTTCCCTGTTCTATCCCTTTACCCTTTCAAGTTTGTTTCCCTCAAGTGCCCATCCATTTTCCTTGTTAAAGTGTTCATCGTCTCTGCTTCCACCACCCTCTAAGGCAGCGAGTTCCAGCTCATTACCACTCACTGCATTAAACACTTCTTCGCATCCCCCTGAATAAATCTGTGCACCCTCATCTTTCTACCATCAACTGATCGGAACAACCTTTTTTTTTTCACCTTATTTAAACCTATTATAAGCTTGTCCACCTCTTATCAAATCTCCCCTCACCCTCCTTTGCTGCAAGGTGAATAACCCCAGTTTCTCCACCCTAGCCTTGTCGATAAAATTCCTCCTCGCTGGAACCATTCTGGTAAATCTCCTCTACACCCTCTCAAGGAGCCTCACATCCTTCCTAAAGTGTGGTGACCAGAACCGGACTCGGTCTCCTGTTGTGGACTCACCAGAGCTTTATAAACTATCAGAATAACCTCCCTGCTTTTGTTCCCAATCTCTCTCTTTCTAAACCCAAGTTCCCATATGCTCCACGTAGGAATATCACTTTTGTTTGAATATGAAAAACATTTGACCGACATTCTTAAAATGGCTGAAGAAGATTTTGACCAATTAAAGGAACAAGTTGGAGGCACACAAAGAAGCCATTTTGAGCTTTCTGTCTCAAAAAGAGAATCCAGAATGTTTGAGTCTGGGAAATGAACTAAAAAATGAAGGTAGACCCACAACTGGACAAAAAGACGGTTCAAATGTGGTATTGACTGGAATCTTCTCTTTGGATTTAATCAATGGGGAAACTACAAACATGGAAGAAAATAAAATCCAAAAGTTGAACGGTGAACTGTTTTAAAAACTGAACTTTAATTCACATCTGAGCAGCAATAAGGACTCTCCTCTCGCAGAACGAACTTTGGACAATAATTACTGTCAGAAAATAACTTTCAGAAAGCACAGCAGCAGTAAAGTTTCCCATCTTCAGTGGACTGTGATTCCTGGGCATGGAATTCAAGATGGACTTGTGAATGTGCGGTGGACAATGTTGGGATTATTATGTGTATTGCATTTTATAAGTTAGTTAAACATAGGACTTAGGAACAGGAGTAGGCCATTTGGCCTTTCGAGCCTGCTCCACCATTCGGCCCTTCGAGCCTGCTCCGATAGGGTCATGGCTGTTGCAGCTAAAAAAATGATTAATATAAACATTAATTGGACATCCCAACTGATCTGTGACCATAGAGATAAGTGATTCAGGTTGGAGATTTGGTTGGAATTCTGGGTGTTTCTCACAGAAAGCAGCTAGACTGAAGTTAGCTTGGAAGCAGCCAGCTGTGGGACCAGACCAGAAGCTGTGAACCAGCTGTGGGACGAGAAGCCACGAAGTACCAGGGGTGTTCCTAATGTTTAAATCCCTTAGCAGGAAAGCAGTGAAGCCCACACTTGGACTGAGGAATCCACAGTTTTGATGCGTTGAAGGGAAGTTTGGGGGCTGATCAGCTGATCAATGGAAGGACCTCGATTAAAATATGGAGCTGCTTGGAGAATTGATGAATGCTGAAGTGAATTCTGAAGAGCTTTGGCATACCTTTGGTATGGTCCCAGCAACAGAAATGAATGAACCTTCAAGATATCATTCAGGATATTGGGTGGCACAATGGTTAGCACCACCGCCTCACAGCTTCAGGGTCCAATTCCGGCCTCGGGTGACTGTCTGTGCAGTTTGCACGTCCTCCCCGTGTCTGCGTGGGTTTCCTCCCACAGTCCAAAGATGTGCAGGTTAGGTGGATTGGCCATGCTAAATTGCCCCTTAGTGTCCAAAAGGTTAGGTGGGGTTACTGCGTTATTGGGGTAGGGTGGAGGTGTGGGTTTAAGTGAGTGCCCTTTTCCAAGGGCCAGTGCAGACTCGATGGGCCGAATGGCCTCCTGCACTGTAAATTCTATCATTCTATAAGGGAACCCTTGGGGTGAGGTTAAAAAGTAGAACAAGGTTTTGATCTTAAATCTTTCTTGACAATAGTATTCAGTTTGCAGTGCTGGTTTTTAATTTTCTTTTGTTTTATACAGACTGTAAGGTTTGTTCTTGTTTTAAAATGTGGAATCTTGTGGCGTAATTCCTTCAGTTAATCACTGGGTGTTTGAATTTCTCCTTAAACATTAACAGTCCTGACCGCGACCGTAACAGTGTGCACCAAGAATATTTCAAAACAAATCAAAGAAAAATTGTGAAGAGCACTGCAACAGTCCTCTCCACGAATCCCCAACAATGTCATGAATTGAGCACTTCTTATTGTGAGGCAGTCCAATAGATATTGAATGAAAATGGAATTAATTGTCATCCCTTCTAAAGCAGGGTGGCTATTGCCCAGCACAGAGGGACCTGGGTTTGATTCCCGGCTTGGATCACTGTCCGTGCGGAGTCTGCACGCTCTCCCTGAGTCTGCATGGGTTTCCTCCGGGTGCTCCGGTTTTCTCCCACAAGTCCTGAAAGACGTGTTGTTGGGTGAATTGGACATTCTGAATTCTCCCTCTGTGACCCGAACAGGCGCCGGAATGTGGCGACTGGGGGCTTTTCACAGTAACTTCATTGCAGTGTTAATGTAAGCCTACTTGTGACAATAAAGATTATTATTTGGGATTTCTCCCATGGAACAACTTTTTTGTTATTCTTTCATGGCATGTCGCTGACTGGGCCAAGATTTATTGCCCATCCCTAATTGCCTTTCAGGGACATTTAAGAGTTGCTGTGGATCTGGAGTCACACGTAGGCCAGACCAGGTAAGGACAGTAGATTTCCTTCCCTAAAGGACATTAGTGAACCAGACGGTTTTTTACAACAATCGACAATTGTTTCATTGTGATCAATAGACTTCAGACCATCTATCATGGTGGGATTCGAACACAAGGCACAAAGGGTCATCTGGACTCTCAATGTTTGCTCTTTTCTCTCCCTACAGATGCTGCCAGACCTGCTGAGATTTTGCAGCATTTTCTCTTTGGTCCCCAGGCATCATCCTGCTTCTCTGGATTATGAGTCCAGTGCCAATATCACTGCACCACTGCCTCTTTTTTTTTTTACAGAATATCATTCACCTTTTATTTTCATTTCGAACTTTTGATTAGAAATATACAAAATAACATTTTTAGAATGAACAGAAGTGACATCTTCAGCCAATCACAACACCGATTGTTGTTCGCTGTAACATGAAATCGACAGTGAGGTGAAATAGTCCCAAAAGCTGCTCATGTGTAACTTCCAATTTCCAAAACCCACCAACTTAATCACTGTGGCTCCTGTGAAACTGACAACACAACATCCGGCGGACATTCATCAGAAATTGGAAATAACTCATTTCAATTTTTGAAAACATTGATAGTTAATCTTTTTCGCAATTAAATTTTTTTTTTTAATGAATATTTTATTGAAAATTTTTGGTCAACCAACACAGTACATTGTGCATCCTTTACACAATATTATAACAACACAAATAACAATGACCTATTTTATAAACAAAAAATGAATAAATAATAAATAACAAAAATGAAAACTAACCCTAATTGGCAACTGCCTTATCACAAGTAACACTCTCCAAAAATATAATTTAACAGTCCAATATATAATTATCTGTCGCAACGACCTATACATATTATACAGTATATATTAACAACCCTGAGAGTCCTTCTGGTTCCTCCTCCCCCCCCCCCCCCCCCCCGATCCTGGGCTGCTGCTGCTGCCTTTTTTCCATTCCATTTATCTTTCTGCGAGGTATTCGACGAACGGTTGCCACCGCCTGGTGAACCCTTGAGCCGACCCCCTTAGAACGAACTTAATCCGCTCTAGCTTTATAAACCCTGCCATGTCATTTATCCAGGTCTCCACCCCCGGGGGCTTGGCTTCTTTCCACATTAGCAATATCCTGCGCCGGGCTACTAGGGACGCAAAGGCCAAAACATTGGCCTCTCTCGCCTCCTGCACTCCCGGCTCTTGTGCAACCCCAAATATAGCCAACCCCCAGCTTGGTTCGACCCGGACCCCCACTACTTTTGAAAGCACCTTTGTCACCCCCATCCAAAACCCCTGTAGTGCCGGGCATGACCAAAACATATGGGTATGATTCGCTGGGCTTCTCGAGCACCTCGCACACCTCGCACACCTATCCTCCACCCCAAAAAATTTACTGAGCCGTGCTCCAGTCATATGCGCCCTGTGTAATACCTTAAACTGAATCAGGCTTAGCCTGGCACACGAGGACGACGAGTTTACCCTGCTTAGGGCATCTGCCCACAGCCCCTCCTCGATCTCCTCCCCCAGCTCTTCTTCCCATTTCCCTTTTAGTTCATCTACCATAGTCTCCCCTTCGTCCCTCATTTCCTTATATATATCTGACACCTTACCATCCCCCACCCATGTCTTTGAGATCACTCTGTCCTGCACCTCTTGTGTCGGGAGCTGCGGGAATTCCCTCACCTGTTGCCTCGCAAAAGCCCTCAGTTGCATATACCTAAATGCATTCCCTTGGGGCAACCCATATTTCTCGGTCAGCGCTCCCAGACTCGCGAACTTCCCATCCACAAACAAATCTTTCAGTTGCGTTATTCCTGCTCTTTGCCACATTCCATATCCCCCATCCATTCCCCCCGAGGCAAACCTATGGTTGTTTCTTATCGGGGACCCCCCCAAGGCTCCAGTCTTTCCCCTATGCCGTCTCCACTGTCCCCAAATCTTCAGTGTAGCCACCACCACCGGGCTTGTGGTGTAGTTCCTCGGTGAGAACGGCAATGGGGCTGTCACCATAGCCTGTAGGCTAGTCCCCCTACAGGACGCCCTCTCTAATCTCTTCCACGCCGCTCCCTCCTCCTCTCCCATCCACTTACTCACCATTGAAATATTAGCGGCCCAATAATACTCACTTAGGCTCGGTAGTGCCAGCCCCCCCCTATCCCTGCTACGCTGTAAGAATCCCTTCCTCACTCTCGGGGTCTTCCCGGGCCACACAAAACCCATGATGCTCTTTTCAATCCTTTTAAAAAAAGCCTTCGTGATCACCACCGGGAGGCACTGAAACACAAAGAGGAATCTCGGGAGGACCACCATCTTAACCGCCTGCACCCTCCCTGCCAGTGACAGGGATACCATATCCCATCTCTTAAAATCCTCCTTCATTTGTTCCACCAACCGCGTTAAATTTAACCTATGCAATGTGCCCCAATTCTTGGCTATCTGGATCCCCAGGTAACGAAAGTCCCCTGTTACCTTCCTCAACGGTAGGTCCTCTATTTCTCTACTCTGCTCCCCTGGATGCACCACAAACAACTCACTTTTCCCCATGTTCAATTTATACCCTGAAAAATCCCCAAACTCCCCAAGTATCCGCATTATTTCTGGCATCCCCTCCGCCGGGTCTGCCACGTATAGTAGCAAATCGTCCGCATACAAAGATACCCGGTGTTCTTCTCCTCCTCTAAGTACTCCCCTCCACTTCTTGGAACCCCTCAACGCTATCGCCAGGGGCTCAATCGCCAGTGCAAACAATAATGGGGACAGAGGGCACCCCTGCCTTGTCCCTCTATGGAGCCGAAAATATGCAGATCCCCGTCCATTCGTGACCACGCTCGCCATCGGGGCCCTATACAACAGCTGCACCCATCTAACATACCCCTCTCCAAAACCAAATCTCCTCAACACCTCCCACAAATAATCCCACCACTCTATCAAATGCTTTCTCGGCATCCATCGCCACTACTATCTACGTTTCCCCCTCTGGTGGGGCCATCATCATTACCCCTAACAGCCTCCGTATATTCGTGTTCAGCTGTCTCCCCTTCACAAACCCAGTTTGGTCCTCGTGGACCACCCCCGGGACACATTCCTCTATTCTCATTGCCATTACCTTGGCCAGGATCTTGGCATCTACATTTAGGAGGGAAATAGGTCTATAGGACCCGCATTGTAGCGGGTCCTTTTCCTTCTTTAAGAGAAGCGATATCGTTGCTTCAGACATAGTCGGGGGCAGTTGTCCCCTTTCCTTTGCCTCATTAAAGGTCCTCGTCAATACCGGGGCGAGCAAGTCCACATATTTTCTATAGAATTCGACTGGGAATCCATCCGGTCCCGGGGCCTTTCCCGCCTGCATGCTCCTAATTCCTTTCACCACTTCTTCTACCTCGATCTGTGCTCCCAGTCCCACCCTTTCCTGCTCTTCCACCTTGGGAAATTCCAGCCGATCCAAGAAGCCCATCATTCTCTCCCTCCCATCCGGCGGTTGAGCTTCATACAATTTTTTATAAAATGTCTTGAACACTCCATTCACTCTCTCCGCTCCCCGCTCCATCTCTCCTTCCTCATCCCTCACTCCCCCTATTTCCCTCGCTGCTCCCCTTTTCCTCAATTGGTGTGCCAGCAACCTGCTCGCCTTCTCCCCATATTCGTACTGTACACCCTGTGCCTTCCTCCATTGTGCCTCTGCAGTGCCCGTAGTCAGCAAGTCAAATTCTACATGTAGCCTTTGCCTTTCCATGTACAGTCCCTCCTCCGGTGCTTCCGCATATTGTCTGTCCACCCTCAAAAGTTCTTGCAGCAACCGCTCCCGTTCCTTACTCTCCTGCTTCCCTTTATGTGCCCTTATTGATATCAGCTCCCCTCTAACCACCGCCTTCAACGCCTCCCAGACCACTCCCACCTGGACCTCCCCATTATCATTGAGTTCCAAGTACTTTTCAATGCACCCCCTCACCCTTAGACACACCCCCTCATCTGCCATTAGTCCCATGTCCATTCTCCAGGGTGGGCGCCCTCCTGTTTCCTCCCCTATCTCCAAGTCCACCCAGTGTGGAGCGTGATCCGAAATGGCTATAGCCGTATACTCCGTTCCCCTCACCTTCGGGATCAATGCCCAGCACAAAAAAGTCTATTCGCGAGTAGACTTTATGGACATAGGAGAAAAACGAGAACTCCTTACTCCTAGGTCTGCTAAATCTCCACGGGTCTACACCTCCCATCTGCTCCATAAAATCTTTAAGTACCTTGGCTGCTGCCGGCCTCCTTCCAGTCCTGGACTTCGACCTATCCAGCCCTGGTTCCAACACCGTATTAAAATCTCCCCCCATTATCAGCTTTCCCATCTCTAGGTCCGGAATGCGTCCTAGCATCCGCCTCATAAAATTGGCATCATCCCAGTTCGGGGCATATATGTTTACCAAAACCACCGTCTCCCCCTGTAGTTTGCCACTCACCATCACGTATCTGCCCCCGTTATCCGCCACTATAGTCTTTGCCTCGAACATTACCCGCTTCCCCACTAATAGAAACATAGAACAATACAGCGCAGTACAGGCCCTTCGGCCCACGATGTTGCACCGAAACAAAAGCCATCTAACCTACACTATGCCATTATCATCCATATGTTTATCCAATATAGCCACCCCCCTGTTTTTCGCATCTAGCCCCAAATGGAACACCTGCCCCACCCATCCTTTGCGTAGCCTAACCTGGTCTATCAGTTTCAGGTGCGTTTCCTGTAACATAACCACATCTGCCTTAAGTTTCTTAAGGTGTGCGAGTACCCGTGCCCTCTTTATCAGCCCGTTCAGCCCTCTCACGTTCCACGTGATCAGCCGGGTTGGGGGGCTTCCTACCCCCCCCCCCCCCCTTGTCGATTAGCCATCACCTTTTTCCAGCTCCTCACCCGGTTCCCACGCAGCTGTATCCCCCCCAGGCAGTGCCCCCCCCGCCCATCCCCTCCCATACCAGCTCCCCCCTCTCCCCAGCAGCAGCAACCCAGTAATTCCCCCCCCCCCCCCCGCTAGCGTAATTACTCCCCCCATGTTGCTCCCAGAAGTCAGCAAACTCTGGCCGACCTCGGCTTCCCCCGGTGACCTCGGCTCGCACCGTGCGACGCCCCCTCCTTCCTGCTTCTCTATTCCCGCCATGATTATCATAGCGCGGGAACCAAGCCCCCGCTTCTCCCTTGGCCCCGCCCCCAATGGCCAACGCCCCATCTCCTCCCCCCCCCTCCTCCCCCCTTCACCACCTGTGGAAGAGAGAAAAGTTACCACATCGCAGGGTTAGTACATAAAACTCCTCTTTCCCCCCTTTTTAACCCCCCTCTTTGCCCCCCACATTCGCCCCACCACTTTGTTCAAACGTTCTTTTTAATAACCCGCTCATTCCAGTTTTTCTTCCACAATAAAAGTCCACGCTTCATCCGCCGTCTCAAAGTAGTGGTGCCTCCCTCGATATGTGACCCACAGTCTTGCCGGTTGCAGCATTCCAAATTTTATCTTCTTTTTATGAAGCACCGCCTTGGCCCGATTAAAGCTCGTCCTCCTTCTCGCCACCTCCGCACTCCAGTCTTGATAAACGCGGATCACCGCGTTCTCCCATTTGCTGCTCCGAGTTTTCTTTGCCCATCTAAGGACCATTTCACTATCCTTAAAACGGAGGAATCTCACCACTATGGCTCTGGGAATTTCTCCTGCTCTCGGCCCTCGCGCCATCACTCAGTATGCTCCCTCCACCTCCAACGGACCCGCCGGGGCCTCCGCTCCCATTAACGAGTGCAGCATCGTGATCACATATGCCCCGACGTCTGCTCCCTCCACACCTTCAGGAAGACCAAGAATCCTCAGGTTGTTCCTCCTTGCATTGTTCTCCAGTGCCTCCAACCTTTCCACACATCGTTTCTGATGTGCCTCATGCATCTCCGTCTTCACCACCAGGCCCTGTATGTCGTCCTCATTCTCGGCTGCCTTTGCCTTCATGACCCGAAGCTCCCGCTCCTGGGTCTTTTGTTCCTCCTTTAGCCCTTTGATCGCCTTGTAGTATCGGGGCCAACAGCTCTTACTTCATTTCCTTTTTGAGCTCTTCCACACAGCATTTCAAGAACTCTTGTTGTTCAGGGCCCCATGTTAAACTGCCACCTTCCGACGCCATCTTGGTTTTTGCTTGCCTTCCTTGCCGCTGTTCTAAAGGATCCACTGCAATCCGGCCACTTTCTCCTCCTTTTTTCATCCGTATCCAGGGGGGATTCCCTTCTGGTTTACCGCACAGTGTTTTTAGCCGTCAAAATTGCCGTTGGGGCTCCTATCAAGAGCCCCAAAGTCCGTTTCACCGGGAGCTGCCGAAACGTGCGACTCAGCTGGTCATCGCCGCACCCGGAAGTCCCGCGCCACTGCCTCTTCTAATTGATAGAGATTATACCCTCCAATCATCTGAAGTGAATTCTCTACATTAATCATCCCAGCCAGTGCAGTTGTCAACTTGCATTAATCATTAATCAGCTCAGAGTTTCGGCAGCATTTCAGTGATCACCGTGTGATTCTTTTCACAGAGTCCGTTGCTGAAAAGACTTTCAGCTGCGGTGTTCATGACCAGAATGTTCCTGTTTTCACACACGTCTCGAACACGTCATTAGCAAATTGCCCCCCCCCCCCATTATCAGTCAGAAATTAGCTCGTGCCCAAGGTCCAGTCCCTGTCCATTTCTCCATGACTTGGTCCAGAATCACCCTTTTGTCCTTGTCATGTATTATTGGAGAAAGACTAAATCAGGTTACCATGTCTATAGTACCAGGGCAGCACGGTAGCATTGTGGATAGCACAATTGCTTCACAGCTCCAGGGTCCCAGGTTCGATTCCGGCTTGGGTAACTGTCTGTGCGGAGTCTGCACATCCTCCCCGTGTCTGCGTGGGTTTCCTCCGGGTGCTCCGGTTTTCTCCCAGAGTCCAAAGATGTGCAGGTTAGGTGGGGTTACTGGGATAGGGTGGAGGTGTTGACCTTGGGTAGGGTGCTCTTTCCAAGAGCCGGTGCAGACTCGATGGGCCGAGTGGCCTCCTTCTGCACTGTAAATTCTATGATAGTGTGTCAAATGGAAATATTGCTGTCTTTGTCCCACACCTTTAGATCCAATGCAACAACCTTATTAAAGTTATATGCCAAGGGTGGGTTAACAATAGGATGCGATGACATCCTCAGATACTTTTTATACATTTCATACTTTGCATTAATCTCTTCCATGTCACAGAGCCGGACAGTGCAGAAAAGACCATTTGGCCCATCGAGTCTGCACTGACAACTAACATTAATCTCCCGCCAATCCCACTTACCAGCACATGTCTCGTCCTTGAATGTGATGGTGTTCCAAGTGCTAATCCAAGTGGTTTTGAAAGGTTGTGAGGTTCCCAGCCTCCACTACCTTCCCAGGCAGTGCATTCCAGAATCTCACTACCCTCTGTGAAATAATGTTTTTCTCAAATCCCCTCGGAATCTCCTGTCCCCACCCTAAAACTCTGCCCCCTTGTGATTGACCCCTCAACCAAGGTGAACAACTGTTTCCTAGTTACCCTGTCCAAACATCTCAATCTTACACAACTCAATCATATTCCCCCTTCAGCCTTCTCTGCTCTAAAGAAAACATTCCAAGCCTATCCAGCCTCTCCTTACAGCTCAGATGCCCCATCGCAGGCAACATCCTGGTGAATCTCCTCTACACCCCCTCCAGTACAATCACACCCTTACTGTAGTGAGGTTACCAGAACTGAACCAACGTTCGGTACATCTCCGACATCCTTGTTCTTGTATTCCACACCACACTGATAAAGGCAACTTCCCTTATACCTTCTTAACTAGCCTATTCACCTGCTCTGCCACCTTCAGGGATCATTGAACAAGTACCTCAAGATCCATCTGTTCCTCGGAGCTTCCTGGTGTCCTGCCATTAATTACATATTCCCTTGTCCTGTGTCTTCCAAAGTTTATCAAGGTTAAATACCATCTGCCACTGCTCTGTTCATCAGTCCAACCCATCTACATCTTCCTGTAACTTACGACCCTCTTCTTCACTGTTAACCACCCTACCAATCTTGGTGGCATCCTCAAAGGGCCTCCAATTACCCAAACTGTCTTCTACCGCCACCCTTTGTGTCCTATTACTAAGCCAGTTTAGCATCCAACTCGCCATGTTTCCTTGAGTTCCATGAGCATCAACCTTCTCAATTAGTCTCCCGTGTGGGACCTTCCCTCTCAATCAATCTCCCATGTGGGATCTTGTCAAAGGCTTTGCCAAAATCCATATAAACTACATCAACTGCACTTCCTTCATCCACACGTGGTCACTTTGTCAAAACATTCTATCAAATTTCTTAGGCATGACCGTCCCTCTGACAAAGCCATGCTGACAATCCCTCACCAACCCGTGCCTTTCAAAGTGGAGATTAATTCTCTCCCGGAGTTTCTCCAATAGCTTCCCTAGCACTGATGTGAGACTCGCTGGTCTGTAATTCCCGGGTTTATCTCTATCACCCTTCTTGAAAAGTGGAACAACATTAGCTGTTCTCCAGTCCTCTGGCATTCCCCCTTGACAAGAGGGGAATTAAAAACTTGCGTCAAAGCCCCTGCAATTTCCTGCCTCTCCTCCCACAGCAGCCTGGAGATTTGTCTATTTTTAAGTCCGTCAAAGCCTCCTATACCTCCTCACTTCCTATGTCAAACTGCTCAAGGTCCTCAGTCCCATTTCCTGAACTCTGTATCTTCTCCTGAGTGAAGACTGATGGGAAGTATTCATTTAACAGCCTCGCAATGTTCTGCGGCTTCACACACAGATTGCCCCTTTGGTCTCTAATGGGCCCTCTTTCTCTGGTCAACCTCTTCCCCTTAATGTATGCACAGAATATCTTGGAGTTCTCCCTAATCTTATTTGCAAGTCCTTTTTCATGCCCCTTTTTGTTCCTCTAATTGCCTTCTTTAATTCCCTTTTGCACTTCCTGTATTCCTCTAGGGCGGTAGTTGAATTTCTCCCTTTGGACTTGCTAAACGCCTTTATCGTCCTCCTTACCCAGTCCTGGATTGTCCTAGACATCCAGAGTTCCCTGAACTTATTCCCTATAGGGGGAAATGTGGGAGAAATATGTTGGAACTGTACTCTCCCCATTTCCTTTTTGAATGCCCTCCCGTGCTCCATGTAGATTTTCCCACAAGCTGCTGCCCCCAGTCAACTTTGGCCAGATCCTGCCTTATCTTAGTCAAATCTGCCTTGTCCCAATCTATGTTGTGGTCGCTGTCACTAAAATGCTCCCCCACTGCCACATTGAACACTTGTCCCGCTTCATTCCCCCAGAACCTGATTCAGCACTGCTCCACCTCTTGTTGGGTATTCTACTTATTGATACAAAACTCTTCGCTGTCCATTTCAATAAATCCACCCCCTCTAAACCCTTTACACCATTCCTATCACAATTTATGTTGGGGAAGTTGAAATCCCCTCGTATAATTACCCGATTATTATTCTTGCACACTTCAGTAAATTGTCTACGTATCTGCTCCTCTATTTCCCACTGACTCTTTGGGGGCATTTAATATACTCCCTGTAATTTGGCTGTTTGAAGACCCTTCCACGATATCATCTCTCCTCATTGCAGGAATTGATTCCTTAATTAATAGTACAACACCACCTCCCTTTTTACACCCTCCTCTGCCTTGTCTAAAGATCCTATACCCCTGAATGTTAAGTTGCCAGTCCCGCCCTTCCCTTAACCATGTCTCTGATGGCAAAATGTCACAATTCCATGTGTTAATCCATGCCCTTAACTCATCAGTCTTACCTATTACACTCCTAGCATTAAAGTAAAGACCATCCTGTCTGGTCTTACTCTCTTGACTTCAACATAGCTGAACTCACTCCGACTTGCTTCCTTTACTATAGCATGATGTGTCTCTATTTTGCTAATACTCTGTCCCCTCCCCCTGTCAAACTCATTTAAACTGCTCCCTTGTTCTTTTCTAGACAAATATATGAACGGGCGGGGAACAGAGGGAAGTAGATCCTTGGAAAATAGGCAACAGGTTTAGATAAAGGATCTGGATCGGCACAGGCTGGGAGGGCCGAAGGGCCTGTTCCTGTGCTGTAATTTTCTTTGTTCTTTGTTCTACAGCACTAGCAAACCTACCTGCAAGGATGTTTGTCTCAATGTGGTTCAGGTGCAGACGGTCCCTCTTGTACATGTCCTACCTTCCCCAGAAATGGTCCCAGTGATCCAAGAATATAAAACCCTCCCCTCCTGCACCAACCCTTGAGCCAAGCATTCATCTGCCCTTTATGTACTTGCTAGCACGTGGCAAGGGGAGTAATCTAGAGATTACAACCCAAGAAGTCCTCTCTTTAATCTACTGCCTAGCTCCCTGAATTCCTGATGCAAGTCCTCATCCTGCATTCTAGCTATATCGTTGGTACCAAGATGTACCACGATCTGACTTTTCACCCTGCCCCTTTAGGATGTCATGCAGCCGTTCAGTGATATCCATGACCCTGGCACCAGGGAGGCAACACCCCATCCTGAAATCATTTCTTTGGCTGCAGAAACACATGTTTGCCCCCCTGACTAATGAATCTCCTTAATGCTCTTCCTTTCTTCTTCCTCCCTGGTATACTCTTCATCAACCATCCCTGCACCTAGGGCGGTATGTGGTGCAGTGGTTAGCACTGCTGCCCATGGCACTGAGGACCGGGGTTCGATCCTGGCCCCAGGTCACTACCTGTGTGGCGTTTGCACATTCTTCCTGTGTCTGCATGGGTTTCACTCCCACAACCCAAAGCTGTGCAGGTTAGGTGGATTGGCCACACTAAATTGCCCTTTAATTTGATACTCTTAAATTTTTTTTTTTTTTTAAACCATCCCTGCTCCTTTTCACAGGATGTTTGGCAGGAAGGGTGAGCAAATTGTGATCCCATCTGTATGGCCTCAACTGGGACCTTGGATATGTCTCACTACATACACCCCCACCATCTTGCCTGGACTTGTGAAATCCTACCAACTTTTGTCCTGGCTTGAGACAATTCACACCTCTTTAACCTGTGATTATCCCTCTCTCCAGGCGCACTGTCTGGACCTGTAAAGACTTAATTACCTGCAAAGACTCGCATTCAAAGTATCTTGCATCATTGACTTTGTTCATAAATGTGTTTGTGGAACCCACCTCTTCACTTGCCTGAGGAAGGAGCCAAGCTCCAAAAGCTAGTGATTCCAAATAAACCTGTCGGACTTTAACCTGGTGTTGTAAGACTTAATATACCCACCCCAGTCCACTGCCGGCATCTCCACATCATGGCTTCTCATCTGATGCCATGAATCCTTCTCAAAATCTCTGATCAGAAACATCAGGTATTGTACAGAGAATACAGTAGAGTCCTGATTGGGGGCTGCAGATCCACTGACTTTCCAAGAACAATGACCTTATCTTGCTCCATGTCCAGTTGTATTTGCATCTTTAGCATAGATGGTTTATTTGACAGGAAGGGTATCTCACTGATCTGCACCAACCCTGATAAAATGGCTGACGTGAGCTATGCTGAAATCAACACTTTGTAATGACTTCAATATGTGGACATCACCAAACTGTAACAAGTAGGACTTTCATTTTAAAAAAATAAAAAATTTTTAGAGTGCCCAATTCATTTTTCTAGGACTTTCATAATCCTTAACCTTGCATTGGTCCTCACTAGGAGGTGGGTCTGGGTATCATTTTTACCAACTTCATCCACATACTGTTGAGGTGCGACCACTATCTAACACAGCACACTTAAATGAGTCCACGACTGTTAAGGGGGAAATAAGTAGTACAGGTCAAGATTTTGAGTATTAATAAATAAAATAACAGAAAAGGGGTTACAGACTGTTACATAAATTCTAATTGACCATTGTAAAACTTGAAGCACAAGTCAGCAGAATAGGCAGCTGTGTTCTCGCAAGGACAGCGAGCTCCAATAACAAGGAACAGAAGGTAACGGCTGTATCAGTAGCAGATAGGGACAATACCAAGATAAGAGGTGCCCGTAAGAGACGTTTATAATGCAATACCAGATCGAAACTTTACACAATGACTGTGTGTGTTTTTTTTTTAAAAAGTCTAAATATGTACCACTTTTTGTAAACAGAGCTGGTTCGGTGAGCATGTTTGTTGAGCTCTCTCTCCCTGCATATGCCTGAATAAACAATCATAAATCTGCTCGGAGACTCAATCGTTTGTTCGTAGGAGTTAGCAGTGATAGATTGACCAGCTATAACAATGACTAATATACTCATCGGCAGACCAAAGCACCCTGTGACACCAGACTATGGCGATCGTCATCTTCAGCCTCAGAATTCACTGTGTCATGTGTCACTTCAAAGACGCTGATATACCGCTTTGGCCAGTTCATCACACATTGGTATTTAGAATCAGACTTGAAACACCTGTTAATTATTCCCTAGTCATTCCTGGGGTTCTTTCGCCTATTCATCCTGTTCCAATCATGACTTTTCTTGCGGTATCCAGATCTGCTTAATTCTGTGTTAAGATCACTTTTTAATGAGGTTTTTATTGCAAATTTGCTTGTAATAATCACAGTGAAATGCCAGCGTACAAGAAAGATCCTCACTGTTACTGCACAGGGCACATCTTCAAGTTCCATCTTTAAAATTAGCTTGTGTCCTCATTCAAAATCGATCAAAGTCCAACCATGTTTCGATATCCAACAGATCATCTCATCAATGAACCCTAAAAGAAGATACAGACCCTCAACAGTGTCCAACTGAAGGGGCATCCAGCTCACATATAAAGTAGTCCATTCAACCCCTTGAGCCTGCTCTTGCCATTCAATAAGATCATGGCTGATCTGTTTGTGTTGAGTTCCATATTCCCCATCTACCCCCAATAATGTTTGGTTGCCTTGCCCAACAAGAATCCATCTAGTTCCACCTTAAAAATAATCAATGACCTTTGTTTCCGCCTTGGTATGACCACCAGGCTGCCTCAGCAAGTTGGGTAAAAGAGTGATATGTATTCCGACGCTCAAGAGCAAGTGAACAATCTCCCCCAAGTGTGAACTCGCTGGTGGGGGTGACCGAGCAAATTCTTTCCCGTGCTCGGAATGGGAGGACACCCTCCCTCCAGCGTGAACATATTAGTCCGCAAATCAGACAACTCAACAAAAGCCTTTCCCAGAAACAGGTCGGGCGAGCAAACTCCTCCTGTGTGAACTTGCCGGTGTGTCAGCAGGCTGGTTAGCTGAATCCCTTCCCCCACAACTGGAGGGGTGAATACCACCCCCCCCCCCTCCCCCCCCACCCACCACCAAAAATTAAATACGCCAGTGCATTGGCGAGTCTCCCAGATTGCCCAATGAAATTTACAAGTTGTTCAGCACTCTGTTTAATTCTGTGTCGAGTTTAAGATCACTTTGTAACGAGGTTTTTATTGAAAATTTGCTTATAATAATTACAATGAAATGGCAGCGTACAAGAAAGATCCTCACTGTTACTGCACAGGGCACACCTTCAAGCTCCATCTTTAAAATTATCTGCGCTGATTTAAGCTTTTGAAGTTTACCGTCCTTCATGTCTCTTACTTTTTTTTAAAATTCAAATTGTTTTTATTAGTCTTAATACATGATTCTACATAAATTACTTTTAAAAAGTGAGGGGCTTGTTCCACTGGAGTCTGGAGAGTGAGGGATGATTTGATTAATGTACACAAGATCCTGAACAGACTCGACAAGATGGACGCGGAAAGGACGTTTCCTCTTATGGACGAGTCTGGATCCCGGGGGGGGGGGGGGCCGTTTTAAAATTAGGGCAGAGGTTCGGAGAGGTTATTTTCCTCGCAAGAGGTTTGTGCGACTCTCGAACTCTACCTCAAAAGGCGATGGAAGTGGGGTCACTGAATATATTTAAGGCAGAGGTAGATAGATTCTTGTTAGGCAAAGGGATCAATGGTTATCGGGGTGGTAGATGGGAATGTGGAACTCGAAACACAAACAGATCACCCATGAGCTTATCGAATGGTGAAGAATGGCTCCTCGGGCTGACTTGAGTGGAGATGAAAAGCTCATTTTCCAGCCTTGAACATTTTAAATTCTCGATTTGAGGGAAGTTCAAAATGGCTTCTTTTTTGTGCCAGCATCTCATTCTTTCTGAAAATCCTCCTTGGACCACTTTAGAATATAATTCAGATCCTATTATTGCCCAAGCAGAAAGGTTTGACATTCACGTTTGGTCTGATCTTTAAATAATTTATAACCCATCAGTTTCGCCTGATCCCATTCAGATTGAATTTTATGGAAACCTTTCCTCACAACAGCAACAGTTTTGAATCAGGAATTTTCTGTCTGATACGGTGCGCCTTCCACAAATTTCACCAATTAATTTATGCCAGTCATTTTGAAATTGTAACTGGCCTTTCGATCTCAGTCCAGTGGCCTGGATTGGTTTCAGCTGTGTTCCTGTGTCTCACAAACAGAACTACTCAATTCAGTGTCGGTGGTCATTAACCCTTGCGGCTCATTCTGAGGCCACAGTCCTTTCTGTGCCGGAGTTTGATATGAAAATTCTGCAGGCGCTTTTGCCGCCTCCGTGGTGTCCGTAAGTAGAATCGTTCGATCAGTATCTTTTCTTACCTGGAACACAGGTAAGTGAGGGATATCTTGAGAAACCTCTTTACCCAGCGAGTGGTAAGAATGTGGAACTCGCTACCACAGCGAGTGGTTGAGGTGAGCAGCATGAATACATTGAAAGGGTAGGTAGCATACATGAGGGAGAAAGGAATAGAAGGAGATGCTGATGGGGGAGATGTAGAGGGGTGGGTGGAGGATCACGTGGAGCATAAATACTGACACAGACCAATTGAGCCGACTGGCCTGGCCCTGTGCTGTAGACTCAATGGAACAGAGACAAATGTATTCATGTTAGATCTACCTGTATTGCTATTAAAAACACTATTTACTAACCAGGATAAAATAAATGTCCTTCATCAGCTTTTGTGGATCATTTCAGTGGAAATGTGCTCCCCCAGGCTCAAAGAGCATCAGCCCACTGGAAGCAGAGTCACGAGACCGGCCAGTCCAGCAGAAAGAAACCCTCCGACCCGCCCACTTCACCAAGTGTCAGAATGAACATGGTTCAATCTTGGATCGGGCGGCACGGTAGCACAGTGGTTAGCACTGTTGCTTCACAACGCCAGGGTCCAAGGTTCGATTCCGGCTTGGGTCACTGTCTGTGCGGAGTCTGCACGTTCTCCCCGTGTCTGCGTGGATTTCCTTCGGGTGCTCCGGTTTCCTCCCACAAGTCCTGAAAGACGTGCTTATTAGGTAATTTGGACATTCTGAATACTCCCTCTGTGACCCGAACAGGCTCCGGAATGTAGCGACTGGGAGCTTTTCACAGTAATTTCATTGCAGTGTTAATGTAAGCCTGCTTGTGACAATAAAGATTATATATTTTTTAATAAATTTAAAGTATCCAATTCATTTTTTTCCAATTAAGGGGCAATTTAGCGTGGCCAATCCACCTATCCTGCACATCTTTGGGTTTTGGGGGGGGGGGGGGGGTTAAACCCACGAAAACACGGGGAGAATGCGCAAACTCCACACGGTCAGTGACCCAGAGCCGGGATAGAACCTGGGACCTTGGCGCCGTGAGGCAGCGGTGCTGAAAAGATTATGTGATTAACAGCAGCAATAACAGCAGAATCCAATCCCTGTAATCACTTGTGAACTTGTTGGTGTCTCAGCAAGTGGGACGACCGTTTAAATCCCTTCCCACACGCAGAGCAGGTGAATGGTCTCTCCCCAGTGTGAACCCTCTGATGTGTTAGCATATTGGATAACTGAGTGAATCCCTTCCCACAGTCGGAACAGGTGAATGGCCTCTCCCCGGTGTGAACTCGTTGGTGTGTCAGCAGGGTGGATGAATGACTGAATCCCTTCCTGCACACGGAGCAGGTGAATGGTGTCTCCCCGGTGTGAATTCGTTGGTGTATCAGCAGCTGGGATGATGTTCTAAATCTCTTCACACAGCAAGAGCAGCTGAACGGTCTGTCCTCAGTGTGAATGCGCTGGTGGCCCATCAGGTTCTGAGAGCTTTTGAAGCTACGCCCACAGTCAGAGCATTCAAAAGGTCTCTCACTTGTGTGAGTGACATGGTGTGTCTGCAGGGTGGATGAGTGACTGAATCCCTTGCCGCACACAGAGCAGGTGAATGGCCTTTGGCCAGAGTGAACTCGCTGGTGCCTCCACAGGGTGGAATGATCACTGAATCCCTTCCCACACTCTGAGCAGGTGAAAGGCCTCTCCCCGGTGTGAACCCGCTGGTGGGTCAGCAGGCTGGATAACTGAGTGAACCCTTTCCCACACATGGAGCAGGTAAATGGCCTCTCCCCAGTGTGAACTCGCTGGTGCCTCAGCAGGGTCGTTGATATACTGAATCCCTTCCCACACACGGAGCAGGTGAACGGCCTCTCCCCGGTGTGAACCCGTCGATGAGTTTCCAGTGCAGATGGGCACTGGAATCCCTTTCCACAGTCCCTGCATTTCCACGGTTTCTCCATGATGCTGGTGTCCTTGCGTCTCTCCAGGTTAGACAATCAGTCGCAGCCTCGTCCACACACAGAAGCCGTGTACGGTTTCTCCTCGCTGTGAATGGCGTGATGGTTTTTGAGGCCGTGTCACTGGTTGAAGCTCTTTCCACAGTCAGTTCACTGGAACTCTCGGGCGTGCGCGCATCTCGGAGCTTTTCCAGTCACACTGATGTTTGAAATGTTTTGAAGCAGGCAGAACAGGCAGCATTTCTTCTCATACGGTCAAAGGCCAATTACATACAGGTCCCGATGAACCAAGTGACTTTGTCAAATCTTGATGTGATGTTTGGTGCAAGATTTGGGTCTGTAAATTCGCCCTTCCAATATTCTGTGAAATGAGTTTACAGATGTCATCACTGTCAGCGTCCAGGACAGAAATTCAAAACAGACAATTCTAGTTTCTGTGGAACATGCTTTGCTCTCTGAGAACCATTGAACCCCTACACTGAAAAAGGCCATTTGGCCCATCGAGTCTGCACCGACTGTCTGAAAGAGCAACCTACCTAGGCCCACTTCCCAGCCCTATCCCCATAACCCCAGCTAACTTGCATACTAAGGGGCAATTTTAGCCAATCCACCTAACCTGCACTTCTTTGGACTGTGGGAGGGAACTGCTCCCTGTCCAGTTCAAAGGGACCTGAACATCTGCATGCAGGCTGCTTGGCCATGGCCATATTACTGGACATATTATTTGATTAGAGATAGAGGAGATCGGAGGAAGAACTTTGAACTCGCTGCCTCTTGAGTGTGCTGGACTTGAAGGAAATAAAAGGGGACCGGTGTCAGAAAGAGGGAATGGACTGAGTGGATTTCTCCACAGTGAGTCAGCATGGACTCCTTCTGTATTGCAGTGTTTCCTCCGTGTATTCTGGTTTCCTTCCACATCCCAAAGATGTGGTTAGGTGGACTGGCCACGCTAAAATGAACTCTTAGTGTCCAAAAGGTTAGGTGTGTTCACAGGGATAGGGAGGGGGGGGGTCGGCATTGGAGGGTCAGTGCAGACTCGATGTGCTGAATGGCCTCATTCTGCACCATCGGGATTTTATGACTCTTATGACTAGAATATTTATATAAAACATAGCTACCGTACAAGATTAGACATAATAATAAATAAAATGCATTACAGAACCATAAATAATGTATCTAAAACCAAAGAGAAAATGCTGGAAAATCTCAGCAGGTCTGGCAGCATCTGTAGGGAGAGAAAAGAGCTAACGTTTCGAGTCCAGGTGACCCTTTGTCAAAGTTGATAATGTATCTAATATGTATTATATAACGAGAATGCACATTTTTGTACGATATTAATTTATATTTTCCCTTCAGGCATTTCCAGGGAAGACCACGCCTTTATTTGGAACATTTAGGAAGGAGACCACCCATGGGCTGGCACAGTGGTTAGCACTGATGCCTCACAGCACCAGGGACCCGAGTTCAATTCCGGCCTTGAGTGGCAGGGTGGAGTTTGCACCTTCTCCCCGTGTCTGCATTGATTTTCTCCGGGTGCTCCGGTTTCCTCATGCAGTCCAAAAATGTGCAGGTTAGGCGGATTGGCCATGCTAAATTGCCCCTTAGTGTCCAAAGATGTGTAGGTTAGGTTAAGGGGTTATTTGGATAGGGCGGGAAACATACATAGAAAATAGAAGCAGGAGGAGGCTACGCGGCCCTTCAAGCCTGCTCCACCATTCATTATGATCACGGCTGATCATCAAGTTCAATACCCTGATCCCACCTTCCCCCCCCCCCCCATATCCCTTGATCCATTTAATCCCAAGAGCTACATCTAATTCCTACTTGAAATCGCACCATGTTTTGGCCTCAACTACTTTCTGTGGTAGCAAATTCCACAGATTCATCACTCTCTTGGTGAAGACATTTCTGCTTAACACAGTTCTAAAAGGTTTACCCCTTATCCTCAAACTATGACCCCTAGTTCTGGACCCTCACTATCGGGAACATTGTTTCTGAATCTACGCGGTCTAATCCTGTTAGAATTTTGGAAGTTTTCTATGAGACCCCCCTCACTCTCCTAAACTCCAATGAAGAGAATCCTAACCAATTTAGTCTCTCCTCATATGACAGCCCCGCCATCCCAGGAATCAGTCTGGTAAATCTTCGCTGCACTCCCTTCCACAGCAAGGGACATCCTCCCTCAGATAAAGACATCAAAACTGCGCACAATATGCCAGGCGTGGCCTCACCAATGCAATTGCAGTAAAAAGTCCCTATTCCTATACTTTAAAGTTAAAAAAAAAAAAATCTTTGTTGTCACAAGTAAGCTTACATTAACACTGAAATGAAGTTACTGTGAAAAGTCCCTCGTCGCCACATTCTGGCGCCTGTTCGGGTCACAGAGGGAGAATTCGGAATGTCAAAATTACCAAATACCACGTCTTTCAGGAGCACTCAGAGGAAACCCACGCAGTCATGGGGAGAACGTGCAGACTCCGCACAGGCAATGACCCAAGCCGGGAATCGAACCTAGGATCCTGGCGCTGTGAAGCCATAGTGCTAACCACTATGCTACCGTGCTGCCCATTCAAATACTCTCGCTATGAAGACCAACATACAATTTGCCTTTTTCACTGCCTGCTGCACGTGCATGCTTACTTCCAGCGACTGATGCACGAGGCCACCAAGGTCTCACTGAGTAGTCACCTCTTTCAATTTACACCCTTCCTATTTTTGCTACCGAAGCTGATAACCTCACATTTACTGCATCTGCCATGCATGTGCCCACTCACTCATCTTGTCCAAATCCCGCTGAAGCATCTCTGCATCTTCCTCACAGCTCACCCTCCCACCTAACCTTGTGAACAGTTGGGGTCCTAGCACAGATCCCTGTGGTACCCCATTAGTCACTGCCTGCCAATCAGAAAAAGATCCATTTATTCCAATTTTTTGCTTCCTGTTTGCTAACCAACTTTCTATTCATCTCAAGACACTATCCACAATCCCATGCACCTTAACTTTACATAGTAATCTATGTGAGACCTTGTTGAAAGCCTTCTGAAAGTCTAAATAAACCACGCCCACCAATTCTCCTGGTCAACTCTACTAGTTACTTCTTCAAAGAATTCAAGTAGATTTGTCAAGCATGATTTCCATTTTGTACATCCATGCTGACTTTGACTGATTATACCATTGCTTTTCAAATGCTGTGCTATGAAATCCTTGATAATGGACTCTCGCAGCTTCCCTACTGCTGACGTTAGGCTCAGTGGTCTATACTTCTGTCGACCACCCTTTTTGAAAAGCAGGGTTATATTACCTACCCTCCAATCTGGAGGACCCATTCCAGAGTACAAAGAATTTTGGAAAATGACTCTGGGATGAAGATTATCAGGCCCTGGAGATTTACCTACCTTCAATCCCATTCATTTCCCCAACCCCATTTCTCTAATACTAATGGAAATTGGCTTGGGTAGGGTACTCTTTCAGAGGGTCGGTGCAGACTTGATGGGCCGAATAGCCTCCTTCTGCACCGTAGGGATTCTGTAGGGTTATAGATTGGTTGGAGACTTGGATGGAGAAATGGTAGATGGGAGATTAATCTGGACAAATATGAGGCAATGCATTTTGGAAGGTCTAATAAAGGTGGGAATTATACAGTAAATGGCAGCATTGACAGACAGAGGGATCTGGGCGTACAGGTCTTCAGATCACTGAAAGTCGCAACACAGGTGAAGAAGGTAGTCAAGAAGGCATACGGAATGATTGTCTTTATCGTTCAGGGAATGGAGTATGAAAGTTGGCAACTCATGCTGCAGCTGTACAGAACCTTAGTTAGGCCACACTTGGAATATTGTGCACAATTCTGGTCACCACACCACCAGAAGGATGTGGTTGCTTTTAGGAGGGTACAGAAGAGGTTTACCAGGATGTTGCTTGGTCTGGAGGGTATTAGCTATGAGGGGAGGCTACGAGGAGAGGTTGATAAACTCAGACTATTTTCACTGGAATGACGGAGGTTGAGGGGTGATCTGATAAGAGGTTTACAAAATTATGAGTGGCATGGACAGGGTGGATTGTCAGACATTTTTTCCAGGGTGAAAAAGTCAATTACTAGGGACATAGTAAGAAGTCTTACAACACCAGGTTAAAGTCCAACAGGTTTGTTTCAAACACTAGCTTTTGGAGCACTGCTCCTTCCTCAGGTGAATGAAGAGGTATGTTCCAGAAACATATATACAGACAAATTCAAAGATGCAAGACAATGCTTAGAATGCAAGCATTTGCAGGTAATTAAATCTTTACAGATCCAGAGATAGGGGTAACCCCAGGTTAAAGAGGTGTGAATTGTCTCAAGCCAGGACAGTTGGTAGGATTTTGCAAGCCCAGGCTAGATGGTGGGCGATGAATGTAATGCAACATGAATCCCAGGTCCCGGTTGAGGCTGCACTTATGCGTGCGGAACTTGGCTCTCTGTTTCTGCTCGGCGATTCTGCGTTGTCGCGCGTCCTGAAGGCCGCCTTGGAGATCAGAGGCTGAATGCCCTTGACTGCTGAAGTGTTCCCCGACTGGAAGGGAACATTCCTGCCTGGTGATTGTCGCGCGATGTCCATTCATTCGTTGTCGCAGCGTCTGCATGGTCTCGCCAATGTACCACGCTTTGGGACATCCTTTCCTGCAGCGTATGAGGTAGACAATGTTGGCCGAGTCGCACGAGTATGTACCGCGTACCTGGTGGGTGGTGTTCTCATGTGTAATGGTGGTATCCATGTCGATGATCTGGCACGTCTTGTCTTGCAGAGATTGCCATGGCAGGGTTGTGTGGTGTCATGGTCGCTGTTCTTAAGGCTGGGTAGTTTGCTGCAAACAATGGTTTGTTTGAGGTTGCGCGGTTGTTTGAAGGCAAGTAGTGGGGGTGTGGGGATGACCTTGGCAAGATGTCCATCTTCATCGATGACGTGTTGAAGGCTGCAAAGATGTCGTCGTAGTTTCTTGTGTTTGTAGTGTTTGAAACAAACCTGTTGGACTTTAACCTGGTGTTGTTCGACTTCTTACTGTGCTCACCCCAGTCCAACGCCGGCATCTCCACATCATGACTAGGGACATAGTCATGTTTTATTTTTTTTCGGCCTACGGACTTCTGGGAAGGCGCCCCCCCTCAACCAATAAATTCTGGTGGAGAGGAAACCCGAGACACTACACGTGTAGTGTCTCCCACCCACCCTCCTCCTCTAACCTAATAATAAGACCCATTGGTGTGAGGTAAGTGCCATATTATATTACTATTATTAGCATTATTATATTATATTATTAGCATTGCGCAGGTCAAGGAGACACAGCCGGAGTGAGAGAGATACAGACAGTGAGAATTTGCTAGTTTGGTGCAGTGAGGTAACCAGGAAAGGTAAGTGGTTAATCTAATTGTGCTGTTTTTCAGTTAAAAGTGCAGGGTAGTGTCTGATTGGCTGAAGCTGCCCCCACCATAATCTTAAATTAAATTAATTAATTAGTGATGGCTGGTCAGGTGATGTGCTTGAGCTGCTTGATGTGGGAGCTGGCAGATCCCATTGCGAGCTGCAGCGACCACATCTGCAGTAAGTGTTGGCAGCTCGAAGAGCTCCGGCTCAGAGTTGATGAGCTGGAGTCTGAGCTTCAAACACTGAGGCACATCCGGGAGGGGGAGACTTACCTGGACACTGTGTTTCAGGAGGCAGTCACACCTGTCAGAGTACGTAGTTTAAATCCTGGTAGTGACCAGGGACAGCAGGGTGTGACTGCAAGTCAGGCAGGTAAAGGGAACCAGCAGTCAGGAACTCAGGAGCCTCAGCCCTTGACTCTGTCCAACAGGTATGAGGCACTTGCTCCCTGTGTGGATGGCGAACAGGGTTGCAGGAAGGATGAGTCAGCTGACCAAGGCACCATGGTTCAGCAGGCCATTCAAGGGGAGGGAGTAAATAGGCAAGTTGTAGTTGATGGGGATTCTATTATCAGGGGGATAGATAGTATCCTTTGTGAGCAGGATAAAGAGTCCCGCATGGTATGTTGCCTGCCCGGTGCTAGGGTGCGGGACATCTCTGACCGGCTTGAAAGGATACTGGAGAGGGAGGGGGAGGATCCAGTTGTTGTGGTCCATGTCGGTACCAACAACATAGGCAAGTCTAGGAAAGAGGACCTGTTTAGAGATTATAAAGAGCTAGGATTCAAATTAAAAAACAGGTCCTCAAGGGTCATAATCTCCGGATTACTGCCCGAACCACGTGCAAATTGGCATCGGGAGGCAAGAATAAGGGAAGTTAACACGTGGCTGAAAGAGTGGTGTGGGAATGAGGGGTTCCTTTTCATGGGACACTGGCATCAGTTTTGGGACAGGGGGGACCTATACCATTGGGATGGTCTCCACCTGAACCGAGCTGGGACCAGTGTTCTGGCGAAAAGAGTAAATAGAGTGGTCAATAGGACTTTAAACTAAAGATTGGGGGGGGGGGGGGGGGGGGGGGGGGGGGGGGGGGGGGGGGGAGGGAAGGGAAAGTCAGGGAACCAAGAGGTGAAGTAATCAGTGGGAAGCGTAGCTGCTTAGGAATACAAAAAAGCACGAAAAGACAGAACTCAGGAGAGGTTACAATAGTCCCCATCCCACAAAATATGACACAGTGTATGGAAAGGCTCAGCAAACTAAGGTCCACCACACTAAGAAAACAAAAAGGGACGGTCAATAGAGAATTAAAGGTGCTATATTTAAATGCGCGCAGTGTACGGAACAAGGTAGATGAGCTTGTGGCCCAGATTGTGACTGGCAGGTATAATGTGGTAGGCATCACAGAGACATGGTTGCAGGGGGTTCAGGACTGGCATTTAAACATCCAGGGATTCACAACCTATCGAAAAGACAGGGAGGTGGGCAGAGGGGGCGGGGTTGCCTTGTTAATTAGGAATGAAATTAAATCAATAGCACTAAACGACATGGGGTTGGATGATGTGGAGTCTGTGTGGGTAGAGTTGAGGAACCACAAAGGCAAAAAAAACATAATGGGAGTTATGTACAGGCCTCCTAACAGTGGTCAGGACCAGGGGACAAGATGCACCACGAAATAGAAAGTGCATGTCAGAAAGGCAAGGTCACAGTGATCATGGGGGACTTTAATATGCAGGCGGACTGGGTAAATAATACTGCCAGTGGACCCAAAGAAAGGGAATTCATTGAATGTTTACAGGAGGGCTTTTTGGAACAGCTTGTGATGGAGCCCATGAGGGGACAGGCCATTCTGGACTTAGTGTTATGTAATGAGCCAGACTTGATTAAAGATCTTAAAGTAAGGGAGCACTTAGGAGGCAGTGATCATAATACGGTCGAATTCAATCTCCAATTTGAAAGAAAGAAGGTAGAATCAGATGTAAAGGTGTGACAGTTAAATAAAGGTAACTACAGGGGCATGAGGGAGGAACTGACGAAAATCGACTGGGAGTAGAGCCTAGTGGGAAAGACAGTAGAACAGCAATGGCAGGAGGTTTTGGGAAAAATTGAGGACACAGTACAGAGGTTCATCCCAAAGAAAAGAAAGGTTATCAGAGGGGGGATTAGGCAGCCATGGCTGACAAAGGAAGTTAGGGAATGCATCAAAGCAAAAGAGAAAGCCTATAATGTGGCAAAGAGTAGTGGGAAGCCAGAAGATTGGGAAGGCTACAAAAACAAACAGAGGATAACAAAGAGAGAGATAAGGAAAGAGAGGATCAAATTTGAAGGTAGGCTAGCCAGTAACATTAGGAATGATAGTAAAAGTTTCTTTAAATACATTAAAAACAAACGGGAGGCAAAAGTTGACATTGGGCCGCTCCAAAATGACGCTGGTAATTTTGTGATGGGAGACAAGGAAATAGCCGAGGAACTGAATAAGTACTTTGCCTCAGTCTTCACAGTAGAAGACATGAGTAATATCCCAACAATTCCGGAGAGTCAGGGGACAGAGTTGAATATGGTAGCCATCACAAAGGAGAAAGTGCTAGAGAAACTAAGAGGTCTAAAAATTGATAAATCTCCGGGCCCAGATGGGCTACATCCTAGAGTTCTAAAGGAGATAGCTGAAGAAATAGTGGAGGCGTTGGTGATGATGTTTCAAAAGTCACTGGAGTCAGGGAAAGTACCAGAGGATTGGAAAATCGTTGTTGTAACCCCCCTGTTCAAGAAGGGAACAAGGAAAAAGATGGAAAATTATAGGCCAATTAGCCTAACCTCGGTTGTTGGCAAGATTCTAGAATCCATTGTTAAGGATGAGATTTCTAAATTCTTGGAAGTGCAGGGTCGGATTAGGACAAGTCAGCATGGATTTAGTAAGGGGAGGTCTTGCCTGACAAACCTGTTAGAGTTCTTTGAAGAGATAACAAATAGGTTAGACCAAGGAGAGCCAATGGATGTTATCTATCTTGACTTCCAAAAGGCCTTTGATAAGGTGCCACACGGGAGACTGCTGAGTAAAATAAGGGCCCATGGTATTCGAGGCAAGGTACTGACATGGATTGACGACTGGCTGTCAGGCTGAAGGCAGAGAGTTGGGATAAAAGGTTCTTTTTCGGAATGGCAACCGGTGACGAGTGGTGTCCCGCAGGGTTCAGTGTTGGGGCCACAGCTGTTCTCTTTATATACTAACGATCTAGATGACGGGACTGAGGGCATTCTGGCTAAGTTTGCCGATGATACAAAGATAGGTGGAGGGGCAGGTAGTATGGAGGAGGTGGGGCGGCTGCAGAAAGATTTAGACAGTTTAGGAGAGTGATCCAAGAAATGGCTGATGAAATTCAACGTGGGCAAGTGCGAGGTCTTGCACTTTGGAAAAAAGAATAGAGGCGTGGACTATTTTCTAAACTGTGACAAAATTCATAATGCTGAAGTGCAAAGAGACTTGGAAGTCCTAGTCCAGGATTCTCTAAAGGTAAACTTGCAGGTTGAGTCCGTAATTAAGAAAGCAAATGCAATGTTGTCATTCATCTCAAGAGGCTTGGAATATAAAAGCAGGGATGTACTTCTGAAGCTTTATAAAGCATTAGTTAGGCCCCATTTAGAATACTGTGAGCAATTTTGGGCCCCACACCTCAGGAAGGACATACTGGCACTGGAGCAGGTCCAGCAGAGATTCACACGGATGATCCCAGGAATGGTAGGCCTAACATACGATGAACGTCTGAGGATCCTGGGATTATATTCATTGGAGTTTAGGAGGTTGAGGGGAGATCTAACATAGAAAATACAGCACAGAACAGGCCCTTCGGCCCACGATGTTATGCCGAACTTTTGTCCACTAATGGGACTGCCGCTTAAACAAGCCCGACTCAAATTCCGCTACCTGGGGATCCAAATAGCCCATGACTGGAAAGGGATCCACAAATGGAACCTCACCAGTTTGACAGAGGAAGTAAAAAAGGACCTGCAAAGATGGAACACACTCCCACTCTCCCTCGCGGGGAGAGTCCAGACGATCAAAATGAACGTGCTGCCCAGGTATCTCTTCCTATTCAGATCCATCCCGATCTACATCCCCAAGGCCTTTTTCAAAGCACTAGACAAACTAATCATGGCGTTCGTATGGTGGTGGTGGTGGGGGGGGGGGAAGGGGGGGTAAGAATGCTAGGATCCCAAAGAAGGTCTTACAAAAAAACGAAATCCGGGGGGGTGGGGCTTGTCCTCCCAAACCTACAACTTTACCACTGGGTGGCGGCAGCCGAGCGAATAAGGGGATGGATCAAGGAGCCAGAAGCCGAATGGGTGCGCGCAGAAGAGGCCTCCTGCATGGCGACCTCCCTCCGGGCCCTCGCCACGGTGGCGCTCCCATCCCCACCCAAAAAACACTCCAGCAGCCCGGTGGTAATAGCCACCCTACAGTCCTGGAACCAACTAGAACATAGAAAAATACAGCACAGAACAGGCCCTTCGACCAACGATGTTGTGCCGAACCTTTGTCCTAGATTAATCATAGATTATCATTGAATTTACAGTGCAGAAGGAGGCCATTTGGCCCCCTGAGTCTGCACCGGCTCTTGGAAAGAGCACCCCACCCAAACTCAACACCTCCACCCAACACCAAGGGCAATTCACTAAGGGCAATTTATCATGGCCAATCCACCTACCCTGCACATCTTTGGACTGTGGGAGGAAACCGGAGCACCCGGAGGAAACCCACGCAGACACGGGGAGGACGTGCAGACTCCGCACAGACAGTGACCCAAGCCGGAATCGAACCTGGGACCCTGGAGTTGTGAAGCAATTGTGCTATCCAAAATGCTACCGTGCTGCCCTTAAGAACAAATAAATCTACACTATATCATTTTACCGTAATCCATCTAATAAAAACTTACAAGATAATGAATGGCTTAGATAGGGTGGATGTAGGGAAGTTGTTTCCATTAACAGGGGAGACTAGGACCCGGGGGCACAGCCTTAGAATAAAAGGGAGTTACTTTAGAACAGAGATGAGGAGAAATTTCTTCAGCCAGAGAGTGGTGGGTCTGTGGAATTCATTGCCACAGAGGGCGGTGGAGGCCGGGACGTTGAGTGTCTTTAAGACAGAAGTTGATAAATTCTTGATTTCTCGAGGAATTAAGGGCTATGGAGAGAGAGCGGGTAAATGGAGTTGAAATCAGCCATGATTGAATGGTGGAGTGGACTCGATGGGCCGAATGGCCTTACTTCCACTCCTATGTTTTATGGTCTATGGTCTTATAGGTTTAAGTGCGAGGGGGAAAATTTAGTGCGAGGGGGAAAATTTCGAGATGTATGAGGCCAAATTTTTTTCAGAGCCTGGTGAGTGCCTGGGATGTGCTGCCAGGGGAGGTGGTGGAAGCAGATACGATACTGATGTTTGAGCGGCATCTTGACAAATACGTGTATAGGATGGGAATAGAGGGATACGGACCCTGGAAGTGCAGAAGGTTTTAGTTTAGACAGGAATCATGATCGGCGCAGGCTTGGAGGGCCTGTTCCTGTGCTGTACTGTTCTTTATTCAATGACAAAGACAGACAAATGAATGTGTTAAGCTGAGGGAGCAAAGGATGTTTAAGAGAGAGTGCGAGTTCTGGGCCAACCTTTGCAGAGTCTGCACCCTCCCTGGATTCACTTCCTTTCCCTTCACTTGCTGCAACGTAACAATTTAACCCCAGTATGAGAAGAGAAATGGAAAGGGGAAGAAGACAAAGTGTTTTACTCACAGACGTTGGAGACATGAAGAGGTTGCATCTTATGCACTCCCAGAGGAGCAGCAGCTTGACTGGGCAAACGCGTTGTGCAACTTCCGCATTCAGACAATGGGGGGCGCTCTGATTGGTTGGAGGACCAGTGTCCTTCCGGTCCTCCAGGACTCCCATTGGTCAGTTCCTCAGCCTGAGGTGGGGCTAGTCTCCCCCGCGCCGCTCTGTCTCGTGGGAAAAGCCCACGCAGCTGTCGCCGGTTCGAAAGACGTATGCCAGCTACTTGTTCGGTGCTTGGGGCCTACTAGGGGAGTTTAGGAGGCCCCTTTGCCGGCTCCGTCCGTCCCTCATCACCCACCCCAAGGCATCTCACCGGCTGAGAATTTGCACCGCCTCAATCCTGAGCTGTTATCGGCACTGCGCATGCTCCACAGCACAATGCCCAGGAAGTGATTGACAGCGGTTTGGAGCCAATGGGAGGGGGCGGGGCTGGACGACCGAGCGGGAGCGGCTGGTCCACCAACCAATCGGGGAGAATGAGAGGCGGGGCTGAGCCCGGACCTCCCTCATGGGCTGAAGCTTTTGTGATGGGTGGGGGCCAGTGACCATCAGATCACGTGTCTCTATTCTGGCGCAGAGGCGAGGGGCCGAATGGCCAACTCCAGCTCCTTGTTGGTTTGAAAGCTGTTTTGTCTCAAACTCCAGGTGAATGCTGGACCTTTCTGTTTGTGGCTTTCAACAGATGAAATCCTGTGTCACGGTGGTTAGCACCGCTGCCTCACAGTGCCAGGGACCTGGGTTCAGTTCCAGCTTGGGTGACTGTGTGGAGTTTGCACGTTCTCCCCGTGTCCGCGTGGGGTTCCTCCGGGTGCTTCAGTTTCTTGCCACTGTCCAAAGATGTGCAGGTTGGGTGGATTGGCCATGATAAATTACCCCTTAAGGTCCAAAGTTGTACCGGTTAGGTGGGATGCTCTTTTTGAGGACCGGTACAGACTAGATCATAGAATCATAGAATTGACAGTGCAGAAGGAGGCCATCCAGCCCATCGAGTCTGCACTGGCCCTTGGAAAGAGCACCACCACTTAAGCCCACACCTTCACCCTATCCCCGTAAACCAGTAACCCCACTTGAGCTAAGGCAATTTAGCTATGTGGTGAGGCTGAATAGACTCAGACTGTTTTCACTAGAAAGACGGAGGTTGAGGGGTGACCTGATAGAGGTCTACAAGATTATGAGGGGCATTGTTAGAGTGGATGGGCAGGCACTCCCAGGGTGTAAGGGTCAGTCACCAGGGGGCATAGGTTTAAGGTCCATGGGGCAAAGTTTAGAGGGGATGTGCGAGGCAGGTTTTTCACACAGAGTGGTGAGTGCCTGGAACGCGTTGCCACGGGAGGTTGTAGAAGCAGATACATTAACGGCGTTCAAAGGGCATCTTGACAAACACATGGATAGGATGGGCATAGAGGGATACGGCACAAGGAAGTGCTGAGGGTTTTGGCAAAGGTTGTATCATGACCGGTACAGGTTTGGAGGGCCGAAAGGCTGTTCCTGTGCTGTATTGTTCTTTGTTCCTGAGGAAGTATAGGTGTTGTTGTAGGCGGCACAGTGGTTAGCATTGTTTCTTCACAGCACCAGGGTCACAGGTTCGATTCCTAGCTTGGATCACTGTCTGTGTGCAGTCTGCACGTTCTCCCTGTGGCTGTGTGGGTTTCCTCCGGGTGCTCTGTTGCAACAACACTTCTTTACTTTTATACTCAGTCCTTTTGCAATAAATGCAAACATTTCATTTGCCTTTTTAATTATATGCTGTACCTGCAATTGTATAGGGTGTTGGTGAGACTATATCGGGAGTATTGTGTCCAGCTTTGGTCTCTATTTGAGGAAGGATGTGGTGGCATTGGAGGCAGTTCAGAGGAGATCACCAGATTGATTCCAGGGATGAAAGTGTTGATGTAGGAGGAGAGATTAAACAGTTTGGGTTTATACATGCTGGAGTTTAGAAGAATGAGAGGGGATCTGATCGAGGTGCATAAAATACTAAATAGTTTGATAAAGTAAACATAGACCAAATGTTCCCCCTTGTGGGGAAATCTAGAATGAGAGGTCATGGATATAGGTTGAGAGGTGGTAGATTTAGAACGAAGATGAGGAGGAACACTTCTCACAGAGGGTGGTGAATCTGTGGAACTCGCTGCCCATAATGCAGTGGAATCGGAGTCATTAAATAATTTCAAGAAAGAGATAGGTATATTTCTGATTTTAAAAACGGGTTAAAGGGATATGGGCAACAGATGGGGAGTTGGATTTGAGACCAGGACAAGATCAGCCATGATCTGATTGAATGGGGGAGCAGGCTCAAAGGGCTGAATTGCCTTCTTCTGCTCCTAATTCCTATGTACCTGCGTACATACTTTCTGCGATTCATGAACAAAGACACCCAGGGCCCTCTACCGAGGCTCATTTTGAATCTGCTTTTCACTTAGATAATTTGCCTTTCTATTTTTTGGCCAAAATGGATAACCTCATACTTATCTACATCTGCCAAATTTTGGCCCAATCGCCTAGCCTATCTACATCCATCTGTAAAATCTTTACCTCTTTATCACTGCTTGCTTCCCCCTCTATTTTAGTAGCATCCACAAATTTTGTTATGTTACACTCTGTTCCTGCTTGTAAGATGCTTGAGATTAGATTATGTCCAATTCTCTTGGGCCCTTCTTTTCTGGTCCTTATTACTACCGCATATAGCCCGTGCTAACGATAAACCACAAAAAGACCTCAAAACTACAGGTGATAAAATTAGAAAATACTTACCAATCTTCCCGACTCCTTACCAATCAACTCTCTCCCTTGTCTTCTCTACTGCTGCAGCAGAGCAAGACCGCTCACTGAAGATTTAAAAGTTAGAAAGTGAGGGGAAAAAGCACCTCTTTCACCTCTGCACCAAATCCACCCCCCCGCCCCCCCCAACCAGCTCCAAACTCCCGTACCCACACTCACTCTGGTTGTGTCTCACTCCGCATGTCCTCTCCCACTGCTCGTGCGCACGTAGCACACAGTCAGTCTGTGGTTTCTAGGCTGGATGACGACTCTGAATGGTACCATTCCAATTGCTCACTGAGATTCTAAGATGCTCAACATTTCTCGGAGAGGGAAGGTGTGTGTTGCAGCTAATGAGAAGCAGCACATACAGAAATACACACACACACACAAACACCCATATTCTTACCCATCAAAATATCGGCTGTTGCCTTATTGGTTTAGTCTTTCCGAACCAATCCTGAGTGAGCTGCAAAAAGCACACTCAGTCCATCGTCCCCTGAAAGGAAAAATTTCACCCACTCCATGTGGTAGCGAGCTCCACATTCTGACTACACTTTGGATGAAGACCATTCTTCTGAATTCCGTATTGCATTTCATGATGACTTTCTCATATTGATGGACTTCAGTTATTGTCTTTACAACAAGAAAAAACATTGTCGCAGAATCCTCTCTATGAAAACCTTTCATTATTTTAAAGACTTCCATTAGGTCACCTCTTGCGCCTTTTTTTAAATCAAGAGGCCATCCTGTCAATCCTTTCCTGATATGCAAACCTCCACATATCTGGTATCATAATGAATATTCTTTGCTCCCTCTCCAATGGCAGGGGGGCGACGGTAGCACAGTTGCTTCACAGTTCCTTGGTCCCAGGTTCAATTCCGGCCTCGGGTGACTGTCTGTGCAGAGTCTGCATGGGTTTCCTCCTACAGTCCAAAGATGTGCAGTTTAGGTGGATTGACAATGCTAAATTGCCCTGAGTCTCCAAAAAGGTTAGATGGGGTTACGGGGATAGGGTGGAGGTGTGGCCTTAGGTAGGGTGCTCTTTCCAAGGGCCGGTGCAGACTCGATGGGTTGAATGGCCTCCTTCTGCACTGTAAGTTCTATGATCTTTTTCAAAACATGGTGGGAATTGAACCCAGGTCCCTGGCGCTTTGAGGCAGCAATGTTAACCACTGTCAACAGCTTTAAAATGAATCACAATAAGAGAGAGAAAAATGTACGGCCCGTAACAAGGTGAGAACGGTTTACCAGTCTGAAGGATAAACCTGCGGCAGAGAGAGATTGCTGGTGTCTGTAGCTGGTGGCTGCAGTCTACTCTGAAAGGTTGACGGGTGTGAGCAGGGTGTTGGTGGTGGGCTGAAACCGGTATGGATCATTTCAAAATCTCTCAGTTTTCCAAAGTGATTTTTCTCTCCTCTTGAGGCCGTTTCAACCTTTTACACAAACAAATGGTTTACCTATGGCTCGTGAACCAATTGCATCAGGGTTAGAAATATCTTGTTTCAGAACCTCTGACAGAGAAATGGCCTGGGCAGGGAGAACAGACCTGTCCTGTGTTTGTCACCCAGCAAGCTGCTGTGGAAGCTTTCTTCATAATCGAGAGAAGTGAGCTATCCGTGTAATACTCAATAAATGTCTTAACGTTTTATCAGTTAGTTCTTACAGATCTCCCCACATTAAGAGGGTTATTAACTCATCACAAACTGATTTCTGGTTAACCCAGCTATTTCTAAGCTGGGAGTTTGAATTCCTAATTTGAGTGGTAAGACACTAAGATGAGCGGTAAAGCAAAAAGTGCAGAGGATACCGGAAGTCTGCAGAAGGATTTGGATAGGTTAGGTGAATGGGCTAGAGTCTGGCAGATGGAATTCAATGTTGCCAAGTGTGAGGCTATCCATTTTGGGAGGAATAACAGCAGAATGGATTATTATTTAAACGGTAAGATGTTAAAACATGCTGCTGTGCAGAGGGACCTGGGTGTGCTGGTGCACGAGTCGCAAAAAGTTGGTGTGCAGGTGCAACAGGTGATTAAGAAGGCTAATCGAGTTTTGTCTTTCATTGCTAGAGGGATGGAGTTCAAGACTAGGGAGGTTATGCTGCAATTGTATAAGGTGTTGGTGAGGCCACATCTGGAGTATTGTGTTCAGTTTTGGTCTCCTTCCCTGAGAAAGGACATATTGGCACTGGAGAAAGTGCAGAGGAAATTCACTAGGTTGATCCCAGAGTTGAGGGGATTAGATTACGAGGAGAGGTTGAGTAGACTGGGACTGTACTCATTGGAGTTTAGAAGGATGCGGGGGGATCTTATTGAAACATATAAAATTATGAAGGGAATAGATAGGATAGATGCGGGCAGGTTGTTTCCACTGGTCGGGGAAAGCAGAACTAGGGGGCATAGCCTCAAAATAAGGGGAAGTAGATTTAGGACCGAGTTTAGGAGGAACTTCTTCACCCAAAGGGTTGTGAATCTCTGGAATTCCTTGCCCAGTGAAGCAGTTGAGGCTCCTTCTTTAAACGTTTTTAAGAAAAAGATAGATACCTTTCTAAAGAATAAAGGGATTCGGGGATATGGTGTACGAGCCGGAGAGTGGAGCTGAGTCCACAAAGATCAGCCATGATCTCATTGAATGGCGGAGCAGGCTCGAGGGGCCAGATGGCCTACTCCTGTTCCTAGTTCATATGTTCTTATTATTTCTTGATCACATATCATAGATGAACTAAAGCTACTGGAATGATTACAATCAGCAGCTTGAGCTGCTACCATGACTGAAGGTGAAAACCTTTCCAATAAATGTGATAACTATCGACTTGGATTCGCCCTCCACACCTACAGATCATCTCACACAATTCTCAATTATTGGCATGTCATAAATACATATGGAGGGCGGCACGTGGCGCAGTAGTTAGTACTGGGACTACGGGGCTGAGGACCCGGGTTCGAATCTCGGCCCTGGGTCACTGTCCGTGTGGAGTTTGCACATTCTCCCAGTGTCTGCGTGGGTTTCACCCCCACAACCCAAAGATGTGCAGGTTGGGTGGATTGGCCATGCTAAATTGCCCCTTAATTGGGGAAAAAAAATAATTGGCTACTCTAAATTTATAAAAAATAAATAAATACATATGGTCAAATCAGAAGATATTAACAGGGAAAGACAGGGCAAATAAAGATAAACTATTCCCACTGGTTGGCGATTCTGAAAATCGGGGGCACAGTCTAAAAATTAGGGCTAGACCGTTCAGGAGAGATGTTAGGAAGAACTTCTTCATTCAAAGGGTGGTAGAGGTTTGGAACTCTCTCCCATAAACAGCAGCTGAAGCTAGGTCAATTGTTAATTTGAAATCTGAGATAGGTAGATTTTTGTTCAACAAAGATATTAAGAGATATGGGCCAAAGGCAGGTAAATGGAGTTAGGACACAAATCAGCCATGATCTCATTGAATGGTGGGACAGGCTCGAGGGGCTGAATGGCCTACTCCTGTTTCTATGGCTCAAACTGAAGTTCATGCACGGACTTTAAAGATTCTCCAGCTCTCTGTTCACCTTCATCCACCTTGGGGATGTTTCCTAAATCCAAATTCGAGATCCCTCATACCACCTCTGATAGATACCAGTGTGTTCAATGTTATCCTGATTTGTTTTAATGTCAGTTTTCTCTGTGGAGTATGTGTCAGTACCTTGATCATTTGAAATATTGTCTCATGCTGACCAAATCAACCACTCAATGTTGCTCACTTATCGAGCAGCTGAGCAGGTCTGGAACACGTTGTTCTGTGCAGGTTCCCCGGGCATTTCCGCATATTAGCTACACTACACAAAATATATCATAGCGGCACACACACTGTCATCCCAGTTTCATTCTCCATGTGCCGCCCTTGGGCTTTCAGGCAATCGTACCAAAATATCAGGAGGGTCTTTGTCTGAAGACTTTTACTTTTCACCCCCCCGCATGGTTTAATTGCCTCAGATAGTGGTATTACACATCCCGACCAGACCCCAACCATTGCTAGGATACCAGGCAGAAACCCCAATATTTTATTTAATTTGTAAAGCAGTGAGGAAAGGCTAGATCGCTCCAGGAGTGACTCCACACATGAATAGGGATATGGTCTATTGGAACAAACTTTATTACTAACACAGTATTAAACTAACTTCAACAGCACAGAAAATATAGCTTACAATTATCAGTTAAATAATGCTCAACAATAAAATGAAACATTTTAGCTCCTAACTGCTATCTTCCTTATCTCCAACCTGACTGCATTAGCCCCTGGCTCCTCCCGTTAATTACATCATCTTATCCCACTCAAATCCCATGATTATTTAAGTTTAAACACAATTTTCTACTGCCCAGAAATCGTAACAAAAATCCATTTAGTGTGTCCCTTTTCACGTAAGCATGATTTGAAAGGATGATCACGTTTTTTACAATGCCTTAATTACCCCATCTGTAGCCACAGTGTCTGCCTGTCTTTTAAACCAGGATTCTTGAAATCAATACTGCAGCGTATATACACGCACACTAATCCAGGCTTTTAACCATTAGCACACCAGATATAATACAATATATATCTGAAATTCCCACATTCATCACACCTCCCCCCCTTAAAAAAAGAATCAGCAATATGAAATGATGGCTTCATTTTCGAAAGCCCTTCAACTCTAAATATTACTCATTACTAAGAATCACTAATATGTTATAAGATACATATCTATTATATTTAAGCATGCAAATTTCAACAGGAGTATAGTTCATTTCAGTCTTTCTTTTCCAACTTTGAAGGTTCCAGTCTTCTCACACTTCAAAGTTGTGATAAAGCATCTGCAATCATGTTTTCTCTTCCTGTTACATGTATAATTTTTAAATTAAATGGTTGCAGCAATAAACTCCATCTAAATAGTCTTTGATCCTTCAACCTCTACAAACATTTTAGTGGATTATTGTCTGTATATACAATTGTCTCTGATGAATAGTTAGCAACATAAGTGTCAAAATATTGCAACGCCGATACCAAACGCAATGTCTCCTTCTGGATGGTCGAATATTGAGTTTTAGAAATATTTAGTTTGAGAAAAATAACCAACGGGCCTTTTGATTCTTTTGTTGTCTTCCTGTTACAGTATAGCACCAACATCACTTGTATCAATTACTACCTTAAATTACTTGGCATAATTCGGTACCGCCAACACTAGTGGGATGGTTAACACAGTTTTCATATTGTCATATGCCTCCTAACATTGACGTCCACTGAACCTTTCTGTGCTTTTTCAGAGGTTCAGTCAGTGGAACAACCACATTGCTAAAATTTGGCATGGAATTCTGGTAGAAACCACTCTTGCCCAGAAATCTTAGAACTTTTCTTCTCGTTGATGGTATTGGAAACTCCCTAATAGCTTTCGTTTTCACATTTCATGGAACCATTTGACCGTGCCCAACCGTATGGCCGAAGAATGTGACTTGACCTTTCGCAAATTCACTTTTAGGGAGGTTTCCACCAATCCAGCCTCATGTAGTTGATTATACAATTCCTTTAAATGTTCTAAATATTCCTTCCACGTTTGACTGAACGCCACCAAATCGTCAATGCACACTGCAGAATTCTTCAGTCCAGAAATGACGTTGTTGTTTAGTCTTTGGAATGTTGCTGGCGCATTCTTCATTCCAAACGGCATAACTTTAAACTGATGCAGACCATTTGGAGTTATAGAAGCAGAAACTTCCTTCACCCTGTCTTGACAGTATCCTTTAAGTCAGTCAAGTTTGGTTATAAAATTTGCTTGTGCCACCTATTCAACACAGTCTTCCAAAACGAGGATCTGGATAGGAATCTGATTTTGTAGCTCCATTTTATATAGTCCACACACAATTGGTGCGTTCCATCTGGTTTTGGTACCATCACAACAGGTGGGTTCCAATCCCTACAACTCACTTCAATACCATCCATTTTTAAAAATAAATTAAGAGTACCCAATTCATTTTTTCCAATTAAGGAGCAATTTGTCGTTGCCAATCCACCAAGCCTGCACAACTTTGGGTTGTGGGGGTGAGACCCACGCAGACACGGGAAGAATGTGCAAACTCCACACGGACAGTGACCCAGAGCCGGGATCGAACCTGCGACCTCGGCGCCATGAGGCAGCAATGCTCACCACTGTGCCACCGTGCTGCCCTCAATACCATCCTTAAGCATGATGTGGAAGTGCTGGCACTGGTCTGGGTGGGGACAGTCAGAAGTCTCACAACATTAGGTTCAAGTCCAACAGGTCTATTTGAAATCACACGCTTTCGGAGCTCTGCTACATCATTAGGTGAAGTCATCACCTGCTGTGACAATTCTAAATGCTTTCTAGCCAACTCACCAGCCCTAGTTAATCTCTCCCTAAAGTTTGAGACATAGTCCAACAATGTAGTCTCCAAATGCTGACTTCCAGTTATTCTTCACCTAAGGAAGGAGCAGCATGCCGAAAGCTTGTGATTTCAAATAAACCTGTTGGACTTTAACCTGGTGTTGTGAGGATTCTATTTTTTTATAAATTGAAAGAACTCAATTCTTGTTTTCCAATTGAGGGGCAATTTAGCATGGCCAATCCACCTCCCCTGCACATCTTTGGATTGTGGGGGTGAGACCCACGCAGACACGGGGAGAGTATGCAAACGCCACACGGACAGTGACCTGGGGTCGCGATCAAACCCGGGTCCTTGGCCTGTTGTGAGGATTCTTAAGCGTGATTTCAATCTCCTTTAATACCTGTCCCAACTTCAGTGGATTGATCCTTTATGGATGTTGCTTAATTGGAGTAGCATTTTCTACAACTACATTACATAGAATCACATTTGTACTTCCACATCTCGCTGTATGTGACTGTCATACTCTTTCAGGTCACTTTTTCCTTCTGAAGATAGCTCAGTAATTTATCTCAGTTTCTTATCATTTCCTTATTATCCAATCTAATTTGAGGAATGTCAAATTCAGAATTATCTGTTTTATCTCTTCTCCCTGAATTACAACGTCTAACAAATTTTCGTCTGCTTTCTTTCCCTCTCAAAATACCCTTTGAGCATGTTAACATTATATGCTCTTTTTCCTTCAATCTATTGCCACCCAGGTTGAGAGGGTTGTTAAGAAGGCATACGGTGTGTTAGCTTTTATTGGTAGAGGGATTGAGTTTCGGAGCCATGAGGTCAAGTTGCAGCTGTACAAAACTCTGGAGCGGCCGCAATTGGAGTATTACGTGCAATTCTGGTCGCCGCATTATAGGAAGGATGTGGAAGCATTGGAAAGGGTGCAGAGGAGATTTACCAGAATGTTGCCTGGTATGGAGGGAAGATCTTATGAGGAAAGGCTGAGGGACTGGAGGCTGTTTTCATTAGAGAGAAGAAGGTTAAGAGGTGACTTAATTGAGGCATACAAGACGATCAGAGGATTGGATAGGGTGGACCTGAGAGCCTTTTTCCTCGGATGGCGATGTCTAGCACGAGGGGACATAGCTTTAAATTGAGGGGAGATAGATATAGGACAGATGTCAGAGGTAGGTTCTTTACTCAGAGAGTAGTAAGCCCATGGAATGCCCTGACTGCAACAGTACTGGACTCGCCAACACGAAGGGCATTCAAATGGTCATTGGATAGACATATGGACGATAAGGGAATAATGCAGATGAGCTTTAGAGTGGTTTCGCAGGTCGGCGCAACATCGAGGGCCGAAGGGCCTGTACTGTGCTGTAATGTTCTATGTTCTATCTGGCATTCGTAATAAATATTTCACCTCACTCAATTTGCTTTCAATTTGATAAACCCGCTAAACCGTGCTTTAATGGTTCCCCTACCACTGATAAGAATACTAATACTTTCTCCCCACTAACAAAACCAGGAATTTTTGATTTCTTATCTGCCTCTTTTCCCATCACATGCTGTGAGAATTTTAAATGCTTCCTAGCCAACTCACCAGCCCTAGTTAATCTTTCCCTAAAATTTAAGATATAGTCCAACAATGTAGTCTCTGAATGCTGATTTATCAACTTCTCTTTGATCAATTTAAGTGGTCCTCTTACCTCATGACCAAAAATCAATTTGAATGGACTAAATTTAGTTGATTAATTTGGTCCCTAATTGCAAATAGTATAAATGGAATTCCTTTATCACAATCCTGTGGATAATCCTGACTATAGGCCCTCAACATGTGGCGGGATGCTCAGTCCACCGCGCCACATTTCTGCCTCACCCCGCCGGCTTAATGCTATGTTGTGCCTGCCAGTCAATAGGGTTTCCCATTGTGGGGCAGCCCACGCCATCGGGAAACCCCCAGGCTGCCGGCAAAACTAAGCATCCCGCCGGCGGAGAATCCCACCCATGGTCTTTACAATTTGATGGTGCCTTTCTAATTCTCCCTGTGATTCTGGATAAGCAGTCAATTTAATAGCTTTCCTCCTAAACATCCTTGAATAACTTTAACATAAAATTTGATCCTTGATCTGATTGGATTTCTTTTGGTAGTCCATATCTGGTAAAGAAAAATTAGTTAACTCCTCTACAACCCTCTTAGTTGTAATATTTCATAATGGAATGGCCTTTAAAATCAAGTAAACACATCCATTATGGTCAACAAATACAGATTCTCACTTTTCGCTTTCGGCAGGGGTCCCATGCAATCAATTAGTACCCTAGTAAAAGGTACTTCAAATGCTGGAATGGGTATCAAAAATGCTGGTTTGATTACCGCTTGAGGTTTTTCTCTAACTTGGCATGTGTGACATGGCAAAATTCAACTACATCCTTCTGTATTCCAGGTCAATAAAAATGTTTTTGCATTTTTGTTTGAGTTTTCCTTGTTCCTAAATGACCCCCTATGGGAACCTAATGAGCTGCCCACAAAACCTCCTTTCTATAACCCATCAGTACCCATTTGATGAACCTCTGTCCATCTCTCACCTCCCTGAATGTAATGGTCTCCATTTCCTCATTAATACATTATTTTTAATGTAATAACACTCTGGTATACACTCAGAATTCTATTTCTGTATATGCTTTATGATATAACTGTTTTATCTCTGGGTCTTTCTGCTGTGACTCTACCAACTTTCTTGAACTAAAGATATCTGCTTCATCCACGACCTGCTCTTATTCTTTATCAACCACCCTGTCAAAGATTGTTTCTGATAACTGAATCTTAGCCTCCTTATCTTTACTCCTTGAGTTATCCTCCTCCTGTCAACCTGTGACTTTGTGATCTTGTCACCACACAATCCGGAACACCCCAGGATGTTTCTTGAAACACCTCAAGTTGTTGACTTGCTCCTGTATCCCTTAAGATCTTAATCTCCTTACCTATTCCAACTTGTACACTTAAGTAAACCTTACCCTCACAAATAAAATCTTTAAAAAGATCTGGCACGTTCTTATCCACCAATCTCTGAACAGGCTGTACACACGGTTGTATCTCTTCCGCTGGAACCATGGATTTTTCTCCGCTTTAATAAACCACACTGGCTTATCTTGTTTTAATGGGTCTGTCTTCCCAGTACTTTTCTTAAGCCACCAACACTGCGACTTCATGTGTCCAACTTTATTGCAATGAAAACATTTACATTTTCTGATCTCTCTTCCAATATCATAGGTTTTCTTTTTAATCTGAGGCAAACTATATTTAAATGTTTCCAACTAGACCTCCTTTCCCTCGTTCATCTGTGGATTTCTCATTTACCCAGCTTCACAGATTGAAATTGATGTCGAAAATTAGACCCTAATTTATTAATTAATACAAAATAATCTGCCATGTCTGCCGCCAGTCTAGTGGTTTTAACCCTTTGCTCTTCCACATCAGTTCTCACTATTGTGGGAAGTGAATCATTAAATTCTTCCAAAATAATAATTTTCCTGAGAGCTTCATATGTTTGATCTATTTTTCATGCTCTTATCTACCTATCAAAATTATTTTGTTTAATTATTTCAAATTATAAACATGTCTGACCTGGTTCTTTCCTTAGATTTCTAAACTTATGTCTGTAGGCTTCTGGCACTAATTCATATGCACTTAATATGGCTTTTCTCCCCCCATCATAATTCTTAGATACCTCCTCTGGAAGTGGTGCAGACACTTCAATAGCTCCACATACTAATTTTGTTTCAACCACCAATAATCTTTGGCCAACTCAATTGTTTAGCCTTTTCTCAAAGGGGATAAAAAAGGCTTCCACATCTTTCTTGTCAAACCCTCGCAGTGCTTGAATATACTTAAAACATATCCCCACTCTGCTTTTGGCCAGGATGTGTTTCTCCTCCCTCTAGACTTTCCTCAGCTTCTGCCTTTGGCTCTCACATTTTATGTTGATGTTCTGTTTGCAGTTCCTATTTCCGAATTTCAAATTCTCTATTTTTCCTTTGCATCTGCCATAGTCAATCTCTTTTTCCTCTGCCATAGACACTCTGCTTTCCCATGACCCTTTCGTCCCATGCTAATCTTACCTTTTTCTTTTGAAAAGCCCTCCTTTTTTTGTTTTCTTGCATTTCTAATTTCTTGAGGTCTATTTCTTTCTGTTTATCTTTTTCTGCATTCCAAATTGTTTCATTTGTAATTGAATTCTAGCTAATTCTAATGATTCAGGTTGTGTTTCCAGCAAATTTAAATGCTGAGCTATTGCTTGTATTATCATCACCTTCCTCATGCCTTCATGTAAAGTTAGCTTGAATTGACTTACATGACCATTAAATCCAAAAGCTTTGTATTAACCATCCATTGTAAACCAACCAGAGCGACCTCTTCCACACGCAGGAAATTCTTTGCAACGGAAATAGCCATTTCTCAAGTCACTCCCTATTTAAACTGCAACCCCTGAAAGAAAGCACCAGTTCCTCACACACTCGCTGTCTTTAAGTTTAATAATCCCTAGCCAGAATAGGGGTTATACTTTTAGATCCCGGAAAAGAACCCCCAATTTTATTACGATTCCGGACTAGACCCCAAACTTTGCTAGAATATGGGGCAGAAATCTAAATTTTGTTAATTTGTAAAGCAATGCCGAAAGGATACTTAGTTCCAGGAGTTAATCTATGCACAAATTGGATATGATATATTAAAACAAACATTATTATTAACAGTATTAAATTTACTTAAGCAGCACATAAAATATAGCTTGTGGTTAAACAATGTTTAACAATAAAATGAACCGCTTTAACTCCTAACTGCTATCTTCTTTATCTCCAATCAAGCAAAACCCATCACAGGTCAAAACCCACTGTTAAATACAGTTAGCAAACACAGGAATACTTGCTGTATAGAGATGTCTTGGGGAGAGAGAGAGAGGATGCATTCTTATCAAATCCCGATAAAATATTTAAGTTTAAACACAGTGTCTCCAATTATCTACTCTCCAGAAATCATAAAAATTCATTAGGCTTGTCATTTCTTGAAGACTGGTTTGAAATAAGGATGATCTCAATTTTATGATGCCCTAATTATCCCTTCTGTAGCCACACTGTCTGCCTGTCTTTTAAACCAGGGTTCTTAAAAATATTACTTCAGCAGATAGAAACACACACCAATCCAGGTTTTTAACCATAACTGCATCAGATACATATAATACAATATATATCTGAAATTCCTACATTCAGCACAATGGCCAGACTATCCAATTCAGTTTGATAGAAGTTCAGAAACAAATACAAATCTCTCCAAGAGAAAGCTATCAATTTCCTCATCTCATCTACACTTTCCCTAGAACGTACATGGATATCAGATTGATCTATTCTATTGAACGACATCCGGGGTGAATTATTCCAATTACCACTCGGAGGTGTGATTTTCTCCATCTTTTATTCTAAGTGGGGCATCCCATTAATTACCATTCAATCTCATTCAGGATCCGTGGAGAGACTTTATTGTCCAATGAAATATTCACACAATAGAGTCTTTAGAGGTGAGAGATTATTAGAAATCATGATGGGGTGAGAAAAGCTATATTAAGTGCATATGAATTAGTGCCAGAAGCCTACAGACATAAGTTTAGAAATCTAAGGAAAGAACCAGGTCAGACATGTATATAATTTGAAAGTATTAGAAATCAGTTTGGAGATAACTCCCATAATATAGCATTTTGTTTTGAAAGATAAAAAAATGAGATGAAGCCAAATCTTTAAAAGACAAAGTCTCCAGTTAAAATTGTCACTGTGGAAAGGGTTAACTTTGTTGCTTGTTTCCAAGGGGTTGGAACAAACATTTTCAATTGTGGACAATTGTGTTGACTTTATTTTCTGATCAAAGATTGAACTTTGTTTCTATAATTCTTTGGTTGGTTGTTTCAGCTTTGCCCAATTGTTACTGGCTTTTTCTCATTATCCTTCAGGCACCTTTCCAAATGACTGAATTAAAACTGAAGAAAAGTAAAACAACGAAAGTTAGCTTTCACAGTAAACTTCAACCTTCTAAGACCAAAAAGAGTGAAAGAGGATGGAGCTTCCCACAGCTTGTAAGTTCCGAAACATAACTTAACGTCTGAAATTTATTTTCAGGGAATCAAACATTTTGACGCCTTTTCCAATTGTACAGGTAAACTGCAATTCACACTGAAAGGTTTGCTCTTACCCAGTAATTATAACATTTCACTTTTCTCAGCACAGACATTTTAGATTAAATACCAATTGTTCTCTTCTATTGTAGCTGGTGTGGAGAAGATCATGTTCACTGTAGATCTGCCACCACAGAAACCACACTGTGCTTCTGGATACACTTAGTCTGCAAGTAGATGAAGTTTTTTTTTTTAAAGCCTTAACATAGGTCCTCAGTGATGGTAAGGAGTGCACTGTCGCTGTAGCTGTTGAAATCTCCTCGGTCACCTATATTTTTGTATATTGAATTGAGTTTTTGCATCATGCATGTGGAATGGCTCCTATCACCCAACAGAGTCGTAGGAGGAAACAATAGATGAGATTCTCAGTGTTTGAGCAGTTCAGCTGGAATTCCATCCTTGCCGGGTGCCTTTCTGCTTGCTCAGCAATCAATGTCCTTTTCCAGCTCAAGTGATGAGGGTGCCTTGTCCAACTCACTGTGACAGGAAGCTGCAGGAGAGAGTCAGAGGCTGGGAGCTCACATTCATGTTCAGCCCAGTGAGACTTCTGTTGGTGAGAACTTCACCATCTACCAACTTCAGGGGTGCCACTTTGGTGATGGTCAGATGAAGTGATCCCATCATACATAGATTTCCATTGTCACAGTCAGTCTGGAATTATTGTCACAGGCTAAGCCAATGTCTATTTACAGAGTATTTTCCTATTTTTCAACACAACTGTCTTCGCAGTTTTCAAGTTATGCAGCATCGCTGCTGTTGTGTTTATGTTGAACATCAGGTCGGCTTTGCTTCAGTGACAGAAGTCATCTCTGCTGAGTGGGTCTCAAAAGTCTTTGTTGTGGGTTCCACCTTTACCAAATGTTGCTGCTGCTGTGTCAAAAATGATTCAACTCAGCAACTTCCAAGTTTCAATGTTGATGAAGCTTTTGCAGTGCTTGTAAAATATTTCACTTTTTTGTTTCGTTCCTTCATAATTCATTTTCCCAATGAAGGTGTCACTGTGAAGAATGTGTATGAATTGTCAGCACGGGCTAATCAACACTTTCTCATTGGAGATGTCAATCAGTGGAACCTTTCAGGCTGATTTGTAGATTTTGCAAAGATAAATTTAGGATTGAAGTTAAAAAATTGTAAATGGATTCCTGTTCAGAATTCTATGAATTAAGGAGAAAAATCCAGTCCCTGCACTCACTTGTGAACTCGTTGGTGTCTCAGCAGGTGTTGTGACTGAGTGAATCCCACTCCGCACAAGGAGCAGGTGAAAGGTCTCCCTCCGGTGTGAACCCACTGATGTGTCAGCAGTTGGGATGACCAAGGGAATCCCTTTCCACACACTGAGCAGGTAAATGGCTTCTTGCCAGTGTGAGTGTGTTGGTGCTCACTGAGATCAGTTGACTGCCTGAAACTCTTTCCACAGGTGGTGCATCTGAATGGATTCTCCTTCGTGTGCACTCGGTGATGTGACTGGAGGGCCAAGACCTGATTGAATCCTTTCCCACATACAAAGCAAATGAATGGTTTCTGACCCGTGTGAATTCGCTGGTGTTCAGAGAGGATGGATGAAGTCTTGAATTTCTCTCCACAGGTTGTGCAGCTGAATGGCTTCTTCTCAGCGTGAACTCGCTGGTGTAACCGAAGGGCAGATGACTGAGTGAATCCCCTCTCACATATTAAACAGTTGAACGGCCTTTCCCCAGTGTGAACGCGTCGATGGATTTCCAGCCGGGATGAAGAATTGAATCCTTTATCGCAGTCCTCACATTTCCACGGTTTCTCCATGGTGTCAGTTTCCTTGTCTCTCTCCAGGTTGGACAATCAGTTGAAGCTTTGCCCACACACAGAAACGAGTAGTTTCTTCCCTCTGCGAATGTTGTGATGTTTTTTGCAGGCTGTTTAACTGTTTGACGCTCTTTGCACAGTCAGTGTACTGAAACACTGTGTGTCTTGACTCTTCTCCAGTCACACTGATGTTTGAAATGGTATCGCACAGTCAAACATTTCTCCTTCCAAATTCAAAGACTGATAGTATTGTGCTGAACGGAGTAACCCTGTCAGATCATGCTGTGATGTTCAGTCTGAGCTTCCTGTTGTAAATCCACATATTTTACTGCCCTGGAAAAGGAGTTCACAAAAGTGTAAAAAGAGGATAGAAATTTAGTTCTATTTTCCATGAAACATTTTTCCTCAATTGTGCCTGCAAAGCAGTAAATCATCAAATCACACACTCCCTGTGCTGGAATGCAAACCGCAGGGCGACTAACCATCCTATATTTTAGAGGATTGTTCAAAATCTGAATCCAATATCCCAGGCTGCATGGAGCCTTAATGTTGTTTATCCTGGAAATGGGACCTTTCAGTTTGCATAGAACCATGTTCCCAAATGATTCTGTGTTCTGACAGCTCTGGCAGACACCACCCACCGCTCACATTGACTCCCAGGGCAGGATGTGCCTTAATTTTCACCATAAGAGTTGGTCAGCCTGCCCAACCTATCACAGTTCCTTTCCTTACTTTACCCACTCCCTCCGCTCTGGCTGAGTTCTCAAATCCCCCTGGTAGTGAGGAGAAAATAAATCAATCAATCATTTTTCTCTTCTGGTCACTGGGACCTTGAAACCCGCCCACTCTTTGTTATTTCACCAAGATGGCCACACGTGAAGCAAACAAATGCCCCTGAAGCTGCAAACTCGGGACCTGAGGGTTCTTACTGGGTGGTCTTGGGGGCCTCCAGCGGTTTTCTCCCCGCCCACCTGTCAGGGTTTCCTTCCTTCCCAGAAATCAGAGTCCTCATTGATTTGAGTGCAAAGTGTAAGCTCTTATTTCTTGTGCCCCTCCATCCTCTGATGTGAACCATCCTCCAGTGTCTGAAGCAGGATGGTGCCCGTTAACCTGGGCCTGTTCCCGGGAGGGAGGGAGAAGCCCCGCAGCTGCAAACCAGGGAGCTGACAATGATGGTGAAGGGTTTGCTCCAGCTCACAATGCCCGGGGACTGATTGACGGCGGTTTCGGAACAGGAAGAGGGGCGGATCTGGAGGACCGAACAAGAGCGGCTGGTCCTCCAACCAATCAGAGAGAATGGGAGGCGGAGCAGAGCCTGAGGCTTTCTCTGAGCATGCGCCCGGCCGCATACTGCTCTTAACCGGGCCTGTCTCGGGGAAAAGTCCGAGCAGCGTTCGCCGGTTCAAATGCCGTATCTCAGCTTCGCATTCGTGGCTTGGGGCCTACACGGGGTGCTTATGAAGCCTCCCAACCCACCCGCTAGCTCCTTCCCTTACTCCTGATCGACCCGGTGGTATCTCACCGGTTGAGAATTTCTACACAACCGCCTCAAGCATTTACACTGCGCATGCCCCAGCTCACAATGACGGATATCCGGGCTCTACCCCGCCCCTCCTCCACTCCGATTGGTTGGAGGACCAGCAGATCCCGCTCGGTCCTCCAGACGCGCACCGCTCTTCCTATTGGTCTAGAGCGGCCGTCAATCACCCCCGGGCATTGTGAGGTGGAGCATGCGCAGTGCCGATGCTGGACTCGGCCCAGAGGTCTCAGTGAAATCCGGTGTAGGCCTCAAATCCCAGCAAGAAGTTTCCGGGCCCGGGTTTGCATGGAGAGGCGGGGCCGCTGCGGTCTGCTCCCGGTGACAGGCCTGAGTTACCGGCCGCCGTCTTTATAGAGGCTGCAAACCCGCAGGGGGCAAAACATCAGAGAGAGAGTTTGTTGTGAAACCAATGGGATTTTGTAAAACAGGAGGTCAGGGTTACAGTCAACAACAACAACTTCTATTTATATAACACCTTTAACATCAGAAATCATCCCAGTCAACTTCACAGGAACATTATAAAACAAAGTGAGACGCCCAGACACAAAAGGAGATATTAGGGCAGGTGACCAAAAACTTGGTCAAAGAGGTGAGTTTTAAAGAGAGTCTTAAAGGACAAAGGTGAGGTGGAGGCGGGGAATTCAGTCTTGGAAATGGAAAATATGGCCTCCAGTCGTGGAGTAAATAAAATTGACAATGTGTGTATAATAAATCACTTACAATGGCAAAATGACAAGATTGCAATTGTTTCCGGTTGAAAATCTGTGCACTCGTAACAATGCACAAGACATCAGAATTTGAGCAACACTGGTATCTTGGAGGGGTGTGGGCTACACGAGATTGCAGTGATAGGGTGGGACGAGGTTATGGAGGGATTTGGAAACATGGGCGAGAAGTTTAAAATCAAGACAGTCCTTGACCGGCAGCCAGACATAAGTGGCAGAATTTTGGATGGCCTCAAGGTAGGAGGGTAGAATGTGGGAGGCCAGCCAGGAGTGTATTGGAACAGAGAAACCACCTTCAAGATTGTTCATTAGCGGGGTGGCATGGTGACGCAGTGGTTAGCACTGCTGCCTCACGGCGCCCAGGACCTGGGTTTGATCTCGGCCCCGGGTCACTGTGTGGAGTTTGCACATTCTCCCTGTGTCTCACCCCCACAACCCAAAAATGTGCAGGTAGATGGATTAGCTATGCTAAATTGCCTCTTAATTGGAAAAAAAGAATTGGGTACTCTTAAATGTATTTTAAAAAACAATTGCTCATTAAATCACACAAGTTTTGGACAAAAGGTCTGTTATTCTGTATCAAAAACAGAAAACGCTGTACCATCTCAGCAGGTCTAGCAATATCTGTGGAGAGGGAATGAAGCTAACATTTCGCGTCTGGATGGCTCTTTGTCAAATTTTTGATAGAGAGCCATCCAGACTCGAAACATTAGCTCTGTTCTTTCTCCATAGATGCTGCAGAGCCTGCTGAGATGGTCCAGCATTTTTTGTTTTTGTTTCAGATTCCAACATCTGCAGTAATTTGCTTTCATCTTACTATTGTTCTGTATGGTTGTTTCAGATTAATGCTTATTTACAGGAGTCATGAATGAAGTGAATTAGCAAATATTGTTACCTCTAGTTATATAAATTTGTTAAAAGGATACAGAAAGAATTACCCAACACTTTATTAGGATTTCAGACCAGGGAGGAGTGTGTGGGAAGACAATTTACAACTTTGGGAGAACAGGAGAGAAAAGAATGTTCCAGATAAACTAGAATTGCCCATTCTGAATTTCTATCCTGGACTGTAGTGATGACTTCTGCAAATTCCTTTTACAGGATATTGGAAGGAGAAAATTTGGAAACTCGTGACTTGAACCAAACATTACATCAAGATTTTACAGTCACTTGATTCATCAGGACCTGAATATCATCAGCCCTTGAATGTGGAAGGAGAAATGTTTGTCTGTTGGAAAAGATTGCAAGCATCAATGTGACTGGAAAAGCACCGAAACACACAGACACCCAAGTGAGTGTGTTCCAGTGAACTGACTGGAAAAAGCTTTAACCAGTTACAGCCTGAATAAGACATTGCATCATTCACAGTGGGGAGGAACTGTTCTGTATGTGGATAAGGCTTCAGCTTATCAAATGCAGAAACCATGGGAATGTGGGGACTGTGGCCAGGCATTCACTTCCCCCTCCAAGCTAGAAACTCATTGGCGCACTCACACTGGGGAGAGACCATTCACCTGCTCTACGTGTGGGAAGGGATTCACTCAGTCATACAGCCTAGCATTACACCAGCGAGGTCACACCGGGGAGAGGCCATTCACATGCTCCACCTGTGGGAAGAAGTTCATTAATTCATCCAATCTTTTGAGACATCAGCACACTCACAGTGAAGAAAAACCATTCATTTGCTCCTATTGCGGAAAGAGCTTCAGCCTTTCAACTATCCTCATCTCACACCAGCGAGTTCACACCGGGGAGAGGCCATTCACCTGCTCCGTGTGTGGGAAGGGATTCACTGAGTCAGCCAACCTAGCATTGCACAAACGAGTTCACACTGGGGAGAGGCCATTCATCTGCCCCGTGTGTGGGAAGGGATTCATTAATTCATCCAACCTAGTGTCACACCAGCGAGTTCATACCGGGGAGAAACCATTCAGCTGCACCTCCTGTGGAAAGACTTTCAGGCATTCAGGCAACCTCAGTGTACACCTGCGGGTTCACACTGGGGAGAGGCCATTCACCTGCTCCCAGTGTGGGAAGGGATTCACTTGTTCATCTCACCTGGTGAGACACCAGCGAATTCACAAGCGATTGCAGGGAGTGGATTCTGCTGTTACTGCTGCTCTTAATCACATCCAAGGCTGAACAACATTCATTCTGACAGTTTTGGTTAGTTTCTTCTGATGTTAGATGTTATATATGTGGATTGATATTGTTGTTCTGTTGCATGGTCCCTTTAACAGTTGAGTCACATGATAGTCCGTGATGTCATCGGCTACTTCACGGGCTTAGAGTCAGTCCAGACCAAACCTTAGTACATCTAACAACCATCAAATAAGTTGATAATGTTCAACCCTTGTGCTTCTGCATTTCCATTCTTCTATCCTGAAAGTACGATACACAACAGGATCAATTAAACTGGCGACGAGGAACGGATTAGAAAAAAATCTTTCTTGAAGTGAAAAGGAAATCCAAGATTGTCGATGTTGAGGCAAATGAACAGTGGGTCAGCGATCACACCTGGCATCGGAACCGCTCAGGTTTTTTTGCACAAATTCCAAGGGAAAGCCCATTCCAAATTTAATCCACCACTCTGGAGAGTTCAGGCTGAAGAGCCTGCCACGTTCTGTAGAGTAAAAGATATGGAGGTAGAGGGGGCAAATAGGAAAAAATAAATTGGGTACGTTAGCTGATATAATTGGCTTATTCACCATATTTAAAATAGACCATTGATATCAGGGAAGTTGCGAGAGGATTCCAATATCGCTGAAAAATGGCGAGAAACTTTGGTGCCATGGACCCATTTGAGGAATACTCAGAATACGTGAAATCGAAAATGGAAATCAAATGCAGAAAGATTCCACTATTGTCCTGGCCAATAAAATTTCTGAACTTGTTCAGGTCCCTGCTTTTCTAGGTACAATTGGATGCAACATTTTTAATTTACTCAGAAGTTGGGTCCAACCTGAGAAACTTGGTGACAAAACGTATCACAAATTGGTTAAAATATTGGAAGACAATTATGGACCAAAGCCATTTATTATCGCGGAGAAGTTTCAATTTCACCGAAGGAATCAGCTAGAGGGAGGGGAAAAACATTGTGCAGTTCGTCACGACCCTCAAGTGCCCCACGGAGCTTTGTGAACTTGGTGACCTGCTTGATGATACCATTATAGATGGCTCAGTTTGTGGGTCAAAATGAGGCCATTCAGAGAAGATTATTGATGGATTGAAATTTAGATTTGAAAACAGCATTAGGTATTGCCATTTCAATGGAACCAACTGCTAAAGAGGCTTCTCAACTCGGAGCAGACACAAAGATCCATAAACTGGTTGAAGCCCAGAAAAGTCTATCCAGCCTTATACTGTCGACTCGGGTTTCCTGGAAATATGTGGCTTTGGGCCATTCAGAGGCTGATTGCTGTAGCAAAGATAGCCAATGCAAAAATTGTGGCAGAATTGGCCGCACATCAAAAGCTTGCTGGGATAAAACCATCTCTCCAGAGGGGAGGCAGTGGCGTAGTGGTATTGTCACTGGACTAGTAGTCCAGAGACCCAGGGTAATGCTCTGGGGACCTGGGTTCAAATCCCACCAGGGCAGTTGGTGAAATTTGAATTGAATAAAAATCTGTAATTAAAAGTCGAAAGGTGACCATGAAACCATTGTCGATTGTCGCAAAAACCAATCTGGTTCACTAATGAAGGAAATCTGCTGCCCTTACCTGGTCTGGCCTGCATGTGACGCCAGACCCACAACAATGTGGTTGACTCTTAAAATGCCCTTAGGGATGGGCAATAAATGCTGGCCCAGCAACGCCCAGATCCTATGAACGATTAAAAATAAAGTTCAAGGAAATATGCAGATCATTTATAAAAGAAGAAACAAACAATTTCAACCAATAAAGTAAGAATGACAACAAAGAAAATACAACACATGGTTCTGATGACCTGAAGTTGAATGTACTATTTGTACAAAGTGAATCACACCGGTTCTGGGTTAATCCAAACTGAATGGACAACCTGTAAAATTGGAGGTTGATACGGGGGCTGCCGTCTCATTAATTCCTGAGACCATCTATGAACAGAAACTGAATCATCTACAACTGAAGCTAACACTGAGGAAATAATGCCCTCTAAATAATGCATCAAGACATAGGTGTTTTTCCAGCTCTTTTTCTTGGCTGGAAAAGATCATATTAAACTGGAGTGCAGTAAATAGCTTAGTTGATTCAAAGTTGGATTTACAGACCATTGTATTTGGGGACATACTGGGATCCATGAAAGTGTTGTTAAAGATCAAGCTAGATAGCCAGCCAAAGTGCATCAAGGCTGGAGCAATACCCTGCACTATACGTCCAAAGGTAGAATCTGAACTAATGAGACTTGATGATACAGGAGTCTTAGAACCCTTTGCTACAAGTGACTGGGCAACCCCTATTGTGCCTGTAATGAAGCAAGATGGAACAATTTGCACCGTTAGAGATTTTAAAACTACCATCAATCTGGTTGTGTGCATAGATCAACACCCGCTACCATTGATTGAGGATTTGTTTGCCGGCCTAGCAGGAGGACACGGGTTCAGCAAGGTCGACCTATCGCAAGCCTACCTGTAAATTAATGTTGCAGCTGAATCTCAGTACCTGCTCACCATTATCTCACATAAAGGCCTTTTCTGTTATAAGAGTTTACCTTTTGAAATAACGTCAGCAACTGCTTTATTTCAATGGTCCATGGACCAGATCCTCTGTGGCTCACAGGGGATACAGTGTTACCTTGATGATATGTTAATTACTGTGACCAATGAATATACACAATTAAGATCATGCCTACGGTTAATTAACTACTGCAAGAAACTCATCCCGAATATAGGAACCCTACTCAAACTGTTACATACTTTATTGAGTGTGAAACAAGCTTGGCAATGGTAACCAGAATGTAAAAAAGCATTCCATCAACTAAAGAAGCACTGTAGAAATCAGAAGTGCTGGTACATTTCAACTCAAAGTTACCATTGCGACTTGCTTGTGATGCTGAGTCGGAAAAGGGAGCACTGAGTATTTTTGATATGAGAAAGTGTTACCAATACCTATATGTCATCACTTTACGCTGTTGACAGATCACAGGCCCTCAGCAGCTATTTTCGGACCTCATAAAGGTATTATTTCAATGGCAGCAAATAGACTCCAACAGTGGTCTTTGATTCTATCTGCACATTCATATGAGATCAAATACCGACAGTCAGAGAGCCGTGCCAATGTTGATGTGTTGTCACGTTTGCCTCTGCCCAATGGTCCAATAACACCCAGTAATGGAAATGTCTTCCATTGTGCGCAGATAGAACCTGTTCCAGTGATTGCAGCTCTAGTCCCAATGACTTACCAGAAATGATCCCGTGATGGGAAGGTACTGGACATGGTGTTAAAGGGGAGGATGAATTAAAGCTGCATATTTCCAGGAAACACGAGTTGACAGTACAACTGGCGGATGCTGTTGTGGGGGATAAGAGTAATAATTCCTCTAAATTTGCAACAAAGAGTATTGGAATAATTGGATAAAGGACACCCAGTTTTAGATCGAATGAAGGAATCGATGCTCAGATAGCGGAAAAAGCTGGACTGTGCCAGTCATGTGCATGGGTAAGGAACAAATCACCAATGCCCCATTGCATCCATGGGAGTGGTCTAAAATGCCTTGGCAACATCTAGACATTGACTTTGCTGGTCCATACAAGGGGCACATGTTCATGGTCGTAGTAGGCACACATTTCAAATGGCCTGAGATGGTCCTTAGGAAATCAACGACTGCAGAACAAACCATTGACAAACTTAATGAGATTTCCGCCAGATTTGGAAAACCCCGACAAATCGTGAGCGACAGCAGTCCACAATTTATTGGTCAGGAGCCGAGGAGAACTTCAAGATGAGTGGTATTCAACGTATAAAATCAGCACCTTACCACCCATCCACGAATGGTTTAGTGAAGGGTTTGTTCAGTCTTTGAAGCATGCACTGAAATCAAAAGTTCATTACATCGCCAATTAAACAATTTCTTGGCGACATATTGCAACAACACAGTTATGACTACTCAGAGTTTCCCAACTTTAGAGAACTACCTTTTATCTATTCTTACCACAGGGGACGACTGACATAGTAGAACACAATCAGCAGTCGCATGTACAGGTAATGAGGAAAGAAGTTAATTCGAGAAGGCGCTTGTTTAAACAAAGAGAGCATGTGTTGGCGCGCAGCTATACCACTGGTGAGAAGTGGGTTCCTGTAACTATTGGCTCAAACTGGTCCAATATCTCATACAGTACAAAGTGGAGATGAGTTAGTGTGGAGATAACATGCAGATCAGCTGTTATCTACACGTGTGGATGTGCCAGTGACATGTATGACAGAACTACCTTAAGTGGAAACAATATCCAAAAAGCCTAATTATGTGACTGTGAGTTTTGGTCACCACTGAAGTAGAGATTGCTGAAGAACCCGGCTACTACTTGTCTCCCTTCTGCAAAAGAGACTGACACCTTCCAGGCTAGAGACATCACAGAAGAACCTAAGAATACATTTAAGGTCAAGAACAGTCAAATCCTTGAAGCCCGCAGGCAACCAGTGCAGAATAGATGCCACCAGATCATCTTTCCTATTGACGAATACTATTGTGTAATAAATGAATGCCTGCCCTTGTATATACAGTTGAGCAATCCTTATCCAAAATGCTTGGGGCCGAGTGTGTATCGGATTTTGGAATATAATGTGTATCTGCGGCGTGTTGGGAACTGCGCATATGCGCTGTATTGGGAACCGCTTCTGCGGCACGTTGAGACCTGCGCATCGCACGGGGATTTGCGGTGTCACGTTGGCTGGCACTCAAAAAAAAAAGTGTGGATTTCAGAATCTCTTCAGTTTTCTGTTAAGGGATGCTCAACCTGTACTTGTAAATGACAATATAAAAATACTAGTTATTCGTTGTGTTGGTCGTTAGAAGTAAACAGGGAGGGATGTTATATATGTGGGTTGATATTGTTGTGCTGTTGCATGGTCCTTTTAAGAGTTGAGTCACGTGATAGTCCGTGACATTATTGGTTACTTAGCGGGCTTAGAATCAGTCCAGACCAAGCCTTTATACATTTTTTTTAAATTTTAAAAATAAATTTAGTGTACCCAATTCATTTTTTTCAATTAAGGGGCAATTTAGCGTGCCAATCCACCTAGCCCGCACATCTTTGGGTTGTGCGGGCGAAACCCACACAAACACAGGGAGAATGTGCAAACTCCACACAGACAGTGACCCAGAGCCAGGATCGAACCTGGGACCCTGGCGCTGTTAGGCAGCAGGGCTAACCCACTGCGCCACCCTGCTGCCCTAGCCTTTATACAGTTAACAACCATCTAATAAACTTCAGTTGATTTATTGTGTTCAACCCACGTGATTCTGCATTTCTATTCTTTTATCTTGCAAGTACAACACAAAACATTAATAATTCCTGGATCTGGGCTGGAGTTTAATATTCTGGATCTATAACTGATAGTGTTGATTTTCGATACGAACTCTATAACTTCAGTGTCTGAAAGGCCCCACTGATGAACATCTCCAATTAGAAAGTGCTGATTATAGACTATAGTTGATTGCTGGGAAGGATGTTCCCCGGGATGTTTATGTGTTGTAACCTGTTTTGATACATGTTGGTAATAAAATACATTTGAAAAAAAAAGAAAGTGCTGATTAATCCTTGCTTACAATTCTGACCGACTTGCACATTACGCACAGTGACCACCTCTATTATCCAGCAGGAATTGGCAGAGAATAGAGAGTCTCCAAATGTTACCCCTCCCGTCTGGTACAGAAATCCCCTCACCACAGGAACGGAGACACGTTCAATCCAAGTAACAGATCGTAGGAAATCACCACCGAATAACCTTATAAAATCTTCAGAGATTTATGGGATAATTATTGAAATATCTGCCTTTCTTCTTCGGGAGAAAGCTTCGGTAGCATCTTGCTGGGTGACAAACACAGGACAGATCTGTTGGATTGGATTGGATTTGTTTATTGTCACGTGTACCGAGGTACAGTGAAAAGTATTTTTCTGCGAGCAGCTCAACAGATCATTAAGTACATGAGAAGAAAAGGGAATAAAAGAAAATACATAATAGGGCAACACAACATATACAATGTAACTACAAATGCACCGGCACCGGATGAAGCATACAGGATGTAGTGTTAAAGAAATCAGTCCATAAGAGGGTCATTTAGGAGTCTGGTGACAGTGGGGAAGAAGCTGTTTTTGAGTCTGTTCGTGCATGTTCTCAGACTTCTGTATCTCCTGCCCGATGGAAGAAGTTGGAAGAGTGAGTAAGCCGGGTGGGAGGGATCTTTGATTATACTGCCCGCTTTCCCCAGGCAGCGGGAGGTGTAGATGGAGTCAGTGGATGGGAGGCAGGTTCGTGTGATTGGCCATGCTAAATTGCCCTTAGTGTCCAAAATCCCGTACCAGCCTCCCTGAACAGGCGCCGGAATGTGGCGACTAGGGGCTTTTCACAGTAACGTCATTTGAAGCCTACTTGTGACAATAAGCGATTTTCATTTTCATTCATTTCAAAATTGCCCTTAGTGTTGGGTGGGGTTACTGGGTTATGGGGATAGGGTGGAGGTGTGGGCTTCGGTAGGGTGCTCTTTCCAAGAGCCGGTGCAGACTCGACGGGCCGAATAGCCTCCTGCACTGTACATTCTATGATTCTATGACATACTCCCACTCGTGGTTGGATAGGTGGCAATGGGCCTGCCCACAATGCGCCACCGTCCTCCAGGAATATGACCCTCACCCATCAGAAGGGCATTAGTGCACAGGTGCCACAAGCCCCACCGTTGGAGGTTGCAGTGCAGATCCGAGATGAAGCGCAGGCGCAGTGGGGTCTAGTGCGGCTCCCAGGCCACAAGTTGGGGGAGGGGGTGATTTAGACAGCGGTTAGAGGGAAGGAGCTCATTACATACTGAGGGAGCTTCGACACCTTAAAAAACTACCTCTTGCCTCATTAAGAGGTAGCTCGCAAACCCCGAATGAGAACTTACATTTCCTGCTTCTGCTGGTCCAGGGTGAATGTTCCCTCATAACAGATCCCCAGGTTGACAGCCACCATCTTATTTCTACGAGGGGGGGGGGGGTGCGCATGTGTGGCCATCTCGGGGACGTAACAGAGAGGGCGGGGCTTCGGGATCCCAGTGACCAGGAGAGAAAATGATTGATTGATTCATTCATTTTATTCTCCCTCTGCACACATCACACATCGACTGAAGAACTCAATCCAGTCAGGACTGGAGAGAGGGTGAAAAATGGGTGTGGAGGTGGAGGAGATGTTGTCATGGGTTTCAGAAGAGGGAGCATGTGGGGCAGGGATTTACAGCATCGCGACAAGTAGAAAATAAGGGCGGCACGGTAACACAGTGGTTAGCACAGTTACTTCACAGCTCCAGGGTCCCAGGTTCGATTCCCGGCTTGGGTCACTGTGTGGAGCGTACACGTTCTCCCCTTGCGTGTGTGGGTTTCCTCCGGGTGCTCCGGTTTCCTCCCACAGTCCAAAGATGTGCAGGTTAGGTGGGATTGACCATGATAAATTGTCCTTAGTGTCCAAAAAGGTTGGGTGGGGTTACTGGGTTACAGAGAGGGTGGAGGAGTGGGCTTGGGTGGTCTGCTCTTTCCAAGGGCCGATGCAGACTCGATGGGCCAAATGGTCTCCTTCTGCACTGTCGATTCTATGATTCTGTCCCATAGAAATTAGAATAATCTGTTATGAATTTCTACACTGCATCCATTGAAAAGATACTTTTAAGGCTAATTAGAAGGGGAGGATTAACAAGCGGGAAGCGCAAATCAAAAATTATCTCAACATCTTCATTGATTTATCTGTTCAGATCTGATAAAGCATCATTGTCCCTTAAACGTGGAAGGAGAAATGTTTGTTCTCTCTGTGCGAGAAATTTCAAACTTCGGTGTGACTGGATAAACATTAGAGTGAGAGTGTTCCAGTGAACTGGCTGGAAAGAGCTTGAACCAGTTACACAGCCTGAAAAATCATCAGACCATTTACAGTGAGGAGAAACCTCATATGTTTTCTGTCAGTGGGCGGGACTTCAACAGATCATCGAAACCCAAGAACGGCACGGTAGCACAGTGGTTAGCACTATTGCTTCACAGTGCCAGGGCCTCAGGTTCGATTCCCGGCTTGGGTCACTGTCTGTGCAGAGTCTGCACATTCTCCCCGTGTCTGTGTGGGTTTCCTCCGGGTTCTCCGGTTTCCTCCCACAAGTCCCGAAAGACGTGCTGTTGGGTGAATTGGACATTCTGAATTCTCCCTCTGTGACCCGGACAGGCTCCGGAACGTGGCGACTGGGGGATTTTCACAGTAACTTCACTGCAGTGTTAATGTAAGCCTACTCGTGACAATAAAGATTATATTGTTATGAACTCCCATATCGGGGGCTGCCGCGGTTCCACGGAGTCGGGGCTTTTTCAGTGGGCCTCCGGATTTAAAGTTTTTTTTTTCGAGTTTCCCGCGAGATCGGGAGCAGGGGAACTGGGCCCCCAGGAGAGGAGACATCCGGCGGCACCCCCCCACCCCCACCCCCCACGCACGGCGGCAGAGCACAGGGCAGGACAAGCGGTGGCCAGGACCGAGGCGGGGGCCGAACCTGCAGGGAGGAAGGAACGGAGGAGCGACCGACAACCCCCCCCCCCCACAGCAGGAGAGCGCAGCGTGCGACGAGCGGCAGCCCGGGCCGAGCAGTGGGGACAGCGGTGGGGAACGAAGCGGGGACTGACCAACCCCCGACCCCCCCCCCCCGACGGCGATCACCACGAGGCAGGAACAAAGAGGGGCTCCGGACCAGAAGCCACTCTCTCTCTCTCTCTCTGTCGACCTGGGCGAGTGAGGGAAAAGGAAGGAAAAAAGAACTTTTGCAAAAACAAAACTCTGAAAAGAAAACTTTTAAAACTTCTTAAAAAATTATTTTTGCACTTTTTTTGTTCTCACCCAAAACAAGTTCACCTGAGAAGAATTTTATAAAAGAGGAAAAATAATGTGGTAAAGGAGAGAAGGGAGGGGAGAAGAAAAAGGGAAGGGGGGGGGGAGAAAATAAATAAATAAATAAAGGGGGGGGGTGGGAATGGAAAAAAGTGCCAGAAGGGAGCCAAAGCAGAGGGAGAAGGGGCACCAAAGGCAGACGGGGCAATGGGCGAGCCAATCAGCGAACAAAGTGGCAGAATGGAAGTATCGCCGCATCAAAAAGAGCTGGGCAGACAGGTATAGTCTCCCCCGGGGCCAGGGGGGAGCTGGAACTGGAAGGCAGCCTTTGCCGATGCGCTGAGGGAACATCAGCAGGTAAACAAGGCAGAGGCTAGGGCAGACATAGAGGCCGCAGTGCAGGCAGCAATGGCCAAGGCCCTGACGGAGGTGCAGCTAGCCCTGGGCAGAGCAGAGGAGAAATTGGACGCCCAAGGGAAGGAACTGGAAGCCCAAGAGGTGACCATTAAGGAGCTGGAGAAAGGAGCGACTGACGTGAGCGACCGAATCACGGCCCTGGAGAGGGAGGTGGCGAGACTGGGCACAACACAGGGGAGCCTGAAGGGCAGAGTGGGCGACCAGGAAAACCGCTCGAGGAGGCAAAATGTCAGGATAGTGGGCTTGCCAGAGGGGATCGAGGGTAGAAACCCCACGGAATACGGCATACGTGGCCGAGATGCTGGACAACTTAGTGGGGAAGAAAACCTTTCCCAGCCCACCAGAAATGGACAGAGCACACCGGTTGCTGCGCCCGAAGCCCAAAGCAAGGGGAACACCCGAGAGCAGTTATAGCTAAACTGCACCGGTACCAAGATCGGGAAACAATCTTGTACTGGGCCAGGAAAAACAGAACCTGCAAATGGGAAAGACATGCCATTAGAATTTACGAGGACATTGGGGCAGACCTAGCCAGGAGACGGGCTGAGTTTACTAGAGCGAAAGCAGCTCTTCACAAGAGTGACGTGCGTTTTGGTATGCTGTACCCAGCGAAACTCTGGGTCACATATCAAGAAAGAGAATACTCCGTTACAGCCCCTGCCCAAGCCAACAAGTTTGTTGAGGAACACGGGCTGGAAAACCACCAGCGAAGGTAGAAATGAGGGACCCCTGGCAAGGGGCAACAACACGCCAACGGGGGGGGGAGGGGAAGGGTGAGGCAACGCCAGGCCCCCCCACCCCCACCATGGCGAGCGCACCCTGAACAAAGAATAAACCACTGCCCGAGGGACCGCTTCAGGTGGGAGGCCAGGCCCCAGCACGAGGGAACGAGAGTAGCGGAGAAGGGAGAGCAAGCAAGAGGAGTGCAGGGTAGGATAGGGGAAGAGTGGGCAGAAAACCGTAGAGTTGAGGCCGGGCAGAGGAGAAGCGAGACAGTAACTCCCGAGAGGGGGGTCACCATACTAGCAGGAAAGCTAGCGCCGGGGGCATGCAACAAAGCAGGGCCGCAGCGCGCCCCCGAACAGGGGGTAAGGCGCCAGGCTGGAGGTGGGGGGGACCACTCAACAGAGATGGGAGAGCAAACTGGGATAGGAACAGGGGAAAAAGGGACAAAGGAGGGGTACAAGGAAGAGGGGGGAAAGGGGAGAGACCGGGAGGGGGGGGACACAGGGAGGGAGAGACCGGGGAGCGGCGACACAGGGAAGGAGGGACAAACAAGGCTAGAAAAGGAATAGGGCTACAAAGTGCCACAACCAAGGGCTCGAAACAAGGAATCGCTGCAAGCACCCACCCAGTACGGTCTCTGGGCGAAGGGAGACCCCAGAGTGCAGGGGATTACCCGCATGGTGGACGCACAGTGGGCGGCCATGTCGGGTGCCCCCGGGACAAAGGGAAAACCTGGAGCGCAGAGACCCGACCGCATGGAGAGAGCAGTGACAGCGGCCATCCTGAACGGCCCCCTAACAAAGGGAAACCCCGGAGGGCAGGGGCGCGTCCACCAGGTAAGTATGGTTAATCCCACAGGAGCGAGGGGGCAGAAGCCCCCCACCAGGATAGTCACCTGAAACTTAAGGGGACTCAACGGCCCAGTGAAGAGATCCAGAGTCCTCACCCACCTAAGAAATATGAGGGCCGAGATAGTCTTCTTCCAAGATACACACCTGAGAGAGCAGGACCGACTGCGGGTAAGAAAGAGCTGTGTGGGACAAACCTACCATTCCTGCTATGGGGCGAGGGCCAGGGGGGTGGCGATATTGATCGGCAAGAGGACGATGTTTAGGGCGACAAAGATGGTCACGGACCCAGGGGGATGGTATGTCATGGTCAGCGGGGCCCTGGATAGGGCACCGGTAGTACTAGTTAACGTGTATGCACCCAACTGGGATGACACGAGCTTCATCAAGAAGACCATGGCAGGAATCCCTGACATAGCGACGCACCGACTAATCATGGTTGGGGGGGGTTCAACTGTGTACAGGACCCAAAGACAGATCAAACCCCAAAATGGGGAAAACCTCAAGCATGGCAAGGGAACTCAGTCACTTTATGGAGCAGATGGGAGCGGTGGACCCCTGGAGGAGAAGGAATTCTCCTTCTTCTCCCCAGTACACAACGTATACACCAGAATTGACTTCTTTATGGTAGGGAAAACGGTGCTTCCGGGGATAGACAAGGTGGAATACTCCGCAATTGTGATATCAGACCACGCTCCACACTACATGGACGTGAGGCTGGAGACGGGCAGGGCCCAACGCCCCACATGGCGGTTGGACATTGCCCTACTAGCGGACAAGGCCTTCAACAAAAGGTTATCACGGGCCATTGCAGAGTACACAGAGAACAACCAGAATGGGGAGGTCTTACCCTCCACGTTCTGGGAAGCACTAAAGGCCGTACTAAGAGGGGAAATCATTGCTTTCAAAGCGCGAAGAGATTGGGAGGAAAGGGTGGCGAGGCAGCAGCTGGTCGGCTCCATACTGGAGGTAGACCGTAAATACTCCGAGGCCCCGACCGTAGAGCTGGCGGAGAGGAAAGAGCTACAAAGGAACTTTGACCTGCTCTCCACCAGGAAAGCAGTGCACCAACTCCGCCAGGCACGTGGGACCCTATACGAACACAGAGGCAAAGCCAGCCACCTGTTGGCACACCAGCTGAGAAAGCAGGCAGCCACCAGAGAAATTGCACAAATCAGGGATACCAGAGGCACGCTAGAAACAGAACCAGAAAAGATCAACAAAACCTTCAAGGGCTTCTACCAAGGGCTGTACACCTCAGAGCCCCCAATGGGGGAGTCTGGGATGAAATGGTTCCTTGATGGACTGGACATTCCAGTCGTAGGGGAGGGCAAAAAACAGGGCTTGGAAGCACCACTAGCACTGGGAGAGATCATGGACAGCATTAGCTCCATGCAGGCGGGGAAGGCGCCGGGACCCAACGGGTTCCCGGCGGACTTCTACAAAACATTTGCGACAGCACTGGCCCCGCACCTGCGGGAGATGTTCACAGACTCGCTGGCTAGGGGCACACTGCCACCCATGCTAGCACAGGCCTCAATCTCGCTGATACCTAAGAAAGACAAAGACCCAACGGAATGTGGGTCATACAGACCCATCTCACTGCTGAACGCAGATGCCAAAATACTGGCCAAAATCCTAGCCAAAAGGTTAGAAGACTGTGTACCAGAGGTGGTCGCAGAGGACCAGACGTGCTTTGTCAAAGGTAGTTAGCTTACCTCGAACATCAGGCGCCTGCTGGACGTGATAATGACCCCCTCCGGGGAGAGAACACCAGAAGTGATCGTCTCCCTAGACGCAGAAAAGGCCTTCGACAGAGTCAAATGGAAATACCTCATAGAGGCACTGGAGCGGTTCGGGCTTGGAACAGGGTTCACCTCCTGGGTAAAGCTCCTATACAACGCTCCCATGGCAAGCGATCGGACCAACAATACCAACTCCCGATACTTCCAACTGCACAGGGGCACCAGACAAGGATGCCCACTGCCCCCGCTGCTGTTCGCTCTAGCGATCGAACCACTAGCAATCGCGCTCAGAGCAGCAAAAAGCTGGAGGGGGATCCGAAGGGGAGGCAGAGAGCACAAGAGTCTCACTCTATGCAGATGACCTGCTCCTCTACATTTCGGATCCACAGAGCAGCATGACGGAATCATCGCGCTCCTGAAAGAGTTTGGCGCCTTCTCAGGCTACAAACTCAACATGAGCAAAAGCGAGATCTTCCCGGTACACCCACAAGTAGGTGGGGCAGCCCTAACGGGACTGCCGCTTAAACAGGCCCGACACAAATTCCGCTACCTGGGTATCCAAATAGCCCATGACTGGAAAGGGATCCACAAATGGAACCTCACCAGTTTGACAGAGGAAGTAAAAAAGGACCTGCAAAGATGGAACACACTGCGGGGGAGAGTCCAGACGATCAAAATGAACGTGCTGCCCAGGTACCTCTTCCTACTTGGATCCATCCCGATCTACATCCCCAAGGCCTTTTTCAAAGCATTAGACAAACTAATCATGGCGTTCGTATGGGGGGGGGGCTAGCCCTCCCAAACCTACAACTTTACCACTGGGCGGCGACGGCCGAGCGAATAAGGGGATGGATCAAGGAGCCAGAAGCCGAATGATGCGCGCAAAAGAGGCCTCCTGCATGGGGACCTCCCTCCAGGCCCTCGCCACGGTGGCACTCCCATCCCCACCCAAAAAACACTCCAGCAGCCCGTGGCGATAACCTCTTTCCAGTCCTGGAACTAACTACGGCAACAATTTGGCCTGACCAAAATGTCGGGTAATCTCCCATCTGCAACAACCACAGGTTCACACCAGCACTGACTGACGCCACCTTCAAAAGGTGGAGACAGGACAGAAGGACATTGACAGTCAGGGACCTATACACGGACGGCAGGATCGCAACACTGGGCGAACTGACAGAGAAATTCCAGCTAGCCAGGGGGAACGAGCTAAGGTACCTGCAACTAAAAAACGCCCTATGAAAAGAGACAGGGACATACCCACAACCACCACGACAGACATTAGTGGAAGAGTTACTGGACACAAGCATACTAGATAAAGGAAACTGTAGTGACATGTATGACCGACTGGTAGAAGGAGCCGACACCGTATTGGACGCAACAAGAATGAAGTGGGAGGAGGACCTGGGGATCGAAATAGGGTGGGGACTCTGGAGCGAAGCACTGTATAGGGTCAACTCCACCTCCACGTGCGCAAGGCTCAGCCTGACACAACTAAAAGTGGTACATAGAGCCCACTTAACAAGAACCCGTATGAGTAGGTTCTTCCCGGAGGTGGAGGACAGATGTGAGCGGTGCCAGGGAGGCCCGGCCAACCATACCCACATGTTCTGGTCCTGCCCCAGACTTGTGGAGCACTGGACAGCCTTCTTCGAGGCAATGTCCAAGGTGGTGGGGGTGAGGGTGGAGCCATGCCCGAAAGTGGCGGTCTTCGGGGTTTCAGACCAGCCAGATCTATTCTGGGGAGGAGGGCGGACGCCCTTTCCTTTGCCTCCCTGATCGGCCGCCGTAGAATCCTGTTCGGCTGGCGGTCAGCAGCACCACCCAAAGCTGCAGACTGGCTGTCCGACCTCTCGGAATCTCTCCAAATGGAGAAAATCAAATTCGCCATCCGAGGGTCAGACGACGGCTTCCACAGAACGTGGGAGCCATTTACCTAATTGTTCCAGGACCTGTTTGTGGCCAACAAACAAGCAGAAGAATAGCCAGGTAGCCAAGAAACAGGGGAGAGCAACCAAAGCATGAGAGGGAGAGATAGACCGGGAGAGGGCGGGGGGAGACAGCTAAATCTAAGAGGAAGGAAAGGCGAGCCATGGGAGGGGGGGGGTGCAGAAGCAGGGGGAGGGGGGTTGAGACATAACAATAGAGGAGAGTCAGGGAGGGGGAGAGGGGAGGCAGGGAAACGTTAACAAACTTAACGTCCACAGGAACAGAGTAAACAGGGAAGATGGGAGGGCCGCCGAAGCGGAAGTGCACAGAAGCGGAACGAGACGACAATGGCAGCGAACTCCGTCTGGGAGAAGCACGGGACGACAACACCACAAACAGATGCCTACTTATGTGTGTAAATAATTTTGCCAAGTGTACAGAGCTGCTGCTGTTGAGCGGGGGCACAATACCGTCCGATGGCTTCTCAGGGAAAATTAAAATGCCAGCAGCAGCAGCGACCCGTAGGGGAGTGGGGGTGAGTGCTCCGTTGGGAGGGTGTGGGAAGACTGAGGCGCGTGGGGTCACGTCTAGTCAATTGCTATTGTATATTCTCTTTTTGCACTATGTTAATGTTCACTCTATTTTGCTGTTAGGATTATTACTATTTATTAAGAAAAACTTTGCAAAACTTTAATTTAAAATTTTTTTTATTTTTTAAAAAGAACTCCCATATCATGGAGAAACCTTGGAAATGTGGGGACTGTGGGAAGGCATTCAGATCCCCCTCCCAGTTGGAGACTCATTAGCGAGTTCACACTGGGGAGAAGCCGTTCACCTGCTCTGTGTGTGGGAAGGGATTCAACCAGTCAACCAATCTGTGGAGATACCAGTGGGTTCACGCTGAGGAGAGACTATTCATCTGTTGTGTGTGGGAAGGGATTCAAACAGTTATTCAATCTGCTGATGCACCAGCGAATTCAGAATGGGGAGAGACCGTTCACCTGCTCCAAGTATGGGAAGGGATTCACTCGCTCATCCCACCTGCTGACACACCAGCGAATTCACACTGAGGAGGGCCCTTAATTTGCTCTGTTTGTGGGAAGGGATTTACTCAGTCATCCAACCTCATAGTACACTAGCGAATGGTGGAAAGAGGTTCAAGTCTGTCTGATCTTAGTGCACGCAAGTGAGTTCACACTTAAGAGAGATACATGGATAAAAGTCTCCTCTATGTCGGAGAGACCAAACGCAGACTGGGTGATCGTTTTGCTGAGCATCTTCGGTCTGGGCGCATTCAGGACTCTGACCTTCCCGCTCCATGCCATTTTAACAAAAGACCCTGCTCCCATGCCCACATGTCTGTTCTTGGCCTGCTGCAATGTTCCAGTGAAGCGCAACGCAAACTGGAGGAACAACATCTCATCTTCCGGTTAGGCACACTACAGCCTTCCGACCTGAACATCAAATTCAACAACTTCAGATGATCAGCTCTACCCCACCTCGACCCATTTGTTTTCATTTCATTTTAACTGTCTTTTACCATTTCTTTCTTTCTTAATATACATTTAATCCCCCCCCCCCCCCAACACACACACACAATCTTATCCACCTTTCCTGCACCTTTCTCCTCTTTGCTTCCCCCTTCCCCTTCCCCCACACCGACAGTTCACCCTTTGGTTAGTTTCCCTGCTGTTTGACCTTTCACATCTTTTGTCCTCTCTGGGGACTGCCAGACTCCCCTTGGTTTCTGTGGCCGGTTTCCCTGAGTTTCTGTGGCTGTGACTCATCTTTCATTCTCACTCCACAGTATAAATATTTCCCACTTTCTCTATCTGTTAGCTTTGACAAAGAGTCATCGGACTCGAAACGTTAGCTCTTTTCTCTCCCTACAGATGCTGCCAGACTTGCTGAGATTTTCCAGCATTTTCTCTTTTGAGAGATACATGGAAACATACATAGAAAATAGAAGCAGGAGGAGAGCCTGCTCCGCCAATCATTATCATCATGGCTGATCAAATTGCACAGATTCACCACTCTCTGGCTGAAGACATTTCACCTCAGTCCTAAAAGGTTTACCCCCTTATCCTCAAAGTATGACCCCCCTAGTTATGGACTCCCCCACCATCTGGAACATTCTTTCTGAATCTACCCTGTTGAATCCTATTGGAATATTGTACGTTTCTATGAGATAGGGAAAGGCCTTTGGTGCTCCGCCAGCTGGCGCGGAAATGACTTTGCCGTGCGGCGCATGCGCGGGAGCGTCAGCGGCCGCTCACGGCATCCCCGCGCATGCGCAGTGGAGGGGGTCTCTTCTGCCTCCGCCATAGTGGAGACCATGGCGAAGGCGGAAGGAAAAGAGTGCCCCCACGGCACAGGCCCGCCCGCGGATCGGTGGGCCCCGATCGCGGGCCAGGCCACCGTGGGGGCACTCTTTTCCTTCCGCCTTCGCCATGGTCCAGATCGCCCCCCCCCCCCCCCCAGGACCCCGGAGCCCGGCTTGTCCCGCCGGTAAGAGAGGTGGTTTGATTCTCGCCGTCGGGACAGGCATTCCAGCAGCGGAATTTCGGCCCATCGTGGGCGGGAGAATCGCCGGGGGGGGGTGCCGCCAACCGGCACGGCGCGATTCCCACCCCCGACGAATATCCGGTTCCGGAGAACTCGGCAACCGGCAGGGGCGGGATTCACGCCAGCCCCCGGCAATTCTCCGACCCGGCGGGGGGGTCGGAGAATCCCGCCCCAGATTTATAAGCAAAGCATGAACAGGGCAGCACAGTGACACAATGGTTAGCACTGCTGCCTCATGGCGCCATGGTCCTAGGTTCGATCCTGGCTCTGGGTCACTGTCCGTGTGGAGTTTGCACATTCTCCCCGTGTCTGCGTGGGTTTCATCCCCACAACCCAAAGATGTGCAGGGTAGGTGGATTGGCCACGCTAAATTGCCCCTTAATTGGAAAAAATGAATTGAGTACTCTAAATTTAAAAAACAAAATAAGTAAAGCATGAACAAACTGTGTATTTGTAACAAGAATAAAAAATGAACATATAGAAATAATTGAACGATGGTTGGTATGTTTAGGGAGCAGGTGGAAAAGGGGGAGTTGCCGGCTACGTTAGCGCAGGCATCGATTTTATTGATCCTGAAAAAGAGGAAGGACACACTGGACTGTGGGTCCCCCAGGCCCATTTTGTTGCTAAACAAGGATGGCAAAGATGTTGGCATGTAGGTTGGAGGGGTGCAACCCGGAGGTGGTGTCTGAAAACCAAACGGGCTTTGTGAAGGGGAAGCAACTCTCTAGTACCATTAGGCGATTGCTGAATGCAATTAGTACTGCGTCAGGGGGACGGGAGCCAGAGGTGATGGTATTCATGGATGCGGAGAAGGCATTTGACCAGGTAGACTGGAGGTACCCGTTTGAAGCTCCGGACCAGTAAACCATTCCAAAGAGACTGCCACCTCCAGCTACAAAAGAAGCATTGAGATCAGCAATTGAACCACATGCAAGGCTACGGACCAATTGCTGGAAAATTGGATTAGAATAGTTAGGTGCTTGATGGTTGATGTAGACACAAAGGCCCTCTTTCTATGCTGTAACACTCTACGACTATCAGAGTCCCCTGATCCAGGACCAATAAACTATTCCAAGGTGACTATCACCTCCAGCCATGGAGATGAGCATCCCCCTGAATCGGGAGCAGTAAACCATTCCGAGTATACTGTTACATCCAGTCCTGGAGATCAGCATTCTCCTGCTCCGGGACCAGTAAATCTTTCTGATGAGACTGCGATCTCCAGCTACAGAGATGCCCCCGTGATGAATCTCTGTGTCTATTCGGAACCCTGGATATCCGTTATCCCTTCTTAGTTCCCAAATAACAGAGGTCAAGTCTGTGCTTTTTGGCAAGTCCACTGGAGTTTATTAGTCAGCTGTAGTGCCCACTGGTAACTTTATTTTCTTTTTTTTAAATAACATTTTATTAAGGTATTTGAAAATTTTTATAACAGTAACATAAACAGTGACATCAACATGGTCAAATAAAAATGTCCATGTCAGCACGGTGGCACAGTGGTTAGCATTGCTGCCTCACGGCGCTGAAGACCCGGGTTTGAATCCCGGCCCTGGGTCACTGTCCGTGTGGAGTTTGCACATTCTCCCCGTGTCTGCGTGGGTTTCGCCCCCACAACCCAAAGATGTGCAGGGCAGGTGGATTGGCCACGCTAAATTGTCCCTTAATTGGTAAAAACAATTGGGTACTCTAAATTTAAAAAAAAAAAAATCCCCCCCCAGCCCAATCTTCACACACCTCAACCATACAACAACAATCCCCCCCCCCCGATTTGGAATACTGCATCTGCTGACATTTTAATTTTCCCCGAGAAAGTCGACGAACGGCTGCCACCTCCGAGAGAACCCCAGCGTAGACCCTCTTAAGGCAAAGTTTATTTTCTCGAGACTGAGAAACCCAGCCACGTCACTAACCCAGGACTCTGCACTCGGGCTTCGAGTCCCTCCACATTAACAAGATCCGTCTCCGGGCTACCAGGGAGGCAAAGGCCAAGGCGTCGGCCGCTTTCACCCCCTGAATTCCCGGATCTACTGACACTCCAAAGATCGCTACCTCTGAACTCGGCCCCATCCGTGTTTTTAGTACCGTGGACATTGCCTTAGCAAAATCCTGCCAAAACCCTCTAAGCTTCGGACATGCCCAAAACATGTGGACATGATTTGCTGGGCTTCCTGCACACCTCACACACCTATCCGCTACCTCGAAGAACTTACTCATCTTAGCCGCTGTCATGTGTGCCCGGTGGACTACCTTAAATTGTATCAGGCTAAGCCTGGCGCATGATGATGAGGTATTAACCCTGCTTAGGGCATCCGTGCATAGCCCCGCCTCTATCTCTCCTCCTAGCTCGTCCTCCCACTTGCCCTTAAGCTCCTCCACCGGAGTTTCCTCTGATGCCAAAAGTTCCTGGTAAATATCTGATACCTTCCCCTCTCCCACCCAGGTACCGGACACTACTCTATCCTGTATCCCCTGTGGCGGCAGCAGCGGAAAGGCGGCACTTCTTTTCTCAGGAAGTCTCGCACCTGCAAATACCTAAAACCATTCCCTGCCGGCAATTTAAATTTATCCTCCAAAACTTTCAAGCTGGGAAAGCTCCCGTCTATAAATAGATCCCCCATCCTTTCAATTCCTGCCCTCTGCCATCTCCGGAACCCGCCAACTAGCCTACGCGGTACAAACCTGTGGTTATTATAAATCGGGGTCTAAATCGATGCTCCCTCCACCCTCTTATAGCTCCTCCACTGCCCCCAGATCCTCAGAGCTGCCACTACCACCGGACTTGTGGAGTATCGGGCCGGCGAGAACGGCAGAGGTGCCGTTACCAATGCTCCCAGACTGGTGCCTTCACATGACGCTGTCTCCATCCACTCCATTGCCGACCCCTCCCCCACTACCCACTTCCTCATCATTTTTCTGTTAAATTTAGTGTATCCAATTCATTTTTCCCAATTAAGGGGCAATTTAGCGTGGCCAATCCGCCTACCCTGCACATTTTTGGGTTGTGGGGGCGAAACCCACGCAAACACGGGGAGAATGTGCAAACTCCACACGGACAGTGACCCAGAGCCGGGATCGAACCTGGGACCTCGGCGCTATGAGGCCGCAGCGCTAACCCACTGCGCCACTGTGCTGCCATCAATTCCTAATCATGGCTATATTAGCCGCCCAGTAGTAATTGCAGAAGTTCAGCAGCGCCAACCCACCCTCCCCTCGACTGTGCTCCAGCAACACTTTCTTCACTCTAGGGATTTTACTCGCCCACACAAAGCCCAAAATAATCTTATTCACCAGCTTGAAAAGGGCCTTAGGGATGAAGATGGGGAGGCACTGAAAGACAAACAGAAATCTGGGGAGGACCATCATTTTCACGGTCTGTACCCTCCCCGCCAGTGATAGCGGGAGCATGTCCCATGTCTTAAAGTCCCTTTTCATTTGTTCTACCAGCCGGGATAGGTGTAACTTGTGCAGTGCCTCCCATTCCCGGGCCACTTGGATTCCCAGATACCGAAAGCTCTTTCCTACCATTCTAAACGGCAGCTCTCCCAGTCTCTTCTCCCGTCCTCTTGCCTAGATCGCAAACATCTCGCTTTCCCCCCCCCCCCATGTTCAATATATACCCCAAAAAATTGCCAAATTCCCCCAGGATTTGCCAACGGGTCCGCAATGTACAAGAGCAGGTCACCTGCGTAGAGCGAGACCTGATGCTCCAACCCCCCAGAACCCACCCCTTTCCAGTTCCTAGAGGCTCTTAATGCCATGGCCAATGGTTCTATTGCCAGAGCAAACAGTAACGGTGAGAGGGGGCACCCTTGCCTCATCCCTCGGTGTAGTTTAAAATACCCCGACCTCAGCCGGTTCGTACCCACACTCGCTACTGGTGCCTGATAGAGCAACCACACCCAGTCAATAAAGTCCTCACCAAACCCAAACTTTCCCAGCGCCTCCCAAAGGTAATTCCACTCCACCCGATCAAAAGTCTTCTCCGCATCCACTCCACCCGATCAAAAGTCTTCTCCGCATCCATCGCTACCACCAGCTCCACCTCCTCTCCTTCTGAGGGCATCATAATAACATTTAGAAGCCTTCGAACATTGGCCTTGAGTTGCCTGCCCTTAACAAATCCTGTCTGGTCTTCCCCTATCACCCCCGGGACACAGTCCTCTATCCATGTGGCCAGTATCTTAGCCAGCAGTTTGGCTCCACATTCAGTAGAGAAATCGGCCTGTATGACCCGCATTGCTCCGGACCTTTCTCCCGTTTCAGGATCAATGAAATCGAGGCCTGCAACATTGTTGGGGGTAGGACTCCCTTCTCTCTTGCTTCGTTAAATGTCCTCACCAACAGTGGGCTCAATATCTCTGAAAACTTCTTATAGAATTCCACTGGGTAGCCTTCAGGCCCCGGGGCCTTGCCCGGCTGCATGTCCTCCAGCCCCTTGATTATTTCCTCAATCTCAATTGGGGCACCCAGCCCTTCCACCAGATCCTCATCTACCCTTGGGAACCTCAACTGATCCAGAAATTGCCTCATCCCCTCCATCCCAGACGGGGGTTCCGTCTCATATAATTTACTGCAAAAGTCCTTATACACCTCCTTCACCCCCACTGGGTCCAGGACAGTATTCCCATCTCTACTCTTTACTTTACCTATCTCCCTGGCCTCCTCTCTTTTCCTGAGCTGGTGCGCCAACATTCTGCTTGCCTTTTCCCCGTACTCATAGATCGCCCCCTTGCCTTCCTCAACTGTTCCACCGCTTTCCCTGTGGTCAATATCACAACCTCCACATGTAACCTCCGCCGCTCCCTCAGTAACCCCGCGTCCGGGGCCTCCGAGTATCTCCTGTCCACCTGGAGTATCTCCTCCACTAATCTATCCCTCTCAGCCCGTTCCACCTTTTCTCTGTGGGCCTGTATCGAGATTAATTCCCCTCTGACTGCTGCCTTCAAAGCTGCCCAAAACGTCGCTGCGGAGACTTCCCCGTATCATTTGTTTCCAGGTAGTTCTGGATGGACTTGTTCACCCGCCCACAGATCGCTTCGTCCGCTAGCAACCCCACATCCAGTCTCCACAGCAGGCATTGCCCTCTCTCCACACTAACCCGTAGATCCACCCAGTGCGGGGCATGATCCGACACTGCAATTGCTGAACACTCAGTATCCACCATCTTCGGTATTAGCGCCCTGCTCAGAACAATGACGTCGATGCGAGAGTATACCTTGTGGACATATGAAAAAAAGGAAAACTCCTTCCTCCTCGGCCGTGCAAACCTCCATGGGTCTACTCCCCCCAACTCTTCCATAAAACCCTTCAATTCCTTTGCTGCAGCCAGCCTTCTCCCTGTCCTGGATATTGACCGGTCCAATTCCGGATCAATGACTGTGTTGAAGTCCCCTCCCATGATCAGGTTATGTGACTCTAAGTCTGGGATCTTACTAACACCCACCACATAAATTCCACGTCGTCCCAATTTGGAGCATATATGTTCACAAGTACCACTCCAGCTTCCCACTCACCATTATGTCCCTACCCCCCTTGTCTGACACGATTCTCCCTGCCTCGAATGCCACTCGTTTGCTGATCAAGATCGCTACCCCCCCTGGTCTTTGAGTCCAGTCCTGAGTGGAACACTTGGCTAACCCACCCCTTCCTCAATCTCGTCTGGTCTGTCACCTTTAAGTATGTCTCTTATAGCATTGCCACGTCCACCTTCAGTCCCCTCAAATGCACGAGCACGCGAGCCCTCTTGACCGGCCCATTAAGTCCTCTCACGTTCCATGTGATCAGCCTGGACGGGGGGCTTCCAACCCCAACCTCCCTCCGACTAGCCATCACCCTTTTTAGGCCAGCCTTGAGCTCGCGCCCTCCGTTTCCTCGAGTCCCCCACTTGGGCTGTCGCCATTCCTGGCCTCCCATTTGTCCCCTAGTAACAGTTCCTCCCCTGTCAGCAAAGCAGCCCCCCCCCCAACTCCCTCCCCCCCCCTAGCAACAGCATGAGAAACCCAATCCCCCAAGTCAAGCTCCAGCTTAACACCTGCTCACCCCCCACTGCGCTTCCAAGAGTCAGCTGACCCATGCTGGCTCGATAGCTCCCACCCCTAGCACCAAGCAGTATGTTTCCCTATTGTACTCTCCTTTCTCTCTCCCCCCCCCACATGAATAAACATTTTTAAAAAGCACCACATTCCCAAGTAAACAAACAACAGAAAAAACAGTGAAGAAACAGTCACTTTAGAAAAAAAGTCACCCAAAAAGCAGAACTAAATTCAACCCCCCCCCTCCCCTCTTAACAAGGTCCCTGCAAGACAGATCAACCTTTAACCATCCACAAAGCCCATTATTTCACATAGAGCTACTTAAATTTTACAATCCAGCACCATGAATCGCTGCCACAGTACTTCTCCAAGCCTTAAGTGTCTTTTAATTCACCTCCAGCTTCATTTCTTTGATAAAGATCCATACTTTGTCTGGCGTTTCAAAGTAGAAGTCCCGTTCCTCATGTGTGACCCACAGACGGGCTGGGTACAGCATCCCGAACTTCACCCCCTTCTTAAAGGAGGGTCGTTTTTGCCCGATTGAACCCAGCTCGCCTCTTGGCCAAATCCGCGCCCAGGTCCTGAAAGATGCGCAACTCAGAGTTCTCCCACTTGCTGTTCTGTTCTTTCTTGGCCCACCGCAAAACGTGTTCCTTGTCCATGAAACGGTGAAAACGTACCACCATCGCCCTCGGCGGCTCGTTCGCTCTGGGCTTCCTCGCGAGGGCTCTGTGTGCTCTGTCCAATTCCAGGGGCCGAGGGAACGCCCCAGCCCCCATCAACTTCGCGAACATGTCTGTCACATAGGCCCTCGCATTCGATCCCTCAGTGCCTTCAGGGAGGCCAACAATTCTGAGATTCTGGACCCTGGCCTCCTGGACCTATTCTCCAGGTCCTCCAGCTTCTCCTTCATTCTTTTCTGGCGGCCGTTCATCATCCCCACCTTGCTTTCCAGCACGGTTATATACTCCTCGTGCTCGGACAACTTTTGTTCGGTCTCCTGGATCGCTCTCTCGTGAGTTTCCTGATTCTGAACCAGTTGATCAATCGAAGCCTTAATCGGGTCCAGCGTGTCCTCGTTCAGCTTGGCGAAGCAATCCTCGAAAAACTTCACCAGCTGCTCCGTCGACCACTGTGCCGTCTCCCCATGGACCTTGCTCTCCGAAATGCTGTCCTGTGTTACCAGTTCTGCTTGCGTCTCCCTTCTAGGACTTTGTCTTCTCACATGGCCACTTCTGGTCCAATTCGCCATATACCGGAGGGGGTTTTCTCCTCACTGTCTCACTCTTCACTGATTTATCCCATAAAATCCGAAAAAAATGGGGGAAAAAGGTCCAAAAGTCCGTTACAGGCGGGAGCCATCAAATGTGCGACCTATTCCACCATGGCCGCCACCGGAAGTCTCTGGTAACTTTATTTTCAATGCAGCATTCAGAGAATTCCAACTTGCCCTTTAGCAAGGTAGTCAGATTAATTGTCATTAGCGAACACAGTGGTTGAGTTTTAAAATACAGATCATGGTAATTCTTCAAACCATAATACACAGAATAACATAACTAAATAATTTAAACAAAAGAAAGATGGCGATAGCAAAAGCAAGCAGCAAAGAAATAGGTTTCAGAAATTTAGACAGGGTGATTCCGGAATGAGTTTTCCATCCCGGCTAAGTTATTCTTAAGGAGATAACTATCTTAAGGTCTCGCCTTCTTTTCACCCCTGATTGGCTTTAACTAATTTGTAATTCACTCAATTCGGCCAAACTGTCTATCAATTTTAAGAGATATATTTATTTAAATATCTTGTTACAAATTTTCCCATACCATCGCTTGCCAATTTTCGTTCAGAAAGTAAGTCTAGACTGGCTGTTTCCATAGAGACGGAACTACCAGTTCTTACTGAATAACAATGGGGTCTTTTAGCTAGTTGACGTCACTGTTCTTACAGTCTCAAGCAATTTGCAAAATGTTCCCAGCTATTCGGCTTCCCTTACTCTCATGGTTAATATGATTATAGTTAATTATTCTTAATGAGTTCTCATTTAAACCTCTTATATTGGACTAGAAAAGTCAATTTCTATCACCCCGCTTCTCCTTATCCATTTGTCCAATCTGGGACCAGTCATCTGCTTTTTGCTGTGTTACAATCACAGCTGATGTTATTCCACAGCTAACGTTATTCGCCGAGCAAGCCAAAATCCCAGACGGAAACTTGTCCAACCAATCATAACCCTTTTCATTGTGTTCTGAAAATGAGAGAAACCTACTGAACCCAGAAACATAGAATTCCAGTCACGCTTTGGAAATTTTGAAAAGTGAAGGATTTATTAACAAGATGTAAAGAAAACTGAAGCACAAAAGATTACAGATACACAGTAAAAAATACTCTTAACAAAACATTCCTCACCAAAAGAAACACTTGGTCAGACCCAAAAGTAAACATATTCCTGGCAACAGTTCAGTATATATTTGTAACTCTAAAAATTCTGCACATAGCAGATGATTTCTCACATTCTCCTACACTGCTCTGGAAATACAAGAATAGAAAGAAACAATAATGCTTTATACAACCAAGACTTTTCTGCCTCGACTGGATGGTCGATTCAAAATTTGTACCTTTTTGTAGCAGAGGACTTTTCCCAAAAGGTCTTCCCCACACAGCCAACACAACAATATTTCCTTAACTATCCCTTTTCTCTTTCATCTTCGATTGCATTGTCTTTAGTCCCGCTTTGAACTAAACATTTCCAAAATATAAATATCTCTTCTGTTTTTCCTATTGCCTCCCCATTTGGGTTAAATAAAAGTCTTCCCTTGTTTACTTTTGAAACCTTTGCAAACTGTAAGACTTTTACTCCCCTTTGAAATTGAGCAACAAAAAAGTCAAACCCCTGTCACTCTCCTACCGCAAAGTTCTAAACTCTACTTATTTACTTTTAACGCACTTTACTGCAGCTTCATTACAAATACATGCATTTACACCTACTACCTATTTTATCTCTCAACTCTCCCAGACAAGTTGTCTCCATTAATTATTCCCCAGTTTAATTAAATAATTTAGACACACACATATATATATATATATATATATATATATACAGCCTTCTTTTTAGAATAACACAATATTCCACCCCAATATAATAAAACATTAATCCTCACAACTGCTATGGTCATGGGCGTTAATCAATGAAAAAAGGTTAAAGTTCACTGTCGGGCGCTTTTGGTGGGGTGTTTCCCGATGGTGGCAGTGCTGAGAATAACCCTGCTATTCAATCGTATTTTGCTTTGGAGTTTCTCAACGTTGAGGCTACACTTAGGCAGGCATCCTGCACTGGCGAGCTGAACTCGCCAGCAGATCCGACTCCTTGAAGATCGCAGCACCATTTTGGAAGGCTGCCCCACGATCTCTAGACCCTCTCCTCCCCCCGCCCCTTTATCCCCCAACTTTCTTGAGGCCCTTGGAAACCTCCCCCACTAATGGGCAAGGTCATCCCTGGCCCGATCCTTGGCACCTGGACACTGACAGTGCTCCTGGCAATGCCACCCAGGCTGGCACAGCCAGGGTGCTTTGTTGGTGCGTCAGGTTGCTTGCGTCAAGGTGCCACCTGGGGTTCTCTAATGGCCTGCAAGTTTCTCCCGCCCCCCCACAACCCCAGGGTGCCATCACGCCTGGACCACGTTTGTAGAAACCAGTGTTAAACGGCCCCTTGGCAAGATCTCACCAGCATGGCCTTTGACTCCTGGGCGCTGGGTCTTGCCCAGCGAGGGAGTGATCCAGATCGCGTGGGGTGACTCGCAATCGGCCTGGCGCCAGGCACGGAGCCAAATTTGGGGCTCTCGCGGAATTCACCCGTCGCACCTGGAAGGTGCCCGGATCAGCGCTGGCCGTAAGGCAGTCGCTAAATCATGCCCTGTATGTCTTTTCTGCTTATTTAGCCCATGTTTCATATCAAAACTGTTCCTTCAGTCACCAATATCTTCAACCCTTTTTGGGTAATCTGTGACTGCCAGACTAAAACTTTACACTTGTCTATAAGAATAACGGAAGGTCTGAAAACTGAAATAATCCAGAGCAATGAGGTGTTAGTTGTGGCTCAGTGGTTACATTCTTATCTCTGAGTCAGGAGGTTGTGGGTTCAAATCCACCTCCAGAAACATGAGCATCAAATCCAGGTTGACATTCTGATGCAGTCCTGAGGGAGCACTGCACTGTCAGAGGTCCCGTCTTCCAGATCAGACTGTCAATTATGGCCACATCTACCCTCAGTTGGGGGTAAAGGTTCCCATGATGTTATTCCAAAGAGCAGGGGAGTTCTCCCAGGTTTACCGCTTAATATTTGTCCCTCAACAAACATCACTGAACAGATTCTCTGGTCACTATCACATTTCTGTTTGTGGGATCTTGCTGTGCACATTTGGTGACTGTATTTCCTACATTACAACAGTGACTACACTTCAAAAGAACCTCATTGTCTGTAAAATACTTTGGGACATCCTGAAGTTGTGAAAGGCGCTATATAAATACAAGTCTTCCATTAACAAAGGAAAAAAGACCCAACAATGGAACAGTCAGTAACAGGACATCAATCAGTCTCCTCTTATCTAACAGAAAATCAAGGACTCCAACACTGTGTGTTTCACACAAAGCTGATTTAATTCATCTATAATCAGGACATTAAACTCCAGTTACAGGGATTATCAACATCAACTGAAACAAACTGTAACTGTCAGAATGAACATGGTTCAGTCCTGGATGTGATTCACAGCAGCAAGAACAGCAGAATCCAACTCCTGTAACTTGTGACCTCGCTGGTGTGTCTGCAGGGTGGATGACCGAATGAATCCCTTCCCACATAGGGAACAAATGAACGGTCCCTCTCTGGTGTGGATGCGCTGGTGTTTCATCCGGAGACACTGCTGAATGAATCCCTTCCCACACACGGAGCAGGTGAACGGCCTCTCTCCAGTGTGACTGCGCTGGTGAATCAGCAGATCCATTTTGCCTTTGAAGCTTTTCCCGCAGTCGGAACATTTAAAAGGTCTTGTGTCTGAGTGAACACGCTGGTGTGAAGTGAGGTGGGCAGACTGAGTGAATCCCTTCCCACACTCAAGGCAGGTGAATGGTTTCACCCCACTGTGAATGCGCTTGTGTCTCAGCAGGGTGGATGACTGAGCGAATCCCTTCCCACACACAGAGCAGGTAAATGGTCTCTCCCCAGTGTGAACTCGCTGGTGATCCAAAAGGTTGCATAACTGAATGAATGCCATCCCACACTCAGGGCAGGTGAATGGTTTCTCCCCAGTGTGAACTCGCTGGTGGGTCAGCAGGCTGGATAACTGAGTGAATCTCTTCCCACACTGAGAGCAGGTGAACGGCCTCTCCCCAGTATGAACTCGCTGGTGTGCCAATAGATTTTTTTTGCTTTTAAAGCTCTTTTCGCAGTCGGAACATTTAAAAGGTCTCATGTCTGAGTGAACAAGTTGGTGTGCAGTGAGGTGTGTTAGTTGAGTGAATCCATTCCCACACTCGGAACAGGTGAAGAGTCTCACCCCAGTGTGAGTTGTCTGGTGTTTACGTAAGCTAGATGATTGTGTGAATCCCTTCCCACACTGAGAGCAGGTGAACGGCCTCTCCCCAGTGTGACTGCGTCGATGGGTTTCCAGCACAGACGGTGTTCTGAATCCCTTCCCACAGTCCCCACATTTCCACGGCTTCTCCATGGTACTGGTGTCCTCGTGTCTCTCCAGGTTGGACGATCAGTTGAAGCCTAGTCCACACACAGAACCCGTGCAGTTTCTCCCCGCTGTGAATGATGTGATGTTTTTTCAGGCTGTGTAACTGGTTAAAGCTCTTTCCACAGTCAGTTCACTGGAACACTCTCACTCGGGTGTGTGTTGTGTGGGTCTCGGTGCTTTTCCAGTCACACTGATGTTCCCACAGTCAGTTCACTGGAACTCTCTCACTCGGGTGTGCGTTGTGTGGGCCTCGGTGCTTTTCCAGTCACATTGATGTTTGAAATCTTTTCCCACAGACAGAACTAACAAACATTTCTCCTTCCGCTTTTAAAGGCCGATGATATTCAGGTCCTGATGAATCGAGTTTTGCAAATCCTAATTTAATACCTGTAAAAGCAGTTGACAGTGTTAGTGTCACATTCAATCCAGGACAGAAATTCAGAACAGGCGATTTCTAGTTTCCATGGGATATCATGCCTTCTCGTTTCCCCCAACATGTGATTCAAACAAATTACATTTAACAACAAGCTCCCAAAAAGAGTTAAGAGAACCGTTCCAACTCTATGACTCTATACCAAGTGGTGGTAAAAGGGATATGTATTAATTGGTATTTGATGGTCAGCATAGACATGGTGGGCCATGGTGGACTGATATGATCTCTTCACACATTTTCTCTACTGAGTAACACTACACTCCTGTATGCTTCACCCGATGCCTATGTATTTACATTCTGTATTTTATGTTTTCACTATATATTTTCTTTTCATGTACGGAATGATCTGTCTGAGCTGTACGCAGAATACTTTTCACCGTATCTCGGTACACGTAACAATAAGCCAATCCAAATGGCCTCTTTTTGGGCTGAATGACCAAATGACTCTAAAACAGAATGTTATTCCCAGCGTCAATGAAATACCCTGTACCCAGAGGTTCCCATCGGTTGTGGAAGGTATTGAGCATACCGGTAGACACGTATGCTGCTCTCCAGGGCCACTTGAGGGGAGGGCAAGACCACAGAAGAGAGGCCGCCAGCCAGAGCGACCCACAGCCCTCACTCATCGTGGAGATACAAATTGCTGTTTTGCCCAAGAGCAGCTCCAGGGGAAGATCGTCTCTGGCTTCAACAGCCTCCTCACACTGGGCAGCCAAAGATCAGCAGCTGAAGTGTAACCAAACATTGAGAAGCAGCTCCTTCAGAAAAGTGTACAGGAGCTATATCCTATCACACTGAATATATACACATAGCCCATATACTCATTGAGGCCGCAAATATCAGCAGCAGTATAAAGTATTGGCCGGTCACTAGGACCCGGCTGGAGGCAGAGACCACTGAGGCTCCGCCCATTGCACTACGTCATGAAACCGCTAGCGCATGCGCACCGCTACCCTCTGAACGAAGATGGCGGCCATTAGTCCGCGCCTGTCTCCGCAAAAAACACCCGGAGCTGCAAACGATAGACCCGCAGGTTCGTATTGGGATTTAAAGCCTTCACCAGCTGCTTAGAAAGCCTCCCCGACCAGCCGCCAGCTCCATCGCTCCTTCCGCGTTCCCTCATCCTCACCTGTTTGGAGATCCGATAGACAAGAGGCTCTCCATCGCTATCAGTGCGCATGCTCAAATACTGGGCGGTACTGCGCCTGCGCGCTGCTCTCCTGTGGTGTGAATAGAGGATAATCACCACCGCGCGGGATGATGGGTAACCTCCCCGCCATGGAACGTCGAAATCATGGAAAGTCTTTTGTTTGCTAAGGTCTGAAATGTGGGATGCGGTGCGGTGGAAATCAATAAAATTGCAAACGAAATGATTCAGAAATGCAAGTAAAACTCCCATTTCACCTTTTGTGCATAAACTAGCAGATTTTCCACAGGTGAGTATGCCCTGTCTCAACCAAAAGGCCGGTAATGTGCAGTGGGAAGGCACGGTCTCCCACTGTACAAATGTGTGGGTCTTCTTCAGCCTGCAAAATTTTAGCCAAAGAGGTTGCAGCACAAGACCATAAGATATAGGAGCAGCATTTGGCCCATCAAGTTTGCCCAGCCGTTCAATCATGGCTAATATGTTCCTCATCCCCATTTGCCTGCCTGCCTCCCCCCCCCCCCCATAAGGCCTGATATCCATATTAATTAAGAAATCCCCTTATTAATCAAGAACACCAGATTTGTGCTAGAGGTGCTGTTACCTACAAGGCTACAGACAAAGCTGTAATGTGATATCAGAAAGAATAGTTATTTCTTAGAACATCAGAGCCAGGAGCAGGTAATTTAGTCTCTTGAGCCTGCTCCACCGTTCAATACGATCATGGCTGATCTCATTATGGTCTCAACTCCACATTTAATCCCTCCTCATTAAACAATATTAAATCCAGAGTAGCCTGCTCCATGGTTGGTTCCACAACATATTTTCTTTCTTTTTATATCATATATTTTCTTTATATCATTTCATTTTATTATTTTATATCATATATCTTTGTAATCCCATAATCCATCTATTCTATCACATTGGGGACACTCCTTAAATTGACCCTGTACTTAATAATGTCACTGGGTGTGAAATGTGTAGAATTATTGGATCAAACTCTACCAGATACTCTGTGTGTTTAACTAACCAGTGAACACCTATCCGTTTTAGCAGACAGGTAGATCAATAGGAATGAATGTGTGTGAGAATTATTCATCCTGGGATTCTCAGTGTGAACAGGGTGGGATGTGTTTGGAGACAGGATGTCCCAGTTCCCCATCCTGGGATTCTCAGTGTGAACAGGGTGGGATGTGTTTGGAGACAGGATGTCCCAGTTCCCCATCCTGGGGGCTCCACCGTGGTCTGGCACGCGATCGGGGCCTACCGATCGGTGGGCGGGCTTCTCCTGGTGGGGGCCTATGTTCCTCCGCGCTGGGCCCCTGTATCTCTCTGCCATGTTGCGTCAGGGTCAGCGCGGAGAAGGCAACTCGCGCACATGCACGAGTTTGCGCCGGCCGTAGCGCGCATGCGCGAACTCGCGCCGGCAGGTCTGACAGCGGTATCAGCAGCTGGAGCTGCGTGAAGTGCTCCAGTGCCATGCTGGCCCCCTGTGCGGCGCAGGACCGCTGATCCGAGGGGCCTGTTGACGTCGTCGTAAAACGCGACGGCGTTTATGACGGCGTCAACACTTAGCCTCAGGATCAGAGAATCCCACCCAGGATGTCCCAGTTCCCCACCCTGGGATTCTGTGTGAACAAGGTGGGATGTGTTTGGAGACAGGATGTCCCAGTTCCCCACCCTGGGATTGTCAGTGTGAACAGGGTGGGATGTGTTTGGAAACAGGATGTCCCAGTTCCCCACCCTCGGATTGTCAGTGTGAACAGGGTGGGATGTGTTTGGTGATGCGATGTCCCAACTATTCACCTTTAAAGGGATAAGGAGAGAACCAGCTGGACTGAATGACACAGGAATGCGGTAAGCTGATTGGTTGGTGAGTAACTGATATTAGGGACCGTCTTTAAAATGCTGAAACCTAAATAACTAAATAAGATAACTGCTAGGGAACAAAGTGAGGAGAATAAAGGAGGAAAGAAAAAATGATTCTCAGAGCAGAACCAGGTGGTTAAAGGACTAGGAAACAGTGGAGTGCAAGTTTACATCTCCCAAGGAAACCTGAACAGCTGTTTGGGTGAGTTCAGTTGGGTAGGTACTTACGACTACTTTTGGTTATAATCGTTAAGACATCATTCTGTGATTCATTGTTTGTGAGAAGTATATTCAATAATAACAAAGAGCGGAAAAGAAGGGCCCTAGTTGGTAGAGTTTGATATTGTTACAACACCCTGGGCTAGTGCACGGTCAGTTCCAGCCCCACAGACCCCGGTGTCCCAACAAAAGTGAATTAACTAATAATTCATATGAAATTTGCATGATCCTTGGCCCCTTCACTTGCTAAAGAAGTTATAGCCACCAGGTTTGTAAGTTGAACAACATGCATTAATTATAAAGGAATAATGGCCAGCTAATCTACTATTCCCCCCCCCCCCATTTCTACCATCCCACCCTCTACCCAAACACACACAAGGCAGACACACATAAAGTGACGGGTAAAATAATAGGAATTAAAAAATGAAATGAAAGATGAGTGTCATTGCTTCAGATGTCAAGGTCATTGCAGCAGGCTGTCCTTCCAGGATGCTTCGGGATTGAAGCCACTGGTGGACTGCCAGACAGAATTCTTCAGTCAGTACTTCCAGGCTTTGGGATTCCCTCTGGGGAGTCAATTTAACTTTTATTAACCTGGGCCTTCACTCAAAAGGTCCACCTCAGGCCTGTTACATTCTTACTTGTTTCCAACTCCAAAAGTATGACCAACAGCCTCATTGAGATAAGAACAGAGTTCCCCACATGAGATTTGTAAAGGATCAAAACAAAAGTAAAAGAGTAAACACAGTCACAGAGGAAGGAGCGTTCCACAGAAAACCCCATCAATCGCCATGGGCCAATGATAAGGCCTGGCAATTTTGGGCATTCCACTGGCTGACAGCCAAGTCCACAATGTTTCAGCATTGATCCCCCTTGAACCTGCTGCTCCGAAATAAAAACAGCTCTTTGCAACCTGCCTTGCCTGAGGTCATAAGTCAGCCCTCAGTTTACCAGCCATTTGAATTAAAGGTTGAAGTCCATCTTAAATGCACAGGCACATTAATTCTCCATGTGTAAGAATTGAAATAGTAGAATAACAGAAATTAAAAGGGGCATACAGGAATTAACAGGAGGATCCTTACAATATCAAAAGGATTAATTTAACTTAAAGGGGTAATACATGGCAGGAGAGTGCCAAGCTGTGGTCTGCTCTTCTTGCTCCACTTGGAAGACCAGGAATGTTTCTAGTTCCCACGACCAGCATGTGTGCAGGATGTGTCTCCAGCTAAATCCCCTACAAGCCTGGGTTCTGGTGCTGGAGCAGCGTCTGGGGACACTGTCGAACATCTGCGAAGTGGAGAGTATCATGGATAGCATGTATTGAGAGGAGGTCACACCGCATTCAATCAACAGATGATTTTTCAGCAATAATAATAATCTTTATTATTGTCATAAGTAGGCTTACATTAACACTGCAATGAAGTTATTGTGAAAAGCCCCCAGTCACCACATTTCGGCGCCTGTTCGGGTCACAGAGGGAGAATTCAGAATGTCCAAATTACCTAACAGCGTGTTTTTGGGGCTTGTGGGAGGAAACCGGAGCACCCGGAGGAAACCCACACAGACACGGGGAGAACGTGCAGTCTCCACACAGACAGTTACCCAAGCTGGGAATCGAACCTGGGACCCTGGTGCTGTGAAGCAACAGTGCTATCCACTGTGCTATCGTGCCGCCTCAGACTCCTCTGGCAGGAAGGGAATGGGTGACCACCAGGCAGAGCAAGAGAGCTAGGTAGGCGGTGTAGGAATCTCCTGTAGCCATTCCCTGAAAAACAGATATACCATTTTGGATACTATTGAGGGTAATGACCTCTCCGGGGATAATAGCAGCAACCAAATTCGTAGCACCACGTTTGGCTCTGCTGAAATGAAATGAAATGAAAATCGCTTATTGTCACAAGTAGGCTTCAATTAAGTTACTGTGAAAAGCCCCTAGTCGGCACATTCCGGCGCCTGTTCGGGGAGGCCGGTACGGGAATTGAACCGTGCTGCTGGCCTGCCTTGGTCTGCTTTCAAAGCTACCGATTTAGCCCAGTGTGCTAAACCAGCCCCTGCTGCACAGGGGAGGCGCAAAAGGCGTAGAAACGCAATAGTCACAGGGCATTCAATTCAAAGAGGAATCGATGGGCGTTTCTGTGGCCCCATGGTATGTTGCCTCCTTGGTGTTAGGGTCAAGGATGTCTCAGAGCAGTTGCAGGACATTCTGAAGGGGGAGGGTGAACAGCTAGTTGTCAGGGTACACATTGTTACAAACGGATTAGGTTAAAAGAAGGGATGAGGTTCTATAAGCAGAATATAGGGAGTTAGGAAAAAGTAGGACCTCAATGGTAGTGATCTCAGGATAACTACCAGTGCAACGTGCTGGTCAAAGTAGAAACAGCAGGATATATCGGATGATTATGTGGCTGAAAGGATGGTGCGAGGGGGAAGATTTCAGATTCATGGGGCAATGGGACCAGTTCCGGAGGAGGTGGGCCAGTACAAACTGGACAGGTTACACCTGGGCAGGACCGGAACTGATGTCCTTGGGGTAGTACTTGCTACAGCAGTTGGGGAAGGTTTAAAACTAATGTGACAGGGCAGGGGGAATCAAGAAGAGAAAACGAAAACAAGGAGAATAAGAAAACTGAAAGGCAGAGAAATCAAGGGCCAGAATCTGATCAGGACACAGTGGGCGCGATCCAACAACCACGCTGCGCCCGAAAAGCAGCTCGCTACTGCGCAGCGTGGCCGTTGAAAGCCAGGAGAACCTGCTCCCGGGATTTACCCGGCTCACAACGCCTCACGAGATTCCACGCGATCTCGGGAGACTTTGCTGTGCAAACCCGCCCCTAATAGGCGGAATCACATTTTGGCAAATCTGCATATTAGAATGAGGCAGAAAGCCTCACCCTAATGTGCAGATTCCCAAACTCCCGAGGCTCAGAGACCTCGGGCGAGCACTGTTCAGCACTGGTTCCCATAAACGGGGACCAGACTGAACGGCATTCATGGGGGCTTGCCAAGGGACCAGAGGTCCCCAGCCGCATGCCCTTTTGGTAGGGTGGTGCCTTGGCACTGCCACCTGGCAGTGTCACTTAGTCACCCTATTCCCGTACCAGCCTCCCCGAACAGGCGCCGGAATGTGGCGACTAGGGGCTTTTCACAGTAACTTCATTTGAAGCCTATTTGTGACAATAAGCGATTTTCATTTCATTTCATAGAGGTGCCAGCCAGGCACCATGGCAGTGCCACCTGGGTGCACGCCTGGCACTACCAAGGGTATTGAACTTGATGATCAGCCATGATCATAATGGGCAGCACGGTAGCACAAGTGGCCAGCACTGTGGCTTCACAGCGCCAGGGTCCCAGGTTTGATTCCCCGCTGGGTCACTGTCTGTGTGGAGTCTGCACGGTCTCCCCGCGTCTGCGTGGGTTTCCTCCGGGTGCTCCGGTTTCCTCCCACAGTCCAAAGACGTGCAGGTTAGGTGGATTGGCCGTGATAAATTGCCCTTAGTGACCCAAAAGGTTAGGAGGGGTTATTGAATTACGGGGATAGGGTGGAAGTGAGGACTTAAGTGGGTCGGTGCAGACTCGATGGGCCGAATGGCCTTCTTCTGCACTGTATGTTCTATGATAATAATGAACAGCGGAGCAGGCTCGAAGGGCCAAATGGCCTCATCCTGCTTCTATTTTCTTTGTATATTTCTTTGTATTTTGGGATGGAGAATTTTAGTGCAAATTAGAAGCTCAAACAGGCGTTTCGCTGCAGACGGGTCGGTCCACCATGGCAACGCTGGTGAAACATTCCATTCTACACAATTGACTCATTGACCTTTCTCCTGATCTGATTGGAGTTTGCAGAGTTTGTCTCTTACTAATCTCTACAGAAACTGGAACTAGAGTCAGCAATAGAATAGATTAGATAGATTGTTGCATGTGATGTTTATGTGTTTAATTGTGAAATTATGTGAAATAGCAGAATTAACAGTCGGCATAGAAAACCGAAGAAAAGTAACTGCTGAGGACCGGTGAATGTGTCCTTGTAAATCACAAATTGGGGAAATTCCAGCTGTCTATTCTGCACCTCCTTCAAAAGCCCAGCAGAGAAGACAAAGAGTCCGGGGTCTGATTCAGATTCAGCTTCAGACAGTCACCAGGGAGAGGGGACGGAGTCGGTGCCTCGGAAGTGGAGTTTGTAGAGGGAACTGAAGACAAGGATTTCAGCCTTTCCAACATTTAAGTGCAGGAGATTTATGCGCAGCCATTACTGGGTGTCCGACAAGTCAGATCCTTTGACAAAGCTGGTCATCTGGACTCAAAACGTTAGTTCTTTTCTCTCCCGACAGATGCTGCCAGACCTGCTGAGATTTTCCAGCATTTTCTCTTTTGGTTTCACATTCCAGCACCCACGATAATTTGCTTTTATTAAGTCAGGCCGGTGTGTGAGTTGGAGGGAACTTGGGAGAGGAAGGTGTCTCACACACTGCCCTAGATCTTCCAGGTAGCAGAGGTTGAAGAGTTTCTGTCAAATTTGAGTTGTAGACATATATAAAAAGCACTCCCCTTCACATCCTGCCTCTCACAATCGTCCCCTTCTCTCTCTCTCTCCTCTCATAGACACCAGTGTCTTGTGTACGCCCAGACCGGGAGGCAGGTTTCCTTCCCTGAAGGACATTAATGAACCAGTTGGGTTTTTGTGACAATCCAGCAGTTTTCATGGTCACTTTTTCCCAGTGCCGGCCCCACAAATGAACAGATTCATTCAGCTTATTTTCAAAACCTGCCTTTGTGTTTTTGATGATTATCTCATTACTTTTTTTTCTGTTTTAAATAAATCTCACAGGATATTAGCAGGGAAGGATTTGCAATCGTGAAATTCAAACCAAAGATGACATCAGGATTTGATGGGAGTTGCTCAATTTATCGTAATCCAGATATCGTCGTATTTTGAAGATGGAGGGAAAAGACTCCGTTCACAGTGGAAATAAACCATACACGTGTTCTGAGTGCGGGCGGGGTTTCAGCCGTTCAAACGGCCTGTCGAGACACGCGAACATTCACAACAGGAAGAAGCCGTGGAAATGTGAGGACTGCGGGAAGATATTCATTTCCCCTTCGAAGCTGGAAACTCATTGTCGCAGACACACTGGGGAGAGGCCTTTCGCCTGCTCGGCGTGTGGGGAAGGATTCACGCAGTCATCCCACCTTCTGAGACACCAGCGCGTTCACACCGACGAGAGACCGTTCAGGTGCTCCCACTGCGGGACTGGGTTCAGGCAATCATCTCAACTCACTGTCCACCAGCGAGTTCACACCGGGAGGAGGCCGTTCACCTGCTCCGAGTGTGGGAAGGGATTCACTACCTCATCCCACCTGCTGAGACACCAGCGGGTTCACACTGGAGAGAAGCCATTCACCTGCCCTGAGTGTGGGAAGGGATTCACTCAGTCATCAAACCTGCTGACACACCAGCGGGTTCACAATGGGGAGAAGCCGTTCACCTGCGCAGAGTGTGGGAAGGGATTCACTCAGTTTTCTAACCTGTTGGCACACCAACGGGTTCACACTGGGAGCGGACATTCACCTGCTCTGGGTGTTGGAAAGGATTAGTTGCTTTATCACACTGCTGCAACATCAGGAGGTTCACACTCGGAGAGCTTTTGAATGCCAGGCTTTGGGAAGTGCTGTAATAGTGCCTGAGAACCTTTGCTCATGTTCACACTGATAAGAGATCATTCAGGTGCTTTCACTGAGGGACTGAGTTCAGGAAATGATCTCAATTCACTGTACACCAGTCAGTTCATTGTGGGGAGACGCCATTCACCTGCTCTGAATGTGGGAAAGTATTTGCCGAGACACAGCGCATTCACAAGTAACTGCAGTGATGGGATTTTGGTGCTGGTTTAGCACAGCGCTAAAGAGCTGGTTTTTAAAGCAGACCAAGGCAGGCCAGAGGCACGGTTCAATTCCCGTACCAGCCTCCCCGAACAGGCGCCGGAATGTGGCGACTCGGGGCTTTTCACAGTAACTTCATTTGAAGCCTAGTTGTGACAATAAGCGATTTATTTCATTTCATTTCATCGAGGTCTCATTGGGGTCGGTTTCTGCTGATGTTAATAAACTCCAGCCCAGTTTTAGAAATTAATATTGTGATCAAACATCTCATAAATCAGCTTTATTTTAAATACAGTGCGTTGATCCTTTTTAATAGCTCCATTTGAAGGGCTCGCCCTCTCCCCCATCCTCACCTCCAACACATGTGAGAAACTCAAGGAGTTTTTTTGTTACTAAGATCCGATCAATATCCTCTGCCGCTTCTCCCCCTTCTACTAGCCCACCGTGCCAAACTGTCTCCAAAGTGTCTTTAGTTTTTCTCCTGCCTCATCTCTTTCCCTCTCAGGGTTGACGTTGTCCATAAGAATCACCTTCTGCTCCATCGACCCTGTTCCCATTAAACTGCTAATCACCATTGTTAACAGTTTTCTCTTGTCAGGTCCTATCCCTCGGTCTTTCAAATCCGTAATCATCACCCTATGACCCCACTGTCCTGACAAACCCCTGCTCCGTCTCTAGTCACCCTTTCCTCTCAAAAAGGATTCTCCAAAGTCCTTATCGACTCCCAAATCCATGGCCATCTTGCGCGGAACACAGGATGACCAGGACTGGGAACTGCATATTCAGGGATATTCGTCACTTAGCAAGGATGGGCAGAGGGGGGAAGGAGGTGGGGTTGCTCTGTCAATAAAGCGGAAAAAAATAAAAGCAAAATACCACAGGTGCTGAAAATCTGAAATAAAAACAGAACATATTGGAAAAACATAGCAGGTCTGGCAGCATCTGTGGAAAAACAGTCCATGTCGGACTGCAAATGTTAATTCTGTTTCTCGCTCCACAGATGCTGCCAGACATGCTGATTTTTTTCCAGCATTTTGTTTTTATTTGTCAATTTTTTCCAATTAAGGGGCAATTTAGCGTGGCCAATCCACCCACCCTGCACATCTTTGGGTTGTGGGGGTAAAACCCACGCAGACACGGGGAGAATGTGCAAACTCCACACGGACAGTGACCCGGGGCTGGCATTGAACCCGGGTCCTCGGAGCCGTGAGGCAGCAGTGCCACCCCTGTTTTTATTTGTTAATAAGAGATGAGATTAGTACACTAGTGCGAGGGGAAATGGCCGTGCATCCGTGGTTTGAATTTTTTTACATTGGTCAGGCCCTGGTGCCTCTATTTCTGAATTACATTTTCAAAGAATTCCTACAGTGCAGGAGGACATCATAGAATTTATAGTGCAGGAGGCCATTTGGCCCATCGAGTCTGCACCGGCTCTTGGAAAGAGCACCCTACCCAAGGTCCATACCTCCACCCTATCCCCATAACCCAGTAACCCCATCCAACACTAAGGGCAATTTTGGACACTATGGGCAATTTAGCATGGCCAATCCACCTAACCCGCACATCTTTGGACTGCGGGAGGAAACCGGAGCACCCGGAGGAAACCCACGCAGACACGGGGAGAATGTGCAGACTCCGCACAGACAGTGACCCAAGCCGGGAATCGAACCTGGGATCCTGGAGCTGTGAAGCAATTGTGCTAACCGCTATGCTACCGTGCTGCCCTAATTTGACCCATCATTTGACCTATCAAGTCCCCAACGCCCCTCTGAAAGAGCACCCCAGCTAACCTACACATTTTTGGACAGTAAACGGCAAATTAGAATGGCTAATCCACCTAAACTGCACATCTTTGGACTGTGGGAGGAAACTCACACAGACACGAGGAGAATGTGCCAACACCACACAATCACCCAAGGCTGGAATTGAACCAGGGTCCCTGGCGTTGTGAGGTAGTAGTGCTAACCACTTTGCAACCGTGCTGCCCACACATCTTAGAACACTACATTCTACTTCCCCTCAATAGTTGTGGAAGACTTTGACCGGGTAAACAATAATAATAATAATAGCTTATTGTCACAAGTAGGCTTCAATGAAGTTACTATGAAAAGCCCCTAGTCGCCACATTCCGGCGTCAGGGAGGTCAGTACGGAAATTGAACCCACGCTGCTGGCCTTGTTCTGCATTACAAGCCAGCTGTTTAGCCCACTGTGCTAAACCAACCCCTAAATGATAACTTTAACTCCCTTTTTTTTGAATCATCAAAAACATTGTCATTAAAAGAACAAGAGGAATTTGCAGAGTCCAGGATGGATCATTCGCTGAAACAAAAGTTTGTAGCGATGCCTCTGGACACATTTTGGTTTTTTGAAGGACAAGAATATTCATCTCTTTCAGATTGTGCTATATCAGCACTCTTACTTTTTCCCACAACCTACCTGTGCGAGTTGATGTTCTCAACACTGGCTGATGTAAAGAAAACAAAAGGAGGGCGCGCCTGTCTGTGGAGTAAGACCTGTGAGTTGCCCTGTCATCAGCTTATCCCCAGATCAAGAGACTCAGATCTCAGAGACAGGCCCCGATGTCACATTAATGTTGTCGGGAAGATGCTACTCACAGTATTTCCTTCATTTACAAACTTTCACACTGAGAAATGTAAACTTTAGAAAAATTGAAAACATTTGAAATCTTAAAAAGTGCACATTTTCAATTAAAAATATTGGAGTTCGTGGTCACGAATGGACGGGGATCTGCATATTTTCGGCTCCATAGAGGGACAAGGCAGGGGTGCCCTCTGTCCCCATTATTGTTTGCACTGGCGATTGAGCCCCTGGCGATAGCGTTGAGGGGTTCCAAGAAGTGGAGGGGAGTACTTAGAGGAGGAGAAGAACACCGGGTATCTTTGTATGCGGACGATTTGTTACTATATGTGGCAGACCCGGCAGAGGGGATGCCAGAAATAATGCGGATACTTGGGGAGTTTGGGGATTTTTCAGGGTATAAATTGAACATGGGGAAAAGTGAGTTGTTTGTGGTGCATCCAGGGGAGCAGAGTAGAGAAATAGAGGACCTACCGTTGAGGAAGGTAACAAGGGACTTTCGTTACCTGGGGATCCAGATAGCCAAGAATTGGGGCACATTGCATAGGTTAAATTTAACGCGGTTGGTGGAACAAATGGAGGAGGATTTCAAGAGATGGGATATGGTATCCCTGTCACTGGCAGGGAGGGTGCAGGCGGTTAAGATGGTGGTCCTCCCGAGATTCCTCTTTGTGTTTCAGTGCCTCCCGGTGGTGATCACGAAGGCTTTTTTTAAAAGGATCGAAAAGAGCATCATGGGTTTTGTGTGGGCCGGGAAGACCCCGAGAGTGAGGAAGGGATTCTTACAGCGTAGCAGGGATAGGGGGGAGCTGGCACTACTGAGCCTAAGTGAGTATTATTGGGCCGCTAATATTTCAATGGTGAGTAAGTGGATGGGAGAGGAGGAGGGAGCGGCGTGGAAGAGATTAGAGAGGGCGTCCTGTAGGGGGACTAGCCTACAGGCTATGGTGACAGCCCCATTGCCGTTCTCACCGAGGAACTACACCACAAGCCCGGTGGTGGTGGCTACACTGAAGATTTGGGGACAGTGGAGACGGCATAGAGGAAAGACTGGAGCCTTGGGGGGGTCCCCGATAAGAAACAACCATAGGTTTGCCCCGGGGGGAATGGATGGGGGATATGGAATGTGGCAAAGAGCAGGAATAACGCAACTGAAAGATCTGTTTGTGGATAGGAAGTTTGCGAGTCTGGGAGCGCTGACCGAGAAATATGGGTTGCCCCAAGGGAATGCATTCAGGTATATGCAACTGAGGGCTTTTGCGAGGCAACAGGTGAGGGAATTCCCGCAGCTCCCGACGCAAGAGGTGCAGGACAGAGCGATCTCAAAGACATGGGTGGGGGATGGTATGGTGTCAGATATATATAGGGAAATGAGGGACGAAGGGGAGACTATGGTAGATGAACTAAAAGGGAAATGGGAGGAAGAGCTGGGGGAGGAGATCGAGGCGGGGCTGTGGGCAGATGCCCTAAGCAGGGTAAACTCGTCGTCCTCGTGTGACAGGCTAAGCCTGATTCAGTTTAAGGTATTACACAGGGCGCATATGACTGGAGCACGGCTCAGTAAATTTTTTGGGGTGGAGGATAGGTGTGCGAGGTGCTCGAGAAGCCCAGCGAATCATACCCATATGTTTTGGTCATGCCCGGCACTACAGGGGTTTTGGATGGGGGTGACAAAGGTGCTTTCAAAGGTAGTGGGGGTCCGGGTCGAACCAAGCTGGGGGTTGGCTATATTTGGGGTTGCACAAGAGCCGGGAGTGCAGGAGGCGAGAGAGGCCGATGTTTTGGCCTTTGCGTCCCTAGTAGCCCGGCGTAGGATATTGCTAATGTGGAAAGAAGCCAAGCCCCCGGGGGTGGAGACCTGGATAAATGACATGGCAGGGTTTATAAAGCTAGAGCGGATTAAGTTCGTCCTAAGGGGGTCGGCTCAAGGGTTCACCAGGCGGTGGCAACCGTTCGTCGAATACCTCGCAGAAAGATAGATGGAATGGAAAAAAGAAGGCAGCAGCAGCAGCCCAGGATCGGGGGGGGGGGGGTAGGAGGAACCAGAAGGACTCTCAGGGTTGTTAATATATACTGTATAATATGTATAGGTCGTTGCTACAGATAATTATATATTGGACTGTTAAATTATATTTTTGGAGAGTGTTACTTGTGATAAGGCAGTTGCCAATTAGGGATAGTTTTCATTTTTGTTATTTATTATTTATTCATTTTCTGTTTATAAAATAGGTCATTGTTATTTGTGTTGTTATAATATTGTGTAAAGGATGCACAATGTACTGTGTTGGTTGACCAAAAATTTTCAATAAAATATTTTTTTTAAAAAAATATTGGAGTTGACATGTGACTGGTGAGAAGGCTTTTATTGTAAACTTCTTAAGCCAATAAAAATTGCATTAGATGGTAACTTCACGTGATTTTAGGAGGTTTTAGGAATAAAATACCTTTTCTCAAGGATAGTTCAGTTGGAGAATATTACAGATATGCCTCAGTTTTCCATCGTGTACAAAGGTGGGCCTTTGGAGTTGGGGACCAAAGGCAATGTGTCCAAGTTTGCAGACGACACTAAGATGAGTGGAAAAGCAAAAAAGTGTAGAGGATACTGGAAGTCTGCAGAGGGATTTGGATAGGTTAAGTGAATGGGCTAGGATCTGACAGATGGAATACAATGTTGACAAATGTGAGGTTATCCATTTTGGGAGGAATAACAGCAAAAGGGATTATTATTTAAATGATAAAATATTAAAACATGCTGCTGTGCAGAGAGACCTGGGTGTGCTAGTGCATGAGTCGCAAAAAGTTGGTTTACAGGTGCAACAGGTGATTAAGAAGGCAAATGGAATTTTGTCCTTCATTGCTAGAGGGATGGAGTTTAAGACTAGGGAGGTTATGCTGCAATTGTATAAGGTGTTAGTGAGGCCACACCTGGAGCATTGTGTTCGGTTTTGGTCTCCTTACTTGAGAAAGGACGTACTGGCACTGGAGGGTGTGCAGAGGAGATTCACTAGGTTAATCCCAGAGCTGAATGGGTTGGATTACGAGGAGAGGTTGAGTAAACTGGGACTGTACTCGTTGGAAATTAGAAGGATGAGGGGGGATCTTATAGAAACATATAAAATTATGAAGGGAATAGATAGGATAGATGCGGGCAGGTTGTTTCCACTGGCGGGTGAAAGCAGAACTAGCGGGCATAGCCTCAAAATAAGGGGAAGTAGATTTAGGACTGAGTTTAGGAAGTTCTTCACCCAAAGGGTTGTGAATCTATGGAATTCCTTGCCCAGTGAAGCAGTAGAGGCTCCTTCAGTAAATGTTTTTAAGATAAAGATAGATAGTTTTTTGAAGAATAAAGGGATTAAGGGTTATGGTGTTCGGGTCGGAAAGTGGAGCTGAGTCCACAAAAGATCAGCCATGATCTCATTGAATGGCGGAGCAGGCTCGAGGGGCCAGATGGCCTATTCCTGCTCACTTGGTTAAATAGCTGATTTGTGATGAAGAGCGAGACCAGCGGCGCTGGTTCGATTCCCGTACCGGCTGAGGTTATTCATGAAGGCCCCCGCCTTCTCAACCTTGCCCCTCACCTGAGGTGTGGTGACCCTCAGGTTAAATCACCACCAGTCAGCTCTCCCTCTCAAAAGGGAAAGCAGCCTATGTCATCTGGGACTATGGCAACTTTACTTACAAAGGTGTACTGTGACATATGATAGGCACCTTATAAAGTATCAATATTTCCTTTGAAAGTTTCAGAGGAGCCGCATTGATTAAGTTGGTGGGTTTCGGAAATTAAAAGCTTGTGCTATTTGTCCTCCCTTTTCACTTCATGTTCAAGTCAAACACACTGGACGCCATTATTGTCTGAACAAGCCATCTGTGTTTTCACTGAACATGCTGTTCTTCGCACTCCCTCTCCTGCCCACCCGGGTTTCACCCTCATCAGGGAATCTTGTTTTCTGGTTGCTGTGTGGACTGTCACAATTAACTGATCCTGGAGTCTTTTTCCCATGGGATCAGCAAAATCCAGCACTTCTCACTCAGGGGATGAGGAATTAGATAAGAGTTAACCAGTTGTTTTTGCTGCATATTTCATTATAGTTCTTGGTGTACATAAACAGTAATCGTGTTTACATTTACAAACCTGGTGACTGTAATGATTGGGTGACCAAGGGCCAAACACTTCAGGTATTTTTCTAAAAATTATTGGTTAATTCACTTGTAATGTGACTCCAGGTTAAGTGGGGCTGGAATTGACTGCGCACTAGCCCAGGGTATCATAACAATGCATAAATTAGCACAGTCGGCTCACAGATGGCTATTATTATTAAGAACAAAGTTCTGATGAGGAAGTGGAGACATCTCTCGGGGCTGGTTTAGCACACTGGGCTAAATCGCTGGCTTTTAAAGCAGACCGAGGCAGGCCAGCAGCACGGGTTCAATTCCCGTACCAGCCTCCCCGAACAGGCGCCGGAATGTGGTGACTAGGGGCTTTTCACAGTAACTTCATTGAAGCCTACTTGTGACAATAAGCGATTTTCATTTCATTTCACATCCTCATCGCCCTGCAGATGAGGAACGGACGGTTGTTCATCAGATAGTGGTATCGCCCAAATATTGTAGGGAAGTACTGCGGATGGCAGATGAGATACCAATGGCAGGACATGTGGGAATTCGGAAAACTCAGGTATCAGTTAACAGGCATTTTTTCTGGCCAGGACTCCATAATGATGTAGTGCAATTCTGGAGATCCTGTCATATCTGCCAGGTAGTAGGTAAACAACAACATGTGATTCAGCCACACCTTTAATACCCATACCAGTGTTTGAAGAACCATTTAGTTGGATATTAGTAGATTGTGTAGGACCATTGCCTAAAACAAAGGCAGGGCATCAGTACATTCTCACTTAGTTATGGATATAACTACCCAATTTCCAGAAGCTATATCTTTGAGAGCAATTACAGCTAAGGTAGTCATGGAAAAGTTGATGCAGATTTTCACCCGCTATGGTCTACCCTTAGAAGTACAATCTGACCAGGGTTCAACTGCATGTCTAAACTTTTCCAGGACATAGTTTGTAGTTTGGCTATCAAACAGTTAAAATTAGCTGCTTATCATCTACAAATTCAGGGAGCTTTGGAGAAATATCATCAGACTCTCAAAACCATGATTCGATCCTTTTGCCATGGGTATCCAAGAGATTGGGAGAAGAGATTGGATTTCTTTTATTATTTGCCACCAGAGATTCTCTGAACGAATATCCTGGGTTTAGCGCCCATTAGAATTTGTTTGTGGTCATGAGATGGGGGTCCATTAAAATTGATGAAAGAGAAGTTTCCAGAACCAGAGGACAAATCCTCAATGTTGGATTACGTGTCCACTTTTCTGGAAACACTCACAGGAGCTTGTCAGGTAGTCCAAGAGAATTTAAAGGTTTCTGGAGCAAGAATGAAACTGTGGGCAGACAAACATGCCAGATCCAGAACTTTCCAGATCGGAGATGAGATATTAGTATTGTTGCCATTGCAGGGTGACCATCTGATAGCTAATTCCAGTGGCCCCTGTAAGGTGGTTAGGAGAGTAAGGTGACTTAGTTAATCAATACTCCCGACCGTAGGAAGAGGGACTGGTTGTGACATATAAACATGTTGAACAAATACTATTGTGGAGAGGATAGAAAGGGTCAAGCATATCAATGGGAGAAGACAGTGATAGGAAGAGTGAGGTAGGAGAAGAGATAGACAACCCATAGAATGACCCTCCAGTAGTTCGCCTGACAAATACAGACATCTTAGGACAATTAGAGGCCCAGTTTGTCTATTTATAAGAACAGCAGAAAGATGCAATAAAGATACTGAAAAATATAGACAGATTTCATGATGTAGACATAGGAAACTCTGAATCAATAAAGCAACACCAGTATCGGCTGACTCCATGAAAACTGGCTCAGTTACTGGTAGAGATCCAATATATATTGGCAAATCACTTAATTGAGCCCAGTAGAATTGGAGTTCACTGGTAGTGTTAGTGTCTAAGCCAGATGGAACAACCCAGTTCTGCATGGATTACCGGGAAATAAATGCTAAGACCAAAACAGATTCCCATCCAATTCCAAGGTTGGAGGATTGTATTGAGAATATGTAGCGCCTCCTTCCTGACAAAGATCGATCTGTGGATATTGGTAGGTTCCGTTTATCCTCGGTCCTTTGTAATGCCCCATGTGTTTCAGTGCAAGGTGATGCCGTTTGCACTCAAAAGTGCACCAGCAACATTCCAACAGTTCTGCACCAGGTAGTGACTGGAGTGCCTACTTCGACGATGTGGTTGTGTATCGCGAAAAGGGGAAAAGAGCATATGGGGCAATTGGAAGAGTTCTTCAAACTGCTGGAGTTGGCCAGGTTAGTAATCAATTTGACCGGAAGCGGGTTTGCCAAGGCAAAGGTCACCTATTCAGGCCATGTGGTGCATGTGGGCAAGTGGTGCCCAGAACGGCCAAAGTAAGGGCATTGATGGACATTCCTGTTCCCAAAACCAAACGGGAAATTAAGAAATTCCTGGGCATGTACGGATTCTGTCGGAAATTTGTCTCGAACTTCAGTACTATAGCGGTACCTTGAACTATTGTGCTGGGGAAGCAAATAAAAATGGTGTGGTCTGCAAACTGCCAAGCAGCGCTTGAGAAGCTGTGGGCCATATTAATAAGCAGACCAGTGCCGGCTACCCCAGGCTTTTCCAGACCATTCAAAATGGCCAAGGAGGCCAGTAACCTGGGGGTGGGTGCAGTGCTACTACAAGACGACAATGCAGGAATAGAGAGACCAGTGGGATACTTTTCAAAGAAACAAAGTCCGTGCCAAAGAGAGTATTCCACGATTGAAAAGGAAGCCTTAGCATTGCCACTACCCTTTCAGCACTTTGAAGTAGGTGTCGGGCATGACAACAGATAAAGCTTAGTTTGTACAGACCATAATCCACTTGCGTTTATAGGAAAGTTTAAAACCTTGAAAGCAAGATTATTCCATTGGAGTTTATTGTGACAACAATTCAATATTAAACACGAAGATAAAAGAAAATTACTGCGGATGCTGGAATCTGAAACAGAAATGGAAAATACTGGGCAATCGCAACAGGTCTAACAGCCTCCGTGGAGAGAGATGGCAGCTAACGTTTCGAGTCTGGATGACTCTTTGTCAAAGCTGGAGAGAAATCATAGAATTTACAATGCAGAAGGAGGCCATTCAGCCCATCGAGTCTGCACCCGCCCTTGGAAAGAGTACCCTACACAAGCCAGTGCCTCCACCCTGTCCTCGTAACTCAGTAACCCTATCTAACCTTTTTTTGACTCTAAGGGCAATTTATCATGGCCAATCCACCTAACCTGCACATCTTTGGACTGTGGGAGGAAACCGGAGCCCCCGGAGGAAACCCACGCAGACACGGGGAGAACGTGCAGACTCCGCACAGACAGTGGCCCAGCCGGGAATCGAACCTGGGACCCTGGAGCTGTGAGGCAATTATGCTAACCACTGTGCTACCGTGCCGCCCTTTAATGAGGGGGTCAGGAATTTGATAATAGTTATCCAATTATATTTACAGAATATTCAATTATAGTTATTGCTATTAATAAAATTAATTGTGTTTAAATCTACAAATCTGATGACTAGTTATTGGGCTGCCAAAGGCCAAAGACTTTTCCGGGTCAAGTGGGGCTGGAATTGACCGTGCACTAGCTCAGAGCGTCGTAACAATATTCACATCGGATGTAATTAGCAATTTTGGCAGAGCTGTTTCAATACTATGCAATGGATAGCCATTTCATTGGAGCGATTCAAACATGGAGTTCCAGGGCAAATGGGCAGATGTTTGGGAGATGACAAGAATTTTTGGAGAGGAAAGGGTGGTTAGAGATGGGCCAGGGGTTAAAAAGATGCAACACTGTGCGTTCAACACAAAGCTGATTTATTTGACCTTTAATCCATATTAGCACAACAGGGCTTCAGTTTATCAGCAGAAACAGTCCCCAATTAACACGGTTTATTCTTGAATGTGATTAGCGGCAAAAGCCAATCATTGTAGTTACTTGTGAACTCGCTGGTGCGTCAGCAGTACAGATAAATAAGCAAACCCCCTCCCACATTCAGAGCAGGTGAACGGCCTCTCCCCAGTGTGGACTCTCTGGTGTGTCAGCAGGTTGGATGACTGAGTAAATCCCCTCCCACATTCCGAGCAGGTGAACGGCCTCTCCCCGGTGTGAACTCGCTGGTGTCTCAGAAGGTTGGATGGGTGAGTGAATCCCTTCCCACACCCAGGACAGGTGAACGGCCTCTCTGCAGTGTGAATTTCCTGGTGCGCATCGAGTTGAGATGATTTCCTGAACCCAGTCCCACATTGAGAGCACCCGAACGATCCCTCATCGAGGTGAACGCGTTGATGGAGCATCAGGTCCTGGGATCCTTTGAAGCACTTTCCACAATCTAGGCATTTAAAAGGGGTCTCATCGGTGTGAACCTGCTGGTGTGTCTGCAGATGGGATTGCTGAGTGAATCCCTTCCCACACATGGAGCAGGTGAATGGCCTCTCATCGCTGTGACCATGCTGGTGTCTCAGCAAGTGGGATGACTGAGTGAATGCCTTCCCACACTCAGAACAAGTGTACGGCCTCTCCCCAGTGTGGCTGTGCTTGTGTGCAGTGAGTTGAGATGACCACCTGAACCCAATCCCGCAGTGAGAACACCTGAACGGTCTCTCGTCAGTGTGAACACGTCGATGGCGCATCAGTTCCATGGAACCTTTATAACACTTCCCGCAGTCTGAGCATTTAAAAGGCCTCTCCTCGGTGTGAATTCTCTGGTGGGTCAGCAGGTTGGATGACTGAATGAATCTCTTCCCACACGTGGAGCAGGTGAACGGCCTCTCCCCGGTGTGAAGTCGCTGGTGTATCAGCAGGTAGGATGAACGAGTGAATCCCTTCCCACACCGGAAGCAAGTGAATGGTTTCTCCCCGGTGTGGCTGCGCCGATGCGTTTCCAGGTCAGACGGGGATTTGAATCCCTTCCCACAATCCCTGCATTTCCACGGCTTCTCCCTGCTGTGATTGCACTTATGTTTCAACAGATTAGAAGACCCGCTGAAGCCTCGTCCACACTTAAAACACGTGTACGGTTTCTTCTCACTATGAACGGAGCCTTTTTCTTCCATGTTCAAAAACCTGATGATGTTCAGATTGCGATAAATTGGCAACTCTGTCAGATCCTGATGTGATGTTTGGTTTTCAGTTCCCCCAATGGAAAATCCTCCCGTTCTAGTGCCCTCTGAAATTGATTTAAAACAGAAAAAAGTGAGTGAGAGAGAACCCACAAAAACACAAAGGCAGGTTGTGAAATTGAGCTGAATGAATCTGGTCAGTTGTGGAGCCGGCACTGAGAACAAGTGATCCTGAAAACTGCTGGATTGTCATAAAAACCCAACTGGTTCATTAATGTCCTTGCGAGAAGGGAATCTGACACCCAGTCTAGACCTACATAAGACTCTGTCCACAAATTTCAAAATTGTCCCTGCACACCGAAGTCTGGGTCATTTGCGTCCATTTCGAAGAGCTGGAGGGCTGACACCGACTCCTGAGGAACTCCCAAAGATCCATTAACCAGGGAGGACTTTTACATTGAGCCAATGAATGTATGAGGTATTAAGCAGTGTTTAAGGTGAAGGAGATACACACATTGTCTCCACAGACACATACACATGCAAGCACACACGCTCATAGATATCGGACAGGCAACACCAAACAATTTTACTAACACTGGGGATAAGGTATTGAAGTCTGTGGGGACCACAATATTCAAGAAATTCAAATAAACATGGCCCTACAGTTTTTAACCATCCAACTGCACCAAATTCACAGAGAATAATGTCTGGGATAGCGGCAACAACAAAATCGTAACAGTAATTGGTTTCCTGCCACCTTGAGTAGGAGATAATGTAAAATACAGAACAACATTCCTGGATAATCACAGCCTCTACTTTTTCATAGAATTTACAGTGCAGAAGGAGGCCATTCGGCCCATCAAGTCTGCACCGGTTCTTGGAAAGAGCACCCTACCCAAGGTCAACACCTCCACCCTATCCCCATAACCCAGTAACCCCACCCAACACTAAGGGCACTTTTTGACACTAAGGGCAATTTATCACGGCCAATCCACCTAACCTTTAGGAATTTACTTAAGGAATTATTAAAAATTCTAATGACCCTGAGATTTATGGTCTGGTTGACAATGCGAATTCTAAGGCATGTTACAGGGAGAAAGAATATAGTCCTATCTTTGTTCATTGCTGCTCCAATGCCCTTGGGACGAAAACTGGTCAGCACGGTGGCACAGTGGTTAAAGCATTGCTGCCTCACAGCACCAGGGATCTGGGTTCAATTCTTTTTTTTAATTTAGAGTACCCAATTCATTTTTTCTAATTAAGGGGAAATTTAGTGTGTTCTAGCCACCTACACATCTTTATGTTGTGGGGACAAAACCCACACAAACACAGGGAGAATGTGCAAACTCCACACGGACAGTGACCCACAGAGCCGTGATTGAATCTGGGACCTCGGCGCCATGAATTCTGACCGTGGGTGACTTTTGCAACTTCTCTCTGCGTCTGCGTGGGTTTCCTCCCAGATGTGCAGGATAGGCGGATTGGCAATGCTAAAATTGCCAATTAATGTCTGGGGGTGGGGTTACGGAGTCAGGGTAGGGTGCTCTTTCAGTAAGTCGGTGCAGACCTGATGGGCCGAATGGCCTCCTTCTGCACTGCAGGGGTTCCGTGATTTCACTGATAATCCAGCTCACCAGGCTGCACCCTGGTACAGCAAAGGAAACCTTAAAAAGGCACGTGCCCTCTTCAGTGGCGGGCTTTGCACCCAGCATGCCTCGCAGCGCTGAATTCAGTACGCAGGCGCGGCTTTCGCAGCCCCGCCGACGGTGAGTGACATGCGCAGACGCCGCAACGAGAGAGCAGGTGATGCGCAGGCGCTTTGTTCGTCTCCTCTGCGAGACGGCGGAGTTATGTGCGTCACGGCTGGGATTGACGGATGCAATGGGTAGGAGGAAAGACCTCTTAAGCACCCCACTATGGAGCCCAAACCCCTGAACGTCGGTCCCCGCAGTTTACCCACCTGCTGCGGCTCTCCTCCTGATTACAGACCGTACTTCATGGCCGCCATCTTGTCCGGGGGCAATGTGCAGCAAAGCGCATGCGCAACTCATCAGGGCCGGGGATGGGAGGCGCTCAGACCCGCCTTCCATTCAGTCGGATTGGTTGGAGGACCAGCTGCTACCTTGCTCGGTCCTCCAGCTGCCTTCCCTGTTGTCCCGGAACTGTCGTCAAGGAGCCGAGCATTGTGAACAGGGGATGGCCAGAGACCAGAGTTTTCCAAACTCTTTATTTCCCAGGACCCACTTTTATCAACTGGCCAACCTTCACGACCCACTCTGGCCAACTTTTCCGACACGTGCAAAAGGGGAGCTTGCTTGGTCCAAATGATCTCACTCCAAGCAGGTGCACAGGGGGTGGGGCACTGAGGTAGTATCATTGCAGAATTCAGCCAGTTCCTTTGAGCTGTCTCCAGCGACATGAGAAGGGAAAATCCACCTCGCGGATGTAGGTCGACGTGAAGGGCTGCAGCAACAACATTCACGTTTCACTGAGCACTGGATGCTCCTGGAAGATGCTGCTCCAGAATGCTGACAGCCTCCTGGGCTTTTGGCATGTTTTCAATGTGCTGCTGCACGACAGGTGCAGCAGCTCAGTCTTTTCATTTGGAGACAGCTATCAGTTGATAACTGACGCTAGGGTCTCAATCTCAAACTGAATTTTTCACCCACCACTTCTCTTTCAAAATCTTCAAATTCTCCTTTCATTCGCCAGTACATCCCTGTATATAACACACCTTGGCTTTGCATCATGATTTGCAGTGACACAATTAACAAAATCATACATCAAGAAATCATCTTGATCCTGCTTTTTTCCCCAATTGAAGTTTCTTCTTTGTTGGCTGTTCACCAGAGGCTCTGTCCAGAGCTAACAAGAGCACTGATCTGTCCTGCCATGGATTCTCCTGAGCAGCTCTCTCCAGTGTTCATGCACAGTGCACTGACCTGCTCATTGCTGCCGCTTATGGCCAAACGACTGCACACAACCATTTTCATTTAAATGATGGTTGCGGACACCATTATTTAAATGCCGGTAGCTGCCGTTGGGCGCTGCTCCTGTAATTGGAATCACTGCGGAAACACTGCAACCAATTGTTCAACGGCCCCCCCCAAACACACACTTACAACCCACCTGCGGGTCATGACCTGCACTTCGAAAAACCCTGCCATAGACCATCAAACGTCGGAGCAGAAGTCGGCCACTCGGCTCTGCCATTCAATGAGGTCACGGCTTATTTGATATAATCCTCAATTCCACTTCCCCACCATATCATAAGTTCATAAGATATAGGAGCAGAATCAGGCCATTTGGCCCATCGAGTCTGCTCCGACATTCTATCTTGCCTGATATGTTCCTCATCTGCTACCTACAATGTTACAGGCCAAGAGCTGGATTGTGAAATCAACCAGAGCATCTCCTCCCAAGAACACATGACCTAGGAGCGGGAGTAGGCAATTTAGCCTCTCGAACCTAACACCCTCAATGTGATCATGGCTGTTCCCATCCTGGCCTCAACTCCACCGTCCTGCCCGTTCTCCATAACCCTTCAACCAATTACCAATTAAAAATCTGTCTTAACGCCTTACATTTACTCACTTCCCTGCATCCACCGCACTCTGGGGTAGCAAATTCCACAGATTCGCAACCCTTTGGGAGAAGTAGTTTCTCCTCAAATCTGTTTTAAATTTTCTACCTCTTAGAGTAGGGAAGTTTCCTGGCCGGTCATGCTTGATGTGGAACGGTGCCCCGCAAGCTGTAGCCTCTGGCGACAGGTCTGTAACCAGTTTGAGGAAAGATAGCTGTGAAAACAGATGTCAGCGCTTGATTTGTCTCCTAGCCAAGAGATGTGGTATGAGAAAAGAAGGAAAGGACTTAGTGATGACCTTCGTGACCCTTTTTTTCACAGAAGACTAGAAGGGAAGGAATTGCAGACGTGAAACTCAGAACTGAATGTCATGCCAAGTTCCGGTTGAGTCACTTGATTCATCAGGACCTGAATATCATTAATCTTTGAAGGTGGAAAGAGGGCTATTTGTTCTGTCTGTGGAAGAATATTTCGAACACCGTTGTGACTGAAAAGGCAACGTGACACACATTGAAGTGAGAGTGTCACAGTGCACTGATTGTGGAAAGAGCGTTAACCATTTACACACCTTGAAAATCTTTGCAGCAGACACTTTGGTGAGTAACCATATAAATGTTCTGTGTGCGAGTGAGGCTTCCACTGATCATCCAAACTGGAGGGACACCAGGCCACCAACACTGTGGAAGTGTGTGGACTGTGGGAAAGGATTGAATTACCCATCCCTGCTGCAAATTCATCGACGCAGTCACATTGGGGAGAGGCCGTTCATCTGCTCCGACTGTGGGAAGGGATTCACTCAGTCCTCTCACCTGCTGACGCACCAGTGGGTTCACACTGGGGAGAGGCCGTTCATCTGCTCCGAGTGCGGGAAGGGATTCACTCTGTCCAACCTCCTGCTGACACACCGGCGAATTCACACACAAGAGAAGCCGTTCAGCTGCACCTCCTGCGGGAAGTGTTTCAGGCAGTCATCCAACCTCATTGTACACCAGCGGGTTCACGCTGGGGAGAGGCCGTTCACATGCTCCGTATGTGGGAAGGGATTCGCAAAGTCTTTCAATCTGCTGACTCACTAACGCACTCACACTGAATAGTTGCCATTTACCTGCTCTGTGTCTGGAAAGGAATTAACTCAAGCCACTGTCCCTTGAGACCATAAAATGTAGGAGCAGAAGTAGGCAATTCGGCCCATCGAGTCTGCTCTGCCATTCAATGAGATCATGGTTAATCTGATGTTACATCTCTGTACTTGTAGGGACGGTATTACCATCCCAGACCAGACCCCAAAAGTGGCTCGGATACTAGACAGAAACCCCAATCTTTTATTTTAAGTCAGTAAAACTGTGAGGAAAGGATGTCTCGCTACAGGAGTAATTTGTCGAAGAAATAAGGATATATATTAAAACAAACTTTATTCCTAACACAGTATCAAATAACTTACAATTACCCTTTGCAGAGAAATTTTTTCTGACAAAGAGATCTTGTGGCACTGCTTGAAAGAAAATACCTGAATCCTGCCAGACCGTGCAGAAACTCTGGCTGTATTTCTCCAGAAGATGCTTCTCAGCTTGTTTTAGCACACCTCCTAATCAGCCAAGTCTGAACTGCTTGGGAAGACTGCTAACCAGTCTACAGACATATCTCTAATTGAACTGCAGACAGAGCACATTGCTTGGCTTCTGCTCAAAGCTCCATCTAACTCAACTGAAACTCTGCTTTCCTGCAAAATTCCCGATTCCTTAGCTCCACCCAGTAACTACATCATCTTACCGAGCTGAAATCGACTTAACTCCACAGGGAATCTCCTTGATCCAAAAGTCATTTCATTCGCCCAAGCTTTTTAACAATGCTTTAACTGCAATGCTCCAAAACCTAGTTGTCTTTCAAACTAGGATTTCTTTGAAAAACATGACTGCAGCAGTCAAACACACACTAACCCAGGCGTTTAACCCTTACTGCACCAAATACATATAATACAATGTATCTGAAATTCCTACATTCATCACAGTAGGTGCCTTGGGAGGTTTATAAGTTCTATATCTATAATAAACGTATTGTAGAAAGGATCTGCCTCAAGTGTGCTCTCTATGACTGACATTCTGTTTTCACTGTCTGTAGATAAGTTGAAGTTGCTGCCGACTGTTTGCCTGTGTTTTTTCTCTCTTTGGAACGGTGGTTTGAAAATACAGATTTTGACGGGGTTTATATCAAACCCACTGATAGTCATTGTAGCCCACCATCAAATAAAGACGCTTTCTAATATTCAGAGTCAAATACTTTTTTTTTTTTTAATATATTTTATTGAAATTTTTTTCCCTGAGCAACACTTTTCCCGCTTACAAAACAAGCGAAACGATAACTAACAAAACAGAAATTTTTAAACTTTTTAACAATAATAATAATATACAAGTAACAAAACCTCGTACTCTATTGACCTATACTCAACTGCCTCCCTCCCCCCCCCCCCCCCCCCTCCCCCCTGGGTTGCTGCTGCTGGTCATCCGTCTTCCCTCTAACGTTCCCCTAGGTAGTCGAGAAATGGGTGCCACCGCCTGGTGAACCCTTGAGCCGATCCTCTCAGGGCAAACTTTATCTGCTCCAGTTTAATAAACCCCGCCATATCATTTACCCAGGCCTCCAGTCCGGGGGGTTTCGCCTCCTTCCACATGAGTAGGATCCTGCGCCGGGCTACTAGGGACGCAAAGGCCATGACATCGGCCTCTTTCGCCTCCTGCACTCCCGGCTCTTCCGCAACTCCAAATAGAGCTAACCCCCAGCCTGGTTTGACCCGGGCCTTCACCACCTTCGAAATCACTCCCGTCACTCCCTTCCAATACCCTTCCAGTGCCGGGCACGCCCAAAACATATGTGCGTGGTTTGCCGGGCTCCCGCCACACATCCCACATTTGTCCTCCACTCCAAAGAACCTGCTCAATCTTGCCCCCGTTATGTGTGCTCTATGTAGCACCTTAAATTGAATCAGGCTAAGCCTGGCGCATGAGGAAGAGGAATTTACCCTGCTTAGGGCATCAGCCCACATACCCTCCTCTATCTCCTCCCCTAATTCTTCTTCCCACTTTCTTTTTAGTTCGCCCACCGACTCCTCCCCCTGTTCCCTCATCTCACTATAAATCTCTGACACCTTGCCCTCTCCGACCCACACCCCTGAAAGCACCCTGTCCTGTATCCCCTGTTTCGGGAGCCGCGGAAATTCCCTCACCTGTTGTCTAGTAAACGCCCTCACCTGCATATATCTCAAGAAATTCCCCCGGGGTAACTTATACTTTTCCTCCAGTGCTCCCAAGCTCGCAAAAGTCCCATCTATGAATAAATCTCCCACCTTCCTAATTCCCAACTGGTACCAGCTTTGAAATCCTCCATCCATTCTTCCTGGGGCGAACCTATGGTTGTTCCTGATAGGGGACCCCACCAGGGCTCCCCGCACACCTCTCTGTCGCCTCCACTGTCCCCATATGTTCAGTGTTGCCGCCACCACCGGGTTCGTGGTGTACTTTTTCGGTGAGAACGGTAGCGGCGCCGTCACCAGCGCCTCTAGACTCGTCCCTTTACAGGACCTTCTCTCCAGCCTTTTCCACGCCGCTCCCTCACCCTCCATCATCCATCTACGTATCATTGCCACATTGGCGGCCCAATAATAATCTCCCAAGTTCGGTAGTGCCAGTCCTCCTCTGTCCCTACTGCGCTGAAGGAACCCCCTCCTTACTCTCGGAACTTTCCCTGCCCACACAAAGCTCGTAATGCTCCTATCTATTTTATTAAAAAAGGTCCTGGTGATTAAAATAGGGAGACATTGAAATACAAATAAGAACCTCGGGAGGACCATCATCTTAATTGCTTGCACCCTGCCCACCAGCGATAAAGGCTGCATGTCCCACCTCTTAAAGTCCTCCTCCATTTGTTCTACCAGCCGTGTCAGATTAAGTCTGTGCAAGGTTCCCCAGCTCCTAGCGATCTGAATCCCCAAGTATCGGAAGTTTCTTTCCACTTTCCTTAGCGGTAAGCCTTCTATCTCTCTACTCTGGTCCCCTGGATGTATCACATATAATTCACTCTTCCCCATGTTTAACCTATACCCCGAAAATTCCCCGAACCTCCTCAAGATTCGCATAACCTCTATCATCCCCCCCGCTGGGTCCGACACGTATAGCAATAGGTCATCCGCGTATAACGAAACTCGGTGTTCTTCTCCCCCTCTAGTCACCCCTCTCCATTTCCTGGAGTCTCTCAGCGCCATGGCCAGAGGTTCAATTGCCAGCGCAAACAAAAATGGAGACAGCGGGCATCCCTGTCTTGTTCCCCTATATAATCGGAAATACTCCGATCTATGTCGACCTGTAACTACGCTTGCCGTCGGTGCCCCATAAAGTAGTCTAACCCAGCGAATAAATCCGTTCCCAAACCCAAACCTCCTTAACACTTCCCATAAATACTCCCACTCCACCCTATCAAATGCCTTCTCTGCGTCCATTGCCGCCACTATCTCTGCCTCCCCCTCCACTGAGGGCATCATTATCACCCCTAATAGCCGTCGCACGTTAACATTCAATTGTCTCCCTTTTACGAACCCTGTCTGGTCTTCGTGCACCACCCCTGGGACACAGTCCTCTATCCTCGATGCCAGCACCTTTGCTAGCAGTTTGGCGTCCACGTTCAATAGTGAAATAGGTCTATAGGACCCACACTGCATCGGATCCTTGTCCCTCTTCAAAATTAGCGATATCGTCGCCTCCGACATTGTCGGGGGTAGTGTCCCCCCTTCCCTGGCCTCATTGAACGTCCTCGCCAACAACGGGGCCAACAAGTCCACATATTTTCTGTAGAATTCCACCGGAAACCCGTCTGGCCCAGGGGCCTTCCCTGCTTCCCAGTCCCTTAATAACCTCGTCCACCTCAATCGGCGCCCCCAGGCCTGCCACCGCCTGCTCCTCCACTTTCGGGAACCTCAACTGGTCCAGGAACTGCCGCATCCCCTCCTCTCCCTCTGGGGGCTGAGACCTATACAGTTCTTCATAAAAGGTCTTAAACACCTCATTTATCTTTCCTGCCCTTCGCACGGTGTCTCCCCTTTCATCCCTAATTCCTCCTATCTCCCTCGCTGCTGCCCTCTTTCGCAGTTGGTGCGCCAACAGGCGACTAGCCTTTTCCCCATATTCATACCTCCTCCCCTGTGCCTTCCTCCACAGTACCTCCGCCTTTCTGGTGGTCAGAAGGTCAAACTCGGTCTGGAGTCGTCTCCTCTCCCTGTACAGCTCCTCCTCCGGGGTCTCTGCAAATTCCCTGTCCACCCTTAAAATCTCCCCCAGTAATCTATCCCTTTCCTTGGCCTCTGTTTTCCTTTTGTGGGCCCAATAGAAATCAGCTCTCCTCTGACCACCGCTTTTAGTGCTTCCCAGACCACTCCCACAGGGACCTCGCCGTCGTCATTGACCTCCAGGTATCTCTCGATACACCCCCTCACTCTTGCACACACTCCCTCATCCGCCATCAGTCCCACATCTAATCGCCAGAGTGTTCTCTGCTCCCTGTCCTCTCCTACTTCCAGGTCCACCCAATGTGGGGCATGATCCGAAACTGCTATGGCTGAGTATTCAGCTTCTTCCACCCTAGAGATCAACGACCTTCCTAAAACAAAAAAATCTATCCGGGAGTACACTTTATGGACGTGGGAGAAGAAGGAATACTCCCTAGCCCTGGGTCTAAGAAATCGCCATGGATCCACTCCCCCCATTTGGTCCATAAACCCCTTAAGTACCTTGGCCGCTGCCGGCCTACTTCCAGTCCTTGAGCTGGATCTATCTAGCCCCGGGTCCAGCACCGTATTGAAGTCCCCTCCTAAAATCAAATTTCCTGCCTCCAGGTCCGGAATACGCCCCAGCATCCGTCTCATGAACCCGGCATCGTCCCAATTTGGGGCATACACATTAACCAACACGACCTCCATTCCCTCCAGCCTACCACTCACCATTACATATCTACCTCCACTATCTGCTACAATGTTCTTTGCTTCAAATGCTACCCGTTTCCCCACCAAAATGGCTACCCCTCTGTTCTTTGCGTCCAGTCCTGAGTGGAACACCTGTCCCACCCATCCTTTCCTTAGCCTAACTTGGTCCGCCACCTTTAGGTGCGTCTCTTGCAGCATAACCACGTCTGCCCTTAGTCCTTTCAAATGCGCGAGCGCTCGGGCCCTTTTTATCGGTCCATTCAGTCCTCTCACGTTCCACGTGATCAGCCTCACTGGGGGGCTACCTGCCGTGTCGACTAGCCATTACCTTCTCTAGGCCAGTCCCATATCCTGCCTCCACGCTCCCGCTCGCTCCCCCAGCGTCGCATTCCGCCCCCGAACACCCTCTCTTTAGCCATTTCCTTTTGGATTTCCGCAGCAGCAACCCAGTTGTCCCCCCCCCCCCCCCCCCCCCCCGCTAGATCCCTATCTAGCTTGATTGCTCCCCCCATATCACTTCCGTAAGTCAGCTGACTTCAACTGACCCCGGCTACTCCTGCTCGCTCCTCGGCCCCCCCGGTGTGAGGGAACTCCCATCCGCCTTGCGCCTGTTTTCCCGCCTTATTCTTTCTGGCGCGGGAACATCCCTTTACCTGTCCCGCCTCTTATGGCGCAGCTCCCTTTCCCCTCCCCCTCTCCTTCCCCATTCTCTGACTATGTCCCGCCTCTCCCCCCTCACCGGCGCCCACATTTCCCCAGTGTCCCCCCCCTTCCCTGTTTACTTCTCGATTAACTTCCACCATCCTATTAACAAAAACAATAATAACAACAATAACAGTTCCCTGCAGCATCAGTCCCTCAGTTCCGGTCCAGTTTCTCTTCATTGATGAAGGACCATGCTTCCTCCGCCGTCTCGAAATAATAGTGTCTCTCCTGATGCGTGACCCATAGTCTTGCCGGCTGCAGCATCCCAAACTTCACCTTCCTTTTGTGCAAAACCTCTTTGGCTCGGTTGAAGCTCGCCCTCCTTCTTGCCACCTCCGCACTCCAATCCTGGTAGATCCTTACCACCGCATTCTCCCATCTGCTACTCCGCACCTTTTTAGCCCATCTCAGGACCTCTTCTCTGTCCTTAAGGCGGTAGAATCGCACGATTATCGCCCTCGGTGGTTCTCCCGCTTTTGGTCTTCTCGCCGGGATCCGATTTGCCCACTCCACCTCCATGGGGCCCGCAGGGGCCTCAGCACCCATCAGTGAGCTCAGCATCTTACTTGCGTACGCTCCACAGTCCACTCCTTCCACACCCTCCGGGAGACCTAGTATCCTAAGGTTCTTCCTTCGCGCTCCATTTTCAAGGGCCTCAATCCTATCAGCACACTTTTTATGAAGTGCCTCGTGCGTCTGAGTCTTGACCGCCAGGCCCAGGACCTCGTCCTCAATACCTGATACCTTCTGCTCCACCATGCGAAGTTCAGTCTCCTGGGTCTTTAAAGTCTCCTTAAGCCCCTCAATTGCCTGTAACAACGGGGTCATTACCTCCTTCTTCAGCAGGTCCACGCACCGTCTCACCACCTCGTCCTGCTCAGGCCCCCATGTCACCTGTGGTTTCTCCGCCGCCATTTTGTTCCACTCCCTCTGACCTTCTGGCTGCAGATTCTTCGGGCTGCAGCCGCCGCCGCCGGTTTTTCCCTCCGTCTTTCGGGGGGGACTCCCTTCCCTCACGCCTCGCACCGGGTTTTACGGCCGTCCAAGTCCCCGTTGGGGCTCTTAAAAGAGCCCGAAGTTCCGTCGGAGCTGGAGCCGCCGAAACATGCGGCTAGCTCATCCCTGCCGCAACCGGAAGTCCAGAGTCAAATACTTTATCCTTCCTGCGTAAAATATGGGATCTGCTGCAATCAAAGTAGATTGAACACAATTTGTAGAAATCACATTAACAAAATGAGTGGCACAGTGGTTAGCACTGCTTCCGCACAGCGCCAGGGACCTGGGTTGGATTCCGGGTCTTGGGTGACTGTCTATGTGGAGTTTGCACGTTCTCCCCGTGTAGGTGTGGGTTTCCTCCGGGTGCTCCAGTTTCCTCCCACAGTCCACAGACGCGTGGGCTGGGTGGGGTTGTGGGGATCGGGCAGGGCAGTGGGCCTAGATAGCGGACTGACTCGATGGGCCGAATGGCCTCCTTCTGCACTGTAGGGATTCTATTGAAAACAAAGATGGTTGTGATCCTCGATTTTGAGTTTTACTAATTTTATTGCAAACTTAATTTCATCAAGTGCTTATATATTTGGTCGACAAATGGCAGATGACACTCAATGAACAGAAGTGTGGAGTGATTCATTTTGGCAGGAAGAATGTGGAGAGGCTATAACTTAAAAGAGAGAAACTCTAAAGGAGGTGCAGGAACAGAGCAACCTCGGTGTATGTGCACTTGAGTCATTGAAGGTCCCAGGCCATGTTGAGAGAGCAGTGAATAAAGCATATGATATCCGAGGTTTTATTAATAAGGTCATTGGGTAAGGTGGTCATGTTGAACTTGTATAAGGCACTAGTGAGGCCTCACCTGGAGCACTGCGTTCTGTTCTGGGCACCGTACTCAAGGAAGGATGTGAAGGTACAGAGGAAATTCACAAGAATGATTCCCGGGAGAAAGAACTGTAGCTATGAGGATGGATTGGAGAGATTGGGTCTGCTTTCCTTGGAGAAAAGAAGGCTGAGAGGACACCTGATGCTGGGATTCAAGATCCTGAGGGGTATGGACAGAGTAAATAGTGAGAAACCATTCTCTCTCTTGAGAATAAAGCAAGAATTAGAGGGGCACAGATTTAAAATAATTGGCAAAATGAGTGGAAGTGATGTGAAAAAAAGATTTTTTCATCCAGGGTGTGGTTGGAGTCTGGACTGAACCTCCATAGGGGGTGACTCTGAACTGCCCTCTGCAATAGCGTAGCGAGCCACTCACTTCAAGGGAAATTAGGGATGGGCAGCTCGGTAGCATGGTGGTTAGCACAATTGTTTCACAGTTCCAGGGTCCCAGGTTCGATTCCTGGCTTGGGTCACTGTCTGTGCGGAGTCTGCATATTCTCCCCGTGTGTGCGTGAGTTTCCTCCGGGTGCTCCGGTTTTCTCCCACAGTCCAAAGATGTGCAGGTTAGGTGGATTGGCTATGCTAAATTGCCCTTAGTGTCAAAAATTGCCCTTCGTGTTGGGTGGGGTTACTGGGTTATGGGGATAGGGTGGAGGTGTGGGCTTATGTAGGGTGCTCTTTCCAAGAGCCGGTGCAGACTCGATGGGCCGAATGGCCTCCTTCTGCACTGTAAATTCTATGATTCTAAATGCAGGGTTTGTCAGTGGTACCCACATACCATGAAATAATTTTAAAAATCAGATTGCCAGCAATTGGTTAGCACTGCTGCCTCAATGCCCTCGGGACCCATATTTAATTCTGGGCTTTGGGTGACTGTGTGGCGTTTGCTCGTTCTCCCCATGTCTGCCTGGGTTTTCCTCCGGGTGTTCCAGTTTCTTCCCACAGTCCAAAGATGTGCAGGTTAGGTGGATTGGCTGTGATCAATGAGCGGGACTACGGGGATAGGTCGGGGGATTGGGTGATCTAATATATACAACAGTGGTGATTACCACATTGGGCCAATGTAGAGTGCTCTTTCGGAGGGTTTGCTGCCCTTGTCCTTCAGGCAGTAGTTGTCTGGTATGAAAGGTGCTGGGGTTTTGGTGGAACCCTCATGTTGCCACATTTCAGTAGCAAATGATAAACTGTTTGCTCCACACCCACAGGGTTTCATCTGTTTAAAGCCACAAACAGAAAGGTCCAGTTTTCACCTGGAGTTTGAGACAAATCAGCTTTCAAAATGATGCAGAGTCTCAGCCAATGAGGATGAGCCAGGGGTCAGCCCCGCCCCTCATTCACTCCGATTGGTTGGAGGACCAGCCGCACCGCTCGGTCCTCCAAACCCGCCCCCTCTTCCCATTGGTCCGGAGCTGCCGTCAGTCACTCGCGCGGTGTCAGTGGCGTGAAGTTGGCTGCAGATTAGCAGCAGTTCAGATTCAAAGATCGCACGTGAGCGGGCAACGACAGCTGGTCTGGGAGGCTGCACTAAAAATCGGTATATGCTCGGTACTGCGAACAAGAAGCCACAGGCGTCCCGTTTGCAATAGGTGTGCCGCAGTTTCGGTTCTTCTCCGGTTGAAGGCCCGGATTATCTGCCGCCATCTTTGTAGCGGGCAAAATGCGACTTCGCGCATGCGCTCTGGCTGTCTTCGCCCAGGCCCATGTGCTGCAGTGCGCACGCGCAGCCATTGGGATGGTGGACAGGCTTTGGTGGGGGGAGTCAAGAGGTAAGTTACTCTCCGCAGGATTCCCAGCCTACTGTGTAGCCACAGTATTTGGATGGCTGGTCCGATTCAGTTTCTGGTCATTGGTAACCCACACCCCAGGATGTTGATTGGGCAATGGTTAGATTTTCTCTTGTTGGAGATGCTTGTTGTCTGGCACTTGTATGATGCAAATGTTACATGGAGAAGGGTGGCACGGTGGTCAGCACTGCTGACTCACAGCGCCAGGGACCCGGCCTCGGGTGAGTGACTGTGTGGAATTTGCACATTCTCCCCAGGCCTGCGTGGGTTTCCTCTGGGTGCTCCAGTTTCTTCCCATAGTCGAAAGATCATAGAATTTACAGTGCAGAAGGAGGCCATTCGGCCCACCGAGTCAGCACCAGCCCTTGGAAAGAGCACCCTACTCAAGACCACACCTCCACCCTATCCCGGTAACCCAACTCAACCTTTTCCGACTCTAAAGGCAATTTATCATGGCCAATCCACCCAACCTGCACATCTTTGGACTGTGGGAGGAAACCGGAGCACCCGGAGGAAACCCACGCAGACACGGGGAGGATGTGCAGACTCCACACAGACAGTGACCCAAGCCGGGAATCGAACCTGGGACCCTGGAGCTGTGAAGCCACTGTGCTAATCACTGTGCTGCCCGAATGTACAGATGTGTAGGTTAGGTGGGTTGGCTTTGATCAATGCATGGGGTTTGGGCAGGGGAATGGGCCTTGGTAGAGTGCTCGTTCGGATGGTCGATGCAGACTCGATGGGCCAAATGGCCTCATTGTGCACTGTAGGGATTCTATGGTCACTTATCATCCCAAACCTGTATATTGGCCACGTCTTGCATTTGGACATGGACTGCTTGAAATGAAAATCGCTTATTGTCACGAGTAGGCTTCAATGAAGTTACTGTGAAAAGCCCCTAGTCGCCACATTCCGGCGCCTGTTCGGGGAGGCTGGTACGGGAGGCTGGTTCAGTAAGGAGTCATGAATAGTGCTGAACTTTGTACAATCATCAGTGAACATCCCCCCCCCCCACGCCGAGTTTATTGAATAAGTAGCTGGAAATGGTTGGGCCTAGCACAGTACCCTGGGGAACTACTGCAATGATATCCTGGGACTGAGATTATGTTGGAACAAGCACAATCATCTTTCTTTTGCGAGGTGTGAGTGAACCAGTAAGAGTTTTCTCCCTGAATCCCATTGACTTCAATTTAGATAGGGTTCATAGAATCCTTATGAAGGCCGGAATTGAACCTGGGTCTGTGAGACAGCAGTGCTAATCACTGTGCCACCCAAACTTCATTCACATTAGTTGAGTAGTTTCACATTAGAATACTGCAGCTGTGCCGCCTTGGCTTGAGCTCTTTTTTCCATGTTCGGACCAAGTCTGTAATGGGTGTAGGGGCTGAGTAGCTCTGGAGGAGCCCACACTGAGCTCAGTACCATTTGATAGCACTGTTGACAAACCTGTCCATCACTTTGCTGATCATCAAAATCCTGTAAATCCCTTCCCAAAAGCACTGTGGGTGTACCTACACCATTTGGGCGGCACAGTGGTGAGAACTGCTGCCTCACAGCACCAGGGGACACGGGTTCAATTCTGGCCTTGGGTGACTGTGTGGAGTTTGTATGTTCTCCCCGTGTCTGCGTGGGGTTTTCTCCCGCCGCCCAAAGATGTGCAGGTTAGGTGGATTGGCCATGATAAATTGTCCCTTAGTGTCCAAAAGGTTAGGTTGGGTTACTGGGTTTATGGGGATAGGGTGGAGGCGTGGGCTTATGTTGGGTGCTGACTCGATGGGACGATGGCCTCCTGTACTGTAAATTCTATGATATGGGCTGCAGCGGTTCAAGAAGTCAGTTGACTACGTCTTCTCAAGGGCAATTATGGATGAGCAATAAAGCAAGTGGCCCAAATCTAAACATAGACCATAGAATCCCTGCAGTGCAGAAGGAGGCCATTCGGCTCGTCGAGTCTGCACTGACCCTCTGAAAGGGCACCCGAACCTAGGCCCACCCTATCCCCGCAGCCGCACCTAACCTTTGGACACTAAGGGGCAATTTTAACATGGTCAGGTTGGGGAAAAAGGTGCAGCAAGTTCTGGAGTACAATCCTCAGTACTATGTCAAGGCAAGAAATAATTAATGAGCTTCATTATGGTTCGGATGAGTGCAGCACTAGGCACATCTATGTTGTTACGAATCCCGTGGAGACCAATAACCTGAAAATAAACAAATTCCCAGACAACTCCAATGGAATAAACCGAAGGCCAATGTTTCACCTTTTTAAAACTTACTGTAACAATCAAAGTAAAATGAACATAAATGAATCATTGTATTGAGAGACAAACTGTTTGAATAGACAGGATAATTGGTCTTAAAATATTTCACACAATAAAAACAGGTTCCACAAAATAACTAGAATTGTCTGTTCTGAATTTCTACCCTGTACTGACAGTGATGATTTTCGTAAACTCATTTTACAGGATATTAGAAGGGGAGGATTTGCAGACAAACCTCAAAACAATCGTCACATCTGGCTCGACAGAGTCCCTCGATTCATCACGATGTGAGTAGAGGTCATGAAGCTATAAGGAGAAATGTTTGTCTGTTCCAGCTGCTTCAAAAGGTTTTCAACTTCAGTGTGACTGGAAAAGCACCGAGAGACACACACACAAACTCATGTGAGAGAGTTTCAGTGCACTGGCTGCGGAGAAAGCTGTAATCAGTTATACAGCTTGACAAACACATCAGACCATTCACAGTCTGTAGAAACTGTACGCCTGCCCTGTGCCTGGAGGAGCCTTCAATTGATCATTGAAACTGGAGAGACACAAGGGCACCCTCACTATGAAGGAGCCATGGAAATGCGGGTACTGTGGGAAGGGATTCCAGTCCCCTTCTGCACTCCGAACACATGACCGTAGTCACACCGGCGAGAGGCCGTTCACCTGCTCGGAGTGCGGGAAAGCGTTCACGCACTTATCCAACCTGCAGACACACCGGCGAGGCCACACCGGAGAGAAACCGTTCACCTGTTCAGACTGTGGGAAGAGATTCATTTGTTCGTCGGCCCTGCTGAGACACCAGCGAGTTCACACCAAAGAGAGGCCGTTCACCTGCTCTCAGTGCGGGAAGGGATACTCGCAGTTGTCCAACCTGCAGACGCACCAGCGAATTCACACCGGGGAGAGGCCATTCGTCTGCTCCGAGTGTGGGAAGGGATTCACTCAGTTATCCAGCCTGCTGAGGCATCAGCGAGTTCAAACGGGTGAGAGGCCTTTTACCTGCTCTGAGTGTGGGAAGGGATTCATTCATTCGTCCGCCCTGCAGACACACCAGCGAGTTCACACCGGGGAAAGGCCGTTCACCTGTTCTGAGTGTGGGAAGGGATTCACTCAGTTATCTGATCTGTTGAGACACCAGCGAGTTCACACAGGGGAGAGGCCATTCACCTGCTCTAACTGTGGGAAGGGATTCAGTGATTCGTCCAACCTGCTGACACACCAGCGCGTTCACACTGGGGAGAGACCGTTCATTTGCTGTGACTGTGGGAAGAGATTTAGACACTCATCCACCCTGCGGAGACACCAACAAGTCCATTCTGGGGAGAGGCCGTTCACCTGCTCCCGAGTGTGGCAAGGGATTCAGTAATTCATACAAATTGCTGACACACCAGTCAATTCACAGCGGAGAGAGGGCATCACCTGTTCTGAGTGTATGAAGGAATCCACTCATTTATCAAGGCTGCTGAGACACCAACATGTTCTCAAGGAATTGGGTTCTGCTGTTATTGCTGCTGTTAATCAAATCCAGGACTGAACCATGTTCATTCTGACACTTGGCGAAGTGGGAGGGTCAAAGTGTTTCTTTCTGTTGGACTGGCCGGTCTGACGACTTTGCTTCCAGTGGGATGATATTCATTGAGCCTGGGAAAGCACATTTCCATTGGAATGATCCACAAAAGCTGATGAAGGACATTTATTTTAAATAAGTGTTTTTCCTACCACTACAGGTAGATCTAACATGAATACATTTGTCTCTGTTCCTATGAGTCTACAGCACAGGGCCAGGCCAGTCGTCTCATTTGGTCTCTTGTCAGTATTTATGCTCCACATGATCCTCCACCCAGCCCTCTACATCTCACAGACGTAGGTTGAGATGCGGTAGATTTGATTTGATTTATTGTCACGTGTACTGAAGTACAGTGAAAAGTATTTTTCTGAGATGAGGAACTATTTCTCGCAGAGGGTGGTGAACTTGTGGAACTCGCTGTCCCATAGTGCAGTGGAGTTTGAATCGTTAAATGGTTGCAAGAGATATATTTCTGATTTAACAAAACAAGGTAAACAGATATGGAGAACGGGTGGGGAGGTGGATTTGAGACCAGGAAGAGATCAGCCATGATGTGATTGGCGGAGCAGGCTCGAAGGGCTGAATTGGCGACTCCTGCTCCTAATTCCTATGTTCCCACCATCAGCATCTCCTTCTATTCCTTTCTCCCTCATGTATGTTTCCAGCTTCCCCTTCAATGTATTCATGCTGCTCACCTCAACCACTCGCTGTGGTAGTGAGTTCCACATTCTCACCACTCGCTGGGTAAAGAGGTTGTTCATCAAATCCCTATTGGATTATTGAACCCCTTTATCATCTTAAAGACTTCCATCAGGTCACCCTTCAGTCTTCCCTTTTCTAGAGAAAAGCAGCCCCAGCCTTTCCTTAGAGTTAAATGCTGTCAGTTCTGTATATTATGAATCTTTGTTGCCCCTTATCCAGTGCCTCTATTTCCTTTTTCTAAATGGAGATCACAGATATTGGCAGTGCTCCCAGTGTAGTCGAACCCTGGTTCTAAACAAGTTGAACATTTCCTCCCTGCTGTTCAATTTTATCCCTCTAGAATGGAACCCTATATATGGGCCCCACACTTTAAGTAAGATGTGAAGTTCTCAGAGAGGGTGCGGCGGAGATTTGTGAGACTGGTACCAGGGAGAAGGGACTTGTCAGTTGGAGGGACTGGAGCGACTGAAATTGTTCCCTTAGGATAATAGAATCATTCTGGTAGGAATGGGACCATTTGGCCCATTGATTGCTTGCTAGCTCCGTCAAGCAATCCAGTTAGTTCCATTGCCCCGATCCATCCCCACATTGCTAGTTTATTTCCCACAAGTACCCAGCCAATCTCTTTTTTAAATAATTCCATCATCTCTGCTTCTACCACTCAGAGGATGTGGATTGCAGGCCATTACCACCCCCTTTAAATGCCCAGGCGGTCCATACAGCACAGAAGGAGGCCAATGGGCCCATTATTCCCATGCTGACTCTTCGAAAAACATCCCCATTAATCCAGTTGACCTGCAGTTTTCTTTCCCTTTCAAGGATCTGCCTAGTTCTCTGTGGAAGGATAGAATCAAATCTTTCTCACACCATTTTCAAGCAGTGAATTCCAAACCACATAAACTCACCGTGTTTTAAAACAAATAACCCCCCCCAACCAACCAGGACGTCCACGGCAGCCGCGGGCCTGAGCTTCCGCCGGGTGGTACCAGGTTTGAACCACGCCGGCAGGTCTCGGCGGGAGTTCAGCCCGTCGCCCACAGTGATTGGCACCGATTTTCTGGTCGCCGGAGAATCGGCGGCCCAGCGTCGGAGAGGCGTGGCGGGAATCGAGCGCGCCCCCCCCCCCCCCCCCGGCAATTCTCCGACCCGGCGCAGGCTCGGAGAATCCCGGCCCAAGTGTTTGGGTTTTCACATCATATTCAAAATGCTGTCAAAAGCCTGGTTATTACCCAAAATTAAAATGTAATCTTTACCAATGATTTTGATCAGGTCTTTGATTGCAATGTATCCAAATTTGTGGACATCTTGAAAAAAGGGCATTGTATGTTACCTCTCAGGACCACAGGACCTCTTAAAGTGTTTTACTGCCAACAAAATACTTTGAAAGTGTTGTCACTGTTGTAATGCCGGAAACTGCAGACATGGGTAATCAAATTAATTTTTAAAATCAATCACAATCAGACCGTATTCACTGTTATAAATAACAAGGTCAAGGGAGTCATTTTAAATTCAAACATGTGGCTTCTTGCAGCTTTTCCACATTCTGTAATGCATCTTTATTAACTATATATTGATCTTGTATTAAAAAACAGTCATGCAACAGTTTAGTAATAATCTTTATTATTGCCACAAGTAGGCATACATTAACACTGCAATGAAGTTACTGTGAAAATCCCCTAGTCGCCACATTCCGGCATCCGTTCGGATACACTGAGAGAGAATTCAGAATGTCCAATTCACCTAACAGCACGTCTTTCGGGACTTGTGGGAGGAAACCGGAGCACCCGGAGGAAACCCATACAGACACGGGGAGAAAGTGCGAACTCCACATAGACAGTGACCCAAGCTACGAATCGAACTTGGGACCCTGGTGCTGTGAAGCAACAGTGCTAACCACTGTGCTACCGTGCCATCCTTTGAACATTGATTAAGTTATCATCAGTGATTCAGTGCAATAGATAATTATATTTTTTTAAATAAATTTAGAGTACCCAATTCATTTTTTCCAATTAAGGGGTAATTTAGCATGGCCAGTTCACCTAACCCGTGCATCTTTGGGTTGTGGGGGTGAAACCCACGCAAACACGGGGAGAATGTGCAAACTCCACACGGACAGTGACCCAGAGCTGGGCTCGAACCTGGGACCTCGGCGCCGTGAGGCAGCAGTGCTAACCACTGTGCCGCCGTGCTGCCCGTAGATAATTAAATTCTAAAGGCTGGATCTTTATTTTTAAAATGAACACTGTGGAACTGAATCATTTCCTGAAACAGCAAAGCTGGCAGAAATTGTTTAAAAAAAGAAATTATTACCTAACGTTGATGAGCTACAGGATATCATATTCTTGCCAAAGTCCAGCCCACGAATAAGGCTCATTGTTCAATCAGGTTACTATTAGTAAGAAATAAAGCTATTGTCTTCCACAGTCATTTTGAACCTGTCGATCTTGTATTAAGCAAATGTATTAATTCAAGATTACTGTAATAATTAGCCAGCAGTCAGTAATAAATGATTGGATATGGCGTGAGCCTTAACTGAGTTACAATTCATGAATCGGTACTTATTGCAAAAGACCAAGTTGTATTTGCTGTGAAAATGTAAAATCTAATTGTTGTGTAGGTCAAGAAGGAAGATAAATGTACCGGCAAGAGAGACTTTCAAACACTGATTAGCCTCAACATTTGAAATTATCTGATTGTATAATATTAAAGGGAGATATGAGGGCAGCACAGTGGTTAGCACAGTTGCTTCACAGCTTCAAGGTCCCATGTTCAATTCCCGACTTATGTCACCATCTGTGCGGAGTCTGCACGTTCTTCCCATGTCTGCATGGGCTTACTCTGGGTGGTCCGGTTTCCTCCCACATTTCAAAGATGTGCAGGTTAGGTGGGTTGGCCATGATAAATTGCCCTTCGGTTAGGTTGGGTTGCTGGGTTATGCGGATAGGGTGGAGGTGTGGGCTTAAGTAGGGTGCTCTTTTCAAGAGCCGGTGCAGACTCGATGGGCCGAATGGCCTTCTTCTGCACTGTAAATTCTATGAAACATTGTAAATTAAGGGGTAATTCAGCGTGGCCAATCCACCTACCCTACACATTTTTGGGTTGTGGGGGTGAGAACCACGCAGACACGGGGAGAAGGTGCAAACTCCACACGGACAGTAACCAGGGGCTCGGATCGAACCCGGATCCTCGGCAATGTAAGGCAGCAGCGCTAACCAATGCGTCATCGTGCCACCCTGAAACATTGTAAATATGTCGTGCATTGCTGGCTAAGACAGTGAGAGAAGGTTGTGTAAGTATTTAGGGGTGCATTTACATCGATCAAGGCACCAAATTGATAAAGAAATGGAGAGCAAAATATGTATGTAAAAACATTTTAAAAAACGAGTGTAAAAATTTCTCTAGGTATGTAATAAGGAAATGTTTGGCTCAGACAAATGTGGGTCCATTACAGGCAGAGTAAGGGGCGGCACAGTGGTTAGCACTGCTGCCTCACAGCACCAGGGACCTAGGTTCAATTCTGGCCTTGGGTGACTGTGGAGTTTGCACGTTCTCCCCCCGTTGGTGTGGGTTTACTCCGGTTGCTGTGGTTTCCTCCCACTGTCCAAAGATGTGCAGATTAGATGGAGTTCTGGGAATAGGGCAAAGGAACGTGTCTGAGTAGGGTGATCTTTCAGAGGGTCAGTGCAGGCCCGATGGGCCGAATGGCCTCCTCACCGTACGGATTCCATGGGTTAAATTGAATGATGGAACAGACTCTGTGGGCTGAATGGTCTACTCCATTCTTTGCTCCAATTTGCATTCGAAACAGTTCAGAGAAGGTTCAATAGACTGATTGCTGGGATAATAGGGGTTGTCTTGCGAGGAATGGTTGAGCAGATCGAGCTTGCCTCATTGGAGAATTCTCCGGCTGTTGGGATCCCCTGTTCCCGCCGGCAGCGCTCCCTCGTCCACGGGTTTCCTGGTGGCTTCAATGGGAAATCCCAATGATAACAGGCGGGAATATAGAATCCCTCTGCTAGAAAACGACGTGACTCCAAGAAATACGTGGCTGGAGAACCGAAGAATCCAGCCCGCGATCTCATTGAAACGTGTAAGATTCTGAAGATGCTTGACAGGATGGGTACTGAGAGGGTGTTTCCCCTCTTGGGGGAATCAAGAACATGGGGAAACAGTTTCAAAATCAGGGATCTCCCATGGAAGAGGAATTTCTTCCCTCGCAGCGTCATTAGTCTTTGGAATTCTCTGCCCTAAAGAGCAGTGGAGGCTGGGTTTTGAAAATTTTCAAGGCTGAATTTGATCGACCAGGGACTCCAGGGTTATGGGGCACCTGCAAGAAAGCAGAGTTGGGACCTCAGTCAGATCATATTGACTGGTGGAGCAGGCTCGGTGGGGCCAAGTGAAAAAATGAAACAGAACATAGAACATTACACCGATGTACAGGCCCTTCGGCCCTCGATGTTGCGCCAACCTGTGAAACCACTCTAAAGCCCATCTACACTATTCCCTTATCGTCTATCCAATGACCATTTGAATGCCCTTAGTGTTGGCGAGTCCACTACTGTTGCAGGCAGGGCATTCCACGCCCTTACTACTCTCTGAGTAAAGAATCTACCTCTGACATCTGTCCTATATCTATCTCCCCTCAATTTAAAGCTATGTCCCCTCGTGCTAGACATCGCAATCCGAGGAAAAAGGCTCTCACTGTCCACCCTATCCAATCCTCTGATCATCTTGTATGCCTCAATTAAGTCACCTCTTAACCTTCTTCTCTCTAACGAAAACAGCCTCAAGTCCCTCAGCCTTTCCTCATAAGATCTTCCCTAAATGAAATGAAAAACTGCTTATTGGCACAAGTAGGCTTCAAATGAAGTTACTGTGAAAAGCCCATGGTCACCACATTCCAGCACCTGTTCGGGGAGGCTGATACAGGAATTGAACCCGCGCTGCTGGCCTGCCTTGGTCTGCTTTAAAAGCCAACGATTTAGCCCATTGTATTAAATCAGCTCCCAAGTGAACATCTCCTGCTCCTGTGTTCTTTTGTTCCCAGTGTCTGAGGAGAAAGAACCACAAACAATATCTGTGAACATGGCCAAGTTAAGTGATCAGCAGTTTAATGGGAATAGGATCGAGGGAGCAGGTGGGTCTCATGGACAAGGTGAGCTCTGGAAGCACGAGGATACATAGGGGAGGGGGGAAAGCGAAAGATGCGATTTCAGGGCTGGGGCAACTTCAGAGATAGTATGGCCGGGTGGAAGAGAGGGAGCTAGCGGTTCGGATTTGCTCAATCGCAGTGACAAAAAAGCTCCACGAGCTCCTCACGCTTGTTGGAGGGGCGAGGGAGAGCATTTCAAAAGGTACCAACTTGTTAACAGATATTAAGAAGCGTTGAAACACTGTATTAACACAAAACTGATTTATTTGACATTTACGCACCATATTTATTTATTTTTGTTCTTTAAAAATTTAGAGTACCCAACTCATTTTTTCCAATTAAGGGGCAATTTAGTGTGGCCAATCCATCCACCCTGCACATCTTTTGGTTGTGGGGCGAAATCCACGCAAACACGGGGAGAATGTGCAAACTCCACACAGACAGTGACCCAGAGCCGGGATCGAACCTGGGACCTCGGCGCCGTGAGGCAGCAGGATTTATGCAGAATATGAACCACCATAATTGGGCTGGAGTTTGACATGAGCAAATGTAGACACCATTGAAGATGGTTCTGTCCAGGCCTAGATTCACAGCAAAATCCAATCACTGCAGTTATTTGTGAATTCGCTGGTGTCTGAGCAGAGTGGATGAGCGACCGAATCTCTTTCCACACTCGGTGCAGGTGAACGGCCTCTCCCCAGTGTGAACTTGCTGGTGTCTCCGAAGGGTGCATGCGTGATTGAATCGCTTCCCACACACGGAGCATGAGAACGGCCTCTCCCCAGTGTGAGTGCGCTGGTGGACAGTGAGATGTGATGATTCCCTGAACCCAATTCCACAATGAGAGCACCTGAACGGCCTCTCCCCAGTGTGAACACGTTGATGGCACATCAGTTGACCAGAACCTTTATAGCACTTCCCGCAGTCCGGGCATTTAAAAGGTCTTTCATCAGTGTGAACTCTCTCATGCCTCAGCACGTGGGATGACTGAGCAAATACTTTCCCACACTTGGAGCAGGTGAACGGTCTCTCCCTGGTGTGGAATCGCTGGTGTATCAGCAGGTTGGATGAATCAGTGAATCCCTTCCCACACACAGAGCAGGTGAACGGCCTCTCCCCAGTGTGAGTGCGCTTGTGTGTCAGCAGGTGGGTCGACTGAGTGAATCCCTTCCCACACACGGAGCAGGTGAACGGTCTCTCCCCAGTGTGAACTCGCTGGTGTGTCAGTAGGTGGGATGAGGTTGTGAATCCCTTCCCACACACAAGGCAAGTGAATGGCCTCTCCCCAGTGTGAATACGCCAATGCACTTCCAGGTCAGAAGGGCAATTGAATCCCTTCCCACAATCCCCACATTTCCACGGTTTCTCACTGTTGTGACTGCACTTATGTTTCGACAGATCAGACGAGCGGTTGAACCCTCGCCCACACACAGAACACGTGTACGGTTTCTCTTCACTGTGAACGGTGATTTTTCCTTCCATCTTCAAAATCCAGTCATATTCAGGCTACGGTCATTTTTGCGACTCGATCAAGTCCTGATGTGGCGTTTGGTTTGAATGTCCTGACTGTAGGTCCTCCCCTTCTAATACCCTGTGAACATCAGTCAAAACAGAAAAAGGTGAGTGAGAGAGAACCCACAAAATCACAGGGGCAGGTTGTGGAAGTAAAGTTGACAGAAGTAACCACAAAATGTTAAACAGAGCCAACAAAATACACCCATTGTTAGAGACAGAGGGAGTTAGACAATGGCAGAGAGGTGATCAGGGAGGGCAGAGGTGGAACAGCAATGGATGGACACGGATTCAGATCCACAGTAAAGCCCTTAGTGTTGGGTGGGGTTACTGGGTTATGGGGATAGGGTGGAGGTGTTGTCCTTGGGTGGGGTGCTCTTTCCAGGAGCCGGTGCAGACTCGATGGGCCGAATAGCCTCCTTCTGCACTGTAAATTCTATGATAATCTATGATAAAGGAGTCAGACCATCCCCGAGACATGGAACCTCTCGCAGAGAACAGAGCACAACATTAAACACTCTAAATCCAGAGGCATGGTCAACAACACTCACCTTTGGAACTATTTCGCTGTTTTAAATTATAAAATCTCCAGCTGTAACCTGCAGCTGGAAAGATTTCAGCAGCTCTGGAGTCAAGAGAAAATGTCCCAGTTGAAGAAATCCCCGGGGAGCGGGGGTGATGTCACCTCGCAGTTGTCGGTGCGTGATGACATCACAGACGGAAGACAGAACATCTGGGTCGGTGCAAACCAGTGATCGCCACACATTTTGGAGGGTATGGAGGACAGGGCGGCACGGTAGCACAGCGGTTAGCACAATTGCTTCACAGCTCCAGCGTCCCAGGTTCGATTCCCAGCTTGGGTCACTGTCTGTGCGGAGTCTGTACGTTCTCCCCGTGACTGCGTGGGTTTCCTCCGGGTGCTCCGGTTTCCTCCCACAGTCCAAAGATGTGCAGGTTAGGTGGATTGGCCATGATAAATTGCCCTTAGTGTCCAAAAAGGTTAGATGGGGTTACTGGGTGATGGTGGAGTGGATTGAGGTAGGGCTGGCAGACACAATGGGCCGAATGGCCTCCTTCTGCACTGTAAATTCGATGATTCGATGATGTGAGGGTCCTTGAGAGGATGCAGAGATCTACCAGAATGGTTCAAGGATGAGGGATTATAGTTGCAAGTTTAGGTTGGAGAAACCGGGGTTGTTCTCCTTGGAGTATGAAAGAGATTTGACAGAGGTGGGCAAGTTTATAGTAGGTTTAGACAATGTCGATGATTCAGTTAGTTCATCGCAAAAGAATTATGGGACACGGATTCAAGTTGTTAGGTCGGATGTACAGGGGATTGTGAGGAAGAGATTTTACGCTGCAAGTGTTAGTGACTGGGAAATCAATGCTTACATTCAAAGGCTGATAATATCCAGGTCCTGCTGAATTGAATGATGAGGTCAGAACTTGGTGTGCTGTTTGGTTTGAGTTTCCCCATCTAAAAATCCTCTTTGAATGCCCTGTTAAAAACAGAGACAAAAGGCGTTACTGTCAATCCGGGACAGATATTCAGAAAAAATAAACAATTCTCTACGTTTGAGTTTTCTGTGTGTAAACCTCTCCTTCCAACCCCTGCAAAGGGAGTTTCCAAAATCCATCACTGCCAGTTCAGGATATAAATTCACAACATTGACTCCTCCTGCTCTCGAGCCTAGGGTGACCATGCATGCTCCCCGCTGTACATTTCACCCTCGTTGTCATCAGCAGTCCCTCGAATCCAGGACGATGTCCACTCAGGATTTTGAGTGTCTACCATGGGCCTTCATGTGACTGAACAGACCTGCAGATCTTTGGACACATGGGGCAGGATGTTGTCCCTTGTGGGTTGTGAGATCCAAAGAGCAGGATTTGGTTCCTTTTCCTTCCTTCTCTGTCTCATCAATAAGACATTGGACTCAAAGGGTGATGTAGTTTGATGGACAAGTTGTCTCCATTTTTTTTAAATAAATATTTTATTGAGGTATTTTTGGTATTATAACAACAGAATAAACAATGTACATTAAACTATAAACATAGTGCAAAAGCCGTCTCCCTCCCTTACAGATCCCACCTTTATTATCCCCCTACTTTAAGCTAAACTAACCCCCCCCATCTACTGACGATTAATTTTCCACGAAGAAGTCGCCGAACGGTTGCCACCTCCGGGCGAACCCTAACAGTGACCCTCTCAAGATGAACTTGATTTTCTCCAAACAGAGAAAGCTAACCATGTCTCCGACTTCGGGGGCTTTTAGTCCCTCCACGCTAATAGTATCCGTCTCCGGGCTACCGGGGAAGAAAAGGCCAGAACGTCTGCCTCTTTCTCCTCCTGGATTCCCGGGTCTTCCGACACCCCGAAAATCGCCAACTCTGGACTCAATGCCACCCTTGTTTTTAACACCGTGGTCATGACATCTGCAAACCCCTGCCAAAATCCCCTAAGCTTCGGACATCCCCAGAACATGTGGACATGGAACGCTGGTCCTCCCGCACATTTTGCGCACCTGTCTTCCACCCCAAAGAATCTGCTCATCCGGGCCACTGTCATGTGAGCGCGATGAACGACCTTGAATTGTATCAGGCTGAGCCTGACACATGTTGCGGACGCATTGACTCTACTCAACCCGTCCGCCCATAGACCATCCTCTATCTCACCTCCCAGCTCCTCCTTCCACTTGCGCTTCAGCTCCTCAGTCGGCGTCTCCTCTGACCCCATAAGTTCCTTGTAAATGTCAGAGACGCTCCCTTCTCCTTCCCACCCTCTGGAAACTACCCTGTCCTGAATCCCCCTTAGCGATAGGAGCGGGAAGGTTGGCACTTGTTTACGTAAGAAGTCCCGCACCTGCAGGTACCTGAATTTGTTTCCCCTCGCCAACCCAAACTTCTTCTCCAGCGCCCTCCTACTCGGAAAGCTCCCCTCTATAAACATATTCCCCATCCTCTCAATCCCTGCTCTCTGCCGTATCCGGAACCCCCCACCCATACTTCCCGGGGCAAACCGGCGATTATTACAGATTGGGGACCAGACCGATGCTCCCACGTCTCCTCCATTGCCCCCAGACTCTCAGGGCCGCCACCACCATGGGGCTGGTGGAGTACCATGCCGGTGGGAACGGCAGAGGTGCAGTTAAGTTGTCTCCATTTTGAACAATGGGGAACAAGTTCCTCCCAGTCATTCAATGACCGCGCATGCGTGCTGGTGCGCATGGCCCCTAATAAAGATGGCGGCCGCTCACCCGGGCCCCGCACGAGGAATGGAGTGGCGGGGCCGCTCGTTGCAAACGGGGTGGAGCTGGGGCGTCTGGGAAGGTTTAAAAAAGGTTTCACATTTAAACAACATGTCTTCGAAACCCTCCCGGTCCATTCGCCTGCTCCAGCGCACCCGTTTCGCTCAACTGATTGTGGATCCGAAAGAGAACTGTCTCTCCATCGCCATTACTCGCCGATGCGCAGCGCATGTGCATTGAGGCGCCAGGCTGAGCGCAGGCGCAGTGAGCGAGTGCGGCTCCGGGCGGGGCGCAGGCGCAGTGAGCGAGTGCGGCTCCCAGATGCTGAGGACGGCCGCGAGTGGTGGGACAATAGACCAGCGGCTGGAGGGAGGGAGTTTGTTAGACTGGGAGCTGAGGCATCCACTCTGTCTCTCTTTCCAACATTTCATCTTTATATTTCAGATTTCCCCACCCGCAGTTTTTTTGCCATTGTTTTATTGCAGGGATTACTCACTGAACCGAGGTCCAGAAACATAAATCCGGATTGTATTGGAGAGGAGGGTGGACGAGGAAGCCTCTCCCTGACCTCCTGTGTAGGCTTTACTTGTTTCAGTTTGAACTGGACCAGAGACAGAGGGAGAAACTGTTGGGTTTAACCTCGAGAACTGTTGAGAGTAACAAATCCCCACAATTTCCAATGTGGGGATTATCAGGGGAGGTGGATTCGAAGGGTGGTCGGGTTGTTCAATAGACATTGTTCAATCAATGTAATAGAGTTATCTTCACGACCAATTATTTCTGTGGCGGTTTTTAATCCTTTATTTGCATATGCAGATATTATAATTTATTTTGGGGCTGTGGGCAAGATAACATGTGTTATTAATCCCCAGTGGCTGATTGGGAAAATGTTGATGGACCTTCTTAAAGTACAGTGAAGATGATGCTCCCACAATGTTGTTAGGTAAGGAGTTACTGCATTTTCACTGGATGGTGAAGAAACAGTTAACCATTATGTTCAAGCTAACAGCAACTTGTATTTATATAACATCTTTGACGCAGTCTTTACATCAGCCAGCTTTTCAAAATTCATTATTGCCATAGAATCCCGAAAGTGCAGAAGGAGGCCATTCGGCCCATTGAGTCTGCACTGACATCTGAAAGAGTACCCTACCTCAGCCCAGTTCCCCACCCTATCCCTGTAACCCCATCGAACCTACAGATCTTTGGACATTAAATGGCAATTTAGCATGGCCAATCCACCTAACCTGCACATTTTGACTGTGGGAGGAAACCGAAGCATCCAGAGGAAACCCACGCAGACACAGAATGTGCAAACTCCACACACAGAGTCACTCAAGGCAGAAATTAAACTTGTGTCCCTAGCACTGTGAGGCAGAGGTGCTAACCACCTGTGCTGGACTAATCCCATTTGATTGCTTTATTCATTATTCCATGCAATTATTTTATGGTCGAAGGAACAGTACTGTATGCTCAAGTCAATGAACATGAACTTGTATTTATATAGCGTCTTTGACTGACACAGCCTTTAGGGATGGACAGATGAAATGCAACAGGGACAAGGTTGTGTGTTGCCACTGAAGTGGAAACAGAAGCCCTTTGTGATGCTGCACATATTTGGTCAGGAACACGGGTGAAATATGACACCATGATTGTGAGCAGCTATGTCTAATCTTGGATAGTTACCTGGGAATGAGATGGAGTGGGTGATTAGGGAGTGGAGTTTGTAGCAGGGATTGAGGACAATGACTTCAATGATTTAAATGGAGAAAAATTCTGCTCATCCATAACTGAACATCAGACAAATCAGGACAGTGTGTGACTTGAAAAGGAACCTGGAGGTGATGGTTCACATACACTTGCTACCATAGTCCTTCCAGGTGCTGGAGATTGAGGGTTTGAGATTCTATCAATTTCTGGTTTAATTGTGGAAATATGGATTCCCTCCCCTTCTCCCTTCCCTCTTTTCTTTATTTTCCTTCCAATAGCACCGGGATCTCGTTTGGGTCCAGACAGGGTGACAGGTTCCTTTCCCTGAAGGACATTAGTGAACTATTTGGGTTTTTACAACAATCCAGCAGTTTCCAGGATCACCTTTTCCTAGTGCCGGCCCCACAAATGACCAGATTCATTCAGCTCAATTTCACAACCTGCCTTTGTGTTTTTGTAGGTTCACTCACACCCCATTTTTTTTTGTCCAAAATCAATTTCACAGGGTATTAAAAGAGAAGGCTTTGCAACAAGGAAGCTCGAACATCTCATCAGGATCTGACAGAGTCACCGAATTGATCCCAGCCTGAAGACCATAGCATTTTGAACATGGAAGGAAAAAGCAGCACTCACGGTGGGGTGAAATCGTACAGGTGTCCTGTGTGCGGACGGGAATTCAGCCAGTCATCCAGCCTGTCGAGACACAAGCGCAGCCACACTGGGGAGAAACCGTACAAATGTGGCGACTGTGGGAAGAGATGTAATTATCCATTTGAGTTGGAAACTCATCGACGTAGTCACACTGGGGAGAGGCCTTTCACCTGCTCTGTGTGTGGGAAAGAATTTGCCAATTTGCCCAACTTGCTGCAACACCAGCGCAGTCACTCTGACGCGAGACCTTTTATATGTCCGGAGTGCGGAAAACGCTATAAAAGTTCTGGGGAACTAATGACGCACCAGCGTGCTCACACTGACGAGAGACCGTTCAGGTGCTCTCACTGCGGGACTGGGTTCAGACGATCATCTCAACTCACTGTCCACCAGCGAATTCACACTGGAGAGAGACCATTCACCTGCTCAGTGTGTGGGAAGGGATTCACTCGATCATCCTGTCTGGTGAGACACCAGAGAGTTCACACTAGGGAGAGACCATTCACCTGCGCCAGTTGTGGGGTGAGGTTTACTTTTTCATCCAACTTGTTGAGACACCAGCGAGTTCACCAATTATAAGTGATTGGATTTTGATCTTTCTCATATCCAGGACTGAACTATGTTCATTGAGACCTGTTTCTTTGATATAAATAAACTCCCACCCTTATAGTCTGCATATAGGTTAAAGAAAGGGTGGCACAGTAGCACAGTGGTTAGCAATTGCTTCACAGCACCAGGGTCTCAGGTTCGATTCCCGGCTTGAATCACTGTCTGTGCGGAATCTGCACGTTCTCCCTATGTCTGCGTGGGTTTCCTCCGGATGCCCCGGTTTCCTCCCACAAGTCCCGAAAGACTTGCTGTTAGGTAATTTGGACACTGAATTCTCCCTCTGTGTGCTTGAATATGGCAATGAGGGGCTTTTCACAGTAACTTCATCGCAGTGTTAATGTAAGCCTACTTGTGACAATAAAATTATTATTATTATTATTAAAGCAACTTTGTGTTTATGATCTCAAAAATAAATTTGAACTCCCAGTTATTAACTGAAAAAATTACACAAGGCTTCATGTTTTGAACAAAGATGTTTACTGTACAAGAATTAAACAAAGCAAGTGCGACTAACTTAAAACTACATTTCATAAATACTTAATTCTTTCAGCCCAAAAATTTCAATGGGTCACTCCCAGTTCTATTTATCCCTATACTTTCCAGGATCTTAACGGTTCATTCACTTCTCCTGGAACCAAACCAACTTGTGAGCAGCTCCAAAACAGGGCTGAAGCTTATCTTTCGAGAATTAAACATTTTGGTGCCTTTTCCAATTCTACAAGTAAATTGTAACACACAACAGTAATTAGAACATTTTATTTTTCTCAGCACAGGAGCTGGCAGCATTTTAGATTAAATATCAATTGTTCACTTCTCTTGTAGCTGGTGTGTGAAGATCATGTTCACTGTAGATCTGTCAGCACAGAAACCACACTGTGTTTCTGGATACACTCAATCTGCAAGTAGATGAATCTTTTAAACATGACCCGAGTAAAGGTCTTCCAAATGATGCTAAGGAGTAGATGTCCCTGTAGTTGTTGCAATCTCCTGTCATCGCTGTTTTTGTACATTCTGATCATTTTTGTGTCACACATTTCCTATGGAACAGATTCTACCTCCCAACAGAGGAGGAGGAGGTCAGGAAAGTGTGGCAGTCAATGAGACTCTCCGTGTTTGAGCAGTACTGCTGGAATTTCACCCTTGCCGGGTGCCTTTCTGCTTGCTCATTAATCAATCTGATATCAAGCGAGGATAATTCTCAGTCCAACTCAACCATGACAGAAAGCTGCGAGAGAAGCAGAGACTGGGAGATGTCCGTCTCACGGGAGGACAGCTCAGTCGTGTTCAATCCAGCGGGACATCATTTACTTCTGTCAGTGAGAACTTCATCTGCTAATTTCAGGGGGGGGGGGCAATTTTGGTGATGGTAGGATCAAGTGGCCTCTTCATCATACGTAACATGTAGATAATCATTATATCCGGCGGTTTCAATTTTCCAACATCGGCCGAAGCAGTGTTTATTTGCACAATAACTTTTGCAGACGGCATTGGTTAGTTTCAAGTTACAGTAAGAAGTCTTACAACACCAGGTTAAAATCCAACAGGTTTGTTTGGAAGCTCTCAGATGAGGTCAAGGCAGGCGGGCGGCCAGCCGGAAGTGTCACTCTTTGTTTCCGGGATCAGGATCTGCTCCAGCGATGGCGGCTCCGTTGGAAGACGGGGAGGTTCTGGACCCGAGTCGGATTCTGAGATGACAACCGGCGCCGAGCAGCAGAACCAGCAAGCTGCTATCCCCAATTTCTCTACTACACCCTTTAATACTCAAAATGAAAGGCAGGCTCATCCACCTGCATTTGACTTGAGCAGTCGTTACCGAACCACAGCACCTGACAACTCAAGTGAAGACAGTGATCATGATTCTGATGAAGAGAAAGACTCCTGGGGTGGATCTGATTCATAGGGTTGTGAAAACTGTTGGAAGGAAGAAAGCAATAGAACTACCCATTCAGACAGCTGAAGTAGAACAAAGCAGAGGACTCATGATTGTTGATGGCAGTCGCAGAAGAACACCTGGTGGAGATTATTTGCAATTATTGAAGAATACACCAAGCATCACCCAAGACCAGTTAAAGGAAATCTTTTATGATGAAAATCAGAGAGAATACAATTGAAAAAAGGCAGCAAAAAAAAAGGAGACGATACATCATTGGGAAAAAGATGAAACAGACTATTAAGGAGCTGAACCTGCAAGTGGATGATGATGCTTCACGGGAGACTTTTGCTAGTGACACAAATGATGCTTTGGCTTCTGTTGAGGATACAGAAGAAGTTCACATGGAGAAGCCAGCATTAGATCCAGAAGATGCAATTGAACTTGATAACAGTAACGATCTGGAAATCTTTTGAAAAGCTTGCCAAATTAAAACACTGTAATATTATAAAACAAACGGAATGAATATCCCTCTGTTGATCTTATTGAAATTTCTAGTTGAAAATTCTGAATTAAAAACACCCCCCCGTTTCATTTTAAACTATTTTTGGGTTATTGTATTGTGGTGTTAGTTAACTTGCAAACTCATGTTTTCCCTTTAATAAAACAACATAAATTACCAGGTTTGTTTGGAAGCGCTCCGAAAGCTAGTGATTCCAAATATACCTGTTGGACTTTACCCTGGTGTTGTAAGACTTCTTACTATGCCCACCCCAGTCCAACGGCGACATCTCCACATCATGACTTTCAAGTTATGCAGCATCTCTGCTGTTGGGTTTCTGTTGCACATCAGGTCGGCTTTGCTTTTTGCTTCAATGACAGATGTCATCTCTGCTGAGTGGCTCTCAAACCAGTCTTTGTTGTGGGTTCCACCTTTACCAAATGTTGCTGCTGCTGTGTCAGAAATGATTCAACTCAGCGACTTCCAAACTTCATCAATATCAATGTTGATTGATGAAGTTTTAATTCATATGTCTGTGAAATATTTGATTGTTTTATGTTCTTTAATAATTTAAATTCATTATCGAGGTGGCAAACCATGAAGAATGTGCAAAAAATGTCAACAAGGAATAATCAGCTTTATAATTGGAGGTGTTAATCAATGGAGCCTTCCTGACACTGAATTGTAGTTTTTTTCTCCAAAAGTTAATTTTAAATTAAAGTCCAACATTTTATTGTAAAAGAGTTTCTGTGGAGAGTTCTTGAACGTCGGGGAATCATCACAGATGGTTCTTTTGAAAAGGGACATTGCAGCTTTGAAAATCAGTGACAACTCCAGAATATTAAACTCCGGCCAGTTGCAGGGATTGTTAATATCAACGGAAGCAAACCAAATAGTGTCAGTTTATCAGTCCTGGATGTGACTGACCGCATCATAAACAACATAATCGAATCCCTGCATTCACTTGTGAACTTGCTGACGTCTTGGTACATATTGTAACTTAGTGAATCGCTTCTCACAGCGTGTAGATGATAGGTCTCTTCTCAGTGTGAATTTACTGCTATGCACTGAGGGTGGATGGCTTCCTATACCTCTTTCCACTGGAAGTGCAACTGAATGATTTCTCCTGTGTGTGGCCTCGCTGGTGTCTCAGCAGACTGGCTAACTGAGTGAATCCCCTCCCACAGATGGAGCAGGTGTACGGCCTCTCCCCAGTGTGAACTCGCTGGTGTAACATGAGGCTGGCTGACTGAGTGAATCCCTTCCCACATACAGAACAAGTGAACGGTCTCTCCTCAGTATGAACTCGGTGGTGTGTCAGCAGGTTGGATGACTGAGTGAATCCCTTCCCACATATGGAGCAGGTGAACGGTCTCTCCCCAGTGTGACCTCGCTTGTGTACAGTGAGACTAAATGAGGACTTGAACTTCTTTCCACAGGAAGTACAGCTGAATGGCTTCTCCTCAGTGTGAATTCTCTGGTGTAATATGAGGCCGGCAGATTGAGTGAATCCCTTCCCACACACCGAGCAGGTGAATGGCCTCTCTCCACTGTGAACTCGTTGATGTGATGTGAGGGTGGAAGAATGCCGGAACCTCTTTCCACAGTAAGTGCAACAGAACGGTCTGTCCTCAGTGTGAGTTCGCTGGTGTAACATGAGGCCGGCTGACTGAGTAAATCTCTTCCCACACTCAGAGCAGGTGAACGGTCTCTCTCCAGTGTGAATGCGTCGATGAGTTTCCAGCAGGCATGGATAGTTGAATCTCTTCCCACAGTCTCCACATTTCCACGGTTTCTCCATGGTGCGGGGCGTCCTTGTGTCTCTCCCAAAGTTGGACAATCAGTTAAAGTCTTGTCCACACACAAAACACGTGTATTATTTCTCCCTGCTGTGAATGGTGTGATGTTCTTTCAGGCTGTGTAATTGGTTAAAGACAGAACAGACCAACATATCTCCTTCCACATTCAAAGACTGATAAGATTCAGATTTTGATCAATCAAGTGACTCTGATTGACCTGTAAAATATATTGACACAAGTCAGTACAGGTGGAAAAAAATCAGATCAGACAATTCTAGTTGCTTTTGGACAGTTTTCTAGTCTTGTTTCCCCAAAGCTGTGAAACCTGTCTCTCTCTCACACACACACACACCCAAATCAAATCAATTGCACTGTCGCCACCATTTATTTTCTCCACTTCAAATTTACTCCCATCCTTCTACGTTTGCTGAGTTCGGTTCTCAAACGCCTGTAGGCGGAGTGGAGAATAAAATGAACAAATCAATCATTCCTCTCCTGGTCGCTTGAACCCAATAAAATGTGTTTACAAAAGTCATTACTCTAAGTACAGCGTAGCAATTCAGAACAGACAATTCTCGTGTCTATGATAAATTCTTCCCTCAAAACTGTAAATCCTCATCCCACACACCCTCCTTCTTTCCTGCAAGATTGAAATCCAAATTCATTGCACCATTTAGAATCATGACAGTGCAGGAGGCCATCAAGTCTGCAGCGACCCTGGGTGGGGGGGGGGGGGGGGGGTGGAGGGGACATCCTAGGGGGGGGGGGGGGGGGGCGGGAAAGGGGGGACTGCCTGGGAGGGTGGATGAGCAAGAGATAACATGAAGGGTTGGGGAAACTGGCACGTACGGGTGAGGGCCAGTGTACAAAGCTGTGTAAATATATCATTTTGCCATGTATATATCTTGCTCTGCGCGATTTCTCTTTTTTTTTTGTTACGGGGGGGGGGGGGGGTTATTGTTTGTAAGGGAGAAAAATTGTGTTAAAAAACTTTAATAAATATATATATTTTTTAAAAGTCTGCAGCGACCCTCCAAAAGAGCGCCCGACCACTTCCCCACCCTATCCGTGTAACCCCACCTAACCTTTGGACGCTAAGGGGCAATTTATCATGGCCAGTCCACCTAACCTGCACATCTTTGGACTTTGGGAGCATCCGGTGGGAACCCACGCAGACACGGGGAGAATGTGCAGACTCCGCACAGACTGTCACCCCAAGTCGGAATCGAACCCAGGTCCGTGGCACTGGTGCTACCGTACCGTTTCCTCCACTCCCAGTTTCTTTCCATCCCTCACTCGGATTGGGCTCAGTTCTCTAGCCCCAGCGTGCAGAGTATCAGATCAACAATGCAATAATTTTCCTTCCTAGTCACTGGGACCCTGAAGCCCCGCCCACTCTCTGTCGGGTCACCAGGAGGGTCAAGCATGCGCCCCTCAACAAGCATAAACAAGATGGCGGCCGTTAACTTGGGCCTGTTCCAGGGGGGAAATAAATCCCTGGGAACTACAAGGGCGGGAGTCCTTTCGGGATTTGCGGCTTCCAACTCGGAGTTAATGAACCCTCCACCTCCGCCGCGGCCTCTTACCAGCTGCTGAGCGACAGACATGTGCTGCGTCGCCCCAAAACCATCATTCCCCCTGCGCATGCTCTGCACACTGAAGAATAGCGCATGCGCGAGAGGCGAAACCAGTCTCCACAGCGGGGAATGCCGGGGTTCCGCTCGTCCCCGCTTGGCTTCCTGCACAATCGCGCATGCTCCCAGACAGGCTGATTCCGGCCGAGGGTACGCTTTCACACGCCTGCGCAATGCTGCCATTCTGGGCGTCGACTGCGCCGAGCATTCTGGGTAACATGAGCGCCATTGACGTCATTAATGGAGGGAAAACTCCTGTATCATAATCATTGAAAAATAAAGTGGAATAAAACAGTGAGCATCATCCACTCCCCCGACTCACCAGTCTCTCCACGCTCATATATTGATAGCAATAATTCATTTCATTTGTTTCAAATGGTTTTCTTTAAAATTATTGCATTAACCTAATTTTATTTCATAGAATCCCTACAATGCAGAAGGAGGTCATTCGACCCATCGTGTCCACCGAAAAGGACCCCACCTTGGTCCACTCTTCCCCCCCTCCCCCATATGCCCATAACCCCACCTAACTTGCACATCTTCTGACACCAAGGGGACATTTTAGTGCAGCCAATCCACCTAACCTGCACATCTTTGGACTGGGAGAAAACCGGAGCACGCGGTGGAATACACGCAGAGACGGGGAGAAAGTGTAAACTCCACACAGGCATTCACCCAATGCTGGAATTGATCCTGGCACTGCAAGGCAGCAGTGCTATCCACTGTGCCAGCTCAGCTTTATGGCTTGGATTTGTCTTCCATCCTTGCCTGAACTCCATACAACTGTTGGTCAGTTTTATCGTCCTGGGAGCCAGCAGGAAAAGAACTCAGAGGCCAGATATGAAGGGGGCAGCGAGTTCTGTAATGCAACACAGGACTGGCAGGCTGGAAGCCCAGTTAACCTGTCAAGTGAGTCGGTCCAAAGTCCTGGCAAACAACTTATCTTTTCAAAATTATCTTGAGGATTCTTTTATCTGTTGCACTGCTGCCTCACAGTGCCAGGGACCCGGGTTCAATTCCGGCCTTGGGTGGGGTTTGCACGTTCTCCCAGTGTCTCCCCGGGTTTCCTCTGGGTGCTCCAGTTTCCTCCCACGATCCAGGTTAGGTGGATCAACCATGATAAATTGCCCCTTAGTGTCAAAAGATGTGCAGATTAGGTGGAGTGACCATGCTCAATACGCAGGGATAGAGTGGGAGAATGGGCCTAGGCAGAGTGCTCTTTCGGAGGTAGGTGCAGACTTGATGGGACAAATGGCCTCCTTCTGCACTATACAGATTCTATGGATTCTAATCTGTTTAATATTAGTCAGTAACCTGTTTTTCTGTCATTCCTATAACGAGTGGCAGCCACTTCAGTGGCAAGTGGAATACATACATTAATTAAGGAAACATCTTTTCTGTAATCAATGAACCACATTGTCCACTGGGGGAGATTTCTGATGCTTTCAGCCTTTACAATTCTTGTCCTTTTGTTCAATTCCCTCTATGGTCTCACCCAACCGTATCTCTGTGAACTCCTTCAAGTCTTCAACCCTCTGAATAAGGAGAAACTTTTCAATGTCAGATGGTTTGATAAGCAGCCAACTCAAGCAAGTAATTAGCAGAATAACAAGGGCTGAAATTTGGGAAAACATTAAGCAGTGATTTCTTACGGTCTGGAATCCACTGTCTGAAAGAGTGATGGAAGCAAATTCAATGGTGACTTGTGATAAAGTCTTGAATTCAAACATTCGCATGAATACAGGGAAAGGGCAGGAAAGAGGAACCAGCAGAGACATGGTAGGCTGAATGGCCTGCTCACAAAGTGTATCCTCTCAGTGTGTGAACTAATTGTTTCTCCAATTCTGGTTTCTTACTCATGAAAAGACCTGTTCACTGATGCTCAATTTGGGCTCCACCAGGGCCAAACAGCTCCAGGTCTAATTACAGCCCTCATTCAAATTAGGAGGCAGTGGCCAAGTGATATTTTCACTGGACGAGTAATCCAGAGACGCACGTTCGAATCCCACCATGGCAGATGGTGAAATTTGAATTCAACAAAAATCTGGAATTAAAAGTAATGATGATAATGTCGATTGTCTTAAAACCCCATCTGGTTCACTAATGTCCTCAGGGATGGAAATCTGTTGTTCTTAGCTGGTGACTCCAGATAACTCTTAACATCCTTCTCAAGGGCAATTAGGAATGGGGACTAAATGCTGATGCCCATGTTAGCATAAATAAGATTGACAAGAGCTGAATTTCAGAGGTGGGATTGAGTGACTGCCCTTAACATCACACCAAAGCTGGCAACAATGAGCCACAATTACATTGAATTCAGTGGGAATCAGAATGTAAATTCTGCCTGGAATAATACCTAGCATGAAGAAAGATGACTGTGCTTTTCATCTTAATCCTTGTTCTTTGTAACCATCTCAACACCAAAACATCACTGTTGGAGTTCCTCAGGCTAATGCCTCAGCCAAAATATTCAGCTGCTTCATCAATAATATTTCTTCCACTATAAATGAGGCTTGCAATGATATTGCCGTTCATTCACTGACTTTTGTAAACTCCTTTTATGATTTATTTGAATGCGGGGCAGCACAGTGGAGCAGTGGTTAGCACTGCTGCCTCACAGCGTTGAGGACCCGGGTTCGATCCTGGCCCCGGGTCACTGTCCGTCTGGAGTTTGCACATTCTTTCCATGTCTGCGTGGGTCTCACCCCCACAACCCAAAGATGTGCAGGTTAGGTGGATTGACCACACTAAATTGCCCCTTTTTTTGGACAAAAAGAATTGGGTACTCTAAATTTATTTTTAAAATCCTAATAATTTATTTGGATTGGATTATTTGCAGTTGGAAAATGAAAAGTCAAAATCTTGACAGGTTAATTAAATACATCAGGAGCTGGATAAAACTGAGCCTTTCGCAGCGAAGGAGAAATATTTTAACCAAATGCAGAACCTGAAAAAGCATCACACCATTCACAGTGGGGGGAAACTGTGGGCAAGATTTGAACAGATCATCCAACCTGCAGGGACACCAGCACCATGGAGAAACCATGGAAATGTGGGAAGGAATTTCTTTCCCCTTGGAAGCTGGGAAGAGACTGTTCACCTGCTCAACCTATTGGAAGGGATTTACTTGATTCAACCTTTTTTTTTTCTTTTTTATAAATTTAGAGTACCCAATTCTTGGGAGAATGTGCAAACTCAACACGGACAGTGATCAGAGCTGGGACCAAACCTGGGACCTCGGCGCCGTGAGACAGCAGTGCGAACCACTGTGCCACTGTGCTGCCCTGACTCAACCTTCTAAGATGTGGAGATGCCGGCGTTGGACTGGGGTGAGCACAATAAGAAGTCTTACAACACCAGGTTAAAGTCCAACAGGTTTGTTTCGATGTCACTAGCTTTCGGAGCGCTGCTCCTTCCTCAGGTGAATGAAGAGGTATGTTCCAGAAACACATATATAGACAGATTCAAAGATGCCAGACAATGCTTGGAATGCGAGCATTAGCAGGTGATTAAATCTTTACAGATCCAGAGATGGGGTAACCCCAGGTTAAAGAGGTGTGAATTGTGTCAAGCCAAGACAGTTGGTAGGATTTTGCAGGCCAGATGGTGGGGGATGAATGTAATGCGACATGAATCCCAGGTCCCGGTTGAGGCCGCACTCATGTGTGCGGAACTTGGCTATAAACTTCTGTATTCATCCCCCACCATCTGGCCTACGAAATCCTACCAACTGTCCTGGCTTGACACAATTCACACCTCTTTAACCTGGGGTTACCCCATCTCTGGATCTGTAAAGATTTAATCACCTGCTAATGCTCGCATTCCAAGCATTGTCTGGCATCTTTGTATCTGTCGATATATATGTTTCTGGAACATACCTCTTTATTCACCTGAGGAAGGAGCAGCGCTCCGAAAACTAGTGACATCGAAACAAACCTGTTGGACTTTAACCTGGTGTCGTAAGACTTTGTACTGTGCTCAACCTTCTAAGACACCAGCACAATCACACAGAGCAGAGTTCAGACATCTGTTCCGTGTGTGGGAAGGCAAGCAATCATTCATCTAACTTTCTGAGATATCAGCAAACTCACAGTGGGGAGCGGCCACTCACCAGGGCTCTTTGCAGGAAGGGAGTTTTACCTACCTGCATTCACACTGTGGAGAGTCCGTTCATCTGCTCCTTGTCTGGGGAGGGATTAACTCAATAATCCAGGTTTCTGAAACACCAGTGCATTCACACTGGGGAGAGTCCATACACATGCTTTATCTCTGGGAAAGGATTTAATTCACCATCCAAACAGTGGACACACCAATGGGTTCACACTGTGGAGAGGCCAAACACCTGCTCCACGTGTGGGAAGAAATTCACTAATTCATCCGACCTTGTAACACATCAATTTGTTCACACCGATGAAAGACCTTTTAAAGGGCAGAGTATTTAAAAGTAAAAGTGATATACTGACACACCAGCGATTTCATTAGCGACGGTTGAGGTTGGATTCTGAAGTTAGTGTTGGTGCTAATCAGGTTCATGGTAGATACTTTTTCAACAGTTGGGGTTTGTTTCTGCTGATATTTTTCTTTCTTTATTTGTTGCCCATCCCGAATTCCCCTTGAGAATGTTGCAATCCAGGTGGTGTAGGTTGTCATAATATGCACCCATGCACATCATGAGGTAAAAGCAGGCAGTGACAGACACCCAGGTGAGCCAATCAACATACAGGACAGAACACAACCAATCACAAGTCAGAACAGCAGAGGGGGGCTTCCAACTATTAAACACACGAGGCATCAGCACTCCGCCTCTTTCCACTGGTGACAACTGTAGTGACAGTCAAGGTGTACATATCAGTCAGCACCTTCTACACGTGGCTCAGAGCTAGCCTGGTCTAGATAGTTAATGTTAGTTTACTTAGAGTAGTAGAGAGTCAACCCACAGGCAGCTGTGTGCATTGTTAGAGAAGTTCAATAAACCTTATTGAACCAACGCCTAAGTTTGGTGTCTGCTTCATTGTTTAACTGCATCGTGTTGCAGTCCGTGTTACCCCAGGGTGAATAACACGACAGAGGTAACACCCACAGTGCTGTTAGAAAGGAAGTTTCAGGATTTTGCCCCAGTGACAGTGAAGGAATGACGATATGTTTCCATGTAACTAGGCTGCTGTTTAATATTCTGGATGAGTGGCAAAGTTTAAAGCTGTGTTTTAAACACATTGTTGTTGTTGAGGTGCTCCGGAGAGTGAATGCCTCCACCTCGTGTGTGCGAGGTTGGGGCTGATACAGCTGAAGGTGGTGTCTCGAGCACACCTCACAAGGGCGAGGATGAGCCGGCTCTTTGAGGGGGTAGAAGATGTGTGTGAATGTTGCGGGGGGACCCCTGCAAACCACGTTCATATGTTTTGGTCCTGTCCAAAGCTGGAGGATTACTGGAAGGAGGTTTTTAGGATAATCTCTAAAGTGGTGCACGTGAAACTGGACCCAGGCCCTCGGGAGGCCATATTCGGGGTGTCGGACCAGCCGGGGTTGGAAACGGGCGCGGATGCAGATGTTGTAGCCTTCGTCTCGTTGATCGCCCGAAGGCGGATCCTGTTAGGGTTGAGATCAATCTCTCCACCCTGTGCCCTGGCGTGGCGGGGGGGACCTGCTGGAATTCTTGACGCTTGAAAAGGTCAAATTTGAACTGAGGGGAAGGATGGAGGGGTTCTACAATTCATGGGCCTTTTTCATTATGCACTTTCGAGAATTGGATCACATCGAACATGGGGAGGGTTGGGGGTTGGGAGGGTTGGGGGAGGGGGGCTGTGTGTGTTAATGGCGACTATGGGTGATTCCTGATTCCTTTTTGTCATTTGTTTATGTGAACATGCGGGCTGATGTTTGAGGTTTGGTGGGAGGATGGGATCGTTGTTATTGATATGGGGATTGACATTACATTCGTTACTGATTATTGTTTATTGTTGGGTGTAAATTTGGGAGAAAATGTGAAAAAGGAGAATAAAAAAATATTTTAAAAAAATAACACAGTGTTGTAGATTATGGTCTTTCCCACCTGAATGTTTAAAATCACCTGACTGGAGTTCAGAAAGGACAATCTGGGGAGAGGGCCACAACCTCAGCCTGGACACAGTCCTTCAGGGTCACCCTGAGAGGAACAAACAGCACCTTGGTCTTTCTCATTTCTCTTCACCGACAGCAAAGTCCCCAATGTGTCCCAGCCACTTCTGTGCAGTACAAACAGTCCAACGGTGATCAAGTTCAGGCTATGGAGTCCAAGGCCACATAGAAAAATGGATGGAAAAGTACATAACTCTAACCCTCAGGTTTCCATTTTGTAACCATCGTGTTACTGAGCTTCAAAACACAGAGCAGAAGGCTCCTTTATAACCGTGGTTCTACAACCTGAGCCAGGCAGACTGGAAATACACTGTGAACTCAGAGGTTGGTATCAAACCGTGTTCTGTTTTTGGCTGGAACTGAAATTGCAAGATTAAATCTCCAGTTTCAAAATGACTGAAGATTATTCCGTGATTATTTTGTGACAGTCCTGAGTCGATCACTCTAAGCTAACAATTCTTATAGCACTGTCAACTTGGTACAATGTACGCATGAGTGGGTTCTTCCCGGGGATGGAGGATAGATGCAAACGGTGTTCAAGGTGTAGCCATCTGGGATGGCCCCGTCCCGATTACAAGATGGACACTTGCAAAGAATGCAGGGAAAATTGGACAATACCGAAAAAGCAAGCAGGTGCAAGGTCTGTCTGTTGATTAGAGCTGTGGCTCTCAGACAGGACCGGTACTGTAGAACCATCTACATACTAATGAGCCATCCTCGGGAACAAAAGGCAACATTTAGGTAAACAACGCTAAGACAGACATCCCTGCGCCAGAGGAGACTAAAACAAAGCAAACCAACGGCCACCTAGGACACGCCCAGCAACCAGGGAACCCACCCCTCTATTGGAGGAAAATCGATAAGGACAATTGGGAAATGGCCCAATTAATTGGGGCCAAGTTCAAGGCCCGCCCAAAAGTGCGCGAAGCCCTTTTGGGTATAAAAAGGACTCCCCAAGAGAGGATCTCTCTCTTGGCCTTGGCTCTCAGCGAGGAGAGACCCGCCAAAGCTACACCAGACCAAGTAAGTTCCAAGTCAACGCACACTATGAGATAGACGCTCCTAGTTGCTACCCTGTAAACAGCTCAACCCAGCAGCCTCAGAACCGAGCAGCCGCCATTGTTCCTCTGACTGAGTGGGCACCTGAAGCTAAGTATAGGCTTTTAGTAATAGTGATAGTTTAGGTTGTAGAGTTTTATACATGAGTAGATTTAACTGTGTGTAAATAAATGAGCATTGCTTTTGAACTTACTAACTGGTGTATCGAGTCATTGATCAGTATTCAGTTTTGAACCTTTTGGCGGTGTCGAAAGATACCTGGCGACTCTTGAGCAAACGTAATTAACAGAGCCAAATTAAGAGACAACAGCAAGTTAGCAACAAAGGGGGCCAGCGAACCACTCGCAAATGTATTTGGGCAGTTCTGAGTATTCTTTTTCGAGATTATGTCGGAGATTCTGGGGGTAACGGTTACACTGTGCTCATGGGTGGTGATTGTTGTGGTATCAGATGAGCCAGAGCTGCAGGAGAGGAAAAAGGCTGATGTGTTGGCCTTTGCCTCCCTGACAGCCTGGAGGAGGATTCTGCTAGGGTGACAGGCACCAGAGCCCCTCAGGGCAATGACTGAGGTGGGGGAACCTATTGGAGTTTTTGCACCTGGAGGAAGTTAAGTTTGTTGTTCGTTGTGTATATAAATGATTTGGAAGAAAATGTAGCTGGTCTGATTAATAAATTTGCAGACGACACAAAAATTGGTGGAGTTGCGGATAGTGAAGAGGATTGTCAGAGGATACAGCAGGATATAAACAGGTTGGAGCCTTGGGCGGAGAAATGGCAGATGGAGTTTAATCCTGTCAAGTGTGAGGTAATGCACTTTGGAAGGTCCAATACATGTAGGAATTACACAGCATATACTCTTGTGAGTACTGACAAGCAGAGAGATCTGGGCGTGCATGTCCACCGATCACAGAAAGTAGCAATGCATGTGGATAAGGTGGTCAAGAAGGCATACGGCACGCTGGCCTTCATCGGTCGGGGCATTGAATATAAAAATTGGCAAGCCATGTTGTAGCTGTACAGGACCTTAGTTAGGCCTCATTTGGAATATTGTGTACAATTCTGGTCGCCATACTACCAGGAGGATGTGGAAGCTTTGGAGAGGGCACAGAAGCTGTTTACTAGGATATTGCCTGGTATGGAGGGCATTAGCTATGAGGAGAGGTTAGATAAACTCATGTCTGTTCTCACTGGAGCGACGGAGGTTGAGAGGCGACCTGATAGACGTCTACAAGATTATGAGAGCATGGGCAGAGTGGATAGTCAGATGCTCTCTCCTAGGATAGGATAGTCAAGTACTAGGGGACATGGGTTTAAAGTGCATGGGGAAAACTTTAGAATAGATGTGCGAGGCAAGTTTTTTTTTTGATAAACAATTTTATTAAGGCATTTTGACATAGTAAACAACAACAATACAAAACAGTGTGCAAACAACAATCAACAGAGTGCAAGAACCAGCTCCCCTCCTACAAGGACCTGCCTAACTACCCCACTAATCTACGTTACCCTAACCCCCCCCCTGCTGATGATTAATTTGCCACGAAGAAGTCGATAAATGGTTGCCACCTCCGGGCAAACCCTGACAGTGACCCTCTCAGAGCGAACTTAATTTTCTCCAGACCGAGAAAGCTCGCCATGTCCGATAGCCAGGCCTCCGACTTCGGGGGCTTTGAGTCTCTCCATGCCAGCAGAATTTGTTGCCGGGCTACCAGGGAAGCAACGGCCAAAACGTCGGCCTCTCTCTCCCCCTGGACTCCCAGGTCCTCCGAAACCCCCAAAATAGCCACCTCTGGACTCACCACCACACTTGTTTTCAGTATCCGGGACATAATGTCCGCGAATCCCTGCCAGTACCCCCTGAGTTTTGGACATGCCCAGAACATGTGGACATGGTTCGCTAGTCTTCCCGAACAACTGGCGCACCTGTACTCCAATCCAAAGAATTTACTCATCCGGGTCTCTGTCATGTGGGCCCGGTGGACGACCTTGAATTGAATCAGGCTGAGCCTAGCGCATGTTGCGGTTGCGTTTACCCTACTCAATGCCTCCGCCCATTAGCCCTCTTCTATCTCACCTCCGAGCTCCTCTTCTCACTTCAGCTTTAGCTCCTCGGCCTGCGTCTCCTCTGCCCCCATAAGTTCTTTATATATATCCGGGACCCACCCCTCCCCCACCCATCCACTGGACACAACCCTGTCCTGGGTCCCCTAAGTGGCATTGGGAAGGTGTGGGAAGGCTGCAATCTGTTGGCGTTGAAGGTCCCGCACCTGCAAGTACTGAAATCATTCCCTATCGCCAGCCCAAATTTCTCCTCTAGCGCTCTCATGCTTGGGAAGCTCCTTTCCAAGAACAGATCCCCCATCCTCACAATCCCAGTCCTCCACCATGCTCGGAACCCATCGTCCATATTCCCCGGGGCAAACCGGTGATTGTCGCAGATTGGGGAGCAAACCGATGCTCTCACTCCCCCATATGCCTTCTCCATTGGCCCCAGATCCGCAAAGTCGCCACCACTATGGGGCTGGTGGAGTACCCTGCCGGCGGGAGCGGCAGGGGCACCGTAACCAGGGCTGCCAAACTGGTGCCCCTGCACGAAGCGGCCTCCATTCACCCCCAAACTGACCCCACATTCACCATCCACTTCCTTATCATAGTTGGCTACCCAGTAGTAGTTACTAAAGTTTGGCAGCGCCAGCCCCCCTTCCCCTCGATTCCTCTCAAGCATCAATCTCCTCACCCTCGGGGCCTTTCCCGCCCACACAAACCCCATAATCGTTTTATTAACCTTCTTGAAAAAAGACCGCGGAATGAAAATGGGGAGACACTGGAAGAGGAACAGGAATCTCGGGAGGATTGTCATTTTAACCGTCTGCCCTCTCCCCGTTAGTGTAAGTGGGAGCGCATCCCACCTCCGGAACTCGACCCTCATCTGCTCCACCAACTGAGACAAGTTCAACTTGTGCAGACGGCCCCAGTCCCACGCCACCTGTATCCCTAAGTATCTAAAACTGTCCCCTACTAGCCTAAACGGCAGCCCCCTCAACCTACCCTCCTGGCCCCTTGCCTGGACTACAAACAACTCACTCTTTGCCATGTTCAGTTTATACCCTGAGAACCGGCCGAATTCCTTCAGAATTCCGATGAATTCATCCATCCCAGCCACTGGATCGGTGATGTACAAGAGCAGGTCGTCGGCGTACAACGAAACTCTATGTTTCCCCCCTTCCCGTACCAGCCCCTTCCAATCTCTAGACTCTCAAGGCGATTGCCAGCGGCTCTATTGCTAGCGCAAACAGCAGTGGGGAGAGGGGGCACCCCTGCCTTGTCCCACAGTACAGTCTAAAATAGTCAGATGTCGTCCTATTCGTCCTCACACTCGCCTCCGGAGCCTGGTACAACAGTCTGACCCAGTCTATAAAGCCCTCCCCGAACCCAAATCGTCCCAGCATCTCCCATAAATAGTCCCACTGAGGACTTCTGGTTGCGGCTATGCGGAGCTAAGCCGCACATTCGGCGGCTCCCGCTAAAACGGACTTTTGGGCTCTCCAGAGGAGCCCCAACGGCAATCCTTTCAACGACTTCCAGTGTGGGAAGGTGAGCAAGGTCCCCCCCCCTCCATAGTATATGGATTGGACCAGGAGTGGAGCGGTCAAAAAAGCGTTTTTGGAGCAGAGAAAAGTGCGAGGGAGAGAAAACAAGATGGCGGCGGGCGGAGATCACGCGGCATGGGTGCAGGAGCAGCTGGAGTTTCTCAGGCGCTGCTTTGAGGAGCTGAAGAAAGAGGTGCTGGTGCCAATGCTGACGGCGATCGAGGGGTTAGTGGAGACCCAGAAGGCCCAAGGGGCGGCAATCCAGGAGGTGCGGGCAAAAGCCTCAAAGAACTAGAATGAGATCTTGGGCCTGGCGGTGAAGGTGGAGGCGCACGAGGCGTTGCACAGGAGGTGGGCGGAAAGATTCGAGGACTTGGAGAACAGGCCGCGGAAGAATCTTCGGATTCTGGGTCTCCCTGAAGGAGTGGAGGGGGCCGCTGCCGGGGCATATGTGAGCACGATGCTCAACTCGCTGATGGGGGCGGGGGCCTCTCCGAGTCCCCTGGAGCTAGATGGGGCTCATCGGGTCCTGGCGAGGAGACCCAAGGCTAACGAGCCGCCAAGGGCGGTAGTGGTGAGGTTTCACCGTTTTGTGGATAGAGAGTGTGTCTTGAGATGGGCCAAGAAGGAGCGGAGCAGCAGGTGGGAGAATACGGAGATCCGAATCTATCATGACTGGAGTGCGGAGGTGGCAAAGAAGAGAGCTGGTTTTAATCGGGCCAAGGCGGTGCTCCATCGGAAGGGGGTGAGGTTTGGAATGCTGCAGCCAGCGCGATTGTGGGTCACATTTAAGGATCGACACCACTACTTCGAAACGCCTGAGGAGGCTTGGACCTTTATACAAACTGAAAAGTTGGACTCAAACTGAGGGTTTGTGGTTGGGGGGATGTCGGTTGTATACAGGCCGGCTCAGGAAAGCGCGGGCTTTTTCCCGCGCTAGAGAAGGACGGGGTGGTGGGGGGGGGGGTGGTGGAGGAGCGCACACTGATTGCTGGGGAGGAGGGGGAGGGGGGATTCCCACACGGGGGGGGGTCAATGGGATGGCGGAGGAGGCCGGGGTCAGCAGGCGTCAGCTGACTTATGGGGGGAGCAAAGCCCCCCAATCCGGCTGATAACTTGGAATGTGAGGGGCCTGAATGGGCCGGTTAAGAGGGCCCGAGTGTTCGCGCACTTAAAGGGACTGAAGGCAGACGTGGTCATGCTTCAGGAGACACATTTGAAGGCGGCAGACCAGGTCAGGTTGAGAAAGGGATGGGTAGGACAGGTATTCCATTCGGGGCTGGATGCAAAGAACAGAGGGGTGGCAATACTGGTGGGGAAGCGGGTGTCGTTTGAGGCCAAGAAGATTGTAGTGGACAATGGAGGTCGATACGTAATGGTGAGCGGTAGGTTGCAGGGGGCGTGGGTGGTATTGGTAAACGTATACGCCCCAAACTGGGATGATGCTGGATTTATGAAGCGCATGTTGGGGCAGATTCCGGATCTGGAGGCAGGAAGCTTGATAATGGGGGGGGGATTTCAACACGGTGCTGGACCCAGCATTAGATCGCTCCAGATCCAAGATGGGGAAGAGGCCGGCTGCGGCCAAGGTGCTTAGGGGGTTTATGGACCAAATGGGGGGAGTAGATCCGTGGAGATTTGCTAGGCCCCTGGCCAGGGAATTTTCTTTTTTTTCTCACGTACACAAAGCCTACTCCCGGATAGATTTTTTTGTTTTGAGTAGGGCGCTGATCCCGAAAGTGGAAGGAACGGAGTATTCGGCCATAGCCATCTCAGACCACGCCCCGCCCTGGGTGAAGCTGGAGTTAGGAGAGGAGAGGGACCAACGCCCGCTGTGGCGTCTGGATGTGGGATTACTGGCGGATGAAGAGGTGTGCGGGAGGGTGCGGGGGTGCATTGAAAGGTATTTGGAGGCCAACGACAATGGGGAGGTGCAGGTGGGGGTAGTATGGGAGGCGCTGAAGGCGGTGGTCAGGGGAGAGTTAATCTCCATCAGGGCTCACAGGGAGAAAAGAGAGGACAGGCAAAGGGAGAGGGTAGTGGGGGAGATCCGAAGGGTGGACAGGAGATATGCAGAGGCCCCTGAAGAGGGACTACTTAGGGAGAGGCGAAGTCTCCAGACGGAATTCGACCTGTTGACCACAGGGAAGGCAGAGGCAGAGTGGAGGAAAGCACAGGGGGCAACGTACGAGTATGGGGAGAAGGCGAGTCGGATGCTGGCACATCAGCTCCGTAAGAGGATGGCAGCGAGGGAGATAGGTGGAGTCAAGGATAGCAGGGGAACTACGGTGCAGAGTGCGGTGAAAGTAAATGAGGCATTTAAGGACTTTTATGAGGAGCTGTACAGATCTCAGCCCCCAGTGGGGGAAGAGGGGATGCGAGGATTTCTAGATCAACTGAGGTTCCCGAGGGTGGAGGAGCAGGAGGTGACTGGTTTGGGGGCGCCAATTGGGTTGGAGGAGCTGGTTAAAGGACTGGGGAGCATGCAGGTGGGGAAGGCCCCGGGGCCAGATGGGTTCCCGGTTGAGTTTTACAGGAAGTATGCGGACCTGTTAGCCCCGTTGCTAATGAGGACTTTCAATGAGGCAAGGGAGGGGGGGGGACGCTGCCCCGACAATGTCCGGGGCGCTGATTTCTCTGATCCTGAAGCGGGACAAGGACCCACTGCAGTGTGGGTCATATAGGCCGATTTCGCTCCTCAATGTGGATGCTAAGTTGCTGGCAAAAGTGCTGGCTACGAGAATTGAGGATTGTGTCCCGGGGGTGATTCATGAAGACCAGACGGGATTTGTAAAGGGCAGGCAGCTGAACACCAATGTGTGGAGGCTCCTAAACGTGATTATGATGCCATCGGTGGAGGGAGACGGAGATAGTGGCAGCTATGGACGCGGAGAAAGCCTTTGACCGGGTGGAGTGGGAGTATCTCTGGGAAGTGTTGCGGAGGTTTGGGTTTGGGGAGGGGTTTATCAGTTGGGTTAAGCTCCTTTATAGAGCCCCGGTGGCGAGTGTGGCTACGAATCGTCGGAGGTCGGAGTATTTTCGGCTGTATCGAGGGACGAGGCAGGGGTGCCCCCTGTTGTTTGCATTAGCAATTGAGCCTTTGGCCATGGCATTAAGGGAGTCCAGGAAATGGAGGGGGGTGGTTCGAGGGGGAGAGGAGCATCGGGTGTCGCTGTATGCGGACAACCTGTTGCTGTATGTGGCAGATCTAGTGGAGGGGATGGTGGAGGTCATGCGGATCCTAAGGGAGTTTGGGGACTTCTCGGGCTCAATGTCGGGAAAAGTGAGCTCTTTGTGGTGCATCCAGGGGATCAGGGAAGAGGGATAGACGACCTACCGTTGAGGAGGGCGGAAAGGAGCTTTCGGTACTTGGGGATCCAGGTAGCTAGGAGCTAGGGGGCCCTGCACAAACTTAATTTGACGCGGCTGGTGCGGGCGAGGGAAGACATCATCCCCCAACAGCTTCTGAAACATGTCTGCTACATACGCGGCGGCAACCTCTCCCTCAGCCCCCTCCGGGAGACCAACGATTCTCAAATTCTGCCGACGGGACCTATTTTCTAGGTCCTCCGCCTTTTCCAGGAGCCTTTTTTGTTGGTCCTTCAGCCTCTCTATCTCCACCTCTGCCATCGTTTGGTGATCCTCCTGCTCCTCCAGCGCCTTCTCCACTTCTGGACCGTCCGATCCTGGGCATCCAGCCTATGCTCCAGGCGCTCGATTGATTTCTGAATCGGGCCTAAACTGTCCCGTTTCAACACGGTAAAGCCCTCTTGGATGACCTTCAGCAGATGCTCCGTTGTTGGCTGGGCTGTCTGCACCAGGGTCCGGACATCAGCCATATTGTCCTCAGCAGCAGCTTCTACACTGCCCGTGTTTGTCCACTTCTTCAGCTGTTTGCGTTTCTTTCAACTTGTTAATTCCATACACCTATGTCTGGAGTCAGTACCTGGGTGCCTATGCCTTCCGATCCAGTGCTCAAAAGTACAGAAAAGTCGGGGGGAAAGGTCCAAAAGTCCGACCGGATCGAGAGCCACCAAATGTGCGGCTTACCCCTCCATAGCCACCACCGGAAGGCAAGTTTTTTTACACAGAGGGTGGTGAATATATTATTATGGGCCAGGGTTTAGAGAACCCCAAAGTGTATCATGGAGTTCACCTGACCCACAACTTTGAATAGATTGTGGTTATGGGGAGCACACGGGCCTACCTTACAGATGTGATGTAACAGAGATCCACAGTACTTTTAAATTAAAACAACGTTTATTTATGAAACCAGTTAACACTTTATAAACAGTAAACATGTTACCAACTATCAACACCAATAAATCCCCCAAAGAATGCAGTACTCTATACGTAACTCTTAATCTTTCCTTGCAACATCCATAAGACAAAAAAAAACTTTTTACAGAAAGACATCAGGTTTAACTTCTCTGCTGAGAGATGTGCCACTTTGAAATCCCCAAATGAGCTGAGGTCAGTCTGTAGCCTGCAGAGAGAGATCCTTACAGCTGCTTGCTTTGCCTGCAGCTATCCAGCGCTCAAAACAAAACTAAAACGCACCCTGTAGCTGCAAGTCCAAAGCGAAAGTAAAAGCAGACAGCCCAGCTCCACCCACTCTCTGCCATCACTGCAGGAATAAACACCCATTTCTTAAAGGTACACCCACTACAGCTATTCTATAAAAACACCCATTTCTTAAAGGTACTCTCACATGACAATACAGAATGCGCTGCCTGGGGTGGTGGTGGGAGCAGATACGATAGCGGTATTTAAGGGGCATCTAGACAAATATATGAATAGGGTGGGAATGGAAGGATGCGGTGTAAGTGCATACGGTTTTGGTTTAAGCAGGTACCATGGTCGGCGCAGGCTTGGAGGGCCGAAGGGCCTGTTCTTGTGCTGTATTGTTCTTTGTACACCATTAGGGGGTCAGAGGAAGGGTTCTATTTGAGGTGGAGGCTGTTTATCTCCTTTAAGAATTGGTAGTCATCAGTAAGTGGGGGGGGGGGGGGGGGGGGAGATGGGGGGAGGGAGAGGAATGGATGGTGAGGATTGTTCATGATATAAATTGTATTAACCTGAGTGTTCGTTGTGTATGTCGTAAAATGGAAAATGTCTTGAATAAAAATATTTATGTACAAACTTCGTAAAATGTAGTTAAAATAAATGGTTTAAGTCTTTATTAAAATAACACATTGAGGAGTTCACGGGATCCTTTTAACTGCAGGTTCATTATACAACAGTCATTGAATTCAAGATAGAGAAGGTTCCAGGATTTCTCTGTTTTAGTGACGTGCGCCTTTTAGATACCAGCATTTTGTTTAGATACCAGCATTTTGTTGTAGCCCTGGCAATGGCAATTTGAAGCGAGACTGGGGCCTTGGCCTGGAGAGATTGAGGTAGGGAGGAGCCAGCTGGAGCGAGAGTGGGGTGCCTGAGGTGAGAGTAGAGGGCCCAAGGCAACAGCAGAGTAACCAGGGCGAGAGCGGGCCTGGGGAGCGAGTGAATGGAAGACAACCTGATGTGAGTGAGTGAGGGGAGAGTGTGAAACATAGAAAGTAGAAGCAGGAAAAGGCCATTTGGTCCTTCGAGCCTGCTCTGCCATTCATTATGATCATGGCTGATCATCAAGTTCAATATCCTGATCCCGCCTCTCCCCCCCCCCCCCACCCCACCCCACCCCCAGATCCCTTTAGCCCCAAGAGCAAGATCTAATTCCTAAAGGAGGAGAGGAGAGTGTGAGTGTGTGTCGGGATCTCTACTGGGCTCAGAGTTCTGCTTCGCTCTCACTCCCAAGCACCGGCATGCACTCTCACAGAGGGTGAGGATGAGAGAGCATCCAGACACTGGGAATGAGCTTCACACACGCACACACTCTCACACACAAGCACACACACTGACACTCTCAGACACACACACACTCTCACACTCCAATGTTCATCATTGTTTAAAACTCTTTAATTTAATGATCAGTTTATTCCTTTGAAGTTGTATTTTTGCCCAGCATCTTACTTATTTTCATGCCTCAAATTTAATTCACATTAAAAAAAATGTAGAATACCCAATTCATTTTTTCCAATTAAGGGGCAATTTAGTGTGTTCAATCCACCTACCCTACACATCTTTGTGTTGTGGGGGCGAAACCCACGCAAACACGGGGAGAATGTGCCAACTCACGCAAACACGGAGAGAATGTGCCAACTCACGCGAACACGTAGAGAATGTGCAAACTCCATACGGACAGTGACCCAGAGCCGGGATCGAACCTGGCACCTCGGTGCCGTGAGGCAGCAGGGCTAACCCACTGCGCCACCGTTATGCCCAGCGCCATTTTTTCTGGCCACAGCGCCACTGTTCCCACGCCGGCATCAGCACTTAGTCTGGAAATCGGAGAACCAGCCCACAATGTTTGGCCTCAACTACTTCCTATGCGAACAAGTTCCACAGGCTGATCCCTCTCTGGGTGAAGAAATTTCTCACCTCTGCCATAAATGTTCTACCCTGTATTCTTAGACACCATATCATACAAGGCAACTAACCAAGTTCTGGACAATGGGGTTAGAATTGATTAGTGTTTCCGGACGGCATGTTGCGCAGTGGTTAGCACTGGGACTACGGCACTGAGGACCCGGGTTCGAATCCCGGCCCTGGGTCACTGTCGGTGTGGAGTTTACACAGTCTCCCCGTGTCTGCGTGGGTTTCACCTAAACAACCTGAAGATGTGCAGGTTAGGTAGATTGGCCACGCTAAATTAATAGTAATAATCTTTATTATTGTCACAAGTAGGCTTACATACACTGCAATGAAGTTACTGTGAAAAGCCCCCAGTCGCCACATTCCGGAGCCTGTCCGGGTCACAGAGGGAGAATTCAGAATGTCCAATTCACCCAACAGCACGTCTTTCGGGACTTGTGGGAGGAAACCGCAGCACCCGGAGGAAACCCACGCAGACCCTGGGAGAACGTGCAGACTCAACACAGGCAGTGACCCAAGCGGGAATCGAACCCGAGACCCTGATGCTGTGAAGCAACAGTGCTAACCACTGTGCTACCATGCTGCCTCGAAGGTGGATTGGAAAACAAAAATTGGTTTACAGGTGCAACAGGTGATTAAGAATGCAAATGGAGTTTTGTCCTTCATTGCTAGACGGATGGAGTTTAAGACTAGGGAGGTTGCAATTGTATAAGGCGTTAGTGAGGCCACACCTGGAGTATTGTGTTCAGTTTTGGTCTCCTTACCTGAGAAAGGACGTACTGGCACTGGAGGGTGTGCAGAGGAGATTCACTAGGTTAATCCCAGAGCTGAAGGGGTTGGATTATGAGGAGAGGTTGAGTAGACTGGGATTATACTTGTTGGAATTTAGAAGAATGCGGGGGGATCTTCTAGAAACATATAAAATTATGAAGGGGATAGATAGGATAGATGCGGGCAGGTTGCTTCTACTGGCGGGTGAAAGCAGAACTAGGGGGCATAGCCTCAAAATAAGGGGAAGTAGATTTAGGACTGAGTTTAGGAGGAACTTCTTCACCCAAAGGGTTGTGAATCTATGGAATTCCTTGCCCAGTGAAGCAGTTGAGGCTCCTTCATTAAATGTTTTTAAGATAAAGATAGATAGTTTTTTGAAGAATAAAGGGATTAAGGGTTATGGTGTTCGGGCTGGAAAGTGGAGCTGAGTCCACAAAAGATCAGCCACGATCTCATTGAATGGGGGAGCAGGCTCGAAGGGCCAGATGGCCTACTCCTGCTCCTAGTTCTTCTGTTCAATTTTTCAAAGAGTGTTTTGGCAGCACGGTGGCGCAGTGGATAGCACTGCTGCCTCATGGCGCCGAGGTTCCACATTCTCCCTGTGTTTGCGTGGGTTTCACCCCCACAACCCAAAGATGTGCAGGTTAGGTGGAATGGCCACGCTAAATTGCCCCTTAACTGGAAAAAAAAAATTGGGTACTCTATATTTATTTTTAAAAATTGATTAGTGTTTGATGGCTTGCACAGCCAAGACTGGCTGAATTGGCCACTTTCTCTGCTGTAAAAACTCTACCACTCTCACATGCGCAAGGCTCAGCTCCGCCCTCGATTCACTCCGATTGGTTGGAGGACCAGCTCCTTGCGTTCGGTCTGCCAGCCCCTCCTCCTTCTCCTATTGGTAGGGAACTGCCGTCAATCGCCCCTCCCGCCCCGCCCCCCCGCATGCTGAACGGGAGCATGCGCAGTTCGTGGTGACAGAAAACAGCCGCTCCAGCCGAGTGGTTCAAAATGGAGGCTTTACAAAGACCGAGCGCGGCTCCAGCACCTGCAGAATCAAACCGGCAACATAAATGGGAGTCGGCGGGTGGGTTTAGAGGTTTCGGAATGACCCGATGTCGGCCGCAAACAAACCCTGAATAACGAGCATTCGCACTGAGCCGAGCGGCTGCAGCGGACCCAGATTAATGGCCGCCATTTTCATAGATGGCAAGAAAGCGCATGCGCGGCCACCATTTTACAGGGCGCGGGCAAAGAAAGCGCACGCTCGACCGCCATCTTACAAGGAAGAACAAAGCGCATGCGTGATGTGGGGCGAAGCGACAAAGAAAGCGCATGCGCGACCGCCACCTTACAGGGAACAACAAAGCGCATGCGTGATGGGGGGGGGTGAACCGCCACAGAAACCGCATGCGCGACGCCATTTTACAGCGAGCAACAGCGCATGCGTGATGCGGGGGAAAGGTGCAAACCTGATGACTAACCTGCAGGGGCAGTAAATCAGAGATCGGGATTGTGAAACCAATGGGTTGTTACAGTCAACAACAACTTATATTTGTATAACTGCAGTTCTGAATCCATGATATCCCTACAGCGCAGAAAGGGGCAATTCGGCCATCGAGTCTGCACCGACCGTCTGAAAAAGCAACCTACCCAGGCCCAATCCATCACCCTATTCCTGCAACCCCATAACCTAAGCTATGCATCCATAGGATAAGTGGTTAGCACTGCTGCTTCACAGTGCCAGGGACCCACGTTTGATTCACAACCTTGGGTGACTATCTGGTGTAGTTTGCACATTCTCCCCATGTCTGCTTGGATTTCCATCAGGTTTCCTCCCAGTCACACACATGTGCAGGTTAAGTGGATTGGGTGTACTAAATTGTCCCATCGTGTTTCATGGAGGCACAGACATGGAAAATTCTGTGACTCTATAGCACGTTTAACACCATAAATCGTCCCATTGCACTTCATTTCTTTTCTTAAAATTTAGATTACCCAATTATTTTATTTCAATTAAGGGGCAATTTAGTGTGGACAATCCGCCTAGCCTGCACATCTTTTTGGGTTGTGGGGGTGAGACCCAAGCAGACACGGGGAGAAAGTGCAAACTCCACCCAGACAGTCACCCGAAACGAGATTTGAACCTGGGTCCCTTGCGCTGAGGCAGCAGTGCTAACCACTGCCACCGTGCACTTTGAGTGGGAATACCTTGGGAATGGAGATTGGAATAGGGACTGAGAACAGTGAAAAAAGAACATACAGTGCAGAAGGAGGCCATTCGGCCCATCAAGTCTGCACCGACCCACTTAAGACTTCACTTCCACCTTATCCCTGTAACCCAATAACCCCTCCTAACCTTTTTCGGTCACTAAGGGCAATTTATCATGGCCAATCCACCTAACCTGCACGTCTTTGGACTGTGAGAGGAAATGCAGACACGGGGAGAAGGTGCAGACTCTGCATAGACAGTGACCCAGCGGGGAATCGAACCTGGGACTCTGACGCTGTGAAGCCACAGTGCTATCCACTTGTGCTACCGTGCTGCCCAGTGGCCTCTCCATATTTAAGCAGAATTAATTGGTCAGCAGGGAGAGAACCAGAAATCAGAATAGGCCCTGAGATTGAAACATGTTTAACTTCGGGAGGGACAAAGGGCAGCACGGTGGCGCAGTGGGTTAGCACTGCGGCCTCACGGCGCCGCGGTCCCAGGTTTGATCCCGGCTCTGGGTCACTGTCCGTGTGGAGTTTGCACATTCTCCCCGTGTCTGTGTGGGTTTCGCCCCCAAAACCCAAAGATGTGCAGGGTAGGTGGGATGTCCACACTAAATTGCCCCTTAATTGGAAAAAAATGATTGCGTACTCTAAATTTATTTTTTAAAACTTAGAGAGGGACGGAAAGAAGGACGGGAACCCTGGGAGGTTTGGAGAAACCACCTTCACGATTTCTCATTAAATCTCCACACAGTCAGTTCTGGACACAACGTCTGTTATTCTGTCTTGTCAGTCAGGGTGGTTCAGATTAATGTTTTGTCACAAGTCATGAGTTGAATCGAATTATCCAATATACCGTTACCTCTCGCTGTATGAACTTGTTCAGAGGATAGCAAAATAATTATCCAACATTTTATTTGGATTTCAGCCCCGGGACGAGGGAGAGTGTGGGGGAACAGGGATTTACAGCTTTGGGAGAACAAGAGAAGAAAAAAATGTTCCAGAGAAACTAGAATTGTCTTCAGAATTTCTGTCCTGGACTGACAGTGATGACTTTTGTAAGCTCCTTTTACAGGAGGATTTGCAGATGGGAAACTCAAGGCAAATACCACATCAGAATGTGACAGAGACATTCTCTTCTTCTGCAACTGAATATCACTGGTGAAATGGTTGTCTGTTCTCTCTGTGGGAAAAGATGTCCAACGTTAGCGTGACTGGAAAAGCCCTGAGACACATACACACACACACACCCGAGTGAGAGTGTTCAAGTGAACTGACTGTGGAAGCAGCACGGTAGCATTGTGGATAGCACAATTGCTTCGCAGCTCCAGGGTCCCAGGTTCGATTCCGGCTTGGGTCACTGTCTGTGCGGAGTCTGCACATCCTCCCCATGTGTGCGTAGGTTTCCTCCGGGTGCTCCGGTTTCCTCCCACAGTCCAAAGGTGTGCAGGTTAGGTGGATTGGCCATGATAAATTACCCTTAGTGTCCAAAATTGCCCTTAGTGTTGGGTGGAGTTGTGGGGCTGGGGTGTGGAGCTGTTGACCTTGGTAGGGTGCTCTTTCCAGGAGCTGGTGCAGACTTTATGGGCCGAGTGGCCTCCTTCTGCACTGTAAATTCTATGATGTGGAGATGCCGGCGTTGGACTGGGGTGAGCACAGTAAGAAGTCTTACAACACCAGGTTAAAGTCCAACAGGTTTGTTTCGATGTCACTAGCTTTCGGAGCACTGCTCCTGCCTCAGGTGAATGAAGAGGTATGTTCCAGAAACATATATAGACAGATTCAAAGATGCCAGACAATGCTTGGAATGCGAGCATTAGCAGGTGATTAAATCTTTACAGATCCAGAGATGGGGTAACCCCAGGTTAAAGAGGTGTGAATTGTGTCAAGCCAGGACAGTTGGTAGGATTTCGCAGGCCAGATGGTGGGTGATGAATGTAATGTGACATGAATCCCAGGTCCCGGTTGAGGCCGCACTCATGTGTGCGGAACTTGGCTATAAACTTCTGCTCGGCGATTCTGCGTTGTCGCACGTCCTGAAGGCCGCCTTGGAGAACACTTACCCGGAGATCAGAGGCTGAATGCCCTTGACTGCTGAAGTGTTCCCCGACTGGAAGGGAACATTCCTGCCTGGTGATTGTCGCACGATGTCCGTTCATTCGTTGTCGCAGCGTCTGCATGGTCTCGCCAATGTACCACGCTTCGGGACATCCTTTCCTGCAGCGTAAGAGGTAGACAACGTTGGCCGAGTCGCATGAGTATCACAACGTCTTCACCTTCGACAACAAGTTCTTCATCCAGACACACGGAACAGCCATGGGGACCAAATTTGCACCCCAGTACGCCAACATCTTCATGCACAAGTTTGAACAAGACCTACTCACTGCACAGGACCTTCAACTGACGTTATACACCAGATACATCGATGACATTTTTTTCCTTTGGACCCACGGCGAAGAATCACTGAAACGACTACACAATGACATCAATAAGTTCCATCCAACCATCAGACTCATCATGGACTACTCTCCAAAATCTGTTGCATTCTTGGACACACTCGTCTCCATCAAGGACGGTCACCTCAGCACTTCGCTTTACCGCAAACCCACGGATAACCTCACGATGCTCCACTTCTCCAGCTTCCACCCTAAACACATTAAAGAAGCCATCCCCTATGGACAAGCGCTCCGTATACACAGGATCTGCTCAGACGAGGAGGAGCGTAACAGACATCTACAGACGTTGAAAGATGCCCTCGTACGAACGGGATATGGCGCTCGACTCATCGATCGACAGTTCCAACGCGCCACAGCAAAAAAACACACTGACCTCCTCAGAAGACAAACATGGGACACAACCGACAGAGTACCCTTCGTCGTCCAGTACTTTCCCGGAGCGGAGAAACTACGACATCGTCTTCACAGCCTTCAACACGTCATCGATGAAGATGAACATCTTGCCAAGGTCATCCCCACACCCCCACTACTTGCCTTCAAACAACCGGGCAAATTCAAACAAACCATTGTTTGCAGCAAACTACTCAGCCTTCAGAACAGTGACCACGACACTACACAACCCTGCCATGGCAATCTCTGCAAGACTTGCCAGATCATCGACATGGATACCATCATTACACGTGAGAACACCACCCACCAGGTACGCGGTACATACTCGTGCGACTCGGCCAACGTTGTCTACCTCATACGCTGCAGGAAAGGATGTTCTGAAGCATGGTACATTGGCGAGACGCTGCGACAACGAATGAACGGACATCGTGCGACAATCACCAGGCAGGAATGTTCCCTTCCAGTCGGGGAACACTTCTGCAGTCAAGGGCATTCAGCCTCTGATCTCCGGGTAAGCGTTCTCCAAGGCGGCCTTCAGGACCCGCGACAACGCAGAATCGCCGAGCAGAAGCTTATAGCCAAGTTCCGCGCACACGAGTGCGGCCTCAACCGGGACCTGGGATTCATGTCGCATTACATTCATCCCCCACCATCTGGCCTGCAAAATCCTACCAACTGTCCTGGCTTGACACAATTCACACCTCTTTAACCTGGGGTTACCCCATCTCTGGATCTGTAAAGATTTAATCACCTGCTAATGCTCGCATTCCAAGCATTGTTTGGCATCTTTGAATTTGTCTATATATGTGTTTCTGGAACAGACCTCTTCATTCACCTGAGGAAGGAGCTGTGCTCCAAAAGCTCGTGACATCGAAACAAACATGTTGGACTTTAACCTGGTGTTGTAAAACTTCCTACTGTAAATTCTATGAAAGAGCTTTAACCAGTTACACAGTCTGAAAAAACATCGCACCATTCACAGTGAGGAGACACTGCGCACGTGTTCTGTGTGTGAACGAGGCTTCAACTGATCATCCAACCTGGAGAGACACGAGGGCACCGGCACCACGGAGAAACCGTGGAAATGTGGGGACTGTGGGAAGGGGTTTGGTTCCTCATCAAAGTTGGAAACCCATCGACGGACCCACACCGGGGAGAGGCCGTTCACCTGCTCGCTGTGCGGAAAGGGGTTCACACTGTTGTCCAGCCTCCAGAAACACCTGCTTATTCACGCCGAAGAGAGGCCGGTCAGCTGCACTCAGTGTGGAAAGAGCTTCAGGCAGTCATTCAGCCTCATTTCACACCAGTGGGTTCACACCAGTGAGAGGCCATTCACCTGCTCCGTGTGCGGGAAGGGATTCGCTCGGTCATCGAACCCGCTGAGACACCGGCGAGTTCACACTGGGGAGAGGCCGTTCGCCTGCTCAGAATGCGGGAAGGGATTTTCTCAGTCCAACAACCTGCTGATGCATAGAACGCACCCACACCGGGGAGACGCCATTCACCTGCTCTGCTTGTGGGGAGGGTTTCACTCACTCATTCACCCTGCTGACACACCAACAAATTCACACTGGGGAGAGATCTTTTACCTGCTCCGAGTGTGGGAAAGGATTCACTCAGTCAGTTAGTCTGCAGACACATAAGCGAGTTCACACCGGGGAGAGACCATTCACCTGTTTCGAGTGTGGGAAAGGATTCACTCGGTCATCCCAACTGATAACACACCAGTGGGTTCACACTGGAGAGAGACCGTTCACGTGCCCTGTGTGTGGGAAGGGATTCACTGGATCCTCTGATGTGCTGAAACACCAGCGGATTCATACTGAGGAGAAGCCGTTCAACTGTACTTCCTGCGGAAAGCGATTCAGGTCTTCCTCCAACCTGAGTGTACACCAGCGAGTTCACACCGGGAAGAAACCGTTCACCTGCTCCGAGTGTGGGAAGGGATTCACCCAGTTAGCCCACCTGCTGGCACACCAGCGAGTTCACACTGGGGAGAGGCCGTTCACCTGCTCTCAGTGTGGGAAGACATTCACTCGGTTATCCCACCAATGGACACACCAGCGAGTTCACGAGCGACTCCATCCACAACTGAACCATGTCCATTCTGACTGTTGGGGTTTAGTTCTGCTGATGTCAACAATCCCTGTAACTGGGCTGGAGTGTAATATTCTGCATCCATAGCTAATTGTGTTCTCGGGGCTGCAGTGGCCCTTTGAGAACACCTGTCAGCCGTCAATCCCGATAATTCAGGAACTCTCACCGGAAATCAGTTCACACAAGATTCTGAACTCCAACGTCAATTCCAAATTGGTCTTTGGTACAAACTCTACAATTCAGTGCCTGCGAGGTTCCACTGATGAACATCTCCAATTAGAAAGTGCTCACTAATCCTGGCTGACAATTCGTACCGACTTGCACATTACTCACCGTGACACCTCCATTATCCAGCAGCGAGAAGGGCAATGGGAATTGGTGGAGATTTGAGCGTTCCCAAATCTTGCCCCTCCCGCCTGGCACCGAGATCTCCGGATGGAAACTGGAGACAAGTTCAACCCCAGTAAGGGATTGTAAAAAATCACGGCCCAATGGAATCTTCAAAATGTATGGAACAATTTCTCTCCGATGGAGAAAGCGTCCATAGCAGCGTGCTGGCTGACAAACAGTCCAGGCCTGTCACCTCTACCAAGGACATGACTCTAGCACATGCCCTGAAACAAAGCTACATATTTTAAAATAATCTTTATTGTCACAAGCAGGCTGACATTAACGCTGCAATGAAGTTACTGTGAAAAGCCCCCAGTCGCCACATTCCGGAGCCTGTCCGGGTCACAGAGGGAGAATTCAGAATGTCCAATTCACCCCACAGCACGTCTTTCGGGACTTGTGGGAGGAAACCGGGGCACCCGGAGGAAACCCACGCAGACACGGGGAGAACGTGCAGACTCCGCACAGGCAGTGGCCCAAGCCGGGAATCGAACCTGGGATCCTGGCGCCGTGAAGCAGCAGTGCTAACCACTGTGCTACCGTGCTATTTCTAACACATGACCCATGCACAAAACAACTGTCTTGTGTAAAGGATTAAAAAAGGCTCTGGAGAGCAAAAAGATTTCAAAGTAACCGGCTTCCGCCGAGCACCCACACTCTGGCTCAGACCAGTTAGCTGTTCAGTGGAGAGTGTGGCCACCAGCTACAAAGACCAGCACTCTCTACGTTATCCAGCAGTGCGCCATCCAGCGATTTGTCCTACGGGACCGTTCTCACCTGTGTGTTTTCTGACTGTTCCATATGATTTTTAAATTATTGTTTCTTCATAAACTCATTTAAAATCGTGTATGAACTCGATCCCATTTTTTTTTGATAAACCTGTGACGCCCGGACATCTCACATCAGCTCCGTGTGCCGTTCTCAAAGATTATCATAGAATTTACAGAGCAGAAGGAGGCCATTCGGCCCATCGAGTCGGCACCAGCTCCTGGAAAGAGCACCCGACCCAAGGTCAACACCTCCACCCTATCCCCACAACCCAGCAACTCCACCCAACACTAAGGGCAATTTTGGACACTAAGGGCAGTTTATCACGGCCAATCCACCCAACGGGCACAGCTTTGGACTGTGGGAGGAAACCGGAGCCCCCGGAGGAAACCCACGCAGACACGGGGAGGATGTGCAGACTCCGCACAGACAGTGACCCAAGCCGGAATCGAACCTGGGACCCTGGAGCTGTGAAGCAATTGTGCTATCCACAATGCTGCCGTGCTGCCCATTCTGGTCACCACATTATTTACAAAATTGAGACACTGGAGAGGGAGCGGAGAAGATTTAGAATGATGATAGCAGGAATGTGTAGATTTCCATATCAGTAAAGGTTTGACAGGCTGGGTCTCTTCTTGGTAAAACAAGGCAAAGGGGTGAAAGGCAGCAAACAGATTCAGAAAGGAATAGTGAAGGCAAACGGAATGCTGGCTTTTATTTCAAGGGGGCTGGAATATAAAAGAGATGTTGCTGCACCTGCACAAGGAGCTAGTGAGGCCACTTATAGAATGGTGTGTACAGATGTGGTTCCCTTACTTAAAAAAAAATATTGTCTTTGGAGGGAATACACAGGAGATTTACTCGGATGATCCTGGGAATGGAGGGACTGCCACATGACAAAAGATTAAACAGGTCGGGTCTGTATTCCTTCGAGTTCAGAGGAATGAGAGGTGATATGATAAAACATAGGGGGCGAGATTCTCCACTCCCGCGCCGGTTGGGAGAATCGCCTGGGCCGCCAAAATTTCCCGGGACGCCGGTCCGACGCCCTCCCGCGAGGGCCCCGTCGAGTTCCGCAGGCCGGAGACACCCAAAATGGCGATTCTCCGGCGCCCCCGCTATTCTCAGGCCCGGATGGGCCGAGCGGCCAGGCCAAAACGGCGGGTTCCCCCCGGCGCCGTCCACACCTGGTCGCTGCCGTCGGGAACAGCGCGGGAATGCTGGGGGGGGGGGGAGGGGGGATCCTGCACCGGGGGGTACCTCAAATGTGGCATGGCCCGCGATTGGTGCCCACCGATCGTCGGGCCGTCCTCTCTTAAGGGAAACCTCCTTCCTTCCGCGGCCCCGCAAGATCCGTCCGCCATCTTCTTGCGGGGCGGACTCAGAGAGGACGGCAACCACGCATGCGCGGGTGACGCCAGTTATGCGGCGACAAGGCCTGGCACGTGTAGATGACGCGGCCCTGATCCTAGCCCATTGTCGGGGCCTGAATCGGTCGGGATAGGGGCCGCTTCGCGCCGTCGTGAGCCTCGACGGCGTGGGCACTTCGGCGCGGGAGTGGAGAATCCCGCCCATGATTCTTAGGGGATCAGACAGGGTAAATGTTGGGAGGATGTTTCCACTCATGGGAGAGCGCAGGACCAGAGGACATAGTGGCAGAATATGGGGCAGCTCATTTAAGATTGCAAACAGCCCGTAGCCTACTATTTGCATAAACAATGTGGGCAGTGGAGGTGAGGTCAGTGTGGGGCGGTTACAGGAGCCCTTGTGTAGGGGAACCAGTTTTAGGGCATTATTGCTGGCGCCTCTTCAGGGACTCCACGAGCCTTGTGATGGTGTCAGCGCTGAGGGTATGGAACCAGTGTCGGCAGCACTTAAAATTAGAGGGCATCTCTCTGTGGGCAATCGCAGGTTTGTCCCGGCAGGGCTAGAATCTACATTTAGGGAATGGGGCTGGGTGGAGATAAGAGTACTTCAGGGACCTGTTGGGGGAAGTTTGCGGAGTTGGAAGAATTGGAGGCAATTTCTCAGTTACCAATTGAGAATGGGTAACAGTACGTGCAAGTTAGGCACTTCATGAGAATGGAGCCGGCCTTGTTCCCGTAGTTGCCACCCCCAGCCTACAGGATAAGATTCTGTCCACGGAGAGATAGGAGAGGACAGGGTACCAGGCATATATGGGGAGTTGATGGAGAGAGAGAGAGTTTTGGTGGAGGATGTAAGGCACAGGTTGGAGGAGGAGCTAGGGGGGATATTTGAGGCTAGGGTATGGAGAGAGGTGTTGAGAGTGAATTCACCCTCGTCGTGTGCGAGAGTGAATCTCATCCAGCTCAAGGCGGTGCACAGGGCACACATAGAATCATGGGATTTACAGTGCAGAAGGATGCCATTCGGCCCATCGAGTCCACCAGACCTTGGAAAGAGCACCCTACTTAAGCCCACACCTCCATCCTATCATTGTAACCTAGTAGCCCCACCTAACCTTTTGGACACTAAGGGGCAATTTAGCATGGCCAATCCACCTAACCTGCACATCTTTGGACTGTGGGAGGAAACCAGAGCACCCGGAGGAAACCCACGCACACACGGGGAGAACGTGCAGACTCCGCAAGGGCAGTCAACTGAGGCCGGAATTGAACCTGGGACCCTGGAGCTGTGAGGCAGCAGTGCTAACCTCAATGCCACCGTGCCGCCCCACATGACGGTGTCCAGGATGAGCCGGCTCTTCAGAGGGGCGGAGGATAGGTGTGGGCGGAATGTAGGGGGCCGGTGAACCATGTTCATATGCTTTGGGAATGTCTGAAGCTGGCAGAGTTTTGGAAAGTGCTCGTGGATACAATGTCTAAGTTCTGGGAGTGAAGGTGGTTCCGAGACCGCGGGTGGCGATATTTGAAGTGTCGGAGGATCCGTGAGTGGGCAGAGAGGCCGATGTGTTGGCCTTTGTCGCCCTGATAGCCCGCAGGGGGCTATTGCTCGGGTGGCGGGGCTTAGATCCGCCCAGGACGGGGATATGAGTGAGTGATTTGGCAGTTTCTGCACATTGAGAAAATAAAATTTGTTATCGGGGGTTCAGACTCTTCTCAAGGTGGAGGCTGTTCATCGACTTCTTTAAGGAGTGGTAAACGTCAGCGGTGGGGGGGAGGGGTGTTCCTTTTGTTTGGGGTTCTGATTAAAGAAAATGGGGCGCGGGCTGGAGGGAGGAGGGGGGTCAGTTTGGTTACGGATATTGCATGTGTGTTAATGTTGCTGTTTCTCTGGTTTGAATATATGTGAAAGGAAATCTCTAATAAGAGATGATGGGAACAACCCTGTAGGATTTATGGATGTAGAGGGAGAAAGCCAGATATGCAATATAGCAGAGGGTGTTGAAGAAATGAATAGAACATAGAGTGCAGAAGGAGGCCATTCGGCCCATCGAGTCTGCACCGACCCACTTAAGCCCTCACTTCCACCCTATTCCCGTAACCCCTCCTAACCTTTTTGGTCACTAAGGGCAATTGATCACGGCCAATCCACCTAACCTGCACGTCTTTGGACTGTGGGAGGAAACCGGAGCACCCGGAGGAAACCCACGCAGACACGGGGAGAACGTGCAGACTCTGCACAGACAGTGACCCAGCGGGGAATCAAAGCTGGGACCCTGGTGCTGTGAAGCCACAGTGCTAGCCACTTGTGCTACCGTGCTGCCCTAATAGAGTGAGAAAGGAGCCATTGGAAGGAGTCGATGTGACCCTCTACGTGGATGGGTCTCGTAGGATAGTCGGAGGGAATCCCCAAATAGAATGGGCTGTGGTAAATGATGAGGGACGTATTCTGGGCAGAGGGAAGCTGGCAAGCAATTTGTCAGCTCAGGTGGCAAAATTAATATTAAAAGAAGCCATCCATCTCACAGGAGGTAAAAGGACTAACATACTGACAGTAGATATTCGCCTTTGGGGTTGTGCAGGTTTATATGGTTACTTGGTGTCATCGGGGATACACTGTATCAGGAGGGGGACAGGTACAACCTGAAGCAATAGTCAAGAGAACTTGTGGAGGCTGCTAAGTTACCCTTGGAAGTGGCATGATAAAGATCCAGGCACATTAGCAAGTGATTGAGCCCGTTGAGTTAGGTAACTGACACGCAGACGAGGCAGCTAGAGATGCTGCGGCAACTGGCTGGAAGTATCGGGTAGCCACAGCTATGAAGGGATTAGAGGAAGGGATTGCACCAAGACGTTCAGAGTGAGGAAAAAGAGTAAGTGAGCGAGGCAGGGTGCGGCCAAAGGGGAAGACGGAATTTGGCGAAAGGAAGGAAAAGTAGCAGCAACCCAACAAAGCCTGTTGCAGAGCTTCACAACTATTCAACTATTGTTCTTTCAGGAAGTGTAGAAGATTGTAGTTTAGTCGGGCAGCATGGTCGGCACGGGCTTGGAGGGCCGAAGGGCCTGTTCCTGTGCTGTACTTTTCTTTGTTCTTTGTTCAACTACAGTGCCCTCACTGTCCAACTGACCAGACGACACTTGGAGTTAGGGTTTCACTTCTGAATTTCTTTATTCAATTTATAGCAGGGAAACAAAGCATTCTCTAGGTGGCTGACCAGCTCCCCGATCACAGAAAATACAGAGTCATTAGATTTTTTCTTATCTTTCAGGTAATTAACATACACCAAACAAAAGAATACATTTGTTTAGAAATGATCTATGTCCATTCACAACAAATCATTAGGGTTACATAATTCATTACATACGAGTATAATTATCAATCATAATCGAGGCACATACATATATCGGCAAGCACGTAATCACCCTACTTATCTACAAGCTTCGATACATATATTAGGTTAAATGTACGCATGAGCTGTGGTTCCCCTACTTCCACCCCATTGTTCAGTGTTCTGTGAGAATCACCTGGGCAGCAGCTGTATGATCAATGGACGTTTTGTGTGCAAGCTTGTCTGTCTACATCCTTGCTGAAGTTAAAAATCATTGAATGCTAATATGTGGCAACTGGTTTCTACTATCTGTGGAAATTCACTAGCTATAGGAAGCAGAAGCCCGTGTGGAAAATTAGGTTTTTAAATAAAACATTTAGAGTGCCCAATTCATTTTTTCCAATTAAGGGGCAATTTAGCGTGGCCAATCCACCTACCCTGCACATCTTTGGGTTGTGGGGGTCAAACCCACACAAACACGGGGAGAATGTGCAAACTCCACACAGACAGTGACCCAGAGCCGGGATCGAACCTGGGACCACGGCGCCGTGAGACAGCAGGGTTAACCCACTGCCCCACCCTGCTGCCCAGGACACTTAGGTTTTATTTAAACCTGTATAGGCTTTATACACAAACCTATGTTATTTGATTTATTGACCCTTTCAAAGCCTTTTGAATATAAATTGTGGGCAGCACGGTAGCATAGTGGTTAGCACAATTGCTTCACAGCTCCAGGGTCCCAGGTTCAATTCCAGCCTCAGTTGACTGCCCGTGCGGAGTCTGCACGTTCTCCCCGTGTGTGCTTGGGTTTCCTCCGGGTGCTCCGGTTTCCTCCCACAGTCCAAAGATGTGCAGGTTAGGTGGATTGGCTATGCTAAAATTGCCCTTAGTGTCCAAAATTGCCCTGAATGTTGGGTGGGGTTACTGGGTTATGGGGATAGGGTGGAGGTGTGGGCGGGATAGGGTGGAGGTGTGGGCTTGGGTAGGGTGTTCTTTCCAAGAGCCAGTGTAGACTCGATGGGCCGAATGGCCTCCTTCTGCACTGCAAATTCTATAAAAAAGGAACCCTCACCACAGGAGGGAAGCTATACTGGGATGAATGGGTAGGTGCTGGTGGTGGCCATGCATGGGAAGGGATGTAGCCAAACACTATTGGCAGTGCTTGATGCGTTCACAGCATAATCCAGGCAGACCCATTAAAGTTTGAATGTCACATCAATCTAGACCAAGAGGACCTGGGAGCTAATCCCAAATCCATTTCACAGGACCCCTCCCACCTAGTTGGGGAAAACATTATCTCCTGGTAATCATTGATCAATTCACCAGATGAATACACCTTTCCCACACGGGACTGCTCAGCCTACACCATCGCTTGAATAATGTTGGAGGAAGTAACTCCCTGGCGGGGCATACCATTGCAGATAGGTTCAGATCAGGGCACACATTTCACTGGGTGAGAGCTGAAGGAAATATGTAAACGGTTCGGGATGAAACAAAAATTCCATATCCCTATCGTCCATAAAGTTCAGATATGGGTGAAAAAATGAATCAAACGTTAAAGAACGCACTAGCTAGGGGCGGCACAGTGGTTAGCACTGCTGCCTCACAGCGGCGAGGTCCCAGGTTCGAATCCCGGCCCCGGGTCACTGTCCGTGTGGAGTTTGCACATTCCCCCCATGTCTGCGTGGGTCTCACCCCCACAACCCAAAGATGTGCAGCGTAGGTGGATTGGCCATGCTAAATTGCCCCTTAATTGAAAAAAACAAATAGGGTACTCTAAATTTTTTTTTTAAATGAATGCACTAGTTAAGGCCATTCAGGGTACCGGGTGAGGTTGGGCAGATTTATTACCCATTATCTTCATGGGAACTCAAACAGCACCTAGCATGATGACATTACTAACTCCGTATGAGCTAATGACCGGGAGAGCTATGAGACTGCCAGGGGCTGTGTTAATAGGTGGAGAAAAGATAGGATCGATGAGAGAGGAAGGCAGTTTGCAAGTGAACTGTGCAAACAGTTGCATGGATTTAGACAGGTGAGAGATCAGCAGATTATACATGACATAGAGAGGAATGCCTCTATGAACAAGCTAAGGTACCCGGAATTGGGGAAAAGGTGATGGTTAAAATCGCACCTGACAAACCTTTGATTTGCATCCAAACAGACAAGGCCATATGAGACTGTTATGACCAGTGTGTAAGGGTCCTTCCTGTTTATTCCATTATTTCCCCTTTCTTTTATTTTGCCATTATCATTTTTGTTCCATGGATGATTAATGGACATGGCTTTAAGCCAAGCAGCAGAGAGGAGTGAGGAATTCAGAAGTTACAGGAGAGAACACTCAGTTAGTTTTTGAACAGGAGACCTCAGACATTTTGGCATCAGAGGTTGATGGGATAGGTTCAATTGATTGGCTGGTGGCCAATGAATTGGCCAAAAGGCTAATTGAATCCTGCCCCAGTGGTATCATTCTGAGACCTCGGGGAGCAGTTGAATCCGAGACACAAAGAGACAAGGACCTGCTCACTCTCTCTCCTCCATGTTTTCTCCAGGATATCTGTATAACTGGTGTATTTCTGAAGCTGCAGAGAACCTGAATAAATGAATCTACAGGGAAGACCATGCCAGGCTGCAAACAGAGACTTTGACCTACACGTTTACTGTGAAGTAAGATGTGCTAGAAACCACCATCTAAACAAAGACTTTTTTTCCTTTTACTTATTATTTTACCCCTTTGTCCCCTCTATGTTTGTTTGCCGTGTGTATGTATAGAGAGAGTGGGGGCAAGTTAAAGTGGGGAATTAGGAATTAGCTAAGAGTTAACCAGTTGTATTTGCTGCATATATCATTACAGTTCTTGTTATTAATAAAAAGTGATTGTGTTTATATTTACAAACCTGGTGACTATAATTATTGGGCAGCCAAGGGCTAAACACTTTGGCTATTTATCTAAGAATTATTGACTGCACCCTAGTCCAGGGTGTTGTGACAAGTGATACATGCACCTGGTTGAATATCAAAGGTAGGGGGTATTGGAAGCGCTGGTCACAGTTCAAATGTTTCACAAATTGGTTGTTTTACAGAACTAACATCATCTGACTGGTGGCGAATGGGGCGGTTGTCTGCTTAATTTACAGACTGTCCAATTCCATATTAACCCTTGAGGGACTGATGCTCCTGGCCATAGGAGTGCTGAGTGGCACCAATACTTCAGCACCACCAAAGGGGCTCTGATACCTGAACAACGCTGAATGCAACACATCACATGGAACACCGAGTGTGATAGTAAGACAGCGAGTAACCTTAAACTGCAGTCTGGGTCTACTACAGCTGGGACGTGGAAGTATCGGGGATCTGATAGACGCTACCGGGTGGTATGGAGATGTTGGGGACGTCAGCTCAGTTATTATATTTTATGACTTAAACACCAGGTGATTCAAACCCACAGATTGGAAGAAGAAGTTTGAATTTGTTTGTGAAAAGGAGAGACACATTTATGTAACATGCTTAACAGTATATGCCCAGATTGGCGCCACATGTATGCCAAGTAATGACCATCTCCTACAAGAGACAATCTAACCAGCATTACCATCGCTGAATTCCCCACAATTAACATCCTGGGGGTTACCATTGATCAGAAACTGAGCTGGACTAGCCATATTAATACTGTGGCTCCCAGGGCAGGTCAAAGGCTAGGGATCCTATGGCGAGTAACTCACCTCCTGACCCCCCAAAGCCTGTCCACCATCTACAAGGCCCAAGTCAGGAGTGTGATGGGATACTCTCCATCTGGGTGGCACGGTAGCACAGTGGTTAGCACTGTTTCTTCACAGCACCAGGGAGTCGGGTTCGATTCTCGGCTTGGGTCACTGTCTGTGCGGAGTCTGCACGTTCTCCCCATGTCCGTGTGGGTTTCCTCCGGACGCTCAGGTTTCCTCCCACAAGTCCCGAAAGACGTGCTTGTTAGGTGAATTGGACATTCTGAATTCTCCCTGTGTACCCGAACAGGCGCCGGAGTGTGGCGACTAGGGGATTTTCACAGTAACTTCATTGCAGTGTTAATGTAACACTAATAAAGATGATGATGATGATTATTATTATTGCCTGGATGGGTGCAGCTCCAAAAACACACAAGAGGCTTGACACCATCCAGGACAAAGCAGCCCCGCTTGATTGCTCCCCTTTCCATAAATATTCAAACCATCCATCAAGGTCCACCATCAAGGAATAGTGGCAGGCATGTGTACCATCTACAAGATGCACTGCAGGAACTCACCAAGGTTCCTTTGACAGCACCTTCCAAACCCACCACTGTTACCATCTAGAAGGACAAGAGCAGCAGAGACCTGGGAACCCCACCACTTGGACACATGGAGGTTCTCCTCCAAGTCACTCACCACCGGACTTGGAAATATATCGTCGTTCCTTCACTATCGCTGTGGAAAAATCTTGAAACTCCCTAACAGCACAGTGGATGTACCTACACCTGAGTGACTGCAGTGGTTCAAGAAGGTATCTCACCACCACCTTATGAAGGGCAACTAGGGATGGGCAATAAATGCTGGCCTAACCAGCGACACCCACATCCCTTAAATGAATAATAAAACAAATTCCGAATTTGCATCGGAAGAATTTCTGGGTGGCACATTTGTAGCTTGCTCGATTACTCCCTATCTGTTATGGGGGAACAGTGATAGTCGATGGATGTGGAAAGTACACCCTGAAGAAAATATCTTTATGACAACTCCATCACTTCAACAAAACAAAAATTCCCAGCCGAAGCTATCAAAGTTTGCCCCTCATGCCAACTGACCCATCGTGTCCAAGCATGAGTCCCGAACTGGCAAATGGTCTTGAATCAATCAATGGCAATAAAGTATTGTATGACGATTCACACCATGAACTGTACCCGTAGTCCTAAACATTTCCAGTATAACCCTGCCCCAGTAGTGTATCATCTCATGCTTAGAAGCTGTATATCGGCCAACTGGTGATTGAAGCAGCCCAGTTTAATGGAGAGCCATGCCCCGCCCCAGCAAAGCAGAGCTGGTCGAATAGTGGTTTGATAAATGATGCTGTTACCCCCTATAATTCACGGATGTCCATAGTTCACTCCATTGATCTGGCAGCCGGTGGACCAGAAGATCTGGAAATAAGCTCACAACTTAAGGCAATTCCAGCAAAGGGACAGAGAATTCACATTAAACATGGACTGAGACTTGATGCAAATTGATTCAGAATTTGGCTGCCATGTTAGAAAGCCATGCAGGGACCATTAATAAACTGATTAAGAAAGGGCAGCACGGTGATGAAGTGGTTAGCACTACTGCCTCATGGTACCAAGGTTCCAGGTTCGATCCCGGCCCGCGCCACAGTCCGTGTGGCGGTTGCACATTCTCCCCGTGTTTGTGTGGATTTCGCCCCCACAACCCAAAGATGTGCAGGGTAGGTGGATTGACCACGCTAAATTGCCCCTTAATTGGAAAAAATGAATCGGGTACTCTAAATTTCTTTTAAAAAATAGGGAAGAACATTTTGGACGACGCCAGCAAGAATTATGGGTGCTTGAACAGGCACGGGGAAATTTAAATGTTTTTTTTAGAGTACCAAATTCATTTTTTTTTTCAAATTAAGGGGCAATTTCGCGTGGCCAATCCACCTACCCTGCACATCTTTGGGTTGTGGGGGCGAAACCCACGCAGAGACAGAGAGAAGGTGCAAACTCCACACTGACAGTGACACAGACCCGGGATCGAACCTGGGACCTCGGTGCCGTGAGGCAGCAGGGCTAACCCACTGTGCCACCGTGCTGCCCCGACGCGGAGAAATTTGAGGCAAATTAATGAAGGGGTGGTTCCCTTATGGGTAACAAACAAACATCAATTTAATCTTTCACAACACAATTATCTAATAATAATCTTTCATCACAGTTGTCACAAGTAGGCTGACATTAACACTGCAATGAAGTTACTGTGAAAATCCCCTAGTCACCACATTCTGGCGCCTGTTCGGGTCACAGAGGGAGAATTCAGAATGTCCAATTCACCCAACAGCACGTCTTTCGGGACTTGTGGGAGGAAACCGGAGCACCCGGAGGAAACCCACGCAGACACGGGGAGAAGTGCAGAGTCTGCACAGACAGTGACCCAAGCGGGAATCGAACCCGGGACCCTGGGCTGTGAAGCAACAGTGCTAACCACCATGCACTAACCAGATGCCAGCTCAGGAATCTAATACATGTATATAGAACTAAGGCTGAATGTATTATGGATGGTGTAATAACTTGAAAGGAGAATAACTACAGAACTATTCATTAACAAAAGAATAATAATGCAACCGATGACTTTGGCTCCAGTTTCCAGTCAGACCAGGACTCCCACTAACCTCTGTGTGAAAAGGTTTTTCCTCACATCTTCTTTAAACCACCTGCCCCTTACCTTAAATTGTGCCCCCTAGTCATTGATCCCTCCACCAAGGGAAAAGTTTTGTCCTGCCTACTCTATCCATGCTTCTCATAATTTTATACATCTCAATCGTGTGTCCCCCATCAGTCTCCTCCGCTCCAAGGAAAACAAACCCAGTCGATCCAATCTTTCTTCATAGCTAAAACTCTCCAGCGCAGGCAACATTCTAAATCATTTAAGTAAACCCCAAATAGCACGGGCCCCAATACTGATCCCTGGGAGACACCACTGGACATAGGCTTCCAGTCAGAAAAACACCCCTCGATCATAACCTTCTACTTTCTGCCGCTCAGCTAATTCTGGATCCAAGCTGCCAAATTTCCATGGATCCCATGGGCTCTTACCTTCGCTATCAGTCTCCCATGTGGGATCTTATCAAAAGCCTTGCTGAAGTCCAAGTAGACTACGTCAAATGCATTGCCCTCATCTACACAGCTGGTCACCTCTTTGAAAAACTCAATCAAGTTGGTCAGACATGACCTCCCCCGAACAAAACTCTGCTGACTTTAAAAAAATAAATTTAGAGTACCCAATTATTTTTTTTCCCAATTAAAGGGCAATTTAATGTGGCCAATTCACCAACATGCACATCTTTTTGGATTGTGGGGGTGAGACCCACGCCGACACGGGGATAATGTGCAAACTCCACAGTCAATGGCCTGGGGCCAGGTCAACAGCCGGGGATACATTTCATTTGGACCTGAAGTCACAAAACACGAAACGTTAGCTTCCTTCTCTCTCTCCATGGATGCCGTCAGACCTGCTGAGAGAATTAAAGATAGTTGGGCAGACTGCAGCCGGTAACTGACAAGTCCTGTAGTTGTTCCCAAAATCTGTCGTCTCCCCCAAATATTTTGCCTGCCTGGATACGGTGTAATCTCAGAGGCTGGGCCTCTCCCTATAGTTATCAAGAAGCTTGTTCTCCCTCTACTGAAATGAAAAATGAAAATCGCTTATTGTCACAAGTAGGCTTCAATGAAGTTACTGTGAAAAGCCCCTAGTCGCCACATTCTGGCGCCTGTTCGGGGAGGCTGTTACGGGAATTGAACCGTGCTGCTGGCCTGCCTTGGTCTGCTTTCAAAGCCAGCGATTTAGCCCTGTGCTAAACATCCCCTGAAGCAGAGGCACCTGTGTCGACCTCCATTTTGAGCGGATAACTGTTAACCATCAATATGATCATGATTGGGAACCACTTTGCCTATCTTAATATTATTTATTGATATTATTTAACCTGTATACATCTGACCCTTCTTCTGAATTCCTCTACGCTTTGCATGGGGGCTGGGATTTATTTTGTTCCTAGTGCCAGACAGGTCCTGTTTAGTCTTGCACTTGCTTCTTATATGCCCCTTTCTGTCGTAGGCATATCACACAGCTTCCCTGAACCTACACTTCTCCTGTGGTGGGCTCCCCCATGCCAAAATCATTCTTCACCATTCTTGGTTTGTAGACTGAATCTCCTATGCTTCTGCACTCCTTCTGGCTCTGTACTTCTTGGTTTGTAAACACATCCCTGGCAGTACTGCCATTAGCAGTGTCCCTCCAAATTCGGTAGATTTTGCCAGATTACATGCTTTGAAGTTCCATTGCGCCTTTTTCTTCATTTTCCATAGCAAGGGCAATTTCTAACGCCTTCCTTGGTTATTTCTGTTTCTGCCAAGTTTCTTCTGTACTACAGTATTATTCACCCCACACACTAGCCAGTCTCTTAGCATCTCATTAAGAATGGACCCAAATTCATAGAATTTACAGTGCAGAAGGAGGCCATTCGGCCCATCGAGTCTGCACCGGCTCTTGGCAAGAGCACCCTACCCAAGGTCCACACTTCCACCCTATCCCCATAACCCAGTAACCCCACCCAACACGAAGGGCAATTGTGGACACTAAGGGCAATTTATCACGGCCAATCCACCTAACCTGCACATCTGTGGACTGTGTGAGGAAACCGGAGCACCCGGAGGAAACCCACGCAGACACGGGGAGGATGTGCAGACTCCGCACAGACAGTGACCCAAGCCGGAATCGAACCTGGGAGCTGTGAAGCAATTGTGCTATCCACAATGCTACTGTGCTGCATATTCACAATGTTCTATCATTTGCTTCAACCTCGCCACAAAGCTGCTGTCACCTCCCGGAGGGGCTCTTGCCATTGTATTAAATTTATATCTTTACATAATCACCAAGGGCTTTGGGCTATTTCCTTGATTTCTTCACAAATTTTAGTGTTGGGGCATCCAGATAAGTCAAACTTATGTTTGGGCGCCACAGGCTGTTAACAGTATTACTCTCTGCTTCTCTTCCCTCCTATTTTGTTTGCTTTAAAGAAATATTGCAGATATTCAACATGTTGAACGTAATCCTCTGCATTAGGGTCAAGTGGTTCAAGCTTTCCGAAAAGAGGCATTACAACATCTCACTGACTACTGAATAGATGAACTTGTAACGTTGCTGGTTAGGTGGATTGGCTATGCTAAATTGTCCCTTAATGTCCAAATATGTGCAGATTAGATGAGGTTGTGGGGATAAGGTGGGCAGTAGGCCTAGGTGGGGTGCACTTTCGGGCGGTCGGTGCAGACTCGATGGGCCAAATGGCTTCCTTCTGCATAGTAGGGATTCTACGATTCTGAGGTCTGATCATAAACCTGACTTGCCTCATTTTCCATACTAGAAAGGCGCACAAGAAATGGCAATGGGGATTTAGATTCAGCAATTGGCGTAATAAGGTAAAGGGATCATACGCTTGTAATAAAGGATTGGTTAATACAGATGGCCTGACTGCTTCCCTTTACAAACCTAAGCTGGCCAGCATCAATTGTGGCAGAGAATGAAGGAAACAGTCAGCATCTCAGAATTGGCTACCTTGGGCTAGGCCAAGGGCCAAAATAGGGGCTGTAAGAGGGAAATAATGAATATGGTTTATTACAACAGTATATTGGGCAAGATAATGATTGTGGTTATTAAGGGATCTTGATACGGATTCAATGATTACATCAAAAGAGATTGGGGAATCTATGTAATTTACTAAAGGACCTTTAGAGGAATTTGAAATTATATAAGGTGGAGATAGACAGATTTTAAATTGGTAATGCCTTGAGGGGTTATAGAGAACGAGCAGGAACGTGGAGTTGAAGCCGAGAGATCAGCCATGATCGTATTGAATGGTGGAGTGGGCTCGAGGGGCTGAATTGCCTACTCCTCCTCCTAATTCTTATTTGTCTCAGGAAAGGTTAAGTAAAATTCCGCACTCAAGTTAACATGCGTCAATGGCACGCAGGCAACGCTAGCTGGATGCTTACGTGGTTAAACAGTGAGCTAGTATTAATAAACCCTAGATGTCTTCAGGGTCCATATCTGTAGCTTGAATGCCTGATGACATCTGTATTCCTCAAAGTCCTAACTTATCAGTACAAGACCAAGCCTGGTAGCAAGAGGCACCAGGGAGTGATTAGGAGCCTCCGAGAGATAAGGAAGACAGATAATACTTGGGGTAGCAGACACTCTGCCTCTTGAAAATCTACAAACAGAAGTATTTGTTTAATGTAAACATAAAACAGGCAATGTTGTAATTTAAGCAATGTAGTGCCTACATGCTTCTCAAGATTTAAATGCCAATGATTTCTCAGTTGGGGAGGATCTTGCTTGAGAGACAGCCTTTAAGGTAGTGCTCTCCCAATGCGTGGCAAATAAACAATACTTCTGTACCTGAGACGCCCGAGATTACTTTGTATAATAATCTGCTCCACAACTGTCCAATTGCCTGTTTCTGTGTCATGTCCCCAGTGTAATTTCACTCCTAAAGGTCTGGTAAACCATGCCTGGACTATCAAATTAGCGGAAATAATTTATATTTACCCACTTTTCCTCTTAATGTGTTGTATTCTGCTGTTACTGCCACTGTTAATCACATCCAGAACGGAACCATGTTCATTCTGACAATTGGGGTATATTTCTACTGATGTTAATAATCCCTGTAACTGGACTGGAGTTTAATATCTTGATGTCCATTAAATAAATCAGCTTTATTTTGAACAGTTAATTTCTCCAGGATAAGAGGAGATTAATTGATGTCCTGTTACTGACTGCTCTATTTTAAACATTGTTTCTCCTTTCTAACTTCAGATTATTTCAATTCTCATTCCTTCGGTTATTCTCAGATGATCATTCTCAGATGATTCGGTTATTCTTAAAGATGATCAGAGGATTGGATAGGGTGGACAGTGAGAGCCTTTTTCCTCGGATGGTGATGTCTAGCACGAGGGGACATAGCTTTAAATTGAGGGGAGATAGATATAAGACATGTCAGAGGTAGGTTCTTTACTCAGAGAGTAGTAAGGGCGTGGAATGCCCTGACTGCAACAGTAGTGGACTCGCTAACACTAAGGGCATTCAAATGGTCATTGGATAGACATATCGACGATAAGGGAATAGTGTAGATGAGCTTTAGAGTGGTTTCACAGGTCGGCGCAACATCGAGGGCCAAAGGGCCTGTACTGCGCTGTAATGTTCTATGTTCTCATGGACAAGTCCTAGCATCTAGGAGTATCTCTCCCAGCCTTGAGATCCAGGGAAGTTTTCAGTATTAAAATCAGAAAACGTTGGAAATAATAATCTAAACGCCAGTTGATTTTGTCCCGGATTATTGGTTTCATTTTTCTCCACCACTGATGTTAAACTGATTGTTCTGTGTTTGTGAACAGGGGTGTAACATTTACAATCACTCAGTCCTTTGGCACCGAGACTATATAAGGACTGGCCAGAGTCTCCACAAGGACACAGTGTCTCACAGTGCAGCAGTCCCTCAATGTTACACTGGAGTGTCAGCCTAGATAACGTGCTCTGGTTGATGACCATTTCCTGTTGTGACTGATGTGGGTAATTCACAAACAATGGACTCTGATGATGTCATCCAGTCCTATGACGTCATGAAGACTATGAAATAACAGCGGAGCCTTAGTGGTGAAAACAGTTTTGTTTGCGATGGCAGCAAGTCCATTACGTATGGATCTGAAAATGCAATTAATTTGCAAGAAAGCATCTCAAGGTATTTCAGAGAGAATTTTTTTTCATGAAGAAAAAAATAACACAGAGCCATAGGAACATAGGAATTAGGAGCCGAAGTAGGCAATTCAGTCCATCGAGTCTGCTCCGCCATTCAATCAGATCATGGTTGATTTCGTCCTGGTCTCAAATCCAACACCCCCCCCCGACCTATTCCCCATATCCCTTTAACCCTCAATCACAAAACTCCCACTTTATAACTCAATGCAGCCCATAATCAGCACTGCAGTGGCCATATTAGGGTAGATACCCCAAAGCTTAATCAGTGAGGCAGATTATAACACATATCTTTAATCAGGAGAGAAATGGAGAGTTTAGGGAGGTAATTTCAGAGTTTCGTGCCTAGGCCCTGCCACTAATGGTGGAGTAATCAGAGATGCTGAAGAGGCCAAGTTGAGAAGGGTGCAGACATTTCAAGAGAATTGTGAAAATGGAGGTGACCATGATTGAGAAGGATAAGGTCATGGAGGAATTCAAAAATGAGGAAGCAAATTTTAAAATGCAGACATTGTTTGAACAGGATCCAATTTAGGTCAGCGACCACAGGGCTGATGGGTGAACAGGGCTTGAGGTGAGAAAGCTCACAGGCAGCAGAGTTTTGGATGATCTGTGGGATGGGGTGAATGGGAGAGGCTGGACAGGAATGTATTGGAATTGTCAAATCTAAAGATAACATAGACATGAATGAGGGTTTTAGCAGATGAGCTGGGGTGGAGGTGGAGACAAGCGACATTATGGAGATTGAAATATCTGGTATTAGTGACGGTGTGGATATGGGGTCAGAAACCCATCTTGGGGTCAAATCTGACACGGAGATTGTGCAGAGTGTGGTTCAGCCTCAGACAGTTCCCAAGGAGAGGGATGGACTCGGGAGTTAGGGAATTTGTTGTGGCGACTGAAGACAGTGGCTAGAATTCTCCGGTGATTGCTGTTCAATTTTTCGGCCAGCCCCGCCAGCGGAAAATCCCATTGACAATTGGTGGGAAGATAGAATCCCGCCACCAGAGAATGGCGCGCGACAGAGAAACACACGGCTGGCGGACCAGAGAATCCCGCCCATTGGCTTTGCTCTTTCCAATTTTTAATTGGAGGAAATTTCTTCTCATCCAGTACCGGATGTGGGATAAGCAGTTTGATAATTTAGTAACAGTGGAGGAATAGGGCAGCATGGTGGCGCAGTGGTTAGCACTGCTGCCTCATGGCACCAAGGTCCCAGGTTCCATCCCGGCTCTGGGTCGCTGTCCGTGTGGAGTTTGCACATTCTGCCCGTGTTTGCGTGGGTTTCGCCTCCACAACCCAAAGATGTGCAGGGTGGGTGGATTGGCCACGCGAAATTGCCCCTCAATTGGAAAAAATGAATTGGGTACTCTAAAATGTATTAAAAAGCAAATTAAAAACAAACAGTGGAGGATTGGAGAGGGATGGTGGTGAGGTAGAGCTGGATGTTGTCAGTGTACATGTGAAAACTAACACGGTGTTATTGGATGATGTCAACTGGTGGTAGCTTGTTGATGGGAAATGGGAGGGACCGAGGATAGATCCTTAGGGGACACCAAGTACAAGGACATTGGAGAGGAAAGGGAAGATGGAGATTGGACAGTAGTTTGCAAAGAAGGTGGGGGTCAAGTGTTTTGTGTCAGGATGCTGGGGACAGAAGCACGAGAGAACCACTAATAATATCAGCCAACATGGAGAAGTTGGACAATCAGCTGCTGAGTGAGATTAAGGTCAAAGGAGCAGGAGGCAGGTCTCATGGACAAGGTGAGGTTTGAGAGAGATAGATGATAGGAGGGAAACTAGAGCAAGGTGAGAGTTTAGGGCTTGGAAAGGAAGAACTTTGTAGACAGCTTGGACTAGTAGAAGGGAGGGAAACAACAGAGGCAGCTGATTGGATTGTGTCGATCTTAGTGACAAAGGAGCTCCATGTGGTCCTCACACTTGATGTTGGAGGTGAGGATGGAGGAAACAGGGGAGAGGGAGGTCACTTCAAAAAACTTATGTCAGAGATACCGAAAAGATACAACACATTACGTTCAACACAAAGGTAATTTATTTGAATTTTATCTAGAATAATAACTGCCATAACTGGGCTGGAATTTAACATCAACAGAAACAGAGCCAAATGAACAGGGGTCAGCCCTGGATGTGAACAACAGCAAACTACAAACTACAACACTGGAATTATTTGTGAACTTTCTGGTGACTCATCAAGCTGGATGACCGAGTGAATCTTTTCCCACACACCGAGCATGAAAATGGTCTTTCCTCACTGTGAATTCGCCGGTGCTTCTGCAGGGTGGATGACTGGGTGAATCTCTTCCCACATGTCGAGCAGGTGAAGGGCCTCTCCCCAGTGTGAATTCTCTGGTGTGCAGTGAGTTGGGATGATTTCCTGAATCCACTCCCACAGTGAGAGCACCTGAATGGCCTCTCGTCAGTGTGGACACGTTGATGGGATTTCAGTTCTCCAGAACTTTTATAGCACTTCTCGCAGTCTGGACATTTAAAAGGTCTCTCCCCGGTGTGAACACGTTGATGGCGTATCAATTCTCCAGAACTTTTGAAGCACTTTCCACAGTCTGAGCACTTGAATGGTCTCTTGTCAGTGTGAACTCGCTGGTGTCTCAGCAGGTTGGCCGACTGAGTGAATGTCTTCCCACACTCGGAGCAGAGGAATGGTTTCTCCCCAGTGTGAATTCGCTGGTGTACAGTGAGTTCACATGTCTGCCTGAACCCAGATCCACAGTGAGGGCACTTGAATGGTCTCTCGTCAGTGTGAATACGTTGATGGGAAATCAGGTCCCCATAACTTTTGTAGCCCTTCTCACAGTCTGTGCATTTGAAAGGTTTCTTGTCAATGTGAACTTGCCGGTGTCTCATCAGGTTGGACGAGCAAGTGAATCCTTTCCCACACTGGGTGCAGTTAAATGGCTTCTCCCCAGTGTGAACCCGCTGGTGTATCAGCAGGGTGGATGACTGAGCGAATCCCTTCCCACACTTGGGGCAGATGAACGGCCTCTCCCCGGTGTGAACCCGCTGGTGGGTCAGCAGGTCCGATGAATTAATGAATCCCTTCGCACACTCAGAGCAAGCGAACGGCCTCTCCTCAGTGTGGACACGCTGGTGTTTCAGCAGGTTGTTTAACTTTGTGAATCCCTTCCCACACTTGGGGCAGATGAACGGCCTCTCCTCGGTGTGAGCTTGCTGGTGTGCGAGCAGGTCAGATGAATTATTGAGCCCCTTCCCACACTGGGAGCAGATGAATGTCGTCTCCCCAGTGTGCACTTGCTGGTGTGTCAGCAGGTCAGATGGATTAATGAATCCCTCCCCACAATCGGAGCAGGTGAACAGCATCTCCTCAGGCATTGCCTCAGTGTGAACCTGCCGATGAATTTCCAGCTCCGATGGGCAATTGAATCCATTCCCACGGTCCCCACATTGCTGCGGTTTCTCCCCAAAATGAGCGGTGCTGCTTGCTTCCATGTTCAAAGACTGATGATAGTTAGGTCCTGATGCATTCACAGCCTCTTGTCAGATCCTGATATGATCTTCAATTTCAGTTCCCGATTGCAAATCTTCCCTTTACCCTGTGAAATTAAACTGAAACAGACAAAGTGGGTGAGAGAACACCCACAAAAACACAAAAGGCAGGTTGTGAAATTGAGCTGAATGAATCTGGGAAAAGGTGACCATGAAAACTGCTGGATTGTCATAAAAATACAACTGGTTCACTAAAGTCCTTCAGGGGAAGAGAACCTGCCACAGGGTCTGGGCCTACACAAGACACTTACCTCTCCGGGGTGAAAGACAGTGAGAGGTGGGAGAGAAAGGTGGTGAACTGGAGAGGTTTTAAGTGCCTGCAACCCAACCATAACATTGACAAAGAAACCCCCATCCCACAACTCCCACCACCGAGGAGGATCAGGGTAGCAGGTGTGTGGATAGCATCACCTTCAAGTTTCCCTCCAACTCACACACTGTCCTGACCTGCCTGACACCCAGTACTGAGTGAACAGAAATTTCCTCCAGTTAAATATTGCGAAGACTGAAGCCATTGCCTGTGGTCCCTGCTGCAAAGTCCACTCCTGAGCCTCGGACCGACTCCATCCCTCACTCTGGTGACTGAATCAGACTGTTCACGGTTTTAATGCTTTATTTAACCCCGGGATGAACTTACAACCACATATCCCAAGTTATCACAAGACCGCCCATTTCCTCCTCACCTGGCTCCACCCCAGTCTCATCCCATCTACTTGTTACGGTCCCCCGCCCAGACCCCAATTTATATTAGGAAACCGGACGACAACCCCAACAATTTTTAAATTTGTAAACTGCGAGGAGAGGACACTTCGCTCCAGGAGTGGTTCCACTGACACCCTCGGGATCTTTTATATTCAAACAAACTTTATTATTAACACAGGATTAACATCCAAGGGAAAAACAGAGATTTTCAATTAACAGTTGAACAGTTCTAAAAAAAAAAAAGAAAGGTCTTTGAGCTTACTTTCCCATCCCATTGTAATAGACTCTTATAGCACAAAGACCCTTTCGGCCCATCACATCAGCGCCGGTCAAAAACAGCCACCCAACCATTCTAGTCCCATTTTCCAGCACTTGGACCATAGCCTTGTATGCCCTGGGATCACAAGTGTATATCTAAATACTTAAATGTTTTGAGGGTCTCTACCTCCATCCCCCCTTTCAGGCAGCGAGTTCCAGACTCCCACCACCCTCTGTGTGAAAGGGTTTTTCCTCACATCCCCTCTAAACCTCCTGCCCCCTACCGTAAATCTATGCCCCCTGGGAAAGGTTTCTTCATGTCTCCTAGATCAAATGTCACTTATTAATACAGTTAACACTCAGTGGCTTACAGGTTTAATCATAAAGTCCTTGGGAGAGAGGCTTTCAGAAGTCAGACTGAGAAACACAACCTCCTTTCCTCAAGTTGCCAGAGCAGAACTCTGAAACTGAAACTAAAAAGAGGCACAGGGCCAGGGCTGAAAACAAAACTAAAAAAAGACCCAAAAAGAAAATGATGGAAAATCTCAGCAGGTCTGGCAACATCTGTAGGGAGAGAAAAGAGCGGACGTTTCGAGTCTAGACGACCCTTTGGCAAAGCTCAACTTTGACAAAGCTTTGACAAAGGGTCATCTAGACTAGAAACGTGAGCTCTTTTCTCTCCCTACAGATGCTGCCGGACCTGCTGAGATTTTCCAGCCTTTTCTTTTTGGTTTCAGATTCCAGCATCCGCAGTCATTTGCTTTTAAAAAAAGACCCAGCCCCTCTCATGTGTGACATCACAGCCGATCGAGCTGTTAACCCCTAATCACAGCTTTAGCATACGTATAATCTGGATACCTTCTTTCAATAGCATCACTGAAACAGACACATAATACAATATGTATGAAATTTACTACCATCACACACTGCTGAAACCTACATCCATTCCTTTGTTACCTCTGGACTTAACTGTCCCAACACAAACCCAGCCAGTCTCCACATTCAACCTCCCAATCTTGAGATCATCAAATCTCTGTTGCCCGTGTGTTTACGCCCACCCAGTCTTGTTCACCCATCACCCCTTTGCTCACTGACTGCTCAAGAAGCACCAACATTATAAAATTCCAATCTTTAGTTTCAAATTGCTCCCTATCTCTGCAATCTCCTGCCTCACAGCCCTCCCGGGATATCTGGGTTCATCTCGGAGAGGCAATGGCACAGTGGTATTGTCGCTGGACTGGAAATCCAGAGACGCAGGGTAATGCTCTGGGTTCCTGGATTTGAATCCCACCATGTCAGATGGTAGAATTGGAATTCAATAAAAATCTGGAATTAGAAGTCTAACGGTGACCGTGAAACCATTGACATGAAAAACCCATCTGGTTCACTGAGAAGGAAAGCTGTCGTCCTTACCATGTCGGGTCCTTACCACGTCGGGTCACTAAAGAGCTGGTCTTGACTTCAGGAAGCAAAGTACTGTACGCACCCCTGTCAGCATCAATGGGGCCGAGGTGGAGATGGTTAGAAGTTTCAAATTCCTAGGGGTGCACATCTCCAAAAATCTGTCCTGGTCCACCCACGTCGACGCTACCACCAAGAAAGCACAACAGCGCCTATACTTCCTCAGGAAACTAAGGAAATTCGGCATGTCCACATTAACCCGTACCAACTTTTACAGATGCACCATAGAAAGCATCCTATCAGGCTGCATCACAGCCTGGTATGGCAACTGCTCGGCCCAGGACCGCAAGAAACTTCAGAGAGTCGTGAACACCGCCCAGTCCATCACACAAACCTGCCTCCCATCCATTGACTCAATCTACACCTCCCGCTGCCTGGGGAAAGCGGGCAGCCTAATCAAAGATCCCTCCCACCCGGCTTACTCACTCTTCCAACTTCTTCCATCGGGCAGGAGATACAGAAGTCTGAGAACACGCACGAACAGACTCAAAAACAGCTTCTTCCCCACTGTCACCAGACTCCTAAATGACCCTCTTATGGACTGACCTCATTAACACTACACCCTTTGTGCTTCAACCAATGCCAGTGCTTATGTAGTTACATTGTATACCTTGTGTTGCCCTATTATGTATTTTCTTTTATTCCCTTTTCTTCCCATGTACTTAATGATCTGTTGAGCTGCTCGCAGAAAAATACTTTTCACTGTACCTCGGTACACGTGACAATAAACAAATCCAATCCTATCCAAACCCAATTCACACGTGACTCCAGACCCACAGCAATGTGGTTGACTCTTACAATGCCCCTCTAATTGGCCTTGCAAGCAATTCAGTTCTAGGGTAAGTAGGAATGGACAATAAATGCAGAGATACCCATTCATTCCCATGAATGAAGAAAAAGATTGCTGACTTCCTGAGCATTTCTGATTTTAACTGTTCCCACACCTTCAGCTTCCAAGGCCATAAGCAATGGAATTTCCTCCCTAAAACTCTCTGCCTCTCGAGCTCACTTTTCGACTTTAAGATGCTTCTGAAAATTTTACCAAATTTTTGATCAGCTGCCCTAATGCCCTTGGGTCTTGGTGTAAAATATCACTTTGTTTCTGTGAAATACTTTGGAACATTCCAGTATGTAAAAGGCACTTAATTCAAATTGCCTTTGTTGATTTGGGACAGATATCACTGTTCCTTCACTGGGTGAAGAACCTGCAACTCCTTACCTAACAGCATTGTGGGTAATGCTCTGGGGACCCAGGTTCCAATCCCACCTTGGCAGATGGTGAAATTTGAATTGAATAAAAATCTGGAATTAAAAGTCAGATGATGGCCATGAAAAAAAAATTGTCGATTGTCATAAAAAACGCCCTACAGAGAAGGAAATCTGCAGTCCTTACCTGGTCTGGCCTACATGTGACTCCAGATCCACAGCAATGTGGGTGACTATTAAATGCCCCCTCATGAGCAATTAGGGATGGGCAATAAATGCTGGCACAGCCTGCGACACCCACCATCCCATTAAAGAATATCTTAAAAAAGAGCACCATCACCACACAGACTGCAGTGGTTCCGGAAGGTCAAACATCATCTTCTCCACAGGTAACTGGGGATGAGGAATATTTGCTGCTGGTCTTGTTAATGATGCCAAATCTCCAGAATAAAGAAAAACAATACGAATATGTAAAATAGATCTAAAGTATTTGCGGAAATATTTGTTCCTGAAACAATTTCCTCTTCTATTGTACAGACAGCGCCTGCTTAATGGCATGACCTCCCCTAGAATCTACTTCATTTGACAATTTCACATTGGAAATTGCCGGGCCCGCCCGAGTTCCAAATCATCGGGGTTAAACCCGGCAGCTTCTCCTCCATCTCCACTCCAGCCCGAACCGACGCAAAGACTTTCAAAAGAGAATTGGATGAACAACCGTCGGGAAAATTGCTGAGCTTATGGCGAAAGGGCCGGGGAGTGGGACCAACAGCTTTGTTCTTACACACGGGCAGGATGGACTGAAAGGCCTCCGATTTTACTGCTGTCATGCTGTGATTCTGTTAAAAAGACCTGTACAGAAGGCCATGGATGTCTATAACGGCCACACTGCTATAAACCGCTTTTAACTGTTCTGTTTGTGGTTCCAGATTCAGTTCTGTGAGCGACTCCTGCAATAAGACAATAGCAAAATACTGCAGCTGCTGTAAATCTGAAATAAAAAGAGACAGCGCTGGAAATACTCAACAAGTCAGGCAGTAACTGTGGAGAAAGAAGCAGATTTAAGATTTCAGTGTTCAAATGGGAATAAAAATGGCGCAGAATCTGATGGTTAATACAAGGTCAGAAGCAGAAGCGATGGAGGTCACAGTTTCAGGATAAGGGGGAACAGATTTAAAACAAAGATGAGGAGAACTTACTTCTCCCAAAGGGTGGTGAATCTGTGGAATTCTCTACCCCAGAGTTCAGTGGATGCTGGGGGATTGAGTATATTTGAGGAGGAGATGGACACAGATTGGTAATGAGTAATAGATTAAAAGATTATGGAGGACGTTGGAATTGAAGCCAAGATAGTATCAGCCGTGATTGTATTGAACGGCAGAGTGGGTTCGTGTGGCTAAGTTGCCGATTCCTGCTCCTGGTTCTTATGTTTTATAGCGCAGGGAAAACAATTCCTGACTATAAAAGATAAAGCAATTCAGCCACTAGCACATGGATCGGGGATGGTCGGCAGTGGTGAACTAACTGAGACATGGTCAGTGAAATTAAAAGTAACATACAAAACACAGCAAAATTACTCCCATTAGTTAGACAATAGCAGAGAGGTGATCGGGGACACAGAAGTGAAACAGAGCGAGAGTTGGACATGGATTCAGATCCACAGTGAAGGAACCACACCAGCCCCAGAGCTGTGGAATCACAGATAACAGAGTGTAGCCCCAGCTGTTCACAATAAATATCAATGATTTGGGTATGGGGTATAGATGTAATATTTCCAACTTCACAGTTGACATGGTGGAGAGGATGTTTCCAATTGTAGGAGAAATTAAAACCAAGGACACAATCTCAGACTAAAGAGATGATCCTTCAAAATAGAGATGAGGGCTGTCCGTGTGGAGTTTGCACATTCTCCCCGTGTTTGCATGGGTTTCGCCCCCACAACTCAAAGATGTGCAAAGTAGGTGGATTGGCCACGCTAAATTGCCCCTTAATTGGAAAAAATGAATTGGGTACTCTAAATTTATATTTTAAAACTAGAGATTAGAAGGAATTTCTTCAGGTGGAACTCTTTGCAGCAGAAGGTGTGGTGGCCAAATCACAGGCTGTCTTTAAGACAGAGATAGATAGGTTCTTGAATAATAAAATTATAATCTTTATTGTCACAAGTAAGCTTACACTAACACTGCAATGAAGTTACTGTGAAAAGCCCAAGTCACCACACTCCAGCACTTGTTTGGGTGCACTGAGCGAGAATTCAGAATGTCCAAATGACCTAACAGCATGTCTTTCGGACTTGTGGAAGGAAACCGGAGCACCCGGAGGAAACCCACGCAGACATGGGGAGAACGTGCAGACTCCACCCAGGCAGTGACCCAAGTGGGGAATCGAACCTGGGACCCTGGCGCTGTGAAGCAACAGTGCTAACCACTGTGCTAGGGATCAGGGGTTATGGGAAAATGCAGGAGAATGGGGATGATAAAAAAAAAACAGCCATGATTAAATGGCAAAAGACAGCACGGTGGCACAGTGGCAGCACCACAGCTTCATAACGCCGAGGTCCCAGGTTCGATCCCGGCTCTGGGTCACTGTCCGTGTGGAGTTTGCACATTCTTCCCGTGTTTGCGTGGGTTTCGCCCCCACAACCCAAAGATGTGCCGGGTAGGTGATTGGCCACGCTAAATTGCCCCTTAATTGGAAAAAATGAATTGGGCACGCTAAATAAAATAAAATGATTGAATGGCGGAGCAGACACGTTGGGCCGAGTGGCCTAATTTTTCTCCTATGACTTATGGTCTTGTAGTGGGGAAGTGTGTTGTGAGGAAGATACAGTGGCTTCACAAAGATTTGGCCAAACTAAGTGAGTGGGCAAGAACATGGCAGAGGGAATGTAATGTCGAAACAAGTAAAGTTATCCACTTTGTAGAAGGAACAGATGTGCAGAATATTTCTTAAATGTTCGGGGATTAGAAAGCGGAGATGTACAAAAGGATCCGACCATCCTCGTCAATAAGTAACTGAAGGCTATCATGTCAGTGCAAGCAAGCAATTAGGAAGCCTAATGGTATGTTGCTCTTTATCGCAAGAGGGTTTATGTACAGGGGTAGCAAAGAACAAAGAAATGTACAGCACAGGAAAAGGCCCTTCGGCCCTCCAAGCCCGTGCCGACCATGCTGCCCGACTAAACTACAATCTTCTACACTTCCTGGGTCCGTATCCTTCTATTCCCATCCTATTCATGTATTTGTCAAGATGCCCCTTAAATGCCACTATCGTCCCTGCTTCCACCACCTCCTCCGGTAGCGAGTTCCAGGCACCCACTACCCTCTGCGTAAAAAACTTGCCTCGTACATCTACTCTAAACCTTGCCCCTCTCACCTTAAACCTATGCCCCCGAGTAATTGACCCCTCTACCCTGGGGAAAAGCCTCTGACTATCCACTCTGTCTATGCCCCTCATAATCTTGTAGACCTCTAACAGGTCTCCCCTCAACCTCCTTCGTTCCAGTGAGAACAAACTGAGTTTATTCAATCGCTCCTCATAGCTTATGCCCTCCATACCAGGCAACATTCTGGTAAATCTCTTCTGCACCCTCGCCAAAGCCTCCACATCCTTCTGGTCGTGTGGTGACCAGAATTGAACACTATACTCCAAGTGTGGCCTAACTAAGGTTCTATACAGCTGCAACATGACTTGACAATTCTTATACTCAATGTCCCGGCCAATGAAGGCAAGCATGCCGTATGCCTTCTTGACTACCTTCTCCACCTGTGTTGCCCCTTTCAATGACCTGTGGACCTGTACTCCTAGATCTCTTTGACTTTCAATACTCTTGAGGGTCCTACCATTCACTGTATATTCCCTACCTGCATTAGACCTTCCAAAATGCATTACCTCACATTTGTCCGGATTAAACTCCATCTGCCATCTCTCCGCCCAAGTCTCCAAACAATCTAAATCCTGCTGTATCCTCTGACAGTCCTCATCGCTATCCGCAATTCCACCAACCTTTGTGTCGTCTGCAAACTTACTCATCAGACGAGTTACATTTTCCTCCAAATCATTTATATATACTACAAAGAGCAAAGGTCCCAGCACTGATCCCTGTGGAACACCACTGGTCACAGCCCTCCAATTAGAAAAGCATCCTTCCATTGCTACTCTCTGCTTTCTATGACCGAGCCAGTTCTGTATCCACCTTGCCAGCTCACCCCTGATCCCGTGTGACTTCACCTTTTGTACTAGTCTACCATGAGGGACCTTGTCAAAGGCCTTACTAAGTCCATATAGACAACATCCACTGCCCTACCTGCATCAATCATCTTAGTGACCTCCTCGAAAAACTCTATCAAGTTAGTGAGACACGACCTCCCCTTCACAAAACCATGCTGCCTCTCACTAATACGTCCATTTGCTTCCAAATGGGAGTAGATCATGTCTCGGAGAATTCTCTCCAGTAATTTCCCTACCACTGAAGTAAGGCTCACCGGCCTGTAGTTCCATGGATTATCCTTGCTACCCTTCTTAAACAGAGGAACAACATTGGCTATTCTCCAGTCCTCCGGGACATCCCCTGAAGACAGTGAGGATCCAAAGATTTCTGTCAAGGCCTCAGCAATTTCCTCTCCAGTCTCCTTCAGTATTCTGGGGTAGATCCCATCAGGCCCTGGGGACTTATCTACCTTAATATTTTTTAAGACACCTAACACCTCGTCTTTTTGGATCTCAATGTGACCCAGGCTATCTACACACCCTTCTCCAGACTCAACATCTACCAATTTCTTCTCTTTGGTGAATACTGATGCAAAGTATTCATTTAGTACCTCGCCCATTTCCTCTGGCTCCACACATAGATTCCCTTGCCTATCCTTCAGTGGGCCAACCCTTTCCCTGGCTACCCTCTTGCTTTTTATGTACATGTAAAAAGCCTTGGGATTTTCCTTAACCCTATTTGCCAATGACTTTTCGTGACCCCTTCTAGCCCTCCTGACTCCTTGCTACTTTCTTGTTCCTTCCTACTTTCCTTATATTCCACGCAGGCTTCATCTGTTCCCAGCCTTTTAGCCCTGACAAATGCCTCCTTTTTCTTTTTGACTAGGCCTACAATATCTCTCGTTATCCAAGGTTCCCGAAAATTGCCGTATTTATCCTTCTTCCTCACAGGAACATGCCGGTCCTGAATTCCTTTCAACGGACACTTGAAAGCCTCCCACATGTCAGATGTTGATTTGCCCTCAAACATCCGCCCCAATCTAGGTTCTTCAGTTCCCGCCTAATATTGTTATAATTAGCCTTCCCCCAATTTAGCACATTCATCCTAGGACCACTCTTATCCTTGTCCACCAGTACTTTAAAACTTACTGAATTGTGGTCACTGTTACCGAAATGCTCCCCTACTGAAACATCTACCACCTGGCCGGGCTCATTCCCCAATACCAGGTCCAGTACCGCCCCTTCCCTAGTTGGACTGTCTACATATTGTTTTAAGAAGCCCTCCTGGATGCTCCTTACAAACTCCGCCCCGTCTAAGCCCCTGGCACTAAGTGAGTCCCAGTCAATATTGGGGAAGTTGAAGTCTCCCATCACCACAACCCTGTTGTTTTTACTCTTTTCCAAAATCTGTCTACCTATCTGCTCCTCTATCTCCCGCTGGCTGTTGGGAGGCCTGTAGTAAACCCCCAACATTGTGACTGCACCCTTCTTATTCCTGATCTCTACCCATATAGCCTCACTGCCCTCTGAGGTGTCCTCCCGCAGTACAGCTGTGATATTCTCCCGAACCAGTAGCGCAACTCCACCTCCCCTTTTACATCCCCCTCTATCCCGCCTGAAACATCTAAATCCTGGAACGTTTAGCTGCCAATCCTGCCCTTCCCTCAACCAGGTCCCTGTAATGGCAACAACATCATAGTTCCAAGTACTAATCCAAGCTCTAAGTTCATCTGCCTTACCCGTAATACTTCTTGCATTAAAACATATGCACTTCAGGCCACCAGACCCACTGTGTTCAGCAACTCCTCCCTGTCTGCTCTGCCTCAGATCCCCACTGTCCCTATTCCCTAGTTCTACCTCAATGCTCTCACCTTCTGACCTATTGCTCCCGTGCCCACCCCCCTGCCATACTAGTTTAAACCCTCCCGTGTGACACTAGCAAACAAGACTAGCAAAGTCTTACTTGAATTGTACAGTACTTTGGTTAGGTCACACCTGGAATACTGTGTGCAGTTTTGGTCTCTTTACCTGAGGAAGGAGATTATTGCCCAACAGAGAAGTCATAGTTCCCAGGATGACTGGGCTGTCCTATGAAGTGAGATTGGGGAATCTGGCCCTGCATTCTCTGGAGTTTTGAAGAATGAGAGATTATGTCATTGAAATCACCAAAATACTTAAAGGGACCGACAGTGTAGATGCAGGAAAGAGGTTTACTCTGGTTGAGGACATCAAGAACCAGGAGACACAATTTGGAAATAAGGGGGAAGCCACTTAGGGCCGAGATGAGGAGAATTTGTTTTTACTCAGAGGGTTGTGACTTTTTGGACTTCTCCATCCCAGAGACTGGAAGCTCAGTCATTGGGTATATTTAAAGTAGAGATTTCTAAATACCAGTGATGCAAAGGGGATAATGTTGGGGGGAAAGCGTTGAAGCGGCCAATCAGCTATGATCACATTGAATGGTGGAACAGGCTCGATGGGCTGAATGGCCAATTCCTGCTCCTTTGTTCCCGACATTCTCACAGTTGACAGGGACAATGATGACCGCGCGTGCGCACGGCGGACAGGGCCGGAGATGGCCACGCATGCGCGCGGATGGTAACGGCAGGAAAAGCCACGCATGCGCATCGCCCCATAAAGATGGCCGTTTACCGGGGCCTTTCACCGATAAATGTCGCCCAAGATAGCGCTGGGTCGGTGCAAACGCGGTACCTGGCAGCTTCTTGTTTGGGGCGCTGAAGCCTCCACTGGATGTTTGCGAAGCCTCCCTTCCCACCCACTGCCCCTAATGCTGCCTCCGCTTATCCGCCTCCTTCCCGCCTGAAGATGGAACAAACAAGCGTCTGTCCCTGGGCATGAGCCGCACTGCGCATGCCCCACATCACAATGCCCGGCTGATTGACGGCTGCTCGGACCAATAGGAAGAGGGGTCGGGGCTGGAGGACCGAGTGGAGCGGCTGGACCTCCAACCAATCGGAATGAATGAGTGGGCGGGGCTGAGCCTGGATCTCCCTCATTGGTTGAAACCCTGCATCATTTTGAAAGCTGATTTGTCTCAAACTCCAGGAGAAAACTGGACCTTTCTGTTTGTGCCTTTAAACAGATCAAACCCTGTGGGTGTGGAGCAAACAGTTTAACATTTGTTACTGAGATGGATTAATTCAGCACAGACAACAGGGATTATTTCAGGAAATAACACAGTGTAGAGATTGTTTCTCTTTGAATTTATCCCTTGGAGAACAGTGTGAATTAGTAAAGAATTCACAGGCTGTTTAACACTCCTTCCATGTCCGGAACATTTAATTCCAGCTGATTTTGATCTGCTGGCAGGACTTCAAGTTGATTGAGTGGGCAAATGCATGGCAGATGCGGTATAATGTTGATAAATGTGAGGTTATCCACTTTCCTCACAAAAACAGGAAGGCAGATTATTATCTGAATGGTTGAGAGGGGAATGTGCAATGTGACCTGGGTGTACTCGACATCAGTCGCTGATGAGGTGCAACAGGCAGTGAAGAAGGCAAATGGTATGGAGGCCTTCATAGAGAGAAGATTCGAGTACAGGAGCAGGGATGTCTTGCTGCAATTATACAGGACTTTGGCGAGGCCACACCTGGAATATATATAGTTTTAAAATGTTTTTTATTGGATTTTTGCACAGAGTATATTTTGCCGTTATGTACACAGAATATGATATATCTATATATATGTAAGTAGGCATCAATTTGTGCCGGCGAGGCACTTTCGGAGGGCAATCCTCGAGTACACCTGGAATATTGTGAGCAGTTTTGGCCTTCTTATCTGAGGAAGGATGTTCTTGCTATAAAGGGAATGCAGAAAAGGTTGACCAAACTGATTCCTGGGATGGCGGGACTGATGTACGATGAGAGGTTGAGCCGGCTAGGATTATATTCACTGGAGTTTAGTAGAATGGGGGGATCTCATCAAAACCTATTACATTTTAACAGGACTAGACAGGGTAGATGCAGGAAGGATATTCCCGATGCTGGGGGAATTCAGAACCAAGGAATCAGGGTGACCGTTTAAGGCTAAGGTGAGAAGAAATATCTTCACCCAGAGGGTGGTGGAGCTGTGGAATTCACTACCGCAGAAAGCAGTTGACGCAAAAACTTCCTATGTTTTCAAGAAGGAGTGAGATACAGATCTTGAGGCTAGACAGGTCAAAGGATATGGCGGGAAAGTGTAGCCACTTAAAATGGCCACCTCCCGATTCAAAATGGTGAACGGCAAAGGCTGATGGGAAAATCAGCCAACAGGACAAAAACGAGCAGCTGCAGGTTGGCTGTGTATTTACCTCTGGAAAGGCCAGACAAGATCGATACCAGCAACCATCAGCATAACAAAACAACAGCCATCTGCATACTAATGAGCAATCCCCAGGAACAATAAGCAACATTTAGACACACAAAGCAAAACCAGACTCTTCGGCGCCAGCAGGAGCCTACACAAAAGGAGGTGAACGAGCACCTCAAGACCACCCATCGACCAAGGAATCGCTCCAGTATTGGAGAAAATCAAACCAAGCGATTGGGACAAAGACCAATCACTTGGGACCAGGTACAGGGTCCGCCCCGAAAGGCGGGAGGCCCCTGGGGACTATAAGAATTGAGCCCCAAGTTCAAATCGCTCTCTTCACCTGCCCTTCACCAGCTCTTCACTCTTCAGCAGCTGGTCAAAACTGTAAGTCTTAATTCAACGCTCGCTACGAGATAGGCGCTCCTAGCTACCAATCCGTACCAACTTCGAATCCCGCAGGCTCAGAACCCGAACGAAAGGCCATTTGTCTCCCTGACCTGGTGGGCCAGTTCCAAGTTAAATATTGGCCTGTTAGTTGTTATAGTAGCTTAGACGTAGAATGTGTGCATGAGTAGCGATTACTGTGTATAATAAATGTGCTTTGATTTAAATCTTACTAAGCGTGTATTGGATTATTGATCATTACTCGGACTTGAACCACGTGGCAGTATCATAAGGATACCTGGTGACTCAAGAGCAAAGGTAATAAAACAGAGCCATTGAACTAAGGCAAAGTTAGCAACAAAAGCAGGAACAGGTTTGTTTGTTTGTTTAGTGTCACGTGTACCTAGGTACAGTGAAAAGTATTTTTCTGCGAGCAGCTCAAACAGATCATTTAGTACATGAAAAGAAAAGAAAATACATAATAGGGCAACACAAGGTGCGCCATGTAAATATATAGACACCGGCATTGGGTGAAGCATACAGGAGTGTAGTATTAATCAGGTCAGTCCATAAGAGGGTTGTTTAGGAGTTTGTAACAGCGGGGAAGAAGCTGTTAATAAGAATCTTTATTGTCACAAGTAGGCTTACATTAACACTGCAATGAAGTTACTGTGAAAATCCCCTATTCGCCACATTTTGGCGCCTGTTCGGTTCGGAGAAAGAGAATTCAGAATGTCCAAATTACCGAATAGCATATCTTTTGGGACTTGTGGGAGGAAACCAGAGGAAATCCACGCAGACACGTGGAGAACGTGCAGACTCCGCACAGACAGTGACCCAAGCCAGGAATCGAACCTGGGACCCAAAGCAACAGTGCTAACCACTGCGCTACCATGCTGCCTCGAAGGTGGATTGGATTAGATTTGTTTATTGTCACGTGTACCGAGGTAAAGTGAAAAGTATTTTTCTGCGAGCAGCTCAACAGATCATTAAGTACATGAGAAGAAAAGGGAATAAAAGAAAATACATAATAGGGCAACACAAGGTACACAATGTAACTACATAAGCACCGGCATCAGATGAAGCATACAGGGTGTAGTGTTAATCAGGTCAGTCCATAAGAGGGTCATTTAGGAGTCTGGTGACAGTGGGGAAGAAGCTGTTTTTGAGTCTGTTCGTGCGTGTTCTCAGACTTCTGTATCTCCTGCCCGATGGAAGAAATTGGAAGAGTGAGTAAGCCGGGTGGGAGGGATCTTTGATTATGCTGCCCGTCAGATGCTCAGCCATGATCATAATAAATGGTGGAGCAGGCACGAAGGGCTGAATGGCCTCCTCCTGCTCCTATTATCTAAGTTTCAACCAGGAGAGTTGGATGAGCTCCCACAACTCCACAATGGGGGTGGACAGCTTGACAAGGCAGTCACACTGATCTTGCCTGATATGAACCCAGAATGAGCTGGAGCGCCATCTCCACTCGACAGGGCTGTCTGCAGTGATATTTCTGACTCGGAGGCTGGAATGTTAACAGTTATTTTTTTATTAATAAAGCAAAAACCTATATGTGGCAATAAACTGACAGTGTCTCTTCCATTGTATATTCATTGTTTTTATTCATTGTATTTTGGAAGGATAGACAGAAAGGAATAGACAGAAAGGGAAAGGAGGTGGTGTAGCTTTGCTAGTAAAGGACGGGATCAGTGTTACAGTGAGAAATTATATAGATGTCAAGACATGGAATCAGTCTGGGTAGAAATAAGAATAGCAAAGGAAAGAAGTCCCTGGTAAGAGCAATCTATAGGTCCCCAAACAGTAGTTCCGCAGTGGGGCACAATACAAACCAGGAAATACTGGAGGCTTGTAAGAAAGGTACGACAATAATCATTGGTGTTTTTAATCTGCATATAGACTGGATTAATCAAATTGGCAAGGGTAGCCTCGAGGGAGAGTTCATCTAATGTATTAGAGAATTTTTCTTGCAGCAATATGTTGTGGAACCAGCCAGGGCGCAGAGTATTCTGGATTTGGTATTGTTTAATGAGGAGCGATTAATTAATGACCTCATCGTTAAGGATCTCCAGGGAAGAGTGATCATAACAGGACAGTATTTCAAATTCAGTTTGAGGGTGAGAAACTAGAGTCCCACACTAGCATTGTGGAGTTAAACAAAGATAATTACATTGGCATGAAGACAGATTTGGCCCAAGTGGTTTAGGCAGGAAGACTAAAAGATAGGACAGCTGATGAGCAGTGGCAGTTGTTTAAAGAGATATTCAATTCCTCTCGACTAAAATATATTGCAGAGAGAATTAAAAATTGCAAGAGGGGGGAAAACATCCATGGCTAAGCAAGGAAGGTAAAGGTAACATAAAGGGAAAATCTAAGGCATACCATATTGCAAAGGCCAGAGGCAGGCTGGAAAATTGGGAAACTTTTAAAGATCTAAAAAGGGTTACTAAAAAGTAATAAAAAGAGCAAATAAAATTATGAAAGAAAACTAGCACAAAATATAAAAAAGGATATCAAAAGCTAAAAGGGAAGAGAGTAACTAAAGTGAATGTTAGACCTTTGGAGGATGAGACTGGGGAGTCAATAGTGTGGAACGCAGAATTGGCAGAGATGCTAAATCAATATTTTGTCTCAGTTTTCATGGTGGAGGACACGAGTACCATCCCCATAGTAACAGGTAATGCAGAGGTAATAGAAAAGGAGGAACTTAGAACATTCATCATCAATAGGGAAAATGTGCTACACAAACTGTTGGAATTGAAGGCAGACAAGTCCCCAGGGTCTGATGGCCTACATCCTAGAGTCTTAAAGGAAGTGCCAAAGGAGATGGTGGATCTATTGGTTTAAAGTTCCAAAATTCCCTGGACGTGGGAAAGGATCCATTGGATTGGAAAAATGCTAATATTTTTGCCTCACTCCCTTATTCAAAAAGGGAGGGAAGCAGAAAGTAGGACCATAGACCAATCAGTTTTATATCTGTCATTGGGAAATTGTTAGAATCCATTATTAAGAAAGTAACAGCAGGACATTTAGAAAGTCAAATGCAATCCATCAGAGTGAGCATGGTTTTATAAAGGGTAAATCATATTTGACTAATTTGCTCGAATTCTTTGAAGATGCAACAAGCCAAGTAAATAATGGGGATCCTAAAGATGTAGTGTATCTGGACTTCCGGAAGGCACACAAAAAGTTAATACACAAGGTATGAACTTTTCCCGCTCCAGGAACTGGAGTCTCCAACTGCCACTCGACCTGCAAACTAAGCACTTTTAAATATGCACTCACCTTTCCCAGCAACCCTGCAATCTGTGGCCCGCTCCAGGAACTGGAGTCTCCAACTGAATGCCTGCGACCAGTTTGAACTGGCCTTGGGAGCCAAGGTAAACCGTGGCAAGAGCGAGGCCATGTTCTTTGGGAACTGGGCGGACCGATCCTTTGTCCCCTTCACTGTCAGGTCAGATTACCTGAAGGTGCTGGGGATATGGTTCGGAGCTGCTGGGGCGTGCACCAAAAACTGGGAGGAATGCATAGCCAAGGTAAGACAGAAACTGGCCTGGTGGGAGCAACGCTCCCTCTCCATTGCGGGCAAAACCCTGGTCATCAGGTGTGAAGTACTCTCGGTGTTACTGTACGTGGCGCAGGTCTGGCCCATAACCCGACCCTACGCCGACCACCTGCGACCAGTTTGAACTGGCCTCAGGAGCCAAGGTAAAACGTGGCAAGAGCGAGGCCAAGTTCTTTGGGAACTGGGCCGACCGGTCCTTTGTCCCCTTCACTGTCAGGTCGGATTACCTGAAGGTGCTGGGGATATGGTTCGGAGCTGCTGGGGCGTGCACCAAAACCTGGGAGGAGCGCTTAGCAAAGGCAAGGCAGAAACTGGGCTGGTGGGAGCAACGCTCCCTCTTCATTGCGGGCAAAACCCTGGTCATCAGGTGTGAGGTACTCTCGGTGCTACTGCACGTGGCGAAGGTCTGGCCCATAACCCGACCCTACGCCGCAGCAGTCACCCGAGCCAGCTTCAAATTCATCTGGAGATCCAAGGTGGACCGTGTCCGAAGGGACACCATGTACAAACCTCTGGAGAAGGGAGGGCGGAATGTACCCAACGCCTCCCTCATCCTGTTGGCCACCTTTGTGTCCAGCTGCATCAAGCTGTGCGTGGACCCCCAGTATGCAAACACCAAGTGTCACTACATACTGAGGTTCTACCTGTCCCCGGTGTTACGAAGGATGGGCCTGGCCTCATTGCCGCGGAATGCTCCAAGTAGTTGGACCGTACTGTACCACCTGTCCTTCATGGAAAAGTTTTTGAAGAAAAACACCTTTGACCACAAGGCAATGAAGCAGTGGTCAGCACGTAATGTCCTCGAGGCCCTCAGGGAAAAGGAGACCGTGGAGGACGTGGGATGGTTCCCTGAGCAGACTGCCAAAGTCATCTGGCAGAATGCCTCATCACCAGAACTTTCAAACAAGCACCACGACCTAGCTTGGCTGGTGGTGAGAAGGGCCCTCCCTGTCAGATTCTTCATGCACACCCAAAGGCTCTGCACCAATGCACGCTGCCCTCGGAGTGGCTGTGGGGGAAATGAGACGGTCACACACCTCCTTGTGGAATGTGCCTTTGCAAAGAAGGTCTGGAGAGAGATGCAGTGGTATTTGTCAAGGTTTATCCCGAACAGATCTGTGACACAGGACTCTGTGCTCTACGGACTGTTTCCAGGGACACACACCAAGACAAATATCAACTGCTGCTGGAAGGTCATCAACTCGGTGAAAGACGCTCTTTGGTCTGCCCCAAACTGGCTGATCTTCCAGTGCAAAGAACTCTCCTCGACCGAGTGTTGCAGACTGGCACATTCCAAGGTCCAGGACTACGTGCTGAGGGACGCACTCAAGCTTGGGGCAGCTGCCGCCAAGGCGCAATGGGGAAAGACCACTGTGTAAGGTCTTACCAGCAAATGTACACCGAGGGGCGGGAAACAGTGTAAACCCCCCTCGGTCTGGGCCACCAACACTCCAATGTATAAAACAAACATGACAATGTAAATATTTAAGAAGGAATTGTAATGTAAAGAGTGATATGTGTATAATAATATCAAAATTGAATGGAAGAAAGTCAAGGCAATGTGTAGCTCTGACGGAAATGTACAGTCAAGACAATTCAAAATGCTCTGTAATGCTTATGATAAATGTTATGAATAAAGTATATTTTTTTGAATTAAATAAAAAAGTTGCGGGGAAAATTTGCATACATCCGGTGCGGTCACTCAAACTTGAAGGTGGTTTGTGGAGGAGCTGTTGTCAAGTGACACTTAAACCCGGAATACTTCTTCAGTGTTTCCCTCCCTACCCCCTCCTCTAACCAAAAAAAAACTGCTGTAAAGATCAAGAGGAAGGCTCGAGGGCAGGTAGAAGTAGAAAGAAGTTGAACTGTGACGTCACAGCCTGCAGGTAAGGATTGGCTGGTGATTGGTAAGTAGTTTTTCTTTTCTTTTCCCTCAGGTGTTATCGCGCGGGGCGCAGAAGTTGCTGAGTGAGTGCTTGCTGAGAAGGGGAGTGAATAACAGGTAAGTTCTTTTTATTTTTTTATCTAGAGGGGATGGCAGGGAAGGTAGTGCAATGTTCCTCCTGCAGAATGTTTGAGGTGAGGGATGCCGTCAGTGTCCCTGCTGATTTCATCTGTGGGAAGTGCACCCATCTACAGCTCCTCAGAAACCACATTAGGGAACTGGAGCTGGATGAACTTCGGATCATTCGGGAGGCAGAGGTGGTCATAGATAGAAGCTTCAGGGATGTAGTTACTCCGAAGAATAAAGATAGATGGGTGACGGTGAGAGGGGCTGGGAGGAAGCAGTCAGTACAGGGATCCCCTGTGGCCGTTCCCCTTAGTAACACGTATACCGCTTCGGATACTGTTGGGGGGGGAGGGACTTACCAGGGGTAAGCCATGGGTACAGGTCTCTGGCACAGAGTCTGTCCCTGTTGCTCAGAAGGGCAGGGGGGAGAGGAGTAGAGCATTAGTCATTGGAGACTCCATAGTTAGAGGGATAGATAGAAGATTCTGTGGGAACGAGAGAGACTCGCGGTTGGTGTGTTGCCTCCCAGGTGCCAGGGTCTGTGATGTCTCGGATCGTGTTTTTGGGATCCTTAATGGGGAGTGGGAGCAGCCCCAAGTCGTGGTCCACATAGGTACCAACGACATAGGTAGGAAAAGGGATAAGGATGTAAGGCAGGAATTCAGGGAGCTAGGGTGGAAACTTAGATCGAGGACAAACAGAGTTATTATCTCTGGGTTGTTACCCGTGCCACGTGCTAGTGAGACGAGGAATAGGGAGAGAGAGGAGTTGAACACGTGGCTACAGGGATGGTGCAGGAGGGAGGGTTTCAGATTTCTGGATAATTGGGGCTCATTCTGGGGTCGGTGGGACCTCTACAAACGGGATGGTCTACACCTGGACCAGAGGGGTATCAATATCCTGGAGGGGAAATTTGCTAATGCTCTTCGGGAGGGCTTAAACTAGTTCAGCAGGGGATTGGGAACCTGAATTGTAGCTTCAGTATACAGGAGGTTGAGAGTAGTGAGGTCATGAGTAAGGTTTCAAAGTTACAGGAGTGTACCGGCAGTCAGGAAGGTGGTTTAAAGAGTGTCTTCTTCAATGCCAGGAGCATCCGGAATAAGTGGGTGAACTTGCGGCATGGGTTGGTACATGGGACTTCGATGTTGTGGCCATTTCGGAGACATGGATAGAGCAGGGACAGGAATAGTTGTTGCAGGTGCCGGGGTTTAGATATTTCAGTAAGCGCAGGGAAGGTGGTAAAAGAGGGGCGGGGTGGCATTGTTAGTCAAGGACAGTATTATGGTGGCAGAAAGGACGTTTGATGAGGACTCATCTACTGAGGTAGTATGGGCTGAGGTTAGAAACAGGAAAGGAGAGGTCACCCTGTTAGGGGTTTTCTATAGGCCTCCGAAAAGTTCCAGGGATGTAGAGGAAAGGATTGCAAAGATGCTTCTGGATAGGAGCGAAAGCAACAGGGTAGTTGTTATGGGGGACTTTAACTTTCCAAATATTGACTGGAAACGCTATAGTTCGAGTACTTTAGATGGGTCCACTTTTGTCCAATGTGTGCAGGAGGGTTTCCTGACACAGTATGTAGATAGGCCAATGAGAGGCGAGGCCATTTTGGATTTGGTACTGGGGAATGAACCAGGACAGGTGTTAGATTTGGAGGTAGGTGAGCACTTTGGTGATAGTGACCACAATTCGATTACGTTTACTTTAGTGATGGAAAGGGATAGGTATATACCGCAGGGCAAGAGTTATATCTGGGGGAAAGGCAATTATGATGCGATGAGGCAAGACTTAGGATGCATCGGATGGAGAGGAAAACTGCAGGGGATGGGCACAATGGAAATGTGGAGCTTGTTCAAGGAACAGCTACTGCGTGTCCTTGATAAGTATGTACCTGTCAGGCAGGGAGGAAGTGGTCGAGCAAGGGAACCGTGGTTTACTAAAGCAGTCGAAACACTTGTCAAGAGGAAGAAGGAGGCTTATGTAAAGATGAGACATGAAGGTTCAGTTAGGGCGCTCGAGAGTTACAAGTTAGCTAGGAAGGACCTAAAGAGATTGCTAAGAAAAGCCAGGAGGGGACATGAGAAGTCTTTGGCAGGTAGGATCAAGGATAACCTTAAAGCTTTCTATAGATATGTCAGGAATAAAAGAATGACTAGGGTAAGAGTAAGGCCAGTCAAGGATAGTAGCGGGAAGTTGTGCGTGGAGTCCGAGGAGATAAGAGAGGTGCTAAATGAATATTTTTTGTCAGTATTCACACAGGAAAAAGATAGTAGTGTCGAGGAGAATACTGAGATTCAGGCTACTAGACTAGAAGGGCTTGAGGTTCATAAGGAGGAGGTGTTAGCAATTCTGGAAAGTGTGAAAATAGATAAGTCCCCTGGGCCGGATGGGATTTATCCTAGGATTCTCTGGGAAGCTAAGGAGGAGATTGCTGAACCTTTGGCTTTGATCTTTAAGTCATCTTTGTCCACAGGAATAGTGCCAGAAGACTGGAGGATAGCAAATGTTGTCCCCTTGTTCAAGAAGGGAAGTAGAGACAACCCAGGTAACTATAGACCAGTGAGCCTTACTTCTGTTGTGGGCAAAATCTTGGAAAGGTTTATAAGAGATAGGATGTGTAATCATCTGGAAAGGAATAATTTGATTAGAGATAGTCAACACGGTTTTGTGAAGGGTAGGTCGTGCCTCACAAGCCTTATTGAGTTCTTTGAGAAGGTGACCAAACAGGTGGATGAGGGTAAAGCGGTTGATGTGGTGTATATGGATTTCAGTAAAGCGTTTGATAAGGTTCCCCACGGTAGGCTACTGCAGAAAATATGGAGGCATGGGATTCAGGGTGATTTAGCAGTTTGGATCAGAAATTGGCTAGCTGGAAGAAGACAAAGGCTGGTGGTTGATGGGAAAGGTTCAGACTGGAGTCCAGTTACTAATGGTGTACCACAAGGATCTGTTTTGGGGCCACTGCTGTTTGTCATTTTTATAAATGACCTGGAGGATGGCGTAGAAGGATGGGTGAGTTAAATTGCAGATTACACTAAAGTCGGTGGAGTTGTGGACAGTGCGGAAGGATGTTACAAGTTACAGAGGGACATAGATAAGCTGCAGCGCTGGGCTGAGAGGTGGCATATGGAGTTTAATGCAGAAAAGTGTGAGGTGATTCATTTTGGAAGGAATAACAGGAAGACAGAGTACTGGGCTAATGGTAAGATTCTTGGCAGTGTGGATGAGCAGAGAAATCTCGGTGTCCGTGTACATAGATCCCTGAAAGTTGCCACCCAGGTTGAGAGGGTTGTTAAGAAGGCGTGCGGTGTGTTAGCTTTTATTGGTAGAAGGATTGAGTTTCAGAGCCATGAGGTCATGTTGCAGCTGCACAAAACTCTGGTGCGGCCGCATTTGGAGTATTGCGTGCAATTCTGGTCGCTGCATTATAGGAAGGGTGTGGAAGCATTGGAAAGGGCGCAGAGAAGATTTACCAGAATGTTGCCTGGTATGGAGGGAAGATCTTATGAGGAAAGGCTGAGGGACTTGAGGCTGTTTTCATTAGAGAGAAGAAGGTTAGGAGGTGACTTAATTGAGGCATACAAGATGATCAGAGGATTGGATAGGGTGGACAGTGAGAGCCTTTTTCCTCGGATGGTGATGTCTAGCATGAGGGGACATAGCTTTAAATTGAGGGGAGATAGATATAAGACAGATGTCAGAGGTAGGTTCTTTACTCAGAGAGTAGTAAGGGCGTGGAATGCCCTGCCTGCAACAATAATGGACTCGCCAACACTAAGGGCATTCAAATGGTCATTGGATAGACATATGGACGATAAGGGAATAGTGTAGATGGGCTTTAGAGTGGTTTCACAGGTTGGCGCAACATCGAGGGCCGAAGGGCCTGTACTGCGCTGTAATGTTCTATGTTCTGGGCCCGTAGTCGATGTAGTTTAGAAGGATGAGGGTAGATCTTATTGAAACTTACAGGATACTGCCAGGCCTGGATAGAGTGGGCGTGGAGAGGATGTTTCCACTAGTAGGAGAAACTCGAACCCGAGGACACAATCTCAGACTATTTTTTTAATTTAAAAAAATAATAATTTTTATTAAAGGGTTTTCATAAAACATCAATAACAAAATGAAAAAGAAACCCAACAGGGTTAAGTACAAAACACAGTCCAGAAAAACAACCCTCCCTACCCCCCTGCCCCCCGTACATAAATAATAAATTAACATTAACACCCCGACTTAATACAACAGGTATATACACCCCCTCAGAACCTCCAGTATAAATATCAAAAACAAAAAAGTAAAGTGAACCCCCCCCCCCCGGCCCGAGTTGCTGCTGCCATTGACCAATGTCTACCGTTCTGCCAGGAAGTCTAAGAACGGTTGCCACCGCCTAAAGAACCCTTGTACCGACCCTCTCAAGGCGAATTTCACCCTCTCCAATTTAATGAACCCCGCCATATCACTGATCCAGGATTCCACACTTGGGGGCCTCGCATCTTTCCACTGAAGAAGAATCCTTCGCCGGGCTACCAGGGACGCAAAGGCCAGAATTCCGGCCTCTTTCGCCTCCTGCACTCCCGGCTCCTCTGCCACCCCAAATATTGCGAGCCCCCAGCCCGGCCTGACCCTGGATCCTACCACCCTCAACACCATCCTCGCTACGCCCTTCCAAAATTCCTCCAGCGCTGGGCATGCCCAGAACATATGGGTGTGGTTTGCTGGGCTCCCTGAGCACCTAACACACCTGTCCTCACCCCCAAAAAACCGACTCATCCTTGTCCCGGTCATGTGTGCCCTGTGCAGCACCTTAAACTGTATGAGGCTGAGCCTCGCGCACCCTACCCAGGGCGTCTGCCCACGTCCCTTCCTCAATTTCCTCTCCCAACTCCTCCTCCCACTTACCTTTTACCTCCACCACCGAGGCCTCCTCCTCCTCCTGCATCACCTGGTAAGTTTCCGAGATCTTCCCCACTCCCACCCACCCCCCCGAGAGCACCCTGTCCTGTACTGTGTGTGGAATTAGCCTCGGGAATTCCACCACCTGCCGTCCGGCAAACGCCCTTACCTGTAAGTACCTGAAGGTGTTCGCCGGGGGGAGCCTGTACTTCTCCTCCAGCTCACCCAGGCTCGCGAACTTCCCGTCCACAAGCAGGTCCCCCAACTTTCGTATCCCTGCCCTGTGCCACCCCGAAAACCCTCCACCTGTTCTTCCTGGGGCGAACCGGTGGTTCCCCCGTAGTGGGGTCCCCGCCGAGGCCCCCACTTCCCTCCTGTGCCGCCTCCACGGCCCCCAAATTTTGAGGGCAGCCACCACCACCGGGCTCGTGGTATACCTCCTTGGAGGGAGCGGCAGCGGCGCCGTTGCCAGCGCCCCCAGACTCGTACCCACACAAGATGCCATCTCCAGCCTCTTCCATGTGGCCCCCTCCCACTCCATCACCCACTTGCGCACCATCGTCGCATTGGCAGCCAAGTAGTACCCACAGAGGTTGGGCAGCGCCAGCCCCCCCCTATCTCTACTCCGCTCCAGGAACACCCTTCTCACCCTCGGAGTCCCTCGCACCCACACAAACCCCATTATACTCCTGTTAACCTGCCTGAAAAAAGCCTTCGGGATAAACACGGGGAGGCACTGGAACAGGAACAGAAACCTTGGGAGCACCGTCATTTTGATTGACTGCACCCTACCCGCCAGGGACAGCGGCAACGCATCCCACCTCTTGAACTCCTCCTCCATTTGCTCCACCAGCCTTGTAAAATTAATCCTATGCAGGGCCCCCCAGCTCTGGCTACCTGGACTCCCAGATACCTGAAGCTCCTCTCCGCCTTTTTTAGTGGGAGCTCACCAATCCCCCCCTCCTGGTCCCGTGGATGAACTACGAACAGCTCGCTCTTCCCCATGTTGAGCTTGTACCCCGAAAAGTCCCCGAATTCCCTCAGAATCCTCATTACCTCTGGCATTCCTCACGCCGGTTCCGCCACATACAGCAGCAGGTCGTCCGCATAAAGCGACACCCTATGCTCCTCCCCACCCCGCACCAACCCCCTCCAGTTCCTTGACTCCCTCAGTGCCATAGCCACGGGCTCAATCGCCAGTGCAAAGAGCAGGGGGGATAAGGGACACCCCTGTCTCATCCCTCGGTGCAACCAAAAGTACTCGGACCTCCTCCTGTTTGCGGCCGCACTCGCCATCGGGACCTCATACAACAGCCTAACCCACCTGACAAACCCAAACCTCTTCAGCACCTCCCACAGGTACCCCCACTCTACCCTATCGAAGGCTTTCTCAGCGTCCATTGCCACCACAATCTCCGCCTCCCCCTCCCTCGCCGACATCATGATAACGTTCAAAAGCCTCCGCACATTCGCATTCAACTGCCTCCCCTTCACAAACCCCGTCTGGTCTTCATGGATGATCTGCGGCACACAATCCTCAATCCTCGTGGCTAAGACCTTCGCCAGCACCTTGGCATCTACATTCAGCAAGGAAATCGGTCTGTAAGACCCACACTGCAGGGGATCCTTGTCCCACTTCAGGATCAAGGAGATCAGTGCCCGGGACAGCGTCGGGGGCAAAACACCCCCTCCCTTGCCTCATTGAAGGTCCTAACTAACAGTGGGCCCAACAGGTCCATATATTTTTTATAGAATTCGACCGGGAAACCGTCCGGCACCGGTGCCTTCCCCGCCTGCATGCTTCCTATCCCTTTGATCAGCTCCTCCAGCCCAATCGGGGCCCCCAACCCCGCCACCAGTCCCTCTTCCACCTTTGGAAACCTCAATTGGTCCAGGGAGCGACCCATCCCTCCCTCCTCCCGTGGGGCTCGGATCGGTACAATTCCTCGTAGAAGTCCCTGAAGATCCCACTGATGCCAACCCCACTCCGCTCCCTCCCTTGTCCTTAACTCCCCCGATCTCCCTAGCTGCGTCCCACTTCCATACTCGTAAATCGCCCCCTGGGACTTCCTCCACTGCTCCTCCGCCTTCCTGGTGGTCACCAGGTCGAATTCGGCCTGGAGGCTGCGCCTCTTCCTCAACAATCCTTCCTCGGGCTCCTCCGCATACCTCCTGTCTACCCTCACCATCTCCCCCAACAGCCTCTCCCTCTCCCCCCGCTCCCTCCGCTCCTTGTGGGCCCTAATGGAGATCAGCTCTCCCCTCACCACCGCCTTCAGTGCCTCCCATACCATCCCCACTCGGACCTCCCCGTTGTCGTTGGTCTCCAGGTACCTCTCTATACTTCCTCGGACCCACTCGCTCACCTCCTCGTCCGCCAACAGCCCAACCTCCAAGCGCCACAGCGGGCGCTGGTCCCTCTCCTCCCCCATCTCCAAGTCCACCCAATGCGGGGCGTGGTCCGAAATGGCTATTCCCGAATACTCAGTATCCTCTACTCTCGCTATCAACGCCCTACTCAAAATGAAAACGTTGATTCGGGAATAAGCCTTATGGACATGTGAGAAGAATGAAAATTCCCTCGCCCCCGGCCTTGCAAATCTCCAAGGGTCCACCCCTCCCATCTGGTCCATAAACCCCCTCAGCACTCTAGCCGCCGCCGGCTTCTGACTCATCCTAGACCTGGAGCGATCCAGTGCCGGGTCCAGCACCGTGTTAAAGTCTCCCCCCATTATCAGGCCCCCCACTTCCAAGTCTGGGATCCGACCCAACATACGCCGCATAAAACCCGCATCGTCCCAGTTTGGAGCATACACATTGACCAGCACCACCCTCTCTCCACCCTCTCTCCCTGCCACTTACCACTTACCATTATGTACCTACCGCCATTATCTGCCACAATGTTCGACGCCTCGAATAACACCTTCTTTCCCACCAAGATCGCCACCCCTCGATTTTTGGCATCTAGCCCCGAGTGAAACACCTGACCTACCCACCCTTTCCTCAATCTTACCTGGTTGGCCACCTTCAGGTGTGTCTCCTGAAGCATAACCACATTCGCCATGAGCCCCTTCAGGTGAGCGAACACGCGGGCCCGCTTAACCGGCCCATTCAGTCCCCTTACATTCCAGGTTATCAGCTGGATCAGGGGGCTACCCGCCCCCCTCCCCCGCCAACTAGCCATGACCCTTCCTCGGCCAGCCACGTGCCCGCACCCCACACCTGGCCCGTTCCCCACAGCGGCATACCCCCATCTCGACCCCCCCCCCCACTCGCTCCAGCTCTTCATTGACCATAGCAGCAGCAACTCGATTCCCCACCACCCAACTCCCCACCCCCGGCTAGGACCCATCCTAGCTGATTTACTCCCCCCTTCTGCACTTCTGCAAGTCAGCTGACTCCTGCTGACCCCGGCCACTCCCACCTCTCCTTCGACTCCTCCCATTGTGTGGCACACCCTCCTCTCCCATCCCCATCCATAGGCTCTCCCCCTCCCCCTCCTGTTCTAAGCACGGGAAACAACCCTCGCTTCCCCGCCCTGGCCCCGCCCCCTCCAGTCTTCAGCACGGGAAAAAGCCCGTGCTTTCCACCTACCCGGCCCCGCCACCTCTGACGCAGCTCCTTTTACAGGCCCGGTCCCCTCACCCCTGACTCGGGCCTCCCCCTCCCCCGCGGGGCCCCATCGCACCTCCAAGAACCCCCCCGACCAACCCAACCTTCGTGTGGGAGAGCAGAGCAGTTGCTGCAGAAACCACATCCTTACCTATCCTCTACCAAATCGCTCCTCATTCTGGCAGAATCAAACCAAAGCAAAAATGTTCCTCCCAGGGTAGCACAGTGGATTAGCCCTGCTGCCTCATGGCGCCGAGGTCCCAGGTTCGATCCCGGCTCTGGGTCACTGTCCGTGTGGAGTTTGCACATTCTCCCCGTGTCTGTGTGGGTTTCGCCCCCACAACCCAAAGATGTGCAGGTTAGGTGGATTGGCCCGTCTCAGATTTATAACCTTTGTTTTGTCTGACCTGCTCCTGCAAGGCTTCTCAAGAGCCATATTGCAGCTTGCAATCTTGCCACACATTGGGGTGTGCTTCTTGATATGGGTTATCCTCTTTCTCCACCATTTTCTGAATCCATTTTTGTTCCAATAAAGATAGCAACGTAAATGGATCAAAGGTGGAGTCGATGCACATATTAAGCCCAATCTAACTGAAAGGCATTGCAGGCTTAAGGGACTGAATGGCCCTCCTCTTGTTCCTGTGTTCTGACTGCGGTCCACCCATCGATGATTGTTCCACAGAGGAGGCAGTTTGTAATGACACCATGGGGTGCAGGATGTTCAGTTTCCAACCCCAAGCTGTTCCATGGAGGGACAGTTCATAATACTAAAGGCCCATGGGGTGTAGTCTTTCAGTATATTACAATCCTGGTACAGACCCCCAGCGTTTCAATTTGTAAATTGGTGAGGAAAAGAATACTTCGCGCCAAGAGTGATTTCAAACATACATCGACATTTGGTATATTAAAACAAACTTTATTATTACCACAGTATTAAACTATCTTAACATCATAAAATAAATAGCTTATACTGAATGGCTAAACAACTCTTCACAATAACTCCTTAACTGATCTCCAATCAAGCAAACCCCATCTCAGGTCAAAACCCACTTTTAAATACAGTTAGCAAACACAGGAATACTTGCTGTATAGAGCTGTCTTGGAGAGAGATCCTTCAGGAAACAGCTTGTAGATTCTTGTCTGTGTCAAACCACTGTTTTAACTTTGCAGCTTTTCAAAAGCTGCTGTTCTGTTCACAGCCAAATCTAAAAGGACTCAAAACTGGACTGCTTCAGCTCCTGGCTCCTCCCATTTATAACACCATCATTATCCCAATCCCATGAGCTGAGCTGATTATTTAAGTTTAAACACAACGGGCGCGATTCTCTTAAAACATTTTTGTGCCAGTGTACAGTGCCAATGTGCCAGCTGGGCCGTGCCAAGGTGCCCACGTTCCAGGGGAGGGCCAGGGAGCCACCCTGCACTCACCCTGACCACCCAGAGGCCTCTGATGGCTCGAGATACCCCACGGATGCCATTCTGCCTGGTCCAAGTTTTAATAAGGAGTACTAATTGGCACCAGCGTGAGCACTTGCTGGGAAGGCGGCTGAATGATGGAAGGCCATTGGATAACAGGTGGGTCTCGTTAATTGTATGGAAATGGGGCTTAAGTGGTGATAATTGGTTTCTCGCCAGGCTGCGGCGAGATCCCTATTTTGACTACGGGAGCGGGCCGGTTGCATCTCAAACTGTTTGCCGCCTGGCGCAGATCTCATTTTTGGCCTCTCGCGCTATTTACCAGCCTCGTTTCGCTTGAGCGAGAGCGTAACAAGGCTGGTAGATTGCGCCCAATGTCTCTAATTAGATCCTCCCCAGAAATCATAACTACCCATTAAGCTTGTCCTTTTTCACAAGCATGGTTTTAAATAAGGATGATCTCATTTTTACGATGCTTTAATTATGCCTTCTGTAGCCAGTGTCTGCCTGCCTTTTTTTTTTTTTTTATAAATGTTTTATTGAAAATTTTTTCCCAAACAACAATTTTTCCCCTCTTACAAAGCAAACGCAACAATAACAATACAGAAATTTTAAACAATACACAAGTAACAAAACCCCTTTATCTTTGACCTAAACTAAACCCCCCCTCCCCCCCCCCCCCCCTCCCCCTGGGTTGCTGCTGCTGGTCATCTGTCTTCCCTCTAACGTTCCCCTAGGTAGTCGAGAAATGGCTGCCACCGCCTGGTGAACCCTTGAGCCGATCCTCTCAGGGCAAACTTTATCTGCTCCAGTTTAATGAACCCCGCCATATCATTTACCCAGGCCTCCAGTCCGGGGGGTTTCGCCTCCTTCCACATGAGTAGGATCCTGCGCCGGGCTACTAGGGACGCAAAGGCCACAACGTCGGCCTCTTTCGCCTCCTGCACTCCTGACTCTTCCGCAACTCCAAATAGAGCTAACCCCCAGCCTGGTTTGACCCGGGCCCTCACCACCCGCGAAATCACTCCCGTCACTCCCTTCCAATACCCTTCCAGTGCCGGGCATGCCCAAAACATATGTGCGTGGTTTGCCGGGCTCCCGCCACACCTCCCACATTTGTCCTCCACTCCAAAGAACCTGCTCAATCTTGCTCCCGTTATGTGTGCTCTATGTAGCACCTTAAATTGAATCAGGCTAAGCCTGGCGCATGAGGAAGAGGAATTTACCCTGCTTAGGGCATCAGCCCACATACCCTCCTCTATCTCCTCCCCTAGTTCTTCTTCCCACTTTCCTTTTAGTTCGCCCACCGACTCCTCCCCCTCTTCCCTCATCTCTCGGTAAATCTCTGACACCTTGCCCTCTCCGACCCACACCCCTGAAAGCACCCTGTCCTGTATCCCCTGTGTCGGGAGCAATGGAAATTCCCTCACCTGTTGTCTAGTAAATGCCCTCACCTGCATATATCTCAAGAAATTTCCCCGGGGCAACTTATACTTTTCCTCCAATGCTCCCAAGCTCGCAAAAGTCCCATCTATAAATAAATCTCCCACCCTCCTAATTCCCAACTGGAACCAGCTCTGAAATCCTCCATCCATTCTTCCTGGGGCGAACCTATGGTTGTTCCTGATTGGGGACCCCACCAGGGCTCCCCGCACCCCTCTCTGTCGCCTCCACTGTCCCCAGATATTCAATGTTGCCGCCACCACCGGGTTCGTGGTAAACTTTTTAGGTGAGATCGGTAGCGGCGCCGTCACCAGCGCCTCTAAACTCGTCCCTTTACAGGACTTTCTCTCCAGTCTTTCCCACGCCGCTCCCTCACCCTCCATCATCCATTTACGTATCATTGCCACATTGGCGGCCCAATAGTAATCGCCCAAGTTCGGTAGTGCCAATCCTCCTCTGTCCCTACTACGCTGAAGGAACCCCCTCCTTACTCTCGGAACTTTCCCTGCCCACACGAACCTCGTGATGCTCCTGTCTATTTTATTAAAAAAGGTCTTAGTGATTAGTATAGGGAGACATTGAAATACAAATAAGAACCTCGGGAGGACCATCATCTTAATTGCTTGCACCCTGCCCGCCAGCGATAGAGGCTGCATGTCCCACCTCTTGAAGTCCTCCTCCATTTGTTCTACCAACCGTGTCAGATTAAGTCTGTGCAAGGTTCCCCAGCTCCTAGCGATCTGAATCCCCAGGTATCGGAAGTTTCTTTCCACTTTCCTTAGAAGCAAGCCTTCTATCTCTCTACTCTGGTCCCCTGGATGTATCACAAATAATTCACTCTGCCCCATGTTTAGCCTATACCCCGAGAAATCCCCGAACCCCCTCAAAATTCGCATAACCTCTATCATTCCCCCCGCTGGGTCCGACACGTATAACAATAGGGTCTGCCTGCCTTTTAAACCAGGACTTTTAAAACCCTGACTGCTCTCCCAGTGAGCCAGAGAAGACACAGCCAGAGTGAGACAGCAAAGAGTGAGTTTGGGAATTTGAATCTAGGTGGGAATTCAAAGCTGGGTGGGGAGGAGGTGCTTTTTATCCCTGGTAAGTGACTGGTAAGTAGTTTTTCTGTTTTCTTTTTATTGGTATATTTATTTATTTTTTCTTCGTTTTTTTTTTTGTGGAAATTGTAGTTGTTGAAGTTAACCGAAGGTTTAAGACATGGCAGGAGATCTCAGACCCGTGTCATGCTCCTCGTGTGCGATGTGGGAGCTCAGGGACACGTCCACTGTCCCTGGCTCCTTCACATGCAAGAAATGTGTCCAGTTGCAGCTCCTGTTAGATCGCTTGACGGCTCTGGAGCTGCGGATGGACTCACTTTGGAGCGTCCGCAATGCTGAGGACGTCGTGGATAGCACATTTAGCGAGTTGGTCACACCGCAGGTGAAAGGTACTGAGGGAGATAGAAAATGGGTGACAAAAAGACAGAGCAAGAGTAGGAAGACAGTGCAGGTGTCCCCTGCGGTCATCTCCCTGCAAAACAGATATACCGCTTTGGATACTGTTGAGGGAGATGGTTCACCAGGGGAAGGCAGCAGCAGCCAGGTTCCTGGCACCGTGGCTGGCTCTGCTGCGCAGGAAGAAGAATGGCAGGGCTATGGTGATAGGGGACTCAATCATAAGGGGAATAGACAGGCGGTTCTGTGGATGCAATCGAGACTCCAGGATGGTATGTTGCCTCCCTGGTGCAAGGGTCAAGGATGTCTCGGAGCGGCTGCAGGACATTCTGGGGGGTGAAAGCCAGCTGTCGTGGTGCACATAGGCACCAACGATATAGGTAAAAAACGGGACGAGGTCCTACAAGCTGAATTCAGGGAGTTAGGAGTTAAACTAAAAAGTAGGACCTCAAAGGTAGTAATCTCAGGATTGCTACCAGTGCCACGAGCTAGTCAGAGTAGGAATGTCAGGATAGATAGGATGAATGCGTGGCTCGAGAGATGGTGCACGAGGGAGGGATTCAAATTCCTGGGGCATTGGAACCGGTTCTGGGGGAGGTGGGACAGTACAAACCGGACGGTCTGCACCTGGGCAGGACTGGAACTGATCTCCGAGGGGGGGGGGGGGGGTGTTTGCTAGAGCTGTTGGGGAGTTTAAACTAATGTGGCAGGGGGATGGGAACCGATGCAGGAAGTTGGAAGGTAGTAAAACTGGGACAGAAACAAAAGGCAGTAAGGGGGAAAGTGTAAGGCAGAGAAGCCATAGTCAAAAATCAAAAAGGGTGACAGTACAAGGTACAGTGACTGAGGGGAGCTCAGTGAATAGGACCAGGAATACTAAAAGGAATAAAACAGGAAGTAAAAACATTAATGGTAAGCGATGCGGCAGGTTGTTACATGAAGATATGGGTTCAACGATAAGGAAAATTAGGAGAAACGTTAAGAGGAAATATAACTTAGGAGAGGATACTGATCGAGGCGTTAAGATTCAGAACAGAGGTAAAAATACCAACATAAGTGTACTTTACCTGAATGCTCGTAGTATTCGGAATAAGGTAAATGAGTTGATGCCGCAAATCATCGTGAATGACTATGAATGATTAGTGGCCATTACTGAAATATGGTTAAAGGATGGTCACGACTGGGAGTTAAATATCTGAGGGTATCAAACTACTCGGAAGGACAGAGTGGATGGGATGACATCCGGGCAATAGTAAGGGATGACATCGGTGCTATGGAGGATAAGGTTGAATCCATTTAGGTGGAAATCAGGAATAGTAAGGCAAAAAAGTCACTGATAGGAGTAGTCTATAGGCCACCAAATAGTAACATTATGGTGGGGCAGGCAATAAACAAATAAATAACTGATGCATGTAGAAATGGTACAGCAGTTATCATGGGGGATTTTAATCTACATGTCGATTGGTTTAACCAGGTCGGTCAAGGCAGCCTTGAGGAGGAGTTTACAGAATGTATCCACGATAGTTTCCTAGAACAATATGTAATGGAACCTACAAGGGAACAAGCGGTCCTAGATCTGGTCCTGTGTAATGAGACAGGATTGATTCAGGATCTCATAGTTAGGGATCCACTCGGAAGGAGCAATCACAATATGGTGGAATTTAAAATACAGATGGAGGGTGAGAAGGTAAAATCAAAGACTAGTGTTTTGTGCTTAAACAAAGGAGATTACAATGGGATGAGAGAAGAACTAGCTAAGGTAGACTGGGAGCAAAGACTTTATGGTGAAACAGTTGAGGAACAGTGGAGAACCTTCCAAGCGATTTTTCACAGTGCTCAGCAAAGGTTTATACCAACAAAAAGGAAGGACGGTAGAAGGAGGGAAAATCGACCGTGGATATCTAAGGGAATAAGGGAGAGTATCAAATTGAAGGGAAAAGCATACAAAGTAGCAAAGATTAGTGGGAGACTAGCGGACTGGGAAATCTTTAGGGGGCAACAGAAAGCTACTAAAAAAGCTATAAAGAAGAGTAAGATAGATTATGAGAGTAAACTTGCTCAGAATATAAAAACAGATAGTAAAAGTTTCAACAAATATATAAAACAAAAAAGAGTGGCTAAGGTAAATATTGGTCCTTTAGAGGATGAGAAGGGAGATTTAATAATGGGAGATGAGGAAATGGCTGAGGAACTGAACAGGTTTTTTGGGTCGGTCTTCACAGTGGAAGACACAAATAACATGCCAGTGACTGATGGAAATGAGGCTATGACAGGTGAGGACCTTGAGAGGATTGTTATCACTAAGGAGGTAGTGATGGGCAAGCTAATGGGGCTAAAGGTAGACAAGTCTCCTGGCCCTGATGGAATGCATCCCAGAGTGCTAAAAGAGATGGCTAGGGAAATTGCAAATGCACTAGTGATAATTTACCAAAATTCACTAGACTCTGGGGTGGTCCCGGCGGATTGGAAATTAGCAAACGTGACACCACTGTTTTAAAAAGGAGGTAGGCAGAAAGCGGGTAATTATAGGCCAGTGAGCTTAACTTCGGTAGTAGGGAAGATGCTGGAATCTATCATCAAGGAAGAAATAGCGAGGCATCTGGATGGAAATTGTCCCATTGGGCAGACGCAGCATGGGTTCATAAAGGGCAGGTCGTGCCTAACTAATTTAGTGGAATTTTTTGAGGACATTACCAGTGCGGTAGATAGCGGGGAGCCAATGGATGTGGTATATCTGGATTTCCAGAAAGCCTTTGACAAGGTGCCACACAAAAGGTTGCTGCATAAGATAAAGATGCATGGCCTTAAGGGGAAAGTAGTAGCATGGATAGAGGATTGGTTAATTAATAGAAAGCAGTACAACTAAGAGATCTATTTGTAGATGGGACGTTTGCGAGTCTGGGAGCGCTGACGGAGAAATATGGGTTGCCCCAAGGGAATGCATTTCGGTATATGCAAGTGAGGGCTTTTGCGAGGCAACATGTGAGGGAATTCCCGCAGCTCCCGGCGCAGGAAGTGCAGGATAGAGTGATCTCAGAGACATGGGTGGGGGACGGTAAGGTGGCGGACATATACAGGGAGATGAGGGACGAGGGGGAGATCATGGTAGATGAGCTGAAAGGGAAATGGGAAGAAGAACTGGGGGAGGAGATTGAGGAGGGGCTGTGGGCTGATGCCCTACGTAGGGTAAACTCATCGTCCTCGTGTGCCAGGCTAAGCCTGATACAATTTAAGGTGCTACACAGGGCGCATATGACTGGAGCACGGCTTAGTAAATTTTTTGGGGTAGAGGATAGGTGTGCGAGATGCTCGAGAGGCCCAGCAAATCACACCCACATGTTCTGGTCATGCCCGGCACTACAGGGGTTCTGGGTGGGGGTGGCAAAGGTGCTTTCGAAGGTGGTGGGGGTCCGGGTCTAACCAAGCTGGGGGTTGGCTATATTTGGGGTTGCAGAAGAGCCGGGAGTGCAGGAGGCGAGAGAGGCTGACGTGTTGACCTTTGCGTCCCTTGTATTCCGGCGCAGGATATTGTTAATGTGGAAGGAAGCCAAACCCCCGGGTGTGGAGACCTGGATAAACGATATGGCAGGGTTTATAAAGTTAGAACGGATTAAGTTTTGTGTTAAGGGGTTCGGCTCAGGGGTTCACCAGGCGGTGGCAACCGTTCGTCGACTACCTCACAGAAAGATAGAGGGAATGGAAAAGAAGTAGACAACAGCAGCAACCCTGGGGGGAGGGGGGGGGGGCGGGAAGGGCGGGGGGAGGAATTGGACGGACTCTCAGGGATGTTATTGTATATGTATAGGTATTTGGTATATGTAATTGTATATTGGATTGTATTTTTGGAGAGTATTTATTTTGGACAAGGCAGTTGCCATTTAGTTTTGTTTTTGTTTATATATTACTTATTTATTTGTTTAAAACTGGCCACAGTTATTTATATTGCTTTATTGTTGTGTAAAAGAAACACTACGTATTGTTACGTTTGGCCAAAAAACTTATTTTTAAAATATTTTTTAAAAAAAATTAATAGAAAGCAAAGAGTGGGGATTAATGGGTGTTTCTCTGGTTGGCAATCTGTAGCTAGTGGTGTCCCTCAGGGATCAGTGTTGGGCCCACAATTGTTCACAATTTACATTGATGATTTGGAGTTGGGGACCAAGGGCAATGTGTCCAAATTTGCAGACGAATCTAAGATGAGTGGTAAAGCAAAAAGTGCAGAGGAAACTGGAAGTCTGCAGAGGGATTTGGATAGGCTAAGTGAATGGGCTAGGGTCTGGCAGACGGAATACAATGTTGACAAATGTGAGGTTATCCATTTTGGTAGGAATAACAGCAAAAGGTATTATTATTTAAATGATAAAATATTAAAACATGCTGCTGTGCAGAGAGACCTGGGTGTGCTAGTGCATGAGTCGCAAAAAGTTGGTTTACAGGTGCAACAGGTGATTAAGAAGGCAAATGGAATTTTGTCCTTCATTGCTAGAGGGATGGAGTTTAAGACTAGGGAGGTTATGCTGCAATTGTATAAGGTGTTCGTGAGGCCACACCTGGAGTATTGTGTTCAGTTTTGGTCTCCTTACTTGAGAAAGGACGTACTGGCACTGGAGGGTGTGCAGAGGAGATTCATTAGGTTAATCCCAGAGCTGAAGGGGTTGGATTACGAGGAGAGGTTGAGTAGACTGGGACTGCACTCGTTAGAATTTAGAAGGATGAGGGGGGATCTTATAGAAACATATAAAATTATGAAGGGAATAGATAGGATAGATGTGGGCAGGTTGTTTCCACTGGTGGGTGAAAGCAGAACTAGGGGGCATAGCCTCAAAATAAGGGGAAGTAGATTTAGGACTGAGTTTAGGAGGAACCTCTTCACCCAAAGGGTTGTGAATCTATGGAATTCCTTGCCCAGTGAAGCAGTAGAGGCTCCTTCATTAAATGTTTTTAAGATAAAGATAGTTTTTTGAAGAATAAAGGGTTATGGTGTTCGGGCCGGAAAGTGGAGCTGAGTCCACAAAAGATCAGCCATGATCTCATTGAATGGTGGAGCAGGCTCAAGGGGCCAGGTGGCCTACTCCTGCTCCTCGTTCTTATATACACACTAACCCAGGCTTTTAACCATCAGTGCACCAGATACATATGAAACAACATAAATCTGAAATTCCTACTACACAAGTGTCTGACCATGAGCTGCAAGAAGGGGGGAGTTTAAAAGACAATAAGAGCATACAGCGTGGGATCAGAAGTAGGCCATTCAACCCATTGACTCTGCTCTGCCATTCAATGAGATTGATCTGATGTGATGGTGCTCAACTCCTTTCCTGCTTTGTCCCCATTACCCTTTTGGAAAATAATAATTTACAGGATGTGGGCGCCGCTGGCTACACCAGAATTTATTGCCCATCCCTAGTTGCCCTTCAGAAGGTGGTGGGTGAGCTGCCTTCTTGAACCCGCTGCAGTCCTTGAGGCGCGGGTACACCCACCGTGCTGTTAGGGAGGGAGTTTCAGGATTTTGCCCCAGCGACAGTGAAGGAACGGCGATATATTTCCAAGTCAGAGTGGTGAGTGACTTGGAGGGGAACCTCCAAGTGGTGGGGTTCCCAGGTATTTGCTGCTCTTGTTCTTCTAGATGGTGGTGGTCGTGGGTTTGGAAGGTGTTGTCTGAGGAACCTTGGTGAGTTACTGCATTGCATCTTGTAGATGGTACACATGACTGCCACTGGGATTTGAATGTTTGTGGAAGGGGGAGCAATCAAGCGGCTTTGTCCTAGATGGTGTTGAGCGTCTTGAGTGTTGCCGGAGCCGCACTCATCCAGGCAGGTGGAGTGTATTCCATCACACTCCTGACTTGTACCTTGTAAATGGTGGACAGGCTTTGGGGGTCAGGAGATGAGTTGCTCGCCGTCGGGTTCCGAGCCTTTGACCTACCCTGGTAGCCACAATATTAATGTGGCTAGTCCTGTTCAGTTTCTGATCAATGGTAACCCCCAGGATGTTGATTGAGAGGGATTCAGCGATGGTAATGCCATTGAATGTCAAATTGATTCCCTCACTGATTAAAAATCTGTCTCAGCCTTGAACATACTTTTAACGGCTCAGCCTCAACAGCTCTCTGCGGGAAAGAATTCCACACATTCACCACCCTCTGAGAGAAGAAATTCCTCCTCATCTCTGTCTTAAATGCGCTACCCCTTACTCCGAGATTATGCCCTCTGGTCTGAAACACTCCCACAAGGGGGAAAAAATGTCAGCATCAACTGTCAAACCCCTGAGAATCCTATATGTCTCAATAAGGTCAACTCTCATTCTTCTAAACTCCAGCGATTACAGGCCCTAGTCAACCTCTCCTCATAAGAAAATCCCTCCCTACCCAGGATCAACCTCGTGAACCTTTTCGGGACTGCCTCCAATGCCAGTCTATCTTTCCTTGGTTAAGGGAACCAAAACCGTTCAGAGTATTCCAGGTGTGGTCGAACTGGCGCCTTGTATAGTTTTAGCAAGCATTCCCTATTTTTGTACTCTATTCTCTTTGAAATAAAGGCCAACATTCCATTATCTTTCCCAAATACCCGCTGAACCTGCACGCTAGCTTTTTGTGATTTATGCACCAAGACCCCCAAATCCCTCGGTGCTGCACCTTTCTGCAGTCTGTCTCCATTCAAATAATATTCAGCTCATTTATTCTTCCTACCAAAGTGCATAACTTCACATTATCCTACATTATCTTCCAGCTGCTAGGCTTTTGTCCACTCATTTAACCTGCTTTTATCCCTCTGGTTCCCCTTTATCTATCCACCTCAAAGAATTTCAACTAATTTTTTCAGGTATGGTTCCCCCTTCTTGAAGCCATGCTGACTCTGCTCAATTATATTCTGTATTTCTAAATAAAGAAAGGGGAAGTTTATGACGTCCCTGAGGCAATCCAAGGTGGGGGAGGTTTGTTACGTCCTTGTGGGGTGCAGTATGCAGGTGTCTGACCATAAAAGGCATCATACATCCTGCTCAAACCCATCATGGCTGTACCCCCTATTTACTATAGTGGGTCAAACACAATGTCGAGACACAAACATCACATTTATTTTCAAATTGTTTATATTAATGGGAGTAAGCCTATTAAAAAAAACCTGCTTTACCTTATTCAACATGTATACTAAATGTGTAAGAATATTAATCTCCAGCCCAGTTATACCCTCATTAATAATAAACCCCATCAACTTTAATAAAATAAAATATATTTTTTTTAAAAAAAAATAATAAAGAACTGGCCCTTGAAAAAAAAAAATAAATAAATAAATAATAATAAACCCCATCTATCAAAATGAACATGGTTAAGTTTTTTTTTAATTCATTGATCAGATGTGGGTGTCACTGGCTAATCCAGCATTTATTTATTTTATTTTATTTCAAAATTTAGAATACCCAATTATTTTTTTCCAATTAAGGGGCAATTTAGATGGCCAATCCACCTATCATGCACATCCTTGGATTGTGGGGTTGAAACCCACGCAGACACGGGAGAGTGTGTCAACTCTACATAGACAGTGACCTGGGGCCGGGATCATACCCGGGTCCTCAGCGCCATGTATAGCAGTAGTAACCACTGTGCCACCGTGCTGCTCCTTGGGCCAGCATTTATTAATGTGGTTAACAACAGAAATGACAGCAGAATCTAACTCCGAGTGGATCTCTTGTGAATTTGCTGGTTTCTGAGCAGGGTGGATGATCGATTAAATCGCTTCTCACACACAGGGTATGTGAAAGGCCTCACCCCAGTTTGAGTGCACTGATGTCTCAGCAGGTGGCATGAGTTAGTCAATCCTTTCCCACATGCGCAGCAGGTGAGCACCGCTCCCCAGTGTGAGTGCGCTGGTGTCTCAGCAATTCCCTTTTGCATTTATAGCATTTGTCACAGTCAAAACATTGAAATGATCTCTCATCAGTGTGAACGAGTTGGTGTGAAACGAGGGTGCTTAAGCGAGTGAATCCCTTTCCACATTTGGAGCAGATGAATGACCTTTCCCCAGTGTGAGTTCGCTGGTGTTGAGAGAGGTGGGATGAATTAATGAAACGCTTCCCGCACACAGTGCAGCTGAATGGCCTCTCCCCGGTATGAATACGCTGGTGCCTCAGCAGGTCGCTTGTGGTTTTAAAGCCCTTCCCACAGTCAGAGCATTTAAATGGTCTCTTATCAGTGTGAGCAAGTTGATGTTTACGGAGTTCCGATGACTGAATGAATCCCTTCCCACACGCAGAGCAGATGAACGGCTTCTCCCTGGTGTGAGTGTACCAGTGTTTCAGCAGGTCCCAGGAGTCAGTGAATCCTTTCCCACATACGGAGCAGGTGAAAGGCCTCTCCCTGGTGTGGGTGCGCCGGTGTCTCAGCAGTTGCCTTTTGAACTTAAAGCACTTGTCACAGTCAGAACATGTAAATGGTCTCTGATCAGTGTGAACAAGTTGGTGTGAAATGAGGGTGCTTAGCCGAGCGAATCACTTCCCACATTCGGAGCAGGTGAATGGCCTTTCCCCAGTGTGAACTCGTTGATGTTCAGAGAGGTGGGATGAATTAGTGAATCCTTTCCCACATGCAGAACAGCTGAACAGCCTCTCCCCGGTGTGAGTGTGTCGGTGTCTCAGCAGATCACTTGCACTTTTGAAGCTCCTGTCACAGTCAGAACATTTAAAGGGCCTCTTATCAGTGTGAACAAGTTGGTGTGAAAAGAGGTTCCTTGACCGAATGAACCCCTTCCCACACTCTGAGCAGGTGAACGGTTTCTCCCCAGTGTGAACTCGCTGGTGTTCAAAGAGGTGGGATGAATTAATGAATCCTTTCCCACATGCAGGGCAAACAAATGGCCTTTCCCCAGTGTGAATACGCTGATGAATTTCCAGATCAGAAGGGTACTTAAATCCCTTTCCACAGTCCCCACATTTCCAAGGCTTCTCCCCAGTGTGACTGTGCACGGGTTTCGAAAGGACAGATGATTAGCTGAAATCTTGTCCACACTGAGGATACGTGAACTCTTTCTTCCCACAGTGAACTTTGCTTCCATGTTCAAGGGCCGACATCTTGTGATGTCAGATCCTGGCCTGCAGTAAAAGGGGTTTCCAAAATCAGTCAGTTCAGAACACGAACCCACAACGTATTTTCCTCCTGCTTCTTCGCTGAGCCCTACGCTGTCCCCTGCAAAGATGGTGGCAGTTAACCTGGGCCTATCACCAACAGGAGTCTCTCAGTCAGTGCCTCGCTTGATGCAAACCTGCCAGTACCCAGGGCATATACCCTGCTGCAAAGCACCCTGGATAAATGTGGCAGCTGAGTCTCTGCCCAGTAGCAGATTGCCTCTCCAACGATTGCACTTCGCCTGCTCCTGTCAATGGCTGTGATTGTCTCTCCTGGTCAAGGGAACCCTGACGCCCCGCCCACACTTGTGTCAGCAAGGTGATCGCGCATGCGCGCCAACGCTCAGTGAAACAAGATGGCGGGCGTAAACCTGGGTTTGTTTGCGGGAAGAGGCGCCCGGAAGCTGCAAGCGAGGAACCTGCAGAGTCTTATTCCGGTCTTGAGGCCTGTGCCGGGTGGTTTATGAAGCCTCTGCTCCACTCCCCACCTCGACTCCCGGCTCCATTCCTCCCACCGATTCTCACCCGGAGAGAAAGGCGCCTCCCGCGCGGTTGGCAGCAAAGTGACACTGCGCATGCTCCAGATACAGCCCAACAGTGCGCCTGCGCACCGGACTCCTGGGCCGCCTTTGGGGCACATTCACCTCCACACGGAATGATGGGTAATAACAACCCCATTGACAGGTCAAAGGGTGCAGAGAAACCAATCCTTGCCAGGCAACCAACTTAAGATACATCAATGAATGAAAATCATACGTAAATCTAACTGCATGCGTGTCAGAGAATTTTACAGCACACAAGGGGCTGGTTTAGCACACTGGGCTAAATCGCTGGCTTTTAAAGCAGACCAAGGCAGGCCAACAGCACGGGTTCGATTCCCGTACCAGCCTCCCCGAACAGGCGCCGGAATGTGGTGACTAGGGGCTTTTCACAGTAACTTCATTGAAGCCTACTCGTGACAATAAGCGATTTTCATTTCATTTTCACAAGGAGTCCATCGTGTCTGCACCGGCCATCAAGCACATACCTATTCCATGCCATGCACCATTTCTCAAAGTGATTTAACTCTGCGAAACCTGGTTCGGATGAAAGCAAAATACCGTGGATGCTGGAAATCTGAAATAAAAACAAGAACATTCAAGAAGACCCCAGCAGGCCTAACAGCATCTGTGCCGAGAAAAAAAGATCATGGTTTCTCTGCACCCTTTGACCTGTCAATGGGGTTGTTATTACCCATCATTCCGTGTGGAGGTGAATGTGCCCCAAAGGCGGCCCAGGAGTCCGGTGCGCAGGCGCACTGTTGGGCTGTATCTGGAGCATGCGCAGTGTCACTTTGCTGCCAAACTATATACGGGTACTCGCACACCTTAAGAAACTAACCCAGAGTCTAGTGAGAAGGTCGAGAGCTTTCATCACTCTGGAGAAATGACACTGAAGAAAGCGATCATGAAGGGAGCTGATGGTCTGGTCAATGACTGGGTCACTGCCTTGCCTCTAATAATAGTCTTTATTGTCACAAGTAGGCTTACATTAACACTGCAATGAAGTTACTGTGAAAATCCCCTAGTTGCCACATTCCGGCGCCTGTTCGGATACACAAAGGGAGAATTCAGAATGCCCAAATTACTTAGTAGCACGTCTTTCGGGACTTGTCGGAGGAAACCCACGCAGACACAGGATGAACGTGCAGATTCCGCACAGACAGTGACCCAAGCCGGGAATCGAACCTAGGACCCTGGTGTTGTGAAGCAACAGTGTTAACCACTGTGCTACCGTGTCACGTGCCTTAAAGACCCTTCACTCCGCTCACAAGATCATTTCAGGTCATAACAGATCGGCCAATCCAGATTGTGCATTCCACCGGGATCCCACTAACCATTACTACTCGACTGACTCATGACCAGTTTCCCCAGAACCTCCAACAAACCTTAGCATCCTCCCTTGCTACAGGCAGTGGAGAAGATGAGTGCAACCGATCTCAATCTCAAGGGACAACCATTAAATGTTCAATGTTGAACATTGTTAAGAGGGGTCGATCTGGGGGACTTGGATTAATTGGGAAGGTCCATATGATGTTCCAGATAGTTTGGAAGAAATATATCTTATATTAGCTCATCGGAATGAGGGAAGGAAACACAATTACCAGACTTCGCCGATCTCGCTCGCAGCTGGGATTCTGCGGTCCCGCTGAGAGTGAATGGCGTTTTGGCTGGCACGCCAAATTCTCCATTCTCACTTGCAACAGGACGACAGCGGGCGAGAGGGGAGAATCCTGGGCAATAGTTACCATGGAGATCAGTGTGAACGGCACAAAATGAAACAGTGAGGTAACTAGCTGGAGAACAAACGCTGTGTTAGACTTTATCCAACAGGGACAAAATGTGGATGGTCATCGTGCTCCTGGATTGTGTACAAGCTGATGTTCTGTCACTGCCACATGACCCTCCCCCAGGTTGTCCAGGGAGGGGCCCTTTCAGAAGTTCAGTGCAGACACAATGGGTGGAATGGCCTCCTTGTGCACTGTAGGGATTCTATAGATCCTATGGACATGGAGCAGGTTGTCTCTCCCCAATGTGAAGGTGTGTCAGTACTTTGTGTCTGATTTTAAATGTCTTCTCACATTGCAAACAGTTAAACGGTCTCTTTTCAGTGTGAACAAGTTGATGTTCAATGAGGCAGGATGACTGAGCGAATGAATCCCTGCCCACACACAGGCTAAGGTTTGGAATGCACTGCCTCAGTGTCTTGGAGGCAGGTTCAGTTGAGAGCAGTCAAAAGGGAATTATACTGTTATCTGAAAAGGAAGAACGGGTCGGGGTGCAAGGAGAAAGCAGGAGAATGGTACAAGGTGAACTGCTCATTCAGAGAGCCAGGGCAGACTCAATGGGCCAAATAGTCTCCTTCTAGATTAAAAAAATCTGTGAGATACTTAAACACGGAGAAAGCTAGAAAAAAAAACTCAGGCCGAAATCATAGGTGATTCAAATCCGTTTATTAAGAACCAACTGTTTAAATACATGTGCTAAATAGGCAGAAAAGACAAACCCCACAAGAGGTGAGAACAGTTTACTGCTCCCAGATTGGACAAATGGTGGGAGAAGCAGGGGGAATGCTGATCTCCAGGGCTGGAGGTGACAGTCTCCTCAGAATGGTTAGTAGTCCCAGATCAGGGGGATGTTGACCTCCATTGCCGGAGGCGGTGCTTTCCTCGGAATGGTTTGCTGATCCCGGAACAGTCAAACCAGATAATGAAACCGGTCTCCATGCCTGGATGTGGCAGTTTCTTCTTTTCTCAGTCTTCTTGAGTGAGCCAAAACACATAATCGATAGAGTCACTACAGTACAGAAGGAGGCCATTCAACCCATCGAGTCTTCAATGACCCTACTAAGTGTACCTACCGAGGCCCACACCCCCGCCCCATCCTTGTGACCCACCTAACCTGCACTTTGGACACTAAGGGGCAATTTTAGCACAGCCAATCCACCTAATCTGCAGGCGTGGCACTACTGCCTCACAGCTCCAGGGACACAGGTTCAATTCCAGACCTGGGTGGCTGTCTGTGTGGAGTTTGCACTTTCTGGTTTTCCTCCAGGTGCTCTGGATTCCTCCCAGTCCGAAGATGTGTAGGTTAGGTGGATTGGACATGCTAAATTGCCCCTTATGTGTCCAGGTATATGCCTCAGGATTCACCTGAGGAAGGAGCAGTGCTCCAAAAGCTAGTGATTCAAAACAAACCTGTTGGACTTCAACCTGGTGTTGTAAGACTTCTTACTGTGGTCACCCCAGTCAAACGCTGGCATCTCCACATCACAGGTTTATGCACTTAGGTGGGGTTATGGGGTTACGAGAATAGGTTTGGGGAGTGGGCCGAGGTATGGTGCTTTCAGAGGGCTGCTGCAGACTCAATGGGCCGAATGGCCTCCTTCTGCACTGCATGAATTCTATGCAATTTTATCTTTTGATCACTTTGATAAGTTCTTTCTTATCTGAAGACTTTTTCCTCTCAAAAGCCCGTTCGTTACTTTATTTCGGGGATTTATTTTCTTTTCAATCACTTATTCAATCGTCCATTAGTCAGGAACAGATATTCAAGGGAACCCCTCCTATTCCTATCGGAAATCTCTAAAGTCAGTGAGTGGCTCATCTTTTGCTCGGACATCAGTTTAATATTTAACCAGACAGTTGCTTTACATATAAGCCTGAGATTTCACCCCCTCCCCAGGCATCAAGTTTGTCTTATCTCAGTTTCTATGCTAGAGACATGGCCTTGGCAGATATAACAAATTTACACTGTCCTATGAGTGCGCAGATGTGATCTGTGTGATGCACGTAACATACAGAAATGCAGGGCGGACCTGCACTGGAGAACAGGACCCAGACATACTGAGCTGCTCGGAAGACAGAACAACATTCAGTGATTCATGTGGTCAGAGGAACGAGACAACCTTGTGAATCACCAAGATACAGACACATACTCCACAGGAAACTGATTTTAAAACAATCAGGTGGCCTGTGTCTATCAACCCAGGAAGCTTTCTTTTATAATATAATAATCTTTACTGTCACAATTAGGCTTACATTAACACTGCAATGAAGTTACTGTGAAAAGCTCCCAGTCGCTACACTCCGGAGCCTGTCCGGGTCACAGAGGGAGAATTCAGAATGTCCAATTCACCTAACAGCACGTCTTTCGGGACTTGTGGGAGGAAACCGGAGCACCCGGAGGAAACCCACGCAGACACGGGGAGAAAGTGCATAAGAGAGAGAGCTATTCCTATAATATTAAAACAGCTCCTTAAAAATTTACAAGATTATTACAGATCTCCCAACCTTGCACAGGAAATAGCCTTCGATTTTCCACAACTGATTTCTGACTAACACATTCTATTTCTAAGCTATGAGCTTGTTTTCCTAATTTCTTGATTGCATCCCGTCAATAACATACTAAAGCAACCAGAATTATCCAAATCGGCAACACAGGTCCTTGAGCGGCCACCAACAATGAACGTAAACACCTTTCCAGTAAAATGTGAAAACTATCGACTTGGATACATCCTCGCCACCTACAGACCATCCCACATGGTCCCAAATTATCGACATGGTGGAAATACATCCGGTTCAAACCGAAGTTCATGCACGGACTTTAAACATTCTCCAGCGTTCTGTTCACCTGCATCCACCTTGTGGATATTTTTTAAATCCAGATTCTGGATCCTTCTTTAACTGTACTCCCTCTGATGGATACCAGTGCGTTTAATTCCATCCTGATTGTTTTAAAATCAGTTTCTCTGTGGAGTATGTATCAGTATCTTGATGACTCACAAGGCAGTATCATTCCGCTGACCACATGAACCACTCAATGTTGTTCTGTTTTCCGAGCAGCTCAGTGTGTCTGGGATCTGTTCCCCAGTGCAGGTTCGCCCTGCATTTCTGCATGTTAAGTGCAGCACACAAGTCACATCTGTGCACTCATAGGGCAGCTCGGTGGCGCAGTGGTTAGCACTGCTGCCTCACGGCGCCGAGGTCCTGGGTTCGATCCTGGCCCTGGGTCACTGTCCGTGGAGTTTGCACATTCTCCCCGTGTCTGCGTGGGTCTCACCCCCACAACCCAAAAAGATGTGTAGGGTAGGTGAATTGGCCATGCTAAATTGCCCCTTAATTGGAAAAAAAAAATTGGGTACTCTAAATTTATATAAAAAACATCTGCACACTCACTCTGGCATGGCAATAGCATTTTACACTTATACAGCCCACACATTAGTTAATTTTACCAAAGATCAGGGGAGTGGGTGGCGGTGTAGCCTGTCTCCTCCTGCATGTTGCAACATCTCAGGTCGTGGCCAGACTGCAAATGCAGTTTAACAAAATAGTTCAGAGGCAAAAAACACAAATATCTCCAAGAGAGGGCTATTTACTAGTGCTATGTACACCAGAACATAAATGGGTGCCAATCATTTTAAACAATTAATTATTTAATGGAATGTAGCCGAGGAAGCCACGTAGCCGTGGAATGGAGAAAGAAAACCTGTCAGAGGGCAGGCAGGAGTCAAGCACATTACCGTAGTATTTGGACAGTAGATTCATCCATGAACCACATGCAAATTCTTCTAGATTCAATTAATCAAATTACACCAACCCCCAAACGTGGGATTTGAATCCATGTCCCCCGTATATTAGACTGGGCCTCCTGATTACTGATCCAGTTCCAGCACCACTAAAAGCACCATCCTCCCTCCCCGCCCCCTCTCCTGCATAGATTGACAGATTCCATGAACTATACTCGGGCTGGTGGGGTGATTTCTTTCCCCCCCCTTTTCAGTGGGGCATCCCGTGAATTGTCTTCCTATCTCATTCTTGAGCCCTGGAGAAACTTTATTGTCCAAATCAATATCTCAGAATAATATGTCTGCAGAGCAGAGACAGAGGGCTTTTCAATCAGTTTGGAGATAACTCCCATAATTTCCCCTTCTCAAGTACTTTGAAAGGTAACAAATGGGATGCATCCTAATTTACAAGGCAAATTCTTCCATTCAAATTGGCACTGTCTGTCAGTGGAAAGGGTTCACTTCTCTGCTTGTGTACAAAAGGTTGGAGTAAACATTTCCGATGTGCACAATTGAGCCAAATTGCCATGACTTTATTTTCAGACGGAAGAGGGACAGAACACCATTTTAAACTTGGTTTATCCTCTACTTTTTTTGCATTTTTCTCAGCTTTGCCCAAACACGATTGGTTTTTGGGGTTTTTTTTTCTTTCTTTAGGCATCTTTCCAAATGACTGGAATAAAACTGAAGAGAAATAAAACTTTAAATTTCTCGGATCAACAAAAGCTTCGACCTTCTTCGATGGAATCAAACCTTTCACTGCCTTTTCCAATTGTACCAGTAAATTGTGATTCACATTGAAAGGTTTATTTTCACTCAGTAATTAGAACATTTCACTTTTATCAGCATAGAAGCTGGCAGCATTTTAGATTAAATCCCAATTGTTCAATTCTCTTGCAGCTGGTGTGTGGAGAAGATCATGTTCACTGTAGACCGGTCAGCACAGAAATGGCACTGTGCTTTTGGATACACTTAGTATGCAAGTCGATGAATCTTTTAAATATGTCCTTAGTGAAGGTCTTCCCAGTGATGCTAAGGAGCGAGAAGTCCCTGTAGTTTTGCAATCTCCGCTGTTTTTGTATATTGTGATTCTTGCATTGCACATGCCCTATGGAGCTGATCCTATCTCCTGAGATTGAAGGAGGAGGTTGTTGAGTACTTGTGCAGTCGATGGGACTCTCCGTGCCCGAGTTCAGCTGGAACTCCAGCCTTGCCGAGTGTCTTTCTGCTTGCTCAGCAACCAATGGCCTTTTCCAGCTCAATTGATGAGGGTTCCTCGTCCAACTCAACCATAAGAGGAAGCTGCAGGAGAGTCGGACAGAGACTGGGGGATGCCCTTCTCACAGGAGTACAGCTGGCATCGGGCGGGGATAAGAAGAATGGGGGACCTGTTCATTGACGGGACATTTGCGAGCCTAGGGGCACTGGAGGAGAAATTTGAGTTACCCCCGGGAAATGCATTTAGATATATGCAGGTGAGGGCTTTTGTGAGGCGACAGGTGAGGGAATTTCCGTTGCTCCCGGCACAAGAAGTTCAAGATAGCGTGATCTCGGGGGTATGGGTCGGGGAGAGCAAGGTGTCGGAAATATACCAAGAGATGAAAGAAGAGGGGGAAGCGCCAGTAGAAGAATTGAAAGGTAAATGGGAGGAGGAGCTGGGGGAAGAGATTGAGGAAGGGCTATGGGCTGATGCCCTGGGTAGGGTTAATACCTCCTCCTCGTATGCCAGGCTCAGTCTGATACAATTTAAGGTGGTTCACAGAGTGCATTTGACAAGGGCGAGGCTGAGTAGGTTCTTTGGGGTAGAGGATAGATGTGAAAGATGTTCAGGGAGCCCGGCGAACCATGTCCATATGTTTTGGTCATGCCCGGCACTGGAGGGGTTCTGGAGAGGTGTGGCGGGAGTAATATCTCAGGTGGTGAAAGTCCGGGTCAAGCCAAGCTGGGGGCTAGCAATATTTGGAGTAGTGGATGAGCCGGGAGTGCAGGAGGCGAAAGAGGCTGGAATTCTGGCCTTTGCATTCCTGTAGCCCGGCGAAGGGTCTTGCTATTGTGGAAGGAGGCGAAGCCCCCTAGCCTGGAGGCCTGGATTAACGACATGGCGGGGTTCATAAAATTGGAGAGAATTAAGTTTGCTTTGAGAGGGTCTGCACAGGGGTTTTACAGGCGGTGGCAACCGTTCCTAGAATATCTCGCGGAGCATTAGAAGAAGGTCGGTCAGCAGCAGTAGCAACCCTGGGGGTGGTGTGGGGGGGGGGGTAACGAGAGATTGTTTGAGGGGATGGACGAGCGGGAGATAGCATGGAGGGTGGGGGGAAACGGTACGTGCGGCCAAGAGCCATTGTATAAAGCTATGTAAATATACCATCTTGCCATGGATATATCTTGCTCAGGGAGATTTTGCGTTATTTTGTTACGGTGGGGGAGGGGGGGGGGTGTTACTGTTTGTAAGGGGAAAACATTGTGTTGTTAAAAAACCTTAATAAAAAATATTTTTTTAAAAAAAGGAGCTCACAGCTCAGTCGTGTTCAACCCAGCGAGGATATCGGTTTATATCTGCCGGTGAGAGCTTCATCTGCCGATTTCAGAGGTGGGGGGGCAACTTTGGTGATGGTCGGACCAAGGGATCTCTTGATCCCATCATACACAGCATGTAGATTTCACAAGCAGTTTGGATTTCTTGATGTAAGCTGCTGCACTGTTTACTTGCACAAACTCTCCCTGTCCTTTACACAACTGCCTTGGCTACTTTTACATGATGCAGTGTTCCAGCTGTTGGGTTGATGTTGTACATCAGGTCAGCTTTGCTTTTTGCTTCAATGACAGATGTCATCTCTGCTGAGTGGGTCTCAAACCAGTCTTTGTTGTGGGTTCCACCTTTACCAAATGTTGCTGCTGCTGTGTCAGAAATAATTCAACTCAGTGACTTCCAAACTTCATCAATAACAATGTTGATTGTTGAAGCTTTTATTGATACATCTAAAATATTCCAACGTTTTGTTTCATGTCCCTTGATAATTTAATTCCACAAGAGATTCTTCCGCTGTGAAGAATGCAAAAGTCGGGAAGAATTGACAGCAAGGATTAATCAGCACCTTCTAATTGGAGATATTAATAAATAGATCCTTTTAGACACTGAATTGTAGAAATTGCCCCAAAGGTCAATATAGGATTCAAATATAACTTCATAATTTTATTATAAACAAGTTCCTGCTGAGAGTTTTTGAATTTTATTTTTTATAAATTTAGAATACCCAATTCATTTTTTCCAATTAAGGGGCAATTTAGCGTGGCCAATCCACCTAGCCTGCACATCTTTGGGTTGTGGGGGCGAAACCCACGCAAACACGGGGAGAATGTGCAAACTCCACACGGACAGTGACCCAGAGCCGGGATCGAACCTGGGACCTCGGCGCCGTGAGGCAGCAGCGCTAACCACTGCGCCACCGTGCTGCCCGAGAGTTCTTGAATTAAGGGGAAAGATTGGGACACTGTAGCCTCGAAAATCAGTGATCTCCTCAGAATACTAAACTCCAGCCAGTTATAGGGATTACCATCAGCAGGAACATGCCGACTGTGGTCAGACTCTGTCAATCCGAAACGGGATTAACAGTCCAACCTCTGGAATCACTGGTGGACTCGCTGGTGTTTTAGCAGGTGTCCTGACTGAATGAATTTCTTGCCACATACGGAGCAGATGAACGGCCTCTCCCCAGCATGAACCCGCTGGTGTGTCAGCAAGTGTCCTGACTGAATGAATCCCTTTCCACAGACAGAGCAGGTGAATGGCCTCTCCCCAGTATGAATGCGCTGGTGTAAGTGCAAGTTGCCAGACTGAGTGAATCCCTTCCCACACACAGAGCAGGTGAATGGCTTCTCCCCGGTGTGAGTGCGTTTATGTAACAGCAGGCCGGCAGAATGAGTGAATCCCTTCCCACACACAGAGCAGGTGAACGATCTCTCCCCACTGTGAATGCGCTTATGCGCAGTGAGATTGGATGACTGCCTGAAACTCTTCCCGCAAGAAGTGCAGGTGAATGGCTTCTTCTCAGTATGAATTCGCTGGTGCTGCAGGAGAATGGATGCATTGGTGAATCCCTTCCCACACTCAGAGCAGGTGAACGGCCTCTCCCCAGTGTGAACTCGCTTGTGTACATCGAGGTCAGCTGGACGCTTAAACCTCTTTCCACAGGAAGTGCAGTTGAACGGTCTCTCCTCAGTGTGAATTCTCTGGTGTGTCAGCAGGTGGGATGACTGAATGAATCCCTTCCCACACTCAGAGCAGGTGAACGGCCTCTCTCCGGTGTGAACTCGCTGGTGTGCTGTGAGGTCGACCGAACGCTTAAACCTCTTTCCACAGCAAGTGCAGCTGAACGGTGACTCCCCAGTGTGAAGTCGTCGGTGTGCAGTGAGGGTGCCCGACTGCCGGAAACTCTTTCCACAAGAAATGCAGATGAAGGGCTTCTCCTCGGTGTGAATTCGTCGGTGTGATCGAAGGCTAGCTAAATGAGTGAATCCCTCACCACACACAGAGCAGGTGAAGGGCCTTTCCCCAGTGTGAAGTCGCTGGTGTGCAGTGAGGGTTGAAGACTGCCTGAATCTCTTTCCACAGGAAGTACAGCTGAACGGCTTCTCCTCAGTGTGAATCCGCTGGTGCGCAGTTAGGGTGAATGACTGATTAAATCCCTTCCCACATACAGAGCAGGTGAATGGCCTCTCTCCAGTGTGACTGCGTCGATGGTTTTCCAGTTGCGATGGATAATTGAATCCTTTACCACAGTCCCCACATTTCCACGGTTTCTTCACATTGCCGGTATCCATGCGTCTCCCCAGGATGATCAGTTAAAGCCTCAACCTCACGCAGACTACGTGTACGGGTTCTTCCAACTGCAAACGCGGTGTGCTTTTTCAAGCTGTCCAACAAGTTAAAGTTCTTTACACTGTCAGGGCACTGCTATTATCTCTCTCGGTGTGTGGGTGTGACTCTGTGTTTCTCCAGTCACATGGATGTTTGAAATGTTCTCCCACAGACAGATCAGACAAACATTTTTCCTTCCACACTCAAAAGTCGATGAAATCCCCGTCCCGGTGAATCAAGTGGCCCTGGGCGATCTTGATGTGACAATCCTCAACCAACAATATCCTGCAAAAAGAGTTTACAAAATAATCAATTTACAAATCCAGGGTAGAAACTCTGAACAGACAATTCTAATTTCTCTGGGACATTTTTTCCCTCTCTATTTCTCCCAAAGCTGTAAATCCCCGTCCCACGCACTCTCCCTCCTCCCTGGGCTGAAATGCAAACCCATCTCACCACCTGCACCATCTCTTTCCTCCACTCCCAGTTTTCTCCCTCCCTCTCCTCTGCCTGGGTTCAGTTCTCCAGCTCCTGTCTGCAGACTGACAATAAAACCAATGGGTCTTATTGGGGGTTTGGGGCCTCCAGCGGGTGTTTGTGAATCCTCCCCGCCCACCTGCCAGGGTTTCCTTCCTTGCCAGAGATCAGAGTCCTCATTGATTTGAGTGCAAAGTGTAAGCTCTTATTTCTTGTCCCCCTCCCCCATCCTCTGATGTGAACCATCCTCCAGTGTCTGAAGCAGGATGGTGCCCGTTAACCTGGGCCTGTTCCCGGGAGGGAGGGAGAAGCCCCGCAGCTGCAAACCAGGAGCTACCAATTGTGAAGGGTTTGCGGATCCACAAAGTGTTTCCAAATCCTCCCACCGCCGCCTCGCGCTGACTCCGCTTCTCCGGGACAAACAAGGGCCCAGGCCACCAATCACAGTGCGCATGCTCAACACACTAACTGCGCATGCGCACTGGACTCCGCGGGTAGAGACCGCAATGCGCATGCTCCACATCACAATACCCAGGGCGTGATTGACGGCAGCTCTGACCAACCAGAAGAGGGGACGGGTCTGGAGGACCGAGCGGGAACAGCTGGTCCTCCAACCAATCGGAGAGAATGAGGGGCGGGGCTGACCCCCGGCTCACCCTCATTGGCTGAAACTCTGCATCATTTTGAAAGCTGATTTGTCTCAAACCCCAGGAGAAAACTGGACCTTTCTGTTTGTGGCTTTAAACAGATTAAACCCTGTGGGTGAGGAACAAACATTTCAACATTTGTTACTGACCTAGAACTACAGGACCCAGTGCAGAGTTTTAGTTTTAAAATGCCTTTCCCATTTTTATGCTCCATTCCCTTTGAAATAAAGGACATTTGCCCTCCCTATGATCTGCTGTAATTGCAAACTAGATTTTTGTGAGTTATGCGCGAGAACTCCCAAGTCCCTCTGTGCTGCAGCTTTCTGCAGTCTTTCTCTGTTTAAATGATATTCAACTCCTTTATTCTTTTGACCAAAGTAATAACTTTGCATTTTTCTACATTATTTCCCAGCTACCAAATTTTTGCCCACTCACTGAACCTTGTTTTAAAAATTTTTTTGATAAATTTAGAGTACTCAATTATTTTCTTTTCCAATTAAGGGCAATTTAGCGTGGCCAATCCACCAACCTTTGGGTTGTGGGGGTGAGTCCCACGCAGACACAGGGAGAATGTGAAAACTACACAAGGACAGTGATCTAGAGCTGGGATCAAACGCGGGTCCTCAGCGCTGTGAGGCTTCAGTGCTAACCACTGCGCCACCATGCCGTCCACCCACTCACCTAACCTGTCTATATTCCTCATTGTGTCATCCTCACCATTTGCCTTCCCATCTGTTTATGTGCCATCCACAATCTTAGCAATAATACACTCACTTTCCACGTCCAAGTCATTGATATATATTGTAAATAATTGTGGCCCCATAAGGATCTCTGTGACACCCCACTAGTTACAGGTTGCCATCCTGAAAATGTCTCTTATCCCAACTCTCTGTCTTCGATTAGTTAGCCAATCCTCTATCCATGTTGATACTCTACCCCAACACCATGGGCTCTTATCTTATTAAGTAGCCTTTTGTGCAGTATCTTGGTTTCTCTTCATGAAGCCATGCTGACTCTGCTTGATTATATTTTCTATTTCTAAATGCCCTGTCCTTTATAATGGACTCAAACATTTTCCCAATGACAGATATTACGCTAACTGGCCCATAGTTACCTGGGACGCGATCTACCGGCCACTTTGCGCCCAAAAGGCAGTACGGCGCGGCCGGTAAATGCCAGGAAATCCCTCTTCTGGGATCTACCCAGCTCACCATGCCTCCCAAGATCCAACACGCTCTCGTTGTGGTCTGAATTGTGCGCGGGATCACTGTTTTGCAAATTGCATATTAGAGTGAGATACCTTGTCTGACTTTAATACACTCCCAAATGCTCTCCCCGATCTACACAAGGCATTGGGATCTAACCCCCTTGCCTCGGAGATCTCGGGCGAGCGGCGTTCAGTGCTGGTCTCCACAAACTGGGACCAGATGGAACGGCACTTGTGGGGGTCTTCACGGGGATCAGAGACCTCCAGGTGCTTGTTCTCTGTGCAGTGTGGCACCCTGACTCTGCTGGTGCCAGCTGGGCACCCTATCACACCAGCATGGTACCCTGATACTGTCAGCCTGACACTGCCAATGTGCCCAGGTGGCACTGCCAGCTGTCAGGCACTACCAGGGTGCATTTTTCCTGTGCAGGGGATTGGGCCCGGAGGTGCCGTGCAGGGGGTGGGAGATACAAGGACTCCCTTATAGGTGGGTTGGGGCTTTGGGGGAGTTCAGTGGGTGAGTTCCGGCGAGCGGAGCTCCTCAGTGCAGGAAACGGAACTAAGTGCAACCTCATCGAGGAGTTCCTTGTTGAGGACCCGAATATAACCAGAGTCCCGGTAGGTAGCATGATGTTTCTTGGCGCTGCGAGTGCCAGGAGACATCTGGCTAAATGCGCTGTTACAGGATTCAGTTCTCATTCAGTTAGATTGTGCCCCTAGGTTTTATCTCCTCCCTTTTGGAATAAGGATGTTGCCCTGGCAGTTTTCCAATCCTCTGGGACATTTCCAGAATTTAAGGATTTTGGAACCTTACTACCAGTGCATCCATTATCTCTGTAGCTATGTCTTTTATTATCTGAGGATGCATCAGATCCAGAGATATATCTGCCTTTAGTTTGATTATTTTCCCTAGTGCGTTTTCTCTAGTGATAGTTATTGTATTTATGTCCTTCTCCTTCTGTCCTTTGATCATGTCATATTTTTATTTGTGTCTTCTACCGTGAAGACTAAGGCAAAGTACATGTTTAACTTCTCTGCCATTTCTTGGATCCCCATCATTAGTTCCACAGTCTCATTCTCTAAGGGGCCTATATTCACTTTGGCCTCTCTCTTCCTTTTTATATATTTAAATAAGCTCTTACTGATTCAGAACGATTCACTAAGATTCAGAAAGAATGTTCCCGATGTTGGGGATGCCCAGAACTAGGGGTCATGGTTTGAGGATAAGGGATAAACCTTTTAGGACGGAGGTGAGGATCAAGAGATAGGGGGTGAGCGAGGGAAGGCAGGATCAACGTTTTAAACTTGATGCCAAAAGAGAAAATGCTGGAAAATCTCAGCAGGTCTGGCAGCATCTGTAGGGAAAGAAAAGAGCTAACGTTTCGAGTCCGGATAACCCTTTGTCAAATTTCCCTACACAGACTGCCAGACCTGCTGAGATTTTCCAGCATTTTCTCTTTTAGTTTCAGATTCCAGCATCCGCATAATTTGCTTTTTAGTTATTGATCTTGATGATCAACCATGATCCGAATGAATGGTGGAACAGTCTTGAAGGGCCGAATGGCCTCCTCCTGCTCCCATTTTCTCTGTGTTTCATTCTGCAGGACAACCCTTGCGCAGGCGCAGTGCCCAACAGTGACGACATGGATGATCCCCGCCCCTGACCGAGGCAGTCAGGCGAATTGAATAGGGCAAAATTGATGATCCTGCAGAGCTTGTGGCTAAGTTTCATATACATCAGATGTCGGCCTAAAACCCCGAAAAGAACCCCTGGTTTGCACCGACCATTCGCAGCTGATCTCGGCGACTCGCGGGTTCGCGGTCGCCATCTTTGATAGGGGCGATGTGCAGCAAGGCGCAATCGCCATCTTTGATAGGGGCGATGTGGAGCAGGACGCACTCCCATTTTGATCGGAGCGATGTGCAACAAGGCGCAGTCGCCATCTTTGATCGGGGCGGCAGCAAGGCGAAGTCGCCATCTTTGATAGGGGCGATGCGCAGCGGGGCGCATGCGTGGTCGTTCTGAGGCCTGGAGAGAGATAGACATTTCTTGTCCTGCACTGAGAGGGATAGTTTCTGAAACTCCTTTACTGGAGAGGGAGGGGGAGAGAAGGGTTTAGAAGGGGAGGATTTACAGACAGGAATTTCAAATTAAATAGCATTTCAAGATCTGATAGAGTCACTGAATTCTTCAGGACCTGAGCTTTTGGATGTGGAAGGTAAATATTTTCAACTTCACTTTTGCATTGACACACTGGGCATCTTCATTGAGGGTGGGGTTTTGGGTAGCCTCCTCCGCTTATCCATAGAATCCTTGGAGACCTCACAGTGCAGAAGGAGGCCATTCGGCCCATCATGTCTGAACTGACCCTCCGAAAGAGCACCCTACCCAGGCCCACATCCCGGCCCCATCCCCGCAACCCGGTAACCCCATCGAACCTAGGCATCTCTGGACACGAAGGGGCAATTTATCATGACCAATCCACCTAACCTGAATATGTTCAGGGTGGCACGGTGGCACAGTCATTAGCGCTGCTGCCTCACAACTCCAGGGTCCCGTGTTCAATTCCAGCCTCGGGTGAATGTGTGGAGTTTGCCCTTCCTGTGTCTGTGTGGGTTTCCTCCGGGTGCTCCGGTTTCCTCCCACAGTCCAAAGATGTGCAGGTTGAGTGCATTGGCCGTGATAAATTGACCCTTAGTGTCAAAAAGGTTAGGTGGGGTTACTGGGTTGCGGGGATAGGGTGGAGGTTTGGGCTTAAATAGGGTGCTCTTTCCAAGGGCTGGTGTTGACTCGATTCTGTCTGTGACTGTTGGAGGAAACTGGAGCATCCGGAGGAAATCCATACAGACACGGGAAGAACGTGAAAGCCACATGGGTGGTCACCCAAGGCCGGAATCGAATCTAAGTCCCTGGCGCTGTGAACAGCTTAGTCGCTTAATTGTTCGTCACCATGTACCACTCGGTGTGGCAGGACTGCAGAGCTCAGATCTGACCTATTGATTGCAGGATCACTTAGCTCTCTCTGTCTGTCGGTCACAGGCCCTTTCTGCCATAAGAACTAGGAGCAGGAATAGGCCATCTGGCCCCTCGAGCCAGCTCCGCCATTCAATGAGATCATGGCTGATCTTTTGTGGACTCAGCTCCACTTTCCAGCCCGAACACCATAACCCTTAATCCCTTTATTCTTCAAAAAACTATCTATCTTTATCTTAAAAACATTTAATGAAGGAGCCTCTACTGCTTCACTGGGTAAGGAATTCCATAGATTCACAATCCTTTGGGTGAAGACGTTCCTCCTAAACTCAGTCCTAAATCTACTTCCCCTTATTTTGAGGCTATGCCCCCTCGTTCTGCTTTCACCCGCCAGTGGAAACAACCTGCCCGCATCTATCCTATCTATTCCCTTCATAATTTTATATGTTTCTATAAGATCCCCCCTCATCCTTCTAAATTCCAACGAGTACAGTCCCAATCTACTCAACCTCTCCTCGTAATCCAACCACTTCAGCTCTGGGATTGACCTAGTGAATCTCCTCTGCACACCCTCCAGTGCCAGTACGTCCTTTCTCAAGTAAGAAGACCAAAACTGAACACAATACTCCAGGTGTGGCCTCACGAACACCTTATACAATTGCAGCATAACCTCCCTAGTCTTAAACTCCATCCCTCTAGCAATGAAGGACAAAATTCCATTTGCCTTCTTAATCACCTGTAAACCAACTTTTTGCGACTCGTGCACCAGCACACCCAGGTCTCTCTGCACAGCAGCATGTTTCAATATTTTATCATTTAAATAATAATCCCTTTTGCTGTTATTCCTACCAAAATGGATAACCACACATTTGTCAACATTGTATTCCATCTGCCAGACCCTAGCCCATTCACTTAGCCTATCCAAATCCCTCTGCAGACTTCCAGTATCCTCTGCACTTTTTGCTTTACCACTCATCTTAGTGTCGTCTGCAAACTTGGACACATTGCCCTTGGTCCCCAACTCCAAATCAGCTATGTAAACTGTGAACAATTGTGGGCCCAACACTGATCCCTGAGGGACACCACTAGCTACTGATTGCCAACCAGAGAAACACCCATTAATCCCCACTCTTTGCTTTCTATTAATTAACCAATCCTCTATCCATGCTACTGCTTTTCCCTTAATGCCATGCATCTTTATCTTATGCAGCAACCTTTTGTGTGGCACCTTGTCAAAGGCTTTCTGGAAATCCAGATATACCACATCCATTGGCTCCCCGTTATCTACCGCACTGGTAATGTCCTCAAAAAATTCCACTAAATTAGTTAGGCACGACCTGCCCTTTATGAACCCATGCTGCGTCTGCCCAACGGGACAATTTCCATCCAGATGCCTCACTATTTCTTCCTTGATGATAGATTCCAGCATCTTCCCTCCTACCAAAGTTAAGCTCACTGGCTTATAATTACCCGCTTTCTGCCTACCTCCTTTTTTAAACAGTGGTGTCACGTTTACTAATTTCCAATCCGCCGGGACCATCCCAGAGTCTAGTGAATTTTGGTAAATTATCACTAGTGCATTTGCAATTTCCCTAGCCATCTCTTTTAGCACTCTGGGATGCATTCCATCAGGGCCAGGAGACTTGTCTACCTTTAGCCCCATTAGCTTGCCCATCACTACCTCCTTAGTGATAACAATCCTCTCAAGGTCCTCACCTGTCATAGCCTCATTTCTATCAGTCACTGGCATGTTATTTGTGTCTTCCACTGTGAAGACCAACCCAAAAAACCTGTTCAGTTCCTCAGCCATTTCCTCACCTCCCATTATTAAATCTCCCTTCTCATCCTCTAAAGGACCAATATTTACCTTAGCCACTCTTTTTTGTTTTATGTATTTGTAGAAACTTTTACTATCTGTTTTTATATTCTGAGCAAGTTTACTCTCAAACTATCTTACTCTTCGTTATAGCTCTTTTAGTAGCTTTCTGTTGCCCCCTAAAGATTTCCCAGTCCTCTAGTCTCCCACTAATCTTTGCCATCGTGTCTTCATCAGATGGGAGCCGTATTTCCTGGTGTTACCTACTCTCCTTATTGAACCGGGGTTGAGGGCAATAATTAAATTGGGGGGGGGGGGGCAGGGGGGCATGGGGTTAGAGATTGTGGTGAAATGGAATTCTGCTGCTGCCGATGGCCCACAGCCTCTCACAGATGTCCAATTTTGAGCTGCTGGATCTGTTCTGAATTTATTTCCTTCAGCACAGTGGCAGTGCACACATCATAATAGAGGGTATCCTTAGTGTGAAGACGGGACTTGGCCTACCTGACATAGAACATAGAAAATACAGCACAGAACAGGCCCTTCGGCCCACGATGTTGTGCCGAACCTTTGTCCTAGATTAATCATAGATTATCATTGAATTTATAGTGCAGAAGGAGGCCATTCGGCCCTTTGAGTCTGCACCAGCTCTTGGAAAGAGCACCCTACCCAAACTCAACACCTCCATACAACACCAAGGGCAATTTTGGACACTATGGGCAATTTATCATGGCCAATCCACCTAACCTGCACATCTTTGGACTGTGGGAGGAAACCGGAGCACCCGGAGGAAACCCACGCAGACACGAGGAGGATGTGCAGACTCCGCACAGACAGTGACCCAAGCCGGAATCAAACCTGGGACCCTGGAGCTGTGAAGCAATTGTGCTATCCACAATGCTACCGTGCTGCCCTTAAGAACAAATAAATCTACACTATATCATTTTACCGTAATCCATGTACCTATCCAATAGCTGCTTGAAGGTCCCTAATGTTTCCGACTCAACTACTTCCACAGGCAGTGCATTCCATGCCCCCACTACTCTCTGGGTAAAGAACCTACCTCTGATATCCCTCCTATATCTTCCACCTTTCACCTTAAATTTATGTCCAATGATATTTTCCTGCACTCCACAGCTTCATTATCAACCAGTACAGAGCCCTGTAGCACCTCACTTCCATTCACAAAAATACACATCAACAGTGAACTTTGCTTCCTTTGAATCAATTTTAGAACCAACTTGTCACTCTCCCTTGGACCTCTCCTCTCCTGACCAGTTTCCCATGTGGGATATTGTCAATGTAGAGAAATGTATCCACTTGTGAGAGAATCCCCAAAACTCTGAGCCATAAATACAAGATACTTACTAACACATCCAAACAGGAGAAATGTGTTTACCCGGAGATTGGTGAGAATGTGGAGCTCGCTGCCAGAGTAGGTGATTGAGGTGAAGCGCTTAGGGGAAACTAGATGATTACACGAGTGAAAAGGGAATGGAAAGATAACCTGAATGGCTGAGAAGAGGCAGATGGAATGGGAGGAGTATAAACAGAGAAACAAACTGACTGGCTGGTTTCTGTGCTCTATATTTTGAGTAATTCAGTGTAAACTCCTTTTGCAGGGGATTAGAATGGGAGGATTTACAAACAGGAGACTCAAACCAAATATCACATCAAAATCTGACGCAGTTACTCGATTCATCAGGATCATGAGGATTCAACAGATTGCCTAACCTGGAGAGACAAGGACAACCGTACCATGGAAAAACCATGGACATGTGGGGACTGTGGGAAGGGATTCAATTATCCGTCTGAGCTGGAAACCCATCAACGCAATCACACCGGAGAGAAACCCTGTAAGTGTGGGGACTGCGGGAAGGGATTCAACTACCCATCCCAGCTGGAGATTCATCGACGCAGCCACACTGGGGAGAGGCCGTTCACCTGCTCCATGTGCAGGAAGGGGTTCACAGAGCTATCCAAGCTCCATATGCACATGCGAGTTCACACCGGGGAGAAGCCATTTTCCTGTTCGGTGTGTAGGAAGGAATTTGCACAATTATCCACCCTGCTGACGCACCGACGTGTTCACACTGACAAGAGACCTTTTCAATGTTCAGAATGTGAGAAGAGTTTTAAAAGCAGAAGTGAGGTGCTGACACACCAGCGAGTTCACACCGGGGAGAGGCCGTTCACCTGCTCTCAGTGTGGGAAGGGATTCACTCAGTCATCCACCCTGCAGAAACACCAGCGAGTTCACACTGGCGAGAGGCCGTTCATCTGCTCCGTGTGTGGGAAGGGATTCACTCAGTCATCCAGTTTGGTGGAGCACCAGAGGGTTCACACCGGGGAGAGGCCATTCACCTGCTCCGAGTGTGGAAAAGGCTTCACCCATTCATCCCACCTGCAGACACACCAGCGCATCCACACCGGGGAGAAGCCGTTCACCTGCTCCGTGTGTGGGAAGGGATTCACCCAAAAATTCAGCCTGCTGGGACACCAGCGACTGCACACCGGAGAGAGGCCATTCATCTGCTCTGTGTGTGGGAAGGGATTCACTCGTTCCTCCAACCTGGTGACACATAAACAAATTCACAGGCGACAGCAGGGGTTGGATACTGCTGTTATCGCTGCTGTTAATCTCACCCAGGACTGAACCATATTCATTCTGACCATTGCGATCTGTTTCTGAAGATTTGAATAAACTCCAGCCCATTTAAAATTGTTGAGATTCTGGATAATTGTCAAATCAGCTTCGTATTAAACACAAAGATAAAAGCAAATTACTGCGGATGCTGGAACCTGAAACAAAAAGAGAAAATACTGGACAATCTCAGCAGAGTTTGTTTCTGCTAATGTTAACAATCCCTCTAAATGGACTGGAGTTTAATATTCTTGATACCTGTGAAAACAAGCAGCTTCACGATCATGTTGATCATTGTTGTTAGATTTTAGTCTTTTCCACCTGAGTGTTTAACATCATCTGCTTGGAGCTCAGAAAGAACAATGTGGGAGGAGGATCACACAGCCTGGACACAGTCCTTCAGGGTCACACTGAGAGGGACAAACGGGTCACGGCGCCGAGAACCCGGGCTCGATCTCGGCCCCGGGTCACTTTTCGTGTGGAGTTTGCACATCCTCCCCGTGTTTGTGTGGGTCTCATCCCCACGACCCAAAGATGTGCAGGGTAGGTGGATTGGCCACGCTGAATTGCCCCTTAATTGGAAAAATAAAAAAAGAAGGGAGAAACGGAATTTTGGTCTTTGTCATCTCTCTTCACTGACAGCAATGTCCCCATGTGGGTTATCATAGATTATCATAGAATTTACAGAGCAGAAGGAGGCCATTCGGCCCATCGAGTCTGCACCGGCTCTTGGAAAGATCACCCTACCCAAGGTCAACACCTCCACCCTATCCCCATTATTCAGTAACCCCACCCAACACTAAGGGCAATTTTGGACACTAAGGGCAATTTATCATGGCCAATCCACCTAACCTACACATCTTTGGACTGTGGGAGGAAACCGGAGCACCCGGAGGAAACCCACGCACACACAGGGAGGATGTGCAGACTCCACACAGACAGTGACCCAAGCCGGAATTGAACCTGGGACCCTGGAGCTGTGAAGCAATTGTGCTATCCACAATGCTACCGTGCTGCCCGCAGGTTAATCCTGAGGTCGGTAAGAAATGTGTCCCAGCCACTCTCTCCCATGACTCAGAGCTCCGAGACAGGGAACAGAAGGCTTCTTTACAACTGTGTTCAGAGTCAGGAAGAACAATGGTGAATGCTGGAAACGTGCTGTCAGATTAGAGATTGGTGTAAAACTGGGATCTGTTCCTCACTGAAAATGAAACTGATGGTTGAAGTTTCCAGTCAGAAAATGACGGTGGTAATTATTCTGCAAAGGTTTAATGTGTTTGCATGACAGCCCTCAATCCACCATTTGAAGATGGAGGGTTAATTTATTTAAAATAAATCTTTTGAAAGTAAATTGATGAAAATCTACATTTAAAATGAGGAGGAGTTTGCAGAAACCTGTGAACTGCTGGTACAAGTCTACAACAGACATTTGATCTTGACGTAAAAGAGAACAATTTCAGCCTTCCCACTTTATAACTAACACCCTCCCATTCCTGGAACCATTCAAAGTATCATCTTGCATCATTGAATTTCATATTTCATAGAATTTACAGTGCAGAAGGAGGCCATTCGGCCCATCGAGTCTGCACCGGCTCTTGGAAAGAGCACCCCACCCAAGGTCAACACCTCCACCTTATCCAAGGAAGATCCAAGGTTTACCAAGGAAGTGGAATCTCTTGTTAAGAGGAAGAAGGAGGCCTATGTGAAGATGAGGTGTGAAGTTTCGGTTGGGGCGATGGATAGTTACAAGGTAGCGAGGAAGGATCTAAAGAGAGAGCTAAGACGAGCAAGGAGGGGACATGAGAAGTATTTGGCAGGAAGGATCAAGGAAAACCCAAAAGCTTTCTATAGGTATGTCAGGAATAAGCGAATGACTAGGGAAAGAGTAGGACCAGTCAAGGACAGGGATGGGAAATTGTGTGTGGAGTCTGAAGAGATAGGCGAGATACTAAATGAATATTTTTCGCCAGTATTCACTCAGGAAAAAGATAATGTTGTGGAGGAGAATGCTGAGCCCCAGGCTAATAGAATAGATGGCATTGAGGTACGTAGGGAAGAGGTGTTGTCAATTCTGGACAGGCTGAAAATAGATAAGTCCCCGGGACCTGATGGGATTTATCCTAGGATTCTCTGGGAGGCCAGGGAAGAGATTGCTGGACCTTTGGCTTTGATTTTTATGTCATCATTGGCTACAGGAATAGTGCCAGAGGACTGGAGGACAGCAAATGTGGTCCCTTTGTTCAAAAAGGGGAGCAGAGACAACCCCGGCAACTATAGACCGGTGAGCCTCACGTCTGTAGTGGGTAAAGTCTTGGAGGGGATTATAAGAGACAAGATTTATAATCATCTAGATATGAATAATATGATCAGGGATAGTCAGCATGGCTTTGTGAAGGGTAGGTCATGCCTCACAAACCTTATTGAGTTCTTTGAGAAGGTGACTGAACAGGTAGACGAGGATAGAGCAGTTGATGTGGTGTATATAGATTTCAGCAAAGCGTTTGATAAGGTTCCCCACGGTAGGCTATTGCAAAAAATACGGAGGCTGGGGATTGAGGGTGATTTAGAGATGTGGATCAGAAATTGGCTAGCTGAAAGAAGACAGAGGGTGGTGGTTGATGGGAAATGTTCAGAATGGAGTACAGTCACAAGTGGAGTACCACAAGGATCTGTTCTGGGGCCGTTGCTGTTTGTCATTTTTATCAATGACCTAGAGGAAGGCGCAGAAGGGTGGGTGAGTAAATTTGCAGACGATACTAAAGTCGGTGGTGTTGTCGATAGTGTGGAAGGATGTAGCAGGTTACAGAGGGATATAGATAAGCTGCAGAGCTGGGCTGAGAGGTGGCAAATGGAGTTTAATGTAGAGAAGTGTGAGGTGATTCACTTTGGAAGGAATAACAGGAATGCGGAATATTTGGCTAATGGTAAAGTTCTTGAAAGTGTGGATGAGCAGAGGGATCTAGCTGTCCATGTACATAGATCCCTGAAAGTTGCCACCCAGGTTGATAGGGTTGTGAAGAAGGCCTATGGAGTGTTGGCCTTTATTGGTAGAGGGATTGAGTTCCGAAGTCGGGAGGTCATGTTGCAGCTGTACAGAACTCTGGTACGGCCGCATTTGGAGTATTGCGTACAGTTCTGGTCACCGCATTATAGGAAGGACGTGGAGGCTTTGGAGCGGGTGCAGAGGAGATTTACCAGGATGTTGCCTGGTATGGAGGGAAAATCTTATGAGGAACGGCTGATGGACTTGAGGTTGTTTTCGTTGGAGAGAAGAAGGTTAAGAGGAGACTTAATAGAGGCATACAAAATGATCAGGGGGTTGGATAGGGTGGACAGTGAGAGCCTTCTCCTGCGGATGGATATGGCTGGCACGAGGGGACATAACTTTAAACTGAGGGGTAATAGATATAGGACAGAGGTCAGAGGTAGGTTCTTTACGCAAAGAGTAGTGAGGCCGTGGAATGCCCTACCTGCTACAGTAGTGAACTCGCCAACATTGAGGGCATTTAAAAGTTTATTGGATAAACATATGGATGATAATGGCATAGTGTAGGTTAGATGGCTTTTGTTTCGGTGCAACATCGTGGGCCGAAGGGCCTGTACTGCGCTGTATTGTTCTATGTTCTATTATCCCCATAACCCAGTAACCCCATCCAACACTAAGGGCAATTTTGGACACTAAGGGCAATTTATCATGGCCAATCCACCAACCTGCACATCTTTGGACTGTGGGAGGAAACCGGAGCAACCGGAGGAAACACGCACACACAGGGAGGACGTGCAGACTCCGCACAGACAGTGACCCAAGCCGGAATCGAACCTGGGACCCTGGAGCTTTGAAGCAATTGTGCTATCCACAATGCTACCGTGCTGCCCAAATTTGTCTATATATGTGTTTGTGGAACCCACCTCGTCATTCACCTGATGAAGGAGCTGCGCTCCGAAAGCTAGTGATTCGAAACAAACCCGTTGGACTTCAACCTGGTGTTGTAAGACTTCTTACTGTGCCCACCCCAGCCCAACGCTGGCATCTCCACATCATGGCTACCATCTTATTTATGAAGCCCAAGATTTCATTTGCTTTACGAACCTCTCTCTTAATGAGTTGTGCCACATTCAAAGTTCGATGCACATGCGCTTCCAGGTCCATGCACACTCTTTACACCGGCCAGCAAGTCTGTATTGTCTGTCGCAATGCTTTCTGCCAAAAATACATCACGTCACACATCTCCATATCAAATTATATCTGCCACTTATTTCCTCATTCTGCCAGACTATATGTCCTAATAAAGGCAATTTGTATTGTCATAGTTACAGCTTGCCACTTGTCCAAATTTGGTATCGTCCACAAACTTTTTAAATGTTTGAAACTTGCTATGGGATCTGCTTCCTCCAGTCACTCATGCAATGTGTTCCAGGTCATCATTCAGAGTCAGCATTGGAATCTTGCCTTTAGTTCTTCACTGCTCCATTAATAAAGCCAAGGAACCCATCAGGTTATCTGCAAAGCAAAACAGTTTGTCATGCCACATTTAAAGATTTGTGTACATCCACTACCAGGTCACTCTGTTTCTGCACTCTGTTTAAAATCGCACCACTTTGGTTATACTGCCTCACCACATTCTTCCTTCCAAAATCCATCATTGACTGTGGATCACTTTGGGATGTTCTGCGGGTGTGAAAGGTTTGAAATGAACACGAGAACTTTCTTCCTGTTTTACAGCCCATTTAAAGTTGTAGATTTTGCTCCAAAGATTACATTGGGAAGTTAACACCCCAGCCCTGGGTCACTGTCCGTGTGGAGTTTGCACATTCTTCCCGTGCCTGTGTGGGTCTCACCCCCACAACCCAAAGATGTGCAGGCTAGGTGGATTGGAAATGCTAAATTGCCCCTTAATTGGAAAAACAAGAATTGGGTACTCTAAATTTTTTTAAAAAGCAGAGCTCAACAACTCTGTCCACAGGGGAGTTCTCCTGGTGCAGTGGGACCTACGTTCGTGATTTAACTCGCACCACCAACTGCTCAATCAGTGTGGTTATGTGCCTGCTTTGGGAGGGGGTTTAGCAAGGTCCCATGACCCATCGGGTCAATCCACAGAGAGGCAATTTCTTGACATTTGAAGTTGACAGTTGGAGTTGACATTTGAAGTTGACATTTGAAGTTGACAGTTGGAGTTGACAGTTGGAGTTGACAGTTGGAGTTGACAGTTGGAGTTGACATTTGAAGTTGACAGTTGGAGTTGACAGTTGGAGTTGACAGTTGGAGTTGACATTTGAAGTTGACATTTGAAGTTGACAGTTGGAGTTGACAGTTGGAGTTGACAGTTGGAGTTGACATTTGAAGTTGACAGTTGGAGTTGACAGTTGGAGTTCGGGGGTCGTGGAGTTCAAAAGCACTCTTAGCTCTGTCATGTACACAGTTGTTTCCCACCCAATAAAATCCTTGTTAATTTATCATAATTTATCGAGTTGGTCGTCTTCACTTTGTAGTGATTACAATCAGTCAGCTGCTGTTTGTGGAATCTTACTTTGCAAAATAATGACAACTTGTATTTATTTCACATTCTGAACATGAAAGAAATGCCCCAGGGTGCTTTACACGAATGTTGTAAAGCCGAATTTGTCACACAAGGTGATGTTAGGGCAGATGGTGGATTCTTGGTCAAAGTTTTAGCAACGGTCTTCAGTCAGGAGAGGGAGGCAGAGAGGTTTAGAGAGAGAATTCCAGAGCTTCAGACCAAGTACTTCCATCAATGGCAGAGCATCTAAAATCCAGGATGTTCAGGGGGCCGGGGATATATGAGTGCAGGGTTCTCGGAGAGCTGTTGAGCTGGAGGGGTTTACAGAGATAGGGATGATGGGTGAGGTCGAGGAGAGATTGTAAATAAAGGATGAGGGTTTTAAAATTGAGGCATTACTTGGTTGAGAGCTAATGTAGGATGTTAGGGGTCCGGACCAGAAGCCCAATTTTGGTTAAGTTCCCGGATGAGTGTTTGCGGTCCAGGCGAGGGGACAGGAGAGGCAATTGGGGGAGCTGCCGTTTAGATTAGTAGGGGGAAGCTTTAGGTACCTAGGCATTCAAGTGGCGCGGGAATGGGACCGGCTGCATAAATTAAATCTGGCCCGGCTAGTAGACCAAATGAAGGACGATTTTCGGAGATGGGACGTGCTCCCGTTGTCATTAGCTGGGAGGGTGCAGACGGTGAAGGTGACAGTCCTTCCAAGATTCATGTTCATGTTTCAATGTCTCCCCGTCTTTATTCCGCGGTCCTTTTTTAAACGTGTCAACAAAGTGATCTCTGGCATTGTTTGGGCGGGCAAGATCCTGCGGGTAAGGAAGGTAATGCTTGAGCGGAGTCGGGGAGAGGGTGGGCTGGCGCTGCCAAATTTTAGTAACTATTACTGGGCAATGAATATAGCCATGATCAGGAAATGAGTGGTGGGGGAGGGGTCGGCATGCAAGGGCACCAGTTTGGGGGTGTTGGTAACTGTGCCTCTGCCATTCCCCCTAGCACGGTACTCCGCCAGTTCCGTGGTGGTGGCGGCCCTGAGAGTCTGGGGGCAATGGAGGAGACGTGGGAGCAGAGGGAGCATCGGACTTGTCCCCAATCTGAAATAATCACCGGTTTGCCCCGGGAAGTATGGATGGGTCCGTTCCGGATGGATGTTCCGGATGTGGCGGAGAGCAGAGATTGAGAGGATGGGGGATATGTTTATCGAGGGGAGCTTTCCGAGTATGAGGGCGCTGGAGGAGAAGTTTGGGTTGGCAAGGGGAAACAAATTCAGGTATCTGCAGGTGCGGGACTTCCTACGTAAACAGATGTCAACCTTCCCGCTCCTACTGCTAAGGGGGATTCAGGACAGGGTAGTTTCCAGAGGGTGGGTAGGAGAAGGGAGCGTCTCGGATATTTACAAGGAACTTATGGGGTCAGAGGAGACACTCTGAAGCGCAAATGGGAGGAGGAGCTGGGAGGAGAGATAGAGGATGGTCTATGGGCGGACGCGTTGAGTAGAGTCAACGCGTCCGCAACATGTGCCAGGCTCAGCCTGATACAATTTAGGGTCGTTCACCGGGCTCACATGACAGTGGCCCGGATGAGCAGATTCTTTGGGGTGGAAGACAGGTGTGCAAAATGTGCTGGAGGACCAGCGAACCATGTCCATATGTTCTGGACATGTCCAAAGCTTACGGGATTTTGGCAGGGGTTTACAGATGTCATGTCCACGGTGTTAAAAACAAGGGTGGCACTGAGGTGGCGATTTTCGGGGTGTCAGAAGACCCGGGAATCCAGGAGGAGAAAGAGGCAGACGTTCTGGCCTTTGCTTACCTGGTAGCCCGGAGACGGATACTATTAGCTTAGAGGGACTCAAAGCTCCCAAAGTCGGAGACCTGGCTATCGGACATAGCTTACTCTGGAGAAAATCAAGTTCGCCTTGAGAGGGTCATTGTTAGGGTTCGCCCGGAGGTGGCAACCGTTCGTCGACTTCTTCGCGGAAAATTAATTGTCAGTAGAAGGGGGGGGTTAATAAAGGTGGGACCTGTAAGGGAGGGAGACAGCTTTTGCACTCTGTTTATAGTTTCATGTACATTGTTTATTCTGTTGTTATAATACCAAAAATATCTCAATAAAATGTTTATTTTTAAAAAAATCCCGGATGAGAACCCAACTATTTGCATTTCGTAAAATTGAGGAAATGTTACTGCACCACAGGAGTGCTAACTGACCAGTAGACAGCTTTAATATTAAAACAAACTTTACTTTGAGCACAGAATTAGCAGCAACGAAATAGCTTTACAGTTAACCAATACAGCATCTCTTTCTTAAATTTTGGCAATTAAGGGGCAACTTTTAAAAAATTCACTTACGGGATGTGGGGCATCGCTGATTAGGCCAACATTTATTGCCCATCCCTAGTTGCCCTTCAGAAGGTGGTGGTGAGTTGCCTTCTTGAACCCGCTGCAGTCCTCGAGGTGTAGGTACACCCACTGTGCTGTTAGGGAGGAATTTCCAGGATGTTGCCCCAGCAACAGTGAAGGAACAGCCGATATATTTTCAAGTCAGGGTGGTGAGTGACTTGGAGGGGAACCTCCAGAGGATGGGTTCCCAGGTCTCTGCTGCTCTTGTCCTTCTAAATGGTCGTGATCGTGGGTTTGGAAGGTGTTGACTAAGGAACCTTGGTGAGTTACTGCAGTGCATCTTGTAGATGGTACACACGCTGCCACTGTGCTGGAGTGTTCGAATGTTTATGGAATGGGGAGCAATCAAGCGGGCTGCTTTGTTATATAATCATAGAATTTACAGTGCAGAAGGAGGCCTTTGAGTCTGCACCGGCTCTTGGAAAGAGCACCGTACTTAAGCCCACGCCTCCACCCTGCTGGATGGTGTTGAGGTTCTTGAGTGTTGTTGGAGCTGCACTCATCCAGGCAAGCAGAGAGAGTATCCTGACTTAGGCCTCGTATACTTGTGCCGCTTGATAGCACTGTTGATGACTCCTTCCATCACTTTGCTGATGATGGAGAGTAGACTGATAGGGTGGTAATTGGCTGGGTTTTTTGTCCTGTTTCTTGTGTACAGGAGACACTTGGGCAATTTTTCACATTGCCGGGTAGATTTATCGTGGCCAATCCACCTACCCTGCACATCTTTGGGTTGTGGGGGTTGAGACCCACGCGGACATGGGGATAATGTGCAAACTCCACACGACAGTGACCAGGGCTGGGATCGAACCAGGGTTCTCGGCGCCGTGAGACAGCAGTGCTAATCACTGCGCCATCGTGCGGCCCCTGATTTATTTTTCTTTTATTCACGGGATCTGAGAGTTGTTGTTCAACCTGAATTTTCCCGGATGAAGGCGAGTCGCCTTCTTGAACGACTGCAGTCCATCTGGTGTAGGTGTACCGACGATGTGGTCAGAAGCTCATCTCTGTGTTAAGTCCAACACCATGACTGTGAACAGAGGAACTATTAAATTCTTTTAACAATTTGACCCGGAATTAAAACCATTCTTGCTTGTTGTGAAACCCCATATGGTTCAGACCATAAGACATAGGAGCAGAAGTGGGTCCTTCGGCCCATCAAGTCTGCTCCGCCATTGAATGAGGTCATGGCCGATGTGCAGTGGTGGTGTGCAGAGGGAAGATGTGCACGAGGTGCTCCTGCTGCGGTACATACATACATAGCAAATGAAAGCAGGAGGAGGCCATTCGGCCCTTCGAGTCTGCTCCGCCATTCATTATGATCATGGCTGATCATCAAGTTCAATACCCTGATCCCGCCTTCCCCCATATCCCTTTAGCCCCAAGAGCTATATCTAATTCCTTCTTGAAATTACAGTGTTTTGGCCTCACCTACTTACTGTGGTAGCAAATTCCACAGATTCACCATCTCTGGGTGAAGAAACTTCCCCTCACATCAGTCCTAAAAGGTTTGCCCCTTATCCTCAAACTATGACCCCTAATTCTGACTCTTCCCCCCCCCCCCCGCCCCCCCCACCACCATTTCTGAACATAACCTATCTAATCCTGTCAGAATTTTAGAAGTTTCTATGAGATCCCCCCTCACTCTTCTAAACCCGAATGAATATAACCCTAACCAACTTAGTGTCTCCTCATATGGCAGTCCACCATCCCAGGATTCAGTCTGGTAAACCTTCACTGCCTCCATAGCAAGAACATCCTTCCTCAGATAAGGACACCAAAACTGCACACAAATTGACCTCACCACACCTATACAATTGCAGTAAAACGTCTCCATTCCTATACTCAAAGCCTCTCGCTATGAAGATCAACATACCATTTCCCTTCTTTACTGCCTGCTGTAGCTGCGCGCTTACTTTGTGACTGATGCACAAGGACACCAAGGTCTTGTTGAGTATCCACCTCTCTCAATTTACACCCGTTCAAATAATAATCTGCCTTCCTATTTTTGCTACTGAAGCTGATAACCTCACATTTATCCACATTATACTGCATCTGCCATGCATATGCCCACTCAGTCAGCCTGTCCAAATCCCACTGAAGCATCTCTGAATCACAGCTCACCCTCCCACCCAATTTTGTATCATCTGCAGCATTAATATTAATGTGAACAGTTGGGGTCCTAAAACAGATCCCTACGGTACCCTAGTTGTCACTACCTGTCAATCGGAAAATGGCCCATTTATTCCAACTTTTTGCTTCCTGTCTGCTAACCACCTTTCTATCCATCTCAAGACGCTACTCACAATACCATGCACTTTAACTTTACATAATAATCTGCCACGTGAGACCTTGTCAAAGCCTTCTGAAAGTCTAAATATACCACATCCAGCAGTTCTCCCTGGTCAACTCTACTACTTACATCTTCAAAGAATTCCAGTAATTTGTCAAGCATGATCTCCCCTTCATAAATCCAGTGATTTTGTCTGATTGTACAAACGCTTTCCAAACGCTGTACTCCGAAAGCCTTGATAATGGACTTGAGCAACTTCACAACTACCAACATTGGGCTCACTGGTCTATAGTTCCGTTTTCTCTCTCCCTCCCTTTTTGAATAGCGGGGGGATATCAGTTCCCCTCCAGTGTCCAAAGAATTTGGAACATTGTAACCAATGGATCTACTATTTCTAGGGCCACTTCCTTAAGAACTCTGGGATGAAGATCATCAGGCCCTGGCGACTTAGCCACCTTCAATCCCACTAATTTCCTTCAGCTCCTCACTAAAATCGGTTTCTCAGAACTTCCGGTACATTATTCATGTCTTCCTTTGTGAAGACAGAAGCAAAGTTTGAATTTAGTTCCTCAGCCAATCCTTTTGAGCCCAGTTATGAATTCCCCCATTTCTGACTGCCTACATTTATTTTTATCAATCTTTTTCTTTTTACCTACCTACAGAAACTTTGTCAGTTTTTATGTTCCCTGCTAACTTACTTTCATATTGTATTTTCCGCTTCGTAATCAATCCTTTGATCCACCTTTGCTGAATTTTAAACTGTTCCCAATCATCAGGTCTATTGATTTTTCTTGCTAATTGTTTTGCCTTTTCTTTGAATTTAATACTATATCTAATTACATTTTGTATCAGAGTCCCTAATGTACAGGTGGCCATTCGGCCCATCATCTGCTCCGACCCTCCAAAAGGGCAATCTACCTAGGCCCACTCCCCCGCCCTATGCCCGTAACCCCACTTAACCTACACATCTTTGGACACTAAGATGCAATTTAACATGGCTAATGCACCTAACCTGAACATCTTTGGACTGTGGGAGGAAACCGGAGCACCCGGAGGAAATTCAGGCAGACACGGGGAAAATGTACAAACTCCAACACAGTCATCCAAGGCCGCAATCGAACCCGCGTCCCTAACTCTTGTGAAGCAGCAGTGCTAACCACTGTGCCACCCCTGTAGTCAGCGGTGTAGTGGGAATAGGGTCAATGGAGCAGGAGGTGGGCCTCATGGGTGAGATAAGCTCTGAGAGGACCTGGGAGAGAAACGACAGAGAGGTGTGAGTTCAGGGCGAGGAGGAAGGGGAATCCTTCAGAGAAAGTTGGCCTGCTGGGCTCATGGAAGCAGCGGAGGCAGTTAATCGGATTGTTTAATCCTCGTGACAAAGAAGCTCCACGCCCTCCTCGCACCTACTGTTGGAGGCAAGAATGAAGGAGTCAGGGGAGAGGGAGAGCCCTTCAAAAGGAATCAATTAGTGTGAGAGATATTAAAAAGACTCGAGAAGACAAACTGCGTGTGTAAAACAAAGTTGATTTATTTAACTTTTATCCAGAACCCTATAATATGGCTAGAGTTTATTGACATCAGCAGATATAGAGAATTAACATAGTTCAGTCTAAAATATGATTAAGACCATTTTAAAATTCATCCATGCGATATGATCGGGCCTGGCATTTAGTATCCATCCCCAAGTGCCCCTTGAGAAGATGGTGGTGAGCTGCCTTCTTGAGCCCGCTGCAGTTGATGTGGTGGTGTAGTTAGCATGCATTGTGCTGTCCGGAAGGGAGTTCCAGGATTTTTGACCCAGCGACGGCGAAGGAACGGCCAATATATTTCCGAGTCAGGGTGGTGAGCGGCTTGAGAGTGGTGGTAATCTCAGGCATCTTTGTGAACTTGCTGGTGTCTCAGCAGGGTGGATGAGTGAGCAAATCCCTTCTGACACACGGCGCAGGTGAACGGCCTCTCCCCAGTGTGAACCCGCTGGTGCTCCAGCTTGTTGGATAAGGTGGTGAACCCCTTCCCACACACTGTGCAGGTGAACGGCCTCTCCCCGGTGTGAATACGCTGGTGCGTCAGCAGGTTGGCCAACTGAGTGAATCCCTTCCCGCAATCGGAGCAGGTGAACGGCTTCTCCCCGGTGTGAACCCGCTGGTGCACAGTGAGGTCAGATAATTGCTTGAAGCCAGTCCCGCAGTGAGAGCACCGGAACGGTCTCTCGTCAGTGTGAACGCGCTGGTGGCGCATTAGTTCCCCAGAACTTTTGTAGCACTTCCCGCAGTCTGGGCACTTGAAAGGTCTCTCCTCGGTGTGAACCCGCTGGTGAGCCAGCAGGTTGCCTGACAGAGTGAATCCCTTCCCACACTCGGGGCAGGTGAACGGCCTCTCCCCAGAGTGACTGCGCCGATGAGATTCCAGCTGAACTGGAAAATTGAATCCTTTCCCACAGTCTCCGCACTTGCACGGTTTCTCCTCAGTGTGACTGCGCTTGTGCCTCGACAGGTCAGATGATCGGTTGAAGCCTCGTCCACACACAGAACACGTGTACGGTTTCTCCCAACTGTGAACGGGGCTTTTTCCTTCCATGTTCAAAATCCGGTGATATTCAGCTGACAATAAACTGAGCGACTCTTAAGTCAGATCCTGCTGCGGCGTTCGGTTTGCATTTCTCGGCTGCAAATCCTCCCCTTTCTAATCACCTGTGAAATTGATTTAAAACAGAAAAAAAGTGAGTGAGAGAGAGCCCACAAAAAAACAAAGGCAGGTTGTGAAATTGAGCTGAATGAATCTGGTCATTTGTGGGGCGCTGGTGAAATTTTTTATTTAAAAAAAAATAAAAACATTTAGAGTGCCCAATTCATTTTTTCTAATTAAGGGGCAATTTAGCCTGGCCAATTCACCTACCCTGCACATCTTTTGGGTTGTGGGGGCGAAACCCACGCAAACACGGGGAGAATGTGTAAACTCCACACGGACAGTGACCCAGAGCCGGGATCGAACCTGGGACCTCGGCGCTGTGAGGCAGCAGGGCTAACCACTGCACCACCGTGCTGCCCCAGGCACTGGTGCAAAATTGACCATGAAAACCAAAAACTGCCAGATTGTTGTAAAAACTCGATTCTTTCACCATTAACCTTCAGTGAAGGCAAATTACGATCTGGTCTGGACCAAGACTCTGACCTCTAAGGGAGAAGAGACAGAGAGTGAGATGTGCGGCCATTAGGGGATGAAGGAGCCAATTTTATTTATCCAGGGTGACATGGTGGCACAGTGGTTAGCACTGCTGCCTCACAGCGCCAGAGACCCGGGTTAAATTCCGGCCTTGGGTGACTGTGGAGTTTGCATTTTCTCCCCCCCGTCTGTGTGGGTTTCCTCCGGGTGCTCCGGTTTCCTCCCACTGTCCAAAGTTGTGCAGGTGAGGTGGATTGGCCATGATAAATTGCCCTTTCATGGCCAAAGATGTGCCAGTTTGGTGGATTGGCCATGCTAAATTGCCACTTAGTGTCCAAAAGGCTTGGTGGGGTTACTGGGTTATGGGGATAGGGTGGAGGCATGGGCTCAAATAGGGTGCTCTTTCCAAGGGCCGATGCCGACTCAATAGGCCGAATGACCTCCTTCTGCACCGTAGGGATTCCATCAATCTAACTTTCTGACATCACTGCGCTCACCTAATCCCAGCCTCTCGAGCATTCCTGTTTCTAACTGCTTTTCCCAGCATTAGAAGCCGTGTGAAGAAATACAATGAGCCTAATTTCTCAATCTTTATAACTTTCTCTGCTCCTCCTTTTAAGACACTCCTTCAAACTTACCTCCTTGACCAAACTCTGCCCTGATACCACCTTATGTGTCACGGTGTAAAACTCGTTAAAACACCTTGGAATTTTTGTTTACATCAAAGGCATAAACACGAGTTGGTTTTGCAGAGTTGGACACATATCACAGGATATCACCGTCACTGGATGGAGATGCTTAAAGCCCTGAGCTACAGCATTGTGAAAGCTCCTTCACCACTCCGGCTGCAGCGGTCCTACCATTAATGGCGGCACAGTGGCAAGCACCAAGGGCAATTTATAATGGCCAATCCACCTACCAACCGAACCTGCACATTTTTGGACTGTGGGAGGAAACCGGAGCACCCGGAGGAAACCCACGCAGGCACCGGGAGAACGTGCAGACTCCGCACAGACAGTGAATCTTTGCATGACTTTTAATCCCAGAATATTTCTGGCATTCAAATTTCACCACCTGCCGTGGTGGGATTCGAACCCCGGTCCCCAGAGTATCACCTGGGTCTCTGGATTACTAGTCCAGTGATAATACCACTACGCCACCCAGTGTCTGCGTGGGTTTCCTCCAGGTGCTCCGGTTTCCTCCCACATTGTAAAGATGGGCAGGTTCGGTGGGGCTCCAGGGAAGGGGTGGGAGAGTGGGCCTCGATAGGGTGCTCTTTCAGAGACCGGAGGGCTGGTGCAGACTCAATGGGCCAAATGACCTACTTCTGCACTGTAGGGATTCTATGGGTTCAATTTCCAAAGAGGCAACTGGGGATTGGCAATATAGGCTGGCCTTATCCCGCCTGCAAATCCTCTCCTTTCCAATATCCTGTAAAAGTTTACACAAGCCATCACTGTCAGTCCAGGGTAGAAATTCTGAACAGACAATTCTAGTTTCTCTGGAACATTTGTTCCTCTCTTGTTCCCCCAAAGCTGTAAATCCCCGTCCCACAAACTCTCCCTCCTCCCTGGGCTGAAATCCAAACCCATCTCACCATCTGCACCATCTCTTTCCTCCACTCCCAGTTTTCTCCCACCCTCTCCTCTGCCTGGGTTCAGTTCTCCAGCTCCTGTCTGCAGACTGACAATAAAACCAATGGGTCTTATTGGGGGGTTTAAGGCCTCCACTCACCCGCCTGAATCCAGCTTCATACCCCCATTGCGCATGCTCCAGATCACAATGACTGGGGAGTGATTGACGGCGGCTCCCGACCAATAGGAAGAGGGTAATCCGGGTCGGGATTTTACCCAGATCGCCATCTTGGGAAAGAGGAGGGCGGGTCTGTTGTTCTAGGAACAAAGCGCGGGACGGCCATCTTGGTACGTGAAGGGGGTGTGGGCGGGGCTTCCTCCCCGGTGACAACACCCGGGTCACCAGGGCAACCGGCGGCCGCCGCCATCTTGGGAGAGGACGACGAATTAGTTGTTCATGGAGCGGAGCACTAGGGCGGCCATCTTGGTACGGGTAGAGGAAGTGGGCGGGACTACCTCCCCGGGGACAGCACCCGGGGGCCGCCGCCATCTTGTGGCGGGATTTTCCATCCGGGTCTTTAGTGAAGGACACTGAGCTGGAGCTGAGGCTGGAAAGTGTTCAGAGGAAGGTCTGAAATCAGATTTACAGCCAGATATCTGTAAGAACCACAAAGTTCACATTCAGTATGTTTGGAAAATACAATCACAATGCTGCAAACACTCAGTTCTGAAGAAGAATCAGATTGCATTGGAAATGTTAACTCCCTTTCTCTCTCTTCACAGAAGCTGCCAAACCTGCTGAGGATTCCCACAACTTTCTGTTTTCACTTCACATTTCCAGCTTCCTCAGTGTTTTACTCAAATTATTATTATGTTTTTGAAATTATGTTACATAACCAGTTAAGAGTAAAACAATTGTCACCATTTAAATGTCCAAATCAGTGATATTTATTTGTTTAACCGAGACTGGGCTGTTCAGGAGCAATGTCAGAATTCGCTTCACAGAAAATATTGTGAAATCTGCAATTCTGTTCAGATTCGGTCAATATAAAATTTAAAATCACCAGATATTTGTGAGGCGAGAGTATTAAGGGTTGTAGAATCAATGCAGGTGGATGGATTTCACAAAGGGGTCACACATCTGCACACTGGAGCTCAATGGCCTGAGGTTGGATTGATTATGGTTTTGTTCTGAAGGTGTTGTAGGTTTTCTGTCAGTTCTCAGACCTGTGGGTAATTTGCTGGAGGTGAGGTTCAGAGAGGAAAATGGGGATAGAAAACTGGTTGGCAAACAAGAGTAGGAATTAACGGGTCTTTTTCCAAATGGCAGGCAGTGACTAGTGGGGTACCACAGGGATCGGTGATGGGACCCCAGCTATTCACAATATATATTAATGATTTAGATGAGTCTAAATGTAATATCTCCAAATTTGCAGACGTCAAAGCTGGGTGGGAGTGTGAGCTGTATGGAGGATGCAGAGATCCTTCAGTGTGATTTGGACAGGTTGATTGAGTGGGTAAATGAATGGCAGATGCATTATAAGTTGAATAAATATGAGGTTATCCACTTTGGTAGCAAAAACAGGAAGGCAGATTATTATCTGATAAGTTAGGAGAGGGGAGTATGCAAAGAGACCTGGGTGTTCTCATACACCAGTCGCTGAAGGTAAGCTTGCAGGTGCAGCTGATGGTAAAGATGCCAAGTGGGTATGTTGGCCTTCATAGCGAGGGAATTCAAGTACAAGATCAGAGGTGTCTTGCTGCAATTATACAGGGCCTTAGTGAGATCACTCCTGGAATATTGTGTCCAGTTTTGGTCTCTTTATCTGAGGAGGTCTTGCTATCGAGGGAGTGCAGTGAAGGCTTACCAGACTGATTCCTGGAATGGCAGGACTGATGTAAGAGGATAGATTGAATCAGTTGGTATTATATTTGCTGCAGTTCAGAAGAATGAGGGCCGATCGCATAGAAACCTATAAAATTCTAACAGGATGAGATGCAAGAAGGATGTTCCTAACGGTGGGGGGGGGGGGGTTCTGAGGATATGAGTTAGACCATTTAGTACTGAGGTGTGGAGAAATTTCTTCACCAAAGAGAGTGGTGGGCCTGTGGAATTCGCTACCACAGAAAGCAGTTGAGGCCGAAACACTTTTTAAGAAGCAGTTATGATACCGCACATGGTGCAAAAGCATCAAAGGATGTGGGGGAAGGCAGGATCAGGCTGTTGAGCTGGGTGTTGGATGATTAACCATGATTATATTGAATGGCAGAGCAGGCTCAAAGGGGCAACTGGCCTCTTACTGCTCCTATCCTCCATGTTTCTACAATAGTCCCTGTGGCAGGCAGCAGGGAGACTGCCTGCAATTACCAGCAACATGCGCCTTCCCAGATCAGGAATATGAGATGGGTGGCACTGGGGTGCAGTGGTTAGCACTGCTGCTTCATGGCGATGAGGACCCAGGTTCGATCCCGGCCCCGGGTCACTGTCCGTGTGAAGTTTGCACATTCTCCCCGTGTTTGCGTGGGTCTCCCCTGCCCCCCCCCCCCCCCCCCCCCCCCCCCCCGGCAACCCAAAAAGATGTGCAGGGTAGGTGGATCGGACACACTAAATTGTCCCTTAATTGGGGAAAAAAAAGAATTAGGTACTCTAAATTTTTTTAAAAAGGGAATGCGAGATTGTGCAGCCGTGCCGGGAGTGTAGCTCCGCCGTGTTTCAGAATTCCTGTCGGCATTCCATCTGCTCCAGAGGCTGTGTTGTTTTCAGCTGTCGAACAATTGTTTTGCTTTCGCTCTGCACTCGGATAGCACTGAGACTGAACCGGACTGGGTATTGAGGAATGGAGTTGAGGACATTGCAGTCAAAAGCAGAGTCTCGCTTGAGTAGTTGTTCTCAAGGTTGGGCCCTTGAATGCTTCGGTCATAGATTGTCTTGACAGTGCTGAAGAATCTGCGTACGTCATTACTGTCTGCAAGTTAGTATCGATAGAATCCTACAGTGTATAAGGAGGCCAGTCGACCCATCGAGTCGGCACTGCCCCTCCAAAAGAGCACCCCACCTAGGCCCATCCCCTCCGTCCTATTCCCCCGTGACCTCATGCATTGTTCATGGCCAATCTACCTAACCGGCACATCTTTGGTCCGTGGGAGCAAGCCAGAGCACCCAGAGGAAACCCATACAGACACGGGGAGAAAGTGCAAATTCCACACAGACAGTCACCCGTGGCCGGAATCGAACCCAGGTCCCTGGCGCTGTGTGGCAGCAGTGCTAACCACTGTGCCACCCTACTTGGATTTGTTGGATCTCCCACGCTTTCTAAACATCATTTGTCATTTACCACCTACCCACTGTTGAAATCCTGGAAAATGTTGGCCATTTTCCCCTATCTTGAGTTAAAATTCATCATTCCCAGCTCAAACTTTGTCAAAATGACAAATAGAGTATTTGAGGACCAGGATGTCAAACCGAAGACTGAAGTCCTGGTTTACCTGGCAGCAGGGGAGGCAGCGGTGAATGGTATTGTCGCTGGACTAGTAATCCAGCACTAGTTCGAATCCCACCATGGCAGAGGGTGGAATTTAAACTCAATGAAACATCTGGAATTAAAAGCCAAATTAAAAACCATTGTTGATTGTCATAAAAGCCCTACTGGCTCGCCAGTGTCCTTTTGGGAAGGAAGCCTTACCTGGTCTGGCCTACAGGTGATTCATGCTCTCTAAAATGGCCCAGAAAACCTCAAGTTGTATTCAACCGCAGATGCATCTGTCCAAGACCGTATCAGTAGCAGTGACCACCGATACTGTCATGAAGTTCTCGTGGAGATAAAAGTCCCGACCTCACATTGAGGGTGCCCTTCATCGCGGTGTGTGGCACTATCATCGTGCTAAATGGGATAGACCTCCAACAGATCTAGCAGCTCAAGACTGGGCATCGATGAGGTACTGTGGGCCATCAGCACAATCTGTAACCTCATGGCCCAGCATAGCCCCCACTCTACCATGACCACCAAGCCAGGGGCTCAACCCTGGTTCAATGAAGAGTGCAGGAGGGCATGCCAGGAGCAACACCAGGCATACGTAAAAATGAGGCGTCAACCTGGTGAAGCTACGACACAGGACTACTTGCATGCCAAACAGATAAGGAGCAAGTAACAGAGCTAAGCGATTCCATAACCAACGGATCAGACCCAGCCGTGAATGGTGGTGCCGGACAATTAACTCACTGTAGGAAGCGGCTCCGCCAAAATCCCCATTCCCAACGATGGAGGAGCCCAGCACACCAGTGCAACAACCTTCAGCCAGCGGTGCCGAGTGGATGGTCCATCTTGGCCTCTGGAGGTCCCCAGCATCACAGATGTCAGTCTTCAGCCAATTCGATTCACTCCTTGTGATATCAAGAAACGGCTGAAGGCACTGGATATTACAACGGCTATGGGCCCTGACAATATTCCAGCAATAGTACTGAAGACTTGTGTTCCAGAACTTGCCATACCTCTAGCCAAGTTGTTCCAGTACAGCTACAACACTGGCATCTACCCAGCAATGTGGAAAATTTACCCAAGTGTGTCCTGTACACAAGAAACAGGACAAATCCAACCCGGCCAATTACTGCCCCCATCAGTAAAGTGATGGAAGGGACAGCACGGTGGCGCAGTGGTTAGCCCAGCTGCCTCACAGTGCCGAGGTTCCAGATTCGATCCTGGCTCTGGGTCACTGTCCGTGTGGAATTTGCACATTCTCCCCGTGTTTGCGTGGGTTCCGCCCCCACAACCCAAAGATGTGCAGGCTAGGTGGATTGGCCACGCTAAATTGCCCCTTAATTGGAGAAAAAAATGAATTAGGTACTCTAAATTTATTTTTAAGTAAGTAAAATGATGGAAGGAGTCATTAACAATGCTATCAAGCGGCACTTACTCAGCAATAACCTGCTCACGGATGCTCAGTTTGGCTTCCGCCAGGGTCACTCAGCTCCTGACCTCTTTACAGTCTTGGTTCAAACATGGGCAAAAGGAGACCGGATCAGACCCCCACATTTGTTAGGATACCAGACGAGGACCCCAAGCAATATTCTTTTTAATATGTAAAACTGAGGAAAGGATACTTCATCCCAGCAGTGCTAACTCTGACCGCTAAATATCTTTTATGTGAAAACAAACTAATTTAAACACAGAATTGACCACATTAATATCGAAGAAATAGCATTACGATTATCAGTTAAATCATTAAAATTAAAGGAAAAACTTGAATTTACTATCTACACTCTAATTAAGTAACCCAATACAGTTCAAATGCCACTCGTAAACAAAGTTAACAAAATAGATTACTTGCTTAGCTATGTAGAGACATTTGCAGAGAGATCCTTTCCAGTACACTTCTGCTCAACCGAACAGCCTTAGGCAAAACTGCTGTCCCAACATAAAATCCTGTAACAGACTGCAAAATTGTAGACAGACCTGGCTCCTCCAATTGATTACATCCTCTGTATCCCACGAAGTTCCATGACCTGCTTAACTGGGACTAAACACTACCTCATAGATTATCTACTCCAGGTAATCTCCAGCAATCAAAACACAATTCCATTAGCTCTTTATCTGTAACCAAGTGGTTAAAACAATAATTACATTACATTTACGACACCTTAATGACAGCTTTAGCGGACATACTGCCTGTATATTTTAAACCAGGATTTTTAGTAACATCCCTGCAACAAAGATGAAATATAATATGTAATAATTTCTGCATTCACCACGAACACAAGTGCCAAAAAATGACCATTTCCAACAAGAGAGTAGCTAACCATCGCCCTTGACATTCAATGGCAATACCAGCGCTGAATCCCCCACTATCGACATCCTGGGGGTTACCGTTGACCAGAATCTCAACTGGACAAATACTGTGGCTACCAGAGCAGGTAAATGCTAGGATTCTTGTGGCAAGTAACTCCCCTCCTGACGCCCCAAAGCGGGCCCACCATCCACAAGTCTTATAGATCTTATAGAATTTACAGTGCAGAAGGAGGCCATTCGGCCCATCGAGTCTGCACTGGCTCTTGGAAAGAGCACCCTACCCAAGGTCAACACCGCCACCCTATCCCCATAACCCAGTAACCCCACCCAACACTAAGGGCAATTTTGGACACTAAGGGCAATTTATCATGGCCAATCCACCTAACCTGCACATCTTTGGACTGTGGGAGGAAACCGGAGCACCCGGAGGAAACCCACGCACACACGGGGAGGATGTGCAGACTCCGCACAGACAGTGACCCAAGCTGGAATCGAACCTGGAGCTGTGAAGCAATTGTGCTATCCACAAGGCTACCGTGCTATCCCATCAAGTGTGTGATGGGATACTCTCCACTTACCTGGATGAGTGCGGCTCCGACAACACTCGAGAAGCTCGACACCATCCAGGACAAAGCAGCCCCGCTTTGATCGGCACCCCATCCACAAACATTCACTCCCTCCACCACCGACGCACAGTGACAGCAGCGTGTGCCCCATCTACAAGATGCACCGCAGCGACTCACCAAGGCTCCTTCGACAGCACCTTCCAAACCCAGCACCTCTACCATCTAGAAGGACATGGGGCAGCAGATACCTGGGAACACCACCACCTGGAGGTTTCCCTCCAAGTCACTTGCCATCCCGACTTGGAAATATATCGCCGTTCCTTCACTGTTGCTGGGTCAAAATCCTGGAATAATTTCCCTCGCAGCACTGTGTGGGTGTTATCGACAACCCATGGACTGTAGCGGTTCAAGAAGGCAGCTCACCATCACCTGAAAGGCAACTAGGGATGAGCAATAAACACTGGCCTAACCAGTGACGCCCACATCCCATCTATTAATAAATGAAAACGCCTCTATGCTTCAGAGGGTTGGACAGCCTGCAGCACTGGAGAAGTGCCATTTCCAGTGCCTTCCCAAGATTAGGATAGTTAGGTGGTGGTTTTGGACTGGAGCAGGCGAGGTGGGTCGAAGGGCCTTTTCTGTGCTGTAGACGTCAATGACTATAAAGATCCTTCAAGTCCAGAGGCAAGAAAGGTGGTGCAGCAACCGTGTCCTCTCCCAAGCTAATGAGCTCAGCATTGAGGCGCTAATCACGGTAAACCAGCTCTGCAGGGCAGGGCGTGTTGTTTGTTTATATGACAGCAGACCCCAGCCACCCCCCCCCCCCCCCCCCCCCCCAGGCCAAAGCAACCGCTCTTCTCCCAGCTCGGTCACAGCAGCAGACTCAGGACATTAGTAAGGAAGACGTGAGAGATGTATACCCCGAAGAATCACATTTCCGCAGCAACTCCAGGGAGTCCCTGGATTGTGACTGGTCAACATGGAGAAGGGTCATTTGGGGAGGCGTCAAGCGCATGGAGGGACTTGGTGGGGAATGTGCAGAGGTGGAGTCGAGGGAGCGCACAGACGTCTAAACAACCCATCTACCCAAACCTTCAGGCACCACTTCCCCCAGGTGTCTGCAGATCAGGCACTTATCAGCAACCCGTCGAACCAGAGTGGATAAAAGTTATCCTCTATCCCGAGCAACTGCCGAGAAAAGGGGGGACTCGGAACATTGTAGGGAGTTGGGGCTCCCTTCTTGGTGACGCCGTTTGAACGAGGATAGAGTCATAGAATTTACAGTGCAGAAGGAGGCCATTCGGCCCATCGAGTCTACACCGGCTCTTGGAAAGAACATCCTACCCAAGCCCACATCTCCACCCCTTATCCATAACCCAGTAACCCCACCCAACGCTAAGGGCAATTTTGGACACTATGGGCAATTTATCATGGCCAATCCACCTAACCACATCTTTGGGCTGTGGGAGGAAACCGGAGCACCCGGAGGAAACCCACGCAGACACGGGGAGAACATGCCGACTCCGCACAGACTGTGGCCCAAGTCGGGATGGCAGGGCTTGTCCAGCCAGGGACGCATGCACACCCATTTCCGTGAGGAGACATCAGGTAGGCGGGGCCTACTGGTCCCGAGCCGCCGTCAATCACTCCCCAGCCATTGTGAACGAAAATGGGGGTGCAGTGCGGGTATGAAGCTGGACTCAGGCGGGTGAGTGGAGGCCCTAAACTCCCCAATAAGACCCATTGGTTTTATTGTCAGTCTGCAGACAGGAGCTGGAGAACTGAACCCAGGCAGAGGAGAGGGAGGGAGAAAACTGGGAGCGGAGGAAAGAGATGGTGCAGATGGGTTTGGATTTCAGCCCAGGGAGGAGGGAGAGTGTGTGGGACGGGGATTTACAGCTTTGGGGGAAAACATATTCCACAGAAACTAGAATTGTCTGTTCTGAATTTCTATCCTGAACTGACAGTGATGATTTTTATGAACTTTTTTTTTTTACAGATGTTGTTTGGTGCAGATTGGCAAAACGGGGGAAAAGAAAAATCATGCCACAATAATCAGTGTCATTTGAAAATGAAATGAAATGAAAATCGCTTATTGTCACAAGTAGGCTTCAAATGAAGTTACTGTGAAAAGCCCCTAGTCGCCACATTCCGGCGCCTGTTCGGGGAGGCTGGTACGGGAATTGAACCGTGCTGCTGGCCTGCCTTGGTCTGCTTTAAAAGCCAGCGATTTAGCCCAGTGTGCTAAACCAGCCTTCATCAAAGCCTGAGTGAAACACTTGGCTCACCCCTCCGTAATCTGGTCTGATCTCTAACCCGCAAGTGATTCATAAGGACTTGAATAACATCGGCCTTCGAGTTTGTTCTGTCTGAGGGAAAATATTTCAAACATCAGTGTGACTGGAAAAGCACCGAGACCCACACAACACACACCCGAGTGAGAGTGTTCCAGTGAACCCACTGTGGAAAGAGCTTTAACCAGTTACACAGCCTGAAAAACATCACCCCATTCACAGCGAGGAGAGACTGTGCACATGTTCTGTGTGTGGACGAGGCTTCCACTGATTGTCGAAACTGCAGAGTCACACGGTCACCGGCACCATGGAGAAGCCGTGGAAATGTGGGGACTGTGGGAAGGGGTTTGATTATCCATCCCGTCTGGAATACCATCGACACAGTCACACCGGGTCTGGCACCACAGACAGACTGTGGCAATGTGTGGACTGTGGGAAGGGATTCTATTACCCGTCTGAATTGCAGTATCATCGACGCATTCACACCGGGGAGCGGCCGTTCATGTGTCCCCAGTGTGGTAAGGGATGCACCAGCTCTTCCAACCTACTGAAGCACCAGCGAGTTCACACTGGGGAGAGGCCTTTCGCCTGCTGTGTGTGTGGGAAGGGATTCTCTGATTCATCCACCCTGCTGAAACACCAGCAGACTCACAGTGACGAGAGACCTTTTCACTGCCCAGACTGCGGGAAGTGCTACAAAAGCTCCAGGGCACTGATGCGCCACCAGCGCGTTCACACCGACGAGAGGCCGTTCCGGTGCTCTCACTGCGGGACTGGCTTCAGGCGATCATCTGACCTCACTGTGCACCAGCGGGTTCACACCGGAGAAAGACCCTTCGCGTGCTCCGTGTGTGGGAAGGGGTTCACGCATTCGTCCAACCTCCTGAGGCACCAGCGAGTTCACGCCGACAGGCGAATGCTCAAATGTTCCGCCTGCGAAGCGATCTTTAAAAGCAGCAATGAAGTGCAGAGACACCAGTGGACTCACACTGGGGAGAGACCATTCACCAGCTCCGTGTGTGGGAAGGACGACTGGGGGTATTCGCCCTGCAGCAGCAGTGCGTTCTCACAGGGTAGAGGCCGTTCACCTGCTCCATGTGTGGGAAAGGATTCACTGAATCATCCCACCTGCTTCCATGGTTCAGAGCTCCTAGCCACGGAACAGAAACTCCTGGACAACTGTGTTCAGAGTCAGGAAGAATAATGGTGAATGCCGGAAACCTGCTGTCAGATCAGAGATTGGTGTAAAACTGGGATCTGTTCCTGACCGAGTGAAACATAGAATATCACAGCGCAGTACAGGCCCTTCGGCCCTCGATGTTGCGCCGACCTGCGAAACCACTCTAAAGCCCATCTACACTATTCCCTTATCGTCCATATGTCTATCCAATGACCATTTGAATACCCTTAGTGTTGGCGAGTCCACTACTGTTGCAGGCAGGGCATTCCACGCCCTTACTACTCTCTGAGTAAAGAACCTATCTCTGACATCTGTCCTATATCTATCTCCCCTCAACTTAAAGCTATTTTCCCTCGTGCTAGACATCACCATCCGAGGAAAAAGGCTCTCACTGTCCACCCTATCCAATCCTCTTATCATCTTGTATGCCTCAATTAAGTCACCTCTTAACCTTCTTATCTCTAACGAGAACAGCCTCAAGTCCCTCAGCCTTTCCTCATAAGATCTTCTCTCCATACCAGGCAACATCCTGGTAAATCTCCTCTGCACCCTTTCCAATGCTTCCACATCCTTCCTATAATGCGGCGACCAGAACTGCACGCAATACTCCAAATGCGGCCGCACCAGAGTGTTGTATAGCTGCAACATGACCTCATGGCTCCGAAACTCAATCCCTCTACCAATAAAAGCTAACACACCATACGCGTTCTTAACAACCCTCTCAACCTGGGTGGCAACTTTCAGGGATCTATGTACATGGACACCAAGATCTCTCTGCTCATCCACACTGCCAAGAATCTTACCATTAGCCCAGTACTCTGTCTTCCTGTTATTCCTTCCAAAATGAATCACCTCACACTTTTCTGCATCAAACTCAATTTGCCACCTCTCAGCCCAGCGCTGCAGCTTAGCTATGTCCCCCTGTAACTTGTAACATCCTTCCGCACTGTCCACAACTCCACCGACTTTAGTGTCATCTGCAAATTTACTCACCCATCCTTCTACGCCCTCCTCCAGGTCATTTATACAAATGACAAACAGCAGTGGCCCCAAAACAGATCCTTGCGGTACACCACTAGTAACTGGACTCCAGTCTGACCATTTCCCATCAACCACCACCCTTTGTCTTCTTCCAGCTAGCCAATTTCTGATCCAAACTGCTAAATCACCCTCAATCCCATGCCTCCGTATTTTCTGTAGTAGCCTACCGTGGGGAACCCTATCAAACGCTGTACTGAAATCCATATACACCACATCAACTGCTTTACCCTCATCCACCTGTTTGGTCACCTTCTCAAAGAACTCAATAAGGTTTGTGAGGCATGACCTACCCTTCACAACAGCAGGTTTAAGTTTCCAGTATGAAAATGACTGCAGTAATTATATGAATTTAAGAATTCCAGGCACAAGTCCAGGCTATTGAACCTCCGGAGGCTGCTCCACTCGTTGATAAAATCATGGCTGATCTCATTGTGTTCTCAACTCTGTCTATCTCCCCATAACCTTTTTTTAAAATAAATTTAGAGTACCCAATTCTTTTCTTCCAATTGAGGGGCAATTTAGTGTGGCCAATCCACCTACCCTGCTCATCTTTGGGTTGTGGGGGTGAAACCCACGCAGACATGGAGATGAATGTGCAAACTCCACAGGGACAGTGACCCGGGGCCGGGATCGAACCCGGGTCCTCGGCGGCGTGAGGCAGCAGTGCTAACCACTGTGCCGCCGCCGCCTCCCCCCATAACCTTTGAACCCCATGTCAATCAATAATTCATCTAACTCGGCGTTAGAAATATTCAATGACCCTGCTCAATGAGGAAGAGTTCCACAGATTAACACACTCTCAGAAAATAAACTTCTTCATCTCCGCCTTAAGTGGAAAACCCCTTCTTTCTGAACTCTGCCCCCTTGTTCTCATGTCTCCCTGAATGGCGGCACAGTGGTTAGCACTACCACATCACAGCACCAGAGACCCGTGTTCGATTCTGATCTTGGGTGACTGTGTGGAGTTTGCACATTCTCCCCGTGCCTGCGTGGGTTTATTCCCCCAGCCCAAAGATGTGCAGGTTAGGTGGATTGACCATGCTAAATTGTCCCTTAAGTGTCCAAAAGATATGCAGGTTAGGTGGGGTTACAGGGATAGGGCTGGGGAGTGGGCCCAGGTAGAGTGCTCTTTCGGAGGATCGGTGCAGACCCAGAACTGTAGGGTTTCAACGATTCCATGAAACATAACTCTCAGCGTCAACCCAGGCAAGTCCCCTGTTTCAGTAAGATCATTTCCCATTCTTCTATACTGGACCAATATGTCCACCCTTTCCTCATAAGATAACCCCTTCATCCTAGGATTGAATCGCCTGAACCTTCTCTGAACTGCTTCTAACAGAACTATTTTCAACTAAATTAATATTGTACTCCAGATGGGCCTGTACAGCTGCAATAACACTTGTCCTTTTATACTCCATTCCCCTTGCAAAATATGCAATATTGCATTTGCCTAACTAATCACATGCTGTACCTCATGCTACTTTTTTGTGATTCATATACCAGGACACCCAGATTCCTCTGTACCTCCAGGGTTCTGCTGTTTCTCTCCATTTAAATAATGTGCTGCTTTTCTGCTCTTACCTGCCAAGCTGGACACAACACCTCTTCCCACATTAAACTTCATCTTGCAGACTCTTTGCAGACTACTCCTGTGCGCTTCACAACTTACATTCCAACCTGTCATTATGTCATCAGCAAATTTTGTAACTATTTATTTGGTCCCTTCAACCAAGTCCTTGATATGGATTGTGAATGGCTGAGCCCTGGGCCCTGTGATGCCTCACTAGTTCCAAATTGCCAACTCGAAAAAGACCCATTTAACCCTACTCTCTGCTTTTTGCTGGCTAACTAATCCTTTATCCCTGCTAATATGTTACCCACTCCCCCTACACCATGAGCTCCTATTTTATGTTGTGACCTTTGTTGTGACATCTTTATTGGGCAGCACGGTAGCACAAGTGGATAGCACTGTGGCTTCACAGCGCCAGGGTCCCAGGTTCGATTCCCTGCTGGGTCACTGTGCGGAGTCTGCACGTTCTCCCCGTGGCTGCGTGGGTTTCCTCCGGAAATGGCCTCCTTCTGCACTGTTATGTTCTATGTAAATACCTCGTGGAAATCCAAGAACACCACATCTACAGGTTCTCCTTTATCCATGTTGCTTGTAACTTCCTCAACTAACTCGAATAAATTTGTTTGAAAAATGAGTTTCCTTTCACAAAACTATGTTGACTCTGCCTGATTGCATTAAGATTTTCTCAGTGTCCTGCTATAACTTCCTCAATAAAATATTATATAATATTTCCAGTGATATATGTTGGGCTAATTGACTGGAATGTTTAAGAACACGGGAATGTTGAGAGGGTCTGCGCAGGGGTTCTTCAGGCAGTGGCAACCGTTCCTAGACTATCTCGTGGAGCGTTAGATGGAGGTCGGTCAGCAGCAGCAACAACCCGGGGAGGGAGGGTGTTTCTTTCGGGGGGGGGGGGGGGGGAAGGGGTTTTTCCGAGGGGCACTTGAGAAAGGAAAAGCATAAACATATGGGAAAGTCAATATGTGCGGGAGAAACCCATTGTACAAAGTTCTGTATTATGTTGGATTGATATGTTTATGTCTTGCTCTGCGACTTTTCTTTTTTGTTACGGGGGGATGGTTGAATGGTTGAAAATTTTTGTTGAAAAATTCTGAATAAACATTTTTATTTTAAAGAACACGGGAATGTATTAAGACCCTACAGCAGGGAGATTTAATGGATATTACGGAAACAATTATTATCAGTTTTTCTTTTTTTTTTAAATATTTTTTTATTAAGGTTTTTTAACAACACAATTTTTTTCCCCTTACAAACAATCACCCCCCCCCCCCGTAACAAAATAACGCAAATTCTCCCTGAGCAAGATATATACATGGCAAGATGGTATATTTACATAGCTTTATACACTGGCTCTTGGCCGCGCGTACCGTTTCCCCCCACCCTCCATGCTATCTCCCGCTCGTCCATCCCCTCAAACAGTCTCTCGTTCCCCCCTCCCTCCACCCCCCCCCCCACCCCCAGGGTTGCTGCTGCTGCTGAACGACCTTCTTCTAACGCACCGCGAGATATTCTAGGAACGGTTGCCACTGCCTGTAGAACCCCTGTGCAGACCCTCTCAAAGCGAACTTAATTCTCTCCAATTTTATGAACCCCGCCATGTCGTTAATCCAGGCCTCCAGGCTAGGGGGCTTCGCCTCCTTCCACAATAGCAAGACCCTTCGCCGGGCTACTAGGGACGCAAAGGCCAGAATTCCGTCCTCTTTCGCCTCCTGCACTCCCGGTTCGTCCACTACTCCAAATATTGCTCGCCCCCAGCTTGGCTTGACCCGGACTTTCACCACCTGGAATATTACTCCCGCCACTCCTCTCCAGAACCCCTCCAATGCCGGGCATGACCAAAACATATGGACATAGTTCGCCGGGCTCCCTGAACATCTTTCACATCTATCCTCTACCCCAAAGAACCTACTCAGCCTCGCCCTCGTCAGATGCGCTCTGTGAACCACCTTAAATTGTATCAGACTGAGCCTGGCACACGAGGAGGAGGTATTAACCCTACCCAGGGCATCGGCCCATAGCCCTTCCTCAATCTCCTCCCCCAGCTCCTCCTCCCATTTACCTTTCAGTTCTACCAGCGCTTCCCCCTCTTCTTTCATCTCTTGGTATATTTCCGACACCTTGCTCTCCCCGACCCATACCCCCGAGATCACCCTATCTTGAACTTCTTGTGCCGGGAGCAACGGAAATTCCCTCACCTGTCGCCTCACAAAAGCCCTCACCTGCATATATCTAAATGCATTTCCCGGGGGTAACTCAAATTTCTCCTCCAGTGCCCCCAGGCTCGCAAATGTCCCGTCAATGAACAGGTCCCCCATTCTTATTATCCCAGCCCGATGCCAGCCTTGGAACCCCCCGTCCACCTTCCCCGGGACAAACCGGTGGTTACCCCTGATCGGGGACCACACCGATGCTCCCATTGCACCCCTGTGTCTTCTCCACTGGCCCCAGATCTTTAGTGTTGCTGCCACCACCGGGCTTGTGGTGTATTTTGTCGGCGAGAGCGGCAGCGGTGCCGTTACCAACGCCCCCAGGTTCGTTCCTTTACAGGACGCCATCTCCATCCTCTTCCATGCCGCCCCCTCTCCCTCCATAACCCACTTACGGACCATCGCCACATTTGCTGCCCAGTAGTAACTCTAGGTTTGGCAAAGCCAACCCTCCTCGGTCCCTGTTGCGTTCCAAGAACCCTCTCCTAACCCTCGGGGTCTTATTTGCCCACACATACCCCATAATACTCCTACCTACTCTCTTGAAAAAGCCCTTGGTGATCACGATGGGGAGGCACTGAAACACAAACAAAAACCTCGGAAGGACCACCATTTTGACCGACTGCACCCTACCCGCCAGCGAGAGCGGTAACATGTCCCATCTTTTAAAATCCTCCTCCATTTGCTCCACCACCCTCGTCAAATTCAGTTTATGTAGGGCCCCCCAACTTCTGGCTGTCTGGATCCCCAGATACCGAAAACTCCTCTCCGCCCTCCTCAGCGGTAGGTCCCCTATCCCTCGTTCTTGGTCCCCTGCCTGTAATACAAAAAGCTCACTCTTCTCTACATTAAGCTTGTAGCCCGAGAACTCTCCAAACTCCTTCAGAGTCTGCATGACCTCCACCATCCCCTCCACTGGGTCCGCCACGTATAGCAGCAGGTCATCCGCATATAGCGATACCCGATGCTCTTCTCCCCCGCGGACTATCCCCCTCCATTTCTGAGACTCCCTAAGTGATATGGCCAAGGGTTCGATCGCCAATGCAAACAAGAGCGGTGACAGGGGGCACCCCGTCTCGTCCCTCGGTACAGCCGAAAGTACTCCGACCTCCGCCGGTTTGTCACTACGCTCGCCACCAGGGCGCTGTAAAGGAGCTTAACCCATCTAATAAACCCTCCCCCGAACCCAAACCTGCGCAATACCTCCCAGAGGTACTCCCACTCTACTCGGTCAAAGGCTTTTTCCACGTCCATAGCTGCCACTATCTCTGCCTCTCCCTCCTCCGATGTCATTGTTATCACGTTTAAGAGCCGCCGCACTTTGGTATTTAACTGCCTGCCCTTTACGAATCCCGTTTGGTCTTCGTGAATCACCCCCGGGACACAGTCCTCAATCCTAGTGGCCAGTACCTTCGCCAATAGCTTAGCATCCACATTGAGGAGCGAAATTGGTCTGTACGATCCACATTGCTGTGGATCCTTGTCTCGCTTTAGAATCAGGGAGATTGTCGCCTCCGACATTGTCTGGGGCAGGGTTCCCTCCTCTCTTGCCTCGTTGAAGGTCCTCACTAGTAGCGGGGCCAGCAGGTCCACATATTTTCTATAGAATTCCACCGGGAACCCATCCGGACCCGGGGCCTTCCCCGCCTGCATGCTCCCCAAACCCTTACTCAACTCCTCCAGCCCAATTGGTGCCCCCAAACCAACCGCCTCCTGCTCCTCCACCCTCGGGAACCCCAGCTGGTCCAGGAATCGCCTCATCCCCCCTTCCCCCCCTGGGGGCTGGGATCTGTACAGCTCTTCATAGAAGTCCTTAAATACCTTATTTATTTCCATTGCCCTTCGAACCGTGGCTCCCCTTCCATCTTTGATTCCCCCTATTTCCCTCGCTGCCGCCCTCTTACAGAGCTGGTGCGCCAGCATCCGACTAGCCCTCTCCCCGTACTCGTAAGTCGCCCCTAGCGCCTTCCTCCACTGTGCCTCCGCCTTGCCCGTGGTCAGCAGGTCAAACTCCGTCTGGAGCCGTCGCCTTTCCCCAAGTAATCTTTCCTCCGGGGCCTCTGCGTATCTCCTGTCCACCCGCAAGATCTCCCCCACTAGCCTCTCCCTTTCCATTCCCTCTATCTTCTCCCTATGAGCCCTGATGGAGATCAGCTGTCCCCTGATCACCGCCTTCAACGCCTCCCATACCACCCCCACTCGCACCTCCCCGTTGTCGTTGGCCTCCAAGTACCTTTCAATACACCCCCTCACCTTCCCACACACCACCGCATCTGCCAGCAGTCCCACATCCAGCCGCCACAGCGGGCGTTGGTCCCTCTCCTCTCCCAGCTCCATTTCCACCCAGTGCGGGGCATGGTCCGAAACGGCTATGGCCGAATAGTCCGTCCCCCCCACTCTCGGGATGAGCGCCCTGCCCAGAACAAAGAAATCTATCCGGGAGTAAGCCTTATGCACGTGGGTGAAAAAAGAAAATTCCCTGGCCCGCGGTCTTGCAAACCTCCATGGGTCCACTCCCCCCATCTGATCCATAAACCCCCTAAGTACCTTGGCCGCCGCCAGCCTCCTTCCCGTCCTTGATCTGGTGCGGTCCAGTGCTGGTTCCAGCACCGTATTGAAATCCCCTCCCATTATTAGTCCTCCTACCTCCAGGTCCGGTATGCGCCCCAACATGCGCTTCATGAATCCAGCATCATCCCAGTTTGGGGCGTATACATTTACCAACACCACCCACGTCCCTTGCAACGTACCACTCACCATCACGTATCTCCCTCCATTATCCACTAGATAGTCTTGGCCTCAAATGACACATGCTTTCCCACCAGAATTGCCACCCCTCTATTTTTTGCGTCCAATCCCGAGTGAAATACCTGTCCTACCCATCCCTTTCTTAACCTGACCTGGTCCGCCACCTTCAGGTGTGTCTCTTGGAGCATTGCCACATCTGCCTTCAGTCCCTTCAAGTGCGCGAACACTCGAGCCCGCTTCACCGGCCCATTCAGGCCCCTCACGTTCCACGTTATCAGCCGGATTGGAGGTACTCCCCCCCCCCCCCCCCCCCCCCCGCCGACTAGCCAACTCCTTTTCTGGGCCAGTCCCTTGTCCGCGTCTCCCTCACTTTCCAGTCCCCCACCTGGGGGACCCCCGCCCCAGCCACCCCTTCTGTGTCCCGTTCTCTTACAGCCAGTGCAGCAGCAACCCTTTTCCCCCCCTTCCCCCCTCCCTCCTCTCCTCTCCCTTACCCCCCCCCACCCCCCGCTAGATCCCCATCTAGCTTTTTTGCTCCCCCCATATCCCTCCCGTAAGTCAGCTGACACCTGCTGACCCCGGCTTCCCCCCCCATCCCTTTAACCCCCCCGTGTGGGAATCTCCCAATCAATGTACATTCCTTTGTTCCCCTTCCCGCCTTTTTTTTGCCGCGCGCGGGAAAGACAACCCCGTGCTTCCCAAAGCCTGCCCCGCCTCCCATGGCGCAGCTCCTGTCATGGCCTTGTTCCTCTCCCCCAGCCCATATATCCTTTCCTGCGCGTGGTTGACCCCCTATGTACAACAACCGTCATACTTCAACCCTCAAACACCCCCCTCCCACACAAATCCTCAATTAGAGTCTAATTTTTCATCTAGTATAAAGGTCCACGCCTCTTCGGGCATTTCGAAGTAGTGGTGTTGGCCATTATGTGTAACCCACAGTCGCGCTGGCTGCAGCATTCCAAATTTCACCCCTTTCCGGTGCAGCACCGCTTTGGCCCGGTTGAAGCCCGCTCTCCGCTTAGCGACCTCCGTGCTCCAGTCCGGGTATATTCGGATCTCTGCATTGTCCCACTTGCTGCTCCGTTCCTTCTTGGCCCATTTCAGGACCCTCTCTCTGTCCGTAAACCGGTGAAATCTCACCACCATCGCCCTTGGCGGCTCTTTTGCCTTGGGCTTCCTCGCTAGCACTCGGTGCGCCCCATCCAGCTCCAGCAATCCCGGGGGGGGGCCTCCGCACCCATCAGCGTCCCGATCATTGTGCCCGCATATGCCGCGGCATCGGCCCCCTCCACTCCTTCTGGGAGACCCAGGATCCTCAAGTTGTTTCTCCTTGATCTGTTCTCCAGGTCTTCGAGTCTTCCCGCCCACGTCCTGTGTAGCGCCTCGTGCCGCTCCACTCTCTCCGCCAGGCCCACGAGCTCGTCGTCGTTCTCACTCACTTTTTCCTGGATCTCCTGAATCTTCACCTCTTGGGCTTTCTGGGTTGCTCCAAGTCTTTCAACCATTGCCAGTATAGGCGCCACCATCTCCTTACGCAGCTCCTCGAAGCAGCACTTGATGAACTCTTTCATCTCCTCTCTGTCCATGGGCGCCGCCATTTTGTTTTTTCTTCTTTCTTCTCCCGCTGCTCCAGGGCCGCTTTCCTCGCCGTTTCACTGCGGGTCCGGTCCATGCAGGTCTGTAGGGGACTTCCTCCGTTCTTCCCCACGGGTTGATTTTTTTTAAAGGTCCGTTGGGGCTCCGTTAGTGGGCCCAAAAGTCCGTTTCTGCGGGAGCTGCCGACTCGCGCGGCTTAGCTCCGCATCGCCGCGACCCAGAAGTCTTATCAGTTTTTCTGATAGGAAGATTTATTGGTCAATATGGTTGAGATTTTGTCAATATTACAGTCGGCAGGTTTATTGTATATTACGGTAGGAAGATACCAAAGATTTCTGTGAAGTTCCTGAGTTTAACTGTAAGGCAACAGCAACAACAATTTGCATTTAGATAGTCGCCATGAGCTATAAAACATCCCAAGGTGCTTCACAGGTGGATAAAGGGGGGGAGAAAAGAAAGGTGGAGAAATGTTTAGGAAGGGCATGAATTGTCAGAGCTGAAAGCAAGGCCACCAAATGTGTGTGTGTGTTTGGGGGGGGGGGGGGGGGCAGGGGGAGATGATTACATTGGGAGATAGAAAGCGTCTCCCTCCAACTTCTCTACAGCTTTTACAGGATGCTGCACATCACTAATATTCCATAGCCCCCTGGCTGCATCACGATCGTCGACACAGGTAATGTCCCAGAAATAGCTGTAACTCAGGAAATGGAAGGGAAGGGGGAACTCAAGGAAAATCACCAGGAAAGTGTTATTGAACATATTGTTAGGTCTGTGGGCTTTCAAATCCCCTGGCCCAGATGGGACTTCACCCAAAGGCCTTGAAAGAAGTGGCCACTGGGATAATTGATGCATTGGTTTTAATTTTCAAAACACCTTTTGACAATCCATCCACACACAACTACTGAATCTCCTTTCCCACTACACTGTGTTATTCCCTCAAATAATTCCTGCTGAATGCCCTGAGTGAATCCATTTACCGGTGTTGAGATTTGGGTACAGACTCTCCCACGCAGTCCTCCAGTTCCTTTCCCTTATTCCTGTTGGTCTGAACTATTGGAGAAAGGTTTGAAGGAGAGAATCTATCTCCATTTGGAGAGGCAAGTTTGATCAGGAATAGTCAGCATAGCTTTGTCAGAGGGAGGTCATGCATGACAAATTTGATAGCATTTTTTGAACATGTGACCAGGTGTGTAGATGAGGGTAGTGCAGTCGATGTAGTTTACATGGATTTCAGCAAAGCCTTTGACAAGATCCCACATGGGAGACTTATAAAGAAGGCAAATGCACATGGGATACAGGGTAACTTGATAAGGTGAATTCAAAATTGGCTTAGCTACAGGAGTCAGAGGGTGATGACAGACGGCTGCTTTAGGGCCTGGAAGCCAGTGACCTGTGCTGTACCACAGCGATCTGTACTGCGTCCCCTATTGTTTGTCATTTATACAAACGACATAGATGACTATGCAAGTTTGCGGATGATACAAAGATTGGCCGGGTGGTTAACAGTGTGGTTGAGTGTCTTGGGTTACAGGAAGATACAGACGGGATGGTCAAATGGACAGAAAGGTGGCGGATGGAATTTAACCCTGAAAAGTGTGAGGGACACTTTGGAAGGAGTAATTTGGGATGGAGACATTTGATAAGGAAGCATTCAATTAATGGCCTGACACTGGGAAGGTCGGAACAAAGGGACCTTGGCGTGTTTGTCCATAGATCTCTGAAAGCAGAAAGGCAGGTTAATAGGCCGGTGAAAAAGGCATATGGCACACTTGCCTTTATCAATCGAGGCATAGATTACAAAAGCAGTGAGGTCATTTTGGAGTTGTATAGAACTTTAGTGAGGCCACAGCTGGAGTACAGTGTATAATTGTGGTCGCCACATTATAGGATGTGATTGCATTGGAGAGGATGCAGAGGCGATCCCAGTTGCCTGGGATGGAGCATTTATGTTATGAACAGAGTTTGTTTAGGCTTGGGTTGTTTCCGCTGGAGCAGAGAAGACTGAGAAGTGACCTGATTGAGGTGTACAAGATTAGTAGGGACATGGACATGGTGGATAGGGACCAGCTGTTCCCCTTAGTTGAAGGGTCAGTTACGAGGAGACACAAGTTCAAGGTGAGGGCTGGGAGGTTTTGGGGTGATTTGAGGAAAAACGTTTTGGCCAGAGGGTGGTGATGGTCTGGAATGCACTGACTGGGATGATGGTAGAGGCGGGTTGCCTCACATCCTTTAAAAAGTACCTGGTTGAGCGCTTGGCACGTCTTAACATTCGAGTCTATGGGCCAAGTGCTGGCAAATGGGATTAGGTAGAGAGGTCAGGTGTTGTTCATGTGACAGTACAGACTCGATGGGCCTAAAGGTCTGTTCTGCGCTGTATTTTCATGTGATTTTGTGACTGCTCCGTTTCTCCTTCCTGGAACAGTCATTTCATCCCAGCTATCAGTTTAGACTCTGTTCGAGCTCTCCTTCCTGGGACAGGCCCTTCATCCCGGCGACCAGTCAAGATTCTGTTCAATCGGGATTTCCGGTGATGCGTGTAGCGGAGTACATCCTATATCAAAAAGGAGTTAGGTTTGGCTTGATCTGGGCAGCACGGTGGCGCAGTGGGTTAGCACCGCTGGCTCACGGCACCGAGGTCCCTGGTTCGATCCCGGCTCTGGGTCACTGTCCGTGTGGAGTTTGCGCATTCTCCCCGTGTCTGCGTGGGTTTCGCCCCCACAACCCAAAAGATGTGCAGGCTAGGTGGATTGGCCACGCTAAATTGCCCCCTTAATTGGAAAAAATGAATTGGGTACTCTAAATTTATTTTTAAAACGTTTTGGCTTGGCCTACCCAGCCCGCCTGGGTAGTAGCCCGCCTGGGTAGTAGCCCGCCTGGGTAGTAGCCCGCCTGGGTAGGCTAGATCTTTCACTCTCCAGGAGAAGCAAACTCCTTTATTCGAAAACGTAATTCGAATTCTATTTGATACATGTTCATGTTTGTTCCATTATGTATACACGTGTCCGGGCGTTTTACATTGCAAGTTTCTACTGAGGTTGGGGTCTGTATTTGTTAAAAGCAAATTAATGCGAATGCTAGAATCTGAAACCAAAAGACAAAATGCTGGAAAATCTCAGCAGGTCTGGCAGCATCTGGAGGGAGAGAAAAGAGCGGACGTTTCGAGTCCAGGTGACCCTTTGTCAAAGCTAAAAGACTTGGGAAAATGGGAAATATTTATACTGTGGAGTGAGAATGAAAGTTGAGTCATAGCCACAGAAAGAAAGGGAAATGGGGTGCTAATAGCCACGGAAACCAAGGGGAAAGAGTGCTAAAAGCAGTCCCCAGAGAGAACAAAAGGTGTGATAGGCCAAACAGCAGAGACACTACCATCAGAGGGTAAACTGTGACAGATGTAGATGTGGGGGGATGGGAGGGGGAAAGCAAAGCGGAGAAAAGGTAAGGAAAGGGGGGATAAGATAGGTGGGGGGGGATATATATAAAGAAAGACAAGAAATAAATAAAATGTAAAAGACAGTTAAAATGAAATAGAATGAAAACAAAGGGGTCGAGGTGGGGTAGAGCTAATCATCTTAATTTGTTGTTGAGACCAGAAGTGCCTAACCAGAAGAGATGTTGTTCCTCCAGTTTGTGTTGAGCTTCACTGGAACATTGCAGCAGGCCAAGGACAGACCTGTGGGCATGGGAGCAGAGTCTTTTGTTAAAATGGCAAGCAACGGGAAGGTCAGGGTCCTGAATGCGCACAGACCGAAGGTGCTCAGCAAAGCGATCACCCAGTCTGCGTTTGGTCTCTCCAATATAGAGGAGACCCCATTGGGAGCAGCGAATGCAGTAGACCAAATTGAAAGAGGTGCAAGTGAAACGTTGCTTAACCTGGAATGAGTGTTTGGGGCCTGGGATGTTAAGCATGGAAGAGGTAAAAGAGCAGGTGTTACACCTTCTGCGATTGCATGGGAAGGTTCCATGGGTGATGGGAGAGGTGTTGGGTATGGTGGAGAAGTGGACTAGATTATCTCGGAGGGAACGGTCTCTGTGGAATGCTGACAGAGGGAGTGAAGGAAAGATGTGTTTGGTGGTGGCATCACGCTGGAGTTGGCGAAAATGGCGGAGGATTATGCTTTGCATACCGAGGCTGGTGGGGTGAAATGTGAGAACAAGGGGGACTCTATCCTTGTTCTGGGGGGAAGGGGAGATCGCGGGGGTAGTGGCGCGGGAGATGGACCGCACACTGTTGATGGCCCTGTCAACAATTATAGGTGGGAAATCACAGTTGAGGAAGAAGGAACACGTTTTCGAAGCACCATTTTGGAAAGTGGCACCTTTGGAACAAATGAGCCAGAGGTGAAGGAGCCGAGAGAAAGGGATGGAGTCCTTACAGGGTGTAGGGTGCGAAGAGCTGTAGTCCAGATAGCTGTGGGAGGCAGTGGGCTTGTAGTGGGTATTAGTGGATATTCTATTGCTGGAAATGGAGATAGAAAGATCAAGGAAGGGAAGGGAAGTGTCTGAGATGGATCAGGTGAAAGTGATGGAGGGGTGGAAACTGGAAGAGAAGTTGATGAATTTTTCCAGGTCCAGCGAGAGCATGAAGCGGCTCCAAAATAGTCATCAATGTACCGGTAAAGGAGTTGTGGGAGGGGACCCGGGTAGGCCTGGAACAAGGAATGTTCCACATACCCCATAAAAAGGCAAGCGTAGCTAGGACCCATGTGGGTAGTTGTTATTGAGTTTAATGTGTGTTTTCTATCATTGCGTTGCAAATTATACAAGTGTTTTTTGTTTAATATATGTCATTGAATGGAGAGCCTTTCGGCTCATGATGAGGTTAGCTGATGGAAGTGATGAGAGGGATTACTGCCTGCCGCTCGTCACAGTTTGTGAATATGAGTTTAGACTGTACTTTTAGTAGTGTCTTGTTAATTAGGGGCTTAGAAATAAGGTATTGTCTGTTAATGTTGCTAAGGGGCATTGTTGGGATGGGGAGGGGAAGGGCGTTCATGTTGTTTGGCTGGCTGTGTCTGTGAATCCTTGTCTGTCGGGTCGTATGACTTGTGGCTCGGTTGCGGTCTTGGGAGGGTCTCTTCACTTTATCTTTACGAGATCCCTTGCTTGACAATCCTCAGTGGGTATGGCTGCCTCTGGTGTAATGGGGGACCTCCACCTTGTTCAGTAACCTGGAATGTTCAGGGTCTGAATGGCAGGTGAAGCGGGTTAGAACGTTTGCCTATCTTAAGAATTTTAACTCTGAGATTGTGTTTTAACAGGAAACCCATCTGCGTGTAAAGGACCAGACGAGGTTTTGTCAGAATTGGGTGGGACAGGTCTTTCACTCGAGTTTTAACAGTAGAGCTAGAGGCACGGCAATTTTAATTCATAAAAGAGTACAATTCTCCTCTTCTCGGGTTATATATGACCCTAATGGTCGCTATGTTATTGTCTGTGGTTCACTGGTAAACACTCCAGTAATCCTGGTAAACATCTATGCCCCCAACTGGGATGACCTGAACTTTAAATTCACTGGTGAACTCCCACCCTGATTTGGATTCACACTGGATGATTCTAGGAGGTGACCTGAACTGTCTCTTGGACCCTAAATTGGATCGTTCCATGCCAAAATCTCTGACCCCTTCCGTGATGTCCTGGGCACTGACATCATTTGCAGAATGGATTGGTGGGGTCGACCAGTGACGTTTTCTGCATCCACAACGATAAAGGATATTCTTGACCACGTGTCCACAGTGCTTACTCCCGAATCGATTTTTAAATTCTCGACAAGGCCCTTCTTCCTTCAGAGGTGGCAGACGAATATTCGGCCATCATCATCTCAGACTGTGCCCCTCATTTTGTTGACTTACGTTTAGATTTTGACCCTTCCCAACGCCCACCTTGGAGACTGGACACCCACATTGATGTCTGATGACAAATTCTGTCAGCGTTTGTCTGCTGCCGTAGGGGACTTTATTAAGCTCAACACGTCGGAGTCAACCTCTGGGCAGCACGGTAGCACAAGTGGATAGCACTGTGGCTTCACATCGCCAGGGTCCCAGGTTCGATTCCCTGCTGGGTCACTGTCTGTGCAGAGTCTGTCGGGAGTGAAGCACGGGTATCAGTTTATACAGGTGACCTACTGTACGACACAGACCAACTCCCTCCACAGATGGCATAATGAAGATACTCACTATGCTTTGGTACCTTCTCAGGTTACAGACTAAATATAAGTGAAAATGAGTGTTTCCCAGTGAATCTGCCTGCTAGAGGAGCTCAGCTTAGTTCATTGCTGTTTCACCTCTCTAACACTAATTTCCGCTACTTGGGGATTCGTGCAGCTCCTAACTGGGCATTACTTCACAAATTGAGTTACTAAAGCCTCATCAGTAAGGTCACAGCAGATGTGCAGAGGTGGGGTAGCCTTCCTTTGTCCCCGACAGGTAGGATGCAAACAGTTAAAATGAATATGCTTCCTGGATTTCCCCTTTTCTTTCAGTGTATCCCCATTGTTTGTTGCCCAAATCATTTTTGATTAGGGTCAACAAATTTCTGCTTTTATTTTGGTGAGCAAGAGTCCGCAGCGCTCTGCTTCAGGGAGGAGGTGCTCTCAGAGAGAGCAGTGCTCCGAAAGCTAGTGACATCGAAACAAACCTGTTGGACTTTAACCTGGTGTTGTAAGACTTCATACTGTGCTCACCCCAGTCCAACGCCGGCATCTCCACATCACTGCTTCAGAGAGACAGGGGATCGGGAGGTCTGCATTCAGAAAATCCTTGTGGTAATCACCACTGTTGTATATATTAGGAGATGTGTAGTAAGGCCCTGTACTACAGGTACGGGGGTAGTTCCCTGCCTGCTGGCTCCGCCCAGTAGGCGGAGTACAAATATGTGTGCTCCCGAAACAGCAGCCATTTCGCCAGCTGCTGTAGGAGGCCACACATCTTAGAGTAATAAAGCCTCAGTTGAATTCAACTCTCGTCTCTGTGCAATTGATCGTGCTTCAATCCTGCAATGCATTAGTGACCCTGAATCGATTTGGGGCAAAATGGAGGCTCGATTGTGTACCACCACCTCCTCTCTGTGCGCCATAATTACTGCACTGCTGCCCAACACCCACCCCCCCCCCCCCCCCGCCAGTCCTTATTTTAAAAAATTTAGAGTACCCAATTAATTTTTTCCAATTAAGGGGCAATTTAGCGTGGCCAATCCACCTACCCTGCACATCTTTAGGTTGTGGGGGTGAAACCCACGCAAACACGGGATGAATGTGCAAACTCCACACAGACAGTGACCCAGAGCCGGGATCGAACCTGGGACCTCACCGCCGTGAGACTGCAGTGCTAACCACTGCGCCGCCGTGCTGAGGTGATTTCCTCTCTCAGGGTTTGGAAACAGTTTCAACAGCATTTCAACCTTCTCTCCCTGTCTGCTTTGGTCCCAATTTGCAGTAATCACCTCATTTTGCCTTCAGGCATGGACCCATCAGGACCTGGGGCAGCAAAGGGACTTGTGCATTTCGGGGATCTGTCCCTCGAGGGGAGATTTGCCAGCTTTCAGACGCTCGCCGATAAATTTCAGTTGCCCAGTTGTAACCTTTGTCGTTATTTTCAAATTCGCGTTTTCTCTTGTCGGTTTTTTTCCTCCTTTCCCCTGACCCTCCCCAGGGTCTTGTCCTTGGCACAACTGGACAGAGGTCGATTTCAGATATTCACGGCCTTATCCTTCCATCGGATCCCGTCCCTTTGGAGGAAATGAAGGAAAGGTGGGAGAAGGAACTGGGACCTGTACTTAATGAGGAGACTTGGAGGAAGGCCCTCTACAGGCTGAACTCCACTACATTCTGTGCTAGGCTGAGTCTAATTCAGTCTAAAGGTATTGCACAGAACACATTGGACCAAGGCGAGGATAAGTGGGGTCTTCCAGGATATAGAAGACAAATGTTGCTCGTTTGAGCCAGCTAACCACACTTTAAAAAAAACATTTAGAGTACACAATTATTTTTTCCAATTAAGGGGCAATTTAATGTGGCCAATCCACCTACCCTGCACATCTTTTTGGGTTGTGGGGGCGAAACCCACGCAGACACGGGGAGAATGAGCAAACTCCACACGGACGGTGACCCAGGGCCGGGATTCGAACCCGGGTCCTCAGCGCCGTGAGGCAACAATGCTAACCACTGTGCCAGCGTGCTGCCCACAGCTAACCACACTTACATTTCTGCCTTGTCCCAAACTGGCTAGGTTTCCTTTTTAATACGATATAATAATAATCTTTATTGTCACAAGTAGGCTTACATTAACACTGCAGTGAAGTTACTGTGAAAAGCCCCTAGTCGCCACATTCCGGAGCCTGTTCGGGTCACAGAGGGAGAATTCAGAATGTCCAATTCACCCAACAGCACGTCTTTCGGGACTTGTGGGGGGAAACCGGAGCACCCGGAGGAAATCCACGCAGACACGGGGAGAACGTGCAGACTCCGCACAGACAGTGACCCAAGCCAGGAATCAAACCTGGGACCCGAAGCAACAGTGCTAACCACTGCGCTACCATGCTGCCTCGAAGGTGGATTGGATTGGATTTGTTTATTGTCATGTGTACCGAGGTACAGTGAAAAGTATTTTTCTGCGAGCAGCTCAACAGATCATTAAGTACATGGGAAGAAAAGGGAATAAAAGAAAATACATAATAGGGCAACACAAGGTACACAATGTAACTACATAAGTACTGGCATCGGATGAAGCACAAAGGGTGTGGTGTTAATGAAATCAGTCCATAAGAGGGTCATTTAGGAGTCTGGTGACAGTGGGGAAGAAGCTATTTTTGAGTCTGTTTGTGCGTGTTCTCAGACTTCTGTATCTCCTGCCCAATGGAAGAAGTTGGAAGAGTGAGTAAGCCGGGTGGGAGGGATCTTTGATTATGCTGCCCGCTTTCCCCAGGCAGCGGGAGGTGTAGGTGGAGTCAATGGATGGGAGGCAGGTTTGTGTGATGGACTGGGCGGTGTTCACGACTCTCTGAAGTTTCTTGCGGTCCTGGGCCGAGCAGTTGCCATACCAGGCTGTGATGCAGCCCGATAGGATGCTTTCTATGGTGCATCTGTAAAAGTTGGTAAGGGTTAATGTGGACATGCCGAATTTCCTTAGTTTCCTGAGGAAGTATAGGCGCTGTTGTGCTTTCTTGGTGGTAGAGTCGACGTGGGTGGACCAGGACAGATTTTTGGAGATGTGCACCCCTAGGAATTTGAAACTTCTAACCATCTCCACCTCAGCCCCGTTGATGCTGACAGGGTTGTGTATAGTACTTTGCTTCCTGAAGTCAATGACCAGTCTGGTCTGTTCCCTCCCTGGGCTCTCCTGGGGTCCGATCTTGAAGTAGGCTTGGTCGGGCCTCCACGTGGATTTTTCTTTCTATCATCACCAGGCAGGTCGGGTTGTTGGGCGGGTCTCTCCGGGTTGTGTCACTGGGCGGGTCTCTCGGGGTCGCGTTGGGCCGGGTCTTGCCGTCGGGGGTCGGATCGGGAGCTCTGGGGACTGGGCCAGGCGATCCGGGGGCTGGCGTTGGTAATTAGGCCGGGTTGGGAGTTCCGAGGTACAGGTCGGCTCCAAATCGAGGTGGTAAAGAAGTCATATGGGATACTTGCCTTTGTTAACCGAGGTACAGAATGTAAGAGCAGGGAGGTTATGAGGGGCCACAGCTGGAGTGTTCTGTGCAGTTCTGGTTGCCACAGAATAGGGAGGATGCGATTGCACGAGAGAGAGTGCAGAGGAGATTCACCAGGATGTTGACTGGGCTGGAGCGTTAGGGCTTGGGATATTTTCCTTAGAGCAGAGGTAGGTGGGAAGGCGGGGTTAACCTCATTGAGGTGTACAAAATTATGAGGGACGTGGATAGGGTAGATAGGAAGGAACGTTTCCCCTTGGCAGAGGGGAGTCAATCACCACGGGATATAGATTTAAGGTAAGGGGCAGGAGGTTTGGCCAGAGGATGGGGGAAATATGGAACTCACTGCCCGAAAGGATGGTAAACACAGGAACCAGCACAGCATTTAAGAAGCATAGAATCCCTACAGTGCAGAAGGAGGCCATTCGGCCCATTGAGTCTGTACTATCCCTTAGAAAGAACACATGTCCACTCCCCATAATTGGACACTAAGGGGCAATTTAGCATGGCCAATCCACCTAAACTGTGCATCTTTGGACTGTGGGAGGAAACTGGAGCACCTGGAGGAAACCCACGCAGACACAGGGAGAATGCACAAACTCCACGCAGTCATCCAATGCCGGTATTGAACCCGGGTCCCTTGCACTGTGTGACAGCGGTGCTAACCCCTGTGCTTCTGTGCAGCCTGATGAGCACTTGGGCATCATCGTATATAAGAGCTGTGGACCAAGAGCTGGAAAATGGGATTAGAATAGATATGTGCTTGAGGCCAGCACAAACTCGATGGGCCTTACTTCTGCTGTGGGCAAAATCTTGGAAAGGTTTATAAGAGATAGGATGTATAATCATCTGGAAAGGAATAATTTGATTAGAGATAGTCAACACGGTTTTGCGAAGGGTAGGTAGTGCCTCACAAACATTATTGAGTTCTTTGAGAAGGTGACCAAACAGGTGGATGAGGGTAAAGCAGTTGATGTGGTGTATATGGATTTCAGTAAAGCGTTTGACAAGGTTCCCCACGGTAGGCTACTGCAGAAAATATGGAGGCATGGGATTCAGGGTGATTTAGCAGTTTGGATCAGAAATTGGCGAGCTGGAAGAAGGCAAAGGGTGGTGGTTGATGGGAAATGTTCAGACTGGAATCCAGTTACTAGTGATGTACCACAAGGATCTTTTGGGGCCACGGCTGTTTGTCATTTTTATAAATGACCTGGAGGGCGTAGAAGGATGGGTGAGTAAATTTGCAGATGACACTAAAGTCGGTGGAGTTGTGGACAGTGCGGAAGGATGTTACAAGTTACAGAGGGACATAGATAAGCTGCAGCGCTGGGCTGAGAGGTGGCAAATGGAGTTTAATGCAGAAAAGTGTGAGGTGATTCATTTTGGAAGGAATAACAGGAAGACAGAGTACTGGGCTAATGGTAAGATTCTTGGCAGTGTGGATGAGCAGACAGATCTCGGTATCCATGTACATAGATCCCTGAAAGTTGCCACCCAGGTTGAGAGGGTTGTTAAGAAGGCATACGGTGTGTTAGCTTTTATTGGTAGAGGGATTGAGTTTCGGAGCCATGAGGTCATGTTGCAGCTGTACAACACTCTGGTGCGGCCGCATTTGGATTATTGCGTGCAATTCTGGTCGCCGCATTATAGGAAGGATGTGGAAGCATTGGAAAGGGTGCAGAGGAGATTTACCAGAATGTTGCCTGGTACGGAGGGAAGATCTTATGAGGAAAGGCTGAGGGACTTGAGGCTGTTTTCGTTAGAGAGAAGAAGGTTAAGAGGTGACTTAATTGAGGCATACAAGATGATCAGAGGATTGGATAGGGTGGACAGTGAGAGCCTTTTTCCTCGGATGGTGATGTCTAGCATGAGGGGACATAGCTTTAAATTGAGGGGAGATAGATATAGGACAGATGTCAGAGGTAGGTTCTTTACTCAGAGAGTAGTAAGGGTGTGGAATGCCCTGCCTGCAACAGTAGTGGACTCGCCAACACTAAGGGCATCAAATGGTCATTGGATAGACATATGGACGATAAGGGAATAGTGTAGATGGGCTTTGGAGTGGTTTCACTGGTCGGCGCAACATCGAGGGCGAAGGGCCTGTACTGCGCTGTAATGTTCTATGTCTGCAGAGCTCTGACTGAGAACGTTCCCCATCTCCACCACTGGAGTTGTTTGCGCAAGCGCAGTAGCTGCTTGTGACGGGGGCATGCGCAGTGCGGACTCGCACTGTAGCTTCGAGGAGTAGGGAAGGACCGATGCAGCTCAGTTGAGTAATGGAGCCACTGGCTGCGTGGGGACGAATCGAGCCGACGGAGCGGTCCCGTAGGCCTCATAAATACCCTCGGGTGGCCTGAAACCGGAATAAAAGGTTACCGGTCCCGCCTGAGACACCGAACGGACCGTGAACCAAGGGGGCGTCTTCCGGACCCAGGCCCGGGTTACCGCCCGCCATCTTTATAGGGGACAATGTGCAGCGTGGGGGCATGCGCGGGCGCCATCTTTATAAGGGGCAAGCTGCAGCGAGGGGGCATGCGCGGGCGCCATCTTTATAAGGGGCAAGCTGCAGTGAGGGGGCATGCGCGGGCGCCATCTTTATAAGGGGCAAGCTGCAGCGCGGGGGCCTGCGCGGAGGCCATCATGGGGGGCAAGCTTCAGGTTGCTGCTGTGGGCAAACCCTGCGGACTTTGTAATATCTTTGTCATTTTCTTCGAACATTTCTCTCCACCGCGTATTAAATAGTGAAAGCAGGATGAGGACTGTTTGGCTGACATTCAATCATCATCCAATTGGGCAATGGCTTTTTGTAGAATCCGTGAAATCCCTGCAATTCAGAGGGAGGCCAGTCGGCCCTTCAAGTCTGTACCGACTCTTTGAAAGAGCACCCCCAGGCCCTGATCATGGCCAATCCACTTTAACCTGAACTCCTTTGTACACAGCGGCAATTTATCGTGGCCAATCCACCTTAACCTGCATATTATTGGGATTCTGGGAGAACTGGGAGAAGGGTGCTCTTTCCAAGAGCCGGTGCAGACTCGATGGGCCGAATGGCCTTCTGCACTGTAAATTCTATGAACTCATGGGCAGCACGGTAGCTTTGTGGATAGCACAATTGCTTCACAGCTCCAGTGGCCCAGGTTCGATTCCAGCTTGGGTCACTGTCTGTGCGGAGTCTGCACATCCTCCCCGTGTGTGCGTGGGTTTCCTCCGGGTGCTCTGGTTTCCTCCCACAGTCCAAAGATGTGCAGGTTAGGTGGATTGGCCATGATAAACTGCCCTTAGTGTCCAAAATTGCCCTTAGTGTTGGGTGGGGTTACTGGGTTATGGGGATAGGGTGGAGGCGTTGACCTTGGGTAGGGTGCTCTTTCCAAGAGCCGGTGCAGACTCGATGGGCCGAATGGCCTCCTTCTGCACTGTAAATTCTATGAAAGCACCGGTGCATTCAGAGGAAATCCAGTTTGCTTTCCAGTTGGCCTCGGAAGACAGTGTTCACAGAGAGGCAGTGGCATAGTGGTATTGTTGCTGGACTAATAGTCCAGAGCCCCAGGGATCCTACTATGGCAGATGGTGAAATTTGTATTCAATAAAAATCTGGAATTAAAATGATTGTTGTAAAAACCCATCTGGTTCACTAATGCCCATTAGGGAAGGAAATCTGCCATCCTTACCTGGTCTGGCCTACATGTGACTCCAGACCCTCCACAATGTGGTTGACTCTCAGTCCAAGGGGAAATTAGGGATGGGCCATAAATACTGACACCCAGGTCAGCCACATCCCATGAATTCATTTTTAGAAATGGACAACAAATGCTGGCCTAGCCAGCAATGCCCTCATCCGTAAAAATGAATTTTAAAAAGGGACAAATGTGTTGGCCAACCTATGGTTGGAACATGGGGTGAGTCACGTGATAAAGCCTCCAGGAATATATTTAATCACAGTTGGGAACCATAGAGGAGAGAATGTTGTGAATTTCTATCCTGCATTGACCGTGGTGGTTTCTGTAAATTTACAGGGTACTGGAAGTGGAGGATTGACAAGTGTCACTCGATACATCAGAACCTGAATATCAGAAGCATCTGGGTGTGGAAGGTAAAAGGTTTGTCTGTTCTATCTGTGAGGGAAGATTTTAGGTCTCAGTGTGACTGGAAAAGCCCCAAGATTCACAAACCCTGGTTAGACCAAACCTGGACAACTGTGTTCAGTTCTGGGCAACAAACCTGAGGAAGGGTAGAATGGCCTCGGAGGGAGTGTAGCACAGATTTACCTGAGTGATATTTGAACCCCCCTCCCCCCAGGGTTAAATTAAAAATAGTCATGGGGTCATTATGGTACAGAGGAGGCCATTCCACCCATTGAATCTGTGCCAGCTCTCCAGAACAATTCAGTCAGTTCCAGTCCCCTGCTCTATCCCCGTGTCCTCGCAGGTTTATTTCCCTCAGATGTCCTTTTGAAATCACTCATCGTGTCGATTTCTGCATTCCTCGAAGGCTGCACTTTTTTGGGTCATTACTACTCGCTGTGTAAAAATGTTCTCCCCCATTACCTCCTCAACCTCTTATCCAAAAACCTAAATCTTGATCCCCTACGATCAGTTAATGGGAACAGATTTTCTTTGCCTACCTTCTCGAAATCTATCTTTTAAAAAAAAATAATTTAGAGTAGCGAATTCATTTTTTCCAATTAAGGGCAATTTAGCGTGGCCAATCCACCTAACCTGCGCATCTTTGGGTTGTGGGGGCGAAACCCATGCAAACACGGGGAGAATGTGCAAACTCCACACGGACAGTGACCCAGAGCCGGGATCGAACCTGGGACCTCGGGGCCATGAGGCAACAGGGCTAACCCACTGCCCATCTAAATCTATCATAATCTTGTGCACCTCTTGTCGTCCTCCTTTGCTGGAACCATTCTGGTCAATCTCCTCGACATCCTTTCCAAGGACCTTCAGGAATGGTTGCCAGAAGTGGATACAATATACGAGATGTGGCCAAAAGAAAGCTTTGCGAAGATTCAGCATCACTTCCCTGCTTTTGTATGCAACAGCTCGATTTGTGAAACCCAAGATCCCGTTTACTTTGCTAACTGCCCTCTCGATCTGTCCTGTCTCCCTCAAAAGATACTGGGCTGGATTCTCCGGTCCCCCCTCCAGCCGCGTGCTTACCGGCGAGCCGTTCACTGGCGGAGGGATTCCCCAATGGGATTTCCCATTGAAGCCACCCCAATTCCGCCGAAACTCGCAGATGGGGCTGTGCTGCTGGCGACTGGAGACTTCTGGCCACTATGTACATGAAGGGCCAGGTCCCTCTGACCCTGCACTCTCTTTACAAACTGTGTCATGAGACCACTTTGTCTTTAATCTCAGTCAAATTACATTGTCTCGCCATGAGTGTTGCTATTCCCCCGCCCCCCCCATCTCAAGGATTAAGAGGTGATCTGACTGTCCGTGTGGAGTTTGCACATTCTCCCCGTGTCTGCGTGGGTTTCACCCCCACAACCCAAAGACGTGCTGGTTAGGTGGATTGGCCACACTAAATTGCCCCTTAATTGGAAAAGAAAATAATTGGGTACTCTAAATTAAAAAAAAAAAGAGGTGGTCTGTACAAAAGTTGAGATGAAAATGAAAATCGCTTATTGTCACAAGTAGGCTTCAAATGAAGTTACTGTGAAAAGCCCCTAGTCACCACATTCCGGCACCTGTTCGGGGAGGCTGGTACGGGAATTGAACCGTGCTGCTGGCCTGCCTTGGTCTGCTTTCAAAGCCAGCGATTTAGCCCTGTGCTAAACCAGCCCCAGTTTCTGCATACTAATTGGGAGCTGGTAGATAGAGAGGAACTATTTCCACTGATTGGGGGAATCTAGGACGAGCGGACACATTCTAAACAGAGAATCCAGTTCCAGCACCTTCTCAGGGAGAGAATTCCTGATCCTGACAACCCTTTGTTTCTGCAGAAACTGCTGAACACACTGCTGAGTTCTGGAGGTTGCAAAGTGTCGAATGGAAAGATGGAATGCTGTCCTTCGAGCTTCATTGCAACAGTTCAGGAGGTCGAGGTCAGAGTGGGAGTGGGGCGGAGAAATAAAATGACAAGTGACCGGAAGCTCGGGGTCAAACTCAACGACTGAAGGGGTTGGATTACGAGGAGAGGTTGAGTAGACTGGGACTGTACTTGTTGGAATTTAGAAGGATGAGGGGGGATCTTATAGAAACATATAAAATTATGAAGGGAATAGACAGGATAGATGTGGGCAGGTTGTTTCCACTGGCGGGTGAAAGCAGAACGAGGGGGCATAGCCTCAAAATAAGGGGAAGTAGATTTAGGACTGAGTTTAGGAGGAACTTCTTCACCCAAAGGATTGTGAATCTATGGAATTCCTTGCCCAGTGAAGCAGTAGAGGCTCCTTCATTAAATAATTTTAAGATAGAGATAGATAGTTTTTTGAAGAATAAAGGGATTAAGGGTTATGGTGTTCGGGCCGGAAAGTGGAGCTGAGTCCACAAAAGATCAGCCATGATCTCATTGAATGGCGGAGCAGGCTCGAGGGGCCAGATGGCCTACTCCTGCTCCTAGTTCTTATGAAGGGAGATTGTTCCACAAAGTGATCACCCAATCTGTGTTTGATCTTCCCAATGTGGAACGGACCACATGGTGAGCAGTGAATACAGTAACTCAATTGAAAAACACTACAAATGAATCACTATTTGTTTCAAACCTCCAAATCCTAAACACAAGTAATATAATTTATTTGGCAACAAAAGGGTCACAAAGTAAAACAAACTTGATTCCAGAATATCAGCAGAAATAAACCCCACTGTCGGAATGAATTTAGAAATTGAATTGAATCCCTAAAGTGCAGGAGGCCATTCAGCCCATCGAGTCTGCACCTACCATCTGAAAGAGCACCCTACATAGGCCCATTCCCCTGCCCTGTGCCCGTAACCCTGCCAAACCTGCACATCTTTGAACTGTGGGATGAAACCGGAGAACCCGGAGGAAATCCACAAAGACACGGGGAGAACGAGCAGACTCCACACAGTCACCCGGGTCCCTGGCGCTGTGAGGCAGCAGTGCTAACCACTGTGCCACCGTGCCGCTTCGGCAATGTGATTGCCAGCAGCAATAAGAGCAGAATCCAACCCCTGCGGTCACTGGTCAGCTCGCTGGTCTGTCTGCAAGTTGGATGAAACGCTTTCCAAACATGGAGCAGGTGAACAGCCTGAACCCAGTGCAAACCCGGTGGCGTTTCAGCGGATCCATTGTGTTTTTTAAACTCCTCTCACAGTTAGAACACTTAAACAGTCTCGTTATAAACTTACACTCTCTGCTGTGACAGAAGGAGTGATAAAATCCTTTCCCACATTTGGTGTAGGTGAATGGACGGAAAGAATGTGTAACAGGGACTTATAGCTTTGGGGGAAATGAGAGAAAAGCGTTGCATTGATACTAATCTATTTGGTGAAGTTTTATCCTGTACTGACAGTGATGACTTGTAAACTCCTTTTTAGGGGAGAATTTACAGACGTGAAACTCAAATCAAACACCACGCCCGAGTGAGAGTGTGCCAGTGAACTGACTGTGGAAAGAGCTTTAACCAGTTACACAGCCTGAAAAAGCATCACACCATTCACAGTGGGGAGAGACCATACACAGGTTCAGTGTGTGGACGAGGCTTCAGCTGATCGTCCAACCTGAAGAGACACGAGAAGATCCTCGCCATGGAGAAACCGTGGAAATGTGGGGACTGTGGGAAGGGATTCAATTACCCATCCAAGCTGGAAATCCATCGACGCAGTCACACCGGCGAGCGACCGTTCATCTGCTCCGATTGTGGGAAGGGATTCGCTCAACTGTCCTCCCTGTTAACGCACCAGCGGGTTCACACTGGGGAGAGGCCGTTCACCTGCTCCGTGTGCGGGAAGAAATTTGGCAAATCATCCACCCTCACCGAACACAAGCGGACTCACACCGGGGAGAGACCGTTCAGTTGCTCTCACTGTGGCAAGACGTTTGGGAGATCATCCAACCTCACTGAACATCTCCGCGTCCACACTGGGGAGAGACCGTTTACCTGCCCCGTGTGTGGGAAGGGATTCACCTGTTTGACCAACCTCACATCCCACCAACTCGTTCACACCGACAAGAGGCCCTTCCAGTGTTCTGACTGCGATTCCGGCTTCAAAAGCACCAGGGATCTGCTGATACACCAACGCAGCCACACCGGGGAGAGGCCGTTCATCTGCTCCGAGTGTGGGAAGGGATTCACCCACGCATCCAACCTGCTGGCACACCAGCGCGGTCACACCGGGGAGAGGCCGTTCACCTGCTCCAAGTGTGGGAAGAGATTTCGCCGCTCATCCGATGTTCAGACTCACCAGCGAGTTCACATGGGGAGGATCCGTTCGCCTGCTCTGTTTGTGGGTAAAGGTTCACTCGGTCATCCATCCTGCTGACACACCAGCGAGTTCACAAGTTGGATTCTCTTGTTATTGCTGCTGTTAATCATATCCAGGACTGAACCATGTTCACTCTGATCATTGGGTTTTCGTTTCTGTTGATGTTAATGATCCGTATAATGGTGTAAATTGAATGTTGTGACGTGTATCAAATAAATCAGCTTTGTTTCAAACACGGTGTGTTGTGTCCTTGATTTCCCCAACAGTGTCCATCGTGCATGTCCCACTGCTTCTCTCCCAACTTCGACGTGTGAATAGGGCAGCATGGTGGTTAGCACTGCTGCCTAACAGAACCAGGGACCCGGGTTCAATTCCGGCCTTGGGTGACCATTTGTGGAGGTTGTACATTCTCCCAGTGTCTGCGTCGGTTTGCTCCCGGTGCTCCGGTTTCCTCCCCACAGTCCAAACGTGTGCAGGTTAGATGGATTGGACATGCTAAATTGCCACTTAAGTGTCCCAGGATGTGCAGGTTAGGTGGGTTATGGATAGGGTGGGGAGTGGGCCTAGGTAGGGTGCTCTTCCAGAGGGTCGGTTCATACTCGATGGGCCAAGTGGCCTGCACTGTAGGGATTCAATGAATAGAGCATCATGCCTACAAAACCGGGCTTCAATTTAAATCCGAATTCACTCAGCAAATGGTTTAAACAGGAGGTTTAATCAGATCATGGTAAGTAATTCTGAGGCTGTAGAAGGCTCTGGTCAGACCCCATTTGGAGTATTGTGAGCAGTTTTGGGCCCCGTATCTAAGGAAGGATGTGCTGGCCTTGGAAAGGGTCCAGAGGAGGTTCACAAGAATGTTCCTGGAATGAAGAGCTTGTCGTTTGAGGAATGGTTGAGGACTCTGGATCTGTACTCGTTGGAGTTTAGAAGGACGAGGGGGGATCTTATTGAAACTTACAGGATACTGCGATAGAGTGGACGTGTCAGAAAAACTAGAACCCGAGGGCACAGCCTCAGACTGAAGGGAAGATCCTTTAAAACTGAGATGAGGAATTTCTTCAGGCGGAGGCTGGTGAATCTGTGGAATTCTTTGCCGCAGAAGGCTGTGGAGGCCAAATCACTGAGTGTCTTTAAGACAGAAATAGATAGATTCTTAATTAATCAGGGGATATGGGGAGAAGGCAGAAGAAAGGGAACCGGAAACATATCAGCCACGATGGAATGGCGGAGCTGAATGATGGGCTGAATGGCCTAATTCTGCTCCTATGTCTTATGGTCTTAATTGACAAAAGAGATCAAAGATTTTTTTTTTAACTGAGTGAGCCGTCACCTGGAACTTACTCCTGAAAGGTGGAAGCAGATTCAGGAGCAACTTTCCAAAGTGAACTGGGTCTCAGGCTGAAAATGTGAAATTTGCAGGGCTCTGGGGAAAGGGACAGGGTTGTGGGACGAATTGGCAGCTCTTCTCAAAACTGATCCTGGCTCTGCAATGCAGCACGATAGCATTGTGGATAGCACAATTGCTTCACAGCTCCAGGGTCCCAGGTTCGATTCCGGCTTGGGTCTGTGCGGAGTCTGCACATCCTCCCCGTGTATGCATGGGTTTCCTCCGGGTGCTCTGGTTTCCTCCCACAGTCCAAAGATGTGCAGGTTAGGTGGATTGGCCATGATAAATTGCCCTTAGTGTCCAAAATTGCCCTTAGTGTTGGGTGGGGTTATGGGGATAGGGTGGAGGTGTTGACCTTGGGTAGGGTGCTCTTTCCAAGAGCTGGTGCAGACTCGATGGGCCGAATTTCTGCACTGTAAATTCTACGATAATCTATGATAAATCAGCTCAATATTAACAGGAGACAGTCTGGTGTCCAACTCCCCGAAAACACGGTGGCACAGTGATTAGCATTGCTGCCTCACAGCGCCAGGCACCCGGGTTCGATTCCAGTTTTGGGTGACGTGTGTGGAGTTTGCACTTTCTCCCGGTATCTGCGTGGGTTTCCTCCGGGTGTTCCGAATATGTATAGGATTAGCTTTAGTGTCCAAAGATGTTGCAAGTGTCCTCCCTGTTTGTTCCTGTTTATTCCTTGTTCATTCCCTTACTTCCCCTCTTATTTTTGCTGTCACATTTTTGATGCGTGATGTTTAATGGACCTGTGACGTTAAGGGAAAGCAGCCTGTACCTTTCATTCAAACAGAAGGATCCAGAAGGTTGCGCTGTTTTAGACTGGTGTTTGCAGACTGGCAGTGATGACTCGGTTTGATTGATTTGGCTGGTGGCCAGTGAATTGTCCCAAAAAGGCTGTGCTCTGCCCGGTAACAAGTGGTGATTGGATCTGATCCCAATGGAATGTTTTTTTCGAGTCGCAAGATTCCAGTTTGGTTTCATTTTTGGTTCTGCAGCCTGGATGGAGGAATCTACATGAACTCTCCAAAACGATCGGACTAATCTTCTCCATGAGGCCACTGTGAGGGCTGACTCTCACTCTCCAGCAAGACTCTATGAGGCCACTGTGAGGGCTGACTCTCGCTCTCCAACAAGACTCCATAAGGCCACTGTGAGGGCTGACTCTCACTCTCCAGCAAGACTCCATGAGGCCACTGTGAGGGCTGACTCTCACTCCCCAGCAAGACTCCATAAGGCCACTGTGAGGGCTGACTCTCACTCCCCAGCAAGACTCCATGAGGCCACTGTGAGGGCTGACTCTCACTCCCCTGCAAGACTCCATGAGGCCACTGTGAGGGCTGACTCTCACTCCCCAGCAAGACTCCATGAGGCCACTGTGAGGGCTGACTCTCACTCTCCTGCAAGACTCCATGAGGCCACTGTGAGGGCTGACTCTCACTCCCCTGCAAGACTCCATGAGGCCACTGTGAGGGCTGACTCTCACTCCCCAGCAAGACTCCATGAGGCCACTGTGAGGGCTGACTCTCACTCCCCAGCAAGACTCCATGAGGCCACTGTGAGGGCTGACTCTCACTCCCCAGCAAGACTCCATGAGGCCACTGTGAGGGCTGACTCACTCTCCAGCAAGACTCCATGAGGCCACTGTGAGGGCTGACTCTCACTCCCCAGCAAGACTCCATGAGGCCACTGTGAGGGCTGACTCTCACTCCCCAGCAAGACTCCATGAGGCCACTGTGAGGGCTGACGCTCACTCCCCAGCAAGACTCCATGAGGCCACTGTGAGGGCTGACTCTCACTCCCCAGCAAGACTCCATAAGGCCACTGTGAGGGCTGACTCACTGTCCAGCAAGACTCCATGAGGCCACTGTGAGGGCTGACTCTCACTCCCCCGCAAGACTCCATGAGGCCACTGTGAGGGCTGACACTCACTCCCCAGCAAGACTCCATGAGGCCACTGTGAGGGCTGACTCTCACTCCCCAGCAAGACTCCATGAGGCCACTGTGAGGGCTGACTCTCACTCTCCAGCAAAGCTCCATGAGGCCACTGTGAGGGCTGACTCTCACTCCCCAGCAAGACTCCATGAGGCCACTGTGAGGGCTAACTCTCACTCCCCAGCAGGACTCCATTAGGCCACTGTGAGGGCTGACTCTCACTCCCCAGCAAGACTCCATAAGGCCACTGTGAGGGCTGACTCTCACTCCCCAGCAAGACTCCATGAGGCCACTGTGAGGGCTGACTCACTGTCCAGCAAGACTCCATGAGGCCACTGTGAGGGCTGACTCTCACTCCCCTGCAAGACTCCATGAGGCCACTGTGAGGGCTGACTCTCACTCCCCTGCAAGACTCCATGAGGCCACTGTGAGGGCTGACACTCACTCCCCAGCAAGACTCCATGAGGCCACTGTGAGGGCTGACTCTCACTCCCCAGCAAGACTCCATGAGGCCACTGTGAGGGCTGACTCTCACTCCCCAGCAAGACTCCATGAGGCCACTGTGAGGGCTGACTCTCACTCCCCAGCAAGACTCCATGAGGCCACTGTGAGGGCTGACTTTCACTCCCCAGCAAGACTCCATGAGGCCACTGTGAGGGCTGACTCTCACTCTCCAGCAAAGCTCCATGAGGCCACTGTGAGGGCTGACTCTCACTCCCCAGCAAGACTCCATGAGGCCACTGTGAGGGCTGACTCTCACTCCCCAGCAAGACTCCATGAGGCCACTGTGAGGGCTGACTCTCACTCCCCAGCAAGACTCCATGAGGCCACTGTGAGGGCTGACTCTCACTCCCCTGCAAGACTCCATGAGGCCACTGTGAGGGCTGACTCTCACTCCCCTGCAAGACTCCATGAGGCCACTGTGAGGGCTGACACTCACTCCCCAGCAAGACTCCATGAGGCCACTGTGAGGGCTGACTCTCACTCCCCAGCAAGACTCCATGAGGCCACTGTGAGGGCTGACTCTCACTCTCCAGCAAGACTCCATGAGGCCACTGTGAGGGCTGACTCTCACTCCCCAGCAAGACTCCATGAGGCCACTGTGTGGGCTGACTCACTGTCCAGCAAGACTCCAGGAGGCCACTGTGAGGGCTGACTCTCACTCTCCAGCAAGACTCCATGAGGCCACTGTGAGGGCTGTCTCTCACTCCCCAGCAAGACTCCATGAGGCCACTGTGAGGGCTGACTCTCACTCCCCAGCAAGACTCCATGAGGCCACTGTGAGGGCTGACACTCACTCCCCAGCAAGACTCCATGAGGCCACTGTGAGGGCTGACTCTCACTCTCCAGCAAGACTCCATTAGGCCACTGTGAGGGCTGACTCTCACTCTCCAGCAAGACTCCATGAGGCCACTGTGAGGGCTGACTCTCACTCCCCAGCAAGACTCCATGAGGCCACTGTGAGGGCTGACTCTCACTCTCCAGCAAGACTCCATTAGGCCACTGTGAGGGCTGACTCTCACTCCCCAGCAAGACTCCATGAGGCCACTGTGAGGGCTGACTCTCACTCCCCAGCAAGACTCCATGAGGCCACTGTGAGGGCTGACTCTCACTCCCCAGCAAGACTCCATGAGGCCACTGTGAGGGCTGACACTCACTCCCCAGCAAGACTCCATGAGGCCACTGTGAGGGCTGACTCTCACTCCCCAGCAAGACTCAATGAGGCCACTGTGAGGGCTGACTCTCACTCCCCAGCAAGACTCCATGAGGCCACTGTGAGGGCTGACTCTCACTCCCCTGCAAGACTCCATGAGGCCACTGTGAGGGCTGACACTCACTCCCCAGCAAGACTCCATGAGGCCACTGTGAGGGCTTACTCTCACTCCCCAGCAAGACTCCATGAGGCCACTGTGAGGGCTGACTCTCATTCCCCAGCAAGACTCCATGAGGCCACTGTGAGGGCTGACTCTCACTCCCCAGCAAGACTCCATGAGGCCACTGTGAGGGCTGACTCACTCTCCAGCAAGACTCCATGAGGCCACTGTGAGGGCTGACTCTCACTCCCCAGCAAGACTCCATGAGGCCACTGTGAGGGCTGACACTCACTCCCCAGCAAGACTCCATGAGGCCACTGTGAGGGCTGACTCACTCTCCAGCAAGACTCCATGAGGCCACTGTGAGGGCTGACTCTCACTCCCCAGCAAGACTCCATAAGGCCACTGTGAGGGCTGACTCTCACTCCCCAGCAAGACTCCATGAGGCCACTGTGAGGGCTGACTCTCACTCCCCAGCAAGACTCCATGAGGCCACTGTGAGGGCTGACTCTCACTCCCCAGCAAGACTCCATGAGGCCACTGTGAGGGCTGACTCTCACTCCCCAGCAAGACTCCATGAGGCCACTGTGAGGGCTGACTCTCACTCCCCAGCAAGACTCCATAAGGCCACTGTGAGGGCTGACTCACTGTCCAGCAAGACTCCATGAGGCCACTGTGAGGGCTGACTCTCACTCCCCAGCAAGACTCCATGAGGCCACTGTGTGGGCTGACTCACTGTCCAGCAAGACTCCAGGACGCCACTGTGAGGGCTGACTCTCACTCTCCAGTAAGACTCCATGAGGCCACTGTGAGGGCTGACTCTCACTCCCCAGCAAGACTCCATGAGGCCACTGTGAGGGCTGACTCTCACTCCCCAGCAAGACTCCATGAGGCCACTGTGAGGGCTGACTCTCACTCTCCAGCAAGACTCCATGAGGCCACTGTGAGGGCTGACTCTCACTCTTCAGCAAGACTCCATTAGGCCACTGTGAGGGCTGACGCTCACTCCCCAGCAAGACTCCATGAGGCCACTGTGAGGGCTGACTCTCACTCTTCAGCAAGACTCCATGAGGCCACTGTGAGGGCTGACGCTCACTCCCCAGCAAGACTCCATGAGGCCACTGTGAGGGCTGACTCTCACTCCCCAGCAAGACTCCATAAGGCCACTGTGAGGGCTGACTCTCACTCCCCTGCAAGACTCCATGAGGCCACTGTGACGGCTGACTCTCACTCCCCTGCAAGACTCCATGAGGCCACTGTGAGGGCTGACTCTCACTCCCCAGCAAGACTCCATGAGGCCACTGTGAGGGCTGACTCTCACTCTTCAGCAAGACTCCATGAGGCCACTGTGAGGGCTGACGCTCACTCCCCAGCAAGACTCCATGAGGCCACTGTGAGGGCTGACGCTCACTCCCCAGCAAGACTCCATGAGGCCACTGTGAGGGCTGACTCTCACTCCCCAGCAAGACTCCATAAGGCCACTGTGAGGGCTGACTCACTGTCCAGCAAGACTCCATGAGGCCACTGTGAGGGCTGACTCTCACTCCCCAGCAAGACTCCATGAGGCCACTGTGAGGGCTGACTCTCACTCCCCAGCAAGACTCCATGAGGCCACTGTGAGGGCTGACTCTCACTCTCCAGCAAAGCTCCATGAGGCCACTGTGAGGGCTGACTCTCACTCCCCAGCAAGACTCCATGAGGCCACTGTGAGGGCTGACTCTCACTCCCTAGCAAGACTCCATGAGGCCACTGTGAGGGCTGACTCTCACTCCCCAGCAAGACTCCATAAGGCCACTGTGAGGGCTGACTCACTGTCCAGCAAGACTCCATTAGGCCACTGTGAGGGCTGACTCTCACTCCCCAGCAAGACTCCATGAGGCCACTGTGAGGGCTGACTCTCACTCGCCAGCAAGACTCCATGAGGCCACTGTGAGGGCTGACTCTCACTCCCCAGCAAGACTCCATGAGGCCACTGTGAGGGCTGACTCTCACTCTCCAGCAAGACTCCATGAGGCCACTGTGAGGGCTGACTCTCACTCCCCAGCAAGACTCCATAAGGCCACTGTGAGGGCTGACTCACTGTCCAGCAAGACTCCATGAGGCCACTGTGAGGGCTGACTCTCACTCCCCAGCAAGACTCCATGAGGCCACTGTGAGGGCTGACTCACTCTCCAGCAAGACTCCATGAGGCCACTGTGAGGGCTGACTCACTCCCCAGCAAGACTCCATGAGGCCACTGTGAGGGCTGACTCACTCTCCAGCAAGACTCCATGAGGCCACTGTGAGGGCTGACTCTCACTCCCCAGCAAGACTCCATGAGGCCACTGTGAGGGCTGACTCTCACTCCCCAGCAAGACTCCATGAGGCCACTGTGTGGGCTGACTCACTGTCCAGCAAGACTCCAGGAGGCCACTGTGAGGGCTGACTCTCACTCTCCAGCAAGACTCCATGAGGCCACTGTGAGGGCTGACTCTCACTCCCCAGCAAGACTCCATGAGGCCACTGTGAGGGCTGACTCTCACTCCCCAGCAAGACTCCATGAGGCCACTGTGAGGGCTGACACTCACTCCCCAGCAAGACTCCATGAGGCCACTGTGAGGGCTGACTCTCACTCTCCAGCAAGACTCCATTAGGCCACTGTGAGGGCTGACTCTCACTCTCCAGCAAGACTCCATGAGGCCACTGTGAGGGCTGACTCTCACTCCCCAGCAAGACTCCATGAGGCCACTGTGAGGGCTGACTCTCACTCTCCAGCAAGACTCCATTAGGCCACTGTGAGGGCTGACTCTCACTCCCCAGCAAGACTCCATGAGGCCACTGTGAGGGCTGACTCTCACTCCCCAGCAAGACTCCATGAGGCCACTGTGAGGGCTGACTCTCACTCCCCAGCAAGACTCCATGAGGCCACTGTGAGGGCTGACTCTCACTCCCCAGCAAGAGTCCATGAGGCCACTGTGAGGGCTGACTCTCACTCCCCAGCAAGACTCCATGAGGCCACTGTGAGGGCTGACTCTCACTCTCCAGCAAAGCTCCATGAGGCCACTGTGAGGGCTGACTCTCACTCCCCAGCAAGACTCCATGAGGCCACTGTGAGGGCTGACTCTCACTCCCTAGCAAGACTCCATGAGGCCACTGTGAGGGCTGACTCTCACTCCCCAGCAAGACTCCATAAGGCCACTGTGAGGGCTGACTCACTGTCCAGCAAGACTCCATGAGGCCACTGTGAGGGCTGACTCTCACTCCCCAGCAAGACTCCATGAGGCCACTGTGAGGGCTGACTCTCACTCTCCAGCAAGACTCCATGAGGCCACTGTGAGGGCTGACTCTCACTCCCCAGCAAGACTCCATGAGGCCACTGTGTGGGCTGACTCACTGTCCAGCAAGACTCCAGGAGGCCACTGTGAGGGCTGACTCTCACTCTCCAGCAAGACTCCATGAGGCCACTGTGAGGGCTGACTCTCACTCCCCAGCAAGACTCCATGAGGCCACTGTGAGGGCTGACTCTCACTCCCCAGCAAGACTCCATGAGGCCACTGTGAGGGCTGACGCTCACTCCCCAGCAAGACTCCATGAGGCCACTGTGAGGGCTGACACTCACTCCCCTGCAAGACTCCATGAGGCCACTGTGAGGGCTGACTCTCACTCTCCAGCAAGACTCCATTAGGCCACTGTGAGGGCTGACTCTCACTCCCCAGCAAGACTCCATTAGGCCACTGTGAGGGCTGACTCTCACTCCCCAGCAAGACTCCATGAGGCCACTGTGAGGGCTGACTCTCACTCCCCTGCAAGACTCCATGAGGCCACTGTGAGGGCTGACTCTCACTCCCCTGCAAGACTCCATGAGGCCACTGTGAGGGCTGACACTCACTCCCCAGCAAGACTCCATGAGGCCACTGTGAGGGCTGACTCTCACTCCCCAGCAAGACTCCATGAGGCCACTGTGAGGGCTGACTCTCACTCCCCAGCAAGACTCCATGAGGCCACTGTGAGGGCTGACTCTCACTCCCCAGCAAGACTCCATGAGGCCACTGTGAGGGCTGACTCACTCTCCAGCAAGACTCCATGAGGCCACTGTGAGGGCTGACTCTCACTCCCCAGCAAGACTCCATGAGGCCACTGTGAGGGCTGACACTCACTCCCCAGCAAGACTCCATGAGGCCACTGTGAGGGCTGACTCTCACTCTCCAGCAAGACTCCATGAGGTCACTGTGAGGGCTGACTCTCACTCTTCAGCAGACTCCATGAGGCCACTGTGAGGGCTGACGCTCACTCCCCAGCAAGACTCCATGAGGCCACTGTGAGGGCTGACTCTCACTCCCCAGCAAGACTCCATAAGGCCACTGTGAGGGCTGACTCACTGTCCAGCAAGACTCCATGAGGCCACTGTGAGGGCTGACTCTCACTCCCCAGCAAGACTCCATGAGGCCACTGTGAGGGCTGACTCTCACTCTCCAGCAAGACTCCATTAGGCCACTGTGAGGGCTGACTCTCACTCTCCAGCAAGACTCCATGAGGCCACTGTGAGGGCTGACTCTCACTCCCCAGCAAGACTCCATGAGGCCACTGTGAGGGCTGACTCTCACTCTCCAGCAAGACTCCATTAGGCCACTGTGAGGGCTGACTCTCACTCCCCAGCAAGACTCCATGAGGCCACTGTGAGGGCTGACTCTCACTCCCCAGCAAGACTCCATGAGGCCACTGTGAGGGCTGACTCTCACTCCCCAGCAAGACTCCATGAGGCCACTGTGAGGGCTGACTCTCACTCCCCAGCAAGACTCCATGAGGCCACTGTGAGGGCTGACTCTCACTCCCCAGCAAGACTCCATGAGGCCACTGTGAGGGCTGACTCTCACTCCCCAGCAAGACTCCATGAGGCCACTGTGAGGGCTGACTCTCACTCTCCAGCAAAGCTCCATGAGGCCACTGTGAGGGCTGACACTCACTCCCCAGCAAGACTCCATGAGGCCACTGTGAGGGCTGACTCTCACTCCCCAGCAAGACTCCATGAGGCCACTGTGAGGGCTGACTCTCACTCCCCAGCAAGACTCCATGAGGCCACTGTGAGGGCTGACTCTCACTCCCCAGCAAGACTCCATGAGGCCACTGTGTGGGCTGACTCACTGTCCAGCAAGACTCCAGGAGGCCACTGTGAGGGCTGACTCTCACTCTCCAGCAAGACTCCATGAGGCCACTGTGAGGGCTGACTCTCACTCCCCAGCAAGACTCCATGAGGCCACTGTGAGGGCTGACTCTCACTCCCCAGCAAGACTCCATGAGGCCACTGTGAGGGCTGACGCTCACTCCCCAGCAAGACTCCATGAGGCCACTGTGAGGGCTGACACTCACTCCCCTGCAAGACTCCATGAGGCCACTGTGAGGGCTGACTCTCACTCTCCAGCAAGACTCCATTAGGCCACTGTGAGGGCTGACTCTCACTCCCCAGCAAGACTCCATTAGGCCACTGTGAGGGCTGAATCTCACTCCCCAGCAAGACTCCATGAGGCCACTGTGAGGGCTGACTCTCACTCCCCTGCAAGACTCCATGAGGCCACTGTGAGGGCTGACTCTCACTCCCCTGCAAGACTCCATGAGGCCACTGTGAGGGCTGACACTCACTCCCCAGCAAGACTCCATGAGGCCACTGTGAGGGCTGACTCACTCTCCAGCAAGACTCCATGAGGCCACTGTGAGGGCTGACTCTCACTCCCCAGCAAGACTCCATGAGGCCACTGTGAGGGCTGACACTCACTCCCCAGCAAGACTCCATGAGGCCACTGTGAGGGCTGACTCTCACTCTCCAGCAAGACTCCATGAGGTCACTGTGAGGGCTGACTCTCACTCTTCAGCAGACTCCATGAGGCCACTGTGAGGGCTGACGCTCACTCCCCAGCAAGACTCCATGAGGCCACTGTGAGGGCTGACTCTCACTCCCCAGCAAGACTCCATAAGGCCACTGCGAGGGCTGACTCACTGTCCAGCAAGACTCCATGAGGCCACTGTGAGGGCTGACTCTCACTCCCCAGCAAGACTCCATAAGGCCACTGTGAGGGCTGACTCTCACTCCCCAGCAAGACTCCATGAGGCCACTGTGAGGGCTGACTCTCACTCCCCAGCAAGACTCCATGAGGCCACTGTGAGGGCTGACTCTCACTCCCCAGCAAGACTCCATGAGGCCACTGTGAGGGCTGACTCACTCTCCAGCAAGACTCCATGAGGCCACTGTGAGGGCTGACTCTCACTCCCCAGCAAGACTCCATAAGGCCACTGTGAGGGCTGACTCACTGTCCAGCAAGACTCCATGAGGCCACTGTGAGGGCTGACTCTCACTCCCCAGCAAGACTCCATAAGGCCACTGTGAGGGCTGACTCTCACTCCCCAGCAAGACTCCATGAGGCCACTGTGAGGGCTGACACTCACTCCCCAGCAAGACTCCATGAGGCCACTGTGAGGGCTGACTCTCACTCCCCAGCAAGACTCCATGAGGCCACTGTGAGGGCTGACTCTCACTCTCCAGCAAGACTCCATGAGGCCACTGTGAGGGCTGACTCTCACTCCCCAGCAAGACTCCATGAGGCCACTGTGAGGGCTGACTCTCACTCCCCAGCAAGACTCCATGAGGCCACTGTGAGGGCTGACTCTCACTCCCCAGCAAGACTCCATGAGGCCACTGTGTGGGCTGACTCACTGTCCAGCAAGACTCCAGGAGGCCACTGTGAGGGCTGACTCTCACTCTCCAGCAAGACTCCATGAGGCCACTGTGAGGGCTGACTCTCACTCCCCAGCAAGACTCCATGAGGCCACTGTGAGGGCTGACTCTCACTCCCCAGCAAGACTCCATGAGGCCACTGTGAGGGCTGACGCTCACTCCCCAGCAAGACTCCATGAGGCCACTGTGAGGGCTGACACTCACTCCCCTGCAAGACTCCATGAGGCCACTGTGAGGGCTGACTCTCACTCTCCAGCAAGACTCCATTAGGCCACTGTGAGGGCTGACTCTCACTCCCCAGCAAGACTCCATTAGGCCACTGTGAGGGCTGACTCTCACTCCCCAGCAAGACTCCATGAGGCCACTGTGAGGGCTGACTCTCACTCCCCTGCAAGACTCCATGAGGCCACTGTGAGGGCTGACTCTCACTCCCCTGCAAGACTCCATGAGGCCACTGTGAGGGCTGACACTCACTCCCCAGCAAGACTCCATGAGGCCACTGTGAGGGCTGACTCTCACTCCCCAGCAAGACTCCATGAGGCCACTGTGAGGGCTGACTCTCACTCCCCAGCAAGACTCCATGAGGCCCCTGTGAGGGCTGACTCTCACTCCCCAGCAAGACTCCATGAGGCCACATGAAGGGCTGACTCACTCTCCAGCAAGACTCCATGAGGCCACTGTGAGGGCTGACTCTCACTCCCCAGCAAGACTCCATGAGGCCACTGTGAGGGCTGACACTCACTCCCCAGCAAGACTCCATGAGGCCACTGTGAGGGCTGACTCTCACTCTCCAGCAAGACTCCATGAGGTCACTGTGAGGGCTGACTCTCACTCTTCAGCAGACTCCATGAGGCCACTGTGAGGGCTGACGCTCACTCCCCAGCAAGACTCCATGAGGCCACTGTAAGGGCTGACTCTCACTCCCCAGCAAGACTCCATAAGGCCACTGTGAGGGCTGACTCACTGTCCAGCAAGACTCCATGAGGCCACTGTGAGGGCTGACTCTCACTCCCCAGCAAGACTCCATGAGGCCACTGTGAGGGCTGACTCTCACTCTCCAGCAAGACTCCATTAGGCCACTGTGAGGGCTGACTCTCACTCTCCAGCAAGACTCCATGAGGCCACTGTGAGGGCTGACTCTCACTCCCCAGCAAGACTCCATGAGGCCACTGTGAGGGCTGACTCTCACTCTCCAGCAAGACTCCATTAGGCCACTGTGAGGGCTGACTCTCACTCCCCAGCAAGACTCCATGAGGCCACTGTGAGGGCTGACTCTCACTCCCCAGCAAGACTCCATGAGGCCACTGTGAGGGCTGACTCTCACTCCCCAGCAAGACTCCATGAGGCCACTGTGAGGGCTGACTCTCACTCCCCTGCAAGACTCCATGAGGCCACTGTGAGGGCTGACTCTCACTCCCCTGCAAGACTCCATGAGGCCACTGTGAGGGCTGACACTCACTCCCCAGCAAGACTCCATGAGGCCACTGTGAGGGCTGACTCTCACTCCCCAGCAAGACTCCATGAGGCCACTGTGAGGGCTGACTCTCACTCCCCAGCAAGACTCCATGAGGCCACTGTGAGGGCTGACTCTCACTCCCCAGCAAGACTCCATGAGGCCACTGTGAGGGCTGACTCTCACTCCCCAGCAAGACTCCATGAGGCCACTGTGAGGGCTGACTCTCACTCTCCAGCAAAGCTCCATGAGGCCACTGTGAGGGCTGACTCTCACTCCCCAACAAGACTCCATGAGGCCACTGTGAGGGCTGACTCTCACTCCCTAGCAAGACTCCATGAGGCCACTGTGAGGGCTGACTCTCACTCCCCAGCAAGACTCCATAAGGCCACTGTGAGGGCTGACTCACTGTCCAGCAAGACTCCATGAGGCCACTGTGAGGGCTGACTCTCACTCCCCAGCAAGACTCCATGAGGCCACTGTGAGGGCTGACTCTCACTCTCCAGCAAGACTCCATGAGGCCACTGTGAGGGCTGACTCTCACTCCCCAGCAAGACTCCATGAGGCCACTGTGTGGGCTGACTCACTGTCCAGCAAGACTCCAGGAGGCCACTGTGAGGGCTGACTCTCACTCTCCAGCAAGACTCCATGAGGCCACTGTGAGGGCTGACTCTCACTCCCCAGCAAGACTCCATGAGGCCACTGTGAGGGCTGACTCTCACTCCCCAGCAAGACTCCATGAGGCCACTGTGAGGGCTGACGCTCACTCCCCAGCAAGACTCCATGAGGCCACTGTGAGGGCTGACACTCACTCCCCTGCAAGACTCCATGAGGCCACTGTGAGGGCTGACTCTCACTCTCCAGCAAGACTCCATTAGGCCACTGTGAGGGCTGACTCTCACTCCCCAGCAAGACTCCATTAGGCCACTGTGAGGGCTGACTCTCACTCCCCAGCAAGACTCCATGAGGCCACTGTGAGGGCTGACTCTCACTCCCCTGCAAGACTCCATGAGGCCACTGTGAGGGCTGACTCTCACTCCCCTGCAAGACTCCATGAGGCCACTGTGAGGGCTGACACTCACTCCCCAGCAAGACTCCATGAGGCCACTGTGAGGGCTGACTCTCACTCCCCAGCAAGACTCCATGAGGCCACTGTGAGGGCTGACACTCACTCCCCAGCAAGACTCCATGAGGCCACTGTGAGGGCTGACTCTCACTCTCCAGCAAGACTCCATGAGGTCACTGTGAGGGCTGACTCTCACTCTTCAGCAGACTCCATGAGGCCACTGTGAGGGCTGACGCTCACTCCCCAGCAAGACTCCATGAGGCCACTGTGAGGGCTGACTCTCACTCCCCAGCAAGACTCCATGAGGCCAATGTGAGGGCTGACTCTCACTCCCCAGCAAGACTCCATGAGGCCACTGTGAGGGCTGACTCTCACTCCCCAGCAAGACTCCATGAGGCCACTGTGAGGGCTGACTCTCACTCCCCAGCAAGACTCCATGAGGCCACTGTGAGGGCTGACTGACTCTCCAGCAAGACTCCATAAGGCCACTGTGAGGGCTGACTCTCACTCCCCAGCAAGACTCCATGAGGCCACTGTGAGGGCTGACTCTCACTCCCCAGCAAGACTCCATGAGGCCACTGTGAGGGCTGACTCTCACTCCCCAGCAAGACTCCATGAGGCCACTGTGAGGGCTGACTCACTCTCCAGCAAGACTCCATGAGGCCACTGTGAGGGCTGACTCTCACTCCCCAGCAAGACTCCATAAGGCCACTGTGAGGGCTGACTCACTGTCCAGCAAGACTCCATGAGGCCACTGTGAGGGCTGACTCTCACTCCCCAGCAAGACTCCATAAGGCCACTGTGAGGGCTGACTCTCACTCCCCAGCAAGACTCCATGAGGCCACTGTGAGGGCTGACACTCACTCCCCAGCAAGACTCCATGAGGCCACTGTGAGGGCTGACTCTCACTCCCCAGCAAGACTCCATGAGGCCACTGTGAGGGCTGACTCTCACTCTCCAGCAAGACTCCATGAGGCCACTGTGAGGGCTGACTCTCACTCCCCAGCAAGACTCCATGAGGCCACTGTGAGGGCTGACTCTCACTCCCCAGCAAGACTCCATGAGGCCACTGTGAGGGCTGACTCTCACTCCCCAGCAAGACTCCATAAGGCCACTGTGAGGGCTGACTCACTGTCCAGCAAGACTCCATGAGGCCACTGTGAGGGCTGACTCTCACTCCCCAGCAAGACTCCATGAGGCCACTGTGTGGGCTGACTCTCACTCCCCTGCAAGACTCCATGAGGCCACTGTGAGGGCTGACTCTCACTCCCCTGCAAGACTCCATGAGGCCACTGTGAGGGCTGACACTCACTCCCCAGCAAGACTCCATGAGGCCACTGTGAGGGCTGACTCTCACTCTCCAGCAAGACTCCATGAGGCCACTGTGAGGGCTGACTCTCACTCCCCAGCAAGACTCCATAAGGCCACTGTGAGGGCTGACTCTCACTCCCCAGCAAGACTCCATGAGGCCACTGTGAGGGCTGACTCTCACTCCCCAGCAAGACTCCATGAGGCCACTGTGAGGGCTGACTCTCACTCCCCATCAAGACTCCATGAGGCCACTGTGAGGGCTGACTCACTCTCCAGCAAGACTCCATGAGGCCACTGTGAGGGCTGACTCTCACTCCCCAGCAAGACTCCATAAGGCCACTGTGAGGGCTGACACTCACTCCCCAGCAAGACTCCATGAGGCCACTGTGAGGGCTGACTCTCACTCCCCAGCAAGACTCCATGAGGCCACTGTGAGGGCTGACTCTCACTCCCCAGCAAGACTCATGAGGCCACTGTGAGGGCTGACTCTCACTCCCCAGCAAGACTCCATAAGGCCACTGTGAGGGCTGACTCACTGTCCAGCAAGACACCATGAGGCCACTGTGAGGGCTGACTCTCACTCCCCAGCAAGACTCCATGAGGCCACTGTGTGGGCTGACTCACTGTCCAGCAAGACTCCAGGAGGCCACTGTGAGGGCTGACTCTCACTCTCCAGCAAGACTCCATGAGGCCACTGTGAGGGCTGACTCTCACTCCCCAGCAAGACTCCATGAGGCCACTGTGAGGGCTGACTCTCACTCCCCAGCAAGACTCCATGAGGCCACTGTGAGGGCTGACTCTCACTCTCCAGCAAGACTCCATGAGGCCACTGTGAGGGCTGACTCTCACTCCCCAGCAAGACTCCATGAGGCCACTGTGAGGGCTGACTCTCACTCCCCAGCAAGACTCCATGAGGCCACTGTGAGGGCTGACTCTCACTCTCCAGCAAGACTCCATGAGGCCACTGTGAGGGCTGACTCTCACTCTCCAGCAAGACTCCATGAGGCCACTGTGAGGGCTGACTCTCACTCTTCAGCAAGACTCCATTAGGCCACTGTGAGGGCTGACTCTCACTCCCCAGCAAGACTCCATGAGGCCACTGTGAGGGCTGACTCTCACTCTTCAGCAAGACTCCATGAGGCCACTGTGAGGGCTGACTCTCACTCCCCAGCAAGACTCCATAAGGCCACTGTGAGGGCTGACTCACTGTCCAGCAAGACTCCATGAGGCCACTGTGAGGGCTGACTCTCACTCCCCAGCAAGACTCCATAAGGCCACTGTGAGGGCTGACTCACTGTCCAGCAAGACTCCATGAGGCCACTGTGAGGGCTGACTCTCACTCCCCAGCAAGACTCCATGAGGCCACTGTGAGGGCTGACTCTCACTCCCCAGCAAGACTCCATGAGGCCACTGTGAGGGCTGACTCTCACTCTCCTGCAAGACTCCATGAGGCCACTGTGAGGGCTGACTCTCACTCTTCAGCAAGACTCCACGAGGCCACTGTGAGGGCTGACTCTCACTCCCCAGCAAGACTCCATGAGGCCACTGTGAGGGCTGACTCTCACTCCCCAGCAAGACTCCATGAGGCCACTGTGAGGGCTGACTCACTCTCCAGCAAGACTCCATGAGGCCACTGTGAGGGCTGACTCTCACTCCCCAGCAAGACTCCATGAGGCCACTGTGAGGGCTGACTCTCACTCCCCAGCAAGACTCCATGAGGCCACTGTGAGGGCTGACTCTCACTCCCCAGCAAGACTCCGTAAGGCCACTGTGAGGGCTGACTCTCACTCCCCAGCAAGACTCCATGAGGCCACTGTGAGGGCTGACTCTCACTCCCCAGCAAGACTCCATGAGGCCACTGTGAGGGCTGACTCTCACTCCCCAGCAAGACTCCATGAGGCCACTGTGAGGGCTGACTCTCACTCCCCAGCAAGACTCCATGAGGCCACTGTGAGGGCTGACTCTCACTCCCCAGCAAGACTCCATGAGGCCACTGTGAGGGCTGACTCACTGTCCAGCAAGACTCCATGAGGCCACTGTGAGGGCTGACTCTCACTCTTCAGCAAGACTCCATGAGGCCACTGTCAGGGCTGACTCACTGTCCAGCAAGACTCCATGAGGCCACTGTGAGGGCTGACTCTCACTCCCCAGCAAGACTCCATGAGGTCACTGTGGGGGCTGACTCCCCAGCAAGACTCCATAAGGCCACTGTGAGGGCTGACTCACTGTCCAGCAAGACTCCATGAGGCCACTGTGAGGGCTGACTCTCACTCCCCAGCAAGACTCCATGAGGCCACTGTGTGGGCTGACTCACTGTCCAGCAAGACTCCATGAGGCCACTGTGAGGGCTGACTCTCACTCCCCAGCAAGACTCCATGAGGCCACTGTGAGGGCTGACTCTCACTCCCCAGCAAGACTCCAGGAGGCCACTGTGAGGGCTGACTCTCACTCCCCAGCAAGACTCCATGAGGCCACTGTGAGGGCTGACTCTCACTCCCCAGCAAGACTCCATGAGGCCACTGTGAGGGCTGACTCTCACTCTTCAGCAAGACTCCATTAGGCCACTGTGAGGGCTGACTCTCACTCCCCAGCAAGACTCCATGAGGCCACTGTGAGGGCTGACTGACTCCCCAGCAAGACTCCATGAGGCCACTGTGAGGGCTGACTCTCGCTCCCCAGCAAGACTCCATAAGGCCACTGTGAGGGCTGACTCTCACTCCCCTGCAAGACTCCATAAGGCCATTTGAGGGCTGACTCTCACTCCCCAGCAAGACTCCATGAGGCCACTGTGAGGGCTGACTCTCACTCTCCAGCAAGACTCCATGAGGCCACTGTGAGGGCTGACTCTCACTCTCCAGCAATACTGAGTGCATTCTCATGAGACTGCAAAGACTTGAAGTTAAACCGTGGGGCAGTACAGTGGTTAGCACTGTTGCTTCACAGCACCGGGGACCCGGGTTCGATTCCCAGTTTGGGTCACTGTCTGTGCGAAGTCTGCACTTTCCGTGTCTGCGTGGGTTTCCTCCGGGTGCTCCAGTTTCCTCCCACAGTCCAAAGAGGTGCAGGTTAGGTCGATTGTCCATGCTTAATTACCCTTCGTGTCCAAAAAAAAATGTTAGGTTGTGCTGCGGGGACAGGGTGGAGGTGTGGGTTTAGGTAGGGTGCTCTTCCAAGGGCCGGTGCAGACTCGATGGGCCAAATGGCCTTCTTCGGCACTGTAAATTCTATGAAACCACGAGCTGGAAGCAGGAGTTGATGTGAAATAAAATGTCTCAAGAAAGTAGCCTGAATGTGAACCTCCAGCTGAAGGCACAGTTTAATAAGAATTAAAAAAAACAAGAACCCAACTCTTCGAGAACCCCTTCGTCAAACGCGCAGAACCAGACAATAGAGGGAGCAACAAGCCCGGCTCAGAGTGGCTTCATGCCCGACCGAGGCTTTCGAATTGGGCCCAGTGGGCTTCCCTACTGCTCTGGGGCATCCCGTTGAGTGTGTCACAGGACCATGATGAACAGGAGGAGGCCATTCAGCCCCACAAAGCCACTCTGCCATTCAGTTGGATTAAGGCGAATCTGAATCTCGACTCCACTGACCTTTTTTAAAATGGCGCCCTCTTGTTTTCTATTCCCCCAATGGGAAATGGTTTCTTTATACCCAAATGATGAGCACCTCCGAGCAGATTTTGGTCAGTTCCCTTAATCCAGAACAACTGGATAAATTTAACTTTGTATTCCAGGAGCAGCAATAATTCTGAAATTGTTTATCACGAGAAGTTCACATTTCCCCCTCCATTCGCCATGGTTACTGATATAATTCAGTTCGACCAGTCAGGAGTAATGCAGGAGGTGGATGATATATTGTTGCTAAACCTGGACATGGAAAGCCATTATGGGGAGAATTGCTGCAATGATTAACCAGGGAAAGGTTCAAGATTAATCTAATGACAGCGCAGGATAAGGGAAATGTCTCGGGAGTGAATATTAGCAATGTGGGGTTGGTGGGGCAGCACTGCTGCCTCACAGCACCAGGGACCCGGGTTCAATTCCAGCCTTGGGGTGACTGTGTGGAGTCTGCACGTTCTCCCCGTGTCTGCTTGGGTGTCATCCGGGTGCTCCAGCTTCCTCCCGCAGTCCAAAGATGTGCAGGTTAGGTGGATTGGTCATGACAAATTGCCCCAAAGTGTCCAAAGATTTAAGTGGGATCACGGGGATAGAGCGGGGTAATGGGCCTGGGTAAGGTGCACTTTCAGAGGGTGCAGACTCAATGGGCCAAATGGCCTCCTTCTGCACTGTTGGGATTCTATGGATTGATAAAGTTTTAAAAATGATGGGCAGGGGTTGCTCGTCACTCCTCCACCACTAACATCTATGATGGTGGTGTGATCATTTTGGGGATTGATTTTGCTTTTGTTGCATATTTGCACCTTTGCTTTGTCGAGGATCATAGAATTCCTACCTTGCAGAAGGCATTGGTTTGTCTGCAATGACCCTCCGAAAGGGTACTCCACCCAGGACCACTCCCTTGCCCTATTCCCCGTAGCCCCACCCTAAATCTTTGGACCCTATGGGAGAATTTAGCATGGACAATCCACAAAACCTGCACGTCTTTGGAGAACGATTGCTGAGTGGGAATGGACACCAGCCCGAACAGAGGTGGTCAAACCGTTAGAAGAAGTTTCACAGAAATCTCCTGCACCCAGTTCCAGTTCAGGGGCAGGACTCTCCGATCCCCGCCGGGTCGGAGAATCGCCGGGGGCTGGCGTGAATCCCGCCCCCGCTGGTTGCCGAATTCTCCGGAACCGGATATTCGCCGGGGGAGGGAATCACGCCGGTTGGCGGGCCCCCCCCCCCCCGCCCCGGCGATTCTCCGGCCCAGATGGGCCGGAGTCCCGCTGCTGGAATGCCTGTCCCGCCGGCGTGGATTAAACCACCTCTCTTACCGGCGGGACAAGGCGGCGCGGGCGGGCTCCGGGGTCCTGGGGGGGACGCGGGGCGATCTGGCCCCGGGGGGTGCCCCCACGGTGGCCTGGCCCGCGATCGGGGCCCACTGATCCGCGGGCGGGCCTGTGCCGTGGGGGCACTCTTTTCCTTCCGCCTTCGCCACGGTCTCCACCATGGCGGAGGCGGAAGAGACCCCCTCCACTGCGCATGCGCGGGGATGCCGTGAGTGGCCGCTGATGCTCCCGCCCATGCACCGCCCGGCAGAGTCATTTCCACGCCAGCTGGCGGGGCACCGAAGGCCTTTCCCGCCAGCTGGCGGGGCGGAAATCAATCCAGCGCGGGCCTAGCCCCTCAAGGTTAGGGCTCGGCCGCTCAAGATGCGGAGGATTCCGCACCTTTGGGGCGGCGCGATGTCGGACTGATTCGCGCCGTTTTTGGCGCCGGTCGGCGGACATCGCGCCGATTGCGGAGAATTCCGCCCCAGATCACAATTTGCTGATTGGGATCAATGAAAAATCAACTGGCCCATTATTGACCTGAAGGGGTTTATAAAGCCAGGCACATTGTAGAGATCTACCATGCGGTTCAAGTGCAGTCTCGCATACACTTTAAAACTCGGTAGAAATTTGAGTTACACTTCTCGGATGCAAATCAGAATCTTTTATTGCCTCTACTGATTACAATTGAGAGAAACTTAAATCTAGTCTCAATAAAGCCTTGCCAACAAAAGACTTAAAGGGAAGTAATTTATAAAACAATTTAGCTTTCAAAAATAATACAGAAATGGTTTCTTGCTTAAAGCAAAACAGCTTGCGCAGACTTCAAGAGTTAGAGTGGAAAAGTGAAAGTACGAAAATAAGGATAGCAAGTAGTTAGATCAAAGTATAGAGTGATCCTGGATAGAAAATGGCTGTGCGGACCTTCATGTTTAAGGAGAATGTTATCAGTCTGAAGCCATCAGTCCATACCTCTATGTCGTCCTAATTGGTTTGGGTGAGTTTCAAATACATTTGATTGGATAGTTAACTGTCAATCCTCAATGTGAAACATAAGTTTTAAACGTTTCATGTTTGAATATTTGTGTGTGCTATGGAATGTGATTTTGTGCTGTATTTCGAGTCTGGTTCTTACTGGTTTTCTGCTGACTTTCATTTTATCCATATTCTGAACAATGGTAGCTTCATATTTCAATGCTTATTTCGACCTTGATCCTGATTACTGGCGCAGCTCATTTCTGTTTTACGTTTTGTCATGCCCTAAGGTTATGAATACTGAAGTCCTCATTCTAAAATGGGTGTTAAAGACTGGGCTTTAATATTTACATTAAAATGGCCTTTTACCTATCAGAATAGCTTATTTCCTTCAGACATACAGACCAACTTACAAAAAGGTCAAAAAACAGGAAGCAAATCATGGAGACACCGTGTCAATATGGGGAGTGCAGTCAGACCACCGCCGCCCCCCCAATCCTAACCCTGCAAGTTTATTTCCCTCGAGTGCCCATACAGTTTCTGTTTGAAATAATTCATCTCCACTTCCGACACTCTCATAGACAGCGGGTTCCAGGACATTACTGCTCACTCTGTAAATATATTCACCCTCAGATCCCCCAAGCCCGTGTAGGGTGCATGCACAGCCATCCTGACCCAGGAAGCAGGTCATTTGGGCAGCACGGTATCATAGTGGTTAGCACAGTTGCTTCACAGCTCCAGGGTCCCAGGTTCGATCCCGGTTTGGGTGACTTGTCTGTGCGGAGTCTGCACGTTCTCCCGGTGTCGGCATGGGTTTCCTCCGGGTGCTCCGGTTTCCTCCCACAGTCCAAAGACGTGCAGGTTAGGTGGATTGGCCATGATAAATTGCCCTTGTCCAAAAAGGTTAGGTGGGGTTATTGGGATAAGAATGTGTGGGCTTAAGTGGGGAACTCTTTCCAAGGGCCGGTGCAGACTCGATGGGCCAAATGCCTCCTTCTGCACTGTGATCATAAGAACTATGAGCAGGAATAGACCATTTGGCCCATTGAGCCTGCGCCTGCTCTACCATCCAATAAGATTGGACGAGCTAATCTGATTGCTGCCTCAACTCCACTTTCCTACCTTTAAAAAAAATTTTTTTTTTATTCTCCTTTTTCACATTTTCTTCCACATTTACACCCATCAACAATAAACAATAATCAGCAAGATATGTCAATCCCCATAATAACAACGATCCCACCAACCCCCAAACCTCAACCCGCATGTTTACATAAACAAATGGCAAAAAGGAATCAGGGATTACCCGTAGTCACTCTTAATCTTACACAGCTCCCCCCCCCCCCCCCCCCCCCCCCCCCCCGGCCCCAACCGCAGGTCTCCAGCGCCTCCTGTCCACTGCCTCTTGTAAAACTCCTCCTCCCAACCTCGGTTCCTTCCCCCCAACTTTCCACCCCGGCTAGACCACTCGGACCCTGTTCTGCCAGGCTCCGATGGCCGCAGCCCCTCCCCTCACCTCACTCCCGTTCACTGGCCGGCTTAAACCGGCCAGCGTGGAGGCCCCCGCCCGGGTCCCTTTCCCACTTGCCCGGCCCTAGGAAAGCCCAAAGATCCCCTTTTAGCACACAAACCCCGCATATCCACCTACACCCCAAAGAACTCTCATTTCGAGTGAAAGTCCCGTCCCTTCCCTTGTCCAAATATATACCACATTGGCTCCTTTAATCTCTACACCCGCGCGCAGTGATACAAAAAAGAAGAAAATACAGTCATGAGGTTACATCGGCACATGGCCATTCCTCAATTTGTCAGTTCTGCCACAGTCCTTCTGCTTTTGCAAACACCTCCGCTGCTTCCGCCGTTCCAAAATAAAAGTCCCTGAGCTTGTAAGTCACCCTCAGCTTCGCTGGATATACAATGCCGCACCGCACCTTGCTAATGTACAGTGCCCTCTTCACCCGGTTGAAGGCAGCCCGCCTCCTCGCCAGCTCCACCGTAAAGTCCTGGTATACACGTATACCAGCTCCAGCCCACTGCACCACTCGCTTCTGCTTGGCCCAGCTCAGGACCTTCTCCTTCACCCTGTACCTACGGAAGCACAGAGTCACTGCCCTTGGCGGCTCACTCGCCTTTGGTACAGGCCTCCACGACCGATGAGACCGATCCAGTTCATATTGGGAGGGATCCTCCCCCTCCCCCAATAGTTTTGCCGGCATCGCGCGGCAAAGTACTCAGTCGGCTTCGGTCCTTCAACTCCTTCGGGCAGCCCACAATCCTCAAATTCTGTCGCCTGGATCTGTTTTCCAGGTCTTCCATTTTTCCTCGCAGATCCTTGTTAGTATCCATCACCTTCCGTATCTCTTTCCCCATCGAGGCAAGTTGATCACCGTGCTGCAATAACGTCTCCTCCACTTCCTTCAGCGCCTCCCCTTGCTCTCGCACCTCCGCCACTGCGCTCGCCACCTCCGTCCTCACCGGGGAAACCGCCTCCTCCACCAGCACACTCAAACCTCCCTCATCTCCTTCCTCACCGTCTCCATGCATTTCGCAATCTGCGCCAACTGCTTTTCAAATTTCGCAGCCATCACGTTGGTTATTTCTTCAGCCGTAAGCAGTGTGGCCTTCCCTGGTGCTCCAGCCTCCATTTTTCCTGGTGACCCCGCGGTGACCTCCCACTCCCCGTCAGACCTCCAGCTGTTTTTTTTCCGGCCGTTTTTTTGCTCACCCTCGACATTTCTCTCTGTGCCTTCTTTCCTCCTGTGTCTTCACTGTGCCTCCTCCGTGCCTTCTCCCTTCTTCTGCCGCCTCGGCGGACCCTGGGACCAGGCTTAAAGCCCTGAAAATGCCATTGCCGACCGGGAGCCCTCCATTGTGCGGCCGCCTCCCGCCCGCCGTCACCGGAAGTCAGCCACTTTCCTACCTTTAATCCCCCGAAATCCTTGACCATTAGAAATATGAGTATATTCAACGACCTAGCCTCCACTGCTCTCTGTGGAAGAGATTTCCAAAGATGAATGACCCTGAGAGAAGAAATCACCTCTCATCTCGACCTCAAATGGGTGAGCACGCATTTATTAAGTTTGCCCCCATAAGGTGAAACAGTTCTAGTATCTGTAAAATCTCAGATACTTTTAACCAGTGTATTAATCAAGAGTTTTACCCAGATATCTTTATTATCGAGGCAAACAAAAGACAACACAATATAAAATCAAACCAACTTTATTTCACAACAATATTTACCCTTAAATTAACCCAATAACATTTACTAAAGATTCCTAAGATTGGTTATACCTCCCGTAAAGATGACTCCGGTTGAGCCGTGGGTTTGATTCTCTGAGTCTTTCAGGTCCGTCGTTGTGAAGATGGGACTCGCACGCTGCTTCCTTCCGCCTCTGATCAGATCTCGATTACCTCTGCGTGGAGTCTTCGCCGCTGGGGCATCTACCTTTACCCCCCCTCCCTCCCCACCTTTCCAGAAGTATCTCTGGCTTACGGCCAATGCGGCCCCGGGAAAGGGGGTCCCAACACCCAATAGTTTCTTGATGTCCATGTGACAGGACACCGGGGCCCGCTCCCAGGTGTCCATCTCCAGTGGTGATGCTGCACAGAACCTGTTGCCACATAAGCTGACGGCAGGAACTCTGGGTGCCCGAGAGACTGGCTCGGTCTGGGCTACCCAAAACAAATCGGTGCACATCAAAGGATCAGCGATCTCCTGATGTGCGATTGACAGGACAGGTCCAACATGTCCAAAGACGTGGATTGGCCATGATAAATTGCCCTTAGTGACCAAAAAGGTTAGGAGGGGTTATTGCGTTACGGGGATAGGGTGGAAGTGAGGGCTTAAGTGGGTCAGTGCAGACTCGATGGGCTGAATAGCCTCCTTCTGCACTGTATGTATGTATGTTCTCTGTTCTGGCACTTTGTCTGTGGGTTGTGTATTTGACTGGCCAAGTATAAATTCCCATCAGCCTGCCTGAGGTTTGGACTGCAGTTTGATTTAAAGTGTTCAATTCTTCTTTAATTTAAGATATCCAATTTAATCGGGAGCAAAATTAGGCCCTGTCAGGTTACCACACAGTTCTCAGCATCCCCTGAAGCAAGACACTTCAAAATCTAATGTTTGAATGAGATCCCCCACCATTCTTACAAACTCCAATGACCATCGGTTCAACGTGGTCAATCTTTCCTCAAAAGGCAATCTCAGAAATCATCCCAGAGAACCTTTTCTGAACTGTTTCCGATGGAACTGCATCTCTCCTTCAGGAAGGATACTTTTTTAAAATATAAATTTTAGAGTACCCAATTAATTTTTCCAATTAAGGGGCAATTTAGCGTGGCCATTCCCCCTACCCTGCACATCTTTGGGTTGTGGGGGCGAAACCCACGCAGACACGGGGAGAATGTGCAAACTCCACACGGACAGTGACTCAGAGCCGGGATCAAACCTGGGACCTCGGCACCGTGACAACACAGAATGAGGCCATTCAGCCCATCCTGTCCATGGGAGGACACCCAGGCGCCCCTTCTAATCCTACCTTCCTGCACCTGGTCCATAAACCCTGCAGCTTACAGCACTTAAGCGGCAGATCCAGGTACTTTTTACTAAAGTGTTCAGGGTCTCTGCCTCCACCACCAACTTGGGCGGCGAATTCCAGACACCCACTACCATTCGTGTGTAAAAAGGTTCTTCCTCGTGTCCCCTCTCCACCTTCTGCCTCTTATCTTGAATCTATGTGCCCTGGGTCTAGAATTCTCCGCCAAGAGAAACAATTTTATCCTGTCCATTTTACCTCTTCACCTCACTTAAGTCACCCCTTAGCCTTCTTTGTTCCAAGGTAAATAACCCCAATCTCTCCTCACGGCCACACTTTTCTAGCCTTGGCAACATCCTTGTAATCCTCTTCTGCACTCTCTCCAGAGCAATTATTTCCTTCCTTGTATTACGAGCCCAGGCCAGACCCCAACGGTGGCTAGGATATTGGACAGAAATCCCAATATTTCATTTTAATTTTGTAAGACTGTGAAGAAAGCACTGTTGTGGGCAGCACGGTAGCACAAGTGGATAGCACTGTGGCTTCATAGCACCAGGGTCCCAGGTTCGATTCACGGCTTGGGTCACTAACTGTGCGGAGTCTGCACGTTCTCCCCGTGTGTGCGTGGGTTTCCTCCGGGTGCTCCGGTTTCCTCCCACAGTCCAAAGACGTGCAGGTTAGGTAGATTGGCCATGCTAAATTGCCCTTAGTGACAAAAAGATTAGGAGGGGTTATTGGGTTACGGGGATCGGGTGGAAGTGAGGGCTTAAATGGGTCGGTGCAGACTCGATGGGCCGAATGGCCTCCTTCTGCACTGTATGTTCTAAAGGATACTTCCTGTTTATTCCCTTATTTCCCCTTTCATGGATTTTACCGTTATTATTTTGATCCATAGCTGATTAACGGATGTGTGTCTTAGGTTAAGCAGCAAAATTCAGAAGGTACAGGGGAGAACACTCTACTAGTTTAAACAGAAGCTTCACACTTGTCGGCACCAGAGAGATAGATGGGATGGGACTCAGTTTGATTGATTGGCTGGTAGCCAATGAATTGGCCTAAAAGGTCGTACTCTGCCTGGTAAAAGGTGGTGACTGGATACCATCCCAGTGGGATGATTTTTGGTGTCCCAAGGAGTTCCAGTTTTGATCCTGGCAGCACAGAGACAAGATCCTGCTACTCTCTCTCCTCAGTGCTTTCTAAGAGAAGCTTGTGAGTACTGTATTTCTGAACTTGCAGAGAATCTGAATTACAGACAAAACCATTACAAGCTGCAGAGACTTTAGCCTATAAGCTTGCGATGAAGGAAGGTGTGTTAAAAACCATCAGAAACAAAGACTCTTACATTTTACTTCTGATTTTTTTTCACCCCTTTCTCCCCCTCTGTGTTTGTCTGTCTGGTAGAGGATGGGGAGCACGTTAAAGTGGGGAATCAGGAATTAGATAAGAGTTAACCAGTTGTGTTTACTGCGTATTTCATGATAGTTCTTGTTATACATAAACAATAATTGTGTTTACATTTACAAACTGAGTGACTGTAATTATTGAGTAGCCAAGGGCCAAGGACTTTGGGTACTTTTCTAAGAATTATTGGTTAATTCATTTGTGTTGTGGACTCCGGATCAAGTGGGGCTGGAATTGACTGCACACTAGTCCAAGGTGTCATCACAATATATTTTAACAAACCGTACAAACCTCGGGGCTGGTTTAGCACAGTGGGCTGAACAGCTGGCTTGTAATGCAGAACAAGGCCAGCAGCGCGGGTTTAATTCCCATACCAGCCTCCCTGAACAGGTGCCGGAATGTGGCGACTAGGGGCTTTTCACAGTAACTTCATTGAAGCCTACTTGTGACAATAAGCGATTATTATTATTAACACAGTATTAAAATGTTTAACATTACAGCAGAAAATATCTTATAATTACCCCTTAAACGATAACCCCTTAAACAATACTACTCAATATAGTGAATACAATAACCTTAATTGCGATCTTTATTCCAACTTAAACAAGAAAATAAAACATCTCATCTCTCAATCCACTTTAAATACTGTGGTAGTCACCACTAGTTGTATTACATGTATTACGGCACTGCCCGTATAGTAGAGGTACAAGGGTAAATCCCTGCCTGCTGGCTCCGCCCAGTAGGCGGTGTATAAATGTGTGTGCTCGCCGGTGCTGCAGCCATTCTGGTTCCAGCTACAGGAGGCACAACATCTTTGCTCAATAAAGCCTCGATTATTCCACTACTCTCGTCTTTGTGGTAATTGATAGTGCATCAAATACCAATGGCACAAAGAAATACTTGCTTTACAGAGATACTCTTTGAGAAAGAGAAATCTCTTCACACTGCATCACAGAAAAGATCAGGGGCGAGATTCTCTGACCCCCCGCCGGGTCGGAGAATCGCCGGGGGCTGGCGTGAATCCCGCCCCCGCCGGTTGCCGAAGTCTCCGGCACCGGAGATTCGGCGGGGGCGGGAATCGCGCCGCGCCGATTGGCGGTCCCCCCCGCGCCATTCTCCGGCCCGGATGGGCCGAAGTCCCGCCGCCAAAATGCCTGTCCCGCCGGCGTAGATTAAACCACCTACCTTACCGGCGGGACAAGGCGGCGCGGGCGGGCTCCGGGGTCCTGGGGGGGGCGCGGGGCGATCTGGCCCCGGGGGGTGCCCCCACGGTGGCATGGCCCGCGATCGGGGCCCACCGATCTGCGGGCAGGGCTGTGCCGTGGGGGCACTCTTTCCCTTCCGCCTCCGCCACGGTCTCCACCATGGCGGAGGCAGAAGAGACTCTCCCTCCACTGCGCATGCGCGGGAATGCCGTCAGCGGCCGCTGACGCTCCAGCGCATGCGCCGCCCGGAGATGTCATTTCCGCGCCAGCTGGCGGGGCACCAAAGGCCTTTTCCGCCAGCTGGCGGGGCGGAAATTCGTCCGGCACCGGCCTAGCCCCTTAAGGTTGGGGCTCGGCCCCCAAAGATGCAGAGCATTCCGCACCTTTGGGGTGGCGCGATGCCCGACTGATTTGCGCCGCTTTGGGCGCCAGTCGGCGGACATCGCGCCGTTTCCGGAGAATCTCGCCCCTGATTCTGGTCAGACCCGTGCAGAAACTCTGGCTGTCTTCAAAAGCTGTTTGAACTGGCTCGTTTCAGCTTCCCATTGTCCTCAGACAAGTCTACACTGCTTTAAATACAGTTAATCTTTTTAACTAATTTACAGTGTGTGCAGAACTGTTTCACAATACACGCAGCTTGAGCCAGATCAGAACTGAACTGAAAATACTTTCTGAAAATGCCCCATACCTCAGTTCCACCCAGCAATGACAAAATCTCACCAAGCTGAAACTGGGTAGCACAATGGTTAGCACTATTGTTTCACAATGGCAGGGTCCCAGATTCGATTCCCAAAATGGGTCACTGTCTGTGCGGAGTCTGCACGTTCTCTGTGCGTGGGCTTTCCTCTGGGTGCTCCGGTTCCCACCTACAAGTTAGAAAAGACGTGCTTGTTAGGTGAATTGGACATTCTGAATTCTCCTCCAGTGTACCCGAACAGGATCCGGAATGTGGCGAACGGGGGATTTTCACAGTCACTTCATTGCAGTGTTAATGTAAGCCTACTTGTGACAATAATAAAGATTATTATTAATATAATAATGAACTCCCCCGGGAATCCCCTTAGTCATTAATGAACTCCCCGGGGAATCTCCTTAGTCAAAACAAAATTGTCCAAGCTTTTTACGATGGTTAATTGCACCCCAAGCTCCTAAAAACGTTGTTGTCTTTCAAACCAAGATTCTTTTAAGACATGACTTCAGCAGTCAAACACACTAATCCAAGCTTGTAACCCTTACTTCACCAAATACTTACAACACAATACACCTGAAATTCCTACAGTCAGCACACTTATAGCACACTTCCCTTCTTTTATACTCTGTGCTCCTCGCAGAAAAGGCCAACATTACATTTGCCCTCCTGCTGTACATGCATGCTGACTTGTTTTGTGATTGCTGTACAAGGACATCCAGATCCCTCCGTACTGCAACGTTTTGCACTCTCTCTCGATTTAAATAATATGTCACTTTTCTGTTCTTCCTGCCAAAGTGGACAACCTCACATTTTCCCACATTACAATTGACATCCAGGGCACCACGGTGGCTCATCCAGGCAATTGGACAGTATTCCCAACACACATGTGACTCGTGCTTGTAGATGGCGGACAGGCTTTGGGGAGACAGGAGGCGAGTCACCGCAGGATTCCCAGCCTCTGACTTGCTCCTGTAACCACAGTATTTATATTAATAATAATAGTCTAATAATCTTTATTAGTGTCACAAGTAGACTGACATTAACACTGCAATTAAACTACTGTGAAAATCACCTAGTCGCCTGTCCGGGTCACAGAGGGAGAATTCAGAATGTCCAATCCACCTAACCTGCACGTCTTTTGGGACTTGTGGGAGGAAACCGGAGCACCCGGAGGAAACCCACGCAGACACGGGGAGAACGTGCAGACTCCGCACAGACAGTGATGTAAGCGGGAATCGAACCCTGGTTTGCCACAGGAAAGGCAGTGTTGCAGTGGTATTTTCACTGGACTAGCAATCCAGAGACACGGTAATGCCCTGAGGATTCAAGTTCAAATCCCACCAGAGCAAATGGCGAAATTTGAATTCAATCAAAATCTGGAATCAAGGGGTGACGGCACAGTGGTAAGCGGTGCTGCCTCGCGGCGCTGAGGACCCGGGTTTGATCCCGACCCCGGGTCACTGTCCGTGTCGGGTTTACACATTCCCCCCCGTGTCTGTGTGGGTCTCACCCCCACAACCCAAAGATGTGCAGGGTAGGTGGAACGGCTATGCTAAATTACCCCTTAATGGGAATTAAAAAATAAATAAATCTGCAATCGAAAGTCTGATGGTAACCATGAAACCATTGTCGATTGTTGTAAAAAATCCATCTGGTCCACTAGTGTCGTTGAGGGAAGTAAGTCTGCTGTCTTTAACTGGTCTGCTCCACATGTGACTTCAGATCCACAGCAATGTGGTTGACTCTGAAATGGCTCAGCAAGTTTTATAGGTTTACAGTACAGCAAGAGGCCCATTGTGGCTGTGCCAGCAATCCAGCACCTAACCCAATCCCGTTTTTCAGGACTTAGTCCGTACCCTTGTTTGCTATGGCATTTCAAGCACTCATACAAATACTTCCTAAATGTTGAGGGTTTCTGCCTCCACCACCCTTTCACGCAGCGGGTTCCAGGTTCCCACCACCCACTGGGAGAAAAGGATTTTCCCAAATTCCCTCTAAATCTCCGCCCCTGACCGTAGATCTATGCTCTCTGTTTATTGACCCCCCTACTGAGGGGGAAAAGTTTCTTCCTGTCTCCATCGCTCATAATTCTGTACTGTCATGTGAGAGTACCTTTAAGAAATGGGTGTTTATCAGTGATGTCAGAGTGTGGGTAGAGCTGGGCTGTCTGACAGCTTTTTACTTTCGTTTTAGGCTGTTTGCTGCAGGGTGTGTTTTAGTTTCGTTTTCAGAGCTGGATAGCTGCAGTCACAGCCAGAAGGGGTATTAGTCTCTCTCTCTGTAATCTAAAAACTGTAAATCGATGCTTTGGTGATTTAAAACTAATAACTGCTCTCAGTAGTGACTTTAACCTGATGCGCTTCTGTTCAAAGGTGTTTTGTTTAAGTCTTATGGATGTTAAAAGGACAGCTTCAGGATTACTTAGTGTTGTATTCTTTGGGGGTTGTATTTGAATTAATGGTTGCTAAGATGTTCACTGTATGTTTTAAAAAGGTTAACTTGAGTTCAAGAATAAACAGTATTTTGCTTTAAAAAAATACTTTTCCATTTCTGCTGTACCACACCTGTAGAGTGGGCCGTGTGCTCCCCATACCACAATCTATTAAAAGTTTGGGTCAGGTGAACTCCATGATACACTTTGGGGCTCTCTAAACCCTGGCCCATAACAAATTGGGGGCTCGTCCGGGATAAAAGTCTATCTATTGAATTGGCGTAGTGAACTTAAAGACAGTGAGGGGTGCGCATATTGTGGTTGCTTTTCAGGTGTGGTATTTTAGTTAAAAGAGGGAGTGTGTCGGCGGTCTTCGGGGTTTCAGACCAGCCAGATCTATTCCTGGGGAGGAGGGCAGACGTCCTTGCCTTTGCCTCCCTGATCGCCCGCCGTAGAATCCTGTTCGGCTGGTGGTCAGCAGCACCACCCAAAGCTGCAGACTGGCTGTTCGACCTCTCGGAATCTCTCCAAATGGAGAAATCAAATTTGCCATCCGAGGGTCAGACGACGGCTTCCACAGAACGTGTGAGCCATTCACCCAATTGTTCCGGGACCTGTTTGTGGCCAACAAACAAGCAGAAGAATAGCCAGGTAGCCAGGAAACAGGGGAGAGTAGCCAAAGCATGAGAGGGAGAGATAGACCGGGAGGGGCGGGGGGCTAAACCTAAGAGGAAGGAAAGGCGAACAACAGGGGAGGGGGGGGGGGGGCAGAAGCGGCAGGGAGGGGGGGGGTAGAGGGAAGAGACAGGGAACAATAGAGGAGAGCCAGGGAGGGGGAGGGGGGGAGGCAGGGAAATGTTAACAAACTTGGCATCCACAGGAACAGAGAAAACGGGGAAGACGGGAAGGCCGCTGAAACGGAAGTGAGCACGAGACGACAAAGGCAGCGAAATCCGTCCGGGAGAAGCAAGGGACAACACCACAAACAGATGCCTACTTATGTTTTGCCAAGTGTACAGAGTTGCTGCTGTTGAGCGGGTGCATAATACCACTCATCGACTTTCTAGCGGAAAATTAAAAATGTCAACAGCAGCAATCCATAGGGGGGTGGGGGGTGGGTGAGTGTTCCGTCGGGATGGTGTGGGAAGACAGGTGCGTGGGGTAACGTCTAGTTAATTGCTATTGTATATTCTCTTTCTGCACTATGTTAATGTTCACTCTATTTTGTTGTGTTAGTATTATTACTATTATGAAAAATGTTGCAAAACTTTAATAAAAATTTTTTTTTTTTTAAAGTAGGGAATGTGTTGTGGACAATGGCTCTTTCAGAGGCTCTGAAGTTTTTGATGGTGGAGACGGTCACACGCAGTACCTTACGGACAGAGAATAAAAACAGACTTTTAGATTTGGCAAAAACATTGCAGTTAACATTACCTGACAAAATGCGGAAAGATGAGGTACTTACCACGGTAGCTGAGCATTTAAAATTGCCTGAGATACAGTCTGACTCCTTAGAAATGGCAAAGATCCAGTTGCAGATTAAGAAACTTGAACATGAAAAATAATTAAAGCAGCTTGAATATGCAATGTGAGAAAAAGAAAGAGAAAGGGAGATACAGATCAGTGGAAAAGAAAAGGAGAGAGAAAAAAGAAACAAAGAAAGAATAGCCCTAGCAGAACAAAGGGAAAGAGATAGAGTGGAAAGGGAAAAAGAGAGAGAGTTTGAACTTCAGAAAATGGCTATGAAACATAACAGTCAGTTAAAATTGGCAGATGTAAAGGGAAACATACAGTTGGAGGATAGTGATGAGGATAGTGAGAAAGAGCGTCATAGTCGAAGGGTTGGTGAGGATCTATTTAAATATGTGCAAGCATTGCAAAGGTTTGATGAGAAGAAGGTGGACGCCTTTTTCATTTCATTTGAGAAGGTAGCTAAACAAATGAAATGGCGGGGGTATGGGTCAGGGAGGGCAAGGTGTCGGAAATATACCAAGAGATGAAAGAAGAGGGGGAAGCGCTAGTAGAACTGAAAGGTAAATGGGAGGAGGAGCTGGGGGAGGAGATTGAGGAAGGGCTATGGGCCGATGCCCTGGGTAGGGTTAATACCTCCTCCTCGTGTGCCAGGCTCAGTCTGATACAATTTAAGGTGGTTCACAGAGCGCATCTGACGAGGGCGAGGCTGAGTAGGTTCTTTGGGGTAGAGGATAGATGTGAAAGATGTTCAGGGAGCCCGGCGAACCATGTCCATATGTTTTGGTCATGCCCGGCATTGGAGGGGTTCTGGAGAGGAGTGGCGAGAGTAATATCCCAGGTGGTGAAAGTCCGGGTCAAGCCAAGCTGGGGGCTAGCAATATTTGGAGTGGTGGATGAGCCGGGAGTGCAGGAGGCGAAAGAGGCCGGAATTCTGGCCTTTGCGTCCCTAGTAGCCCGGCGAAGGGTCTTGCTATTGTGGAAGGAGGCGAAGCCCCCTAGCCTGGAGGCCTGGATTAACGACATGGCGGGGTTCATAAAATTGGAGAGAATTAAGTTTGCTTTGAGAGGGTCTGCGCAGGGGTTCTACAGGCAGTGGCAACCGTTCCTAGAATATCTCGCGGAGCGTTAGAAGAAGGTCGTTCAGCAGCAGCAGCAACCCGGGGGGGGGGGGAACGAGAGACTGTTTGAGGGGATGGACGAGCGGGAGATAGCATGGAGGGTGGGGGGAAATGGTACGCGCGGCCAAGAGCCAGTGTATAAAGCTATGTAAATATACCATCTTGCCATGTATATATCTTGCTCAGGGAGAATTTGCGTTATTTTGTTACGGTGGGGGGGGGGGGGGGGGGGGAGGAGGATTGTTTGTAAGGGGGAAAAAAATTGTGTTAAAAAACCTTAATAAAAAATATTTTTTTAAAAAAAGGAAATGGCCACAGGACATGTGGGTATTACTGATTCCAACAAAGCTGGTAGGTAGAGCTAGTGAAGTGTTTGCATCACTACCGGAGGAGGTATCTGGGTCGTATGAGGAGGTGAAAAAATTCATCTTAGGTGCATATGAACTAGTACCTGAAGAGGTACAAAGGTTTAGAAATTTAACGAAAGAATTTGGTCAAACATACATGGAATTTGAAAGGATCAAACAGAGTAATTATGATAGGTGGATAAGGGCTTTGAAAATAGACCAAATGTATGAAGCTCTCAGAGAAATTATACTTTTGGAGGAGTTTAAAAATTCAATTCCTGATGTAGTGAGAACTCATGTGGAAGAACAGAGGGTTAAAGCTGCGAGATTAGCAGCAGAAATGGCAGATAATTATGAATTAGTTCATAAACCAAAGCTTGCTTTCCTAAATCAGTTTCAGCCTGTGAGGCATAGAAACTGGGGACATGAGAAATACTCAAGTGGTAAAGGTAAAGGTGATCTGATAGGAGATAATAAGGTGAGTGTACCTCAGATTAAAAAAGAAATCCAGGATGGTGGAAGAGAAATTAAAAATTTCAAATGTTTTCACTGTAATAAACTAGGCCATGTAAAGTCACAGTGTTGGTGGTTGAAGAAAAGCACTGGGAAAGCTGATGTGGTAAAACAGGATAAGACAGGAGAAGTGGGGTTTGTTAAAGTGGTAAAGGAAAGCCGAAGTGAAACGAAGGAGGTGCAAAAGATTGTACAGCCTGATCAAGAGGTGATTGACAGAAAGGTGTCAGATCTCTTCAAAGAATTTACTTGTGTGGGTAAAGTTTACTCATGTGTATCAGGAGGAGCAGGTAAAGAAGTCACAATTTTAAGAGATGCGGGAGCTAGTCAATCTTTAATGGTAAGAGATGAGGAGTTATGTAGTTTGGGAAGCATATTGCCAGAAAAGGTGGTAATATGTGGAATTCAGGGTGAGAGGAGTGTTCCATTATATAAGGTAAGGTTGGAAAGTCCAGTGAAGAGTGGTGAAGTGGTAGTAGGAGTAATAGAGAAACTATCTTGTCCAGGAATACAGTTTATCTTGGGAAATTATATAGCTGGATCGCTGGTGGGAGTGATGCCTACTGTGGTTGATAAGCCAGTGGAAAATCAGACAACTGAAGTGTTGAAGGACGAATATCCTGGGATTTTTCCAGATTGTGTAGTAACAAGGTCGCAAAGTCACAGGTTAAGACAAGAGGAGTAATCAAAGAGTGAAGATGAAGTTGAAGTGCAATTATCAGAAACAATTTTTGATCAGATGGTTGAAAAAGAACAAGAACAGGAGGAGGATGAGGCGGATATTTTTAGTTCAGGAAAATTGGCGGAGTTACAACAAAAAGATGTAGAAATAAAACGGATGTATCAGAAAGCATATACGGAAGAGGAATCTGAGTGTATACCAGAGTGTTATTACCGTAAAAGTGATGTTTTGATGAGAAAATGGAGACCTTTACATATGCAGGCGGATGAAAAGTGGGCAGAAGTTCATCAAGTAGTATTGCCGGTAGGGTATAGAAAGGGGGTGTTGCGAGTTGCACATGAGGTACCAGTGGGAGGTCATTTGGGAATAAGGAAAACTCAAGATAAAATCCAGAAACATTTTTATTGGCCTAGACTACATGAAGATATCGTTAAATTTTGTCAATCATGTCACGCATGTCAAGTGATAGGGGAACCTCAAGCAGTGATAAAACCAGCGCCCTTAATACCCATTCCAGCATTTGAGGAACCTTTTACAAGGGTCCTAATTGATTGCATAGGACCGCTTCCTAAAAAGAAAAGTGGGAATCAATATCTTTTGACTGTAATGGACGTGTCTACTAGATTTCCAGAGGCCATTCCAGTACATAATGTTACAGCTAAAATGATTGTGGAGGAGTTACTTAAATTCTTTACTAGATATGGACTACCCACAGAAATACAATCGGACCCAGGATCGAATTTTACCTCAAGGTTATTCAAAGAAGTTATGGATAGCTTAGGAATAAAACAATTTAAATCAACTGCGTACCATCCAGAATCGCAGGGAGCGTTAGAAAGGTGGCATAAGACATTAAAGACAATGTTGAGGGCTTATTGTCATGATTATCCAGTGAATTGGGATAAAGGAATTCCATTCGTACTGTTTGCAATTAGGGATGCACCAAATGAGTCAACCAAATTCAGTCCTTTTGAACTAATTTTTGGTCATGAGGTAAGAGGACCACTGAAATTGATTAAAGAAAAATTGATGAATGAGAATTCAGAACTCACATTATTGGATTACATGTCAAACGATTAAATAGAGCAGGTGAATTGGCTAGACAACATTTAAAAGTTGCAAAAAATGAGATGAAACGGATAGTGGACAAGAAATCCAAAGTTCGTAGTTTTGCCAGTGGAGATAAAGTTTTAGTGTTGTTACCAGTGGTAGGTGAACCTTTAAAAGCTAGGTTTTGTGGACCGTATCAGATTGAAAGGAAATTAAATGAGGTGAATGGTGTGTTAAAAACACCAGATAGAAGGAAGATTCACCGAGTGTGTCATGTGAATATGCTTAAAAGGTACTTTGAAAGGGAAGGAAAGAAAAAGGAAGAGGTTTTAATGATTCTAACTCAAAGTGACGAACCAAATCCAGATGACTGTGAATTTGACATACCTCAAATTAAATTGGAAAATGAGGATGTTCTTAAAAATTGGGATAAATTGTTGAGTTACCTTCCAGAGGAAAAACAAACTGACCTGAAAGAGTTATTGATATCACATGGGCAAGTTTGTAGAGATAAATTGGGAAGTACTAAAATGGCTATACATGATGTAGATGTGGGAAATGCTGTTCCAATCAAACAACATCCATATAGACTTAACCCTTTAAAATTGGTACAGGTTAACAAAGAGATTGAGAGTACGCTTAAAAATGGCATAATTGAAGTGGTTTGCAGCCAATGGAGCTCACCCATAGTGATGGTACCTAAACCAGACTGCACCCAATGGTTGTGCGTGGACTATAGAAAGGTTAATGCAGTTACAAGAACGGACTCTTAGCCTATCCCACGTTTGGAGGATTGCATTGAGAGAGTGGGACAATCAGCTTTTATTTCTAAACTGGATTTACTTAAAGGTTACTGGCAGGTACCTTTATCCGAAAGGGCAAAGGAGATTTCAGCTTTTGTGACTCCAGATGGTATATACCAATTCAAAGTTATGCCATTTGGCATGAAAAACACCCCAGCCACATTTCAACAGTTAACTAACAAAGTCGTTTCAGAATTACCCAATTGTGCGGTATACATCAACGATCTGGTAATTTTCAACCAGACATGGAAAGAACATTTAAAACATCTGAGGGAGTTATTCGATCGACTTTGGAGGCGGGTTTGGTGATAAACCTAGCCAAAAGTGTATTTGGAAAAGCCCAAGTCACTTTCCTTGGCCATACAATCGGACAGGGTCGAATGGTCACATTGGATGTGAAACCAACAGTTATTGAGGAGTTTCTGATCCCCTCAAGACAAAGAGAAATAATGCGATTTCTTGGCATGAGTGGATTTGATCGAAAATTTGTGCAAACATTTTGTAGTGTGGTTGCTCCACTGATGGACTTGCTGAAGAAACGTCAAAAATTTCAATGGACAGCGGAGTTTCAACAGGCATTTGGGCAGCACGGTAGCATTGTGGATAGCACAATTGCTTCACAGCTCCAGGGTCCCAGGTTCGATTCCGGCTTGGGTCACTGTCTGTGCGGAGTCTGCACATCCTCCCCGTGTGTGCGTGGGTTTCCTCCGGGTGCTCCGGTTTCCTCACACAGTCCAAAGATGTGCAGGTTAGGTGGATTGGCCATGATAAATTGCCCTTAGTGTCCAAAATTGCCCTTAGTGTTGGGTGGGGTTACTGGGTTATGGGGATAGGGTGGAGGTGTGGACCTTGGGTAGGGTGCTCTTTCCAAGAGCCGGTGCAGACCCGATGGGCCGAATGACCTCCTTCTAAATTCTATGATAATTTGACTGCCTGAAAGCTGTGATAACCAATGCTCCTGTGTTGGAGAATTACAAGGGACTCTGTGATCAGATTGAACTAAAGTATCTGACTTGAAAGAGAAATGCCGAGGCGTAGAGAAATGGGTGGATCGTGCAAAGACCTTCTTGTTCAAAGAGACTGTCAATCGAGAAGGATTCCGGTTGGAGAAAGAAGAACAAAAATGGACAATATTATTATACCTGTTTGCGTGTGTTGTTGTTTGAAATGAAAAATGTATATTTACTGTGTGCATTTCATAAAGGATGATGAAAGGTGAAAAATGAAACCATCTTGAAGTTGATGGTTTATTTTTTTTTCTTGGGGGGAGTTGTCATGTGAGAGTACCTTAAGAAATGGGTGTTTATCAGTGATGCCAGAGTGTGGGTGGAGCTAGGCTGTCTGTCAGCTTGTTACTTTTGTTTTAGGCTGTTTGCTGCAGGGTGTGTTTTAGTTTCGTTTTCAGAGCTGGATAGCTGCAGTCACAGCCAGGAGGGGTATTAGTCTCTCTGTAATCTAAAAACTGTAAATCGATCTGTTGATGATTTAAAACTAATAACTGCTCTCAGTATTGACTTTAACCTGATGTGCTTCTGTTTAAAAGTTTTTTTTAAAAAAGTCTTATGGATGTTAAAAGGACAGCTTAAGGATTACTTAGTGTTGTATTCTTTGGGGGTTGTATTTGAATTAATGGTTGCTAAGATGTTCACTGTATGTTTTAAAAAGGTTAACTTGAGTTCATAGAATAAACACTGTTTTGCTTCTAAAAATACTTTTCAATTTCTGCTGTACCACACCTGTAGAGTGGGCCATGTGCTCCCCATACCACAATCTATTGAAAGTTGTGGGTGAGGTGAATTCCATGATACACTTTGGGGTTCTCTAAACCCTGGCCCATAACAGTACACGTCAATCAAGTTCTTCCACCCCCAGCCTTCTCTACTCTAAGGAGGACAACCACAGTCTATCCCGTCTCCCATCATAGCTGAAACGCTCTAGCCCATGCAACACCCTGGTGAATCTCTTCTGCACCCTCACCAGTGCAATCACATCCTCCCTATAGTGTAGCAGCCAGAACTGCAAAGTACTCCAGCTGTGGCCTAACCTGCGTTTTATACAGCTCCATCATTTTCTTTCCTAAAAAATAAATTTAGAGTACCCAATTATTATTTTTTTCTAATTAAGGGGTAATTTAGCATGGCCAATCCACGTAACCTGCACATCTTTGGGTTGTGGGGGTGAAACCCGTGCAGACATGGAGGGAATGTGCAAACTCCACACAGTGACCTAGAGCCGGGATTCGAACCCGAGTCCTCAGCGCCGCAGTCCCAGTGCTAACCACTGCGCCACATGCCGCCTTTGTACAGCTCCATCATAACCTCCCTGCTCTTGGCTAAGAAAGGCAAGAATCTCATATGCCCTATTTACCTGTCCTGCTGAAATGGATCAATGGACATGGACCCCAAGACCCCTCTGATCCTCTACTTCCTGGGGTCCTACCATTCATTGTGTATTCACTTGACTTGTTAGTCCTCCCAAAATGCATCACTCCACAATTTCCAGGGTTAAATTTCATTTGCCACTATTCTGCCCATCTAACCAGTCTATCTATATTGTCCTCATTGAAGACTTTCCTCTTCGCTATTTACCACACCCCCAATTTTTGTGTCATCTGCGAACTTACTGATATCTTATCCTTAATAATACCTTGTTGGGGATCATCAAACTCTCCCGGTTGAAGTCGGTCCAAAGATGGGCTGGAATTAAATAGTTCCGGACATGGAAGGAGTGCCAAAGAGCCTGCAAATCTCTACACTGTGTTATTTCCTGAAATAAACCTTGCTGTCTGTGCTGAAATGAAAATTGCTTATTGTCACACGTCGGCTTCAAATGAAGTTACTGTGAAAAGCCCCTAGTCGCCACATTCCGGCGCCTGTTCGGGGAGGCTGGTACGGGAATTGAGCCGTGCTACTGGTCTGCGTGGCCTGCCTTGGCCTGCTTTAAAAGCCAGCTCTTTAGCCCTGTGCTAAACTAACCCCAAATTAATCCATCTCAGTAACAACTGTTGAAATGTTTGCTCCACACCCACAGGGTTTCATCTGTTTAAAGCCACAAACAGAAAGGTCCAGTTTTCTCCTGGAGTTTGAGACAAATCAGCTTCCAAAATGATGCAGAGTTTCAGCCAATGAGGGAGATCCGGGCTCAGCCCAGCCCCTCATTCACTCCGATTGGTTGGAGGTCCAGCTGCTCCCACTGGGTCCTCCAGTCCCGCCCCTCTTCCTATTGGTCCGGAGTTGCCGTCAATCCCAGGCATTGTGATGTGGAGCATGCGCAGTGTGGCTCATGTCCAGGCGCAGAGATTTGTTTGTCCCATCTTCAGGCGGGAAGAAGGCAAATCAGCGGCGGCAGCGTTCGGGGCAATGGGTGGGAGGGGAGGTTTCACACACACCCAGTGAAGGCCTCAGCACCCCAAACAAGAAGCTGCCAGGTACCGCGTTTGCACCGACCCCGCGCTATCTTGGGCGATATTTCTCGGTGAAAGGCCCCGGTAAACGGCCATCTTTATGGTGCGGTGCGCATGCGTGATGAGCCCTGCTATTTTACCGCGCATGCGTAGCAGTCCTTGTCACCGATGCGCGTGCGCGGTTAATCCTGTTAGTCGTGCGCACGCGCGGTCATCATTGTCCCTGTCAACAGGAGAGAATGTCGGGAACAAAGGAGCAGGAATTGGCCATTCAGCCCATCGAGCCTGTTCCACCATTCAGTGTGATCATAGCTGATTGGCCGCTTCAACGCTTTTCCCCCAACATTATCCCCTTTGCATCACTGGTATTTAGAAATCTCTACTTTAAATATACCCAATGACTGAGCTTCCAGTCTCTGGGATGGAGAAGTCCAAAAAGTCACAACCCTCTGAGTAAAAATAAATTCTCCTCGTCTCTGTTCCACGAGCTTCCCCCTTATTTCCAAATTGTCTCCCTGATTCCAGATTCCCCAACCGAATGCAAATATCTTGCTCGCATCTGTCCTTTTAAGTATTTTGCAGGTTTCAATTTGATCACCTTTCATTCTTCAAAACTTGAGAGAATACAGGGCCAGATTTCCCAATCTCTCTTCATAGGACCCCCGTTGCATTCAATGTTGGACAATAATCTTCCTCCGGTAAAAATGCGCACAGTACTCCTGGTGGGGTCTAACCAAGGTACTGTACAATTGAAGCAAGATTTCACTGCCCCTGTTGTTCACAGACCCTCTTGTGAAAGAGGCCAACATACCATTGGTCTTCCTAATTGCCTGCTTGCACCTACCTATATTTTAGCCTTCAGCCTTCTCACCTTTCCCGCTTATTTTGTCACTCTCTGCACTGTAAATTCTATGATAATCTCTCTCTCCCTTAGAGCTGTGTGTAGATCCAGACTGGGTGGCAGGTTCCCTTCCCTGAAGAACATAGTGAACCAGTTGAGTTTTTGTAACTTCCAGCAACTTTCATGGTCACTTTATCCCAATGGTGGCCCCACAACTGGATAGATTCATTCAGCTCAATTTCACAACCTGCCTTTGTGTTTTTGTGGGTTCACTCTCACATACTTTTTTCTGTTCAAATTAACTTTTCAGGATATTAGAAGGGAAGGATTTGCATTCGTAAACTCAAACCAAACATCCCATCCAGATCTGGCAAAGAGTCGGCAATTTATCGTAACCTAACTATCATCGGATTTTGAACATGAACAGAGAAAACACCGTTCGCAATGCGGAGAAACCATACGCGTGTCCTGAGTGTGGACGAGGCTTCAGTCGACCATCTGGCCTGTCGAAACACAAGTGCGGTCACAACAGAGAGAAACCGTGGAAATGTGGGGACTGTGGGAAGGGATTCGATTACCCATCTGAACTGGAAATTCATCAGCGCACTCACACCGGGGAGAGGCCGTTCACCTGCCCTCAGTGTGGGAAGGGGTTTACTAAATCATCTACCCTGCTGACACACCAACGCACCCACACCGGGGAGAGGCCGTTCACCTGCTCTGACTGTGGGAAGGGATTCACTCAGTCAACCAACCTGCGGACGCACCAGCGAGTTCACACCAGGGAAAGGCCGTTCACCTGCTCCGAGTGTGGGAAGGGATTCATTTTTTCAGCCAACCTGATGACACACCAGCAAGTTCACACCGATGAGAGACCTTTTAGATGCCCAGACTGCGGGAAGTGCTATAAAAGTTCTGTGGAGCTGATACGCCATCGACGTGTTCACACCGAGGAGCGACAGTTCCAGTGCTCTTGCTGCGGGACTGGGTTCAGGCGGTCATCTGAACTCACTGCCCACCAGCGCACTCACGCCGGGGAGAGGGCGTTCACCTTCTCCGAGCAGGGGGCGGAATTCGGTCAGTCATCCAGCCTGCCGCTGGGGCACCAGCGGGTTCACACCGGGGAGAGGCCGTTCACCTGCTCCGAGTGTGGGGAGGGTTTCACCCAGTCGTACACCCTACTGAGACACCAGCGCATTCACACGGGGGAGAAGCCGTTCACCTGCCCCGAGTGTGGGAAGGGATTCACTCAGTCGTCCACCCTGCTGAGTCACCAGCGGGTTCATACCGGGGAGAGACCCTTCCGCTGCCCCGAGTGTGGGAAGCGATTCACTCAGTCATCCACCCTGTTCAGACACCAGAGACGTCACACGAGGGAGAGCTTGTTCATCTGCTCCGAGTGTGGAATGGGATTCGCTCAGTTATCCAACCTGCTGATGCACAGCCATGACCAGAATAAACAACAGTGATTGAATTTTGCTGTTAATCGCACCCAGGTCTGAAGAACCAGCCTTGTTCATCAGGGGGTGTTTCTGCTGATGTTCGTTAATTCCAACCCAGTTTATAAGGGATAATGGGCGGGATTCTCCGGCCCAAATGGGCCGAGCGGCCGTAAGAAAAATACCAAGTCCCGCAGGCGCCATTCTGACCTGCTCTGAGCCGACGGGAACTCGGTGTTGAAGGGTCGGGTGGCAGCCTGCGGGGGTGGGGGGGCCCTCCGATGTGGCCCGGCCCGCGATCGGGACCCACCGATTGGCGGGCCGGCCTCTCTCGCTGGGGGCCTCCTTTCCTACGCACGAGACCCTGTAGCCCTGCGCCAAGTTGCGTCGGGGCCGGCGCGTTGAAGGACGCCACTGCGCATGCGCGGGTCCCGCGGCGCACAGTTCGCGCCGGGATCAGCAGCTGGAGCGGCGTGAACCACTCCAGTGCCGGGCTGGCCCCCTTGAGGGGCCAGAATTAGTCCTGGCAGCAGCCCATTCACGTCGTCGTGAAACGCGACTGCGTTTACCACGGCGTGGATACTCCGCCCCGGGATTAGAGAATCCCGCCCTATATAATATTCCTCATAAAATCCAAATTAACTTTGTGTCAAACACAAGAGTTGAATATTTTAATTGTCCCTGACACAAATTAGTTCCTTTTGAAAGGCACTTCCTCTCTCTTGTCTCCTCCACCCTCAGCTTCAGCAACAAGTATGAGGAGTTCGCGGACCACCATTGTTGCTCAGATTGAGACACCCACAGTGCTGTTCAGTGAGGAGTTCCAGGATTTTCACCCACTGACAGTGAAGGATATATTCCCGCGTCAGGACGTTGGGTGGCTTGAAGGGGAACATCGAGTCGGTGGGGTTCACTGGACCAAAACTGCCCCTTTTTGGTCCAAGTTCTGAACTTGCATCTTTCTCTACTTTCTCAGTGCTTATCTTGTGCATGAGTCACACCATATGCTCCTTTACCCCATCTTCACTAAACTGCTGACCATCCAACGTTTCCATGTTAGCTGATATTCTCAACAGTTCTTTCTCTCACGTGCTCTCTCCCCCTCTAACCCCCTCTCTCCTCTTTCTCTCCCCATCTCGCTTCCCCTCTCTCTCCGCTTTCCCCTCTCTCGCGCACTCTGACTCCTTCCCTCCCTCTCCTCCCCTCTCTTCATTCTCTCTCCCCTTCGAACATAGAACATACAGTGCAGAAGGAGGCCATTCGGCCCATCGAGTCTGCACCGACCCACTTAAGCTGTCAATTGCACCCTATCCCCGTAACCCAATAACCCCTCCTAACCTTTTTGGTCACTAAGGGCAATTTAGCATGGCCAATCCACCTAACCTGCACGTCTTTGGACTGTGGGAGGAAACCGGAGCACCCGGAGGAAACCCACGCAGACGCGGGAAGAACGCGCAGACTCCGCACAGACAATGACCCAAGCCGGGAATCGTACCTGGGACCCTGGCGCTGTGAAGCCACAGTGCTATCCACTTGTGCTACCGTGCTGCCTTCTCACACTCCCTCTCCCCTTCTCGCACTCCATCTCCCCTTCTCGTGCTCCCTCTCCCCTTCTCGTGCTCCCTCTCCCCTTCTTGCATGCTCTCTCTCCCCCTTGCGTGCTCTCCCCCTCTTGCGTGCTCTCCCCCTCTTGCGTGCTATCTACCTCTCTCATGCTCTCTCCCTCTCTCTGTGCTCTCTCTCCCTCTCGTGTACTCTCTCACATGCTCTCTTGCGGGCTCTCTTTCCCTTCACGCTCTCTCTCGCCACCCCTCTCATTCTCTCTCCCTCTCTTGTTCTCTCTTCCCCCTCTCGCTCCCTCTTCCCCCTCTCGCCCCCTCTTCCCCTGCTTACTCTCTCTTCCCCGCTCGCTCTTTCTTCCTTCCGCTCGCTCTCTCTTTCCCACTCTTTAAAAAAAAAAAATTTTTAGAGTACCCAATTTATTTTTTCCAATTAAGAGGGAATTTTGCGTGGCCAATCCATCTAATAATAATAATTGCTTATTGTCACAAGTAGGCTTCAATGAAGTTATTGTGAAAAACCCCTAGTCGCCATATTCCGGCACCTATTCGGGGAGGCCGGTACGGGAATTGAACCCGTGCTGCTGGCCTTGTTCTGCATTATAAGCCAGCTGTTTAGCCCACTATGCTAAACCAGCCCCTCATCTAGCCAGCACATCTTTGGGTTGTGGGGCGAAATACACTCACGCACGGGGAGAATGTGCTAACTCCACATGGACAGTGACCCAGAGTCGGGATCGAACCTGGGACCTTGGCGCCGTGAGTCAGCAGTGCTAACCACTGCGCCACCCTGCTGCCCTCTCTTTCCCCCTCTTGCTCTCTCTTCCCCCTCACTCTCTCTTTCTCCTTCTTGCTCTCTCTCTCCCTCCCTCTCTTCCCCTCTCTCCCCCTCCCGCTCTCTTTTCCCCTCTCTATCCCTCCCTTCCGCTCTCAAAAGGCATGATGAGATGCAACTTTTCCAGTAACGAGATTAGCAGGCTTCGAGTCAGAATCAGGTGTAACTCGCCCTTTTGGTAGAAACAGCTTACTTCGTCGACTGAGAGATCATTGGAGGTATACACATGCTAATTTCAGAGTCAAGGAACTTGAGAGGGGCAGACAGCCAAAAATACCAGAATGAATAATCAAAAGAGAAATTGTATAATTGCTATCTCCCTCAGATGTAGAAAGGCCAGTTTACATCTAACAGCCCGAGAGGCCAGTCAACAACTTACAGCCAGGAGGCTAGGCCTGCATCTAAATGTTAGAGCCAAGGCTTTGCAGAAAGCTTCATAAAGGCAATTTAAATATTTTCAGTGGACCAAAAAAGAAGTTTCCCAGACTTGATAATTGTGTTGTGTGGTAACTATAAAGTGGATTTGACTTCTAGATTTATTTAATATGGATGTTGTTTGGGGAAGTCTTACGGAGTTCAGGGAATGTAGATATATTTTGGAACAAGGGGTACATTCCACATAAACTGCGTATGTGTTTAGTGATACATAAACTTAATTGTCTTTGAGTGTTGCAGTCCTGTTGATGTGTATTTGACTTTTCTTTAATTTAATAAATAGTCTTTAATAATTGTTACTTGATGACTGGGCTGGTTATTCTCACTGGGGTTCCAACGAGAGCCCTACTTTATTCCAAAAACCAAACTACACCTCCCGAAGCGGTGTTTCAAGCTGGGTCTTCGCACAGCATGGTTCATGAACGAAAATCGTCCCTTTATTTTAAATTAAATGTCTTAATATGAAAGGCATTCCATTTCTCAACCCTTTTCTTATTAGTTCTATCTTATTAGAACAAAGACAAGGATAGCACAGGAACAGGCCCTTCGGCCCTCCAAACCTGTGCCGAACATACTGCCCGTCTAAACTAAAATCTTCTACACTTCTGGTGTCCGTATCCCTCTATTCCCATCCTATTCATGTATTTGTCAAGATGCCCCTTAAACGTCACTATCGTCCCTGCTTCCACCACCTCCAGCAGCGAGTTCCAGGCACCCACTACCCTCTGTGTAAAAAACGTGCCTCGTACATCTCCTTTAAACCTTGCCCCTCGAACCTTAAACCTATGCCCCCTAGTAATTGACCCCTCTACCCCGGGAAAAAGCCTCTGACTATCCACTCTGTCTATGCCCCTCATAATTTTGTAGACCACTATCAGGTCGTCCCTCAACCTCAATCGCTCCAGTGAGAACAAACCAAGTTTATTCAACCGCTCCTCGTAGCTAATGCCCTCCATACCAGCCAACATCCTGGTAAATCTCTTCTGCACCCTCTCTAAAGCCTCCACATCCTTCTGGTAGTGTGGCGACCAGAATTGAACACTATACTCCAAGTGTGGCCTAACTAAGGTTCTATACAGCTGCAACATGACTTGCCAATTCTCATACTCAATGCCCCGGCCAATGAAGGCAAGCATGCCGTATGCCTTCTTGACTACCTCCTCCACCTGCGTTGCCCCTTTCAGTGACCTGTAGACCTGTACACCTAGATCTCTCTGACTTTCAATACTCTTGAGGGTTCTACCATTCACTGTATATTTCCTACCTGCATTAGACCTTCCAAAATGCATTACCTCACATTTGTCCGGATTAAACTCCATCTGCCACCTCCGCCCAAGTCTCCAAACAATCTAAATCCTGCTGTATCCTCTGACAGTCCTCATTGCTATCCGCAATTCCACCAACCTTTGTGTCGTCCGCAAACTTACTAATCAGACCAGTTACATTTTCCTCCAAATTATTTATATATCCTACAAACAGCAAAGGTCCCAGCATTGATCCCTGTGGAACACCACTGGTCACAGCCCTCCAATTAGAAAAGCACGATTAAACATGACAAATTCAAGAGCATGCATTCACACAGACGATGCCCCAGAAAATTTACAACCACTGTTCCAAAAGTCTATTTTATACTCGCGATAAAGTGGCCATCATGACATTTTCCCTCCCGGCCGCATGAAAGATTTAAAAATTAAATTGTTGCAAAAGCAAATGCCATCGGAATAACCTGATTCCGATCCTGAAATTTCTCCAGAAATTTAAAAAAGTTGTGGTCTGTATATATGATTGTCTGCTGAGTTGTTGGAAACATGGATTTTAAAATGTTGTAACGCCAGTCCCAGGCTTAATGTCTCAATGGTCGTCTACTTCTGCTGGCAATGATTTAATTTCCTTGAGAAATATCCCACCGGCTTCTCAAGGCCAAGTTCGTCTTCTTGCACTAACACGGCTTTTGGTCTACAAAATTATGAGGGGCATAGACAGAGTGGATAGTCAGAGACTTTTTGCAGGGTAGAGGGGTCCCTCGCATCCACCTCCAATTTAAACTGCTTCTCATAATTGGGTGCTGCTAACACTGGGTTTGTGGTGAACACGGATTTTAAACGGTTGATTGCCGTTCGACAGTCCGCTGTCCAGCTAAAGTGCTTGCTCTCCTTCCAGTGCTCTGTGATCTCTTACCACACTGCTACAGTTTGGAATAAACGTACGACAGAATTCGCTCACGCCCAGAAATCTTAAAATCTCTTTTCTGGTGGTGGGTTCCGGGAAGTCCCAATAGCCTGTATTTCTGCATCTCGTGGCGCCGTTTGACCATGTCCCACTATGTGTCCCAGATATGAAATTTGGTTCTTAGCAAATGTGCTGTTTTCCAGATTCATCACGAGATTGGCTTCTTCTAAGCAATCAAACAGTTCCTTTATGTGAGGTAGATGCTCTTCCCAACTCTGGCTGAACACCACAAAGTCATCAATGTATCAATGGGCAGCACGGTAGCACAAGGGGATAGCACTGTGGCTTCACAGCGCCAGGGTCCCAGGTTCGAGTCCCCACTGGGTCACTGTCTGTGTGGAGTCTGCACGTTCTCCCCGTGTCGGCGTGGGTTTCCTCCGGGTGCTCCGGTTTCCTCCCACAGTCCAAAGTTGTACAGGTTAGGTGGATTGGCCATGATAAATTGCCCTTGGTGACCAAAAAAGGTTAGGAGGGGTTATTGGGTTACGGGGATGGGGTGGAAGTGAGGGCTTAAGGGGGTCGGTGCAGACTCGATGGGCCGAATGGCCACCTTCTGCACTGTTTGTTCTATATGGCACAGTGACTGAATCCTCGAATCACTCTTCGCAAGCCTCTGTCTTCTATATTGTATCCATTTTGCCAGCTCACCTCTGATCCCGTGTGACTTCACCTTCTGTACCAGTCTGCCACGAGAGACCTTGCCAAAGGCCTCACTGAAGTTCATGTCGACAACATCCACTGCCCTACCTTCATACCTTCATCAATCATCTTCGTCACTTCCCGAAAAACTCAATCTAGTGAGACACGACCTCCCCTTCACAAAACCATGTTGCCTCTCGCTAATTCGTCCATGATCAATAACCTCAGAAACGAGATTGGAGACAATTGAAGGCTTTAATATGCTAGATGTTTCCCCCAGCAGCGCAGGTACAGAAGAAAGCTGCTGGGGCGGCACGGGCTCTTATACCCCGCCTTGCAGGGCGGAGCTAACATATAGGCTTACCCAATGGGAACAATTACATTCTCCACCAATGGTATTCCGGCATTACTAGGTACCGTAATCCTCCTAACACAGACTACCACATTCACCCCCTGTTAAAAAAGAGTCTGGCGGGGGTGGTGGCTTCATATTACAACATGGTAAAAGCGGTAGAGGTTACAGTTAAGAAGGTACCGTAATGCCTCCGTACAGCGTTTTACCTCATTACATCTTAACTATTTACAACAGTAATGTACATTTCAAAATGAAGCAATTAGTCGATCTGGGGCCCTTGTCGTCCTCTGCGATCATCGTAGCTTTGGTGGTGATGCCGGTGGAGGTTCGGGCGTCGGAGACTCCGGGAGCGTGGTTTCGGCTTCTGTGGCAGCTTCATCACCCCTAGACGTGGCCGGTGGAAGGGCCGCCTGACCTGGGAAGGGGGCAGCTGTGGGATGCGCCGGTGGGCAGGGCCTAGACGGGGCCGGTGGAAGAACCGATCCACCTGGGAAGGGGGCGGCTGTGGGGTGCGCCGGTGGGAGGGAGGGTGGGACTGGTGACGGGGGGGGGGGGTGTGTGGGGATCCAGTGGGCGCCAGGTCCTGTAGGGAGACCACGTAGGCGTACTGAGGGTTAGCGCGGAGGAGAAGGACCCTCTCGACCAACGGGTCCGATTTGTGCGCCCGCACGTGTTTTCGGAGCAGGGCGGGCCGGGAGCTGCCAGCCAGGTCGGGAGCGAGGTCCCAGAGGAGGACTTCCTGGGGAAGACAAGGAGACGTTTGTGAGGTGTTTGGTTGGTCTTGGTGCAGAGCAGTGACCGGATGGAGTGGAGGGCATCCGGGAGGACTTCCTGCCAGCGGGAGACTGGGAGATTCCTGGACCACAGGGCCAGTAGGACGGTCTTCCAGACTGTTCCGTTCTCCCTCTCTACCTGTCCATTTTCCCGGGGATTGTAACTGGTCGTCCTGCTCGAGGCAATGTCCTTGCTGAGCAGGAATTGACGCAGTTCGTCGCTCATAAAGGAGGACCCCCTATCACTGTGTATGTAGGCGGGGAAACTGAACAGCGTAGATACTATGGATGGCTTTTATGACGGTGGTTGCGGTTATGTCGGGGCAGGGGATGGCGAATGGGAACCGGGAGTACTCGTCAATCACGTTCAGGAAGTACGTGTTGCAGTCGGTGGAGGGGAGGGGGCCTTTGAAATCCATACTGAGGCATTCAAAGGGACGGGAAGCCTTTATCAGATGCACTTTCTCTGGCCTGTAGAAGTGCGGCTTGCACTCCGCGCAGATGTGGCAATTCCTGGTGGCTGTCCTGACCTCAACGGAGTAGGGCTGGTTGCGGGTCTTGATGAAGTGGAAAAATCGAGTGAGCCCCGGGTGGCAGAGGTCCTCGTGGAGGGCTCGGAGGCGGTCCACTTGTGCGTTGGCACATGTGCCGCGGGATAGGGCATCAGGAGGCTCGTTTAGCTTCCCGGGACAATACAAGATCTCATAGTTGTAGGTGGAGAGTTCGATTCTCCACCGTAAGATCTTGTCGTTTTTTATCTTGCCCCGCGTGCATTATCAAACATGAAAGCAACCGACCGTTGGTCAGTGAGGAGAGTGAATCTCCTGCCGGCCAGGTAATGCCTCCAATGTCGCACAGCATCTACTATGACCTGGGCCTCCTTTTCGACTGAGGAACGGCGGATTTCGGAGGCGTGGACGGTGCGTGAGAAGAAGGCCGCAGGTCTGCCCGCTTGGTTGAGGGTGGCCGCCAGAGCTATGTCGGACGCGTCGCTGTCAACCTGGAAGGGGAGGGACTCGTCGATGACGTGCATCGTGTCCTTTGCAATGTTTGCTTTGATGCGGCTGAAGACCTGGCAGGCCTCTATCGACAGGGGAAAAGCTGTGGATTGGATCAGTGGACGGGCCTTGCCTGCATAGTTGGGGACCCACGGCATAGTAGGAAAAAAAACCTAGGCAGCGCTTCAGGGAGCAGTGCGGGAGGGGGAACTCCATAAGGGGGCGCATGCGTTCAGGGTCTGGGCCTATCACTCGATTGCACACTACGTAGCCGAGGATGGCTAGACGGTTGGTGCTAAACACGCATTTATCCTTGTTATACGTGAGGTTAAGGATTTTTGCGGTTTGGAGGAATCTTCGGAGGTTGGTGTCGTGGTCCTGCTGGTCGTGGCCGCAGATGGTGACATTATCGAGGTATGGGAAGGGCCCGTAAACCGTACCGGTCAACCATTCGGCCCATCTCTCGTTGGAAGACCGAGACCCCGTTAGTGACACCGAAGGGAACCTTTAAGAAGTGGTAGAGCCGCCCATCTTCTTCGAAGGCAGTGTATTTGTGGTCACCAGTGCGGATGGGGAGCTGGTGGTGGGCGGACTTAAGATCCACCGTGGAGAAGACCTTGTAATGAGCGATCCTGTTTACCAGGTCGGATATGTGGGGGAGAGGGTACGTGTCGAGCTGCGTAAATCTGTTGATGGTCTGACTGTAGTCGATGATCATCCTATGCTTCTCCCCGGTCTTTACAACCACTACATGAGCTCTCCAGGGGCTGTTGCTAGCCTCAATTACACCTTCCTTCAGTAACTGTTGGACCTCTGACCTAATAAAGATCCGGTCCTGGGCACTATACCGTCTGCTCCTGGTGGCGACAGGTTAGCAATCTGGGGTGAGGTTCGCAAACAGGGAAGGCGGATCGACCTTGAGGGTTGCGAGGCTGCAGACAGTGGAGGGGGGGGGGGGCGGGGTATAGGGCCGCCAAATTTGAAAGTTAGACTTTGGAGGTTGCACTGAAAATCCAACCCTAGGAGTGTGGCTGCGCAGAGGTGGGGAAGGACGTAGAGTCGGTAGTTTTTGAACTCCCTTCCTGGGACTGTGAGGTTAGCTACACAAAACCCCTTGATCTCTACTGAGTGAGATCGGAGGCCAGGGAGATTTTTTTGATTGACGGGGAGAGAACAGCATCTTACCGTGTCAGGCTGTATGAAGCTCTCCGTGCTCCCAGAGTCGATTAGGCAGACGTTTCATGCCCATTGATAAGCACCGCCGTCGTAGCAGTCGATAGTGTTCGGGGACGAGACTGGTCCAGGGTCACCGAGGCTACTCGTGGCAGCAGTTGAATGTTTTCTTCGGGCGGTGTGTGGTCAGCCGAGCTGGGGTCCTGGGAAACCATCCAAGATGGCGGCGCCCATTGGTCGCACATGGCTGAGGGTGCAAAAAATGGTGGCGCCCATCCATCGCATGTGGCGTCCGCGGGACCAGATGGCGGCGCCCGGAGGCCGCACGTGGCCCTGGAGGAGGAAGATGGCAGCGCCCACTGGCCGCACGGGGACCGTGGAGAGGGTTGTGGTGGCGGTCCGTATTCGCCGCCAGAGACCGCAGCGACTGCCCGGGCCTGGCATACCACCACGAAGTGCCCCTTTTTACCGCATCCCTTGCAGGTGGATGAACAGGCCAGACAGCGCTGCCGGGGGTGCTTGGCTTGCCTGCAAAAATAGCAACGGGGCCCCTCCCGGGGTTGCCAGGCCGTCTCGCAGCACAAACTTGTGGGGGATGGAAGATGCCTCGGGGTCGGCCGCGGGGGCATGTCGGGAGGCCACATCCAGGGAGCCGGCAAGGGCCCATGCCTCTTTGAGGCCTTGTGTCTCTTTCTCCAGCAATCGCTGGCGGATTTGGGAGGACAGCATACCTGCAACGAAAGCGTCCCGGATCAAAAGTTCTGTGTGGTCGCTCACCAAAACTTACGGGCAGCTACAGTTTCTCCCCAACACCAGGAGCGCACGGTAGAATTCTTCCAGTGATTCCCCAGGGATTTGTCGCCTCGTCGCTAGCAGATGTCGGGCGTAGACCTGGTTTACAGGGCGAATATAATGCCCTTTCAGCAGCTCCATTGCTGCATCAAAATCGTCCGCGTCCTCGATGAGGGTGTAGATTTCTGGGTTCACCCTCGAGTGCAGGACTTGTAGTTTCTGTTCTCCCGTGGGTGTGTTTTCGGCCGTTCCGAGATATCCGTTGAAATACGCCAGCCAGTGCTTGGAGGTTGCTGCTGAGTTTGCCGCGTGGGGGCTGAGTTGCAGACACTCCGGCTTGATTCGGAGCTCCATTCTTTTAAATCTAGCGTATTAAATTGATGCATGATCAATAACTTCAGAAACGAGATTGGAGACAATTGAAGACTTTAATATGCTAGATGTTTCCCACAGCAGCGCAGGTACAGAAGAAAGCTGCTGGGGTGGCACGGGCTCTTATACCCCGCCTTGCAGGGCGGAGCTAACATACAAGCTTAACCAATGGGAACAAGTACATTCTCCACCAATGGTATTCCGGCATTACTAGGTACCGTAATCCTCCTAACACAGACTACCATAGTCCACTTGCTTCCAAATGGGAGTAAATCCTGTCTCGACGAATCCTCTCCAATAATTTCCCTACCACTGACGTAAGGCTCACCGGCCTGGATTATCCTTGCTACCCTTCTTAAACAAAGGAACAACATTGGCTATTCTCCAATCCTCTGGGACCTCCCCTGTAGCCAGTGAGGAGACAAAGGTTTCTCTCAAGGCCCCAACAATTTCCTCCTTTGCCTCCTTCAGTATTCTGGGGTAGATCCCATCAGGCCCTGGGGACTTATCTACCTTAATGTTTTTCAAGACGTCCAACAACTCCTCCTTTTTGATCTCAATGTGACCCAGGCTATCTACACACCCTTCCCCAGACTCATCATCCACCAAGTCCTTCTCTTTGGTGAATACTGATGCAAAATACTCATTCAGTACCTCACCCATTTCCTCTGGCTCCATGCATAGATTCCCACCCCTGTCCTTGAGTGGGACAACCCTCTCCCTGGCTGCCCTCTTGCTCTTATACTGTCTATTTCTAATATGCATTGGGATTTTCCTTAACCCTGTTTGCCAATGACTTTCGTGACCCCTTTTTGCCCTCCTGAATCCTTGCTTAAGTTCCTTCCTACTTTCCTTATATTCCTCATGGGCTTCGTCTGATCCCTGCCTTCTAGCCCTTACAAAATGCTTCCTTTTGCTTTTGCACGAAGCTCACAATATCCCTTGTTATCCAAGGTTACTGAAACTTGCCATACTTATCCTTCTTCCTCACAGGAACATGCCGGCCCTGAATTCCTATCAACTGACATTTGAAAGTCTCCCACATGCCAGATGCTGATCTACCCTCAAACATCCGCCCCCAATCTAGATTCTTCAATTCCTGCCTAAAATTGTTATAATTAGCCTTCCCCCAATTTTTATTATTAATAATAATAATCTTTATTGTCACAAGTAGGTTTACATTAACACTGCAATGAAGTTGCTGTGAAAAGCCCCCAGTCGCCACATTCCAGAGCCTGTCCGGGTCACAGAGGGAGAATTCAGAATGTCCAATTCAGCCAACAGCACGTCTTTCGGGACTTGTGGGAGGAAACCGGAGCCCCCGGAGGAAACCCACGCAGACACGGGGAGAACGTGCAGACTCCGCACAGACAGTGACCCAAGCCGGGATTCGAACCTGGGACCCTGGCGCTGTGAAGCAACAGTGCTAACCACTGTGCTACCGTGTTGCCAGGTAGCACCTTCACCCGAGGACTCTCTTATATTTATTCACAGTACCTGAAAACTCACTGAATTATAGTCACTGTTCCCGAAATACTCCCCTACTGAAACTTCGACCACATGGCCGGGCTCATTCCCCAACACCAGGTCCAGTATTCCCCAGTTGGACTATCTACATATTGTTTCAAGAAGCCCTCCTGGATGCTCCTTGCAAACTCTGCCCCATCCAAGCCCCAGTGAGTCCCAGTCAATATAGGGGAAGTTAAAATCACCCATCACAACAACCCTGTTGCTTTTACACCTTTCCAAAATCTGCCTACATATCTGCTCCTCTATCTCCCGCTGGCTGTTGGGAGGCCTATAGTAAACCCCCAACATTGTGACTGCACCCTTCCTATTCCTGAGCTCTACCCATATTGCCTTGCTGCTTGAGCTCTCCAAGGTGTCCTCCCACAGTACAGCTGTGATATTCTTCTTAACCTAGTTCAATTTCCCTACCCCTTTTACATCCCCCACAATCCTGCCTGAAATATCAAAATCCTGTATCGTTTAGCTGTCAATCCTGCCCTTCCCTCAACCGAATCTCTGTAATGGCAACAACATCATAGTTCCAAGTACTAATCCAAGCTCTAAGTTCATCTGCCTTACCTGTTACACTTCTCGCTTTGAAACAAATGCACTTCAGACCATCAGTCTCACTGTGTTCAGCAACATCTCCGTGCCTGCTCTTCCTCTGAATCTTACTGGTCCTATTCTCTCGGTCCCTCTCAGTTATTTCACCTTCTGAACTATTGCTCCGGTTCCCATCCCCTGCCACACTAGTTTAAACCCACCCGTGTGACACTGGCAAACCTATCGGCCAGGATATTTATGTCCTTCCAGTTTAGATGCAACCCGTCCTTCTTATACAGGTCCCACAGATACATAAAGGACAAAAGAATGACTCGGGAGAGGGTAGGGCCTCTTAAGGAATAAGAGGGTCATCTATGTGCAGATCCACAAGGGATGGGAGAGGTCCTAAATTAATATTTCTCATCAGTATTTACTGTTGAGAAAGGTACGAATGTTAGGGAAATAAAAAGTGATGTCTTGAGGAGTGTACATATTACAGAGAAGGAGGTGCTGAAGGTATTAATGCACATCAAGATAGACAAATCCCCAGGACCTGATGAAATGTATCCCAAGATGTGGGAGGCTAAGGAGGAAATTGCCGGTCACCTAACAGATATTTAAATAATCGACAGCCACAGGAGAGGTGCAAGGGCTGTAGGGATAAGCCCGGGAACTACCTCTTCTTACTTCTGTAGTGGGTAAGTTGTTCGAAGAAATTCTGAGGGACAGGATCTATAGGTATTTAGACAGGCAAGGGCTAATTTGGGAAAGTCAGCATGGCTTTGTAAGGGGAAAGTCATGTCTCACCAATTTGATTGAGTTTTTTGAAGGGGTAACCGAGAAGGTAGATGAGGGCAGTGTGGTCAACATTGTCTACATGGACTTTAGCAAGGCCTTTGACAAGGTACCGCATGGTAGGTTGTTGCAAAAGGTTAAATCTCACGGAATCCAGGGTGAGGTAACCAATTGGATACAAAATTGGCTTGGTGACCGAAGCCAAAGGGTGTTTGTGGAGGGTTGTTTTTCAAACTGGAGGCCTGTGACCAGCGCTGTGCCTCAGGGATCGGTGCTGGGCCCACTGTTATTTGTGATATATATGAATGATTTGGATGAGAATGTAGGAGGCATGGTTAGTAAGTTTGCAGATGACACCAAGATTGGTGGCATAGTGGATAGTGAAGGTTATATAAGATTGCAACAGGATCGTGACCAATTGGGCCAGTGGGATGATGAATGGCAGATGGAGTTTAATTTGGATAAATGTGCGGTGATGCATTTTGGTAAATCAAATCAGGGCAGGACCTACTCAGTCAATGGTAGGGAGTTGGGGACAGTTACAGAACAAAGAGATCTGGGAATACAGGTTCATAGTTCCTTCAAGGTGGAGTCGCAGGTGGACAGGGTGGTGAAGAAGGCATTCAGCACGCTAGGTTTTATTGGTTAGAATATTGAATACAGGAGTCGGGACGTCTTGTTGAAGTTGTACAAGACATTGGTGAGACCACACATGGAATACTGTGTTCAGTTCTGGTCACCCAATTTTTGGAAGGATATTGTCAATTAGAAAGAGTGCAGAAGAGATTTACGAGGATGCTACCAGGACCTTATGGTCTGAGTTATAAGGCTCAATAGGCTGGGACTTTTTTCCCTGGAGCGTAGGAGACTTAGGGGGTGATAGAGGTCTATAAATTAATGAGGAAGATCGATAAGGGATCAAACCCGGGTCAACGTCTTTTCCCAAAGGTGGAGGAGTCTAGAACTAGAGGGCATAGGTTTAAGGTGAGAGGGGAGAGATACAAAAGAAACCAGAGGGGAAATGTCTTCACAGAGAGGGTGGTGAGCATCTGGAACAAGCTGCCAGAGGCACTGTAGAGACGGGTACAATTTTGTCCTTTAAAAAGCGGTTAGACAGTTACATGGGCAGGGTGGGTATAGAGGATATGGACCAAATGCTGGCAAGTGGGACTAACTTAGTGATAGAAACTGGGCGGCATGGACAAGCTGGGCTGAAGGGCCTGTTTTCATGCTTTTATTTTAATGTTTCGATCTTTTAAGAACAGGAACAATGAGAGCTACCCAATGTGAAAACTAAATGGGCCTCAATGATTCCTAGCCTTTGCAGTTTTTACTCCTACTCCTCCTCCACTTTGCTTTTCATGGCGTAGGGCACTGTCCTGAGTGTGAAAAAACAAAGAGTACCTTGAAGATCTACAAATAATTTAACTGCAGTGCCCCGCACTGTTTCCAGTTTGTCTTTGAAAACCACAGGATATTTCTGAACGACATCCTAATAATATTAACCTTTTATTGTCACAAGTTTGAAGTTACTGTGAAAAGCCCCTAGTCGCCACATTCCGGCGCCTGTTCGGGGAGGCTGGTACGGGAATTGAACCCGCGCTGCTGGCCTTGTTCTGCATCACAAACCAGCTGTTCAGCCCATTGAACTAAACCATCCTCTGTCACCTTTGTCAAACTACGGGTCACAACCCACGGGTGGGTCATAGGCGGGTGTCGGGATGGTCGCGGAGCCATCACTCACAGCATTCCTGATCGTGGGAGAAGTGCCCGGGCACGTTAGCTCAGTGGTTAGCACTGCTCCCTCACGCCGCCGAGGACTCGGGTTTGAACCCGGCCCCAGGGTCACTGTCCATGTGGAGTTTGCACATTCTCTCCGTTTCATGTGTGGGTCCCACCCCCACAACCCAAAGATGTGCTGGGTAGGTGGATTGGCCACGCGAAATTGCCCCTTAATTGAAAACAAAATTATTGGGTACTCTGAATTTTTAAAAAATTGGGAGAAGGGCCTAACAGCTCCGACCGGCTTTTAAGAATGGAGGCAGCGACCTGTTTTAAGTTGAGAAGGGCAGTCGCGACCGGCTTTTAAATGCAAACGTTAGTCTTGAGGAGATTTTCAATAATATTAGCAAAGTTGAAATCTCCTCCCAAAGTAACCCTATTCCTCTCACGCCTCTCTGTAATTTGCCTACATAACTGCTCATCTTTGGACTGTGGGAGGAAACCGGAGAACCCGGAGGAAACCCACGCACACACGGGGAGAACGTGCAGACTCCACACAGCCAGTGACCCAAGCCGGGAATCGAACCTGGGACCCTGGAGCTGTGAAGCCACGGTGCTAGCCACTGTGCTGCCCCTGACATTCTGAATTCTCCCTCTGTGACCCGGACAGGCTCCGGAATGTGGCGACTGGGGGCTTTTCACAGTAACTTCATTGCAGCGTTAATGTCAGCCTACTTGTGACACAAACAAAGATCATTATGATTATTCTCCTTCTATATTTGATTAAACCATTCAGCCAACTATACATCTTTGTTTGATAAATTTAGAGTTCCCAATTATTTTTCCCAATGAAGCACTGCGCCACCGTGCCGTCCTCCCAGCTGGACTCTATGCCCCCCTCCCCCCCTCCCTCCCTCCCCCCCTCCCTCCCAAATTAGTTTAAAATCTCCCCTCGCTGTTTAAACGCTGCTCTGAAAATTTCAAACATCCGCAACTTCATAGCATATGGGCACTTAGAAAATGAAGAATCTCTGGGTCAAAAATAGACACTGAAAGAAATGTCCTCTTGCAAGTTTTAAAGTTGCTCCTTTTTTGGAACTTTTTCATATGAAACTACAGAACTAATGTGAATGTTTGAATTGGTAAGAATGGGGAACTGAACCGCATTGACTCAAACACAGAGGAACACACGCAGACATTTACACCGAGAGCGACAGAAGCCAAAAGCACTTGAGCAAGAGTTTTGGATGACCTCACATTTCTGCGTGCGGTGGGAGGTGATCTGAGGGACTGGTCAGGAATGTATTGGAATCGTCGAGTGTAAAGGTAACACTGGCATGGGGGGGATGAAGGTTACAGCAGCAGGTAAGCTAAGGTACCATAGAGTTGCTACAGTGCAGAAGGAGGCCATTCGGCCTATCAAATCCGCTCCGACCCTCTGAAAGAACACCTATCCAGGCCCACTTGCACATCCAATCGCCGTAACCCCATCTAACCTGCACATCTTTTGGACACTAAGGGGGGCAATTTATCACGGCCAATCCACCTAACCTTTGGACTGTTGGAGGAAACCGGAGCACCCGGAGGAAACCCACGCAGACTCACAGGGAGAATGTGCAAACTCGGCACAGACGGTCACCCAAGGCCGGAATCGAACCTGGGTCCCTGGCGCCATGAGGCAGCAGTGCTGACCACTGTGCCACCCCCGTGGAATGGAGACAGGAGGCATTGCCGAGATTCCAATGTCTTGGAGTCAAATCGGACACCGAGAGTGTGGCTCACCATCAGACAGCACCCGGGGAGATGGGTGGTCTCGGTAGTATGGGAACGGAATTTGTAATGGTGACTGAGGACAATGGGCCGATATGTTCTGCCCCCGTGGCACGTTCCATGGTGGCAGAGTTGGCCTGCCATTGGTTGGCAGCAGGATATCCCGGTCCCGCCAATGGCAAAGGGGGTTTCCCTCCGTGCGCCCTCTCTCCATCGGCGATGGGACCTGAAGACCCACCAGCGGGAATGGCTGGAAAATCCCGCCCTATGGTTTTGGTCTTCCCAATTTTTAATTTCTGCTCATCCAGCACTGGATGTGGGAGAGGCCGAGGATAGATCCTTGGAGGACACCAAGCACAATGACGTTGGAGAGGAAAGGGAGGGTGGAGTTGGGGAGGTAGATTGTGGGAATAGGGAGGGCAAGGTTTGTTTTCTCAGGGTGATGGTACGGCAGGGTGGTTAACAGGAGAGAAAGGGGAAAAGGATGAGCGTTCCGGCCTCGGACAATGGGGAACTTTAGAGTCGGTTTAGTCCAGTGGGCTAGTGGACGGGAGGGAAGCACAGGAGGACAGCACGGTAGCACAGTGGTTAGCACTGTTGCTTCACAGCGGCAGGGTCCCAGGTTCGATCCCCAGCTTGGGTCACTGTCTGTGCGGAGTCTGCACGTTCTCCCCGTGTCTGCGTGGGTTTCCTCCGGGTGCTCCGGTTTCCACCCACAAGTCCCGAAAGACGTGCTTGTTAGGTGAATTGGACATTCTGAATTCTCCCTCTGTGGCACGAACAGGCGCCGGAGTGTGGCGACTAGGGGCTTTTCACAATAACTTCATTGCAATGTTAATGTAAACCTACTTGTGACAATAAAGATTATTTAAATAATTATTATTAAGCAGCAGAGGCAGTTGATCAGATTGTCTCAATCTCAGTGACAAAGAAGTTCCCAGCGCTCCTGGAGGTGCGGGCGGAGGAGGCAGGGGAGAGAGAAAGCACTTCCATGAACTAACTTACGTTAGACATATTACAAATATTCGACGCAGTGCATTTGGTACAAAGTTGATTTATTTGACTTTTATCTGAAATGTTAGGCCCTATAGCCGGGCTGAAGTTGATTAACATCGGCAGAAATAAGACACCAATGAATGTAGTTCAGTCCTGAATATCAATTAACAGCAAACTCCCATCACTGTACTCATTCATGAACTCGCTGGTGTCTCAGCCGGCTGGATGACCGAGTGAATCCCTTCCCACACTCGGGACAGGTGAACAGTCTCTCCCCAGTGTGAATTCGCTGGTGTGTCTGCAGGTGGGAAGACTGAGCGAATCCCTTCCCACAATGGGAGCAGGTGAACGGTCTCTCTCCGGTGTGAACTCGCTGGTGTATATTGAGTTGAGCCGATCGCCTGAACCCAGTCCCGCAGTGAGAGCACCTGAACGGTCTCTCGTCAGTGTGAACACGCTGATGGCGCATCAGGTTTGTCGAACTCTTATAGCACTTCCCACAATCTGGGCATTTAAAAGGTCTCTTGTCAATGTGAACTCGTTGGTGTCTTAATAGGTTGGATGAATCATTGAATCCCTTCCCACACTCGGAGCAGGTGAGAGGTCTCTCCCCAGTGTGGATTCTCTGATGTCTCATTAGGTCGGATGACTGAGTGAATCCCTTCCCACACTCGGAGCAGGTAAACGGCCTCTCCCCAGTGTGAATGCGCTGGTGTGCCAGCAGGTGGGACGACCGAGAGAATCTATTCCCACACACGGAGCAGGTGAACGGCCTCTCCCCACTGTGAACTCGCTGGTGCGTCAGTAGGTCGCTTGACTGAGTGAATCGCTTCCCACATGCGGAGCAGGTGAATGGCCTCTCCCCAGTGTGACTGCGCAGATGAATTTCCAGCTCCGATGGGTAACTGAATCCCTTCCCACAGTCCTCACATTTCCACGGTTTCTCCTGAGGGTGAACAGTGCTGTTTGCTTCCATGTTCAAAGGCTGATGATATTGAGGTCCTGATGAATCAAGTGACTCTTGTCAGATCCTGATGTGATGCTTGGTTTCCAGTTCCGCCGACTGCAAACCCTCCCCTTCTAACAGCTCGTGAATCCGATTTAAAACAGGAAAAAGAGGGTGAGAGAGAACCCACAAAAACACAAAGGCAAGTCTTGAAATTGAGCTGAATGAATGTGAGGGGCGGCATGAGGAAAGATTGAACATGAAAGGTGCTAGATTGTTGTAAAAACCCAACTGGTTCACTATGTCCTTCAGTGTTGTTGGAACTGCACTCATCCAGGCAAGTGGAGAGTATTCCATCACACTCCTGACTTGTGCCTTGTAGATGGTGGACAGGCTATGGGGGTCAGGAGGTGAGTTGCCCACCATAGGATTCCTGGCCTTTGACCTGCCCTGGTTGCCACAGTATTTTTTATTGATACATTTAGAGTGCCCAATTATTTTTCTTTTCAAGTAAGGGCAATTTAGCGTGGCCAATCCATCTAACCTGCACATCTTTGGGTTGTTGGGTGAAACCCACGCAGACACGGGGAGAACGTGCAAACTCCACACGGACAGAGACCCAGGGCCGGGATTCGAACCCAGGTCCTCAGCGCCGTAGGCAGCAGTGCTAACCATTGCACCACGTGCTGCCCCTGGTAGCCACAGTATTAATAGTCCAGTTCAGTTTCTGATCAATAGTAACCCCCAGGATGTTGATTGTGGGGAATTCAGCGATGGTAATGCCATTGAATGTCATGGGGCAGTGGTTAGATCCTCTCTTTAGGAGATGGTCATTTCCAAGCACTTGTGTGGCGCGAATGTAATTTGCCACTTGTCAGCCCAAGCCTGGATATTGTCCAGGTCTTGTTGCATTTGGACATGGACTGCGTCATTATCTGAGGTGTCACGAATGGTGCTGAACATTGTGCAGTCATCCTCAAACATCCCCACGTCTGACCTTATGATGGAAGGAAGGTCATTGACGAAGCAGCTGAAGATGGTTGGGCCTCGGACACTACCCTGAGGAACTCAGCCTGTGGCCTTGCCAGCTGAAGAAACAATTTTACTGTTTTGAATTTTAAAATCTCCAGCTGGAGGCTGCAGCTGGAAAGATATCAGAGGCTCTGGAGTCAGAGAAAAATCTCCCAGTTGAGGAAATCTCCGGGGAGCGGGAGTGATGTCACTGCGCAGTTGTGGGTGTGTAATGACATCACAGACAGGAAGACAGAACATCTGGATCTGTGCAAACCAGTGATCGCCACACTTTAGGAGGATGTGACGGTCCTCGAGACGGTGCAGAGGAGATTTACCAGAATGGTTCCAGGAATGAGGGATTATAGTTGCAATATTAGGTTTGAAAAACTGGGGTAGTCAGGAGGTTTGATTGTGGTGTCCAAGATTATGATAGGTTTAGTTAAGGTAGATAAAGAAAAGCTGTTCACATTAGCTGAACGTGTGAGGATTTGGGCAAGATCTACAGGGGGGGATAAATGAGGTAGAACTGTTTTACACAAGATCTGGCACTCAACGCTTACACTCAAATGCCATTAGTGTCCAGCTCCTGGAGAATTATGCAACGTTATCGGTTCTTGATGTGAGATTTGGCTTGGGTTTCCTGCCTGCAAATCCTCTTCTAATATCCTGTAAAAGTTCAGACGTCATCACTATCAGTCCATAGAATCCCAATAGTGCAGAAGGAGACCATTTGGCCCATCAAGTTTGTATCAACCCTCCGAAAAAGCATTCGACCTGGGGCCACTCCTCCGCCCTAGTCCAAAGACGTGCAGGTTAGGTGGATTGGCCATGATAAATTGCCCTTAGTGACCAAAAAGGTTAGGAGGGGTTATTGGGTTACGGGGATAGGGTGGAAGTGAGGGCTTAAGTGGGTACCGGTGCAGACTCGATGGGCCGAATGGCCTCCTTCTGCACTGTATGTTCTATCCCCGTAACCCTGTGCATTGATCATGGCCAATCCACCTGACCTGCACATCTTTGGACTGTGGGAGGAAACTGGAGAACCCGGAGGAAACTCACGCAGCCATGGGGAGCAGCCATGGGGAGAACGTGCAAACTCCACATCAACAGTCAGCCAAGGTCGGAATTGAACCCAAGTCCATGGCATTGTGAGACAGCAAAGCTAACCACCATGCCAGGATAGAAATTCAGAGGGGACAAATATTTCTCTTTGGCCTGAATTTACTGTGTGTAAATCCTGTCAAAGGAATTTCCAAAATCAACCATCCCCAGTCTAGGATAAAAATTCATGAATTCTCCTGCTCCCCAGCCCATGATTGCTGTGCATGCACCCTGCTGCATACTTTGCCCTCATTGTTGGCGGCAGTCCCTCAATTCGAGGGTGAAATCGATTGGGTGGTGAGTTTCAGGCATGGGTCTTCATGTGACTGAACGGACTTGTCTTGATCTTTGGACACATGGGGCAGGAGGTCCAATGGAGGTAATAGGATGCGGAGATCTGGGTTTATTTCCCTTTCTTTCCGACTCTGCCACCACTCTGCCTCATCAATAAGACACTGGGACTCAAAGACTAATCCAGGTTGATGGACAAGTTGTCTCCATTCTGAACAATGGGGATCAAGCTCCTCCCACTTATTGAAAATACTGCCCCCAACAAAGATGACGACGGGCATGCGCCCTGATGCACGTTGCCCCGAATAGAAATGGCGGCTGCGACCACGGTCGGTGCAAAAATGGGCGAGCGGCAACTTGTTTTCCGGTGGTTCGCGGCTTGACACAATCTGTCCGAAAAGCCATTCACTCCATTCACCCACCGGATCCGTCGGTCTCCCTCGCCCGCCATCTTTCCACTTGCCGATTCCGCATCCGGGGAAGAAGCACCTCTACCTCCACCGCCATTGCTCGCACTGCGCATGCTTCACTCACAGTCCAGCCACGCCTCTCATTCACTCCCGCTGGTTGGAGGACCAGCCGCTCCCGCTCGGCCCTCCAGTCCCGCCCCCTCTGTTCCTATTGGTCAGCAGCCGCCGCCGATCACTCCCCAAGCATTGTGACGGTTACACATTGTGACATAGCCACAGGCTCAGCTGACTTGCTGATTCTTGGCAACAGTGTTTGGGAATAAGAGCTGGAGATGGGTGGATGGATTAGAAGTCGTAGGGCATTGGGATCCCCTGGCTGTTGACAGTGCCAGGGTGCTGGGTCAGTGTCTGGGTGCCAGTTTGGCAGTGTCAGGGTGCTGGGCCAGTGTCTGGGTGCCAGTTTGGCAGCCTCAGGGTGCTGGGGCTGTGCCTGGGTGCCAGGTTGGTGTTATCAGTGCCTGGGTGCCAGGTTGGCAGCCCCAGGGTGCTGGGCCAGTGTCTGGGTGCCAGTTTGGCAGCCTCAGGGTGCTGGGTCAGTGCCTGGGTGCCAGGTTGGTGTTATCAGTGTCTGGGTGCCAGTTTGGCAGCCCCAGGGTGCTGGGCCAGTGTCTGGGTGCCAGTTTGGCAGCCTCAGGGTGCTGGGTCAGTGCCTGGGTGCCAGGTTGGTGTTATCAGTGCCTGGGTGCCACGTTGGTAGTGCCAAAAGGTAAGGCCTGAGGGGAGCCATGCCCATGAAAGTGGCATGTCGGAGAATGACGCCCAAGATCTGGGATTCTCGGAACCCATGCCAGCTCGGAGAATCGGAGATGATGGCGAGATGGCTTGCGACGCTGGGACGCGATTCCCCGGCGACTGGATAATCGCCGCGTACGTGGTTGACGCGGTGCCGGTCGGGGGCTGATGAAAGAGGTTCTAATTAGGGGCAGCACGGTAGCATAGTGATTAGCACAAATGCTTCACAGCTCCAGGGTCCCAGGTTCGATTCCGGCTTGGGTCACTGTCTGTGCGGAGTCTGCACATCCTCCCCGTGTGTGCGTGGGTTTCCTCCAGGTTCTCCGGTTTCCTCCCACAGTCCAAAGATGCGCAGGTTAGGTGGATTGGACACGCTAAACTGCCCATAGTGTCCAAAATTGCCCTTAGTGTAGGGTGGGGTTACTGGGTTATGGGGATAGGGTGGAGGTGTGGACCTTGGGTAGGGTGCTCTTTCCAAGAGCCGGTGCAGACTTGATGGGCCGAATGGCCTCCTTCTGCACTGTAAATTCTGTAAAAAAAAAAAATATGGTTACACCCAGCGGGAGTTCAGACCCACGGCCGTCCTGGGGGGGGATCAGACTCCGAGGGGGGGGGTTCCTCCACGACGGCCAGGCCCGCGATCGGGGGCCATTGATTGGCGGGCGCGTGCGATCGGGGGAGGGGACCTACCTTCTTTCGCGGCGGCCGCACGCATGCACGGACCCGCGGCGAACAGTGCAGGGCCGCGTACGGCGCTAGAGCAGGGCAGAGCACTCCCGCGCCATGCTGGCCCCCTGTGGGCAACAGAATCGCTGGGCCAAGGGGCCCGTTGATGCCGGCGGGAAACACTCTGGTGTTTACGCCGGAGTCAACACTTAGCCGTGTTTTCAGAGAATCCTAGCCACGAAGTTCACAAATGTGTATGGATGGGTTAGGTAAATGGGCCAAAATTTGGCAGATGGAGTTTAACGTGGCTAAGTGTGAGGTTATCCATTTTGGTCAGAAAATGGAGACAACTTGTTATCTAAATGGAGAGAAACTTCGGAGTGCTTCGGGGCAGAGGGATGTGAGTCAAATCGTGCATGAATTGCAGAAAACTAGTCTGCAACTACAGTCCGTAATAAGGAAAACAAACGGAATGTTGCCATTTATAGCAAAAGGAATTGAGTATAAAGCTAAGGAAGTGTTGCAACTATACAAGGCATTGGTAAGACCGCACCTGGAGTATTGGTGCACAGTTTTGGTCCCCTTATTTGAGGAAAGATATAGTTACATTGGTGACAGTTCAGAGGAGGTTCACTAGATTGATTCCAGAGATGAGGAGTCTGCCTTATGAAGAGAGATCCAGCAATTTAGGCCTCTAGATCTAATTGAGGTAAATACAATGATAAAAATGGGTAAAGCAGAAGTGGAACGGATGTTTCCACTTGTTGGACATTCTAGAACGAGAGGTCATAGTTTTAGGATAAGGGGTAGCAGATTTAAAACAGATGGGAAGAAATTATTTCTCTCAAAGGTTGGTGAACCTGTGGAATTCACTCCCCAGAGTGCGGTGGATGCCGGGACATTGAGTCAATTTGAGGAGGGAGACAGGACGGGCTCAAGGGGCTGAATTGCCAACTCTTGCTCCTAGTCTTCTCTCCCAAAAACAAGGTACAATCTGAGCTCAGCCTGTTTCCCTTTGTGTTTTGCACCAGCCCCCAATTTGTTGTCGCAGGGCACTTGCCACCCATGGCTTCTGAGTAGGTTTTGGGCGGAGCACGGTCGTACAGTGGCTAGCACTGTGGCTTCACAGCACCAGGGTCCCAGGTTCGATTCCTGGCTTGGGTCATTGTCTGTCCGGAGTCTGCATGTTCTCCCCATGTCTGCGTGGGTTTCCTCCAGGTGCGACGGTTTCCTCCCACAAGTCCCGAAAGACGTGCTGTTCGGTGAATTGGTCATTCTGAATTCTCCCTCTGTGACCCGGACAGGCTCCGGAATGTGGTGACTGGGGTCTTTGCACAGTAACTTCATTGCAGCGTTAATGTAAGTCTACTTGTGATGTAGCCACCTGGGTTGGCCAACTCCCGATGTAAAATGGAAAACAGCAAAGGCTGCAGGGAAATTCAGCCAACACAGGCAGAAACCTGCAGGTGCAAGTTTACTGTGTATTAAACTCTGCAAAAGCCCAGACAGCATTGATACAAGCAGCCATCTGCATAATAATGTAGCAGCCATCAACATACTAATGAGCGTTCCCCGGGAACAATCAAAACATTTGGGATAAACAAGGCCAAGCCAGACTCCTCGGCGCCAGCAGGAGCCAACACAAACGAGGTTAACGGACACCTCAAGACCGCCCATCGATCAGGGAACCGCTCCAGTATTGGAGAAATCGAACCAAGTGATTGGAACGAAGTCCAATCACCTGGAACCAGGTACAGGGTCCGCCCTGAAAGGCGGGAAGCCCCTGGGGACTATAAAGTTAAGCCCCCAAGTTCAAATCGTTCTTCTTGACAGGGTCACTCAGCAACGCGAACCAACCTTGACCGTGACCGGTTCAACTGCCGCCGAAATCCAGTAAGTCTTAAGTCAACATTCGCTACGAGATAGGCGCTCCTAGCTACCAACCCGTACCAACTTTGAATCCCGCAGACTCAGAACCCGAACGAAAGGCCATTTGTTCCCCTGACCTGGTGGGCCAGTCCGAAGCTAAGTATAGGCCTGTTAGTCGTAGAAGTAGCTTAGACGTAGAATTTGTGCATGAGTAGCGATTACTGTGTATAATAAATGTGCTTTGATTTAAATCTTACTAATCCGTGTATTGGGTTATTGATCATTACTTGAACTTGAACCTCGTGGCGGTATCATAAAGATATCTGGTGACTCGAGAGCAAAGGTTATAATACAGAGCCAATTGAACCAACCAAAAGTTAGCAACAGTGACAATAACGATTATTTAAATTTTAAAAGCACATGGTGGGCTTCCCTCCAAAGTGGTTTCCTTCTGATTTTGTTGATTCCTCCGGTTTCTGCAACCACTGTTTTCCCACCCCAGCTTTCATGTAGTGACGGTTTCAATTATTTATTATTTCAGAGCAGCACGGTGGCCTAGTGGTTAGCATGCGGCCTCACGGCGCCGAGGTCCCAGGTTCGATCCCGGGTCTGGGTCACTGTCCGTGTGGAGTTTGCACATTCTCCCCGTGTTTGCGTGGGTTTCGCCTCCACAACCCAAAGGATGTGCAGGGTAGGTGGATTGGCCACGCTAAATTGCCCCTTAATTGGATAAAATGAATTGGATATTCTGATTTAAAAAAAAAATTATTTATTATTTCTTCGAGTGTCTACAAACGCTGTTCGGCTTTTTTTGTGAGGGGGGAGGATGCCTACAAAGGCTGCTAACCTACCTCGTCACCCGTTTTTACGCTGTGGATTCATGATTTGAGTCTGCGGGCTTTGGGGATTCAAACAAGACGTGGAGTTTTATTTGGAAGATGTTCACACTATAGGCTGTGATGTTAATACCGCCCATTTGCCCCTCTCTTAATGTGCCCGTGTGTGAAGGAATACTATGAACATACCACAAAGGGATCGTCCATTTAAGTCAGAGACAAGGGAAATTGTTTTCTCAGACGGCGATGAGTCTCTTCCTCAAAGGGCGGTGGAAGCAGAGTCTCTGAATATTTTTAAGGCGCAGCTGGATGGATTCTTGATTAATTGGGGGGGGTCGGCAGGAATGTGGCAGTGGAGGTTACAATCAGATTGACCGCTATCTTATCAAATGGCGCAGTATCATAGAATCTGCAGTGCAGAAGGAGGCTATTCGGCCCATCGAGTCGGCACCGGCCCTTACAAAGAGCACCCTATTCAAGCCCACGTATCTACCCTATCCCCGTAAACCAGTAACGCCCACTTAACCTTTTTGGACACTATGGGCAATTTATCAGGCCAATCCACCTAACCCGCACATCTTTGGACTGTGGGAGGAAACCGGAGCACCCGGAGGAAACCCACGCACACACGGGGAGAACATGCAGACTCCGCACAGACAGTCACCCAAGACGGGAATCGAACCTGGGACCCTGGAGCTGTGAAGCAACTGTGCTAACCACTGTGCTACCATGGTGCAGTAGGCTGGAGGGGCCGAGTGGCTTCTACTCCAGCTCCAAATTCGGATGTTGTTTACTTTTCTCTGTTGATCTTATCCAGGAGGGGTGATGCGGTAAGAAGAACTTGATCTGTAAAGTACAGTCACCATGAGGAGTGACAATGGAACATTTTTATATCAAAGCGCAGTGGCATCTGATTACTTACCCAGTGACTCAGCTTGTTGAAACGTAACTCAAGTAATCACAGCAGTCGCTCATGGTTGAGGTGATTATTTAACTCCATTTAGATAGGGAATCAGGAGGGTGCGGCCCCAGCCAGCTCGACAAGAGTGGAAAGAAGCATTGGAGGAGGATGCGTTCGGTTAAAGGTGTCAAAGACTGCCGCCAGAACGAGAATGATAATGAGGAAGACTTTGCCTTGGCCACATGGGATGTAATTTGTGATGACAGGGCACTGTCATGGGCAAAAGTCTTATTTTGTTTTATAAATTTTAGAGTATCCAATTCATTTTTTCCAATAAAGGGGCAATTTAGCGTGGCCAATCCACCTACCCTGCACATCTTTTGGGTTGTGGGGGAAAAACCCACGCAGACACGAGGAGAATGTGCAAACTCCACACGGACAGTGACCCAGAGCCGAGATCGAACCTGGGACCTCGGCGCCGTGAGGGAACCGTGCTAACCCACTGCGCCACCGTGAAGCCCAAAAGTCTTATTGAAGGCTTTCAAAGAGTTCCAGGAAAGGTGGGCATGGATTTGGGAAGGGGACCCAGAGTTTGCAGAGGAACGGGATGGGTGGATAGAGAAGGGGGCAGGAGTGTGCAAGCGAATTGGTTGTCGCGGGTTGGTTTTATTGAGGAAGGCATGGTGAGATGCAGATATGAAGGGCAGAGGGACAGTGGCTGAAGAGAGAGAACCATGAGCAACACCAGTGAACACGGATGGTCAGTAGATTCATGGGAGTGGGGCATCAATAAGGCAGGAACTGAGCTCAGAGAGAGTGTGAGAGGAGATGGGAAAGAAAGTATAGGAATGTGCAGGTTCAGAGCTTGGGCAAGGGGAAAACCTCAGAGGCAGTTTGGGCTGGTGGGAGGGAGGGACTCTGCAGAGGCAGCTGATCAGATTGTCTCAATCTCAGTGACAAAGAAGCTCCACGAGCTCCTCACAGTTGTTCATATCATAGAATCAAAGAACATACAGTGCAGAAGGAAGCCATTCGGCCCATTAAGTCTGCACCGGCCCTTTGAGAGAGCACCCCATTTAAACCCACACTTCCAACCTATCTCCGTAATCCAGTAATCCCACTTAACCTTTTTTGGACACTAAGGGCAAATTAGCATGGCCAATCCGCCTAACCTGCACATCTTTGGACTGTGGGAGGAAACCGGAGCACGCGGAGGAAACCCACGGAGTCACGGGGAGAACGTGCAGACTCCGCACAGACAGTCACCCAAGCCGGGAATCGAACCTGGGACCCTGGCGCTGTGAAGCCATAGTGCTGATCACTATGCGACTGTGCTGTCTTGTTGGAGGTGTGGATGGCAGGGAGAGCATTTTAAAAGGCACAAACTTGAGTTTGGAGAAATTAAAAAGACTTGACCCACTGCTAAAATACAGATTATTTTAGAGGGGATAGGGCCACTATGGCTCTGAGGCAGAGCAGACTGGGAGATGTTGCTGAGAACAGCGGGACTGGTGGCCTGAAGTGCATATGTTTTAGTGCAAGAAGTATAACAGGTAAGGCAGATGAATTTAGAGCTTGGATTAGTACTTGGAACTATGATGTTGTTGCCATTACAGAGACCTGGTTGAGGGAAGGACAGGATTGGCAGCTAAACATTCCAGAATTTAGATGTTTCAGGCGGGATAGAGAAGGATGTAAAAGGGATGGAGGAGTTGTGCTACTGGTTAGGAGAATATCACAGCTGTACTACAGGAGGACACCTCAGAGGGCAGTGAGGCTATATGGGTAGAGATCAGGAATAAGAAGGGTGCAGTCACAATGTTGGGGATTTACTACAGGCCTCCCAACAGCCAGCGGGAGATAGAGGAGCAGATAGGTAGACAGATTTTGGAAAGGAGTAAAAGCAACAGGGTTGTGGTGATGGGAGACTTCAACTTCCCCAATATTGACTGGGACTCACTTCGTGCTAGGGGCTTGGACAGGGCAGAATTTATAAGAAGTATCCAGGAGGGCTTCTTGAAACAATATGTAGATAGTCCAACTAGGGAAGGGGCTGTACTGGACCTGGTATTGGGGAATGAGCCCGGCCAGGTGGTAGAAGTTTCAGTAGGGAGCATTTTGGGAACAGTGACCACAATTCACTTTGGAAGGTCGAATACAGGTAGGGAATATACAGTGAATGGTAGAACCCTCAAGAGTATTGACAGTCAAAGAGATCTTGGTGTACAGGTCCACAGGTAACTGAAAGGGGCAACACAGGTGGAGAAGGTAGTCAAGAAGGCATACAGCATGCTTGCCTTCATTGGCCGGGGCATTGAGTATAAGAATTGGCAAGTCATGTTGCAGCTGTATAGAACCTTAGTTAGGCCACACTTGGAGTATAGTGTTCAATTCTGGTCGCCACACTACCAGAAGAAGGGGCTCACGACCCTTAAGGTCGACCCGCCTTCCCTGTTTACAAACCTCACCCCGGATTGCAAACCCGTCTGCACCAGGAGCAGACGGTACAGCGCCCAGGACAGGACCTTCATCAGGTCTGAGGTCCAGCGGCTGCTGCAGGAAGGCATCATCGAGGTCAGCAAAAACCCCTAGAGAGTCCAAGTGGTAGTGGTGAAAACGGGGGAGAAGAACAGAATGGTCGTTGACTACAGTGAGACCATCAATCGGTACACGCAGCTCGACGCGTACCCCCTCCCTCTTCTCGACAGTGGACCTAAAATTTGCCGACCACCAGCTCCCCATTCGTAAGGCAGACCGCCCGTACACCGCGTTTGAAGCAGACGGCCGCCTTTACCATTTCCTTAGGGTTCCCTTTGGCGTCACTAACGGGGTCTCGGTCTTCCAACGGGAGATGGACCGAATGGTTGACCGGTACGGATTGCGGGCCACTTTCCCGTACCTGGATAACGTCAGCATCTGCGGCCACGACCAGCAGGACCACGATGCTAACCTTTCCAAATGTCTCCACGCCGCCAAACTCCTCAACCTAACCTACAACAAGGAGAAGTGTGTGTTCAGCATGTGGTAAACCACTGTGTTCCTATATTATGGGTTGTATGGTAGAACCTGCACTACAGGTTCACCTGGGCCCCTGCATGCTAGCTCCGCCCAGGAGGCGGGTTATAAATATGCGTGTCCTCCAGCTCGCAGCCATTTCGTCAGCTGCTGTGGGAGGCCACACTTCAGAGACTAATAAAGCCTCAGTTTGAATTCAACTTCGTCTCCAGCCAAATTGATCGTGTCTCACAGCACAAACCGATTAGACATCCTCGGCTGTGTGGTTCAGAATGGAGTTCTAGGGCCCGGCCCCGATCGCATACATCAGACGTCGCTCTGGCCGCCACCCTCAACCAGGCAGGCAGGCCCGTGGCATTCTTTTCCTGCACCCTCCATGCCTCCGAAATTCGGCACTCCGTCGAAAAGGAGGCCCAAGCGATCGTTGAAGCTGTGAGGCACTGGAGGCATTACCTGGCCGGCAGGAGATTCACTCTCCTCATAGACCAACGGTCGGTTGCCTTCATGTTTAACAACACACAGCGGGGTAAGATCAAAAATGATAAGATCTTGAGGTGGAGGATTGAGCTCTCCACCTACAATTACGAGATTTTGTATCACCCTGGTAAGCTCAACGAGCCCCCCGATGCCCTGTCCCAAGGTACATGTGCCAGCGCACAAGCGGACTGACTCCAGACCCTGCACGACGATCTCTGTCACCCAGGGGTCACCCGCTTTTATCACTTCATTAAGGCCCGCAATCTGCCCTACTCCATCGAGGAAGTCAGGGCTATCACCAGAGACTGCCAGGTCTGCGCGGAGTGTAAACCGCATTTCTACCGGCCAGACCGTGCACCTGGTGAAGGCCTCCCGCCCCTTTGAACGCCTCAGCGTGGACTTCAAAGGGCCCCTCCCCACCACCGACTGCAACACATATTTTCTCAATGTGGTCGGCGAGTATTCCAGATTCCCCTTCACCAGCCCATGCCCCGATATGATGTCTGCCACCGTCATCAAAGCCCTCAACACCATCTTCGCTCTGTTCGGTTTCCCCGCCTACATCCACAGCGACTGGGGATCCTCATTTATGATCGATGAGCTGCGCCAGTACCTGCTCAACAGGGGCATTGCCTCGAGCAGGACGACCAGCTACAACCCCCGGGGAGACGGGCAGGTGGAGCGGGAGAATGGGACGGGCTGGAAGGGCGTCCAGCTGGCCCTACGGTCCACAAATCGCCCGGCCTTCCGTTGGCAGGTGGTCCTCCCCGACTCACTTCACTACATTCGGTCGCTCCTGTGCATGGCGACTAACGAAACCCCCCATGAACGTCTCTTTGCCTTCCCCAGGAAGTCCACCTCCGGGGTTTTGCTCCCAACGTGGCTGGCAGCTCCAGGACCCATTCTCCTCTGCAAGCACGTGCGGCTCCACAAGGCGGACCCGTTGGTCGGGATGGTACAGCTGCTACATGCGAACCCGCAGTATACCTACGTGGCGTACCCCGACGGCCGCCAAGACAGTCTCCCTCAGGGACCTGGCACCAGCTGGGTACCCCCCCCGCGCCACCCTCCCCTACCCCGGCGCACCCCACCACAGCCCCTGCTCCAGGACAATCCGTCCTCCCTTTGCTCCCACCCGGGGATGAAGAGGATGTCAACACGCTCCCGGAGACGACCAGCCAACGCCTGACTCACCACCAGCACTGCGGTGCTCTCAACGACGGATCAAGGCGCTCAACTCTAAATTTGGAACCTTCTCTGAACTTTTAGTGACAACCTGTATGTAAATAGTTTTCCACCCCCCCCGCTAGACTCATTTCTAACAGGGGGTGAATGTGGTAGTCACTACTGTTGTATTATATTGTATATATGGGTTTTATGGTAAGGCCCCTGTACTACAGGTATGGGGGTAGATCCCTGCCTTCTGGCTCCGTCCAGTAGGCGGAGTATAAATGTGTGTGCTGTCCGAACTGCAGCCATTTCGGCAGCAGCTGTAGGAGGCCACACATCTCTGTGTAATAAAGCCTCGATTACGCTCTACTCTCATCTCGTCGTAATTGATAGTGCATCAAACCCCACTCAACCTTTTTGGACACTAAGGGCAATTTAGCATGGCCAATCCACCTAAACTGCATTTCTTTGGATTGTGGGAGGAAAACGGTGCACCCGGAGGCAACCCACACAGATGCAGGGAGAACGTGCAAACTCCACACAGGCAAATCGCCTGAGGTCGGAATCTAACCCGGTTCTCTGGCGCTGCGAGGTAGCAGTGCTAACCACCATGCTACCGTCTTTGATCAAACGTCTGGTCACCAACCCTAATATCTTCTTATGTGGCTCACTGTCGAATGTTACTTTGCAATATTTATGTGAAATTACTTAAAACGTTTTATTATGGTAAAGGCATAATGCAAATGCAGAATGGTTGTCACTGCCCTGGACATATATCGTTGTTCTGCCTCAGCAGTTAAGACATTGTAACTCAAAAGAGTGAAGCAGCTTGATGGACAATTCTTCCCTCGTTCGCATCAAAAATAGAAAATAATTGTGTCCACAAGAAATAAAATGGTGGTTGCGCGTGCGCCCTGCTGCTACTGCCCTTAAAGATGGCGGGGGCAGCGCAGAAGCCCTGTTGCACGTTGCCCCCAATAAAGATGGCGGGAATGCATGAGCCCCGTCGCACATTGCCCCCAATAGATATGGCGACCAATCCTTCTCCATCCTGCGCGGTGCCCTCAACAAATATGGCGGCCGTTAACCCCAGGTCTGGGGGGAAAGGTGCGGCCTTGCTCTCTGCAAAGTCCCCCCAAGTGCCGTAAAGTTATTTTCAGGTCGTTTGCCGGTATACCTGTTTTGACGAAGCCTCTGAAACTACCCCGGCCGTTCCGCGGCTCCCCATCCTCGCTATCCCCAACTGTACCGATTTGTGAATCCAACAAAGAACACCACTCTCCATCCCATTCGTCGCTCTGCACATGCTTACAGCTAAGTGACTCGAGCTCCCCCTCCCATTTAATTTTTTCCAATTAAGGGGCAATTTAGCGTGGCCAATCCACCTACCCTGCACGTCTTTGGGTTGTGGGGGTGAAACCCACGCAAACACGGGGAGAATGTGCAAACTCCACACGGACAGTGACCCAGAGCCGGGATCGAACCTGGGACCTCGGCACCGTGAGGCAAGCAGTGCCACCGTGCTGCCCCGAGGCAGCAGTGCTAACTACTGCACCACCGTGCTGCCCTCTGACAGTCCCCATTCCTATTGGTTGCCGTCAATCACCGAGGCATTATGAGCTGCCAAGAGTCAAGCTGATGATAGCAAAAAACTGGGGGTGCTGGAAACCTGAGATAAAAACAGAAAAGTGCTGGAGGAAAAGATTCAGCAGGTCTGGAAGCATCTGCGGAGAAAGGGACAGAGTACAATATGACTTCTTCAGAGCTGAAGAGGGGCAGAAACGTGATAGATTACATAGTTGGGAGGGGAGGGATCTCCCCATTGTCGGATCTCTTATTTTCTAATAAGAGTCCAGTGGAAGGTTTAGATTGAGTTTATTGTAAAATGTAGTTGGTACAAATTCAGATATAAAAAATAAACAAATGTACGAAGAAAAAACCCACTGCGCGCCCAAGCTTTCTTAAACATGCACATTTGTGGTAACCCCCCACCCCTTTGTTCCCCATTGACTTAGTAATCCTGAATTGTGACTCCTGATTGGCACTCAATCTCTGCAATTTACACCAGCATTTTATGTCAGCATTGTATACCAGGCATTTACAATTGTATCTAACTTACTCGTGGCTGTGCTTACATTGTTACATTGTCACATTTGTGGTTTGGCTTTTAAAAAGCTGATGTGTCACACTGAAGATTCAATATTTTCCCACGGTCACTGATATGCGTAGTCTATAGGCCACCAAATAACATCATGGTGGCACGGGCAATAAACAAATAACTAATAAATGTAAAAATGGTACGGCAATTATCATGGGCGATGTAATCTACATCATAGATCATAGAATTTACAGTGCAGAAGGAGGCCATTCGGCCCATCGAGTCTGCACCGGTTCTTTGAAAGAGCACCCTACCCAAGCCCACACCTCCACCCTATCCCCATAACCCAGTAACCCCACCCAACCCCACCCAACACTAAGGGCAATCTTGGATACTAAGGGCAATTTAGCATGGCCAATCCACCTAACCTGCACATCTTTGGACTGTGGGAGGAAACCGGAGCACGCGGAGGAAACCCACGCACACACGGGGAGGACTCCGCACAGACAGTGACCCAAGCCGAGAATCCAACCTGGGACCCTGGAGCTGTGAAGCAATTGTGCTAACCACCGTGCTACTGTGCTGCCCTGTAACCGTATCGACAGGTAACAATCGACATGTAACCGTACATGTCGATTGGTCAAACCAGGTCGGTCAAGGCAGCCTTGAGGAGGAGTTCATAGAATGTATCTGTGATAGTTTCCTCAGCCTGTAATGGAATATACGAGCGAGCAAGATATCCTAGATCTGGTCCTGTGTAATGAGACAGGAATAATTAATGATTGCATAGTTAGAGATCCTCTCGGAAGGAGCGATCACAGTATGGTTGAACTTAAAATACAGATGGAGGGTGAGAAGGTAAAATCCAATACAAGTGTCTTGTGCTTAAACAAAGGAGATTACAATGGGGTGAGGGAGGAGTTGGCTAAGGTAGACTGGGAGTAAAGACTTTATGGTGGGATAATTGAGGAACAGTGGAGGACTTTCAGAGCGATTTTTGACTGTGCTCAGCAAAAGTATATAACAGTGAAAAGGAAGGACTATAGGAAAAGGGCTAATCAGCCAGGAAATAAAGGAGGGTATCAAATTGAAAAAAATACATACAAAGTGACAAAGATTAGAGGATTGGGAAATCTTTAAAAGTCAACAGAAAGCCATGAAAAAACTATAAAGAAAAATAAGATCAATTATGAGACTAAACTAGCTCAGAATATAAAAACAGAGAGCAAAGGTTTCTGCAAATATATAAAATGAAAAAGAGTGGCTACATTCAAATTGGCCCTTTAGAGGATGAGAAGGGGGGATTTAATAATGGGAAATTAGGAAATGGCCGCGGCTTGGATCAGGTATTTTGTGTTGGCCTTCACAGTGGAAGACGCAATAATTGATGGTAAGGAGGCTATGGCAGGTGAGGATCTAGAAATGATCATTATCACTAAGGGCAAGTTAATGGGGCTAAAGGTAGACAAGTCTCCTGGCACTGATGGAATACATCCCAGGCTACTAAAAGAGATGGTGGGGGAAACTGCAAATGCACTAGTGATAATTTACCAAAGGGCAGCACGGTGGTGCTGTGGTTAGCACTGCTGCCTCATGGCGCCGAGGTCCCAGGTTCGATCCCGGCTCTGGGTCACTGTCCGTGTGGCGTTTGCACATTCTCCCCGTGTCTGCGTGGGTTTCACCCCCACAGCCCAAAGATGTGCAGGGTAGGTGGATTGGCCACGCTAAATTGCCCCTTAATTGGGAAAAAAATGATTGGGCAGTCTAAATTTAAAAAACAAAAATGATAATTTACCAAAATTCGCTGGACTCTGGGGTAGTTCTGGCAAATTGGAAAACAGCAAATGTGACTCCACTGTTTAAAAAAGGAGGTAGATAAAAGGCAGACAACTATAGGCTGGTTAGCCTAACTTCTGCAGTGGAAAAAATGCTTGAATCTATCGTCAAGGAAGAAACAACGAGACATCTGGATAGACATTGTCCCATTGGGCAGACGCAGCATGGGTTCATGAAAGGCAAGTCATGTTTGACTAATTTACTGGAGTTCTTTGAGGACAATACAAGTGCTGTGGACAACGGGGAACTGGTGGATGTGGTGTATCTAGGTTTCCAGAAGGCATTCGACAAGGTGCCGCACAAAAGGCTGCTGCTTAAGATAAAGGTGCATGGTTTTAAAGGTAATGTATTAGCATGGATAGAGGATTGGTTAACTAACAGAAAGCAAAGAGTGGGGATTAATGGGTGTTTTCCTGGTTGGTCATCGGGGCTAGTGGTGTCCCTCAGGGATCAGTGTTGGGACGACATTGTTTACAATGTACATAGATGATTTGGAGTTGGGGACCAATTGTAATGTGTCAAAGTTTGTAGATAACACTAAGATAAGTGGTAGAGGCAAGTGTGCAGAGGACACAGAGGGATACAGATAGTTTAAGTGAGTGGGCAAGGGTCTGGCAGATGGAGTACAATGTTGGTAAATGTGAGGTCATCCATTTTGGTAGGAATAACAAAAATGGACTATTATTTAAATGGTAAAAATTGCAGCATGCTGCGGTTCTGAGGGACCTCGGTGTCCTTGTGCATGAATCACAAAAAGTTGATTTGCAGGTGCAGCAGGTAATTAAGAAGGCGAATGGAATTTTGTCCTTCATTCCTGGAGGGATGGAGTTTAAAAACAGGGAGGTTATGTTGCAGCTGTATAGGGTGCTGGCGAGGCCACACCTTGAGTACTCTGTACAGTTTTTGTCTCCTTACTTGAAAAAGGACCTACTGGCACTGGAGGGCGTGCAGAGGAGAGTCAACAGGTTGATTCCGGAGTTGAGAGGATTGGCTGATGAGGATAGACTGAGTAGACTAGGACTATGCTCATTGGAATTTAGAAGAATGAGGGGGGATTTTATAGAAACATAAAAAAATTATGAAAGGAGCAGATAGGATAGAAACAGGGAGATTGTTTCCACTGGCGGGTGAAGCTGGAACTGGAGGGCATAGTCTCAAAATAAGGGGGAGCAGATTTAGGACTGAGTTGAGGAGGAACTTCTTCACCCAAAGGGTTGTGAATCTGTGGAATTCCTTGCCCAGTGAAGCAGTAGAGGCTCCTTCATTAAATGTTTTTAAGATAAAGATAGATAGATTTTTGAACAGTAAAGAAATTAAGGGTTATGTTGAGCGGGTGGGTAAGTGGAGCTGAGTCCACAAAAACGACCAACCACAATCATATTGAATGGTGGAGCAGGCTCGACGGGCCAGATGGCCTACTCCTGCTCCTAGTTCTTATGTTCTTATAAGACATAGGAGCAGAATTAGGCCATTCAGCCCATAGAGTCTGCTCCACCATTCAATTGTGGCTGATATGTTTCTCATCCCCACTCTACTACCTTCTCCGCTGATCCCCTTATTAATCAAGAACCTATCTATCTCTGTCTTAAAGACACTCAGTGATTTGGCCTCCACAGCCTTCTGCGGCAAAGAGTTCCACAGATTCACCACCCTCTGGCTGAAGAAATTCCTCCTCATCTCAGTTTTAAAGGATTGTCCCTTCAGTCTGAGGCAGTGCCATCGGGTTCTAGTTTCTCCTACTAGTGGAAACATCCTCTCCACGCCCACGCTACCCAGTCCTCTCAGTATTCTGTAAGTTTCAATGAGGTTCCCTCTCACGCTTCTGAACTCTGTCCAGTACAGACTCAGAGTCCTCAACCGTTTCTCTTATAACAAGTCCTTCATTTTGGAGATCATTCTTGTGAACCTCCTCTGGACCCTTTCCAAGGCCAGCACACCCTTCCTTAGATACGGGGCCAAAACTGCTCACAATATTCCAAATGGGATCTGACCAGAGCCTTCTACAGCCTCAGCAGGACACCCTTGCTTTTGTATTCTAGCCCTCTTGACATGAATGCTAACATTACATTTGCCTTCCTAACTGTGAACTGAAAATTTAGAGTACCCAATTCTTTTTTTTTTCCAATTAAGGTGCAATTTAGCGTGGCCAATCCACCTACCCTGCACATCTTTGGGTTGTGGGGGTGAGACCCATGCAGACACAGGGAGAATGTGCAAACTCCACACGAACAGTGACCCGGGGCTGGGATCGAACCCGGGTCCCCAGCGCCGTAATTGTGAGCAGCGAACACAGCAGACTAAATTGAAGAGGTTGCAAGTGAAGGGGCATAGGTTGCATCTTCTGTGATTGCAATGGAAATCTGCCATCCAGACCCGGTCTGGCTTACATGTGACTCTGGATCCACCGCAATCTGGTTGACTCTTAAACGCCCGCGGCAGGAACCCAACAAGCCACTCAGTTCAAGGGAAATTAGAATTGGGCAATAAATGCTGTCCTTGCCAGTGACGCTCGCATACTGCTAAGTAAATTTTTTTTTTTAACATGTTCGTTTCTGGCGTTTTGCTGGAGTTGCCGGAATTCGCGGAGGATGATATTTTGAATACGGAGGCTGGTGGGGTGAAAATGAGGACAAGAGGAACTCTGTAATGATTCCAGGAAGGGAAGGGTTGAGGACAGAGGTGTGAGAGGTGGGTTGGACACGGTTGAGGGCCCTCTCAGTCACAATGTGATAAATGTAGGAATTGCAGATATATTGCATTATATATATTTGGTGCAGTGAGGGTTAAAAGCCTGGGTTCATGCGTGACTGCTGCAGTCATGTTTCTAAAAATCCTGGTTTGAAAGGCAGCTAGGATTTTTGGAGACAGGTGTAATTAAAGCCTCGTAAAAGTTTGGGCTAATGGATTTTCATTCAAATTAAGAAGGTTTCCAACACCAGACCCATTCGGGTATTGCCCTCTGTAATTGTTTTTCCGGCACCCAAATGTATATCTACCTCCCCAGGCTCCCCCCCCCTCCCCACACGAACAAATGCCTACTGATGTGTTGTAAATAATATTGCCAATTGTACAGAGTTGCTGCTGTTGAGCTGGTGCAGAATACCCTACCAGTTATTTTATTTTTTATTTATTTTTTATTATTACTTTTTTTCTGGTTTGTTTGTGTGTGCCCTTCTCTTCTATATATATATATATACACACATATATACATATATATCTTATTCTGTGTACACAACGGTAAATATACTTTGTTCAAAAACCCAATAAAAAACATTTATATTAAAAAAAATTAAGAAGGTTTCCTGGGGGGTAGATAATTAGAGACATTGGGCGCAATTATCCCCCAAAATTTTGAAGTTAATTTGTGGCAGGTCTTTCAGGGAGTTTCCCGCTGGATCTGCCAGCGAGTTCCCCACCGCTATTCAATGACACTTAAGCCACTTGTTTGGGCCCTGGCGAGTTTCCCGCCAGTTTAGCCCACACTTCGACTTTTTTTTTAGCACTGGGGAGCTTAACTCGGGTATCGGGCCGCCACTTTGAAAGGGTGCCCGGTCTCTAAGTGAGCTTGTGGGTCACACCCCCCCCCCCACCCATGGGCAATGTCGCCCCCTCACACATGGGCACTACCCTACACCCCCAAAGTGAGGACACCCTGCTATGAGGTCCCTGGGGGTCCCCCCTCTTCAGGCCCCCCCACGCCCCCTTACAGCATCCCCTCTCTTCCAGGACTCCCACCCATTACCCCTCCAACCTCCCACTTACCTGCCCTGCACTCCCCCACTCTTCAAACCCCCGCTATCTTTATTTCATGGTCATGGCCCTCCTCGGCCCCTGACCCTTGGCATTGCCACCCTGGCACTCAGGCATCCTTGCACTGCCACTCTGGCACCCAGGCAGTGCTCCAGCCAGCTTGGCAGTGCCACCTGGGCACTTTGGCAGTACCAGAGTGGCAGTGCCAAGGTGCCAGCTGGGCAGTGCCAAGGGACCAACATTCCAGGGAGGAGGACCAGGAAGTCACCCTGCACTTCCCCAGATAACCCAGGTGATGTTTGTGTGGACCAGCACCGATCGGCGTCCAACTGCAGCCTCCCTGGGGAACCGGAGAATCGACAGAGGCTAGAGGATTCTGGGCAGGTAGGCCGTAAGTGGGTTTACGACCTACTTCCGCGAGCGTTATTCGGTCCCGCCCCTTTTGGGCAGAGTTCAGACTCCAATGTCTCACGGGACTTGGGTGATTCCCATGAGGCGCGGAGGCTGTCGGGAGGTCTGTTGGAGGCCTCTCCGGCCGCTTTGTGCTCTCGCCTGAGTGCAACACGGCAAGGGAATCCCGCCCAGAGTGTTCAGCTGTGAGATGATATAGTTAATGGGAGGAGCCAGGGCTGAAGCAGTCAGGGGGTTGAAGTTCAGAGTTAGTTTTTGGCTGGAAGGTGAGCTGAGAAGGTTTCTGAAGAAACACAGCCAGTGATGCTGCATTATTCTGACAGGGGGGGGGGGGGGGGGAGGGGGAGGGGGGGGGGGGGTCAGTTCTCTTTCTTTAAAGCAGCCTTAAAGATCTCTCTTTCTCAAAGTAGAGTATCCAGACATCTCTGGACAGCAAGTATTCCTGAGTGTTAACTGTATTTAAAAGTGGATTGAGAAACCGGGGAAAAAAGACAAAATGGCGGCGGCCAGAGACAAAGTGGAGCTGCAGGAGTTTAATCAAGCACTGCTTCGAGGAGCAGCGCGAGGAGATGTGTAAGGAAATGCTGGCGCCTATGCTTTCGGCAATCGAAGGACTAGGGATCACCCAGAAGGCCCACGAGGTTCAGATCCAGGAGGTACAAAAAAGAGTTGGTCAGAACGAGGACGAGATCTCGGGCCTGGCGGTGAGAGTGGAGCAGAACGAGGCGCTACACAGGAGGTGGGCGGGAAGACTCGAAGACCTGGAGAACAGGTCGAGGAGAAAGAATCTGCGGATCCTGGGTCTCACTGAAGGAGTGGAAGGGGCCGACGCCGGGGCATACGTGAGCACGATGCTTGGGGCGATGATGGGCAAGGAGGCCCCTTCGAGGCCGTTGGAGATGGACGGGGCACACCGGGTGCTGGCGAGGAGGCCCCAGGCAAATGAGCCGACAAGGGCGATGGTGGTGAAGTTCCACCGGTTCACGGACAGAGAGTAGGTCCTGAGATGGGCCAAGAAGGAGCGGAGCAGTAAGTGGGACAATGCAGAGATCCGAATATACCCGGACTGGAGCACGGAGGTTGCAAAGCGGAGAGCGGGTTTCAACCGGGCCAAAGCGGCGTTGTACCGGAAAGAAGTGAAATTCGGAATGCTGCAGCCAGCGCGACTGTGGGTCACATACAAGGGCCAACACTATTACTTGAAACGCCTGAGGAGGCGTGGACCTTTGTACAAACCGAAAAGTTGGACTCTAACTGAGGGTTTGTGAGGGTGGGGGGGATGTTTGAGGTTTGATGTGTGATGGTTTTTGTATATAAGGGTCAATCACAATCACGCACAGGAAATGTTACATGGGCTGGGGGAGAGAGACAAGGCCGCGACAGGAGTTGCGCCAGAGGGGGCGGAGCGGGCTTTGGAAAGCACGGGGTTTTTTGTTTTTCCCGCGCGTGGGAAGAAAGGTGGGAAGGGGAACTCCCACACGGGGAGGTCAATGGGATAGCGGGGGTAGCCGGGGTCAGCAGGTGCCAGCTGACTTACGGGAGTGACATGGGGGGAACAAAAAAGCTAGACAGGGGTCTAGTGGGGGGGAGGGAAGGGGGGGGAAAGGGTTGCTGCTGCACTGGCCGAAAGGGAATGGGACATAGAAGAGGTGGTCGGGACGGGGGTCCCCCGTCTGGGGGACTAGAGGGTGAGGGAGGCGTGGACATGGGACTGGCCCTGAAAAGGAGATGGCTAGTCGGCCGGGGGGGGGGGTTGAGAGCCCCTCCAATCCGGCTGATAACGTGGAACGTGAGGGGCCTGAATGGGCCGGTGAAGAGGGCTCGAGTGTTCGCGCACTTGAAGGGACTGAAGGCGGACGTGGCCATGCTCCAAGAGACACACCTAAAGGTGGCGGACCAGGTCAGGTTAAGAAAGGGATGGGTAGGACAGGTATTTCACTCGGGACTGGACGCGAAGAATAGAGGGGTGGCAATATTGGTGGGAAAACGGGTGTTATTTGAGGCCAAGACTATTGTAGTGGACAATGGAGGGCGATATGTAATGGTGAGCGGTAGGTTGCAAGGGACGCGGGTGGTGTTGGTAAACGTATACGCCCCGAACTGGGATGATGCAGGATTCATGAAGCGCATGTTGGGGCGCATACCGGATCTGGAGATAGGAGGCCTGATAATGGGTGGGGACTTCAATACAGTGTTGGATCCAGCACTGGACCGCTCCAAATCAAGGACTGGAAAGAGGCCGGCGGCGGCCAAGGTACTTAGGGGGTTTATGGATCAGATGGGGGGAGTGGACCCATGGTGGTTTGCAAGGCCGCAGGCCAGGGAATTTTCTTTCTTCTCCCATGTACACAAAGCCTACGCCCGGATAGGTTTCTTTGTTCTGGGTAGGGCGCTCATCCCGAGGGTGGAGGGGACGGAGTATTCGGCCATAGCCGTTTCGGACCATGCACCGCACTGGGTGGAACTGGCGCTGGGAGAGGTGAGGGACCAACGCCCGCTGTGGCGGCTGGATGTGGGACTGCTGGCGGACGAGGTGGTGTGTGGGAAGGTGAGGGGGTGTATCGAAAGGTACTTGGAGGCCAATGACAACGGGGAGGTGCGGGTGGGGGTGGTATGGGAGGTGTTGAAGGCGGTGATCAGGGGAGAGCTAATCTCCATTAGGGCTCATAGGGAGAAGACAGAGGGTATGGAAAGGGAGAGGTTAGTGGGGGAGATTTTGCGAGTGGACAGGAGATACGCAGAGGCCCCGGAGGAAAGATTACTTGGGGAAAGACGACGGCTCCAGACGGAGTTTGACCTGTTGACTACAGGGAAGGCGGAGGCACAGTGGAGGAAAGCGCAGGGGGCGATCTACGAGTATGGGGAAAAGGCTAGTCGGATGCTGGCACACCAGCTCCGTAAGAGGACGGCAGCGAGGGAAATAGGGGGAGTCAAGGATGGAAGGGGAGCCACGGTTCGGAGTGCGACGAAAATAAACGAGGTATTTAAGGCCTTCTATGAAGAGCTGTACAGATCCCAGCCCCCAGCGGGGGAAGAGGGGATGAGACGATTCCTAGACCAACTGAGATTCCCGAGGGTGGAAGAGCAGGAGGTGGCTGGCTTGGGGGCACCAATTGGGTTGAAGGAGCTGAGCAAGGGTTTGGGGAGCATGCAGGTGGGGAAGGCCCCGGGACCGGACGGGTCCCCGGTGGAGTTCTACAGGAAGTACGTAGACTTGTTGGCCCCCTTACTAGTGAGGACCTTTAACGAGGCAAGAGAGGAGGGGGACCCTGCCCCCGACAATGTCGGAAGCGACAATTTCTTTGATCTTAAAGTGGGACAAGGACCCACTGCAATGTGGATCGTACAGGCCGATCTCGCTCCTCAATGTGGATGCAAAGTTGCTGGCAAAAGTGCTAGCCACGAGGATCGAGGACTGTGTCCCGGGGGTGATCCATGAAGACCAGACGAGATTTGTAAAGGGCAGGCAATCAAACACAAACGTGCGGCGGCTTTTAAACGTGATGATGGTGCCATTGGAGGAGGGCGAGGCGGAGATAGAGGCAGCTATGGACGCGGAGAAGGCCTTTGACCGAGTAGAGTGGGAGTACCTCTGGGAGGCGCTGCGTAGGTTTGGGCTCGGGGGAGTGTTTATTAGTTGGGTTAAGCTCCTTTACAGAGCCCCGGTGGCGAGTGTAGTGATGAACCGGCGGAGGTCGGAGTACTTTCGACTGTACCGAGGGACGAGACAGGGGTGTCCCTGTCCCCCCTGTTGTTCACATTGGCGATCGAACCATTGGCCATGTCATTGAGGGAGTCTAATAAATGGAGGGGGGTGGACCGAGGGGGAGAAGAGCATCGGGTGTCGCTATATGCAGGTGACCTGTTGTTGTACGTGGCAGACCCAATGGAGGGGATGGTGGAGGTCATGCAGACTCTAAGGGAGTTTGGGGAGTTTTCGGGCTATAAGCTCAATGTAGGGAAGAGTGAGCTTTTTGTATTACAGGCAGGGGACCAGGAAAGAGGGATAGGGGACCTACCGCTGAGGAGGGCGGAGGGGAGCTTTCAGTATCTGGGGATCCAGATCGCCAGGAGTTGGGGGGCCCTACATAGACTGAACTTGACAAGATTGGTGGAGCAAATGGAGGGGGACTTCAAAAGATGGGACATGTTACTGCTCTCGCTGGCGGGTAGCGTGCAGTCGGTCAAAATGGTGGTCCTCCCGAGGTTTCTGTTTGTGTTTCAGTGCCTCCCCATCGTGATCACCAAGGTCTTTTTTAAGAGAGTAGGTAGGAGTATTATGGGGTTTGTGTGGGAGAATAAGACCCCGAGGGTAAGGAGAGGGTTCCTGGAATGCAGTAGGGACCGAGGAGGGTTGGCGCTGCCAAATCTAGGGAGCTACTACTGGGCAGCAAATGTGGCGATGATCCGCAAGTGGGTTATGGAGGGAGAGGGGGCGGCATGGAAGAGGATGGAAATGGCGTCCTGTAAAGGAACGGGTCTGGGGGCGTTGGTGACGGAACCGCTGCCGCTCTCGCCGACAAAATACACCACAAGCCCGGTGGTGGCGGCAACGTTAAGGATCTGGGGCCAGTGGAGACGGCACCGGGGCGCAATGGGAGCATCGGTATGGTCCCCGATCAGGGGTAACCACCGGTTTGTCCCGGGGAAGATGGGCGGGGGGTTCCAGAGCTGACATCAGGCGGGGATTAGAAGAATGGGGGACCTGTTCATCGACGGGACGTTTGCGAGCCTAGGGGCACTGGAGGAGAAGTTCGAGCTACCCCCGGGAAATGCCTTTAGATATATGCAGGTGAGGGAATTCCCGTTGCTCCCGGCACAAGAAATTCAAGACAGGGTGATCTCGGGTGTATGGGTCGGGGAGGGCAAAGTGTCGGCAATACACCAGGAGATGAAAGAAGATGGGGAAGCGCTGGTAGAAGAGTTGAAGGGTAAATGGGAGGAGGAGCTGGGGGAGGGGATCGAGGAAGGTCTGTGGGCTGATGCCCTGGGTAGGGTTAATTCCTCCTTCTCGTGTGCCAGGCTCAGCCTGATACAATTTAAGGTGGTTCACAGAGCTCACTTGACGGGGACGAGGTTTAGCAGGTTCTTTGGGGTAGAGGACAGATGTGGAAGGTGCTCAGGGAGCCCGGCGAACCATGTCCATATGTTTTGGTCATGCCCGGCACTGGAGGGGTTCTGGAGAGGAGTGGCGGGAGCAATAGCTCAGGTGGTGAAAGTCCGGGTCAAGCCAAGCTGGGGGCTAGCAATATTCGGAGTAGTGGACGAACCGGGAGAGCAGGAGGCGAAAGAGGCCGGTATTCTGGCCTTTGCGTCCCGAGTAGCCCGGCGAAGGATCTTGCTAATGTGGAAGGAGGCGAAGCCCCCCAGCGTGGAGGCCTGGATAAACGATATGGCTGGGTTCATAAAGTTGGAGAGGATTAAGTCCGCCTTGAGAGGGTCTGCGCAGGGGTTCTACAGGCGGTGGCAACCGTTCCTAGACTATCTTGCGGAGCGTTAGAGGAAGGTCGGTCAGCAGCAACCTGGGGGGGGGGGGGGGTGGCGGGGTGGGGACATCCGCGGAGGGGGGGGGAAGGGGGAGCTGCCTGGGGGGGTGGATGAGCAAGAGACACCATGAACAGTCGGGGAAACTGGCACGTACGGGAGAGAGCCAGTGTACAAAGCTATGTAAATATACTACTTTGCCATGTATATATCTTGCTCCGCGCGATTTCTCGTTTCTTTTTTTTGTTACGGGGGGGGGGGGGGGGGTTATTGTTTGTAAGGGAGAAAAATTGTGTTAAAAACTTTAATAAATATATATTTTTTTAAAAAGTGGATTGAGATCTGAGATTATTCTGTTGTTTGAGTGGGAATAAAGATAGCAGTTAAGGGTGATTGTGTCACTGTATTGATCAGCATTGTTTAAGGGGTAATTATAATCTATTTCTTATGTGATGTTAAAGATATTTTAATCCTGTGTTAGTATAAAGTTTGTTTTAATATAACCACATCCCTATTTTGTGTGAAATCACTCCTGGAGCGAAGCATCCTTCCCTCACAGTCTAACAAAATTAAAATAAAATATTGAGGTTTCTGTCCAGTATCCGAGCCACTGTTGGGGTCAGGTCCTGGAAGCGCTGTTTTGGGAAAATAGCTTAATCAGAACGGATGCGTTAGAGATGGAGAAACTGGGAGAAGTGGATGGAAGCCCGACAGGAAGCGGGGTGTGAGGAGCTGGAGTCAGCATAGCCATGGGAGTCAGTGAGCTGGTCGTGAAGATGGCTCGACAGTCTGCCAGCAGAAATGGAGGCAGAGGCGTCAAGGAAGGGAAGGAAAGTGTTGGAGATGGGCCATACGAAGGTAAGGGGCGGGGCGGGTGGGTGAAGATTGGAATCAAAATCGATAATTTTCTTCCAGGTCCAAATGAGAGCATGAAGCAGCAACGATACAGTCATCAATGTGCCGTAAAAAGGGAGGGGGGTGCGGAGTTGGACTGGAATAAGGAATGGTCCAAATACCCCCCCCCCAAATAAAAACAGGTTTTACTGGAGCCCCAGCGGGTACCCCTTTATTTGGAGAAAACACTTGACTGTTCTCCTAACTATTGAATCCATTATTCTTTCACCTTCTTGTACAGCGGAGACACTCCCAGTACATGGACTTGGCTCTTGCTACACTCCCCTGAGGAACCATCACCCTCACCAGTATCCAAGACAGAAAACCCTTTGGTGAGTGAGATGGATTCAGGGGGACTCCTTTCTGAATTCTCGCTCTATGACCCGAAAAGGTGCCGGAATGTGGCAACTAGGGGCTTTTCACAGTAACTTCACTGCAGTGTTAATGTAAGTATACTTGTGACAATGATAGATTATTATTATAATTATTATTACACTGCCCACCTGGTCCTCCTCGACTGCCTGGCGGTCCCTCTTTTACTGCACTCTCCTAACCTGCTGTGATTGCCACCCTGAACGTGTCATCCACATAGTTATAAGACTCGTGGGGCGCACGTGACATTTAAGGGGCATCTTGACAAATACATGAATAGGATGGGAATAGAGGGATATGGACCCAGGAAGTGTAGAAGATTGTAGTTTAGTCGGGCAGCATGGTCGGCACGGGCTTGGAGGGCCGAAGGGCCTGTTCCTGTGCTGTACTTTTCTTTGTTCTTTGTTCACCACAGTCACTCCAGCCATTGCGCCAGTTCCGCAACGTGGAGCTCACTTGCTGAACACCTGGCCATCCAAGCCATGGGAAACCTCTGCAACTTCCCACGTGTCACAGGATGCATACACCATGTGTCCAAGATGTCCTGCCATGCCTTAATTTCACAGAAAGTGGGATTACTCACCCAGATGCTCACTTAATTAATGTCTCTGGGCTTCAGCTTTCAGGTCCTGTTGCTGGACCTTGGCTGCCCCGCTCAGTCCAGAAGAGGACCATCTCCCTCACTGCACCAAATTTCCTCACTCACAAAATTCCCAAGCTCTTACTCCGCATCTGGCTCCACTTTGTGATGAGCTGCCCCCTTTGTTTAATTCTCTGATTTGCAGAGAATGGAGTTAGGACACCCTGGGCAAGTGTGCGGTCAATTCCAGCCCACGTACCCCGGAGTCACAACACAAGTGAATTAACCATTAATTCTTGTAAAAAATCCCTGAAATCTTTGGCCCTTGACTGCCCAATAATTACAACCACCAGGTTTGTAAGTTGAAACACAATTACTGTTTATTTATAACTAGAACGAATATGAAATATACAGTAAACACAGTTGCGTAATGTCAAGCTAAAAGCTGACTTCCCTTTCACTGCACTGCCCTCTACCCACACACACAAGACAGACAAACACAGAATTGGGGAAGGTGGAAAAATAATATGGATTAAGGTGGAAAGATAGGAGTCCTTGCTTCAGATGATGAGTCCTCCAGTCCACTTCCTTCACAGTTTGAGTGTGGATGAAAGACCCTGAAAACAGTATGTAATGAGTTTATTTCCAGCTCAGCAGTATATCTTACTCACAGCCTTTCCAAGAGAGACCTCTGGTTTCACATCAGTCTGTTTTCAGAGAGGGTTATCAGATTCTGGTCTCTGCTTCACATCAGCCTTTTTTTTTTTGCAGAGAGAGAGAGCCCGCTTACACTGGATTTCTAGATAGAATTCATCAGATCTTTGAGAGGGAGGGTTAGAACTCCTCCATCCAGGCTTCAGAACCAAAGTTAAACTAGACAATCAGTCTTGTAACTCATGTGGGACCAGAGCCAATCACCACTGGCCACCGGGCAGGGCACGGACATTTGAGCCAATTCATTGGCCACCAGTCAAGTCCATCAATCCGAGTCATCAATGATGTCACCTGTTGCTGCAATCCTCTGCTTGAATTTAAAGGTACAGGCCATGGCTTCTGTTTGAGTTAAAGATACAGGCTGCATTAAAGTCACAGGTCCATTACTCACCCATGGATAAAACTAGAAATAGCAAAAAAATAAAAGAAAGGGGAAATAATAGAACATAGAACATACAGTGCAGAAGGAAGCCATTCGGCCCATCGAGTCTGCACCGACCCACTTAAGCCCTCACTTCCACCCCATCCCTGTAGCCCAATAACCCCTCCTAACCTTTTTTGGTCACTAAGGGCAATTTATCATGGCCAATCCACTTGCACGTCTTTGGACTGTGGGAGGAAACCGGAGCACCCGGAGGAAACCCACGCAGTCACGGGGAGAACATGCAAACTCCACACAGTGACCCAGAGGGGAACTGAACCTGGGACCCTGGCGCTGTGAAGCCACAGTGCTATCCACTTGTGCTGCCGTGCTGCCTATTCTTAGAATTATTAGAATAATTATTTTTAGAATAAAGAAGAAACAGGAGGGACCCTTACAATGGGTTCTTGTGTAAGTGTGTATGAATGTACGTCAATTCTAGCAAACGTGACTTAGCCATGTTACGAGGCTGACTGCCTTTCGAGATCAATCCATCATCACTGCTTTTACCACCCTTGATGAATGCGGATTCCAGCTGCGGGAATCTCCGGCGGTGGGATCCTCCGCTTCGCCGGCAGCGCGCCCACGCCCGTGGGTTTCCCGACAGCTGCTGGCGGAGGCCCGCCCCACCAGAAAACAGAGAATCCCGCCTCAAGTCTTTATTTCTCACTTTTAAGCGCCAACACATTGAGTTCAGAAAGAGGCCATTTGGCCCTTTTTGCTCATGGTGGCTCTTTGGATGCGTTATCCAATGAATCACATAGCTCCACAAATTTTCTTTCCTTTGGAAGAAGGACCCTCTCTGAGAATTTCACATCTTCCCTAAAGTGTGGGGCCCAAATACAGGGTTCCATTCCAGAGGGGTAGAATTGAAAAGCAGGGAGGTTACGTTCAACTTGTTTAGGAACCAGGGTTAGACTGCACTGGGAGCGCTGACAACATCTGTGATCTCCATTTAGAACAAGGAAATAGAGGCACTGGAAGAAGACAAAGGGTGGTGGTTGATGGGAAATGTTCAGACTGGAGTCCAGTTACTAGTGGTGTACCACAAGGATCCGTTTTGGGGCCACTGCGGTTTGTCATTTTTATAAATGACCTGGAGGAGGGCGTAGAAGGATGGGTGAGTAAATTTGCAGATGACACTAAAGTCGGTGGAGTTGTGGACAGTGCGGACGGATGTTACAAGTTACAGAGGGACATAGATAAGCTGCAGCGCTGGGCTGAGAGGTGGCACATGGAGTTTAATGCAGAAAAGTGTGAGGTGATTCATTTTGGAAGGAATAACAGGAAGACAGACTACTGGGCTAATGGTAAGATTCTTGGCAGTGTGGATGAGCAGAAAGATCTCGGTGTCCATGTACATAGATCCCTGAAAGTTGCCACCCAGGTTGAGAGGGTTGTTAAGAAGGCGTACGGTGTGTTAGCTTTTATTGGTAGAGGGATTGAGTTTCGGAGCCATGAGGTCGTGTTGCAGCTGTACAACACTCTGGTGCAGCCGCATTTGGAGTATTGCGTGCAATTCTGGTCACCGCATTATAGGAAGGATGTGGAAGCATTGGAAAGGGTGCAGAGGAGATTTACCAGAATGTTGCCTGGAATGGAGGGAAGATCTTATGAGGAAAGGCTGAGGGACTTGAGGCTGTTTTCGTTAGAGAGAAGAAGGTTAAGAGGTGATTTAATTGAGGCATACAAGATGATCAGAGGATTGGATAGGGTGGAGAGTGAGAGCCTTCTTCCTCGGATGGTGATGTCTAGCACGAGGGAAAATAGCTTTAAGTTGAGGGGAGATAGATATAGGACAGATGTCAGAGATAGGTTCTTTACTCAGAGAGTAGTAAGGGTGTGGAATGCCCTGCCTGCAACAGTAGTGGACTCGCCAACACTAAGGGCATTCAAATGGTCATTGGATAGACATATGGACGATAAGGGAATAGTGTAGATGGGCTTTAGAGTGGTTTCACAGGTCGGTGCAACATTGAGGGCCGAAGGGCCTGTACTGCGCTGTAATGTTCTATGTTATATGAATCGGTCCAGTTTTCTGTTGAAAGATAGAGTTGAATCTGTTTGTTGCACCATTTTCCAAATTGCAACAGCTTTCTGTGTTGCAAATCAAATAATTCAGGAAATAGTGTGTTTGGATTTTCACATCATGGAATCATAGAATCCCTACAGAGCAGAAGGAGGCCGTTCGGCCCATCGGACCTGCACCAACCCTCCGAAGGTGTGCACCACCTAGGCCCACTCTATCCCCGTAACCCTTTAACCCCACCTAATCTTTGGTCACTAAGGGCAATTTATCGTGGCCAATCCACCTAACCTGCACATCTTTGGACTGTGGGAGGAAACCGGAAAACCCACGCAGACACGGGGAGAAAGTGCAAACTTCACAAAGACAGTCACCCAAGGCCGGATACCGTATTCAAAATGGTGTCAAAGACTTGGTTATTACAGGAAATAAAGACAATCTTCATAAATGATTTTGATGAAGATGTGTAGGCTTAGGTGGATTGGCCATACTGAATTGCCTCTTAATGTCCAAAGGTTAGGTGGGATTACTGGGTTACAGGGATAGGGTGGGTTAGTGGGCCTGTGCAGGGTGCTCTTTCAGAGAGTTGGTGCAGATCCGATGGGCCGAACGGCCTCCTTCTGCATTGTAGGGATTCTATGGGACTGAGCATAATAAATCTAAGTTTGTGGAGAATTGAGAAAAAAATTGAATTTTAATTTATCATAGAATTTACAGTGCAGAAGGAGGCCATTCAGCCCATCGAGTCTGCACCGGCTCTTGGAAAGAGCACCCTACCCAAGGTCAACACCTCCACCCTATCCCAGTAACCCCAGCCAACACTAAGGGCAATTTTGGACACTAAGGGCAATTTTATCATGGCCAATCCACCTAACCTGCACATCTTTGGACTGTGGGAGGAACCCGGAGCACCCGGAGGAAACCCACGCACACACGGGGAGGATGTGCAGACTCCGCACAGACAGTGACCCAAGCCGGAATCGAACCGGGACCCTGGAGCTGTGAAGCAATTGTGCTATCCACAATGCTACCGTAATGACACCTCTCACAACCATGGGACCTCCTAGCGTTGTTCCAGCCAATTAAGTAGTTATGAATCGCAGCCACTGTTGTAATGTCGGAAATTGTAGGTAGGCCTGGATAAATAACTTGTTTTAAAATTCACTCACTTCCATACAGTAGTCACTGTTATAAGTAACAAGGTTAAGGAAGCCATTCTAAACTCTTAAGATGTGATCTCATGCAGCCATTTCACATTCTGCAACTTTTCTTTATTAACGATATATTTTGTATTAAAAAGTAATGAAACAAATGATTATTTAGTAATGAACCTTAATTAGGTTAATTAGGTGCTCTGGATACCTGGTCAGCTCTCAACAGTGGCTAAGAGACTGAATCAAGACCATAATGTTCTAAAGTTTTAAGACGGTGCGGAAAGATCGATTAGTTCCAGGAGTGCTAAAAAAGAAATAGGGCTTGGTTATTTTATAAAAAAAGCTTCATTAACACAAAAGAAATAAAAACAATATTTAAACTTTTTTAAAAAATAAATATTTTATTGAAAATTTTTGGTCAACCAACACAGTACATTGTGCATCCTTTACACAATATTATAACAACACAAATAACAATGACCTATTTTATAAACAAAAAATGAATAAATAATAAATAACAAAAATGAAAACTAACCCTAATTGGCAACTGCCTTATCACAAGTAACACTCCAAAAATATAATTTAACAGTCCAATATATAATTATCTGTAGCAACGACCTATACATATTATACAGTATATATTAACAACCCTGAGAGTCCTTCTGGTTCCTCCTCTCTCTTTCCCCCCCCCCCCCCCCCGATCCTGGGCTGCTGCTGCTGCCTTCTTTTTTCCATTCCATCTATCTTTCTGCGAGGTATTTGACGAACGGTTGCCACCGCCTGGTGAACCCTTGAGCCGACCCCCTTAGAACGAACTTAATCCGCTCTAGCTTTATAAACCCTGCCATGCCATTTATCCAGGTCTCCACCCCCGGGGGCTTGGCTTCTTTCCACATTAACAATATCCTGCGCCGGGCTACTAGGGACGCAAAGGCCAAAACATCGGCCTCTCTCGCCTCCTGCACTCCCGGCTCTTGTGCAACCCCAACTATAGCCAACCCCCAGCTTGGTTCGACCCGGACCCCCACTACTTTTGAAAGCACCTTCGTCACCCCCATCCAAAACCCCTGTAGTGCCGGGCATGACCAAAACATATGGGTATGATTCGCTGGGCTTCTCGAGCACCTCGCACACCTATCCTCCACCCCAAAGAATTTACTGAGCCGTGCTCCAGTCATATGCGCCCTGTGTAATACCTTAAACTGAATCAGGCTTAGCCTGGCACACGAGGACGACGAGTTTACCCTGCTTAGGGCATCTGCCCACAGCCCCTCCTCGATCTCCTCCCCCAGCTCTTCTTCCCATTTCCCTTTTAGTTCATCTACCATAGTCTCCCCTTCGTCCCTCATTTCCCTATATATATCTGACACCTTACCATCCCCCACCCATGTCTTTGAGATCACTCTGTCCTGCACCTCTTGTGTCGGGAGCTGCGGGAATTCCCTCACCTGTTGCCTCGCAAAAGCCCTCAGTTGCATATACCTGAATGCATTCCCTTGGGGCAACCCATATTTCTCGGTCAGCGCTCCCAGACTCGCGAACTTCCCATCCACAAACAGATCTTTCAGTTGCGTTATTCCTGCTCTTTGCCACATTCCATATCCCCCATCCATTCCCCCCGGAGCAAACCTATGGTTGTTTCGTATCGGGGACCCCCCCAAGGCTCCAGTCTTTCCCCTATGCCGTCTCCACTGCCCCCAAATCTTCAGTGTAGCCACCACTACCGGGCTTGTGGTGTAGTTCCTCGGTGAGAACGGCAATGGGGCTGTCACCATAGCCTGTAGGCTAGTCCCCCTACAGGACGCCCTCTCTAATCTCTTCCACGCCGCTCCCTCCTCCTCTCCCATCCACTTACTCACCATTGAAATATTAGCGGCCCAATAATACTCACTTAGGCTCGGTAGTGCCAGCCCCCCCCTATCCCTGCTACGCTGTAAGAATCCCTTCCTTACTCTCGGGGTCTTCCCGGCCCACACAAAACCCATGATGCTCTTTTCAATCCTTTTAAAAAAAGGCTTCGTGATCACCACCGGGAGGCACTGAAACACAAAGAGGAATCTCGGGAGGACCACCATCTTAACCGCCTGCACCCTCCCTGCCAGTGACAGGGATACCATATCCCATCTCTTGAAATCCTCCTCCATTTGTTCCACCAACCGCGTTAAATTTAACCTATGCAATGTGCCCCAATTCTTGGCTATCTGGATACCCAGGTAACCTTCCTCAACGGTAGGTCCTCTATTTCTCTACTCTGCTCCCCTGGATGCACCACAAACAACTCACTTTTCCCCATGTTCAATTTATACCCTGAAAAATCCCCAAACTCCCCAAGTATCCGCATTATTTCTGGCATCCCCTCCGCCGGGTCTGCCACGTATAGTAGCAAATCGTCCGCATACAAAGATACCCGGTGTTCTTCTCCTCCTCTAAGTACTCCCCTCCACTTCTTGGAACCCCTCAACGCTATCGCCAGGGGCTCAATCGCCAGTGCAAACAATAATGGGGACAGAGGGCATCCCTGCCTTGTCCCTCTATGGAGCCGAAAATATGCAGATCCCCGTCCATTCGTGACCACGCTCGCCATCGGGGCCCTATACAACAGCTGCACCCATCTAACATACCCCTCTCCAAAACCAAATCTCCTTAACACCTCCCACAAATAATCCCACTCCACTCTATCAAATGCTTTCTCGGCATCCATCGCCACTACTATCTCCGTTTCCCCCTCTGGTGGGGTAATCATCATTACCCCTAACAGCCTCCGTATATTTGTGTTCAGCTGTCTCCCCTTCACAAACCCAGTTTGGTCCTCGTGGACCACCTCCGGGACACATTCCTCTATTCTCATTTCCATTACCTTGGCCAGGATCTTGGCATCTACATTTAGGAGGGAAATAGGTCTATAGGACCCGCATTGTAGCGGGTCCTTTTCCTTCTTTAAGAGAAGCGATATCGTTGCTTCAGACATAGTCGGGGGCAGTTGTCCCCTTTCCTTTGCCTCATTAAAGGTCCTCGTCAATACCGGGGTGAGCAAGTCCACATATTTTCTATAGAATTCGACTGGGAATCCATCCGGTCCCGGGGCCTTTCCCGCCTGCATGCTCCTAATTCCTTTCACCACTTCTTCTACCTCGATCTGTGCTCCCAGTCCCACCCTTTCCTGCTCTTCCACCTTGGGAAATTCCAGCCGATCCAAGAAGCCCATCATTCTCTCCCTCCCATCCGGGGGTTGAGCTTCATATAATTTTTTATAAAATGTCTTGAACACTCCATTCACTCTCTCCGCTCCCCGCTCCATCTCTCCTTCCTCATCCCTCACTCCCCCTATTTCCCTCGCTGCTCCCCTTTTCCTCAATTGGTGTGCCAGCAACCTGCTCGCCTTCTCCCCATATTCGTACTGTACACCCTGTGCCTTCCTGCATTGTGCCTCTGCAGTGCCCGTAGTCAGCAAGTCAAATTCTACATGTAGCCTTTGCCTTTCCCTGTACAGTCCCTCCTCCGGTGCTTCCGCATATTGTCTGTCCACCCTCAAAAGTTTTTGCAGCAACCGCTCCCGTTCCTTACTCTCCTGCTTCCCTTTATGTGCCCTTATTGATATCAGCTCCCCTCTAACCACCGCCTTCAGCGCCTCCCAGACCACTCCCACCTGGACCTCCCCATTATCATTGAGTTCCAAGTACTTTTCAATGCACCCCCTCACCCTTAGACACACACCCTCATCTGCCATTAGTCCCATGTCCATTCTCCAGGGTGGGCGCCCTCCTGTTTTCTCCCCTATCTCCAAGCCTACCCAGTGTGGAGCGTGATCCGAAATGGCTATAGCCGTATACTCCGTTCCCCTCACCTTCGGGATCAACGCCCTTCCCAGCACAAAAAAGTCTATTCGCGAGTAGACTTTATGGACATAGGAGAAAAACGAGAACTCCTTACTCCTAGGTCTGCTAAATCTCCACGGGTCTACACCTCCCATCTGCTCCATAAAATCTTTAAGTACCTTGGCTGCTGCCGGCCTCCTTCCAGTCCTGGACTTCGACCTATCCAGCCCTGGTTCCAACACCGTATTAAAATCTCCCCCCATTATCAGCTTTCCCATCTCTAGGTCCGGAATGCATCCTAGCATCCGCCTCATAAAATTGGCATCATCCCAGTTCGGGGCATATACGTTTACCAAAACCACCGTCTCCCCCTGTAGTTTGCCACTCACCATCACGTATCTGCCCCCGTTATCCGCCACTATAGTCTTTGCCTCGAACATTACCCGCTTCCCCACTAATATAGCCACCCCCCTGTTTTTCGCATCTAGCCCCGAATGGAACACCTGCCCCACCCATCCTTTGCGTAGCCTAACCTGGTCTATCAGTTTCAGGTGCGTTTCCTGTAACATAACCACATCTGCCTTAAGTTTCTTAAGGTGTGCGAGTACCCGTGCCCTCTTTATCGGCCCGTTCAGCCCTCTCACGTTCCACGTGATCAGCCGGGTTGGGGGGCTTCCTACCCCCCCCCCTTGTCGATTAGCCACCCCCTTTTTCCAGCTCCTCACCCGGTTCCCACGCAGCTGTATCTCCCCCAGGCGGTGCCCCCCCGCCCATCCCCTCCCATACCAGCTCCCCCCTCTCCCCAGCAGCAGCAACCCAGTAATTCCCCCCTCCCACCCCCCCCGCTAGATCCCCCGCTAGCGTAATTACTCCCCCCATGTTGCTCCCAGAAGTCAGCAAACTCTGGCCGACCTCGGCTTCCCCCCGTGACCTCGGCTCGCACCGTGCGACGCCCCCTCCTTCCTGCTTCTCTATTCCCGCCATGATTATCATAGCGCGGGAACCAAGCCCGCGCTTCTCCCTTGGCCCCGCCCCCAATGGCCAACGCCCCATCTCCTCCACCTCCCCTCCTCCCCCCATCACCACCTGTGGAAGAGAGAAAAGTTACCACATCGCAGGATTAGTACATAAAACTCCTCTTTCCCCCCTTTTTAACCCCCCTCTTCGCCCCCCACATTCGCCCCACCACTTTGTTCAAACGTTCTTTTTAATAACCCGCTCATTCCAGTTTTTCTTCCACAATAAAGGTCCACGCTTCATCCGCCGTCTCAAAGTAGTGGTGCCTCCCTCGATATGTGACCCACAGTCTTGCCGGTTGCAGCATTCCAAATTTTATCTTCTTTTCATGAAGCACCGCCTTGGCCCGATTAAAGCTCGCCCTCCTTCTCGCCACCTCCGCACTCCAGTCTTGATAAACGCGGATCACCGCGTTCTCCCATTTACTGCTCCGAGTTTTCTTTGCCCATCTAAGGACCATTTCTCTATCCTTAAAACGGAGGAATCTCACCACTATGGCTCTGGGAATTTCTCCTGCTCTCGGTCCTCGCGCCATCACTCGGTATGCTCCCTCCACCTCCAACGGACCCGCCGGGGCCTCCGCTCCCATTAACGAGTGCAGCATCGTGCTCACATATGCCCCGACGTCCGCTCCCTCCACACCTTCAGGAAGACCAAGAATCCTCAGGTTGTTCCTCCTTGCATTGTTCTCCAGTGCCTCCAACCTTTCCACACATCGTTTCTGATGTGCCTCATGCATCAACGTCTTCACCACCAGGCCCTGTATGTCGTCCTCATTCTCGGCTGCCTTTGCCTTCATGACCCGAAGCTCCCGCTCCTGGGTCTTTTGTTCCTCCTTTAGCCCTTCGATCGCCTGTAGTATCGGGGCCAACAGCTCTTTCATTTCCTTTTTGAGCTCTTCCACACAGCATTTCAAGAACTCTTGTTGTTCAGGGCCCCATGTTAAACTGCCACCTTCCGACGCCATCTTGGTTTTTGCTTGCCTTCCTTGCCGCTGTTCTAAAGGATCCACTGCAATCCGGCCACTTTCTCCTCCTTTTTTCATCCGTATCCAGGGGGGATTCCCTTCTGGTTTACCGCACAGTGTTTTTAGCCGTCAAAATTGCCGTTGGGGCTCCTATCAAGATCCCAAAAGTCCGTTTCACCGGGAGCTGCCGAAACGTGCGACTCAGCTGGTCATTGCCGCACCCGGAAGTCAATATTTAAACTTTTAAACTTCAACCCTAACAATAACAGATTACATGCAGTTACTTAACCTGAACACACTAGTTCCCATTAAACAACTCTGTAACAGAACATGCAGCTCTCACGCCACTTTCACAAGAAGACAAAGGTAACATTTGCATTTACGAAGCAACTTTTCTTCTTATAGGGACATTCATTCTGAACGCTTTTTCCAAAGCCTGCCTCGGTGGCAACTTTCAAAGCCCTCTCTCCTAACTGTTCAGAACAGCATTCTTTCTCTCTCTCTCTGCCCAGCCGCTTAAACAAAGGTTGTCTGCTGTATTTTCCAGGCTTGAACCCATCAGCGTTATCTTGGCTGTTTGATTGCCCACTCACGTTTATTAAAAAGAACGGAGCTATGCTATTGATATGCAACTAATCGCCCACTGACGGACAAAGAGGCTATCAGACTCTGTAATGGGCTAATAGCTGGTCAGAAAAGAGTGTCCCAAAGGACAATGGATCGAGGGCATCCTGCGTATTCCCACTAATGAGTTTGACTGGGACAATGTAACTTGTTCAGGTGTGGGCCTATCCCTATGACTCTGTGCTATGAAGGTTTTTACACCCCACCAGTTGGTTTAGCCCCTAAATTGCGTCCTACATTGAGGTCTCGTTTCTGGACCCAAATTCCTAATATCTCCCTCGTGTGACATTCGTGAATTGATATAATTGATCATTCACTTGGAAAGCTTGGATCTTTATATTTGGTATTAACACTGTGTTAACATAAATCGTTCTTGAAACTGCAGAAATAGTTTAAACAAAGATATTCTTTTCTATATTTTGATAAACTGCAGCATGTCATATTCTGCCAAGGTCCAGCTAAAGAATAAGACTCACTGCTCAATCTGATCAAGAATAAGAAAAAAAAGCTATTGTCTTCCACAATCTGCCTTTTTGAACCAGTGTATCTTGTATTGACCAAATATATTAATTAAAGATTACTGTATTAATTAGCTAGCAGTCAGTAACACATCAAGAATGTGCAATGAAAAGTGCTGGTGAGGGCAGCACAATGGCACAGTGGTTAGCACTGCTGCCTCACAGCACCGAGGACCCGTGTTTGATCCCGGCCCAGGTCATTGTCCATGTGGAGTTTGCACATTCTCCCTGTGTTTGTATGGGTCTCATCCCTGTCATATTATACACCAGTATATCATGGTGCAGACACACAATGATGGACACACAGCAAGACCAATCAACACACACAACTCCGCAGCCAATCACCAGTTACAGCACACGCACTATAAAGACAGGGGGCATCAGAGTTCCCGCTCATTCGAGTTGCAGCTAGCAAGGAGGACAGAGCTCACAGCCTGCAACACAGACATTCACCATGTGCTGAGTGCATCGACTGGTTAGGACAAGGCAGAGGTCTTTAGTTAAAGCTAGTATCATATTAACCCACAGTCTAAATATGTTTAAACAGTTAATGATTCAATAAAATAGTGTTGCACTATTTCAAGTGTTGGTGACCTGTATGTAATCCAGAACACCCAACACATCATGATATCAGGAGTTGAGGGATATTAGCACTTCTTAGACCTACCTGCAAGTGATCTGCCTTCCGCCAGCATTCCGTCATCCTGCAACATGGACAACATCAGCCCGCCGCCGCCGCTCCGCATCGCCGGCAACCTAGGAGCCAACTGGAAGATTTTCAAACAGCGCTTCCAGCTCTTCCTCGAAGCCACGGACAGGGAGGGTGCCTCGGACACCAGAAAGATTGCTCTTCTCTCCACGTTCGGGGACCATGCCATCCACATTTTCAACTCTCTCACCTTTGCAGATGATGAAGATAAAATGAAGTTCAAGACGGTCCTCCTCAAGTTTGACACTCACTGCAGCGTAGAGGTGAATGAAAGTTTTGAGCGCTACATGTTCCAGCAGCGTTTGCAGGGTAAGGATGAACCATTCCAATCCTTTCTCACCCACCTCCGCATCCTTGCGCAGTCCTCTAATTACGGGTGCACCTCCGACTTCATGATACGCGACCAGATCGTTTTCGGTGTTCAGTTGGACCCCCTACGTCAGCAGCTCCTCAAGGTAAAGCAGCTCACCCTAGCGACCGCCATTGAGACCTGTGTCTTACATGAAAACGCCACGAGTCGGTACTCCCATATACAAGCGGCTGAAACGGCGCGGCAAGGTCCCCACGAGGTGGAACGGGTCCAAGTGATTGAGCACCTCCAGGGCCTCAGCCTGGATGAGGGCGGCCATTTTGCATGCTTTTCGCGGACTCACGTGCTTGTGCGCACCAAACGAGGGGACGGTGACGTTGAGGAACATAATGCGCATGTGTGGTTGCTACGACGTGCGGCAACTGTGGCTCCGCCCATTTAAAGTGGCAATGCCCTGCAAAATCTCGACAATGCCTACAATGTGGCAGACTTGGCCACTATGCTGCCTGCTGTCGAGCAGCTCAGCCTGCCAATTCATATCACTTCAGCCAGCCTCGCAGGAATGTCCGGGCAATTCAACCCACTGTCACCGAGTCCGATGCGGACCTCCCACACAGCAGTGACACCGAGGACCCGAAGGCGCCTTTTTGAGTCGGTGTCATAATGAAAAACAGGCTGTCCCCGAAGCAAAGACACCAGTCACTGTTGGTATACAGCATCGATCCAGACGATGAGTGGTGTGCCACCTTGACGGTCAACCAGAATTCGTTGCCCACCTCAGAGACTTAATTTGTGAACTTTGTGGACTTATGGACTTTCTTATTTGTTCTGTTCTTCCGTTTAATTGTTTAAGTGGTTTGTATATAGTGTGCATCTCGTTATTTGTGTGACACACTGTTTTTTCTGCACGAGGCACCTTCCCATGTAAATAGCTTAGTTTTCATGTACATAGTCCTGTAAATATTTCGCACACACGTAGTCAGGAACATTCACCACACACTATTTATTGCCACGCAGGTACATTTTTTATAAAAGGGGGGATGTCATAATATACACCAGTATATCATGGTGCAGATACACACCAATGGACACACAGTGGGACCAATCAACACACACAACACCGCAACCAATCACCAGTGAGAGCACACGCACTATAAAGACAGGGGGCATCAGATTTCCCGCTCATTCGAGTTGCAGCTCGCAAGGAGGACAGAGTTCACAGCCTGCAACACAGACATTCACCATGTGCTGGGTGCATCGACTGGTTAGGACAAGGCAAAGGTCTTTAGCTAAAGCTAGTATCATGTTAACCCACAGTCAGAGTATGTTTAAACAGCTAATGATTCAATAAAATAGTTTTGCACTATTTCAAGTGTTGGTGACCTGTATGTGATCCAGAACACCCAACACATCAACCCCCACAACCCAAAGATGTGCAGGGTAGATGGATAGGCCATGCTAAATTGCCCCTTAACTGGAAAAGAAATCTGTGCTGATAAGAGACCTTCAGGTTCTGATTAGGCTCCGTTTTAAACTGTATGAATAATGGATTGTATAGGATCAGATTAAGTGAATTAAACAGTTCTATTGTAATAAAGGAGCTGAATATTATTTAAATGGAGACAGACGGCAGAAAGATGCAGCTCAGAGGGGATTTGGGGGTCCTGGTGCATAAATCACAAAAAGCTAGTGTACAGGCTCAGCGGGTAATGGGGAACGAAAATGGAATGTTGGCCTTTGTTTCTAAGGGAATGGAATATAAAAATAGGGAATTCCCGCTAAAACTATACAAGGCACTAGTTAGACCGCACCTGGAATACGGTGAACAGTTCTGGTCTCCTTATCGAAGGGACGATATCCCGGCATTGGAGGCAGTCCTGAGAAGGTTCACTCGGTTGATCCCAGGTAGGGAGGGATTTTCTTACGAGGAGAGGTTGAGTAGGTTGGGGCCTGTCCTCATTGGAGTTTAGAAGAATGAGAGGCGACCTTATTGAGACAGATAGGATTCTCAGGGGGCTCGACAGGGTCGATGCTGAGAGGATGTTTCCTCCTGTGGGAGTGTCTAGGACCAGAGGGCAGAATCTCAGAGTGAGGGGGTCGCCCCATTTCAGACAGAGATGAGGAGGAATTTCCCCTCTCGGAGGGTGGTGAATGTGTGGAAGTCTTTCCCACAGAGAGCTGTAGAGGCTGGGCCGTTAAGTATGTTCAAGGCCGAGACAGACAGATTTTTAATCAGTGAGGGAATCGAGGGTTTATGGGGAGAAGGCGGGAAAGTGGAGTTGGGGATTATCACATCAGATCAGTCACAATTTCATCGAATGGGCGGAGCAGGCTCGATGGGCCGAATGGTCTACATCTGCTCTTATGCCTTCGGGTCTTATGGTATTCCAGTCTAGGATAATGAGAAACAGGGGATGTAAGTAATTGGGGATCCAATTAAATTATTACAAAACAAAATTGACCAATTGCCATAAACAGGCCCAACTCTGATGTGAGGTAATTGGATTGGATTGGATTGGATTTGTTTATTGTCACGTGTATCGAGGTACAGTGAAAAGTATTTTTCTGCGAGCAGCTCAACAGATCACTAAGTACATGGGAAGAAAAGGGAATAAAAGAAAATACATAATAGGGCAACACAACATATACAATGTAACTACATAAGCACCGGCATCGGATGAAACATACAGGGTGTAGTGTTAATGAGGTCAGTCGATAAGAGGGTCATTTAGGAGTCTGGTGACAGTGGGGAAGAAGCTGTTTTTGAGTCTGTTCGTGCGTGTTCTCAGACTTCTGTATCTCCTGCCCGATGGAAGAAGTTGGAAGAGTGAGCAAGCCGGGTGGGAGGGTTCTTTGGTTATACTTTGATTGGTCACTTTGGGGATAAAAGTAGGGGTTCCGAAGGCCTTCCTTGCTGGCCAACTACTGAAGACTCCCGAGGCCGAGTTCCAAAGAAATTACTGTCACAGAAGAAGCCAGACTCCCGAGGCTGAATTCCAGACAAATTACTGTCAAAGAAGGAGCCAGACAGGGTTACACTTCTACAGACTGATCACCCACACAAAATTGCAAACGTCATTGTTTTAAAGTTGTCACTTCAATCATTTTATTTTAATAAACTTCTTTTGAATTGTACTGTCCAGAGAGTTCTGCCTTTCACTTCATTAAAATCCTGTCGGAAAAACTGCTGGCAAAGGTACTGGCATCGAGGATAGAGGACTGTGTCCCAGGGGTGGTGCACGAAGACCAGACAGGGTTCGTAAAAGGGAGACAACTGAATGTTAACGTGTGACGACTATTAGGGGTGATAATGATGCCCCCAGTGGAGGGGGAGGCAGAGATAGTGGTGGCAATGGATGCAGAGAAGGCATTTGATAGGGTGGAGTGGGAGTATTTATGGGAGGTGTTAAGGAGGTTTGGGTTCGGGAACGGGTTTATTAGCTGGGTCAAACTTCTTTATGGGGACCCAACGGCAAGTGTAGTCACGGGGCGACAAAGATCGGAATATTTCCGACTATATAGGGGAACAAGACAGGGATGCCCCTGTCTCCATTGTTGTTCGCGTTGGCAATTGAACCTCTGGCCATGGCGTTGAGAGACTCCAGGAAATGGAGAGGGGTGATCAGAGGGGGAGAAGAACACAGAGTCTCGCTATACGTGGATGACCTTTTATTGTACGTGTCGGACCCAGCGGGGGGGATGATAGAGGTTATGCGGATGTTGAGGGAGTTCGGGGATTTCTCGGGGTATAGGCTAAACATGGGGAAGAGTGAACTATTTGTGATACACCCAGGGGACCAGAGTAGAGAGATAGAAGGCCTGCCTCTAAGGAAAGTGGAAAGAAACTTCCGATACCTGGGGATCCATATCGCTAGGAGCTGGGGAACCTTGCACAGACTTAATCTGACACGACTGGTAGAACAAATGGAGGAGGACTTCAAGAGGTGAGACATGCAGCCTCTGTCGCTGGCGGGCAGGGTGCAGGCAATTAAGATGATGGTCATTCCGAGGTTCTTATTTGTACTTCAATGTCTCCCTATACTAATCTCTAAGAACTTTTTCAATAAAATAGACAGGAGCATCACGAGCTTCGTGTGGGCAGGGAAAGTCCCGAGAGTAAGGAGGGGGTTCCTACAGCGTAGCAGGGACAGAGGAGGATTGGCACTTCCGAACTTGGGCGATTACTATTGGGCCGCCAATGTGGCAATGATACGTAAATGGATGATGGAGGGTGAGGGAGCGGCGTGGAAAAGACTGGAGAGAAAGTCCTGTAAAGGGACGAGCTTAGAGACGCTGGTGACGGCGCCGCTACCGTTCTCACCAAAAAAGTTTACCACGAACCCGGTGGTGGCGGCAACATTGAATATCTGGGGACAGTGGAGGCGACAGAGAGGTGTGCGGGGAGCCCTGGTGGGGTCCCCAATCAGGAACAACCATAGGTTTGCCCCAGGAAGAATGGATGGAGGATTTCAGAGCTGGCACCAATTGGGGGTTAGGAGGGTTGGAGATTTATTTATAGATGGGACGTTTGCGAGCTTGGGAGCATTGGAGGAAAAGTATAAGTTGCTCCGGGGAAACTTCCTGAGATATATGCAGGTGAGGGCGTTCACTAGACAACAGGTGAGGGAATTTCCGCTGCTCCCGGTACAGGGGATTCAGGACAGAGTGCTTTTGGGGGTGTGGGTCGGAGAGGGCAAGGTGTCAGAGATATACCGAGAGATGAGGGAAGAGGGGGAGGAGTGAGTGGGCGAACTAAAAGGAAAGTGGGAAGAAGAGCTAGGGGAGGAGATAGAGGAAAGTATGTGGGCTGACGCCCTAAGCAGGGTAAACTCCTCTTCCTCATGCGCCAGGCTTAGCCTGATTCAATTCAAGGTGCTACATAGAGCGCACATAACGGGAGCAAGATTGAGCAGGTTGTTTGGAGTGGAGGATAAGTGTGGGAGGTGCGGCGGAAGCCCGGCAAACCACGCACATATGTTTTGGTCGTGCCCGGCACTGGAGGGGTACTGGAAGGGAGTGACGGGAGTGATCTCTAAAGTGGTGAAGGCCCGGGTCAAACCAGGCTGGGGGCTAGCTCTATTTGGAGTTGCGGATGAGCCGGGAGTGCAGGAGGCGAAAGAGGCCGACGTTGTGGCCTTTGCGTCCCTAGTAGCCCGGCGAAGGATCCTACTCATGTGGAAGGAGGCGAAACCCCCCGGACTGGAGGCCTGGGTAAACGATATGGCTGGGTTCATTAAACTGGAGCGGATAAAGTTTGCCGAGAGGATCGGCTCAAGGGTTCACCAGGCGGTGGCAGCCATTCCTCGACTACCTAGAGGAACGTTAGAGGGAAGACAGATGACCTGCAGCAGCAACCCGGGGGGGGGGGGGGGGGGGGGGAGGGGAGGGGGAGGTTTTAGTTTATGTTAAAAGATTATGTGGTTTAGTTATTTGTTTATTGTTAAAATTTCTTTACTGTTATGTTTGCTCTGTAAGGGGAAAAAAAATTTTGTTTGAAAAATTTCAATAATATATATATATATTTTAAAAATCCTGTCGGAAGCTAAGTGAATTTATGAAGTGGCCAGTTTGTTGTGGTTGAGTCAATTAATATAAATCTTAAATTTAAAAACTTGCATTTGTATTGCACCTATCATGACCACGGGACATCCCAAAGTGTTTTGCAGCCAATGAAGTATTTTTGAATTGTGGTTACTCACTTTTGTAATGCAGGAAACATGGTAGCCAGCAAGATGTGATAATGAGCAGATCATCGGTCCTTAGTGATGTTAATTGATAAATTGGTCTGGGCAGCGGGGCTAACTCCCCAGCACTTGTTTGAAATATTGGCCACGGGAACCTCTAGGTCCATCGAGGGGGCAGACGTCCAGATGACGGAAGCTCCAACAGTGCAGCGCTCCTTCTGTTTCGACTTCCCATTTGACCCTCGGGCACCTTTCTGTCTCTATTGCTCATGGCAATGGCAGCCAGGCGACAGAGCTGAGGGCTGTACTTAGCTGAGAATAACAGGGCCTGTAGGCGGCACGGTGGTGCAGTGGGTTAGCCCTGCTGCCTCCCAGCACTGAGGTCCCGGGTTCGATCCCGGGTCACTGTCCGTGTGGAGTTTGCACATTCTCCCCGTGTCTGCGTGGGTCTCACCCTCACAACCCAAAGATGTGCAGGGTAGGTGGATTGGTCACTCTAAATTGCCCATTAATAAAAAATATAAATAAGAGGGCCTGCGCCCCAGTTGGGAAACTGCCCTGGGCGTCGCACTAATAGAGAGACAGGAAGGTGCTGGAGGACTTACTGGAAAATGGGTCTCCAACTAATTGGGGACAGAGGGACGACCCCCCCCCCTCAACCATGATATGGTGACATGACCCCAAGGTTCAGTGCCCCAAAGCGGGGAGCCACGGGAACAGGGTGCATGAGGAGCCAAAGGGAAGCCACTGAGCAGTAATATCAAGTGCAGCAGCATTCCCATTACACTCTGGGGAGAAGCACCATCTCCAGGTAAATGCTCCCTGCTCTGCCCCAGATGCCATGGTCCCAGTCAGTGGAATGTGTAAAACCTCAACTAATCTCTGTGCTCGGGGAATCCCTTCTTATACTTTATGACATCACAAAGTCTATGGAGACTGATTTAACCCAATCATTGCTGAGCTAACATTTGAATTGACCAATTACAAAGCCTGTCATTGAACCATCTGTACCCGCCCAAACCACGTCAAACTCTCAAACAATTGTCTTCCCCACGCTCCGTCCCCGGCACAGGGAGTCAGCATTCCCAAGCCAAGCAGTGAAAACATGGTGGCCTTGACACCCAGGTGTGGTCTAGGATTCCAGGCACTCTTGTCTTCTCTGTCCTCTGGGAGCTGTTAAACTCCCTGTCCCCGCACGTCATCCGCTCTCAGCTCTGCTCGATTTCCGCTGCAGTTTGGTCCCTTTTACACCTTTCGGATCAATAAAACATTTGGTCAGTGAAGCCCCAAACCACAATTTCCCATCCTGTCACCTGTCAACCAGAGCGTAATCCCAACAGGAATAAAAACAGGAGAAGTGTGACAATCACAGTCAAAATAAATCCACAGCCAGTCACAGGATTTAATTTAATGTTCGCTAATTAGCAAGAAAACCCGAAGCAGGGAGTGAGTCCCCCAGGATTCTTACAGTCCACACCTTGAGGGGGAAGAGAACTCTTTCTCCCAACTCCTCAATTTCACTCCGTTATTTTCCAGTTTTGTTCTGACCCCACCTGGGGTAACATTTACTCGACTGTTTCTTCTCCTGAAGGAGTGCCGTGAGTTCTAGGTTACAGGTACATGAGGACATATTCTTCAAGCAACAGATCAAGCATGGATGTAAAGGATTCTCAAGCTCTCTTTCCCCCGATCCAACCTGTGGACAATTCTTACTGAGTATTTCTCCCAATTCTACCAATCCAAATTTTTATCCCTTTTACTTTAACACAAAGGGACCAGTGTGTTTAATTTTATTCGATTGATTTGAAGTCAGTTTCTCGATGTGTCGATTCCTTGTTGATGTCAAAATGTTGCAACATTCCCCTGACCACATTAACAATTTCATGTCTGAAATGCGATCTAGAAGGACAAGGGGCAGCAGACACATGGGGAACTCCACCACCTGCAAGTTCCCCTCCGAGCCCCACACTCACCATCCTGACTGGGAAATATATCGGCCGTTCCTTCACTGTCACTGGGTCACAATCCTGGACCTCCCTCCCTGACAGCACTGTGGGTGTTACCCACACCACACAGGGACTGCAGCCGGTTCAAGGTGGCTCACCCACCACCTTCTCTTTTTTTTTTAGAAATACTTTTATTCAAATTTTTACACATTTTCAACAAACCCCCCCCTTACAGAAAAAAGAAAAACAAAGAACACATAACCATCTTACAACTACATCACAAATTCCCCCAATATACAAACCCCCCATTAAGCAATAATAAACACAGTAGTAAATGCCAAGTACCCCCCCTCCCGCGTTGCTGCTGCTGACCACCTCCTAACGCTCCGCTAGAAAGCCTAGGAATGGTTGCCACCGCCTGAAGAACCCTTGCACAGACCCTCTCAAGGCAAATTTTACCCTCTCCAAATTAATGAACCCTGCCATGTCGCTGATCCAGGATTCCACGCTTGGGGGCCTCGCATCTTTCCACTGTAGCAGAATCCTCCGCCGGGCTGCCAGGGACGCAAAGGCCAGGATACCGGGCTCTTTCGCCTCCTGCACTCCCGGCTCGTCCGATACCCCAAATAATGCTAACCCCCAGCTCGACTTAACCCGGGTGTTCACCACTTTAGACACCGTCCTCGCAATACCCCTCCAGAACCCATCCAGCACCGGGCACGCCCAGAACATGTGGGTGTGATTTGCTGGGCTCCCCGAGCACCTCCCACACCTGTCCTCACCCCCAAAAAACCTACTCAGCCTCGCCCCCGTCATGTGCGCCCTATGCAGAACCTTAAATTGTATCAGGCTAAGCCTGGCGCAAGAGGAGGAAGAATTAACCCTACCCAGGGCGTCCGCCCACGCACCCTCGTCTATCTCACCCATCACCTTCTCGAGGGGCAATTAGGGATGGGCAACAAATGCTGGGCCCGGCCAGCGATGGCCCACATCCCATGAAAGAATTCGAAAAAAAAAGAATAGCCTGGCTTGCCCGAGAGCCTGCATGAACCAGATGGGCTGAATGGCCTCCTTCTCTGCTCGAATGATTCTTTGATCTAAAGAGACATTTTCAGCTGCTTCCACTCTCTTCAGGTAACCGAAGTCTCTTGTCCTTGGTTCCATTCTTGTCAATCCTTTCTGCATCCTTGCCGAGAACATCACAACTTCCCTATCGTCCGGGGCCAATATAGGGGGCGGGAATCTCTGAAAATGGGGCTATGTCCCCCACGCCGGCGGGAAAACCGGCACCAACGGCTCCGGCGTCAACGGCCTCCCAAGGTGAGGAATTCTCATCTTCCTAGGGGGCTAGGTTGCTGCCGGAGTCGTTGGCGCCACTCCAGCCGGCGGCGAAGGGCCGGCGTGATCTCGCGCACGCGCAGACCGGCCGTGGCATATTTCCACGCATGCGTGGGGGTTCTCTTCACCGCGCAGCCCCCGGGCAATGTGGCAGAGCCCTACAAGGGACCCGGCGCGGAGGAAAGATGGCCCCCATGGAAACAGCCCGCCCGCAGGATCGCTAGGCCCCGATCGCAGGCCAGGCCACCCGGATCCCCCCCCCCCCCCGCCACCCCCTTCCTCACCCCAACCCACCAGGACCGCCACCGCATACTCACCTGCCAGGTCCCGCCATGCGTGAGGCGAGCAATTCATAACCGGCGGGACTGGTCAAAACTGGGCTGCCGCTCGGCCCATCAGGGCCCGGAGAATTGCCGGGGGGGGGGGGCGCCACTGTCAACAGCCCCCGACTTGCGAGGCGCGAATCCCACCCCGCCGCCGGAGAATAGGGCAGCCGGCGGCGGGGTGCGATTCGCGCCTCCCCCCGGGATTCCTATATAGATTTGAAAAGCAGCAAGGTTATCTTTTGCGACCCGTTAGAACAAAGAACAAAGAAAAGTACAGGACAGAAACAGGCCCTTCGGCCCTCCAAGACTGTGCTGACCATGCTGCCTGTCTACCTAAAACCGCCCACACTTCCGGGACCCGTATCCCTCCATTCCCATCCTATTCATGTATTTGGCAAGATGCCCCTTAAACGACACTATCGTACCTGTTTCCACCACCTTCTCCCACATCAAGTTCCAGGCACCCATTACCATCTGTATAAAAAATTTCCCTCGTACATCTCCTCTGAACTTTGCCCCTTGCACCTTAAACCTATGCCCCCTAGTAATTTACCCCTCGACACGGGGAAAAAGCCTCTGACTATCCACTCTGTCTATGCCCCTCATAATTTTCTGGACTTCTATCAGCTCACCCCCTCAACCTCCCCAGTGAGAACAAACCGAGTATATCCAACCTCCCCTCACAGCTAATGCCCTCCATACTAGGCAACATCCTGGTAAATCTCTTCTGCACCCTATCTAAAGCCTCCACATCCTTCTGGTAGCATGGCGACCAGAATTGAACACTATACTCCAAGTGTGGCCTAACTAAGGTTCTATACAGCTGCAACATGACTTGCCAATTCTTATACTCAATGCCCCGGCCGATGAAGACAAGCATGCCGTATGCCTTCTTGACTACCTTCTCCACTTTCCCACCTGCCTCCTATCTACACCTCCCGCTGCCTGGGGAAAGCGGGCAGCATAATCAAAGATCCCTCCCACCCAGCTTACTCACTCTTCCAACTTCTTCCATCGGTCAGGAGATTAAAAAGTCTGAGAACACGCCCAAACAGACTCAAAAACAGCTTCTTCCCCACTGTCACCAGACTCCTAACCAACCCTCTTATGGACTGACCTGATTAACACTATACCCCTGTATGCTTCACCCGATGCCGGTGTTTATGAAGTTATATTGTGTACCTTGTGTTGCCCTATTATGTATTTTCTTTTCACGTACTTAATGATCTGTTGAGCTGCTCGCAGAAAAATACTTTTCACTGTACCTAGGTACACGTGACAATAAACAAATCCAATCCAACTTGTGTTGCCACTTTCAGTGACCTGTGGACCTGTACACCCAGATCCCTCTGCCTATCAATACTCTTAAGGATTCTGCCATTTACTGTATATTTCCCACCTGTATTAGACCTTCCAAAATGCATCACCTCACATTTGTCTGAATTAAACTCCATCTGCCATCTCTCCGCCCAAGTCTCCAAACAATCTAAACCCTGCTGTATCCTCTGACAGTCCTCATCACTATCTGCAGTTCCACCAACCTTTGTGTCGTCTGCAAATTTACGAATCAAACAAGTTACATTTTCCTCCAAATAATTTATATATACTACAAACAGCAAAGGTCCCAGCACTGATCCCTGCGGAACACCACTGGTCACAGCCCGCCAATTAGAAAAGCACCCTTCCACTGCTACCCTTTGTCTTCTATGATCGAGCCAGTCCAAATCCATCATTATTTGAGTAAAGTAGGAGAATCTCATCATTTCAGATTTCCACATAGATAAATAGAAGATTTTTAAAAAAAAATTTAGAGTACCCAATTCATTTTTTCCAATTAAGGGCAATTTAGCGTGACCAATCCACCTAACCTGCACATCTTTGGGTTGTGGGGGCAAAACCCACGCAGAGACAGAGAGAAGGTGCAAACTCCACACGGACAGTGACCCAGAGCCGGGATCGAACCTGGGACCTTGGCGCTGTGAGGCAGCAGGACCAACCGTGCTGCCCTGATAAAGAGAAGATTGACAAGAACTGGGAGCATCTAACTTGCAAGAAAGGTTGAACAGACAGGGTTGCTTTTATTGAGATTACAGGATGGCTTGCTCGGCCATTTCAGAGGGCCTTTTTAAGAGTCAACCACATTGCTGTGGGTCTGGAGTCACTTGTAGTCACAGGCCAAGTAACAACAGCAGATTTCCTTCCCTAATGGACATTAGTGAACCAGTTGCGATTTTATGACAATCGACAATGGTTTGAAACATAGGAAATAGCAGCAGGAGAACATTTGGCCTTTCGAATGATTCATCGTGATCATGGCTTATCATTCAACTCAATAGCCTAACCCCACTTTCCCCTGCATATCCTTTGATCCCCTTCACCCCAAGTGCTATATCTAACTGCTTCTTGAAAACATACAATGTTTTGGCCTCAACTACTCCGTGCGTAATGAATTCCACAGGCTCACCACTCTCTGGGGGAAGAAATTTCTCCTCATCTCTGTCCTAAATGGTCTACCCTGAATCCTCAGACTGTGGTTGACAATGGTTTCACGGTCATCGTTAAGACTTTTATTTTTCTCATTTTTATTGAGTTTGGATTTGATGAGAAACCTTTTTACCCAGCGAGTGGTGAGAATGTGGAACTCACTACCACAGCGAGTGGCTGAGGGGAAGCTAGAAAGCTAGATACATACATGAGGGAGAAAGGAATAGGAGATGCTGATGGGGGAGATGTAGAGGGGTGGGTGGAGGATCATGTGGAGCATAAATACTGACAGAGACCAATTGAGCCGACTGGCCTGGCCCTGTGCTGTCGACTCAATGGAACAGAGACAAATGGTGTTTAAATTAGATCCACCTGTAGTGGCAGGAATAACACTATTAACTATTCAGGATAAAATAAATGTTCTTCATCAACTTTTGTGGGTCAATTAAGTGGAAATGTGCTCCCCCAGGCTCAATGAACATCCGCCCACCGGAGGCAGAGTCACGAAACCGGCCAGTCCAGCAGAAAGAAACCCTCCGACCCGCCCACTTCACCAAGTGTCAGAATGAACATGGGTCAGTCCTGGATGTGATTAACAGCAACAATCCAGCCCTGTAATTACTTGTGAACTCGCTGGTGACTCTGCAGGCTGGATAACTGAGTGAATCCCTTCCCACACACAGAGCAGGTGAACAGTCTCTCTCTAGTGTGAACTCGCCGGTGTCTCAGCAGGCTGCACAACTGAGTGAATCCCTTCCCACACACGGAGCAGGTGAATGGTCTCTCGCCAGTGTGAGCTCGCTGGTGTCTCTGCAGGCTGCACAACTGAGTGAATCCCTTCCCACACTGAGAGCAGGTGAATGGCCTCTCCCCAGTGTGAACTCGCTGGTGTTTTTGTAGGGTGGACGCATCACTGAATCCCCTCTGACACACAATGCAGGTGAATGGCCTCTCCCCGGTGTGAATTCGCTGGTGTCGTGTGAGGTTGCAAGACTGAGAGAATCCCTTCCCGCAGTCGGAGCAGATGAATGGCCTCTCCCCAGTGTGAACTCGCTGGTGTTTTTGTAGGGTGAACGCATCACTGAATCCCCTCTGACACACAATGCAGGTGAATGGCCTCTCCCCGGTGTGAATTCGCTGGTGTCGTGTGAGGTTGCAAGACTGAGCGAATCCCTTCCCGCAGTCGGAGCAGATGAACGGCCTCTCCCTGGTGTGAACTCGCTGATGTTTCTGCAGGGCGGAATAGTCACTGAACCCCTTCCCACAGTCACAGCAGGTGAATGGCCTCTCCCCGGTGTGGACCCGCTGGTGTCTCATCAGGTGGGATAACTGAGTGAATCCCTTCCCGCATTCAGAGCAGGTGAACGGCCTCTCCCCAGAGTGAATGCGGCGATGAATTTCCAGCTGAGATGGAGTTCTGAATCCCTTCCCACAGTCCCCACATTTCCACGGTTTCTCCATGTTGTGGCTGCCCTGCTGTCTCTCAAGGTTGGACAATCAGTTGAATCATCATCCACAGGCAGATCACGTGTAGTCTCTACCTGCTGTGAATAGGGCAAAGATGTTTCAGCTTCCGCAACTCGTTAAACCTCTTTCCAGAGACAGCGCACTGGAACACTCACTCTGGTGTGTGCGTTTGTCATATACCTTTCCAGTCTTGCTGATATTTTCAAAGTTCAGAAAGAGAAAGAACAAACATTTCTCCTTTGAGATTTAAAGGCCGATAATATTCAGCTCCTGATGAATCGAGTGCCTCTTTCAGATCTTGACTTGACATTTGATTTGCGATTTCTGTCTGTAGATCCTCCTCTTCTAATATCCTGTAAAAGGAGTTTACAAAAGCCATCACTGCCAGTACTGAAATTCAGAACAGACAATTCTCATTTCTATTGAACATCTTTTTTTCTCGTGTTCCCCCAAATCTGTAGATCACCAGTCTCTCCCTCCATTGTCACTCTGCTGTAGCTAATAAACACCCTCCCAATTCTCCTGAAGCTGGAAATTCACAATGATCCATCTGTACTGGACTGAAATTGTGTAATATACTGTACAGAATTATTTAATTAGACATACCTGGGCATCGTGTGGACAATGTTTATTTAGCCAGCAAAAGATCATGAGCTTGAATTGCCTGCTAATGAGGTTGGCGGAAGGGGAGATGATGAATGATCTCAAAATGAAATTGGATGGGCGATTCATGGAAACACTTCACGGGGTTGCGGGGTACAGAGGGGGGAGGGGGAACTGACTAGGTTGTTCTCTAGAGTCAGCATGGAGCAAAGGATGTCAATGTCTTTAAGAGAGAGGGAGAAACCTGGGCCAACCTTTCCAGAGTCTGCATCCTCCTTGGGTTCACTTCCTTTCCCTTCATTTGTTACAGGTCACCAATTTTCCCCCCAGGATGTGAAGAGAGATGTAAAGGGGGAAACATTAATTTTCTCCCAGATGTTGCTCAGAGGAGGAAGTCTCATTGTTCAACTTCCGTATTGTGACGTCACAACTAAGCCCTGCTCTGAATCAGCCAATCGGAATCACTCTGCTCCCCGGTGACGTCTCCGGGTTCCAGTGCGCAGGTCCAGAGCGCGGAGCCCCCCCCCAGCCGTTGTTCCCTCCCCCCCCCCCCCCCCCTCCATCCTCGAGCCAAGGTTTCCAGGCAACCGGCTGCCGGCCAAAGCGAGAAGCCGCTCGGTGATCTCTCCCCTTCCCCCCCCGCTGGCGGCAGCCGCACTGCGCCTGCTCCGGACAGCTCGGCTCGGCAGCGCTCTCTGCGCCTGCGCGCTGGGCTGCTAGCTGAGGGAGTGGGGGAGGGGACTTTGCAAAATGTCTTCCCATCATTTTCTTCCCAGTCCTGCAGTTTGATTATAAACAGCACAGCATTTGTTTTTAGCTTCACACACAGACTAAAACTTCCTCCTCTGTCCAACATCTGTGAGTAAAACACTTTCTTTCTCCCCCTGGGAAATACAGAGAGTTGTGGGACCCTGGAACTGGAATTAGAGTCAAAATGCTGAGATTTTGTGGAACCTGTTTTTATTGTGAGATATTTAAAGACAAATTTATCCTGTTTATTCAAATACTATTTGTCTGTTAATGCATGATTCATTTATGTCGATTTTAGTTTGATTAATATGGTTTAGCTTTTATTTAACTATGAAGCCTTGTCCTACGATTTATTTCATTGGGTTTGTCTAGGAATTCATTTATTTTTAAGTACGAAGTCTTACAACACCAGGTTAAAGTCCAACAGGTTTGTTTCGATGTCACTAGCTTTCGGAGCGCTGCTCCTTCCTCAGGTGAATGAAGAGGTCTGTTCCAGAAACACATATATAGACAAATTCAAAGATGCCAAACAATGCTTGGAATACGAGCATTAGCAGGTGATTTTAAGGTTATCGGTCTCCATGGGGATCGTGACAACAGCGATATGTCTAGTGTTGTTGCACGACACTTGTTTTAAATATTGCCCTGAATTCTCTGCCGTTGGGAGTCCCTGTTCCCGCCAGCAGCCCACCCAGCCTGTGGGTTTCCTGGTGGCATGGGGTGGTTTCAATGGGAATTGACAAGGGGTGGGAAGATAGAATCCCGTCACCAGCGAACGGCAAGCCGCAACGGAGAATCCAGCCCATGATCTGTGGCCCTGTAATAAAGTGCAATTATTATTATTTCTGCTCTTGTAATATTGCACTGTAGGTGCGCTATGCATTTCTCGTCGTTGAGTCATTATGGCACGGAGATCAGCAACTTGAATCCATGCTGATTTTCTATGCAGCAATCTAGTCAGTCCCATTTTCTTCCTACATCTCCATTCCTCTGCAAGTTTACTGACCCCTGAGTGTCTGTTCATTGTGAAATCACCGATCTGCCGCCAGCCTTGTAGGGAGTGGGTTCCAAGTTATGACCACTCTGAAATAAACAACATATTTAACTGCTCCCGTCACAGAGATGGTAGTAATTAGAATTGTCTGTTTTGAAATTCAATCCATTACTGACTACAATGACTTTTGTTAACTCCTTTTACAGGATATGAGAAGGACAAGATTTGCAGTCAGGAATCTCAAAACAAACCTCCTGTCAAGATACGACAGATTCACTGCATTCATCAGAACCTGAATATCAGTGACCTTGTAACCTGGCAGAATAAATGTTTGCCTTTGCTGGCTGCTTCAAAAGATTTTAAGCATCAGTGTTACTGGGAAAGTCACAAGGCTTAAACACCTGAGTGAGAGTGTTCCAGTGAACTTGACAGTGGAAAGAACTTTGAACCATTGCCCAGTCTGAAGAAGCATCACACCATTCACAGCGGAGCAGATTGTACATGTGTTCTGTGTGTGAACGAGGCTTCAACTGATTGTCATACCTGGAGAAGCACAAGGACCCCGCGACATGGAGAAACCGTGGAAATGTGGAGACTGTGGGAAAGGGTTCCGATGCCCGTCCGCACTGGAAATTCATCAACGTGTTCACACTGGAGAGAGGCCATTCAGCTGCTCAGACTGTGGGAAGGCATTCAGTGGTTCATGGCAGCTGCACGCACACCAGCGGGTTCATGCAGTGGAGAGGCCATTCACCTGCTCTCACTGTGGGAAGGGATTCAGTCATTCATCCACCCTGCTGAGACACCAGCGGGTTCACACTGGGGAGAGGCCGTTCACTTGCTCACAGTGCGGGAAGGGATTCACTCAGCTATCCAATCTGCTGACACACCAGGAGGTTCACACCGGAGAGAGGCCGTTCACCTGCTCCCATTGTGGGAAGGGTTTCACTCGGTTATTCAACTTGCAGACACACCAGCGAGTGCACACTGGGGAGAAGCCGTTCACCTGCTCTGTGTGTGGGAAGGGCTTCACTCAGTCATCCAATCTGCTGCTACACCGGCGACTCCACAGCGGGCAGAGGTCTTTCCCCTGTCCCCAGTGTGGGAAAGGATTCACCCGATTGTCCAGCCTGCAGAGACACCAGAGAGTGCACACCGGGGAGAGACCATTCAAGTGTCCCGAGTGTGGGAAGGGATTCACTCAGTCATCCCATCTGCAAACACACCAGCGAGTTCACAAGTGATGACAGGGTTGGATTCTGCTGTTCTTGTTGCTGTTAACCACATCCAGGATTGAACCAAATTCATTCTGATAGTCTTTGCTTCCTGTGGGCTGATGCCCTCTTGAGGCTTATTGAATACATCCAGTTTCATATTTCATGTGGATCGCAGCATGAAAAGGTGTTTGAAAGTTAAAAAGACCTTCAATTTACATTGCGGTTTGGAACCTCCCAAAGTGTGCCATGGTGTCATGGAGATGGGCTGCGGGAGTTTTAAAGTTCTTTTGTTTAATTTGGCTGGGTGTTTCCCACAGAGGAAATTGCAGATTTGATCTTGTGTAGTTTGCAGCTCACTGAAAGTTGGTGAGGGGAAAGAAGCTAGAAGACTTACCTAGCTTTGAGCTAGAGGAAGAAACTGCAGTGACCTTCACAGTAAAAGGCTTTGTGGCAGAAAGAACTGAGAGAAAATAGGCACAGGAGGCGGCAATTCGGCCCTTCATGCCCTGCTCTGTCATTAATTATGATCATGGCTGATCGTCCAGCTCAATAGCCTGACCCCGCCTTGCCATATCCTTTGATCCCCTTCACCCCAAGAGCGATATCAAACTCCTTGAAAATGTACAATGTTTTGGCCTCTACTGCACTCTGTGGTAGCGAATTCCACAGGCTCACCACTCTCTCTGGGTGAAGACATTTCTCTTCATCTCAATCTTAAATGGTCTACCCTGTAACCTGAAACTATGACCCCCCCCCTCTGGTTCTGGTCTCCTCCGCCAAAGGGAACATCCTTCTTGTATCTACCCTGTCCGCTCCTGTTAGAATTTGATAGGTTTGTCTGGCATCACCCCCCCCCCCCAAACCGCCTGTTCTTCTATTCTCTAGCAAATATAATCCTAATTTTTTTTTCCAGAAACAGAAACTCAACACCTGACTGCTTCAGCCCGGCACCTTCCATTAACTACATCATCTCACTAAAGGCCAAACACAACAGGCTGGATTCTCCGTCGGCGGAATGCTCCGTTTCGCCAGCAGCGCACTCATGCCCGCGGACTTCCCGACAACGTGTGGGTGTCCACAATGGGAAACTCTATTGGCTGGCCGCTGGGACGGAGATTCCCGCTGCCGGGACGGAGATTCCCGCTGCCGGTGGGAGTGTGCCGCACCGGAAAACTAACGTCTCTAATTATCTACTACCCGGGGAACCTTCTTTTTATAAACAAAATTCCATGAGCTCAACTTCAGGTAATCAATATACATGGTTTGAATGATGATCTCATTTTTACGATGCTTTAATTGCCACTCTGTAGCTGGTAAGCCTGGCTGTCTTTCAAATAATTACTGCAGTAGTCACGTGCAGAATCTAACCCAGACTTTTAACCCTTTAACTGCACCAAATACATATAATACAATATTACCTGAAATTCCTATATTCATCACACCAGTCCAAAGATGTGCAGGTTAGGTGGATTGGCCATGATAAATTGCCCTTAGTGTCCAAAATTACCCTTAGTGTTGGGTGGGGTTACTGGGTTATGGGGATAGGGTGGGGGTGTTGATCTTGGGTAGGGCGCTCTTTCCAAGAGCCGGTGCAGACTCGATGGGCCGAATGGCCTCCTTCTGCACTGTTAAGTTCTATGATAACCAGCACGGTGGCACAATGGTCAGCACTGCTGCCTCACACGCTAGTGACCTGGGTTCAATTCCGACCTTGGGTCAGTGCGTGGAGTCTGCACTTTCTCCACATGTCTGCGTGGGTTTCCTCCGCATGCTCCAATTTCCACACACAGTCCAAAGATATGCGGGTTTAGGTGGATTGGCCATAATCAATTGCCCCTTAGTGTCCAAAGATGTGCAGGTTAGGTGAGGTTACAGGAATAGGGCGGGCAGTGGGGGTAGTGGGCCTAGGTAGGGTGTTCTTTCAGAGGGTCGATGCAAACTCGATGGGCCGAATGTCCTCCTTCTGCACTGTAGGAGTTCTATGGTTCTTTGCCTGCTGCATCTGCATGCTTACCTTCAGTGACTGGTGTACGAGGACATCCAGGTCTCGTTGCACATTCCCCTCTCTCAATCTATAGCCATTCTGATAATCTGCCTTCCCGTTTTTTGCAACCAAAATACACGTATGAACATACAAATGAGGAGCAGGTGTAGACCACTCGGGTCTGTGAGCTGGCCCGGCGATGTGATAAGATCATGGCTGATCTGTTTGAGGCCTCGATTCTACTTTCCCGTCTATCCCGTATAACCTTTGGACTCCCTTGTCATTTAAGAACGGCACTCGCCCCAGGGAATCAGGAGATTGTGGGTCCAACTCTATTGACTCAAGGGGAAAAAAAATCAAAGCCAGTGTTCCTCGTGTGAGCAGTGAGCTACACTGTCGGACCTGTTGGCTGCGACGTTAAACCGAGGGCTCAATCTACCCCCTTGGGCAGACTTCAAGAGTTCTCATGGCCACTATTTTGAAGAGGAGCAGGGGGTAGTTATACCCGGTGTCCTAGCCAATATTTACCAATCAGATTATCGTATTTCTGTGTGTGGGATCTTGCTGTGCACAAATCAGCTGCCGCCTTTCCTAAAATGCAGCAGTGACTACACTTCAAAATAACTTAATTGGCTGTGGAACACTTTGGGACGTCCTATGATTGTGAAAGATGCTATGCAAATGCCAGTTTTTAACTTTGAGATTTCAACCACCCCCAACTTGCCATTAAATAAATTCACTTTGGTTCGGACAAAACTTAACTAATGAAGGCAAAGGCAGAATTCCCTGGATAGTAAAATTAAAGAGAGGTTTATGAAAAGGAAAAGTTTTACTCAACAACTTTAAGACATTGACTTTCCAGGGGCAGTTAGTGATGGACAATAAATGATGGCCTTAGAAGTGTAATCCTCTCTGGCTCCTTTGGAAAGTTCGTCTTGTGGAATTCAGCCTCGGGAGTCTGGCTCCTTCTTTGACAGTAGTTTCCTTGGAACTCGGGAGTCTTCAGTACTTGGCGAGCAAGGAAGACCTTCGGAACCTCGACTTTTATCCCCAAAGTGACCATTACCTCACGTCAGAATTGGGCCCGTTGTAACATGCCCGTTGTCAATTGGGCACTAGTTTAATTTAATTGTATTCCCAATTACTGACACTATTTGCTCATTATCTTAGACAGTAATACAATAGAACTGTTTCATACTATCCCTTTATCTGATTCGATACAATCCCTTATTCATACAGTTTCAAATGTTGAGGCTATTTAGAGCCTAAAGGCATCTCTTAGACCATAAGACATAGGAGCAGAATTAGGCCACTTGGCCCATCGAGTCTGCTCCGCCATTCAATCATGGCTGATATTTTCTCATCCCCATTCTCCTCCCTTCTCACCATAACCCCTGATCCCCTTGTTAATCAAGAACCTATCTATCTTTGTCTTAAAGACACTCAGTGATTTGGCCTCCACAGCCTTCTGCGGCAAAGAGTTCCACAGATTCACCACCCTCTGGCTGAAGAAATTCCTCCTCATCTGTGTTTTAAAGGATTGTCCCTCCAGTCTGAAGCTGTGCCCTCAGGTTCTTGTTTTTCCTACCAGTGGAAACATCCTCCCCATGTCCACTCTATCCAGTCATCGCAGTGTCCTGTAACATTTATCTGCCGGAACATTTATCTTCATTGCGGAAGGGTGCTGGGCCCAGAGGCCGATGGATCAAAACCATTCTCTGCGATTTATCTTCTCCGTTACAGCGGAAAGAAATATTCAGCTGCCTCCCATAAATATATCTGATACATTCTTTTTTATTAACAAATAATTTTATTGAGGTATTTTAGGCATATGGAAAAAATGACATTGTACAATACAGTCCCTCCATGCTAACAGTATTTGTCGCCGGGCTACCAGGGAAGCAAAGGCCAGAACATTGGCCTCCCTCTCTTCCTGGACTCCCAGGTCCTCCGAAACCACGAAGATTGCCACCTCCGGGCTCATTACCACCCCAGTTTTCAACACCCGGACATGACATCTGCAAATACCTGCCAATAATCTGATACATTCTTTACATACACAGTAATTCAGGTTTTACATTTTTACACATCTTTTACTACAACTATTGATTTGTTATTGACTCGTTATTTGTAACTCAATTAAAACTCACAACTTACTTAATCATCTGTTGCAGTCACTTCATGTCGTAAATCTTTCATGAATACATTTGGTTAACACAACATAAATTGGTCAAAAAGATAATTTGTGTAAGGAAAAAGTTTTCTAATTTGTTAATCTTGATCAGATTGAACAATGAGCTTTATTGTGAGCTGGACTTTGGGAGTATATTTTGTCCTGTAGCTTATCAAAGTTAGAAAATAATTTATTTGTTCAAACAATTTCTGGCTAGCTCTGCAGCTCTAGAAATATTTCGGTTCATACAGTATTAATTATTAAAATAAAGATCCAGCCAAGTGTTTCAGTTTAAAATGGCTTCCTTGACCTTGTTGCTGATGACCTTGACTGAATCCGGTATGAAAGTGATTGCTATTTAAAACTAAATTTGACTAGCTTATAGTTTCCTACACTCCAATAGTGGCCACGCTTCAAAAGTACTTTCTTGGCCGTAAAAAGGCTTTAGGAGCTTCTGTCATGAAAGGCACTACAGAAATGCACTTTTTTTTTCTTGTGTCCACAAAATGGGATACTTCAATTGGTCCCCTCATCGAAGTTATTCAGAAAGAGTGAGTGTTTTGTGTGATCACCTTGTGTTGTGTTTGACACCATTTTGAATATTTGTGAAAATCCAAACACATGATACGCTGAATTATTCTTTATAAAACACATTGAGCTGTGATTTGGAACATACACCCTGAAAATAAACAGATTTAACTCTATCTTGCAACGGGAGCAGGAGAGACTCTTGAAAGGACAAGAAAATTGAAAGGATGATGGGATTAATTGGGCAGTTTTTCAATGTGGCGCCATGGACATGATGGACCAGGTGATCTCCTTGGGTGCTCCATGAGGGTCGTGTGCATTCAATCGAATGATAAAGACCCGAATCCCACTTCCAAGAACAGGAGAGCTTCGATTTCAGTAAGGAACACTAGCAATAGGGAAGGAAAGTTAAATCAAGTCTACAAAGTTAAATCAAAATAAAATTAGCATCAGTGTAGTTGTTAATAGTAATTTATTCGACTCTGCGTTTGCTAAGTGTAATAAATAGCTATTAGAGTTACGGAATGGCAAGTCAGCTCAGCCAATGGAGTGCACATCCTGTGGTATGTGTGAAGTCATAGATGCATCATGCATCCCAGACAAACACATCTGTCAGGAGTGGCACCAGCTTGAGCTTTGGGTTTCTGAAATTGATCGGCGATTGGAATCACTGTTGTGCTTCCGCATGGCAGAGGACAAGATGGATAGCATGTTTTTAAAAAATATATGTATTTATTCAAATTTTTCAACAAATTTTCAACAAAGCCCCCTCCCCCCCCCCCCCAAACAAGAAGAAAACAAAAACAAGAACACAACAAGCAGAAATTATACATTGGATTTCCCCCATATACAATAACCCCCCCATATAACATTTAAAAACACGAACAGGGAACCCCCCCCCTCCTTCACTCAAATGCTACCCCAAAAGAAACCCCCCCCTCATTTCCCCCCCCCCGCCCCTGAGCTGCTGCTGACTTCCTAACGCTCCGCGAGATAGTCTAGGAACGGTTGCCACCGCCTGAGGTACCCTTGCACAGACCCTCGCAGGGCAAACTTTATCCTCTTCAGCTTGATGAACCCTGCCATGTAATTGATCCAAGCTTCCACACTAGGGGGCTTCGCATCTTTCCATAGTAGAAAAATCCTCCGCCGTGCTACCAGAGACGCAAAGGCCAGAATACCGGCCTCTTTCGCCTCCTGCACTCCCGACTCATCCGATACCCCAAATAATGCTAAACCCCAGCTCGGCTTGACCCGGGCGTTCACCACCTTGGACATAGTCCTCGCAAAACCCCTCCAGCGCCGGGCACGACCAGAACATATGGACGTGATTTGCCGGGCTCCCCGAGCACCTCCCACATCTGTCCTCCACCCCCAAAGAACCTACTCACCTTCGCCCCGTCATATGTGCTCTGTAAGTAACTTTGAACTGTATTAGGCAGAGCCTGGTGCAAGAGGAGGAAGAATTAACCCTACTCAGAGCATCAGCCCACAGACCCTCATCTATCTCCTCCCCGAGCTCCTCCTCCCACTTGCCCTTTAACTCCTCCACCGAGGCCTCCTCCACTTCCTTCAGCTCCTGGTAAATCGCCGAAACCTTGCCTTCTCCAACCCATACACCCAAAATCACCCTGTCCCGAATCCCACATGCCGGAAGCAGCGGGAATTCTCTCACCTGCCGCCTCACAAACGCCCTCACTTGCATGTACCTGAAAGCATTTCCCGGGGGTAGCCCAAAGTTCTCCTCCAGCACCCCTAGGCTCGCAAACGTCCCATCGATGAACAGGTCCCCCATTCTTCTAATCCCTGCCCGATGCCAGCTCCGAAACCCCCCATCCATCCTTCCCGGGACGAACCGATGATTCTCCCGAATCGGGGACCAAACCGAGGCTCCCACCTCGCCCCTGTGTCGCCTCCACTGCCCCCAGATCTTCAACGTCGCCGCCACCACCGGACTCGTGTACCTTGTCGGCGAGAGCAGCAGCGGTGCCGTCACCAGCGCCCTCAGGCTCGTGCCCACACAGGACGCCATCTCTAACCTCTTCCACGCCGCCCCCTCTCCCTCTATTACCCACTTACGGATCATCGCCACATTGGCTGCCCAGTAATAGCCACACAGATTCGGCAGCGCCAGCCCCCCCCTGTCCCTGCTACGCTCCAGAAACACTCTCTTCACCCTCGGGGTGTTATTCAGCCACACAAATCCCATGATGCTCCTACTTACCCGTTTGAAAAAGGCCTTGGGGATCATAATGGGAAGGCACTGGAACACAAAGAGAAACCTCGCGAGGACCGTCATTTTGACCGACTGCACCCTACCCGCTAGTGAGAGTGGCAGCATATCCCATCTTTTAAAATCCTCCTCCATCTGCTCCACCAACCGTGTCAAATTGAGCTTGTGCAGGGCCCCCCAACTCCTAGCTACTTGGATCCCCAGGTACCGATAGCTCCATTCCACCCTCTTCAGTGGCAGCTCGTCTATCCCCCTTCCCTGGTCCCCTGGGTGCACCACAAAGAGCTCACTCTTCCCCACGTTGAGTTTATACCCCGAAAAGTCGCCAAACTCCCTAAGGATCCGCATGACCTCCGCCATCCCCTCCATTGGATCCGCAACATACAACAACAGGTCATCGGCATACAACGACACCCAGTGTTCCTCTCCCCGCCCCCCCTGGATCAATCCCCTCCATTTCCTGGACTCCCTCAGTGCCATGGCCAGCGGCTCAATTGCCAGTGCAAACAACAAGAGGGATAAGGGGCACCCCTACCTCGTCCCTCGGTATAGCCGAAAGTACTCCGACCTCCGTCGGTTCGTCAGCCACACTCGCCACTGGGCTCTATATAGCAGCCTGACCCAACTGGTGAACCCCTCCCCAAACCCAAACCTCCGCAACATTTCCCAAAGATACTCCCACTCCACCCGATCAAAGGCCTTCTCTGCATCCATAGCTGCCACTACCTCCGCTTCCCCCTCCACCGAGGGCATCATAATCACATTGAGGAGCCTCCGCACATTTGTATTTAGCTGCCTACCCTTCACAAATCCCGTCTGGTCCTCATGAATCACCCCCGGGACACAGTCCTCAATTCTCGTAGCCAGCACCTTCGCAAGCAACTTACCGTCAACATTGAGGAGCGAGATCGGTCTATACGACCCACATTGCAATGGATCCTTGTCCTGCTTCAAGATCAAAGAAATCAGCGCCCTGGACATTGTCGGGGGCAAGGTCCCCCCCCTCCCTCGCCTTATTAAAAGTCCTCACTAGCAACGGGCCCAGCAAGTCCACGTATTTCCTGTAGAATTCAACCGGGAACCCATCCGGCCCCGGGGCCTTCCCCGCCTGCATGCTCCCCCATCCTTTAACCAGCTCCTCCAGCCCAAATCGGCACCCCCAAACCAGCCACCTCCTCCTCCACCCTCGGGAACCTCAGCTGATCTAGGAATCGTCACATCCCCTCCTCCCCCGCTGGGAGCTCAGACCTGTACAGATCCCCATAGAAGTCCCTAAATACCTTGTTTATTCTCACCGCACTCCGCACCGTATTCCCCCCTCTATCTTTAACTCCACCAATCTCCCTCGCTGCCTCCCTCTTACGAAGCTGATGTGCCAGCATCCGACTCGCCTTCTCCCCATACTCATACGTCGCCCCCCGCGCTTTCCTCCACTGTGCCTCTGCTTTCCCTGTGGTCATCAGGTTGAATTCCGTCTGGAGGTTCCGTCGCTCCCTAAGTAGCCCTTCCTCGGGGGCCTCTGCATAACTCCTGTCCATCCTTAAAATCTCCCCCACCAACCTCTCCCTCTCCTCCTCTCTCTCTTCTCCCTGTGGGCCCTAATGGAGATTAGCTCTCCCCTGACCACCGCCTTCAGCGCCTCCCAGACTACCCCCACCTGCACCTCCCCGTTGTCATTGGCCTCCAAACATCTTTCAATAAACCCCCGCACCCACCCGCACACCTCCTCATCCGCCAACAGTCCCACATCAAGGCGCCACAGTGGGTGCTGGTCCCTCTCCTCCTCCAGCTCCACCCAATGAGGGGCGTGGTCCGAAATGGCTATGGCTGAATATTCCGTTCCCTCCACTTTCGGGATTAGCGCCCTACTCAAAATGAAAAAATCTATCCAGGAGTAGGCTCTATGGACGTGGGAAAAGAAGGAAAATACTCTGGCCAGCGGCCTGGCAAACCTCCATGGATCCACTCCCCCTATCTGGTCCATAAACCCCCTGAGCACCTTGGCCGCAACAGGCCTCTTACCCGTCCTGGACCTAGAACGGTCCAGTGCTGGGTCCAGCACCGTGTTGACGTCCCCCCCCCCCTGCCATTATCAAGCTTCCTACCTCCAGATCCGGAATCCGATCCAGCATGAGTTTCATAAATCCGGCACCATCCCAATTCGGGGCATATACGTTCACCAGTACCACCCGCACCCCCTGCAACCTACCACTCACCATCACATATCGACCTCCATTATCCGCTACAATATTCAGTACCTCGAACGACACCCGCTTCCCCACCAGTATTGCAACCCCTCTGTTCTTCGCATCCAGCCCTGAATGAAAGACCTGCCCTACCCATCCCTCTCTCAGCCTAACCTGATCTGCCACCTTCAGATGTGTCTCCTGGAGCATAACCACGTCTGCCTTCAGTCCCTTTAAGTGCGCGAACATCCGGGCCCTCTTGACCGGCCCGTTCAGGCCCCTCATGTTCCAAGTTATCAGCCGGATCGGGGGGCTACTCGCCCCCCCCCCCCCCCCACCCCCTGCCGACTAGCCATCTCCTTTTCTAGGCCAGCCACTTGCCCGCGCCTCCCGCACCCTCCTGTCCCCCAGGCGGCAGACCCCCGCCCCGACTACCTCTCCTACTTCCAGCTCCCCTTTGGCTAATGCAGCAGCAACCCAGCCCCCCACCCCCCGCTAGATCCTCATCTAGCCATTTTGCTCCCCCCATAACACTCCCGTAAGTCAGCTGACTCCTGCTGACCCCGGCCTCTCCCGCCATTCCATCGACCCCCCAGTGTGAGAATCCCCCCCACCCCTTGGCAGTCAGTGTGCGCTCCTCTCCAGCACCGCCCTCCCCCTCCGTGTTCTCCCACCTGCTGCTCCGCTCTTTTTTGGCTCATCTCAGGACACACTCTCTGTCCATAAAGCGGTGGAACCTCACCACTACAGCCCTCGGCGGCTCGTTGGCTTTGGGTCTCCTCGCCAGGTCCCGATGAGCCCCATCCAGCTCCAGGGGCCTCGGGAAAGCTCCTGCGCCCATCAGCGAATTGAGCATCGTGCTCATGCTTCCTTAACGTGGGAAAAAGCCCTCACTTTCCTGAGCCGACCTCCCCCTCTGGCGCAGCTCCTTTTTGCGGCCTTATCCCAACTCCCCATCCCAGGGCCTCCACCCCCCTCTTCCTCCACGGGGCCCTGCCCCTCCAACACCGACGCCCACACTCTCCCACAGCCCCCATATCAAATCCATTCACCCATCCACACCCAGCACCAAAATAAAAAGAACATTCCCCAAACACAGTAAACATTCCCCCACAACAGACCCTCAGTTTGAGTCCAGCTTTTCAGTCTGGATAAAGTTCCATGCCTCATCAGGCGTTTCAAAATAGTGGTGCCGATCCTGGAACGTGACCCACAATCGCGCTGGCTGCAGCATCCCGAACTTCACCCCCTTCCGATGGAGCACCGTCTTAGCCCGGTTAAAGCCAGCTTTCTTCTTGGCCACCTCTGCAGTCCAGTCCTGGTAGATTCGGATCTCCGTGTTTTCCCACCTGCTGCTCCGCTCTTTTTTGGCTCATCTCAGGACACACTCTCTGTCCATAAAGCGGTGGAACCTCACCACTACAGCCCTCGGCGGCTCGTTGGCTTTGGGTCTCCTTGCCAGGGCCCGATCCAGCTCCAGGGGCCTCGGGAAAGCTCCCGCGCCCATCAGCGAATTGAGCATCGTGCTCATATATGCCCCGGCATCGGGCCCCTCCACTCCTTCAGGGAGACCCAGAATCCGAAGATTCTTCCTCCTCGACCTATTCTCATGGTCCTCAAATCTTTCCGCCCACCTCTTGTGCAGCGCCTCGTGCGCCTCCACCTTCACCGCCAGGCCCAAGATCTTGTCCTCGTTCTCCGAGGCTTTTTGCCGCACCTCCCGGATCGCCGCCCCTTGGGCCTTCTGGGTCTCCACAAGCTTCTCAATCGCCGCCTTCATTGGCGCTGGCATTTTGGTTTTCAGCTCCTCAAAGCAGCGTTTAAGAAACTCCTGCTGCTCCTGCGACCACTGCGCCCATGCTGCTTGGTCTCCACCCGCCGCCATCTTGCTTTTCCTCCCTCGCACTTTCCGCTGCACCAGGATCAATTTTTTAACCGCTCCACCCCTGGTCCAATCCATATAGTGTCGGGGGGACCTTGCTGTCACCTTCCCTCACTGGAAGCCATCGAACAATTGCCGTTGGGGCCCCTCTGAAGAGCCCAAAAGTCGGTTCCCGGCGGGAGCTGCCGAACGTGCGACCTACCTAGACATAGCCGCAACCCGAAGTGAGATGGATAGCATGTTGAGGGAGGTGGTCATCCATTCCTTCCCTGGCTGTTCACTTCTAACTTGTGGTTTGACCACCAGGCAGTCTAAAGGCAACCAGGCAGAGAGCGCAGGAGGCCACTGAGTCAATCTCTCTGGCTAATGGGTTTTCCATTTTGGAAGCTGATGAGTTGTGATGGGCCCTCAGGGGAGTGTGGCCAGAGCCAAGCCTGTGGCACCATGGGCGACTCAGCTGTACAAGGGAGGAAGTTGAATGGAAGGGCAACAGGCAGGGGAGTCAAGATCAGACAGCCATTACTGGGGCAGTAAACTCCAGGATGGCGTATTCCCAGTTCCACCTGCAAGTGAGCACAGGGATGGGTGGATTGATCGATTAAATACAGGCTGGAGAAATGGTGTAGGAGGGAGGGAGGGCATCAGATTTCTGAAGCATTAGGACCAGTTCTGGTTGCAGGTGGGACCTGTACAAGCTGGACAGGCTACACCGTAACAGGACTGGCAACTGATATTTGCTAGTGCTGGTGGGGTCTGTTTAAGCTAGCTGGCCAGGGGGATGGGAATCTGAGGTGTGGCCCAAATTGGAAGGAAGTAAAGTTGGTCACAGGATAGAGTAATGGGACTAGAAGGCAATGGCAACAAAGCAAAGCATCGAGTGTGCATCGAATGCGGAATGGTGTGAAAAAGATAAAGTTAAGGGTGCTCTCACGCAGCATGGTAAATGATCCGAAGGCACAAATCGAGGTAAATGGGTATGATATAATTGCCTTCACGGAAACATGGCTGTCTGGTGACCAAGGCTAGGAACGGAATATTCAAAGATATTCGACGTTTACGAAGGCAAGGAGGCGGAGCTCCATGGATAATAAAGGATGGGACCAGTGCAGTAGTAAGGGAGAATCTCAGATTGGAAGAACAGTGTGTGCAATCTCTTTGGATGGAGCTAAGAAATAGCAAAGGGCAACGGACATTGGTTAGAATTCTTTCTTGGCCACTTAATAGAAATGGTAATGTGGGCCATGGGATTAATCAGGCGATGAGAGAAGTGTGTAGCATGGGCAGTGCAGCGATCATGGGTGACTTCAATCTGCACCATAGACGGGGTTAAACCAAGTGAGTACTGGGGCGGCAGGGTGGCGCAGTGGTTAGCACTTCTGCCTCACTACGCTGAGGGCCCAGGTTTGATCCTGGCCCCGGGTCACTGTCAGTGTGGAGTTTGCACATTCTCCCCATGTCTGCATGGGTCTCACCCCCACAACCTAAAAGGTGTGCAGGGTAGGGGAATTGGCCACGCTAAATTGCCCCTCAATTGGAAAAGAAAATGAATTGGGTAGTCTAAAAAATTTTTTTTTTTAAACCAAGTGAGCACTGATGCTGTGGAAGATGTTTTCTGGAGTGTGTTAGGGATATATTTCTAGAGCAGTATGTTGAGCCAACTGGAGTACAGGCTATTCTTGATCAAGTATACTGTAATGAAAAAGGGCTAATTAATAATCATGTTTCAAAGAACCTTTAGTGATGAGTGACCACAATATGATAGAATTTGACATTATGTTTGAAAGTCATAGAATCCCTACAGTACAGGAGGCCATTCAGCCCATCGAGTCTGCGCTGACCCTCTGAAAGAGCTCCCTACCTAGGGCTACTTCCCTGCCGCCTCTCCATAACCCCACCTAACCTGAACACCCCCGGACACTGAGGGGCAATGTTTTAGCATGGCCAATTCACCCATCCTGCCCATCTTTTGTCTGCGGGACGAAAGCAGAGCACCCAGAGGAAGCACACGCAGAACGTGCAAAGCCCAAGGCCGGAGTTGAACCCGGGTCTCTGCCTTTGTGAGGCAGGAGAGCTAACCACTGTGCTACCGTGCCATCCAGGTGAGGAGGTTCAATCTGAAGCCAACATGTTAAAATTTAATAAAGGAATTTATGAAGGCATGAGGGACAAATTGGCTAAGGTGGATTGTTAAAATGCAATGGGTAGTCTTCAAAGAACTATGACATAGAAGTGTACAGCACCTATATATTCCTTCAAAGTGCAAAACCCCCAAAAAGGGCAGTCAACTGTGGCTAACAAAGGAAGTTAAGGATTATATAAGATTAAAAGAAACGTTTCCAAAAATAGTAGTGAATCTGAGGATTGGGAGGTTTTATTTTCGAATACAGCAAAGGCCAAGAAACTGATAAAGGGGGAACAGAATCATAGAATTCCTACAGTATAGAAGGAGGCTATTCAGCTAATCGAGGCTGCACCAACCCTCCGAAGGAACTACCCAGGTGCACTCCCCCCATACACCCCAACCCCATCCGGGTAACCTGCACATCCCTGGTCACTAAGGGGCAACTTAGCATGGCCAATCCACCTAATCTGCACTTCTTTGGACTGTGGGAGGAAACTGTAGCACCCGGAGGAAACCCACGGGAGGATGTGCAAACTCCACACAGACAATCCTTGTAGGGATGAAGCCAGTTTAAACTCAGTGCTGGGGAAACTTCTCGAAACAAATCATTTGGGACAAAATCAATTGTCACGTGAACAATTCCAGCTTAATTAAGGAAAGCCGTATGCATTTGTTCAGCGAAGACCGTGTTCGACTAGCCTGCTGGAGTTTGAGGTAACTGAGGGTCGATGAGGGTATTGTTACCAATGTGGTGTACCTGGGTCCCAGTATACAAAAAACTCATGCGATGGAGCTCGTGGAATAAAAGTGCAGCGGCAATATGGGGGCATAGGCGATCAAGTGACAGGGAACAGAGAGAAGCAGCAAACGGTTTATAGTATGTAATATCTAGAAAACATAAAAGCAGGCTGTAAAAGCTTCTATACGTATGCACAAAGGAAGCATTAAAAGTTAAGGCAAGTGTGAAACCATTTCAGGCAGAGTCGGGAGAATTCATAATGGGGAATAAAGAAATGGCAGAGAAACTAAATGATTACTTGGTGACTGTTTTCACCAAGGAAGATACCGGAATTATCCCAGATGTTGAGATCTAAGAGACTGGGGAGAATGTGGAGTTCAAGGAAATTAGTATAAGGAAGAAGGTTGTATTGGAGACATTAATGGGACTGAAAGTTAAGTCAAGTCCCCAGGACCTGATACTATGCATTCCAGGGTGTTGAAAAGAGGTTGCTATGGAGATCGTGGATGCATTGGTGATCATCTTCAAAAATTGTATTGATTGTGGAACGGTTCCTACAGATTGGAAGGTGAACAAATGTCACCCCACTATTTAAGAAGAGAGGGAGAGAGAAAACAAGGAACTACAGATGTTTGCCCTGACATCAGTAGTAGGGAAAATGCTGGAATCTATTATAAAAGATGTGATATATGGACACTTGGATTATCATGATCTGATTGAGCAGTCATCATGGATTTACCAATGGGAAATTAAGTGCTGGAAAATGGGATTAGAATAGTTTGGTGGTTGTTTTTGACCTTTGCAGATGTGGTGAGCTGAAGGGCCATTTTCTGTGCGTGGGCCTCTATACCCCTATGTTTGACGAGCTTGTTGGAGGTTTTTGAGGATGTTACCAACAAAATTTACAGAGAGTCAATGGGCGTACGATATTCGGGTTTTCAGAAGGCTAAAAAGTGATCAGGGCTGTGGCCCTCCAGCTTCCTGCTGAAATCAAAACTAAAAGCTAAAGTGCCTCACGGGAGGTTGGTTAGCAAAATAAAAGTACATGGGATCGGAGGCAATATACTGGCAAGGATTCGGGATTGGTTAAAAGGCAGAAAATAGAAAGTAGGATGAAACTGGTCATTTGTGCCTTGGCAGGCTGTGGCTAGTAGGCTTCCGCAGGTTCAGCCATTGGGCCCCAGCTGTTCACAATTGTAAGGATCCACTTGTTAATCCATGTTTGTCCCTTGTTTATTCCCTGTATTTTCTTTTGTTTTGGCTTTTATACTTTTTGTACCTTGACAATTACTGGGACCTAAACCTTTAATTGGACTTCACCTTTAATTTAAAAGAAAACAAACCTCCAGCAGACTGTGCTATTGCTCTGACATCAATGATGACACATATTGATGGACTTGGCTGTCAGCCAATGGACTGTTTCAGATTGCCGGGTCTTATCAATGGATCATGCTGATTGGTCAGGTTTTTCTCTGGCATGTTCCTTACTCCGTAAGACTACCTTTTGCTTTTAGTTTTGATTTCAGCAGGAAGCTGGAGGGCCACAGCCCTGATCACACTTTCTTACCTAATGGACGCTGTTTAAAGGTTCAAAGTAAAGACCTTTCTCTCTCTACGGTCAGATTGATCTGCAAGGAAGTTCAGTCCAGCAACAGCTGCAGGCAGGGCCAATTGTTTAAAGAATCCTCTTTAAAATCCCATTTGGGGAACTCTGTTTTTCCTCAGTAAAGCTAGGGGACATTCTGGTGGAGTTGGAAACGAATAAGAATTGCACAGCCTGAGGCGGATCTTCTGAGTGAAGGCCCAGGTTAACAAAACTGGAAGTGACTCCCTAGAGGGAATCCCAGAGTCCGGGGATTCATACTGAATGTTCCAGCCAGAAGATCCTCATTAGCCATCCAACAAGTGGTTCTCAATCACTCCACGTCCTGGAAGGACAGTCAGCTGAAAAAAAAACAAGTTTAACATCCGAAGCAAGGGCACTCATCTTCCATTAATCCTCTTTCATTTGTCCCCTCCCCCTCCCTCTGCATGTGTATGTCTTGTGTGTGTTTAGGTAGAGGGTAAGACGTTAAAAGGGGAGAGGTAGTAAATTAGCTGGCCGTTTTTCTAGTATAATTATTGCATGCCTTATCACTATTGTTGTTACAAATAAACAGGTGTAGGGCGGCATATGGTGCAGTGGTTAGCAATGGGACTGTGGCGCTGAGGACCCGGGTTCGAATCTTGGCTCTGGGTCACTGTCCGTGTGGAGTTTGCACATTCTCCCCATGTCTGTGTACGTTCACCCCCACAACCCAAAGATGTGCAGGGTAGGTGGATTGGCCACGCTAAATTGCCCCTTAATTGGAAAAAATGAATTGGGTACTCTAAATTTACTCAAATCCTCTTGTGATAAAGGCTAATATTCCATTAGCCTTCCTAATAGCTTGCTGCATCTGCATGTTAGCCTTCAGTAACTTATGTACAAGGATACATAGGTCCCTTTGTACATCAACACTTTCTAATCTCTTACCATTTCAGAATTGTGCTGCACATTTGTTCTTTCTACCCAAGTGAATAACCTCACACTTTTCCACAATATATTCTATCTGCCATGTTCTTGCCCACTCACTATGCCTGTTCAAATCCTCCTGTAGCAGTTTTCTATCTTCCTCACAACACACATTCCCACCTAGCTTTGTGTCATCTGCGAACTTGGAAATAATACATTTGGTCCTCACATCCAAATCATTGTTATATATTGTGCTATGAAACCCTGGGCTAGTGCACGGTCAAGTCCCTGAAGTCCCAACACAAGTGAATTAACCGATAATTTTTTTCTCTTCACATACCAAGAGGAGCTTTTGTATTTTTTTTCATGTTTGTGGTGAATGTAGGAAATTGTTATATATTAAATTTTATATTTGTTGCAATAATGTTTTTAAAACCCCTTGATTAAGATCAATACAGGCAGTACTGAAGCTGTGATTAAGGGGTGGTAGAAGTGAAGTAATCATTGGCTTCAACTACTTATTTGTTTACAGATAGATGCTAATAGAACATTGTTTTGATTTTGGAGGATCCCTGGGATGCAGATAATTTATGAGGGATGATGCATAGTCCTGGATAAACAAGTCCATGGGACATCATAGTGGAAGGATACGGAAGAATCCTTTATGTAATTAATGGGTGCAGCCAGGTCTGTCTGTAGTTTGCCATAGGATTCTAAGTCTGTCAAGACAGGTCTTTTTAAAAAAAAAAAATTTAGTGTACCCAATTCATTTTTTTCAATTAAGCGTGGCCAATCCACCTACCCTGCACATCTTTTGGGTTGTGGGGGTGAAACCCACGCAGACACGGGGGGAATGTGCAAACACCACACGGACAGTGATCCAGAGCTGGGATCGAACCTGGGACCTCAGCGCCGTGAGGCAGCAGTGCTAACCACTGCGTCACCGTGCTGCCCTGTCAAGACAGGTCCAAAGACAGATCTTCAGCTGGCTCCTGGCAGGTTCTCTCTCTGGTCTTTGCACAAGAAAAAACAAGCAAACCTGATTGCTGACTAGGTTTATAAATGATTTTTGAACTATATTGGTTTGCTTAATTGGAATATATATAACGTTGCAAGTGTGGTGAGTAAATTAAAGTGTTTCCTTTTATTTAAGAACAATTTGAATTAACTGTAAAACTGTTACTTTGTTGCTAATGTGATTGATTCTGTGTTTCAATTAAAGTTTATTTTAACATAAAAGTTATCTATTGGTCAGTGTAATCACTCCTGGGGCGGAGAATCCTTCCCTCACAGTTTTACAAATTGCACATTGTTGGGTTTCTTGTCTAGGATCCCAACAAAAATTGGGGGCTCTTTTGTTGGGATTAACAAGTAGACTTGCTTGTTTGGTTTGGGATTATTGAATTTAAAGACGGCGAGCGTGAGGAGCTGCTGCTTTTATAGAATTTACAGTGCAAAAGGAGACCATTCGGCCCATTGGGTCTGCACCAGCCCTTGGAAAGAACACCTCACTTAGGCCCATGCCTCTACCCTATTTCGGCAACCCAGTAACCCCCATCTAACCTTCTGGACACTAAGGGGCAATTTATCACGGCCAATCCACCTAACCTGTACATCTTTGAACTGTGGGAGGAAACCGGAGCCCCCGGAGGAAACCCACGCAGACACGGGGAGAAGGACAAACTCCACACAGACAGTGACCCGAGGCCGGGTCCCTGGAGCTCTGAGGCAGCAGTGCTAAATGCTGTGCCGCCTAAAAGGAAAAAAACTCGTCAGGGAATTGAACCCTGGTCTCCTGTGTGGCAGATGGGGATACTAACCATTATACTAACAAGGATGTTGATGTTTGGTCAGCTTAATAGGGAGTGACATGTAAAATGGCTCTTTCAGTGGCCAAGCGTTTCCTGGCTACTGAAGAACTCAATCTAGGTGGTTTACAAAGGGTGTTTAAACCAAAGCTTTTTGATTTGGCGGTCAAGCTGCAGATGGCGTTCAAGCTGCAGATGAGTTTACCTGCAGGGGTGAGGAGGGTAAAGATAATTATAGCAATAGCTCAACATTTAAAATTGAACGAGACACAGAGTGAATCATTAGAATTACCTAGGATCATGAAACATTTGCAACATGATAAAGAACTAAGACAGCTTGAATTGGATTAAAAGCAAAGGAAAAAGATTAGGAGAGAGCAACAATGGTGGAAGAAATGGAAAGGGAGAGAGAGGCAAAGGCAGAAACAAAGGCAAAGGAAAGAGATCACAATGGCAGAAGAAAAGGAAAGGTAGAGGAGGCAGAGAGGGAAAGACAAGGAAAATTGAACCAACGGGAGAGAGAGAACGGTGTGGAGAATACAAACTAAAAAGGTTGCAGTTAAAGGCAGACGTTGAGGAAAGTCTAGGAGGAGGCGTAACCACTCCTAGTCAACATTCTCGTCGGGATATGTTTGAATATGTTCAAGCACTGTCAAGAGTTTGACGAGAAAGATATGGAAGCCTTTTTTTAATCTCATTTGAGAAAGTAGCTAAACACTTGAATTGGCCAAAAACCATGTGGGTATTGTTTGAATCAGAATTGGTAGATAGAGTTAGTTAAGTATGTGCATCATTATAAAGAAGGTATCTAGGGATTATGATGAGGTGAGAAAATTCATTTTGAGTGCATATGAACCAGTGCCAGAAGCCTGGAGTCAGAACCTTAGAAATCTAAGGAACAAACCAGGTCAGACATATCTAGAATTTGAAAGAATCAAAATAATTTTGATAGGTGGACAAGAGCATTAAAAATAGACCCAATGTATGAAGCTCTTGAGGAAATAATTATTCTGGAGGGATTTAAAGATTCACTTCCATGTGGTAGTGAGAACTCATGTGGAAGAGCAAAGGTTGAAACTGCTGGCCAGGCAGCAGAAATGACGGATGATTTTGAATTGGTTCATAAATCAAAGTTTGGTTTTCAACATCATTTTCTGTGAAGGATAGAAATTAGGGAAATTAAAGATCCAAAGGTGGCCAAGGCAAAGGGGGTTTAGTTGGATATATTAAAGAGATTTTGTCTCAGGTTAAGAAGGAAACTTACGAGGGTGGAAGAGAGATAAGAAAACTTAAATGTTTTCATTGTAATAAAGTCATCGTGTTGGTGGCGAAAGAAACGTACTGGGAAGTCAGACATTAAAAGAGGACACGCCAGTGGGGTTTATTAAAGTGGCAAAAGACACCATGGTTGCTGCTGCAGAAGTGCAAAAGAGTGTATAGCCTGTCCAGAGATTGGTTGATAAGAAGGTGTCAGATGTTTTTTTGTGAGGGTATGGTTTACTCATGAGTACAAGGTGGATTATGTAAGGTGTTTAAAAGCTTAAGGGATACAGGAGCAAGTCCATATTTAATAGAGATAAGGAGATATGTAATTTGAAAGGAGTATTGCCAGAAAAGTTGGTAATATGTGGGATTAATGGTGAAGTGAGCAGTATTCCATTATATAAGGTAAGGTTAGAAAGCCCGGTGAAAAATGGTGGCAGGAAGAATAGGAAAATTACCTCTTTCAGCAGGACAGTTTGTCCTGGGTAATGATATAGCTGGATCACAAGTAGGAGGTACTTAATGTGGTTGAAAAGCCGGTGGAAAGTTGTGTTCAAAAAAATTTTTTATTGAAATATTTGTAAAATTTTATAACAAAAACAGAAAAAGAACTATAGGCGTTAAACATTAACATAGAGCAAAAATAGACATTTCCCCGAACGGCTCTGTCTTCACAGACCATCGAGAATAACAAAAAACAAACAAACACAACACTAACCCCACCCCCACGAAAGCTGCTACTGGCGACATTTTCAATTAAATTTCCCCAAGAAAGTTGACGAACGGCTGCCACCTCCGGGAGAACCCTAACATTGATCCTCTTGAGGCAAACTTTACTTTCTCAAGGCTGAGAAACCCAGCCATGTCACTGACCCAGGCCTCTACGCTCGGGGGCTTCGAGTCCCTCCACAATAACAGGATCCGTCTTCGGGCTACCAGAGAGGCAAAGGCCAGAACGTCGCCCTCTTTCACTCCCTCGGCACCACCTGTGTTCCTAGCACCTTGGACATTGCCCTGGCAAACCCCTGCCAGAACTCCTCAAGCCGGTGGAAAGTTGAACAAGTGAGATGTTGGATGAAACATATAATGGGTGTTTCCTGGTTGCGTGGTAACAAGATCACAAAGCTAGAGATTGAGATAAGAAGAAAACTAGAGGCGTGCAAATAGAGAGGCTGAGGTTCAGTTATCAGAAACAATCTTTTGCCAGATTGGCGACAAAGAACAAGACCAGGTGGAGGATGAAGTTGATATTTTTATTTCAGAAATGTTGGTAAAATTAGGACTGAAGGATTCAGAGATAAAACAGTTGTATCAGAAAGCAAACACCAAAATAGAATCCTGAGTGTTCACCGGAGTGTTATTACATTAGATATAATGTATCAATGAGGAAGTGGAGACCTTTACATATTCAGGCAGATGAGAAATGGGCAGAAGTTAATCAAGTTGTCTTGCCAGTGGGTTAGAGACACAAAGGTTTGTGGGTAGTGCGTGAGGTTCCAGTAGGGGGGCATTTAGGTGTCAGAAAAACTCAAGCAGAAATACAAAAACATTTTGAGAAATCCAATCAGATCAGGGTTCCAGTTTTATGTCAAAGTTATTCGCGGAACTTATGGATAGCTTAGGGGTAAAACAATTTAACTCAACTGTGTATCATCCAGAATCACAGGGAGCGTTAGAAAGGTGGCATAAAACTTCTGCGTTTAAAATTTGTTTTCACGTAAAAGAGCTTCCTGGGTGGCACGTGGCACAGTGGTTAGCACTGCTGCCTATTGCGCCGAGGACCCTTGTTCAAATCCCGGTCCGGGTCACTGTCTGTGTGGAGTTTGCACATTCTCCTCGTGCCTGCGTAGGTTTCGCCCCCACAACCCAAAGATGTGCAGGTTAGGTGGATTGGCCTCGCTAAATTGCAACTTAATTGCATAATTAAGTTGCAAAATGACCTTATTGGTCAGTGTTATCATTCCTGGCCCGAAGAATCCTTTCCTCAGTTTTACAAATTGCACATTGTTGGGTTTTTCATCCAGGATCCTAACAATATTGCCCGCACGTTTATGGGATGATTTCAAAAGGAAATTGGATGAACACTGTTATGGACAGGAGAAAGAGAGATAGGCAAATTGTACTTATTTCTTCTCACCACCTGTCCATAAGCCAAATGTGGTTTTGAATTATGGTCAATACTGCTGCCTCACAACGCCAGGGACCCGGATTCGATTCCGACCTCGGGTGACTATCTGTGTGGAATTTGCATGTCCTCCACATGTCTGCGTGGGTTTCGTCCCACAGTACAAGGTTGTGACAGTCAGGTGGGTTGGCCATGCTAAAATGTCCCATTAATTGTCCAAAGATGTGTCGGTTAGGTTACGGGGATGGGGGTGAGAGAGTGGGCCTAGATGGGTGTGCTCTTTCCAAGGGTCGGTGCAGACTCGATGGCTTCCTCATGCCCTGTCGGAATTCTATTATAAATTATGGCAGTGGTGTGTTTAACCAAAACTTCAGTTTGTGAGATCCAATTTACGAGTCACCCACAGCAAATTTATGATAAACTCATCAGGTTAGTTTATTTCACATTCAAAACCGGTGGGGGTGAGAGGTGGCAAATACACAACTATGGGTAGTAACAATATAAGAGCCACAGAAATTAATACTAGCTCAGGTGATTTCCGGAGTCAGAGTCCAAGGAGGAAATCTTTCTTGCAGAAGCTAGAGTTCAGCTGGCTGAAAACCGGAATTGTGGAGTTTGCCTTTCAGTTGTGCAGATAACACAGATGGAACAGGTATATAGTCACTGGATCAGTTCTGCAGGGAGGAAACTATCCAGCTGGAACAGGCAGAGGAGCAGCCTGTTGTTCTGCCTGGAGGTGGGCTTCCTGGTGGTTCACCACTTGGATGTTAGACAGCAGACTGAGGGTCTCGAAGACAAATAGATTTCAAAATGGTCATTTGGATCATATGGCATTATTTCGTCAGAAATACTTCAAAAGGGTGTCTGGAACTGGCTTTGATTGCAAGACTGACAATGTCCCAGTAATTAGTTGCTGAAAGAATTACCATCCCTATCAAGGGTCTGGTGTCGGGAAACCATCGTCTGGACAGGCCCTTTGATCCGCTGGAAGGACAAACTTATCAGATGCAAATAACGTTCCATGATCCGCTTTTGAAGTGGACCTGACCAATCCCAGGTGTGGGATGAGCTTGTTAGCAGCTGCATCGCATAATGGAGTTTTGAGGTGTGGGTCTCCTGGTTTTGCGATGACGAGGAGTCTGTACAATGAGGAGTGGGATTCCACAGACTAGCCTAAGAACTGATTTGTTCTTGTAACTCCTGGGGGCAGCTCCCAGAACAATGGACCAACCCTGCGGTCATGTGACTCGTAGCAGCCATCCTTTGTGCTTCAGCAGAAAGTCTATTTTTTTCCAAAAAACATCACCAAATAGTAAAGTTTTGGATTTATTTTCATATTGTAGGGAAACACAATGGCACCTGAGGGAAACAATGGGGATATGGGGACAGAACAGAGCAATGGGACTAATTGGTTTTCTCTCCACAGAGCTGGCATGGAAACATGGGCTAATTGCCTAACTTTCTGCTCTGATGGCTCTATGATCTAAGGAAATCATTTCAGCTCCTCCAGTCTCTCCAAATAACTGAAATCTTTCATCCCTGATGTTATGCTGGTAAATCTCCTCGGCACCCTCCCTCCAGAACTTCACATCCTTTTCTAAAGTGTGGGGCTCATGCATCGGGTCGCTTTCCAGAGGAACAGAATTGAAAAGCAGGCAACTTCAGAACTACGGGTCGCGCTGCATAGGCAGTTCTGACCATATTTGTGATCTTGAGTTGGAAAAAGGAAACTTGGAGAAGGGGCAACAAAGATTCACAACAATAATACCAGAACTGAGAGCATTTCACCCTCAGGAAAGACTTTTCTCCAGAAAAAGAGATGATCTGGTGGAAGTCTTTAAGATTATGGAGACGTTCAATAATCCAATAGGGATTTCATGGGAGTCTCTTTACTCAGCGAGTGGTGAGAATGTGGAACTCACTACCACAGCGAGTGGTGAGAATGTGGAACTCGCTACCACAGCGAGTGGTGAGAATGTGGAACTCGCTGCCACAGCGAGTGGTGAGAATGTGGAACTCGCTGCCACAGCGAGTGGTGAGAATGTGGAACTCGCTACCACAGCGAGTGGTGAGAATGTGGAACTCACTACCACAGCGAGTGGTGAGAATGTGGAACTCGCTGCCACAGCGAGTGGTGAGAATGTGGAACTCGCTACCACAGCGAGTGGTGAGAATGTGGAACTCGCTACCACAGCGAGTGGTGAGAATGTGGAACTCGCTACCACAGCGAGTGGTGAGAATGTGGAACTCACTACCACAGCGAGTGGTTGAGGTGAACAGCATGAATACATCGAAGGGGAAGCTAGATACAGACATGAGGGAGAAAGGAATAGAAGGAGATGCTGATGGGGGAGATGTAGAGGGGTGGGTGGAGGCTCACGTGGAGCATAAATACTGACAGAGACCAATTGAGCCGACTGGCCTGGCCCTGTGCTGTCGACTCAATGGAACAGAGACAAATGTATTCATGTTAGATCTACCTGCAATGTTAGAAAAAGCATTATTTACTATCCCAGATAAAATAAATGTTCCTCATTAGCTTTGTGCATCATTTCAGTGGAAATGTGCACCCCCAGGCTCAAAGAGCATCAGCCCACTGGAAGCAGAGTCACGAGACCGGCCAGTCCAGCAGAAAGAAACCCTCCGACCCGCCCACTTCACCAAGTGTCAGAATGAACATGGTTCAGCCCTGGATGTGATTAACAGCAGCAAGAGCAGCAGAATCCAAACCTGTCATCACTTGTGAGCTCGCTGGTGTCTCAGCAGGTTGGATAACTGAGTGAATCGCTTCCCACAGGTGGAGCAGGTGAACGGCCTCTCCCCAGTGTGAACTCGCTGGTGTGTCAGCAGTGAGGATGAATCACTGAATCCCTTCCCACAGTCAGGGCAGGTGAACGGCCTTTCCCCAGTGTGAACTCTCTGGTGTCTCAGCAGGTGAGATGACTGAGTGAATCCCATCCCACACACAGAGCAGGTGAATGACCTCTCCCCGGTGTGAACCTGTTGGTGTGTCAGCAGGTGGGATGACTGAATGAATCCCTTCCCACACACCGAGCAGGTGTATGGCCTCTCCCCAGTGTGAACTCGCTGGTGCTTCCGCAGAGTGGATGAATCACTGAATCTCTTCCCACACACGGGGCAGCTGAACGGCCTCTCCCCAGTGTGAACTCGCTGGTGTGTCAGCAGGTGGGAGGAGTTACCGAATCCCTTCCCGCACTCAGAGCAGGTGAACGGCCTCTCCTCCGTGTGGACTCGCTGGTGTGTCAGCAGGTGGGATGACTGAGTGAATCTCTTTCCACACACGGAGCAGCTGAATGGCCTCTCTCCGGTGTGAATACGTCGATGAGGTTCCAGTGCAGATGGGGAAGGGAATCCCTTCCCACAGTCCCCACATTTCCACGGTTTCTCCAGAATGTGGGTGTTCCTCTGCCTCTCCAGATTAGACAATTATTTGAAGTTCGTACGCACACAGAACACAAGTACGGTTTTCCCTCGCTGTGAATGATGCAATGTTTTTTGAGGTTGTGTAACGTGGTAAAGCTCTTTCCCCAGTCAGTTCACTGGAATACACTCACTCGGGGCTGTGTGTGTATGTGTGTCTCTCGGTGCTTTTCCAGTCACACTCATTTTAAAACATTTTAAAGCTGAAAAAACAGGCAGACATTTTTCTTCTAGATTCAAACATGCATGAAATTCAGATGGTGATGAATCATGTCACTCTGTCAGCTCTGGGCAAGTTTCATTGGAGATTGCTGACTGTAAATCCTCCACTTTAATAACCTGCAAAAGGAGTTTGCAAAGTCAATTACTGTCAGCACAGGAGAAACATTCAGCACAGACAATTAGTTTTGATGGAACATTATTTCCCCTCTCATCCCACAAAAGCTCATACACATTCCCTCCATTCTCACTCTGCTTGTACCCAATACCCCCCTCCCAATTCTCCTAAAGATGCTGATTCACAGATCCGTGTTCATTGCTTCCTATCCTGAACACAGAGACCTGCAAATCTTCATACAGGCTGCTCGACATATATATATATGTCTGTATCAACATCAGTTCCTGTGAGACCCTTGTTCAGAAGAGACCTACTTGGGGGAACCTTCTGATTCCCCCAAGGTGAGAGGGGCAAGGTTTAGAGTAGATGTGCGAGGCAAGTTTTTTACGCAGAGGGTAGTGGGTGCCTGGAACTCGCTACCGGAGGAGGTGGTGGAAGCAGGGACGATAGTGACATTTAAGGGGCATCTTGACAAATACATGAATAGGATGGGAATAGAGGGATACGGTCCCAGGCAGGGTAGAAGATTGTAGTTTAGTCGGGCAGCATGGTCGGCACGGGCTTGGAGGGCCGAAGGGCCTGTTCCTGTGCTGTACATTTCTTTGTTCTTTGTTCTTTGATTGAAGGGACACAATTCTTCGAGGACACCCAACAGCAAGAGGAGGCACTGAAAAGGAGCCTGAGAAAGGAATACCAGTGATCTAGAGTACAGGGACTGGATCCCACCTCCCGGAAACACCTGCCAAGTGTGCGGTCGAAGATGCGGCTCCAGAATCCATGACCAGTAACACGGCATTTGTTAGGTGGACAATCATACTCATTAGCGAGTGATTGCCAAAGAAGAGGATAAGTTTGTAGTACTGGACCAAAATTGTGAGTAATATAGAAGATTGTATTACTTAACTGGAAATAAGTGCGGGGTGGGGGAGGGGAGGATGAACTTGCAAAGAAATGGGGAAAGAGAGGGGGAAATGGGACTGACTGGATTGTTCCACAGAGTCAACATGAACCAGCATTGATGAATGGATTCCCTGTGTACCGTGATGTCTCTATCGCTGGAAATATATAAATTATATAGCACAGCGACTAATAATGTTACAAGAATAGGAATGATAATAAATTAGTTTATTACTGAAACATACATAATGTATCTAATATGCACCGTATAAAAATGCTAGACACTTGTCACGGACACCCAAGAGACCGAAACCTTAAAATAAGCTAATTCCCAAACCCAATGGAATAAATCGAAGGACAATTTTCATAGTTACATTTTTAAAAATTACTGTAACAATCAAACTAAAATGCACATAAATGAATTATGCACTAACAGACAAATAGTATTTGAATAAACAGGATAAATTTGTCTTTAAATATCTCAGACAATAAAAACAGGTTCTACAAAATCTCTAATTCCAGTTCCAGGGTCCCACAACTCTCTGTATTTCCCAGGGGGAGAAAGAAAGTGTTTTACTCACAGGTGTTGGACAGAGGAGGAAGTTTTAGTCTGTGTGTGAAGCTAAAAACAAATGCTGTGCTGTTTATAATCAAACTGCAGGACTGGGAAGAAAATGATGGGAAGACATTTTGCAAAGTCCCCTCCCCCACTCCCTCAGCTAGCAGCCCAGCGCGCAGGCGCAGAAAGCGCTGCCGAGCCGAGCTGTCCGGAGCAGGCGCAGTGCGGCTGTCGCTCCCGATCTCTTTTCGGACCAGCCAGCCGCCGTAGAGAGAGGGGGGTGGGGGGGAAGAGTTCACCGCGCGGCTTCTCGCTCTGGCCGGAGCCGACAGCCGGTTGCCTGGAAACCTTGCCTCGAGGGGTTGCAGGGGGAGGGGGAAACAACGGGCAGGGGCGGGGCTCCCGCGCCCGCGAGCTGGAACCCCGAGACGTCACCGCAGAGTGATTGTATTGGCTGATTCTCAGGGTTCCATTGTGACATCACAAGGCGGAAGTTAGGCAATGAGTTTCAGGTTGAAACTTCCTCCTCTGAGCAACATCTGGGAGGGAATCAATGTTTCCCCATTTCCATTTCTTTTCTTATTCTGGGGGGCGGGGACATTGGCGACTTGCAGGAACTCAAGGGTGAATCCAGGGAGGGTGCAGACTCTGGAAAGGTTGGCCCAGGTCTCTCCCTCTCTCTTAAAGACATTGACATCCTTTGCTCCTTCAACTTGACACATTTATTTTTGATGGCTAAAAGGATGGTCTCTTTCCCAATGTTCACAATTAAAGGGCTGGTTTCCCCAAGAGATGGCTGACATTTCAGTTGACAGTAAATTAATAAAGGACAGAGATCTGTCTGGTATGTATTATTTATTATTCTCTAATTAAGTATATATATTTTCTTGTCTCATGATTTGTGCTGTATATATTTCCAATCATATATTGACTAAGGTACAAAAAAAGACCATTTGGCAACTCAAGTCCACACCCAAATCTCTATCGAGTGACCCGCTCATTCCCCCCCCCCCCCCCCCCCCACCCCAATATCCCCATTCCCCAGTATCCATCCAATTTCATTTCAAAATCATTGACCATCCCCAATCCCACCAGCCTCATTGTTAGTGAGTTCCAGGACGCGACCACTCACAGCCTATGTAAAGTGGGAAGTGGGGCAGTTTAGCTCAATTGGCTGGAAGGCTGGTTTGTGATGTGGAGCGATGTCGACAACGCTGGTTCAATTTCCGTACCGGCTGAGGTTATGCATGAAGGCCCCGCCTTCTCAACCTTGCCCCTCTCCTGAGTTGGGGTGACCCGCATGTTTTTAAAAAAAATATATATTTTATTCAAGATTTTTTGGCCAAACATAACAGTACGTAGTGTTTCTTTTAAACAACAATAAAGCAATATAAATAACAGTGGCCAGTTTTAAACAAATAAATAAATAATATATGAACAGAAACAAAAACCAAACTAAATGGCAACTGCCTTGTCAAAAATAAATACTCTCCAAAGATACAATCCAACAGTCCAATATACATTACCTAAAACAAGTGCCTATACATATACAAGAACATCCCTGAGAGTCCGTCCGATTCCTCCCCCCCCTCCACCCCTCCCCCTCCCCCCCCCTCCACCCCTCCCCCTCCCCCTCCCCCCTCCCCCTCCCCCATCCCCCTCCCCCCTGGGTTGCTGCTGTTGTCTTCCTCTTTTCCATTCCCTCTATCTTTCTGTGAGGTAGTCGACGAACGGTTGCCACCGCCTGGTGAACGCTTGAGCCGAATCCCTTAGTACAAACTTAATCCGTTCTAACTTTATAAACCCTGCCATGTCGTTTATCCAGGTCTCCACACCCGGGGGTTTGGCTTCCTTCCACATTAATAATATCCTGCGCCGGGCTACTAGGGACGCAAAGGCCAAAACATCAGCCTCTCTCGCCTCCTGCACTCCCAGCTCTTCTGCAACCCCAAATATAGCCAACCCCCAGCTTGGTTCGACCTGGACCCCCACCACCTTCGAAAGCACCTTTGCCACCCCCACCCAAAACCCCTGTAGTGCCGGGCATGACCAGAACATGTGGGTGTGATTCGCTGGGCTTCTCGAGCATCTCGCACACCTATCCTCTACCCCCAAAAATTTACTGAGCCGTGCTCCAGCCATATGCGCCCTGTGTAACACCTTAAATTGTATCAGGCTTAGCCTGGCACACGAGGACGATGAGTTTACCCTACGTAGGGCATCAGCCCACAGCCCCTCCTCAATCTCCTCCCCCAGCTCTTCTTCCCATTTCCCTTTCAGCTCATCTACCATGATCTCCCCCTCGTCCCTCATTTCCCTATATATGTCCGACACCTTACCATCCCCCACCCACGTCTCTGCGATCACTCTATCCTGCACACCCTGCGTCGGGAGCTGCGGGAATTCCCTCACCTGTTGCCTCGCAAAAGCCCTCAGTTGCATATACCGAAATGCATCCCCTTGGGGCAACCCATATTTTTCCGTCAGCGCTCCCAGACTCGCAAACGTCCCATCTACGAACAGATCTCTCAATTGTACTACCCCAGCTCTTTGCCATGCTCCAAATCCCCCATCCATTCTCCCCGGAACAAACCTATGGTTATTTCTTATTGGGGACCACACCGAGGCTCCCGTCTTTCCCCTATGCCGTCTCCACTGCCCCCAAATCTTCAATGTAGCCACCACCACCGGGCTTGTGGTGTATTTCTTCGGTGAGAACGGCAACGGTGCCGTCACCATATGGGGTGACCCTCAGGTTAAATCACCACCAGTCAGCTCCCCCTCTCAAAAGGGGAGAGCAGCCTCCTCCTCTGGCAACTTTTACATTTTTAAATTCTTTCTCACCCCCTATGCATTAAATAATATTACATGAATATTTACTTGAGTGTATATATCTTTTTTTAAATAAGTAAGAATGGATCTTTGATCAACATGTATCGACACCTCCAGGCGTGGAGGTTGTAAAGTATAGCACAGGGGGAGATGGATATTTATGGGTTTCAGGGAATAAGAAAGGAAATAATGTATTCCATGACTAGAATTGTCCGTTCTGAAGTTCTATCTTGTATTAACAGTGATGACTTTTGTCAACTCCGTTTACAGGATATTAGAAGGGGAGAATTTGCAGACAGAATTCTCAAAGCATACGTCACATCGACATCTGACAGAGTCTCTCGATTCATCGGGACCCTAATATCATCGGCCTTTGAATCTGGAAGGAGATATGTGTGTCTGTTCTGTTGCCTTCAAAAGATTTCAAACATCAGTTTGACTGGAAAAGCATCGAGTTACACACACACACACCCCAGTGAGAATGTTCCTGTGAACTGATTTTGGAAAGAGTTTTAATCAATTACACAGCCTGAAAACAAAAACACCATTCACAGTGGGGAGAAATACTACACGTTACCTGTGTACGGGTGAGACTTTAATTGATCGCTGAACCTGGAGAGGTACAAGGACACTTACACAATGGAGAGACCGTGGATATGTGAGGACTGCGGGAAGGGATATCGATCCCCATCAGAGCTACAAATGCATCGGCGCATTCACACCGGGGAGAGGCCGTTCACCTGCCCTGAGTGTGGGAAGGGATTCACTCAGTCAATCAACCTGCTCACCCACCAGCGCGTTCACACGGGCGAGAGGCCATTCACCTGCTTCGAGTGTGGGAAGGGATTCACTCAGTCGTGCAGCCTGCAGAGACACCAACGAGTTCACACTGGGGAGAGACCGTTCACCTGCTCCGTGTGCGGAAAGGGGTTCACTCAGTCGTGCAGCCTGCAGAGGCACCAGCGCGTTCACACTGGGGAGAGACCGTTCACCTGCTCTGAGTGCGGGAAGGGATTCTCCACTTTCTCGCAGCTGCTCAGGCACCAGCGAGTCAACACCGGGGAGAGACCGTTCCCCTGCACTGCGTGTGGGAAAGGATTCACCACATCGTCTCACCTACTGAGGCACCAGCAGGTTCACACCGGGGAGAGGCCGTTCACCTGCTCGGTCTGCAGAAAGGGATTCACTCGGTCAACCCACCTGCTGAGACACCAGCGTGTCCACAAGTGAATACAGGGGTTGGATTCTGCTGTTCGTCATATCCAGGCCTGAATGAATCTTGCCTGAAACCTGAAATCCGTGTCCCTGAGTCCTTCCTTGTACCATCGGCTTAACTTTGAACACCTTTACTTTGTCCTCTTTATCTAAACCTGTCATAATTCTGTACCCTTTTGTCAAATCTCCTTCCCGCAAGGGGAAATCCAAAATAAAGAGCAAGCAAGCAAAACATGTTACTGCCTGAAATCAAAGGGGACCGTTTGATTTCTGTTTGGAAGATGTTGCGAAAATATTGCATCCGTCAGCCAAAGAATTGGAATAATGCAGTTTGGGTGTAGTTCAATGGAGAATGTCAATATGGTCTTCGCCAACATCCGAGTGAAAGTCTGGAATGTGCAGATAGACCATAGAACATACAGTGCCGAAGGAGGCCATTCGGCCCATCGAGTCTGCACCGACCCACCCAAGCCCTCACTTCCACCCTATCCCCGTATCCCAATAACCCCGCCTAACCTTTTTGGTCACTAAGGGCAATTTAGCGTGTCCAATCCACCTAACCTGCACGTCTTTGGATTGTGGGGGAAAACCGGAGCACCTGGAGGAAACCGACGCACACGGGGGGGAACGTGCAGACTCCGCACAGTCAGTGACCCAGCAGGGAATCGAACCTGGGACCCTGGCGCTGTGAAACCACCGTGCTAACCACAATGCTACCGTGCTGCCCTTATGCTACTGTGCTGCCCTCATGAGGTGAATAAACTGATGGCTTTCTCTTGGAGATATTTGCATCCTTGCCGATGAGCTTTGCTTCAGACGAAAAAAACATTTTACAGGCTGGCCATTACCTGAAACATCTGGGTCATAAATTCGGAGGGGGAGGTGGGCGGGGGAGAAAGGCAAAGACAGATAGTAACTTTGATCTTTTGAAAAGCGCACCGGCAAGTTAAGAGTATGTGGCATATGACACTGGGATATTTGTGTGTGTGTGTGTGTGTGTGTGTGTGTGTATATATGCAAATGTTAAGTAAGTAAAGTCGCCATTTTCCCAGATGACCATAGGCTGCTTTCCCCTGTGAGGGGGAGTGCTGACTGGAGGTGATTTAACCTGAGGGTCACCACACCTCACGTGAGGGGCAAGGTTGAGAAGGCGGGGCCTTGATGAATAACCCCAGCCGGTACGGGAATTGAACCCGTGCTGTTGGCCTCGCTCTGCATCACAATCCAGCTGTCCAGCCTACTGAGCTTAACCACCTCCCCCTCACCCTCCCACAGCTGTTATTTGTTACATGTACATTCACGGTGAAATCCCCTGAAGACCGGGTCCCAAACAGCTACTGGAGACACAGCAGGAGATGAAATGGTTAATGTGGCCAGGGGATTGAGACACCATTGTGACATCATCAAGACATTGACACACACTCCAGAGAGAAACTGACTTTAAAACAATCCGGATAGAATTAAACACACTGGACATGGGCAAAGAATGAGTGAAATTGCAGTAAAAAGAATACAAAATTTGGATTGGGGCAAGAAAGAACTGTCCACAGTGGGCAGCACGGTGGCGCAGTGGGTTAGCGCTGCTGTCTCACGGCGCCGAGGTCCCAGGTTCGATCCCGGCTCTGGGTCACTGTCCGTGTGGAGTTTGCACATTCCCCCCCCCCTGTGTCTGCGTGGGTCTCGCCCCCACAACCCAAAAGATGTGCAGGGTAGGTGGATTGGCCACGCTAAATTGCTCCTTAATTGGAAATAATGAATTGGGTACTCTAAATTTATAAAAAAAATAATTAAAAAGGACTGTCCACAAGTTGGATCGGGGTAAAGAGAATCTTTTACATCCATGTTTGATCTATTGCTTGAAGAATATGTCCTTATGTACCTGTAACCTAGAACTCACGGCGCTCCTTCAGGAGAAGAAGAGGTCGAGTAGATGTTACCCCAGACAGGGCCAGAACAAAACTGGAAAATAACGGAATGAAATTGAGTTGGGAGAGAGAGTTCTCCTCCCCCTCAAGGTGTGGACTGTAAGAATCCTGGGGACCCCCTACTTAGGGTTTTCTTGTTAATTAGCGAACATTAAATTAAATTCTGTGACCAGCTGTCAATTTATATTAGTCATAGTCATAGAACATACAGTGCAGAAGGAGACCATTCGGCCCATCGAGTCTGCACCGACCCACTTAAACCCTCATTTCCACCCTATCCCCGTAACCCAATAACCCCTCCTAACCTTTTTTGTCACTAAGGGCAATTTATCATGGCCAATACACGTAACCTGCACGTCTTTCGGGACTTGTGGGAGGAAACCGGAGCACCCGGAGGAAACCCACGCAGACACAGAGAACGTGCAGACTCCACACAGACAGTGACCCAGCGGGGAATCGAACCTGGGTCCCTGGCGCGGTGAAGTCACAGTGCTATCCACTTGTGCTACCGTGCTGCCCAAATTGAATTTGATTGTTACACGTCTCCTGTTTATATTCCAGTTGTGACGGTGGGGTTGAGGTATTGGCACTGGACTAGTAATCCAGAGTCCCAGGCTAATGCTCTGGGGACATGAGTTCAAATCCCACCATGGCAGCTGGTGGAATTTAAGTTCAATTAATAAAATCTGAATTTTAACGGTGACCGTGAAACTATCATCCATTGTCGTTTAAAACCCCATCTGGTTAACTCATGTCCTTTAGGGAAGGAAATCTGCCATCCTTACCCGATCTGGCCTCCATGTGACTCCAGACCCGCAGCAAAAGTGGTTGACTCTTGACAGTCCCCTCTGAAATGGCCTAGCAACAAGCCACTCAGTTCAAAGGCAATAAATGCTGACACAGACATCTCACGAGAGAATAAAATTACTCACTGGGTGAGGATGGTTGACAGGTGACAGGATGGGAAATTGTGGTTTGGGGCTTCACTGACCAAATGTTTTATTGACACGAAAGGTGTAAAAGGAACCAAACTGCAGCGGAAATCGAGCAGAGCTGAGAGCGGATGACGTGTGGGGACAGGGAGTTTAACAGCTCCCAGAGAACAGAGAAGACAAGAGTGCCTGGAATCCTAGACCACACCTGGGTGTCAAGGCCACCATGTTTTCACTGCTTGGCATGGGAATGCTGACTCCCTGTGCCGGGGACGGAGCGTGGGGAAGACAATTGTTTGAGAGTTTGACGTGGTTTGGGCGGGTACAGATGGTTCAATGACAGGCTTTGTAATTGGTCAATTCAAATGTTAGCTCAGCAATGATTGGGTTAAATCAGTCTCCATAGACTTTGTGATGTCATAAAGTATAAGAAGGGATTCCCCGAGCACAGAGATTAGTTGAGGTTTTACACATTCCACTGACTGGGACCATGGCATCTGGGGCAGAGCAGGGAGCATTTACCTGGAGATGGTGCTTCTCCCCAGAGTGTAATGGTAATACTGCTGCTCTTTGATACTACTGCTCAGACATTAGACTGTCAGCTCTTAGTTGAGCTGAATAAAATCTAACCGCTCTCACCAGTAAGGGTTATCATCTTGAGTTTGGGAAAAAGTTTAATTGGCTCCATGAACTCCATATTGTGTGAAAAATAAAATTCACCTCGCCCCACCCCCTTTGGCTCCTTTGTCAATTACCTTATTGTTCCAATACCTTGGTATTCCAGCCAAGGAATCCCTTTGAGCTTCCAAGAGGTCTGAGGGAAGCCCCGAGACACATTCTTATTCTGTTGTGAAGAGCCAGACCACAAAAAAATTGTTTTTGCGCAATAGGTACATACCAAAACCTAATTAATAGAAGTTTTTTCTAATTCTTACATGTATATGTTTACTGTAATTAAAAAGTTATCTTATTAAAAGGCGTATTTGTGTCTTACCGTGGTCATTTTTAATAATGGTGGTGGGGGGGGGTTGATGCTACTCCTTGGGTTCAGATGGGAAGAGCACAACTGGAATTCTGGATTCTCGTATTGGACACACACACAAACGCATCTCTCTCACGCAGACACACACTCATCAAACACACACTCATCTCATACACACCTTGCACATTCACCTTTCACACACACACTCGTTAAACACACACTCATTTCATGTATGTTTCGTTTACCTGTGTGGTAGGTAACGTGCTACTCAATCCTTGGTTAGTGATGAGGTCTTCTGAATCCCGATGAAGAAGATTTGAACTCTTCCAGTAGCAACAAACGGTTTATTGAGTAACTACAACAATATTTACATGAGTTCTCTACTTTAACTTTGATACTAGTGATAAGGTTAACAAGATCTAACTATGGTAACTATACGTAACTCCACTGGCCATCTAAACTAGTCTGCTGTTGCTTTGATCACAGTGCACCCAAGAGAGAGAGAGAGCCCCAATGTGGTTGCCTTTTATACCCCTGTTGGTCCGGCCCTCTAGTGATCATGTGGTGCTACTGATGACACATTAACCCCTTGTGTACATGGACATATAGAGATCACTACAACGTACACACCCATTTCCCACATGCACACTCTCGCCACGTCACTCTCATTCACACACGCTCACTCTCACACCTATTTTACACACGCACTCTCCCATTTCGCACATGCTCTCATTTCACCCCAACGTTCGCATTTCACATTCTCATTTCTCAATTATACACTTAACACATACTCTCAACTCACTCTCATTTCACACCAACACTGTTAATTCACACACACACAGAATTACCCCACGTGTACTCACTCTCATTTCACACTCTCATGCCACACATTCACATCATTTCACACACACACACGTACACGCATTTCACAAATTCACACTTGTTTTACACACATTCATTTCACACACTATCAAACACACTTATTTCTCACAATTTCAAACATTTTCGTTTAACACACTTCACCTCATGCACCCATACTGATAATGCAGGGATTTCAGATATATTGTATTATATGTAATTGGGGCAGTAAGGGTAAAACGCCTGGGTTAGTGTGTGTATGACTGCTGCAGTAGTGTTTTTAAGGATCCTGGTTTGCAAGACAGCTCGGCTTTGTGAGCCATTGGTGCAATTAAAGCATCATAAAAGTTTGGGTCTTAATGACCCATTTGCATCCATTTGGTGGGCTTGGCACCTGATGCTCCAGCCCTCTGTGATCCTCCATGGGAGGTACGTACCGTGAAATCACACGCTTGCATGATTGGAATGCAAGTTAGTGCTTGGAGTGCACTTACCTCGCTTTGGGTTTTTTGCATTTAAAGTACCCAATCGTTTTCCCAATTAAGGGGAAATTTAGCGTGGCCATGCCACCGACCCTGCACATCTTTGGGTTGTGGTGAGACCCACGCAAACACAGAGAGAAGGTGCAAACTCCACAGGGGCTTACCTCTCTTGGATGTGATCAATGTTTACAAACATTGGGGTTTCACCACTTCGGCTACTGCACCGTAAAGGTATATGACAGGATGGAAGCTGCAGATGGTTTGTAGAAGCTGTCAATCACAGATCACTATTAGAAAGTTATGAATGGCTTGCAGATAATGGATCTTTGGGAACCAGACGCAGTTCAGAGCTGTGTCCAGGAATGGACATGTGGAGCAATGTAAGTGTTACAGCTGCAATTCTTCTCACTGCCCCTGTCTGGACTGCTCTCTGGCCTCTCTTTTCTGGGAGGAGGGTCTGTGAGGGGCGGTCCCTTTAGGTAGGGGGTTCCTTGGGGGGGTCTCCCTATTACAGGAGTCCTGGGGGGGGGGGTCAGGCCGCCCCCATACTTCCTGTGCCCATTAGTGGCAGTCTTCGAGGTATCGGAACAGCCAGAACTCTTTACGGGAGAGGAGCAGACACCCCAGCCTTTGCCTCCCTTATCGTCCACCGAAGGCTCCTGCTCAGCTTGCGATCAGTGACACTGCCCAAGGCCACAGGCTGGCTTTCAATTCAGCAGAATTTCTCAGACGAGAAAAGATAAAGTACATTATCTGAGGTTCATGGGTAATTCATCAGCCTGACCTGCTGGTGACCAGCAAACCAATAAGTAAAGGGTCGGCGGGGGGGGGGGGGGGGGGGGGGGGGGGGGTAGAGACAAGACAGACAAGGGAAGAGAGAGAGCGGAAAGGATGGAGGGAGGGATAGTTAGGGGAGGAAGAGTGGGGGCAGGAAGGGAGGACGGAAGGGGGGGGAGGAGGCAGAGGACATTAAGCAGAACACAGGGCAAGTAGTGAACCAGGGGGCAGCACGGTGGCGCAGTGGGTCAGCACTGCTGCCTCACGGCGGCGAGGTCCCAGGTTCGATCCCGGCTCTGGGTCACTGTCCGTGTGGAGTTTGCACATTCTCCCCGTGTCTGCGTGGATCTCACCACCACAACCTAAAGATGTGCAGGGCAGGTGAATTGGCCACGCTAAATTACCCCTTAATTGGAATCTTAAAAAAAAAGTATGGAACAAACAGTGGGGATGCGCACGGCCGCGACGGCAAAGCCAAGGTGGACGCCAAACGCCCCCCCCCCCCCCTCCCCCACTACCGGTATGTTCCAGTACCAGGAGGTGGCAAATACACAACCAAAATATCGCTGTTGCGGCAACTGACCACCAGGGGCACACAAACGGGGCCCCCACCTGTACAGAGATTACTTTTGAATACTTATGACTACAGACTGATTAATTTGCTGTATACTTACGTTTCCCTTTCTTTGTTTTCCTTTCTGTATACCCACTTTATTTATTGAATCTCTTCTATAGTATAATCTGATAACCCTGGAGAAGGGCACAATGTATAAATGCAAAAACCAATAAAAAGATTTTTTATTTAAATTTTTTTAAAAAACAACAACATTGTGTACCCAATTCATTTTATCCAATTAAGGGGGCAATTTAGTGTGGCCAATCCACCTACCCTGGACATCTTTGGGTTGTGGGGGCGAAACCCACGCAGACACGGGGAGAATGTGCAAACTCCATACGGACGGTGACCCAGAGCCGGGATCGAACCTGGTACCTCGGCGCCGTGAGGCAGCAGTGCTAACCCACAGCGCCACCGTGCTGCCCTATAAAAAGGTTTTTTTGAAACATTAATGAATATGTGAATAATTGAGGCCCCAACACAAATATAGAAAATAGAAGCAGGAGGAGGCCATTCTGCCCTTCGAGCCTGATCTGCCAATCATTATGATCATGGCTGATAATCAAATTCAATACTCTGATCCAACCTTTCCCCCATAACCCTTGATCCTTTTCACCACAAGAGCTATATCTAATTCCTTCTTGAAATTACAGCAGCACGGTAGCACAGTGATTAACCCAATTGCTTCACAGCTCCAGGGTCCCAGGTTTGATTCCCGGCTTGGGTCACTGTCTGTGCGGAGTCTGCACATCCTCCCGTGTGTGCGTGGGTTTCCTCCCGGTGCTCCGGTTTCCTCCCACAGTCCAAAGATGTGCAGGTTGTTGCTCATTTTAGCCTTAGTTTAATTGCTCTTGTTCTCTCACCTTTGCTCGAGTCGCCAGGTATCTTTCTGATACCGCCACGTGGTTCAAGTCCGAGTAATGATCAATAATCCAACACACCGCTTAGTAAGAGTTAAATCAACGCACATTTATTATATACAACAATCAATACTTATACATTAATTCTACTTCTTTTTTTTAAAAATATTTTATTGAAAATTTTTGGCCAACCATCACAGTACATTATGTATCCTTTACACAGTAATATCGCAATATAAATAACAATGGCCAGTTTTATAAACAAGAAATAAATAATATATAAACAAAAACAAAACTAAATGGCAACTGCCTTGTCCCAGATAAACTTTCTCCAAAAATAAGTTTTAACCGTCCAATATACAATTATCTATAACAACAACCTATACATATTATACTTATATACTTATATATTAACATCCCTGAGAATCCCTCTGGTCCCCCCCCCCCCCCCCCCCCCCCCCGCCCCCCCCCCCCCCCCCCCCCCCCCCCCCCCCGGGTTGCTGCTGCTGTCTTCTTCTTTTCCATTCCCTCTATCTTTCTGTGAGGTATTCGACGAACGGTTGCCACCGCCTGGTGAACCCTTGAGCCGATCCCCTTAGGACGAACGTAGTCCGTTCCAGCTTTATAAACCCTGCCATGTAATTTATCCAGGTCTCCACACCCGGGGGCTTGGCTTCCTTCCACATCAACAGTATCCTGCGCCGGGCTACTAGGGACGCAAAGGCCAAAACATCAGCCTCTTTCGCCTCCTGCACTCCCGGCTCTTCTGCAACCCCGAATATAGCCAACCCCCAGCTTGGTCTGACCTGGACCCCCACCACCTTCGAAAACACCTTTGTCACCCCCACCCAAAACCCCTGTAGTGCCGGACATGACCAGAACATGTGGGTGTGATTCGCTGGGCTTCTCGAGCATCTCGCACACCTATCCTCTACTCCAAAAAATTTACTGAGCCGTGCTCCAGTCATATGCGCCCTGTGTAACACCTTAAATTGTATCAGGCTTAGCCTGGCACACGAGGACGATGAGTTTACCCTACTTAGGGCATCAGCCCACAGCCCCTCCTCAATCTCCTCCCCCAGCTCTTCTTCCCATTTCCCTTTCAGCTCATCTACCATAATCTCCCCCTCGTCCCTCATTTCCCTATATATGTCTGATACCTTACCGTCCCCCACCCATGTCTTTGAGATCACTCTATCCTGCACCTCCTGCGTCGGGAGCTGTGGGAATTCCCTCACCTGTTGCCTCGCAAAAGCCCTCAATTGCATATACCGGAATGCATTCCCTTGGGGCAACCCATATTTTTCGGCCAGCGCTCCCAGACTTGCAAATGTCCCATCCACAAACAGATCTCTCAATTGTGTTACTCCTGCTCTTTGCCATGTTCCAAATCCCCCATCCATTCCCCCCGGAGCAAACCTATGATTATTTCTTACCGGGACCACACCGAGGCTCCCGTCTTTCCCCTATGCCATCTCCATTGCCCCCAAATTTTCAGAGTAGCCACCACCACCGGGCTTGTGGTGTATTTCTTCGGTGAGAACGGCAACGGCGCCGTCACCATGGCTTGTAGGCAAGTCCCCCTACAGGACGCCTTCTCCAATCACTTCCACGCCGCTCCCTCCTCTTCTCCCATCTACTTACATACCATTGAGATGTTGGCGGCCCAGTAGTACTCACTCAGGCTCGGTAGCGCCAGCCCCCCCTATCCCTACTACGCTGCAAAAATCCCTTCCTCACTCTCGGGGTCTTCCCGGCCCACACAAAACTCATGATACTCTTCTCAATCCTTTTGAAAAAAGCCTTCGTGATCACCACCGGGAGGCACTGAAACACAAAGAGGAATCTCGGGAGGACCACCATTTTAACCGCTTGTACCCTCCCTGCCAGTGACAGGGATACCATGTCTCATCTCTTGAAGTCCTCCTCCATCTGTTCCACCAACCGCGTTAAGTTTAACCTATGCAATGTACCCCAATTCTTGGCTATCTGGATCCCCAAGTAGCGAAAGTCCCTTGTTACCTTCCTCAGCGGTAAGTCCTCTATTTCTCTGCTCTGCTCCCCTGGATGCACCACAAACAGCTCACTTTTCCCCATGTTCAGCTTATATTCTGAAAATTCTCCAAACTCCCCAAGTATCCGCATTATCTCTGGCATCCCCTCCGCCGGGTCCGCCACATACACCAATAAATCGTCCGCGTAAAGAGATACCCGGTGTTCCTCTCCTCCCCTGAGTACTCCCCTCCACTTCCTGGAACCCCTCAATGCTATTGCCAGGGGCTCAATCGCCAGTGCAAACAATAACGGGGACAGAGGACATCCCTGCCTCGTCCCTCTATGGAGCCGAAAATACGCAGACCCCCGTCCATTCGTGACCACGCTCGCCATCGGGGCCCTATACAGCAGCTGTACCCATCTAATATACTCATCTCCAAAGCCAAATCTCCTCAACACCTCCCACAAATAATCCCACTCCACTCTATCAAATGCTTTCTCGGCATCCATCGCCACCACTATCTCCGCTTCCCCCTCTGGTGGGGGCATCATCATTACCCCTAGCAGCCTCCGTATATTCGTATTCAGCTGTCTCCCCTTCACAAACCCAGTTTGGTCCTCATGGACTACCCCCGGGACACAATCCTCTATCCTCATTGCCATTACCTTGGCCAGAATCTTGGCGTCTACATTTAGGAGGGAAATAGGTCTATAGGACCCGCATTGCAGCGGGTCTTTTTCCTTCTTTAGGAGAAGCGATATCGTTGCCTCCGACATAGTCGGGGGCAGCTGTCCCCTTTCCTTCGCCTCATTAAAGGTTCTCATCAGTATCGGGGCAACCAAGTCCACATATTTCCTTTAAAATTCGACTGGAAATCCATCCGGTCCCGGAGCCTTCCCCGCCTGCATACTCCTAATTCCTTTCACTACTTCCTCTATCTCGATCTGTGCTCCCAGTCCCACCCTCTCCTGCTCCTCCACCTTAGGAAATTCCAGCCGGTCCAGGAAGCACATCATTCTCTCCTTCCCATCCGGGGGCCGAGCTTCGTATAATCTTTTATAGAATGCCTTGAACACTCCATTCACTCTCTCCGCTCCCCGCTCTATCTCTCCTTCCTCATCCCTCACTCCCCCTATTTCCCTCGCTGCTCCCCTTTTCGTCAATTGATGGGCCAGCAACCTGCTCGCCTTCTCCCCATACTCATACTGTACACCCTGTGCCTTCCTCCACTGTGCTTCTGCAGTACCCGTTGTCAGCAAGTCAAATTCTACGTGTAACCTTTGCCTTTCCCTGTACAGTCCCTCCTCCGGTGCCTCCGCATATTGCCTGTCCACCCTCAGAAGTTCTTGCAGCAACTGCTCCCGTTCCCTACTCTCCTGCTTTCCTTTATGTGCCCTTATTGATATCAGCTCCCCTCTAACCACTACCTTCAGCGCCTCCCAGACCACTCCCACCTGGACCTCCCCATTATCATTGAGTTCCAAGTATTTTTCAATGCACCCCCTCACCCTTAGCCACACCCCTTCATCTGCCATTAGTCCCATGTCCATTTTCCAGGGTGGGCGCCCTTCTGTTTCCTCCCCTATCTCCAAGTCTACCCAATGTGGAGCATGATCCGAAATGGCTATAGCCGTATACTCCGTCCCCCTCACCTTCGGGATCAACGCCCTTCCCAAGACAAAAAAGTCTATTCGCGAATAAACTTTGTGGACATGGGAGAAAAACGAAAACTCCTTACTCCAAGGTCTGCTAAATCTCCACGGGTCTACTCCTCCCATCTGCTCCATAAAATCTTTAAGCATCTTGGCTACAGCCGGCCTCCTTCCAGTCCTGGATCTCGACCTGTCCAGCCCTGGCTCCAGCACCGTATTAAAATCTCCCCCCATTACCAACTTTCCCACCTCTAGGTCCGGGATACGTCCTAGCATCCGCCTCATAAAATTGGCATCATCCCAGTTCGGGGCATATACGTTTACCAAGACCACCGCCTCCCACTGTAATTTGCCACTCACCATCACGTATCTGCCCCCGCTATCCGCCACTATGGTCTTTGCCTCAAACATAACCCGCTTCCCCACTAGTATTGCCACCCCCCTGTTTTTCGCATCTAGCCCCGAATGAAACACCTGCCCCACCCATCCTTTGCGTAGACTAACCTGGTCTATAAGTTTCAAGTGCGTCTCTTGTAACATAACCACGTCTGCCTTAAGTTTCTTAAGGTGTGCGAGTACTCATGCCCTCTTTATCGGCCCGTTCAGCCCTCTCACATTCCACGTGATCAACCGGGTTGGGGGGCTTTTTACCCCCCCCCCCCCCTTGTCGATTAGCCATCCCCTTTTTCCAGCTCCTCACCCGGTTCCCACGCAGCTGTGTCCCCCCCAGGCGGCGCCACCCCGCCCATCCCACCCCATTCCGGCTCCCCCCTCTCCCCAGCAGCAGCAACCCAGTATTAATTCTACTTCTAAGCTACTTCCTACAACTAACAGGCCAATACTTAACTTTGGAAATGGCGGGGGGATGAGGAGCTGAGGGCGCCGGCCATTGGGGGTGGGGCCAAAAGGGAAGCACGGGCTTTGTTCCCGCGCTATGGTAATCATGGCGGGAACAGGGAAGCAGGAAGGAGGGGGCCTCGCACAGTGTGAGCCGAGGTCACGGGGGGAAGCCGAGGTCGGCCAGAGTTTGCTGACTTCTGGGAGCAACATGGGGGGTGCAATTACGCTAGCTTGGGATCTAGCGGGGCGGGGGGGTTAACTGGGTTGCTGCTGCTGGGGAGAAGGGGGAGCTGGTATGGGAGGGGGGGTCGGGGCGTGGGGGGCGCCGCCTGGGGGGGATACACCTACGTGGGAACCGGGTGAGGAGCTGGATTCAAAAAGGAAATGGCTAGTCAGTCATCAAGGGGGGGGGGGGGGGGTAAAGAGCCCCCCAACCCGGTTGATCACGTGGAATGTGAGAGGGCTGAACAGGCCGATTAAGAGGGCACGGGTACTCGCACACCTAAAGAAACTTAAGGCAGATGTGGTTATGCTTCAGGAGACGCATCTGAAGCTGATAGACCAGGTTAGACTTCGCAAAGGATGGGCGGGGCTCGATGCAAAAAACAGGGGGGTGGCCATACTAGTGGGGAAGCGGGTAATGTTTGAGGCAAAGACTATAGTGGCGGATAGTGGGGGCAGATACGTGATGGTGAGTGGCAAACTGCAAGGGGAGGCGGTGGTATTAGTGAACGTGTATGCCCCGAACTGGGATGATGCCAATTTTATGAGGCGTATGTTAGGACGAATCCCGGACCTAGAAGTGGGGAAGTTGGTAATGGGTGGAGACTTTAATACGGTGCTGGACCCAGGGCTGGACAGATCGAGGTCCAGGACCGGAAGGAGGCCGGCTGCAGCTAGGGTGCTTAAGGATTTTATGGAGCAGATGGGAGGAGTAGATCCCTGGAGATTTAGTAGACGTAGGAGTAAGGAGTTTTCGTTTTTCTCCTATGTACACAAAGTATTTTCACGAATAGATTTTTTTGTTTTGGGAAGGGCACTGATCCCAAAGGTGACGGGGACGGAGTACACGGCTATAGCCATCTCGGATCATGCTCCACACTGGGTGGACCTGGAGATAGGGGAAGAAAAACAACAGCTTCCACACTGGAGAATGGACATGGGATTATTGGCAGATGAGGGGGTGTGTTTAAGGGTGAGGGGGTGTATTGAAAGGTACTTGGAACTTAATGATAATGGTGAGGTACAGGTGGGAGTGGTCTGGGAGGCACTGAAGGCAGTGGTTAGAGGGGAGCTGATATCTATTAGGGCACATAAAGGAAAGCAGGAGGGTAGGGAAAGGGAGCGGTTGTTGAAAGAACTTCTGAGGGTGGACAGACAATACGCGGAGGCACCGGAGGAGGGACTGTACAGGGAAAGGCAAAGGCTACATGTAGAATTTGACGCAGGAAGTGCAGGATAGAGTGATCTCAGAGACATGGGTGGGGGACGGTAAGGTGGCGGACATATATAGGGAAATGAGGGACGAGGGGGAGATCATGGTAGATGAGCGGAAAGGGAAATGGGAAGAAGAGCTGGGGGAGGAGATTGAGGAGGGGCTGTGGGCTGATGCCCTACGTAGGGTAAACTCATCGTCCTCATGTGCCAGGCTAAGCCTGATACAATTTAAGGGGCTACACAGGGCGCATATGACTGGAGCACGGCTTAGTAAATTTTTTGGGGTAGAGGATAGGTGTGCGAGATGCTCGAGAGGCCCAGCGAATCACACCCACATGTTCTGGTCATGCCCGGCACTACAGGGGTTCTGGGTGGGGGTGGCAAAGGTGCTTTCGAAGGTGGTGGGGGTCCGGGTCGAACCAAGCTGGGGGTTGGCTATATTTGGTGTTGCAGAAGAGCCGGGAGTGCAGGAGGCGAGAGAGGCTGACGTGTTGGCCTTTGCGTCCCTTGTAGCCCGGCGCAGGATATTGTTAATGTGGAAGGAAGCCAAGCCCCCGGGGGTGGAGACCTGGATAAACGATATGGCAGGGTTTATAAAGTTAGAACGGATTAAGTTCGTGTTAAGGGGTTCGGCTCAGGGGTTCATCAGGCGGTGGCAACCGTTCGTCGACTACCTCACAGAAAGATAGAGGGAATGGAAAAGAAGTAGACAACAGCAGCAACCCAGGGGGGAGGGGGGTGGGGGGGAAGGGCGGGGGGGAGGAATCGGACGGATTCTCAGGGATGTTATTGTATATGTATAGGTATTTGGTATATGTAATTGTATATTGGATTGTTGGATTGTATTTTTGGAGAGTATTTATTTTGGACAAGGCTGTTGCCATTTAGTTTTGATTTTTGTTTTTGTTTATATATTATTTATTTATTTGTTTAAAACTGGCCACTGTTATTTATATTGCTTTATTGTTGTGTAAAAGAAACACTACGTACTGTTATGTTTGGCCAAAAAACTTGAATAAAATATATTTTTTTTAAAAACAACTTTGGAAATAGCCCACCAGGTCAGGGAAACGAATGGTCTTTCGTATGGGTTCTGAGCCTGCGGGATTCAAAGCGGGTACAGGTCGATAGTCAGGAGTGCCTATCTCGTAGCGAGCGTTGGAGTAAGACTTACGGTTCTCGCGGCTGTTGTAGAAGGTCAGCAGAAGGGTCTCGAAGGGTGCGGAGAGGAGAAGAAGGGTCGATTTGAACCTGGCCCCTAGTCTTATAGTCCCCAGGGGCTTCCCGCCTCTCGGGGCGGACCTTGTACCTGGTTCCAAATGATTGGACTTGGTCCCAATCACTTGGTTCGATATTCTCCAATGCTGGAGCGATTCCTTGATCGATGGGTGGTTTTGAGGTGGTCGTTCACCTCTCTTTGTGTAAGCTCCTGTTGGCGCCGAAAAGTCTGGGTTGGCTTTGTGTGTCTAATTTGTAGCATGTTGTTCCCGGGGATTGCTAATTAGTATTCAGATGGCTGGTGTGTTGTTATGTTGATGGCTGCAGGTATCAATTCTGTCTGGCCTCCCCAGAGGCGAATACACTGTTTTACCTGCAGCTGTCTGTTTGAGACCTGTTGGCTGATTTTCCCATCAGCCTCTTCCGTTTGCCATTTTAAATCGGGGTTTGGCCATTCTAATCGGGAGTTAGCCATTTTAACCGGCTACACCCCCTCCTTGTGATCCTAACGTGAAGCGTGAAGGATCACATCATTATTGTTACTTTCCATTCCCTGACCCGGGGGGGGGGGGGGGGGGGAGACACCTCCTACATGGCCTCTGCACTGACCATAGCTCTGCACAAAAATGTTTAACTAACAATTCTAAGGGCGCTATGTCAGACAGGGACATGCATTACAAAACAATAAACTGGGAACCTCTAATTTATCCTTAATATACTACACTCGCTTAAACATTCCATTATCCTACCTTCCTCACTCATACAACAAAATCATAGCATTTCATACAGTCTTTCCTGGCTTGGCAGTCAAGCTCAGGATCATACAATTTTTGCTCATGAAAAAGTTTTTTTTTTTACATCTCTTTATTTACAACAACAATAAACGCAGTGGATGCACTTTATTATTTTATAATAGATCGTGGGGGTTGGGGGTCTGGTCGTAACCGAACATAGGGGATCTGATCCTATATACCGGGGTTCGAGCGCGGTAGGCTCTCCTTCTCCATTTTCGTAGGCGCATAGTCTGCACGATGCAGCAGATTATCGCCAACGCTAATAGTGTTTCGATCACATAGGACAGGGAGTACCAGGTTATGAACCTGGCACACCAGGAAGATGTAGTGTTGCTGGTGACTGGGCTCTGGGTACTGCGGGAAAGTGAAACATTAACGGCTGGGGGTCTTGAAGTCATGGGGTTCGCGGTCACACGCAACCGAATGTCCAAAAATAGTATGTTGATCACGATGAAGGAAGTCCTCATGGCTGTTCTCTTTCCTTCTCTTTCTTCTCTTCTCTTTGTTTTCTCCGGTCCTGGAGCTTCTGGAGTTCTGTAGAAACAAGCATAGTGTCTGTAACTATCTTTGTTTAATATCTGGTATGCTAGTGTGTCTGTCCTTTGGTGCCAATTATTCCCTTTATAATTGGTCACTATGTGTGACTCCCTCATTTTTTTTCAAAAACAAACTTTAGGACACGGCACACTTCCCAATCATGAACCAGTGCTGATTTACCATCCCAATGTTCCAGGATGTAAATAACAGATGGCTGGCAACCGAAAGGTTACCTAAACAAACAAAACTTTTTGAAATGAAAATGTCAAAATGAGGTGTGTATGGGCCGCGACGGGTAAAAGATGGATGGAGTCCCCGGGTAGGACGGCTACCAATGCCGTATCTCTCCTACCCGAGCGTAGTTGACCAGCAGGGGGGTCCCCAGGCAGGGCGGGTCTCAAGCCGTTTCTCCACTGAGCAAGCGACAAGAACGGGCAAAAATGTAGTCATCGTGGTGGGGCTGCCGTAGTGGTTCTATCCTTCGAACCAGAAGGGCAGTTACGGTCGGGCGTCTGATACCCGAACAAGTATCAGCTGAAAAGCTGGTTCCTCTGAACAAGCGTGTGGCAATGGTGGGTCTCTTGACCAGTCTCTGCAGACAAGCTAGTTCCGCTCAACTAGTGTCTGGCCCTGGTGAGTCTCTGTGGGCAAGTTCTCAGAGGTTTCAGGTGAATCGGCGTGTGGCAGTGAGAAAATTCTCCTGTCGGACATACAACATTTAACAAACTTACAAACAACATAAAACATTCTGCAGGTTCCATCAGAAAGGACAACACTTTTCCCAAGCGGTTCCTTTAAAACATCACCTGGACAACTCAGTTCTCGGTTGCGAACAGGGTCGCAAAGGGGTTGGCGGTTTGGGAGTCAGACCCAAGGTCATCCTCTTCTCCCGGGTGCCAAACTCTGGAGTGGATTAGGGCTGAAAGGGCTGCATGGTGTGAGTTGGGGTCGCTCTCGTCATTGCGGACGAGTCGGTATGAGTTGTCGCGGTGCCAATAATTGGTGTCTAGTTGTGTGGGGACAAAATCGGGGTCGTCAGTGTGGTTCGGTGGTCGGTGGTGGGGTTTGTACAGAAAAGTGATCAGGAAGGGATCACTTGGATCGTAGTCGGAGTCGCTGGGTGTGGTTCCGGTTGCATGGGGATAGTAGGGAGGCGTGCTGTGGCTATCGTCCGAGTCACAGTCGCTGTCTCTGCTTCTGCAGTCTGTGGGCGTTCTGGGGCGGAGTGTATAGTTCTGGGGAGGAGTGTATATTTCGGGGGTGGAGTCAAGGTCGAGTCCGTGGCTGGGCTGGACGTGTTGGGGGATGGTAGGGTTACGTTGGCTGTGGGCGGGGCGTGGTGTGCTGCGTCGAGCATGACGTGGTGTGCGTGGTTCGACTGTGTTCCATAAGCCTTCAGCTGGTTTATATGAAACCAGGCAGTCTTACCATTGGGGTACTTTATTTTATAAACGGAAGGGCTTACTTTATCCGCAACGGAATACGGACCCGAGTATTTTGGTGACAGGAATGTGCTGGGGTTATATACGGAGAGCATGACTTGCTGTCCTATACGGTACTCAGTCGCATGCACTGTCTTGTCGAAACAAGCCTTACTCTGTTTCTTTCTGGTGCCCAATTTTACTGCGGCTGCTAGCTGAGCCGTTTTAACATTTGCAACTAATTGCTCCACGGCTTTCTCGTGTGTGAGGGCCGTCACTTCGGGGCTGGTCAGGTCCAAACCTAACAGATATTCTGTGCCTTTCATGGGGCGTCCGGTCATGAGGGTGTGTGGGGTGTAACCTGTGGAGGTAGAAATAGTGTTACGCAAAAACATCAGCGCAAAAGGGAGGACTGAGTCCCAAGTGGTGTTGTTCTGCTGGACCATGTTTCTGAGGGTGGTTTTTAGGGTCCGATTCATGCGCTCCACGATACCACTCGACTGTGGTGGTATGCTATGTAGAATTTTTGGGTGATGCTAAATATCGTGAGGACGTTCTGCATGACACGTCCCACAAAATGGGAACCTTGGTCAGATTCAATGCTGCGGGGGAGTCCCCACCTTGTAAAGATGTGATGGGTTAGAACCTTGGCTGTGGTTTTTGCAGTGTTTGTGCGGGCTGGAAATTCTTCCACCCATTTTGTAAATGTATCTATGACCACAAATACATATTTATAACCATTCCTGCAAGGGGGCAATGGACCTATAAAATCGATCTAGAGGTTAGTCCAGGGGCCATTAACGGGTCGGGTGTGGCTGAGTTGAGCCTTTTTGGCATATCTGTCCGGATTATTCTGCGCACAGATAAGACAATTCTCGATGTAATGTTTACATCTTCCTTTAAATTTGGCCACCAACAAAGCTGCTTGAGGTGGGCTGTAGTGGGATTGATTCCCTGATGTCCATGACCGTCATGGAACAAACAAATCAATTGATTCCTGTCCTGTTCAGGAACCACATAAAGGGTGTCCTTTAACACCACACTGTCATGTGTGGTCAGTGCATTTCTAAATTTCTCACAGGGAGCTGGATAGTTTCCTTTTACAATCTCCCTGAGATTGGTGCCCTGCTTCTGGGCCTCCACTGGATCCTCGATCTTTGTCTGTGTGACCTGAACTGCACTCACTGGCGCACTCACTGGCGCGCTTTCGGGGGCGTTTCCAAAAATACCCATGTCTGGAACCTGCCTTAGCCAGTGCGTCGGCTTTTACATTTCCAGGGGGGGAGGAACGATGGTGGCTGCGGACTTTGATGATGCCAAAAGTCCTGTTCTGTGCTTTTTCTAAAATATGATGGAGCAATGGGCTGAGGGGAGGAGTTTTCCGTCTGCGGAAACAAATCCTCTTGCTTCCCATAGGGGCAGAAATTCCGTGAGGCTGTTACAGACATAGAGGCTGTCTGAGTATATGTCTGCTGGGCTGGGGAAGGAATCTGGGTGCCCAACTATATATGCTATGGCCACGAGCTCTGCTGCCTGCGCGCCTAAGTGTCCGGGTAGTTTCAACGATATCTCCTCAAGGGCGCGGCCCTGCGCGTCCTCTACATAGATACTGCAACCTGTTATGCGCTTCCCATCCAAGGCTGTGGAAGATCCATCCACATAAATCTTGATGGGCTCACACGTGTCCGTGTGCGGGGGGCTCTGAGTTGAATTACCTATCTTGCTGGGGGGTGTTTTAGCGATAAAGGGACCTGTGTTGTGGTGTGGAGAGATAATCTCACATTCACGGGGGGTTCCGGGGTACTGTAAATTGTCGGCTAAGTAGGTGTGTGTCTTTGTCCTTTTTACTGTGATGTCCCGTCCCTGCAAGAGAAGGGTCCACCTAGCTGCGCGTATTTGGCTGACGGTACCGTACTTGAGTCGTCCGTCCAGTAAAAGTTGGGTGGGGGTGTGTTCGGTCAGAATTGTGATGGGGTTCAGTCCGGTAATATATGAAAAGTACTGGACTTCCCAGAAAACTGCGAGCAGGTGCCTCTCACAGGCTGAAAATCCCTGCTCCACAGCATCTAAAAGTTGGGAGGCGTAAGGTACGGGTCTTATCTGGTCGTGCCGTTCCTGGAGGAGCACGGCTGAAAGGGTGCGGTCTGTGGTCGCTACCTCTATGGCGAAAGGGGAAAGCGGGTCGGGAACTTGTAGTGCGGGGGCTGCTATGAGTGCCTGTTTTAAAGAGTCCACAGCATCCGTATGCTGCGGAAGCCATTCCCAGGGGGCTCCTTTCTTTAGGAGGTCCGAGAGGGGTGCTGCCTTGCTGGCGAAACCGTCAATGTGGTTTCGGCAGTAGCCAACCAGTCCTAAAAACGACCGGAGGGCTGAAACGTTCTGGGGAAGGGGCAATTTAGCAATCGAGTCAATTCTTTTATGCTCGATCTCGCGTTTACCATGTGTGATAATTGTACCCAAATATATCACCTTTTCTTCCAAAATCTGGGCCTTTTTGGGGTTGACTTTACACCCAATTGAATGTAATAGTTCCAGGAGTTCGGACAGAAGCTCAATGTGCTTTTCCTTGGTGTCTGTCTGCAGTAGTAGGTCGTCTACATACTGTACCAGACATTCGGGGCGAGAAGATTTTGCTAATCCATTTGCCAGTTGTCGGTGGAAAATGGAGGGGGAGTTGTGGAAGCCTTGTGGCAGGCATGTCCACGTGTACTGCTGTGCTTTAAAGGTGAAGGCAAATTTGTACTGGCACGCCTTTGCCAATGGAATGGACCAGAATCCATTACTGATGTCCAAAACCGTGAAGCCGCGGGAATCGAGTCCCTGCTTGAGCATGGTCTCGGGACTTGTTGCTACGGTGGGGGCTGCTGCGGGGGTGACTTTGTTGAGTTCCCGATAATCGATGGTCAGTCGCCATGATCCATCGGGCTTTCTCACTGGCCAAATCGGGGCATTATTAGTGGAGGCTACTGATCTAAGTACGCCCTGCTCTAATAAGCTCTCTATTACTTTTAAGATTTCTCCCTCTGCCTCTAGGGGAAATCCGTACTGTTTCTGGGGTCAGGTCCTGTTACTTGTACTGAGCCAGTCATCCGTCCACAGTCGTGCTTGAGGGTCGCGAATGCTGCCCTGTTCTTTTGCAGAACTGCCCTAACCTGCTTGTCCATACTAAGCGTGGTCGGGTTGAACCAAAATTCGCCTACGGCGCTAATTTTGTTCATATATTTGCCTATGTTGAGCGTTGTAGGGGCTCTTGCAGATTTTGCCATCTTCCAGACGCACTGGTTGACTGGATCGAATGAAAGGTGGTGGGAATTCATGAAATCAATTCCCAGAATGTGTTCTGCTGTGTGGGGCAGGTCTACTAAAACTACGGGGTGTTTGGTGGTGATGGTTCCGATTTGAATGGGTACAGGGGCTGTGATGTGTCCCTGCTGTGAGTGGCCTGTAGAGCCGCTGAGGGTGATAGTGGCTGTAGTGGGCCTATTTGAAATAGGGTGGAGGAATTTATGGGACTCTCCTGTGTCCCAGAGAAATTCGATAGGCTGTCCCCAAATTTTTGCTGCAACTACCGGTCGTCCTGACCTATCCCAAAGGGTGTCGCAGACCCAACTGGGGGAGCCCGTACACCGTCAGTCCGTTCCGGTCAAGTCCGTCTGATCCGAACGGGCGCCAACGCTATGAATGGGCTCTGTCTTTTTCTTAATCAGAGTGCCTGTCTGTTGGGCTCTCTGTGGCTTTTTATGGGCATTGCACTCTTTCACGAAATGTCTCAACTGTCCGCAGTTGTAACACTCTTGTGACTTGGGTGGGGGGCTGTTCTTTCCTCATTCACCCATGCAGGGTTCTGGTGTGTTTTTGCTGCCTGCATGTCTGCGCCGGCCTGCTTTTCCTCTGTGTTTTTAACGGTGGGTTTGCTCTGAACAGATTGCTCCCAAACGCGGGACAATCTTTTCACTACCCACTTCTCGTTATGGGCCTCCTCTGAGGGATCATAATTCGTACAGGCTTTCTGTCCTGCATCGGTGGCATGGGAGATAAGGGTGCGGGTCCATTTGGCCATGTTGTCTGGGGACAAATGGGCACGGTCTACGTCTCCAAAGACTGCTGCAAAGTGAATCCACAGGCGTCCAGCGAACGCTGTGGGGTGCTCAGGTTTCTTCTGCCTACATTTATTGAGGCCATCTACGGGGTCACCCCGGTTATACCCAATCGCATCCAAGATCGCGGTATGCATTTCTGCAAGGGCGCCTCATCCTACATTCTGTGGGTCGGGAAGGGCTGCTGCTACCGACGGATCTAAACTTAGAACCATGAGCTTTACATGTTCTCTCTCGTCCAGGCCGTACATGTTCGCCTGATGTCTAACTGTGGCAAAGAAATGGTGGGGGTCTGAGGCGGGGAGGAACGGTGTGATCTTCTCGCACGCGTCCCATAATTGGGTCACTGTTAAGGGGGTGGAATATAGAAATTCCACATCGTCCGATGTGGCTGTGCGGTGAGTGGTTACAGGGTTCATTGGAGCTTGAACTATCTGCTGTGTGGGGGGTTGGGGAGCTTTTCCCCTTTGGGGCTTTCCCTGCGCACATGTTCCCTGAACATATCTCTGCACTGTTTCATGTAACTCTTCCCAATCAGGGCCGTCTTCCTGGTCTAACTTTTCCCCAAAGGTGTCCTGAAAACCTTTCTGAACAGAAAGCAGTGATTGCAGCTCTGCAATCTGCTTCCGGCACTTTGCGTGGTCTAAGGTGCTTTGTCTTTGTTCTGGGGTGGCAGCATGGAGTGCTCTTAGTGCTGCCTTGCGATCACTACACTGTTTTTGTAATGTCTCTACCTGTTTCTCTGTCTCTTCTCTTACCAGGACTGCATGTTGCGTGTCCTGATAGGCCTTTTCGTATTGCGACTGGAAACTGCTTAAATGCGCCAGACAAGACTGGTGACCCCGTTTGGCGTCAGCCACCTCTCCATCTTTTGCTGCCAATTTCCTCCTTAATTCTAAATTCTCTTTTTCAACTTCGCTTACATCGACTTTACTCATCCGATGTATGCCCTCAACTTCTTTGCGGAGCGTCTTGATGACCTCCTCTGTGCCTCGAAATCGTGCCAAACAGGACACGATTGCCATCGGCTTGCGAGCTTTTCTCAAGCTCTTTTTGTGTATCTCGCTCAGGTTCTCCCACCAAGTATGCCCTATACTTCCGGGACCTGATGCCTCGTCATCGCAGAAATCATTCCGCAGGGGCCATCCTTTCCCCTTGAGATATTTCCGGATTTCCTCCTCCCAAATGGGACACTGTCCCACTCTACTGCTGCTGGTCGCAAATTCCTCAGGGTTCATGAGGCGCTGCATTGCCTGCATGGCCATCTTTCCTATCCGACTGCTTCTTCTAAATTTGGAACAGGGGGCTAAGGTGGTGTCGTAGATGCGGGTACGGCTTTCGCTACTTTCCGAAAATACAGACTTCCGACAGTTTTGAAGCAACAAAAATCTATCAGTTTTACCTTATCGCCCTGTTAGTTACGCATGCATACACACACTTCCGAATTATGAGTATTGATCAGAACTGCTTGAACACTTGTGGTTTTCTGTTTCCAATTGGGTTTCTAATTCAAATTTCTTGGGTTCTCCCGGAGTGGTTTTCCACTTCTAGATCGGGTCCCGTCAGGATGTCACCAAAATGTTGCTCGTTTTAGCCTTAGTTTAATTGCTCTTGTTCTATCACCTTTGCTCTTGAGTCGCCAGGTATCTTTCTGATACCGCCACGTGGTTCAAGTCCGAGTAATGATCAATAATCCAACACGCCACTTAGTAAGAGTTAAATCAACGCACATTTATTATATACAGTAATCAATACTTATACATTAGTTCTACTTCTAAGCTACTTCCTACAACTAACAGGCCAATACTTAACTTTGGAAATGGCCCACCAGGTCAGGGAAACGAATGGCCTTTCGTATGGGTCCTGAGCCTGCAGGATTCAAAGCGGGTACAGGTCGATAGTCAGGAGTGCCTATCTCGTAGCGAGCGTTGGAGTAAGACTTACGGTTCTCGCGGCTGTTGTAGAAGGTCAGCAGAAGGGTCTCGAAGGGTGCGGAGAGGAGAAGAAGGGTCGATTTGAACCTGGCCTTATTCTTATAGTCCCCAGGGGCTTCCCGCCTCTCGGGGCGGACCTTGTACCTGGTTCCAAGTGATTGGACTTGGTCCCAATCACTTGGTTCGATATTCTCCAATGCTGGAGCGATTCCTTGATCGATGGGCGGTTTCGAGGTGGTCATTCACATCTCTTTGTGTAAGCTCCTGTTGGCGCCGAAAAGTCTGGGCTGGCTTTGTATGTCTAATTTGTAGCATATTGTTCCCGGGGATTGCTAATTAGTATTCAGATGGCTGGTGTGTTGTTATGTTGATGGCTGCAGGTATCAATTCTGTCTGGCCTCCCCAGGGGCGAATACATTGTTTTACCTGCAGCTGTCTGTTTGAGTCCTGTTGGCTGATTTTCCCATCAGCCTCTTCCGTTTGCCATTTAAAATTGGGGTTTGGCCATTCTAATCAGGAGTTAGCCATTTTAACCGGCTACAAGGTTAGGTGGATTGGCCATGCTAAATTGCTCTTCGTGTTAGGTGGGATTACTGGGTAATGGGGATAGGGTGGTGGTGTGGGCTTGCGTAGGGTGCTCTTTCCAAGAGCTGGTGCAGACTCGATGGGCCAAATGGCCTCCTTCTGCACTGTACATTCTCTGAAATGACACAACGTTTTGGTCTCAACTACCTTTTTGTGGTAGCAAATTCCACAGATTCACCACTCTCTGGGTGAAGAAATTTCTCCTCACCTCAATTTGTCAAGGTTTACCCCTTATCCTCAAACTACGACCCCTCGTTCTAGACTCCCCCATCGGGAACATTCTTTCTGAATCTACCCTGTCAGAACCTGTTAGAATTTTAGAAGTTTCTATGAGATCCCCTCTCACTCTTCTAAACTCCAATGAATATAACCCTAACCAACTTAGTCGGTTGACTTGGGGGTTGATTGTTAACTGCCCCTCAAGGGCAATTAGGGATGGGCAATAAATGCTGGCACAGCCTGCGACGCCCATGTTCCATAAATGAATTTTTTAAAAGTGTCTCCTCATATGACAGTCCCGCTATCCCAGGAATCAGCCTGGTAAACCTTCGCTCCCTCCATAGCAAGAACCTCCTTCCTGAGATAAGGGCACGGAAACTACACACAATACTCCAGGTGTGGCCTCACCAACACCCTATACATTTGCAGTAAAACATCTCTATTCCTGTACTCAAATCCTCTCGCTGTGAAGGCCAACATACATTTGCCTTCTTTACTGCCTGCTGTACCTGCGCACTTACTTTCAGCGACTGAAGCACGAGGACACCAAGGTCTCGCTGAGTGTCCACCTCTCTCAATTTACACCCATTCAAATAATAATCTGCCTTCCTATTTTTGCCACCAAAGCGGATAACCTCACATTTATTCACATTATTATGCATTTGCCATGCATATGCCCACTCATTCAGCCTGTCCAAATCCCACTGAAGCATCTCTGCATCCTCCTCACAGCTCACCCTCCCACCCAACTTTGTATCATCTGCAAATTTGGAGATAATACATTTAATTCCCTTGTCCAAATCATTAATATATAATGTGAACAGTTGGGGTCCTAGCACAGATCCCTGCGGTACCCCACTAGTCACTGCCTGCCAATCAGAAAAAATCCCATTTAGTCCAACGTTTTGCTTCCCATCTGCTAACCAGCTTTCTATCCATCTCAAGAAACTAACCGCAATCCCAAGTGCTTTAACTTTACATAGATCCCTGTGGTACACCACTAGTCACCTCCTGCCGATTGGTGTAATTACCCATTATCCCCACTCTCCGTCGCCTGCCACTCAACCAATTTCTTAACCATGTCAATAATTTTCTCCCAACTCCATGGGTTTCCACCTTAATTAACAGATTCTTATGTGGCACTTTGTGAAATGCCTTCTGGAAGTCCATATAAATAACATCCGTAGACATTCCCCTGTCCACTAGCTTAGCCACCTCTTCAAAAAAATCAATAAGATTAGTCAAGCATGATCTGCCCTTCACAAATCCATGTTCGCTCTTCCTGGTCTATCAAAAGTTTAAGGTGTTCAGTTACCCTATCCCTGATCATAGACTCCAGCAATTTCCCCACCACAGAGGTTAGGCTAACCAGTCTGTAATTCCCTGATTTCCCCCTTTCAACCTTCTTAAAAAGTGGAGTGACATGTGCAATTTTCCAATCCAGAGGGACTACTCCTGAAGCTAGGGAACTGTGAAAGATTCTAGTTAGGGCATCTACAGTGTGCTCCCCTACTTCCTTTAACACCCTCATCAGGTCCTGGGCATTTGTTACTCTTTAGTTCCATTAATTTCCTAGATACTGATGCTGTACTTACGTTAATTGTATTAAGTTCCTGTCCTTTATTGACTATTAATCTTTGGGGGTCTTCCGGCAAGTTATCCTCCTTTTCAACTGTAAACACTGAGCAAAAGTAATTGTTCAACATGTCTGCCATTTCCCCATTATCTTTTTTTTTTTTTTTTTTTTTTTTTTTTTATAAATGTTTTATTGAAAATTTTTTTCCAAACAACAATTTTTCCCCTCTTACAAAGCAAACGCAACAATAACAATACAGAAATTTTAAACAATACACAAGTAACAAAACCCCTTTATCTTTGACCTAAACTAAACCCCCCCTCCCCCCCCCCCCCCTCCCCCTGGGTTGCTGCTGCTGGTCATCTGTCTTCCCTCTAACGTTCCCCGAGGTAGTCGAGAAATGGCTGCCACCGCCTGGTGAACCCTTGAGCCGATCCTCTCAGGGCAAACTTTATCTGCTCCAGTTTAATGAACCCCGCCATATCATTTACCCAGGCCTCCAGTCCGGGGGGTTTCGCCTCCTTCCACATGAGTAGGATCCTGCGCCGGGCTACTAGGGACGCAAAGGCCACAACGTCGGCCTCTTTCGCCTCCTGCACTCCCGGCTCTTCCGCAACTCCAAATAGAGCTAACCCCCAGCCTGGTTTGACCCGGGCCTTCACCACCCGCGAAATCACTCCCGTCACTCCCTTCCAATACCCTTCCAGTGCCGGGCATGCCCAAAACATATGTGCGTGGTTTGCCGGGCTCCCGCCACACCTCCCACATTTGTCCTCCACTCCAAAGAACCTGCTCAATCTTGCTCCCGTTATGTGTGCTCTATGTAGCACCTTAAATTGAATCAGGCTAAGCCTGGCGCATGAGGAAGAGGAATTTACCCTGCTAAGGGCATCAGCCCACATACCCTCCTCTATCTCCTCCCCTAGTTCTTCTTCCCACTTTCCTTTTAGTTCGCCCACCGACTTCTCCCCCTCTTCCCTCATCTCTCGGTAAATCTCTGACACCTTGCCCTCTCCGACCCACACCCCTGAAAGCACCCTGTCCTGTATCCCCTGTGTCGGGAGCAATGGAAATTCCCTCACCTGTTGTCTAGTAAATGCCCTCACCTGCATATATCTCAAGAAATTTCCCCGGGGCAACTTATACTTTTCCTCCAATGCTCCCAAGCTCGCAAAAGTCCCATCTATAAATAAATCTCCCACCCTCCTAATTCCCAACTGGAACCAGCTCTGAAATCCTCCATCCATTCTTCCTGGGGCGAACCTATGGTTGTTCCTGATTGGGGACCCCACCAGGGCTCCCCGCACCCCTCTCTGTCGCCTCCACTGTCCCCAGATATTCAATGTTGCCGCCACCACCGGGTTCGTGGTAAACTTTTTAGGTGAGATCGGTAGCGGCGCCGTCACCAGCGCCTCTAAACTCGTCCCTTTACAGGACTTTCTCTCCAGTCTTTTCCACGCCGCTCCCTCACCCTCCATCATCCATTTACGTATCATTGCCACATTGGCGGCCCAATAGTAATCGCCCAAGTTCGGTAGTGCCAATCCTCCTCTGTCCCTACTACGCTGAAGGAACCCCCTCCTTACTCTCGGAACTTTCCCTGCCCACACGAAGCTCGTGATGCTCCTGTCTATTTTATTAAAAAAGGTCTTAGTGATTAGTATAGGGAGACATTGAAATACAAATAAGAACCTCGGGAGGACCATCATCTTAATTGCTTGCACCCTGCCCGCCAGCGATAGAGGCTGCATGTCCCACCTCTTGAAGTCCTCCTCCATTTGTTCTACCAACCGTGTCAGATTAAGTCTGTGCAAGGTTCCCCAGCTCCTAGCGATCTGAATCCCCAGGTATCGGAAGTTTCTTTCCACTTTCCTTAGAGGCAAGCCTTCTATCTCTCTACTCTGGTCCCCTGGATGTATCACAAATAATTCACTCTTTCCCATGTTTAGCCTATACCCCGAGAAATCCCCGAACCCCCTCAAAATTCGCATAACCTCTATCATTCCCCCCGCTGGGTCCGACACGTATAACAATAGGTCATCCGCATATAACGAGACTCGGTGTTCTTCTCCCCCTCTAATCACCCCTCTCCATTTCCTGGAGTCTCTCAACGCCATGGCCAGAGGTTCAATTGCCAACGCGAACAACAATGGAGACAGCGGGCATCCCTGTCTTGTTCCCCTATATAGTCGGAAATACTCCGATCTATGTCGACCTGTAACTACGCTTGCCGTTGGAGCCCCATAAAGAAGTCTAACCCAGCTAATAAACCCGTTCCCAAACCCAAACCTCCTTAACACTTCCCATAAATACTCCCACTCCACCCTATCAAATGCCTTCTCTGCGTCCATTGCCGCCACTATCTCTGCCTCCCCCTCCACTGGGGGCATCATTATCACCCCTAATAGTCGTCGCACGTTAACATTCAGTTGTCTCCCTTTTACGAACCCTGTCTGATCTTCGTGCACCACCCCCGGGACACAGTCCTCTATCCTCGATGCCAGTACCTTTGCCAACAATTTGGCGTCCACGTTCAACAATGAAATGGGTCTATAGGACCCGCACTGCAACGGATCTTTATCCCTCTTCAAAATTAACGATATCGTCGCCTCCGACATCGTCGGGGGTAGAGTCCCCCCTTTCCTGGCCTCATTGAACGTCCTCACCATCAACGGGGCCAACAAGTCCACATATTTTCTGTAATACTCCACCGGGAACCCGTCTGGTCCTGGGGCCTTCCCTGCTTGCATGCTTCCCAGTCCCTTAATAACCTCGTCCACCCCAATCGGTGCCCCCAGGCCTACCACCCCCCGCTCCTCCACTTTCGGGAACCTCAATTGGTCCAGGAACTGCCGCATCCCCTCCTCTCCCTCTGGGGGTTGAGACCTATACAGTTCCTCATAGAAGGTCTTGAACACCTCATTTATCTTTCCTGCCCTTCGCACCGTGTCTCCCCTTTCGTCTCTAATTCCTCCTACCTCCCTCGCTGCTGTCCTCTTTCGCAATTGATGAGCCAACAGGCGACTCGCCTTTTCCCCATATTCATACCTCCTCCCCTGTGCCTTCCTCCACAGTACCTCCGCCTTTCTGGTGGTCAGAAGGTCAAATTCCGTCTGGAGTCGTCTCCTCTCCCTGTACAATTCCTCCTCCGGGGTCTCTGCAAATTCCCTATCCACCCTTAAAATCTCCCCCAGTAATCTTTCCCTTTCCTTGGCCTCTGTTTTCCTTTTGTGGGCCCCAATGGAGATCAGCTCTCCTCTGACCACCGCTTTTAGTGCTTCCCATACCACTCCCACAGGGACCTCGCCGTCGTCATTGACCTCCAGGTATCTCTCAATACACCCCCGCACTCTTGCACACACTCCCTCATCCGCCATCAGTCCCACATCTAATCGCCAGAGTGTTCTCTGCTCCCTTTCCTCTCCTAATTCCAGGTCCACCCAATGTGGGGCATGATCCGAAACCGCTATGGCTGAGTACTCAGCTTCTTCCACCCTAGAGATCAACGACCTTCCCAAAACAAAAAAATCTATCCGGGAGTACACTTTATGGACATGGGAGAAGAAGGAATACTCCCTAGCCCTAGGTCTAAGAAATCGCCATGGATCCACTCCCCCCATTTGGTCCATAAACCCCTTAAGTACCTTGGCCGCTGCCGGCCTTCTTCCGGTCCTTGAGCTGGATCTATCTAGCCCCGGGTCCAGCACCGTATTAAAGTCCCCTCCTAAAATCAAGTTTCCTACCTCCAGGTCCGGTATACGCCCCAGCATCCGTCTCATAAATCCTGCATCGTCCCAGTTTGGGGCATACACGTTAACCAACACGACCTCCATTCCCTCCAGCCTGCCACTCACCATTACATATCTACCTCCGCTATCTGCTACAATGTTCTTTGCTTCAAATGCGACCTGTTTCCCCACCAAAATGGCCACCCCTCTATTCTTTGCGTCCAGTCCTGAGTGGAACACCTGTCCCACCCATCCTTTCCTTAGCCTAACTTGGTCCGCCACCTTTAGGTGCGTCTCTTGGAGCATAACCACGTCTGCCCTTAGTCCTTTCAAATGCGCGAGCACTCGGGCCCTTTTTATCGGTCCGTTCAGGCCTCTCACGTTCCACGTGATCAGCCTCACTAGGGGGCTACCTGCCCCCCTCCCGTGTCGACTAGCCATTACCTTCTCTAGGCCAGTCCCATATCCCGCCTCCGCGCTCCCGCTCGCTCCCCCAGCGTCGCACACCATCCCCGCCCACCCACTCTTTAGCCATTTCCTTTTGGATTTCCGCAGCAGCAACCCAGTTGTCCCCCCCCCCTTCTCCCTCCCTCCTCCCCTCCCCGCTAGATCTCTTTCTAGCTTGATTGCTCCCCCCATATTACTTCCGTAAGTCAGCTGACTTCAACTGACCCCGGCTACTCCTGCTCACTCCTCGACCTCCCCATGTGGGGAACTCCCATCCGCCTTGCGCCTGTCTTCCCACCTTATTCTTTCTGGTGCGGGAACATCCCTTTACCTGACCCGCCTCTTATGGCGCAGCTCCCTTTCCCCTCCCCCTCCCCTTCCCCATTCTCCAACTATGTCCCGTCTTTCCCCCCTCACCGGCGCCCACATTTCCCCAATGTCTCCCCCCTTCCCTGTTTACTTCTCAATTAACTTCCACCGTAACATTATCAATAACATTTCCTGCAGCATCAGTCCCTCAGTTCCGATCCAATTTCTCTTCTTTGATGAAGGTCCATGCTTCCTCCGCCGTCTCGAAATAATGGTGTCTCTCCTGATACGTGACCCATAGTCTTGCCGGCTGCAGCATCCCGAACTTCACCTTCCTTTTATGCAACACCTCTTTGGCTCGGTTGAAGCTCGCCCTCCTTCTCGCCACCTCCGCACTCCAATCCTGGTATACCCGTACCACTGCATTCTCCCATCTGCTACTCCGCACCTTTTTAGCCCATCTCAGGACCTCTTCTCTATCCTTAAGGCGGTAAAATCGCACGATTATCGCCCTGGGTGGTTCTCCCGCTTTTGGTCTTCTCGCCGGAATCCGATTTGCCCACTCCACCTCCAAGGGGCCCGTAGGGGCCTCAGCACCCATCAGTGAGCTCAGCATCGTACTTGCGTACGCTCCACAGTCCACTCCTTCCACACCCTCAGGGAGACCCAGTATCCGAAGGTTCTTCCTTCGCGCTCCATTTTCTAGGGCTTCGATCCTTTCAGTACACTTTTTATGAAGTGCCTCGTGCGTCTGTGTCTTAACCGCCAGGCCCAGGATCTCGTCCTCAATATCTGTCACCTTCTGCTCCACCACACGGAGCTCTGTCTCCTGGGTCTTTAATGTCTCCTTGAGCCCCTCAATTGCCTGTAGCAACGGGGTCAGCACCTCCCTCTTCAGCAGCTCCACGCACCGTCTCACAATTTCATGCTCAGGCCCCCATGTCGCCTGCGCTTTCTCCGCCGCCATCTTGTACTTCTCTCTTTCTGACCCTTTGGTCGACGATTCCTCGCGCTGCAGCCGCCGCCGCCGGTTTTTTCCTCCTTCGTTTGGGGGGGACTCCTTTCTCACACGCCCCACACCGGGTTGCGTCGTCGAAAAATTCCCCGTTGAGGCTCTTAAAAGAGCCCGAAGGTCCGTCGGAGCTGGAGCCGCCGAAGCGTGCGGCTAGCTAGGCATCACCGCAACCGGAAGTCCCTTCAGGGGCCTTGATGAGGTCTTTTCACAGTTGTTCCCTCTGCTGCTAGAATTCACCTTTGATACAGGCCCTCAGGTCAGCTTGCAGCTTTAAGCTTGCCCTTCCCCCGCCTGCATGCTGGAAGAGGCCCTGTTTATCCTGTAGTTGCAGCCAAATCTTTCACTGTTTCTGCGTGTGTCGGGCAACCAAGAGACATACCCTTCCTGGGGGACACTGTCGGGGGAATATTGCCGCCTTCTTCCCACACCGGGAAATGTCAAACAAATGCCGTGGGGGCCCTGTAAAAGAGCCCAAAAGTCCGTTCCAAGCAGGAGCTGCCGAATATGCGACCTAGCTCTGCATAGCCGCACCCGGAAGTCCCCATTTCCCCATTATCACTGACAATATCTCCATGTTCAGCTTTCAGTGGGCCTATCTTCACCACCCGCTTTCCCTTCATATAACTATAACATTTCTTCTCATTAGTCATTGAGCCAGACAGCCCTTTGAGTCTGCACTGACAATAACTACCTCTACATCTCGCGCTAATCCCATTTACCAGCACTTGCCCTATGTCCTTGAATGTGATGGTGCTTCAAGTGCTAATCCAAGTGCTTTTGAAAGGTTGTGAGGTTTCCAGCCTCCACTACCTTCCCAGGCAGTGCATTCCAGAGTCTCACCACCCTCCGAGTGGAATAATGTTTTTCTCAAATCCCCTCGGAATCTCCTGTCCCTCACCCTAAAACAGTGCTCCTTGTGATTGACCCCTCAACCAAGGGGAACAGCTGCTTCCTAGTTACCCTGTCCAAACCCCTCAATCTTACACAACTCAATCATATTCCCCCTTCAGCCTTCTCTGCTCTAAAGAAAACAATCCAAGCCTATCCAAGCCTATCTCCTTACAGCTCAGATGCCCCATCCCAGGCAACATCCTGGTGAATGACATCTCTATTGGTTTTGATATCCCTTGCAAATTTCCTTTCATAATCTCTTTTAGTAGCTCTTATAAGCTGCTATGTGGTCCTTTGCTGGTCTTTGTACCTATCCCATTCATCCGGATCTGTGCTGTGTCTTGCATTTTTGCAAGTCCTTTCTTTTAGTTTTATGCTGTCCCCAACCTCTTTAGTTGTCTATGGCTATTTTCTGTGTGAGGTGGAGCCTTTTCCTCTCATGGGGTATATACTCGCTCTGTATCTCGTTAAATATTTCTTTAAATATTCTCCACTGACCTTCAGTTATTTGACATAAGATCCTAAGAACATAAGAACTAGGGGTAGGAATAGGCCATCTGACCCCTTGAGGATGCTCCGACATTCAATAAGACCATGGCTCCACTTACCCGCCCGCTCACCATAACCCTTAATTCCTTTACTGTTCAAAAATCTATCTGTCTTTGCCTTAAAAACCATTAACTCATTAACAGATCTTCCCAATTTACAGTGGACAGTCTCTGCCTCTACCCGTTAAAGTCAGTCTTACGCAAGTCTAAAATTCTGGTGTCCGAATCGTGTTTTTCACTTTCAAACACTGCACTGACTTCAATCATGTTGTGATCGCTATTTGATAAATGCTCGCGCACAGTTAGGCTATGAATTAAATTGGGCCCATTACTCATAACTAAATCTAATACTGCCTATCATAGAATTAGAACATAGAATTTACAGTGCAGAAGGAGGCCATTCGGCCCATCGAGTCTGCACCGGCTCTCGGAAAGAGCACCCTACCCAAGGTCAACACCTCCACCCTGTTCCCCGTAACCCAGTAACCCCACCCAACACTAAGGGAAATTTTGGACACTATGGGCAATTTAGCGTGGCCAATCCACCTAACCCGCACATCTTTGGACTGTGGGAGGAAACCGGAGCACCCGGAGGAAACCCACGCACACACGGGGAGAATGTGCAGACTCCGCACAGACAGTGACCCAAGCTGGGAATCGAACCTGGGACCCTGGAGCTGTGAAGCAGTTGTGCTAACCACTGTGCTACCGTGCTGCCAACTCACCAGGATTTGTAAAATTTGAACACAAGTAACCTTTTATTATTAACAGTAATTATAATTAATAAGCAAAAAAATACAACTGGCTACCAACTATCAAATCCCCAGCACCCCCCCCACCTTTCTAATTACCCCAACCCTATTGTCTACACACACACAAATAACACAGAGGGAAAAGGGTGGATGAAAGGTAAAGTAAGTATTAATAAAATAAAATGATAAAGGATCTTTGATTGAGATGGATATATTCCAGTAAGTTTATTTCTCAAGGTTAGGCCCTCAGTTGGGTCCTTCCTATTCCTTCAGCTTGTAATGATCTTCACTGCGGACTCACGGAGACAGGCAGCAGAGAGAGGGAGAATCACAGCTCCTCTTCCTTCGAGGGACTAGAGGCTTCTGGCAGATTCTCTCCAAAAACAAAAACACCTGACAGGAGTCAATCACTGACTGTTTTCAGGCAGAAAACTGTCCCTGGCCAACCCACTGCCAGTCAGCCAGTTGAAACGATTTCCTCCAAAACCGGCTCCTAAGATTCACTCGGTGCTGCCGAGTCTGGTTTCTCCTCTACAAAATACAAAACCAAGGAACACACTGTCCTGGCAAACACTCTTCTGTTTAAAGGCACGTTCAGATTATGGGTCCCCAGAACAAAAATAATAAAACAAAATAAATGGTAACAAAGGAAATAAACAGGAAGGACTCTTACATGCCCCCTTTCCTTGGGGATGAAACTTCATTGCAATGACATTTCATCATGAGGTAGATGACACAAAACACACATCCATTCATCCTTCCTCCGACTGCCTAAGTTGGGGTTGCCCCAATTCTCATATCTGCTACTTATCAACATTTGAATATGCAACAACGCTTCCGCAATAATAAGTACCATTAATAAGTTCCATTAATATGTACAATTTTTGCATTGCACTGTTGCAACAATAAGGTGCAATCGAACAATATTTTGTTCCGAGTTTTACATTATTCTACAAATGCCAACAGATTATGGTCAGTATCGACCAGGCTTTGCTTATTATCATAGAACCGGAGAATGCTGACAGTGCAGCAGGAGGCCATTCGGCCCATCAAGTCTGCACCGGCCTTCTGAAACCGCACCCAACGTAGGTCCACGCCGCCCCCCCCCCCCCCCGACCTCATAACCCCACCTAACCTGCACATCCCTAGATGCTAAGGAACAATTTAGTATAATCCGCACATCTTTGGACTGTGGGAGGCAACTGCTGGCATCCATGGCCATTTTAAAGAGTTTGGAAAAATCAGGGGAGGGCAACATTCGTTCACTTACCAGTATGGACCTCAATTTGTGTGTGACATTCTAGGGACCATACAATTTTAGCTAGTTTCTGTGGGCTCAGTCGATATGATGTGGAGATGCCGGCGTTGGACTGGGTGACCACAGTAAGAAGTCTTACAACACCAGGTTAAAGTCCAACAGGTTTGTTTCGAATCACTAGCTTTCGGAGCGCATCAGTCGATATGGAGCTGTTTTATCAGGTTGGAGTCACCTACATCTATAGCATGCTCAGTTAATGTGGTGCACCCCAGTGTGTCCCCGACAAATCTTAAGATTTTGCAGGAGCCTTATGAGAGCTTTTCATTGCTCTTCTTCTAAATACAGTGTTAACTGTTCTAGGATTACCGTATTTGCTAATGGTACCACAGGGTGGCAGGGCCGGTTTCGCTCTCTTGGCTAGCTGGCTGGTTTGTGTTGCAGAGCAAGGCCAGCAGCGCGGGTTCAATTCCCAGACCTGCTGAGGCTATTCATGAGGGCCCTGCCTTGTCAACCTTGCCTGAGGTGTGGTGATCCTCAGATTAAATCACCACCAGTCAAAGGGGAAAACAGCCTATGGTCATCTGAGACTATGGCGGTTTTACCTTTTTTCTTAACCACAGGAGAATCACTCTGTGAATTGTCGACCTCTTCCCCTGCCTCACTCTTACCATCTCTGTCCTCTTCCACTCCTTCTACCATCTGACACATTGGTTCCTTCCTATCTTCTTCCCCATGATCATATTTCTTCAATACATTTAAGTGGCACAATCGGTCCTTCTTGCTACGGCCTGGAGTATCTATTCGGTAAGTCACCTTTTTCACCCTCCTTACCACCTTGTAAACGCCGCTGAATTTCGCTTTCAGAGGTTCACCCTGCAAAGGCAACAATACGAGCACATCATCTCCAGTCTGGAGTGTTCTGGATCAGGCATGTTTGTCTGCCCACAGTCCCGGTCGCTCCAGAAACCTTTAAATGCTCTCAGGTACCGGACAAGCTCCCATCTTTCCAGAAAAAGTGGGCACATAACCCAACATTGAGGATTCATCTTTTTGTTCCAGAAACTTCTCTTTCATGACTTTAATGGTCCCTGTACATCATGGCCATAACCTAATTCAAATGGTCTAAACTCAAGAGATTCATTCTCAAAATCCCTGGTGGTAAATAGTTAAAAATTCTAATCCCATGTCCCAATCTTTTGGATATTCAAGGCAATAGGCCCCTAATCATGGATTTGAGAGTCTGATATCTCTCCAAAGCTCCCTGGGTTTGTGGTTGATAGGCGGTCGCCTTTAGTTGCTTGATACCTAAACCACAAATTATGTCCTGGAAAATGTTGTGGACATAAAGCTGGTCAGATTGTACCTCTTTAAAAAAAAAATTTAGAGTACCCAATTTTTTCCAATTAAGGGGCAATTTAGCGTGGCCAATCCACCTACCCTGCACATCTTTGGGTTGTGGGGGCGAAACCCACGCAAACACGGGGAGAATGTGCAAACTCCACACGGACAGTGACGCAGAGTTGGGATCGAACCTGGGACCTCGGCGCCGTGAGGCAGCAGTGCTAACCCACTGCGCCACCGTGCTGCCCATCTTGTACTTCTAAGGGTAGGCCGAGCAAATGAAGAACTACATCAATTTTTCCACTACTACTTTATCTGGAATTGCTCTTAAGGGTATAGCTTCCGTAAATTGCGTGGTCATATCCATGACTAGAAGAATGTGATGATGTCCTCCCTTTGTCTTAGGCAATGGTCCTACGCAATCTACCAGTACCCAACTAAATGGTTCTTCAAACACTGGTATGGGTATTAAAGGTGCGGTTTAATCACCTGGTATGGTTTACCTACTACCTGGCAGATATGACAGGATCTGCAGAATTGCACTACATCCTTATGCAGTCCTGGCCAGGAAAAATGCCTGTTGACTGATTTCCGAATTCCCACATGTCCTTCCTGCCATTGATATCTCATGTGCTACCTGCAGTATTTCCCTACGATGTTTGGGCGGCATCACTATCTGATGAACCACGGTCCACTCATCATCCACAGAGGTGGACTTACACTTTTGGGGGCCCCACACTCTCCCACTTTATGGGGACCCCCACATCGTGCCCTGCCCCCTGGTATTGTGGCGGCCTACCCCAATGATAATGAGCCCCCCCCCCAATGACATCGAGTCATGCCCCCAATGAGTCTGCCCGCTCCTGCTGGCCGCTGTTCCCCAATTTCCCCGCGTCACACCGGCACGTGCCTGACCTTCTTCACACCTCCTGACTGCTCAGCTCTTGGCTCGAGTTCGGGTGGCCGGGCCTCGACCCTCGTCAATCGTGTGTGCTCCTGGCTGGCTGCCTGGCTGCCGCTGTTGGCCATCTGGCCTGGCCTCCGTTCCTTTCCATTGGCTGCCCTCCTCTTCTGTGACAGCCGACTGTGCTAATCTATGTAACTCTGGGCCTGCCACTTGGGCCTCAATTAATGAATCATAGCATCATACAGTGCAGGAGGAGGCCACTTGGCCTGTCGAGCCAACCCCAACCCCCGAATGAACATACCAACCAAGGCACATTCATCACCCTTTCCCTGTAACCCAATAACCCCACCTAACCTTTTGGACAGTAAGGGCAATTTATCACGGCCAATCCACCTAACCTGCACATTTTTAGACTGTGGGAGGAAACCGGAGCACCCGGAGGAAACCCACGCAGACACGGGGAGAACGTACAAACTCCATACAGTGACCCAAGTCGGAATCGAACCTGGGACCCTGAAGCTGTGAGGCAGCAGTGCTAACCACTGTGCCACCGTGCTGCCCCAAAGTCCTACCAAAACTTCCTCGGCATTATCCTCGTCCTCAAGGAAAGCTTCGGCAATTCTACCATCCGATGGGTGGTGTGACTTTGTGATGTGACCATCAATTCACACGAGACGGAGAGTTGAAGTGAACAGTGGTTTTAATCAGCTAGAACTGTGCCTGCCCGCGACTGCTCTGCACTGAATGCTGCCTGCAGGCTGCAGCTCTATATACCTCCCCCGAGGGGGCGGAGCCACAGACGGAGCCCAAAAGGGCATCAACATCATACAATACAATGTAATGCAATTACAATGGTGAATGGTCCCGCACCGGTTGGGAGAATCGCCTGGATTGCCAAATTTTCCCGCGACGCCCGTCCGACACCCTCCCGCGATTCACGGAAGCGGCCAGATCGGCACAATCACGTTTTGCGCAGCGCGGTCCAGTGAATCGGCCGAGACAGCCAAAATGGCGATTCACCGGTACCCCCGCGATTCTCCATGCCGGATGGGCCGAGCGGCCTGCCCAAAACGGCGGGTTCCCCCCGGCGGCGTCCACACCTGGTCGCTGCCGGCGTGAACAGAGCGGGAATGCTGGGGGGGGGGGGGCGAGGGGGGATCCTGCACCGGGGGGGGGGGCCTCAAATGGGGTCTGGCCCGCGATCGGTGCCCACCGATCGTCGGGCCGGCCTCTCTGAAGGAGGACCTCCTTCCTTCCGCAGCCCCGCAAGATCCGTCTGACATCTTCTTGCGGGGCGGACTCGGGGAGGACGGCAACCGCGCATGCGCGGGTGACGCCAGTTATGCGGCGCCGGCCGCTTCATGTATGCGGCGCCGCCTTTACACGGCGCCAAGCCCTGGCGCGCATAAATGACGCGGCTCCGCTCCTAGTCCATTTTCGGGCCCTGAATCGGTCGGGATAGGGGCCGTTTCGCGCCGTCGTGAACCTCGACAACGTTCACGATGGTGCGAACAGTCTGCCTCCATTTTGGAGCATCCCGCCCCCTGTTTAGCCATTGCCCTGGGTGTCTGGAAACTGTTCCTGTAACTGTTCTGTCTCCTTATCTTCCGTCGGACTCTCTCTAATCATGAGAGAAGCTACAACCTTCACTCTGCCAAATAGTTCCCCAAAAGTAAGTCTACTCCGTCCACTGGTAACTTCTTAACCAATCTGACAACTACGCTGAGAGGAAACTAGATGATAACATGAGAGAAAAGGGAATAGAAAGTTAAACTGAAAAGCTGAGAGGCAGATGGAATGGCAGGGGACACGTGGAGTATAAACAGGGAAACAAACTGACTGGCTGGTTTCTGTGCTCAATATTTTGAGTAATTCAGTGTAAACTCCTTTTGCAGGGGATTAGAAGGGGAGGATTTATTGACAGCAAACCAAATATCACATCAAAGTCACTCGATTCATTAGGACCTGAACAACATCGGCTTTTAAATGTGGAAGGAGACATTTTTGCTTGTTCTGTCTGTTAAAGACAATTTTGAACATCAGTGTGACTGGAAAAGCACCGAGACACACAACACACACCCGAGTGAGAGTGTTCCAGTGAGCTGACTGTGGAAACATCAGTGTGACTGGAAAAGCACCGAGACCCACACAACACACACCCGAGTGAGTGTGTTCCAGTGAGCTGACTGTGGAAACATCAGTGTCACTGGAAAAGAACCGAGACCCACACAACACACACCCGAGTGAGAGTGTTCCAGTGAGCTGACTGTGGAAACATCAGTGTCACTGGAAAAGCACCGAGACCCACACAACACACACCCGAGTGAGAGTGTTCCAGTGAGCTGACTGTGGAAACATCAGTGTCACTGGAAAAGCACCGAGACCCACACAACACACACCCGAGTGAGAGTGTTCCAGTGAGCTGACTGTGGAAACATCAGTGTGACTGGAAAAGCACCGAGACCCACACAACACACACCCGAGTGAGAGTGTTCCAGTGAGCTGACTGTGGAAACATCAGTGTCACTGGAAAAGAACCGAGACCCACACAACACACACCCGAGTGAGAGAGTTCCAGTGAACTGACTGTGGAAAGAGCTTCAACCAGTTACACAGCCTGAAAAAACATCACACCATTCACAGCGAGGAGAGACTGTGCACGTTCTCCGTGTGGACGAGGCTTCAACTAATCACCCAACCTGGAGAGACACAAGGACACCGGCACCACGGGGAAACCGTGGAAATGTGGGGACTTGGGAAGGAAAGAAAAGCTTTAGCAGTTTCCTGATGTCTCTTTAACATACACTGTACCCCAAATTGTCGTTGTCCACAGTTCCAAAGACCCCGGACTATGCCCCCACAGTGAACTGACAGTTACTGCAGTTGTATAACGGTATTTGCAGGAATAGACTAGGTAGAACGGGGTTAGCGATGCATGATGTAGGCGTGGGGGACACCGCTCCAAACAAATAACGCCCATAGAGGTTAAGTCCAGCTAAGTTACAGACGGAAACTGAGTATATGCTCAAGAATTATATTATTGAATTGAGTTCCAGTGATTGGAGCTTCCCTATCGTCCTGGTGCCCAAACTGGATGGAACTCAGAGACTGTGCGTGGACTACAGGCGGGTGAATGCCGGAGCCAAGAGGAAGTTCTTTCCTATTCCACGTTTTGAAGGCCACATCGAAAGCATTGGATGGTCACAATTCATCACCAACATAGATTTGCTGAAGGGCTATTGATAACTAACTTTGAGAGGGCAAAGATCTCCGCCTTCCTGTCGCCACAAGGGTGTTATCAATTCAAAGTTATGCCGTTCGGGATGAAGAACGCCCCCCGCAACTTTTCAGAGGCTCACGAAGAGTGATTCGAGGATTGAGTCACTGTGCCGTATACATTGATGACTTTGTGGTGTTCAGCCAGAGTTGGGAAGAGCATCTACATCACCTAAAGGAACTGTTTGATTGCTTAGGAGAAGCCAATCTCGTGATGAATCTGGCAAACAGCACATTTGCTAAGACCCAAATTTCATATCTGGGACACATAGTGGGACATGGTCAAACGGCGCCACGAGATGCAGAAATACAGGCTATTGGGACTTCCCGGAACCCACCACCAGAAAAGAGATTTTAAGATTTCTGGGCGTGAGCGAATTCTGTCGTACGTTTATTCCAAACTGTAGCAGTGTGGTAAGAGATCACAGAGCACTGGAAGGAGAGCAAGCACTTTAGCTGGACAGCGGACTGTCGAACGGCAATCAACCGTTTAAAATCCGTGTTCACCACAAACCCAGTGTTAGCAGCACCCAATTATGAGAAGCAGTTTAAACTGGAGGTGGATGCGAGGGACATTGGTGAAGGAGCCGTATTAGTGCAAGAAGACAAACCTGGCCTTGAGAAGCCGGTGGGATAGTTCTCAAGGAAATTAAATCATTACCAGCAGAAGTAGACGACCATTGAGACATTAAGCCTGGTACTGGCGTTACAACATTTTAAAATCCATGTTTCCAACAACCCAGCAGACAATCATATATACGGACCACAACTTTTCAAAATTACTGCAGAGATTTCAGGATCGGAAAGCCCGGTTATTGCAATGGTATTTGCTTTTGCAACAATTTAATTTAAAAATCTTTCTTGCGTCCGGGAGAGAAAGGTCACGGTGGCCGCTTTATCCTGAGTATAAAATAGACTTTTGGAACAGTGGATGTAAATTTTCTTGTTTTTTAAATAAATTTTAGAGTACCCAATTCATTTTTTCCAATTAAAGGGGCAATTTAGCGTGGCCAATCCACCTACCCTGCACATCTTTGGGTTGTGGGGGTGAAACCCACGCAGACACGGGGAGAATGTGCAAACTCCACACAGACAGTGACCCGGGGCCGGGATCGAACCTGGGACTTCGGCGCCGTGAGGCGGCAGTGCTAACCACTGTGCCATCCAGGGTGTGAGTTTTCATGGGGCATCATGTGTTAATGCATGCTCTTGAATTTGTCATGTTTAATAAGATAGAACTAATAAGAAAAGGGTTGAGAAATGGAATGTCTTTCATATTAAGACACTTCATTTAAACAAAAAGGGATGATGTGTCATGGATCTACCTGGTAACACAACTTGTACAAGGCATAATAGGATTGTTGGTGTTCTCTGCTGGCATCAACTGACGACACAGACAAATTGATACTGCAAGCTTGATTTTACTTTTAAATACAACTTTATATAACTTGCTTTAAGACTTCGGTTGTGCGCTCATTTAAATAGTTACATAGGTTTCAAGACACACAGATTGAACTAAAATATACTACCAGGTGGCGAGAACTTGGCCAGGCTTTCTCTGGAGGGCGTGCACTGTAATCTCTGATATTCAAGGTCTTGTCTTGTGAATATTGGTCTCAGCGTTGTCGCTGTTGAATCTCCGAGGTCCCCGCTATTCTATGTTTTAGCTTGTAGTTCATTGATATAAACAATCCTGAGGCTCACAGGCCGTATTTATCCTTGTGAGAGTCCTGTTCTCGCTGTTCCAAAACAAAGTGTTTTCAGCAAAATGTCCAGTTGCAAGATTTTGTTCTGTCTGTACCCACAAAATTCATTCTGCCGAGAGGGAGTTGTCCTCTTTCGCCATCATGCCTCACAGCACAATGTTAGCCATTATCCTCTTTTACAATCACGCCTCACGGCATAATCTTAGCCATCTTTCCCCTCAGCAGAATGCAACCCGCCCAACAACAAGTAGAAATCTGCTTAGCGACAGCAGTAGCCAGCATTTAAAAGGCACGGTGAGATGTGACTTTCTCGGTAATGAGATTAGCAGGTATTTAGACAGAAACATCTGGAATAATAATAATCTTTACTGTCACAAGTAGGCTTACATTAACACTGCAATGAAGTTACTGTGAAAAGCCCCTAGTCGCCACATTCCGGCGTCTGTTCAGGTACACAGAGGGAGAATTCAGAATGTCCAAATTACCTCACGGCACGTCTTTCGGGACTTGTGTAAATTGCCCTATTAGTAGAAACAGCTTACCTAAACGTCTGTGGAGGTATACGCATGCAAATTTCTAGAGTCAAGGATTTTGAGAGATGCACACAGCCAAATACACAGCATGAAGAATCACAGAACAAAATAAAAATGGCATAATTGCCAGCACCCTCAGAAGTAAGCTGGCCAGTTTATATCTAACAGCCTGAGAGGGCAGTCCACAACTCACGAGCCAGGAATCTAGGCCTGAATAATAATAATCTTTATTAGTGTCACAAGTAGGCTTACATTAACACTGCATTGAAGTTGCTGTGAAAATCCCCTAGTCGGCGCCTGTTCGGGTACACTGAGCGAGAATTCAGAATGTCCAATTTAATAATAATAATCACAATATTTATTAGTGTCACAAGTAGGCTTACATTAACACTGCAATGAAGTTACTGTGAAAATCCCCTAGTCACCACACTCCAGCACCTGTTCAGGTACACTGAGGGAAAGTTCAGAATGTCCAATTCACCTAACAGCACGTCATTCGGGACTTGTGGGAGGAAACCGGAGCACCCGGAGGAAACCTACGCAGACACGGGGAGAACGTGCAGACTCTGCACAGACAGTGACCCAAGCCGGAATCGAACCCGGGTCCCTGGTGCTGTGAAGCAACAGTGCTAACCACTGTGCTACTGTGCCGCCAGTCCTGGAGCCAAGGTAGTACAGAAATCTTCGGGTAGGAAGTTTAAAAATCTTTCCTGGACCAGGAAAAGATGTTTCCCAGAGACTTGATCATCCGCCATGTATTGTGTGAGAATATAATATGGATTTGACTTATAGATTTATTTAATTTGGATGCTGTGTGGGAAAGGAGAAATGTTACGGAGTTCAGGGATCACAATTCCTACATAAACTGTGTGTATTTTTAGTGATTCATATATTTAATTGTCCTTTTTGAGTGTATTTGTCTTTTCTTTAATTTAATAAATAGTCTTTAATAATGACTGGGCTGCTTATTCTCACTGGGGTTCCACGCGACTCCTCCTTCCATTCCAAAAGCAAAACGATACCCCCCTACGAACCTTTGTAACAAATTGGGATACCCTCGCAGGTGCCATCAGCGTGGTTCATGACAACAATGCCAAAACCAGAAAGAGAAAATAGTTAACAATGTCAGCGAACGCAGGGAAGTTGGGTGCTCAGCGGTTTATGTGAATAGGGTCAAGGGAGGAGAAGGCAGGTCTCATGGACAAGATGAGCTCTGACAGGGCGCGACAGAAGACAATGGAGAAACTGGAGTGTTCAGTGTTTGGACAATGGGGCAACTTTAAGAGACAGTTTGTTCCGGTGGGCTAGTGGAAGGGAGGGAAGCAGCAGAGGCAGCTGATCAGATTGTCTCAATCTCAGTAACAAAGAAGCTCCAAGAGCTCCTCACACTTGTTGTTGGAGGTGAGGGCAGATGAGATGGGGGAGGGAGAAGACTTCAAAAAGGAATTAACTTGTGTTCGAGATATTAAAATGTTTCAACACGTATTAACCCTTGTAACATCACCAGAAACCAATCCCAACGAAATTGGTTGTCCTCAATGTGGTTAACAGCAAAATCCCCTCTCTGTACTCATTCATGAACTCGCTGGTGTGTCAGCAGGTTGGATGACTGAGTGAATCCTTTCCCACACTCAGAGCAGGTGAACGGCCTCTGCCCGGTGTGAACTCGCTGGTGTGTCAGCAGGTGGGACAGCTGGGTGAACCCCTTCCCACACACAGAGCAGGTGAACGGCCTCTCCCCGGTGTGAACCCGCTGGTGCACAAGGAGTTCAGATGATCGTCTGAACCCAGTTCCACAGTCAGAGCACCTGAACGGTCTCTCGTCAGTGTGAACACGTTGATGGGACATCAGTTCTCCAGAACTTTTATAGCACTTCCCGCAGTCTGGGCATTTAAAAGGTCTCTCATCAGTGTGAATTCGCCGGTGTGCCATCAAACGGGATGCATAAGCAAATCCCTTACCGCATTGGGGGTGTGGACAGGTGAACGGCCTCTCCCCAGTATGAATTTGCTGGTGTACAGAGAGTTGAGCCGATCGCGCGAACCCAGTTCCGCAGTGAGAGCACCTGAACGGTCTCTCGCCAGTGTGAACAAGCTGATGGAGCATCAGATTCTTGGAACGTTTATAGCATTTCCCACATTCTGGGCATTTAAAAGCTCTCTCCTCAGTGTGAACTCGCTGGTGTCGTATTAGGTTGGATGAATTGCTGAATCCCTTCCCACACTCGGAGCAGGCGAGCTGTCGTTTGCCAATGTGAGCGCGCTGGTGTCTCAGCAGGTGGGATGACCAAGTGAATCCCTTCCCACACTCGGAGCAGATGAACGGCTTCTCCCCGGTGTGAACCCGCTGGTGTGTGAGCAAGTCGGATGACTGAGTGAATCCCTTCCCACACAGAGCGCAGGTGAACGGCCTCTCCCCACTGTGAACTCGCTGGTGTGTCAGCAGGTGGGACGACCGAGAGAATCCCTTCCCACATGCGGAGCAGGTGAACGGCCTCTCCCCAGTGTGGCGGCGCCAATGAATTTCCAGCTCCGATGGGTAACTGAATCCCTTCCCACAGTCCTCACATTTCCACGGTTTCTCCCGAGGGTGAACAGCGCCATTTGCTTCCATGTTCAAAGGCTGATGATATTCAGGTCCTGATGAATCAAGTGACTCTTGTCAGATCCTGATGTGATGCTTGGTTTCCAGTTCCCCCGACTGCAAACCCTCCCTTCTAATTCCCTGTGAAATTGATTTGAACAGAAAAAAGGGATTGAGAGAGAACACACAAAAACACAGAGGCAGGTTGTGAAATTGAGCTGAATGAAGCTGGTCATTTGTGGGGCCGGCACTGGGAAAAGGTGACATGAAAGTTGCTGGATTGTCATAAAAACCCAACTGGTTCACCAAAGTCCTTCAGGGAAGGGAATCTGCCACCCAATCTGGATCCACACAAGACTTTGGAAACTAGGAGAGGAGAGAGGTGGGAGAGGCAGGGCAAAATGGGGAGGGATTCTACGTACTCACAGCTTGACCAGATCTTTGACAGAATATCCCAAGGCCTCCACCTTCTGGAAGGATCAGGGTGAAAGGTGTATGCGACCTCCAAGTTCCCCATCAAGGTTTCTGAAAAGGCTGGCAGATTAAACAGTAGTTTCAAACAAGCAAGAAGCTGTTTCCTGGAGGATCTCTCTCTCAAAATGGTTAATCCTAGACATCAAGTATTCTTGGGTCTGCTAACTGTGTTTAAAAGTGGATTGTGACCTGAGATGGGTGTTGTTTGAGTGGAGATAAAGATAGGATTGTTTCCTTGTTTAATGAGTAATTGAAAGCTACTGTCTTTATGATGTTAAAAAAGAGTAATATATATCATTAATAATGTTTATTTTAATAGACCATATCCCTATTTCAGTGTGAAATCACTCCTGGAGTGAAGTACCCTTTCCTCCCAGTCTTACAAAATTAAAATAAAATATTGGGGTTTCTGTCCAGTATCCTAGCCACTGTTGGGCTCTGGTTTGGGATCATAATAATTGGGAAAACTCCAGCATAAAATAGCAAAATACCACAGCTGCTGGAAATCTGAGAGAAAATGCTGGAAATATTTTCAAACAGAAATTGAATGCTCAACGATACTCACCTGTGAAACAATTTCACTGTTTTGAATTTTAAACTCTCCCGCTGGAGGCTGCAGTTGGAAAGATTTCAGAAGCTCTGGAGTCAGAGAAAAATCTCCCAGTTGAGGAAATCCCCGGGGAGCGGGGGTGATGTCACCGCGCAATTGTGGGTGCGTGACGACATCACAGGCAGGAAGACCGAACATCTGGGACGGTACAAACCAGTGATCGCCACACAGTATGAAGGATGTGTGGCTCCTTGAGACGGTGCCGAGGAGATTTACCAGAATGGTTCCAGGGATGAGGGATTATAGTTGCAATGTTAGGTTGGAGAAACTAGGGTGGAGGGGAGATTTGATAGAGGATGTACAAGTTTATGATAAATTCAGATAAGGCAGATTAAAAAATGCTGTTCACCTTAGCTGATTGTGAGACGATTTGGGCAAGATCTGGGGGGGGGGGGGGGGGGGGTGATGTGTGGTAGAACTGAGTTACGCAGCAAGTGATAATGATCTGGAACTCAAAGCTTACAATCTAGTGATGTCCAGCTCCTGGTGAATCGTGCAACAGGATCAGGTTCTTGATGTGAGATTTGGCTTGGGTTTCCTGCCTGCAAATCCTCTTTTAATACTGTAAAAGAAGTGGACACGTCATCATATCATATCATAGAATTTACAGCGCAGAAGGAGGACATTCGGCCCATCAAGTCTGCACCGGCTCTTGGAAAGAGCATCCTACCCAAGGTCAACACCTCTACCCTATCCCCATAACCCAGTAACCCCACCCAACACTAAGGGCAATTTTGGACACTAAGGGCAATTTATCATAGCCAATCCACCTAACCTGCACATCTTTGGACTGTGGGAGGAAACCGGAGCACCCGGAGGAAACCCACGCACACACACGGGGAGAATGTGCAGACTCCGCACAGACAGTGACCCAAGCCGGAATCGAACCTGGGACCCTGGAGCTGTGAAGCAATTGTGCTATCCACAATGCTACCGTGCTGTCATCACTATCAGTCCAGGATAAAAATTCAGAAGAGACAAACATTTCTCTTGGTTTGATTTTGCTGTGTATAAATCCTCCCCTTCTAACCCCCTGTAAAAATAAGATTCCAAAATCCGTCACTGTCAGTCCAGGATAGAAATTCACAATGTTCTCTCCTCCTGCTCCCTGGTCCAGGATGACCGCTCAGGCTCGCCGCTGCACTTTTCCCCTTGTCTCCCTCGATTCGAGGATGACGTCTACTCAGGGTCATGCGTTTCTGCCATGTGTGTCTTCATGTGACTGAACAGAGTCGCAAGCCCTTGGACACACAGGACAGGACATCCCATGAGGTATTGGGATCTGGAAAGCAGGATTTATTTTCTTTTCCTTTTCTGCCTCATCAATAAGACTTTGGGACTCAAAGACTAATGCAGTTTGATGGACAAGTTGGCTCCATTCTGAACAATAGGGAACAAGCTCCTCCCAAGCATTCACACGTCGCCCCCTACAAAGATGGCGGCGGCGCATACCCCATGGGGTTTATTGCCCCCGATAAAAATGGCGGCTGTTACCCCTCGCCAATAGTTGGGTAGCACCGTCCCCGTTCAGGGGACCGGACAAGGTCTTTTCCCGGTTTAGACCTTACAGAACATATTTACAAAGCCTCCCACCCACCCACCCACCCCACCCGTCGGATCCATCCTTCCCTCCGCTACGCCAACCTTAGCCTCGTGTGGATCCGACCAAAAAACCACTGTCCACCGCCATTGTTCATGCTGCGCATGCTTCAGTCACAACCGAGCCCCGCCCCCTCATTCTCTCCCATTGGTTGGAGGACCAGCTGCTCCCGCTCGTTCCTCCAGACCCGCCCCCTCCATTCCTATTGGTCCGGAGCCGCCGCCAATCACTCCAAGGGCATTGTGACAGTACCACATTGTGACCTGGCCACAGGCTCAGCTGACTTGCTGATCTTTGGCAACATTTAGTGTTTGGGAATAAGAGGTGGAGATGGATGGTCACTTCCCCTCTGTCCGGGGGGGGTGGGGGTCAGTTCCCCTCTGTCCGGGGGGGGGGGTCACTTCCCCTCTGTCCGGGGTGGGGGGGGGGTCACTTCCCCTCTGTACGGGGGGGGTGGGGGTCAGTTCCCCTCTGTCCGGGGGGGGGGGGTGGGGGTGGGGGTCAGTTCCCCTCTGTCCGGGGGGAGGGGGTGGGGGTCAGTTCCCCTCTGTCCGGGGGGGGGGGTCAGTTCCCCTCTGTCCGGGGGGGGGGGGGGGTGGGGGTCAGTTCCCCTCTGTCCGGGGGGGGGGGTGGGGGTCAGTTCCCCTCTGTCCGGGGGGGGGGTGGGGGTCAGTTCCCCTCTGTCCGGGGGGGGGGTGGGGGTCAGTTCCCCTCTGTCCGGGGGGGGGGGTGGGGGTCAGTTCCCCTCTGTCCGGGGGGGGGGTGGGGGTCAGTTCCCCTCTGTCCGGGGGGGGGTGGGGGTCAGTTCCCCTCTGTCCGGGGGGGGGGGTGGGGGTCAGTTCCCCTCTGTCCGGGGGGGGGGTGGGGGTCAGTTCCCCTCTGTCCGGGGGGGGGGTGGGGGTCAGTTCCCCTCTGTCCGGGGGGGGGTGGGGGTCAGTTCCCCTCTGTCCGGGGGGGGGTGGGGGTCAGTTCCCCTCTGTCCGGGGGGGGGTGGGGGTCAGTTCCCCTCTGTCCGGGGGGGGTGGGGGTCAGTTCCCCTCTGTCCGGGGGGGGTGGGGGTCAGTTCCCCTCTGTCCGGGGGGGGTGGGGGTCAGTTCCCCTCAGTCCGGGGGGTGTGGGGGTCAGTTCCCCTCTGTCCGGGGGGGGTGGGGGTCAGTTCCCCTCTGTCCAGGGGGGGTGGGGGTCAGTTCCCCTCTGTCCGGGGGGGGTGGGGGTCAGTTCCCCTCTGTCCGGGGGTGGGGGGGTCACTTCCCCTCTGTCCGGGGGGGGCTGGGGGTCAGTTCCCCTCTGTCCGGGGGGGGTGGGGGTCAGTTCCCCTCTGTCCGGGGGGGGGGGTCAGTTCCCCTCTGTCCGGGGGGGGGGGGGTCAGTTCCCCTCTGTCCGGGGGGGGGGGTCAGTTCCCCTCTGTCCGGGGTGGGGGGGTCAGTTCCCCTCTGTCCGGGGTGGGGGGGTCAGTTCCCCTCTGTCCGGGGGGGGTGGGGGTCAGTTCCCCTCTGTCCGGGGGGGGTGGGGGTCAGTTCCCCTCTGTCCGGGGGGGGGGGGTCACTTCCCCTCTGTCCGGGGTGGGGGTCAGTTCCCCTCTGTCCGGGGGGGGGGGGGGGTCAGTTCCCCTCTGTCCGGGGGGGGGGGGGGGTTCAGTTCCCCTCTGTCCGGGGGGGGGGGGGGCAGTTCCCCTCTGTCCGGGGGGGGGGGGGTCACTTCCCCGCTGTCCGGGAGGGGGGGGTCACTTCCCCGCTGTCCGGGGGGGGTGGGGGTCAGTTCCCCTCTGTCCGGGGGGGGGGGTCAGTTCCCCTCTGTCCGGGGGGGGGTCAGTTCCCCTCTGTCCGGGGGGGGTGGGGGTCAGTTCCCCTCTGTCCGGGGGGGGGTCAGTTCCCCTCTGTCCGGGGGGGGGGGTCAGTTCCCCTCTGTCTGGGGGGGGTCAGTTCCCCTCTGCCCGGGGTGGGGGTCAGTTCCTCTCTGTCCGGCGAGGGGTCAGTTCCCCTCTGTCCGGCGGGGGGTCAGTTCCCCCCTGTCCGGGGGGGGGTGGTCGGTTCCCCCCTGTCCGGGGTGGGGGGGGATGGTCAGTTCCCCTCTGTCCGGGGTGGGGGGGGTCAGTTCCCCTCTGTCCGGGGTGGGGGGGGATGGTCAGTTCCCCTCTGTCCGGGGTGGGGGGGGATGGTCAGTTCCCCTCTGTCCGGGGTGGGGGGGGTCAGTGCCCCTCTGTCCGGGGTGGGGGGGTCAGTTCTCCTCTGTCCGGGGTGGGGGGGTCAGTTCTCCTCTGTCCGGGGTGGGGTGGGGTGTCAGTTCCCCTCTGTCCGGGGTGGGATGGTCAGTTCCCCTCTGTCCGGCGTGAGAGGGGGGTCAGTTCTCCTCTGTCTGGGGGTGGGGTCAGTTCCCCTCTGTCCGGGGGGGGGGTGTCAGGTCCCCTCTGTCCGGGGTGGGGGGGGGTCAGTTCCCCTCTGTCCGGGGTGGGGGGGGTCAGTTCCCCTCTGTCCGGGGTGGGGGGGGTCAGTTCTCCTCTGTCTGGGGGGGGGTCAGTTCCCCTCTGTCCGGGGGGGGGGGTCAGTTCCCATCTGTCCGGGAGGGGGTGGTCAGTTCCCCTCTGTCCGGGGTGGTGGGGGGTCAGTTCCCCTCTCTCCGGGTGGGGGGGGGGGTGTCAGTTCCCCTCTGTCCGGGGTGGGGGGGATGGTCAGTTCCCCTCTGTCCGGGGTGGGGGGGGGGGGTCAGTTCTCCTCTGTCTGGGGGGGGGGGGGGGGGGTCAGTTCCCCTCTGTCCGGGGGGGGGGGGGTCAGTTCCCCTCTCTCCGGGGGGGGGGGGGGTGTCAGTTCCCCTCTGTCCGGGGTGGGGGGGAATGGTCAGTTCCCCTCTGTCCGGGGTGAGAGGGGGGGTCAGTTCTCCTCTGTCTGGGGGTGGGGTCAGTTCCCCTCTGTCCGGGGGGGGGGGTGTCAGGTCCCCTCTGTCCGGGGTGGGGGGGGGTCAGTTCCCCTCTGTCCGGGGTGGGGGGGGTCAGTTCCCCTCTGTCCGGGGTGGGGGGGGTCAGTTCTCCTCTGTCTGGGGGGGGGGGGTCAGTTCCCCTCTGTCCGGGGGGGGGGGGTCAGTTCCCATCTGTCCGGGAGGGGGTGGTCAGTTCCCCTCTGTCCGGGGTGGTGGGGGGTCAGTTCCCCTCTCTCCGGGTGGGGGGGGGGGTGTCAGTTCCCCTCTGTCCGGGGTGGGGGGGATGGTCAGTTCCCCTCTGTCCGGGGTGGGGGGGGGGGTCAGTTCTCCTCTGTCTGGGGGGGGGGGGGGGTCAGTTCCCCTCTGTCCGGGGGGGGTGGTCAGTTCCCCTCTCTCCGGGGGGGGGGGGTGTCAGTTCCCCTCTGTCCGGGGTGGGGGGGAATGGTCAGTTCCCCTCTGTCCGGGGTGGGGGGGAATGGTCAGTTCCACTCTGTCCGGGGTGGGGGGGGGTCAGTTCCCCTCTGTCCAGGGTGGGGGGGTCAGTTCCCCTCTGTCTGGGGGGGGGGGGTCAGTTCCCCTCTGTCCGGGGGGTGGGGGGTGTCAGTTCCCCTCTGTCCGGTGGGGGGGGGGTCAGTTCCCCTCTGTCCGGGGGGGGGGGTCAGTTCCCCTCTGTCCGGGGGGGTGGTCAGTTCCCCTCTGTCCGGGGGGGTGGTGGTCAGTTCCCCTCTGTCCGGGGGGGGGGGTGGTCAGTTCCCCTCGGTCCGGGGGGGGGGTGGTCAGTTCCCCTCTGTCGGTGGGGGGTGGTCAGTTCCCCTCTGTCCGGGGGGGGTCAGTTCCCCTCTGTCCGGGGGGGGTCAGTTCCCCTCTGTCCGGGGGGGGTGGGGGTCAGTTCCCCTCTGTCCGGGGGGGGGGGGGTCAGTTCCCCTCTGTCCGGGGGGGGGGGGGGTCAGTTCCCCTCTGTCTGGGGGGGGGGTCAGTTCCCCTCTGCCCGGGGGGGGGGTCAGTTCCTCTCTGTCCGGCGGGGGGTCAGTTCCCCTCTGTCCGGCGGGGGGTCAGTTCCCCCCCTGTCCGGGGGGGGGTGTGGTCGGTTCGCCCCTGTCCGGGGGGGGGGTCAGTTCCCCTCTGTCCGGGGTGGGGGGGTCAGTTCTCCTCTCCCCGGGCGGGGGGGGGGTGTCAGTTCCCCTCTGTCCGGTGTGGGGGGGGATGGTCAGTTCCCCTCTGTCCGGGGTGGGGGGGGTCAGTTCCCCTCTGTCCGGGGTGGGGGGGGATGGTCAGTTCCCCTCTGTCCGCGGGTGGGGGGGGGTCAGTTCCCCTCTGTCCGGGGTGGGGGGGTCAGTTCTCCTCTGTCCGGGGTGGGGGGGTCAGTTCTCCTCTGTCCGGGGTGGGGTGGGGTGTCAGTTCCCCTCTGTCCGGGGTGGGATGGTCAGTTCCCCTCTGTCCGGGGTGGGGGGGTCAGTTCCCCTCTGTCCGGGGTGAGGGGGGGTCAGTTCTCCTCTGTCTGGGGGTGGGGTCAGTTCCCCTCTGTCCGGGGGGGGGGGGTGTCAGTTCCCCTCTGTCCGGGGTGGGGGGGGGGTCAGTTCCCCTCTGTCCGGGGTGGGGGGGGTCAGTTCCCCTCTGTCCGGGGTGGGGGGGGTCAGTTCTCCTCTGTCTGGGGGGGGGGGTCAGTTCCCCTCTGTACGGGAGGGGGGGGGGGGGTCAGTTCCCATCTGTCCGGGAGGGGGGTGGTCAGTTCCCCTCTGTCCGGGGTGGTGGGGGGTCAGTTCCCCTCTCTCCGGGTGGGGGGGGGGGGGGTCAGTTCCCCTCTGTCCGGGGTGGGGGGGATGGTCAGTTCCCCTCTGTCCGGGGTGGGGGGGGGGGTCAGTTCTCCTCTGTCTGGGGGGGGGGGGGGGGTCAGTTCCCCTCTGTCCTGGGGGGGTCAGTTCCCCTCTGTCCAGGGAGGTGGTCAGTTCCCCTCTGTCGGGGGGGGGGAGGTCAGTTCCCCTCTGTCCGGGGGGGGGGGGGGTGGTCAGTTCCTCTCTGTCCGGGGGGGGGGGGTGGTCAGTTCCCCTCTCTCCGGGGGGGGGGGGGGAGTGTCAGTTCCCCTCTGTCCGGGGTGGGGGGGAATGGTCAGTTCCCCTCTGTCCGGGGTGGGGGGCAATGGTCAGTTCCACTCTGTCCGGGGTGGGGGGGGTCAGTTCCCCTCTGTCCAGGGTGGGGGGGGTCAGTTCCCCTCTGTCTGGGGGGGGGGGGGGTCAGTTCCCCTCTGTCCGGGGGGTGGGGGTGTCAGTTCCCCTCTGTCCGGCGGGGGGGGGTCAGTTCCCCTCTCTCCGGGGGGGGGTGGTCAGTTCCCCTCTGTCCGGGGGGGTGGTGGTCAGTTCCCCTCTGTCCGGGGGGGGGGGTGGTCAGTTCCCCTCGGTCCGGGGGGTGGGGGGGGGTGGTCAGTTCCCCTCTGTCCGGGGGGGGGGGGTCACTTCCCCTCTGTCTGGGGGGGGGGGGGTCACTTCCCCGCTGTCCGGGAGGGGGGGGGGGGTCACTTCCCCGCCTGTCCGGGAGGGGGGGGGTCACTTCCCCTCTGTCCCAGGGGGGGTGGGGGTCAGTTCCCCTCTGTCCGGGGGGGGGTCAGTTCCCCCCTGTCCGGGGGGGGGGTCAGTTCCCCTCTGTCCGGGGGGGGGGGGGGGTCAGTTCCCCTCTGTCCGGGGGGGGGGGGGGGTCAGTTCCCCTCTGTCCGGGGGGGGGGGTCAGTTCCCCTCTGTCCGGGGGGGGGGTGGGTCCAGTTCCCCTCTGTCCGGGGGGGGGTCACTTCCCCGCTGTCCGGGAGGGGGGTCACTTCCCCGCTGTCCGGGGGTGGTGGGGGTCAGTTCCCCTCTGTCCGGGGGGGGGGGGGTCAGTTCCCCTTTGTCCGGGGGGGGGTCAGTTCCCCTCTGTCCGGGGGGGGTGGGGGTCAGTTCCCCTCTGTCCGGGGGGGGGGTCAGTTCCCCTCTGTCCGGGGGGGGGGTCAGTTCCCCTCTGTCTGGGGGGGGGTCAGTTCCCCTCTGCCCGGGGGGGGGTCAGTTCCTCTCTGTCCGGCGGGGGGTCAGTTCCCCTCTGTCCGGCGGGGGGTCAGTTCCCCCCTGTCCGGGGGGGGGGGGTGGTTGGGTTCCCCCCCTGTCCGGGGGGGGGGGTCAGTTCCCCTCTGTCCGGGGTGGGGGGGTCAGTTCTCCTCTCCCCGGGCGGGGGGGGGGTGTCAGTTCCCCTCTGTCCGGGGGTGGGGGGGGATGGTCAGTTCCCCTCTGTCCGGGGTGGGGGGGGGGGTCAGTTCCCCTCTGTCCGGGGTGGGGGGGGATGGTCAGTTCCCCTCCTGTCCGGGGGTGGGGAGGGTCAGTTCCCCTCTGTCCGGGGTGGGGGGGTCAGTTCTCCTCTGTCCGGGTGGGGGGGTCAGTTCTCCTCTGTCCGGGGTGGGGTGGGGTGTCAGTTCCCCTCTGTCCGGGGTGGGATGGTCAGTTCCCCTCTGTCCGGGGTGGGGGGGTCAGTTCCCCTCTGTCCGGGGTGGAGGGGGGGGTCAGTTCTCCTCTGTCTGGGGGTGGGGTCAGTTCCCCTCTGTCCGGGGGGGGGGGGGGGGTGTCAGTTCCCCCTCTGTCCGGGGTGGGGGGGGGGTCAGTTCCCCTCTGTCCGGGGTGGGGGGGGGTCAGTTCCCCTCTGTCCGGGGTGGGGGGGGTCAGTTCCCCTCTGTCCGGGGTGGGGGGGGGTCAGTTCTCCTCTGTCTGGGGGGGGGGTCAGTTCCCCTCTGTCCGGGGGGGGGGGGTCAGTTCCCATCTGTCCGGGAGGGGGTGGTCAGTTCCCCTCTGTCCGGGATGGTGGGGGGTCAGTTCCCCTCTCTCCGGGTGTGGGGGGGGGGGTGTCAGTTCCCCTCTGTCCGGGGTGGGGGGATGGTCAGTTCCCCTCTGTCCGGGGTGGGGGGGGTGGGGTCAGTTCTCCTCTGTCTGGGGGGGGGGGGGGGTCAGTTCCCATCTGTCCGGGAGGGGGTGGTCAGTTCCCCTCTGTCCGGGGTGGTGGGGGGTCAGTTCCCCTCTCTCCGGGTGGGGGGGGGGGGTCAGTTCCCCTCTGTCCGGGGTGGGGGGGGATGGTCAGTTCCCCTCTGTCCGGGGTGGGGGGGGGGGGGGGTCAGTTCTCCTCTGTCTGGGGGGGGGGGGTCAGTTCCCCTCTGTCCGGGGGGGGGTCAGTTCCCCTCTGTCCAGGGGGGTGGTCAGTTCCCCTCTGTCCGGGGGGGGGGGGGGGGAGGTGGTCAGTTCCCCTCTGTCGGGGGGGGGAGTCAGTTCCCCTCTGTCCGGGGGGGGGGGGGGTGGTCAGTTCCCCTCTGTCCGGGGGGGGGGGTGGTCAGTTCCCCTCTCTCCGGGGGGGGGGAGTGTCAGTTCCCCTCTGTCCGGGGTGGGGGGGAATGGTCAGTTCCCCTCTGTCCGGGGGTGGGGGGCAATGGTCCAGTTCCACTCTGTCGGGGGTGGAGGGGGGGTCAGTTCCCCTCTGTCCAGGGTGGGGGGGTCAGTTCCCCTCTGTCTGGGGGGGGGGGGGTCAGTTCCCCTCTGTCCGGGGGGTGGGGGTGTCAGTTCCCCTCTGTCCGGCGGGGGGGGGTCAGTTCCCCTCTGTCCGGGGGGGGGGGGTCAGTTCCCCTCTCTCCGGGGGGGGTGGTCAGTTCCCCTCTGTCCGGGGGGGTGGTGGTCAGTTCCCCTCTGTCCGGGGGGGGGGGGTGGTCAGTTCCCCTCGGTCCGGGGGGGGGGGGGGAGAGGTGGTCAGTTCCCCTCTGTCGGGGGGGGAGTCAGTTCCCCTCTGTCCGGGGGGGGGGGGTGGTCAGTTCCCCTCTGTCCGGGGGGGGGGGGTGGTCAGTTCCCCTCTCTCCGGGGGGGGGGGGTGTCAGTTCCCCTCTGTCCGGGGTGGGGGGGAATGGTCAGTTCCCCTCTGTCCGGGGTGGGGGGGAATGGTCAGTTCCACTCTGTCCGGGGTGGGGGGGGTCAGTTCCCCTCTGTCCAGGGTGGGGGGGTCAGTTCCCCTCTGTCTGGGGGGGGGGGGTCAGTTCCCCTCTGTCCGGGGGGTGGGGGTGTCAGTTCCCCTCTGTCCGGCGGGGGGGGGTCAGTTCCCCTCTGTCCGGGGGGGGGGGTCAGTTCCCCTCTGTCCGGGGGGGTGGTCAGTTCCCCTCTGTCCGGGGGGGGTGGTGGTCAGTTCCCCTCTGTCCGGGGGGGGGGGGGGGGTGGTCAGTTCCCCTCGGTCCGGGGGGAGGGTGGTCAGTTCCCCTCTGTCGGTGGGGGGTGGTCAGTTCCCCTCTGTCCGGGGGGGGTCAGTTCCCCTCTGTCCGGGGGGGGGTGGTCAGTTCCCCTCTGTCCGGGTGTGTGTGGTCAGTTCCCCTCTGTCCGGGGGGGGGTCAAGTTCCCCTCTGTCCGGAGGGGTGTTGTCAGTTCCCCTCTGTCCGGGGGGGGGGGGGTGGTCAGTTCCCCTCTGTCCGGGGGTGAGGGGGTCAGTTCTCCTCTCCCCAGGCGGGGGGGGGGTGTCAGTTCCCCTCTGTCCGGGGGTGGGGGGGTATGGTCAGTTTCCCCTCTGTCCGGGGTGGGGGGGGTCAGTTCCCCTCTGTCTGGGGGGGGGGGGGGTCAGTTCCCCTCTGTCCGGGGTGGCCAGTTCCCCTCCTGTCGGGGGGGGGGAGGTGTCAGTTCCCTTCTGCCCGGGGGGGGGGGGCAGTTCCCCTCTGCCCGGGGGGGGGGGGGCGGTCAGTTCCCCTCTGTCCGGGGGGGGGTCAGTTCCCCTCTGTCAGTGGGGGGTGGTCAGTTCCCAGTTCCCCTCTGTCCGGGGGGGGGTCAGTTCCCCTCTGTCAGTGGGGGGTGGTCAGTTCCCCTCTGTCAGTGGGGGGTGGTCAGTTCCCCTCTGTCCGGGGGGGGTGGTGGTCAGTTCCCCTCTGTCCGGGGTGGAGGGGGATGGTCAGTTTCCCTCTGTCCGGGGGAGGAGGGTCAGTTCCCCTCTGTCAGGGGGGTGGTCAGTTCCCCTCTGTCCGGGGTGGGGGGGTCAGTTTCCCTCTGTCCGGGGGAGGGGGGTCAGTTCCCCTCTGTCCGGGGGGGGCGATGGTCAGTTCCCCTCTGTCCGGGGTTGGGTGGGGGGGAAGGTCAGTTCCCCTCTTTCCTGGGGGGGGAGGGTCAGTTCCCCTCTGTCCAGGGGGGTGGTCAGTTCCCCTCTGTCCGGGGGGGGGGGGGGAGGTGGTCAGTTCCCCTCTGTCGGGGGGGGAGTCAGTTCCCCTCTGTCCGGGGGGGGGGTGGTCAGTTCCCCTCTGTCCGGGGGGGGGGTGGTCAGTTCCCCTCTCTCCGGGGGGGGGGGGGCGGTGTCAGTTCCCCTCTGTCCGGGGTGGGGGGGAATGGTCAGTTCCCCTCTGTCCGGGGTGGGGGGGAATGGTCAGTTCCCCTCTGTCCGGGGTGGGGGGGGGTCAGTTCCCCTCTGTCCAGGGTGGGGGGGGGTCAGTTCCCCTCTGTCTGGGGGGGGGGGTCAGTTCCCCTCTGTCCGGGGGGTGGGGGTGTCAGTTCCCCTCTGTCCGGCGGGGGGGGTCAGTTCCCCTCTGTCCGGAGGGGGGGGTCAGTTCCCCTCTGTCCGGAGGGGGTGGTCAGTTCCCCTCTGTCCGGGGGGGTGGTGGTCAGTTCCCCTCTGTCTGGGGGTGGGGGTCAGTTCCCCTCTGTCCGGGGGGGGGGGGGTGGTCAGTTCCCCTCGGTCCGGGGGGGGGGGGTGGTCAGTTCCCCTCTGTCGGTGGGGGGTGGTCAGTTCCCCTCTGTCCGGGGGGGGGTCAGTTCCCCTCTGTCCGGGGGGGGGGTGGTCAGTTCCCCTCTGTCCGGGGGTGTGTGGTCAGTTCCCCTCTGTCCAGGGGGGGTCAAGTTCCCCTCTGTCCGGAGGGGGGTGGTCAGTTCCCCTCTGTCCGGGGGGGGGGGGTGGTCAGTTCCCCTCTGTCCGGGGTGAGGGGGTCAGTTCTCCTCTCCCCGGGCGGGGGGGGGGGGGGTGTCAGTTCCCCTCTGTCCGGGGTGGGGGGGGTATGGTCAGTTCCCCTCTGTCCGGGGTGGGGGGGGTCAGTTCCTCTCTGTCTGGGGGGGGTCAGTTCCCTTCTGTCCGGGGGTGGCCAGTTCACCTCTGTCCGGGAAGGGGGAGGTGTCAGTTCCCTTCTGCCCGGGGGGGGGGGGGGGCAGTTCCCCTCTGCCCAGGGGGGGGGGGGGGCTGTCAGTTCCCCTCTGTCCGGGGGGGAGGTCAGTTCCCCTCTATCAGTGGGGGGTGGTCAGTTCCCCTCTGTCCGGGGGGGGTGGTGGTCAGTTCCCCTCTGTCTGGGGTGGAGGGGGATGGTCAGTTTCCCTCTGTCCGGGGGAGGAGGGTCAGTTCCCCTCTGTCAGGGGGGTGGTCAGTTCCCCTCTGTCCGGGGTGGGGGGGTCAGTTTCCCTCTGTCCGGGGGAGGGGGGTCAGTTCCCCTCTGTCCGGGGGGGGGCGATGGTCAGTTCCCCTCTGTCCGGGGTTGGGTGGGGGGGAAGGTCAGTTCCCCTCTTTCCTGGGGGGGGGGGGGGGGAGGGTCAGTTCCCCTCTGTCCGGGGGGTGGTCAGCTACCTCTGTCCGGTGTGGGGGGGGGAATGGTCAGTTCCCCTCTGTCCGGGGGGGTGGTCAGTTCCCGTCTGTCCGGGGGGGTGGTCAGTTCCCCTTTGTCTGGGGGGGTGGTCAGTTCCCCTCTGTCCGGGGGGGTGGTCAGTTCCCCTCTGTCCAGGGGGGGGGGGGGAGGGGGGAGGGTCAGTTCCCGTCTGTCCAGGGGGGGTGGGCAGTTCCCCTCTGTCCGGGGTGGGGGGGTAAGGTCAGTTCCCCTCTGTCCAGGGCGGGGTGGTCAGTTCCCCTCTGTCAGGGGGGTGGTCAGTTACCCTCTGTCAGGGGGGTGGTCAGTTCCCCTCTGTCCGGGGTCGGGAGGGGGGGGGGGTGGGGGGGGGGGGTGGTCAGTTCCTCTCTGTCCGGGGGGGGGGGGGGGTGGTGGTCAGTTCCCCTCTGTCCGGGGTGGAGGGGGATGGTCAGTTTCCCTCTGTCCGGGGGAGGGGGGGGAGGGGGGTCAGTTCCCCTCTGTCCGGGGGGGGGGGGGAGGGTGGTCAGTTCCCCTCTGTCCGGGGGGATGGTCAGTTCCCCTCTGTCCGGGGTGGGGGGGGGGGGGTGGGCAGTTACCCTCTGTCCTGGGGGAATGGTCAGTTCCCCTCTGTCCGGGAGGGGGTAGGGGGGGGTCAGTTCCCCTCTGTCCAGGGTGGGGGTGGGGGTCAGTTCCCCTCTGTCCGGAGGGGGGTCAGTTCCCCTCTGTCTGTGGGGGAGTGGTCAGTTCCCCTCTGTCCGGGAGGGTGGGGAGGGTCAGTTCCCCTCTGTCCGGTGAGGGGGGGGGTCAGTTCCTCTCTGTCCGGGGGGCGGGTGGGGTCAGTTCCCCTCTGCCCGGGGGGGGGGGCGGTCAGTTCCCCTCTGTCCGGGGGGGGTCAGTTCCCCTCTGTCAATGGGGGGTGGTCAGTTCCCCTCTGTCCGGGGGGGGGTGGTGGTCAGTTCCCCTCTGTCTGGGGTGGAGGGGGATGGTCAGTTTCCCTCTGTCCGGGGGAGGAGGGTCAGTTCCCCTCTGTCAGGGGGATGGTCAGTTCCCCTCTGTCCGGGGTGAGGGGGTCAGTTTCCCTCTGTCCGGGGGAGGGGGGCCAGTTCCCCTCTGTCCGGGGGGGGCGATGGTCAGTTCCCCTCTGTCCGGGGTTGGGTGGGGGGGAAGGTCAGTTCCCCTCTTTCCTGGGGGGGGGAGGGTCAGTTCCCCTCTGTCCGGGGGGGGTGGTCAGTTACCCTCTGTCCGGTGTGGGGGGGTGAATGGTCAGTTCCCCTCTGTCCGGGGGGGGTGGTCAGTTCCCCTCTGTCCGGGGGGGTGGTCAGTTCCCCTCTGTCCGGGGGGGTGGTGAGTTCCCCTCTGTCCAGGGGGGGGGGAGGGGGGAGGGTCAGTTCCCGTCTGTCCAGGGGGGGTGGTCAGTTCCCCTCTGTCCGGGGTGGGGGGGGGGGAAGGTCAGTTCCCCTCTGTCCAGGGCGGGGTGGTCAGTTCCCCTCTGTCAGGGGGGTGGTCAGTTCCCCTCTGTCCGGGGTCGGGGGGGGGTGGTCAGTTCCTCTCTGTCCGGGGGGGGGGGGGGGTGGTGGTCAGTTCCCCTCTGTCCGGGGTGGAGGGGGATGGTCAGTTTCCCTCTGTCTGGGGGAGGGGGGGGGAGGGGGGTCAGTTCCCCTCTGTCCGGGGGGGAGGGTGGTCAGTTCCCCTCTGTCCGGGGGGATGGTCAGTTCCCCTCTGTCCGGGGGGGGGGGGGGGGTGGGCAGTTACCCTCTGTCCTGGGGGAATGGTCAGTTCCCCTCTGTCCGGGAGGGGGTAGGGGGGGTCAGTTCCCCTCTGTCCAGGGTGGGGGTGGGGGTCAGTTCCCCTCTGTCCGGAGGGGGGTCAGTTCCCCTCTGTCTGTGGGGGAGTGGTCAGTTCCTCTCTGTCCGGGAGGGTGGGGAGGGTCAGTTCCCCTCTGTCCGGTGAGGGGGGGGGGTCAGTTCCTCTCTGTCCGGGGAGCGGGTGGGGTCAGTTCCCCTCTGTCCGGGGAGGGGGGGGTGGTCAGTTCCCCTCTGTCCTGGGGGGGTCAGTTCCCCTCTGTCCGGGGGGGGGGGTGGTCAGTTCCCCTCTGTCCGGGGGGGGCGGGGGTGGTCAGTTCCCCTCTGCCCGAGGGGGGGTGGTCTGTTCCCCTCTGTCTGGGGGGGGGGATCGTCAGTTCCCCTCTGTCCGGGGTGGGGCGATGGTCAGTTCCCTGTCCGGGGGGTGGGGGCTGGTCAGTTCCCCTTTGTCCGGGGGGGGGGGGGGTCAGTTCCCGTCTGTCCGGAGGGGGGGTCAGTTCCCCTCTGTCCGTGGTGGAGTGGTCAGTTTCCCTCTGTCCGGGGGGGGGGGGGGGTGGGGAGAGGGGGAGGGTCGGTTCCCCTCTGTCCGGTGGGGGGGGGGGGTTCAGTTCCCCTCTGATCGGGGGGGCGGGTGGGGTCAGTTCCCCTCTCTCCGGGATGGGGGGGTCAGTTTCCCTCTGTCCGGGGAGGGGGGTCAGTTCCCCTCTGTCCGGGGGGGCGATGGTCAGTTCCCCTCTGTCCGGGGTTGGGTGGGGGGGAAGGTCAGTTCCCCTCTTTCCTGGGGGGGGAGGGTCAGTTCCCCTCTGTCCGGGGGGGGTGGTCAGTTACCCTCTGTCCGGTGTGGGGGGGAATGGTCAGTTCCCCTCTGTCCAGGGGGGGGTCAGTTCCCCTCTGTCCGGGGGGGTGGTCAGTTCCCCTCTGTCCGGGGGGTGGTCAGTTCCCCTTTGTCCGGGGGGTGGTCAGTTCCCCTCTGTCCGGGGGGGTGGTCAGTTCCCCTCTGTCCAGGGGGGGGAGGGGGGAGGGTCAGTTCCCGTCTGTCCAGGGGGGGGGGGGGTCAGTTCCCCTCTGTCCAGGGGGCTGGGGGGGTGGGCAGTTCCCCTCTGTCCGGGGTGGGGAGGGAGGGAAAGGTCAGTTCCCCTCTGTCCAGGGCGGGGTGGTCAGTTCCCCTCTGTCCGGGGGGGGGAGGGGTGGGCAGTTCCCCTCTGTCAGGGGGGTGGTCAGTTACCCTCTGTCAGGGGGGTGGTCAGTTCCCCTCTGTCCGGGGTCGGGGGGGGGTGGTCAGTTCCTCTCTGTCCGGGGGGGGGGGGGGGGGGGGGGGTCAGTTCCCCTCTGTCCGGGGTGGAGGGGGATGGTCAGTTTCCCTCTGTCCGGGGGAGAGGGGGGTCAGTTCCCCTCTGTCCGGGGGGGGGAGGGTGGTCAGTTCCCCTCTGTCCGGGGGGATGGTCAGTTCCCCTCTGTCCGGGGGGGGGTGGGCAGTTACCCTCTGTCCTGGGGGAATGGTCAGTTCCCCTCTGTCCGGGAGGGGGGTAGGGGGGGGTCAGTTCCCCTCTGTCCAGGGTGGGGGTGGGGGTCAGTTCCCCTCTGTCCGGAGGGGGTCAGTTCCCCTCTGTCCGTGGGGGAGTGGTCAGTTCCCCTCTGTCCGGGGGGGTGGGGAGGGTCGGTTCCCCTCTGTCCGGTGGGGGGGGGGGGTCAGTTCCTCTCTGTCCGGGGGGCGGGTGGGGTCAGTTCGCCTCTGTCCGGGGAGGGAGGGTGGTCAGTTCCCTCCGTCCTGGGGGGGGTCAGTTCCCCTCTGTCCGGGGGGGGGGGGGTGGTCAGTTCCCCTCTGTCCGGGGGGGTGTGGGGGTGGTCAGTTCCCCTCTGCCCGGGGGGGGGGGTGGTCTGTTCCCCTCTGTCTGGGGGAGGGGATCGTCAGTTCCCCTCTGTCCGGGGAAGGGCGATGGTCAGTTCCTTGTCCGGGGGGGTGGGGGGTGGTCAGTTCCCCTCTGTCCGGGGGGGGGGTGTCAGTTCCCGTCTGTCCGGAGGGGGGGTCAGTTCCCCTCTGTCCGTGGTGGAGTGGTCAGTTCCCCTCTGTCCGGGGGGGGGGGGGGATGGTCAGTTCCCTGTCCGGGGGGGGGGGGTGGTCAGTTCCCCTCTGTCCGGGGGGATGGTCAGTTCCCCTCTGTCCAGGGGGGGCGGGGGTGGTCAGTTCCCCTCTGTCCGGGGGGATGGTCAGTTCCCCTCTGTCCAGGGGGGGCGGGGGTGGTCAGTTCTCCTCTGCCCGGGGGGGGGGTCAGTTCCCCTCTGTCCGGGGTGGGGGGGGGATGGTCAGTTCCCTGTCCGGTGGGGGTGGGGGGTGGTCAGTTCCCTCCTGTCCGGGGGGGGGGGGGGTGTCAGTTCCCCTCTGTCCGGGGGGATGGTCAGTTCCCCTCTGACCGGGGGGTGGGAGTCAGTTCCCCTCTGACCGGGGTGGGGGGAGTCAGTTCCCCTCTGCCCGGGGGGGGGGTGGTCTGTTCCCCTCTGTCCGGGGTGGGGCGATGGTCAGTTCCCTGTCCGGGGGGGTGGGGGGTGGTCAGTTCCCCTTTGTCCGGGGGGGGGGTGTCAGTTCCCGTCTGTCCGGAGGGGGGGTCAGTTCCCCTCTGTCCGTGGTGGAGTGGTCAGTTTCCCTCTGTCCGGGGGGGGGGGGTGGGGAGAGGGGGAGGGTCGGTTCCCCTCTGTCCGATGCGGGGGGGGGGGTTCAGTTCCCCTCTGTCCGGGGGGGGCGGGTGGGGTCAGTTCCCCTCTGTCCGGGGTGGGGGGGGTCAGTTTCCCTCTGTCCGGGGGGGGTGGTCAGTTACCCTCTGTCCGGTCCGAGGGGGGGGAATGGTCAGTTCCCCTCTGTCTGGGGGGGGTCAGTTCCCCTCTGTCCGGGGGGGTGGTCAGTTCCCCTCTGTCCGGGGGGTGGTCAGTTCCCCTTTGTCCGGGGGGGTGGTCAGTTCCCCTCTGTCCGGGGGGGTGGTCAGTTCCCCTCTGTCCAGGGGGGGGGGAGGGGGAGGGTCAGTTCCCGTCTGTCCAGGGGGGGGGATGGTCAGTTCCCCTCTGTCCAGGGGGGTGGTCAGTTCCCCTCTGTCAGGGGGCTGGGGGGGTGGGCAGTTCCCCTCTGTCCGGGGTGGGGGGGGGGGGAAGGTCAGTTCCCCTCTGTCCAGGGCGGGGTGGTCAGTTCCCCTCTGTCCGGGGTCGGGGGGGGGGTGGTCAGTTCCTCTCTGTCCGGGGGGGGTTGGTGGTCAGTTCCCCTCTGTCCGGGGGGTTGGTCAGTTCCCCTCTGTCCGGGGGGGGGGTGGGCAGTTACCCTCTGTCCTGGGGGAGTGGTCAGTTCCCCTCTGTCCGGGAGGGGGGTAGGGGGGGGTCAGTTCCCCTCTGTCCAGGGTGGGGGTCAGTTCCCCTCTGTCCAGAGGGGGGTCAGTTCCCCTCTGTCCGGGGGGGTGGGGAGGGTCGGTTCCCCTCTGTCCGGTGGGGGGGGGGGTCAGTTCCCCTCTGTCCGTGGGGGAGTGGTCAGTTCCCCTCTGTCCGGGGGGGTGGGGAGGGTCGGTTCCCCTCTGTCCGGTGGGGGGGGGGCTCAGTTCCTCTCTGTCCGGGGGGCGGGTGGGGTCAGTTCCCCACTGTCCGGGGAGGGGGGGTGGTCAGTTCCCCTCTGTCCTGGGGGGGGGGTCAGTTCCCCTCTGTCCGGGGGGGGGGTGGTCAGTTCCCCTCTGTCCGGGGGGGGGCGGGGGTGGTCAGTTCCCCTCTGCCCGGGGGGGGGGGGTGGTCTGTTCCCCTCTGTCTGGGGGGGGGATCGTCAGTTCCCCTCTGTCCGGGGTGGGGCGATGGTCAGTTCCCTGTCCGGGGGGGGTGGGGGGTGGTCAGTTCCCCTTTGTCCGGGGGGGGGGGTGTCAGTTCCCGTCTGTCCGGAGGGGGGGTCAGTTCCCCTCTGTCCGTGGTGGAGTGGTCAGTTTCCCTCTGTCCGGGGGGGGGGGGGGGTGGGGGAGAGGGGGAGGGTCGGTTCCCCTCTGTCCGGTGGGGGTGGGTTCAGTTCCCCTCTGTCCGGGGGGGCGGGTGGGGTCAGTTCCCCTCTGTCCGGGGGAGGGGGGTCAGTTCCCTCTGTCCTGGGGGGGCGATGGTCAGTTCCCCTCTGTCCGGGGTTGGGTGGGGGGGAAGGTCAGTTCCCCTCTTTCCTGGGGGGGGAGGGTCAGTTCCCCTCTGTCCGGGGGGGTGGTCAGTTCCCCTCTGTCCGGGGGGGGGGGGGGGAGGGTCAGTTCCCGTCTGTCCGGGGGGGGATGGTCAGTTCCCCTCTGTCCAGGGGGGGTGGTCAGATCCCCTCTGTCAGGGGGCTGGGGGGGTGGGCAGTTCCCCTCTGTCCGGGGGGGTGGTCAGTTCCCCTCTGTCAGGGGCTGGGGGGGTGGGCAGTTCCCTCTGTCCGGGGTGGGGGGGGGGTGAAGGTCAGTTCCCCTCTGTCCAGAGCGGGGTGGTCAGTTCCCCTCTGTCAGGGGGGTGGTCAGTTACCCTCTGTCAGGGGGGTGGTCAGTTCCCCTCTTTCCGGGGTCGGGGGGGTGGTCAGTTCCTCTCTGTCCGGGGGGGGGGTGGTGGTCAGTTCCCCTCTGTCCGGGGTGGAGGGGGGATGGTCAGTTTCCCTCTGTCCGGGGGGAGGGGGGGAGGAGGGTCAGTTCCCCTCTGTCCGGGGGGGGGAGGGTGGTCAGTTCCCCTCTGTCCGGGGGGTTGGTCAGTTCCCCTCTGTCCGGGGTGGTGGGGGGTGGGCAGTTTCCCTCTGTCCTGGGGAATGGTCAGTTCCCCTCTGTCCGGGAGGGGGGTAGGGGAGGGTCAGTTCCCCTCTGTCCAGGGTGGGGGTGGGGGTCAGTTCCCCTCTGTCCGGAGGGGGGGTCAGTTCCCCTCTGTCCGTGGGGGAGTGGTCAGTTCCCTCTGTCCGGGGGGGTGGCGAGGGTCGGTTCCCCTCTGTCCGGTGGGGGGGGGGGGGTCAGTTCCTCTCTGTCCGGGGGGCGGGTGGGGTCAGTTCCCCTCTGTCCGGGGAGGGGGGGGGTGGTCAGTTCCCCTCTGTCCCTGGGGGGGTCAGTTCCCCTCTGTCCGGGGGGGGTTGTCAGTTCCACTCTGCCGGGGGGGGTGGTCTGTTCCCCTCTGTCTGGGGGGGGGGGGGGATCGTCAGTTCCCTCTGTCCGGGGTGGGGCGATGGTCAGTTCCTTGTCCGGGGGGTGGGGGGTGGTCAGTTCCCTCTGTCCGGGGGTGGGGGGGGGGGTGTCAGTTCCCGTCTGTCCGGAGGGGGGGGTCAGTTCCCCTCTGTCCATGGTGGAGTGGTCAGTTTCCCTCTGTCCGGGGGGGGTGGTGGGGAGAGGGGGAGGGTCGGTTCCCCTCTGTCCGGTGGGGGGGGGGGGGGGGGGGGGGGGGTTCAGTTCCCCTCTGTCCGGGGGGTGGGTAGGTCAGTTCCCTCTGCCGGCAGTTTCCCCTCTGTCCGGGGAGGGGGGTGGTCAGTTCCCCTCTGTCCTGGGGGGGTCAGTTCCCCTCTGTCCGGGGGGGGTGGTCAGTTCCCCTCTGTCCGTGGGGGATGGTCAGTTCCCTGTCCGGGGGGGTGGGGGGTGGTCAGTTCCCCTCCGTCCGGGGGGATGGTCAGTTCCCCTCTGTCCAGGGGGGGGGCGGTCAGTTCCCCTCTGTCCGGGGGGATGGTCAGTTCCCCTCTGTCCAGGGGGTGCGGGGATGGTCAGTTCTCCTCTGCCCGGGGGGTGGGGGGGGGGTCAGTTCCCCTCTGTCCGGGGGTGGGGGGGGATGGTCAGTTCCCTGTCCGGTGGGGGTGGGGGGTGGTCAGTTCCCTTCTGTCCGGGGGGGAGGGGGGGGGGTGTCAGTTCCTCTCTGTCCGGGGGGATGGTCAGTTCCCCTCTGTCCGGGGTGGGGACGACGGTCAGTTCCCCTCTGTCCGGGGGGGGGAGTCAGTTCCCCTCTGTCCGGGGGGGGAGTCAGTTCTCCTCTGACCGGGGTGGGGGGGGGCAGTCAGTTCCCCCCTGTCCGGGGGGGCAGGGGGGGTGTCAGTTCCCCTCTGTCTGGGGGGGTGAGGGGAATGGTCAGTTCCCCTCTGTCCGGGTGGGTGGGGGGTCAGTTCCCCTCTGTCCGGGGTGGGGGGGATGGTCAGTTCCCCTCTGTCTGGGGTGGGGAGGGTCAGTTCCCCACTGTCCGGGGGGTGGGGGGGGGGGTCAGTTCCCCTCTGTCCGGGGTGGGGGGGGTGGTCAGTTCCCCTCTGTCCGGGGTGATGGGGGGTGGATGGTCTGTTCCCCTCTGTCCGGGGTGGGGTGGACAGTTCGCCTCTGTCCGGTGGGGGGGGGGGGGAACAGGTCCCCTCTGTCCGGGGTGGGTGGATTCACACTAATTTCCCCAGGGTACTGATTATCACCTTTACTTTCCTTGAGAAAGCCTGTTTAAAATTTTAGTGATGAGGAATTAACAGTTTCATGTTGAACAGGGTGACGGTTACTGTGTCTCATTCTTTAAAAACTCCTTCTTCACCTTTAAACAGTTAAACAGGGAACGGTAAGTGAGAGGAAACTGATCACGGTAGACAGTGGTCAGCACTGTTGCTTCCCAGCGACAGGGTCCCGAGTTGAATTCTGCTTGGGTCACTGACCGTGCGGAGTCTGCACGTTCTCCCCGTGTCTGCGTGGGTTTCCTCCGGGTGCTCCGGCTTCCTCCCACAAGTCCCGAAAGACGTGCTGTTGGGTGAATTGGACATTCTGAATTCTCCCTCTGTGACCCGGACAGGCTCCGGAATGTGGCGACTGGGGGATTTTCACAGTAACTTCATTGCAGTGTTAATGTCAGCCTAATTGTGACAATAAAGATTATTTTATTAGAAAATAAGATACCGCAAATGCTGAAAATCACCTCAAAACATAAAATGGTGGAAACGCTCAGCAGGTCAAACAGTATCTTTGGGGAGGGAAACAGAATGTGCGTTTCAGATTGGAGACTTTAAGAAAAAAAAAAATTTAGAGTACCCAATTCATTTTTCCAATGAAGGGGCAATTTAGCGTGGCCAATCCACCTACCCTGCACATCTTTTGGGTTGTGGGGGCGAAACCCACGCAGACACGGGGAGAATGTGCAAACTCCACACGGACAGTGACCCAGAGCCGGGATCGAACCTGGGACCTCAGCGCCGTGAGGCAGCAGTGCTAACCACTGCACCACCATGCTGCCCAGAAGAACAAGAACAACAAAAGAACAAAGAAAAGTTCTTTGTTCCTCAGCACAGGAACAGGCCCTTCGGCCCTCCAAGCCTGTGCCAACCATGTTGCCCGACTAAACTACAATCTTCTACACTTCCTGGGTCCGTATCCCTCTATTCCCATCCTATTCATGTATTTGTCAAGATGCCCCTTAAACGTCACTATCGTCCCTGCTTCCACCACCTCCTCCGGCAGCGATTTCCAGGCACCCACTAGCCTCTGTGTAGCCTCGTACATCTACTCTAAACCTTGCCCCTCGCACCTTAAACCTATGCCCCCGAGTAATTGACCCCTCTACCCTGGGGAAAAGCCTCTGACTATCCACTCTGTCTATGCCCCTCATAATTATGTAGACATCTATCAAGTCGCCCCTCAACCTCCGTCGTTCCAGTGAGAACAAACCAAGTTTATTCAACCGCTCCTCATAGCTAATGCCCTCCATACCAGGCAACATTCTGGTAAATCTCTTCTGCACCCTCTCTAAAGCCTCCACATCCTTCTGGTAGTGTGGCAACCAGAATTGAACACGATACTCCAAGTGTGGCCTAACTAAGGTTCTATACAGCTGCAACATGACTTGCCAATTCTTATACTCAATGCCCCGGCCAATGAAGGCAAGCATGCCGTATGCCTTCTTGACTACCTTCTCCACCTGTGTTGCCCCTTTCAGTGACCTGTGGACCTATAGACCTAGATCTCTCTGACTTTCAATACTCTTGAGGGTTCTACCATTCACTGTATATTCCCTACCTGCATTAGACCTTCCAAAATGCATTACCTCACATTTGTCCGGATTAAACTCCATCTGCCATCTCTCCGCCCAAGTCTCCAAACAATCTAAATCCTGCTGTATCCTCTGACAGTCCTCATCGCTGTCCGCAATTCCACCAACTTTATGTCGGCTGCAAACTTACTAATCAGACCAGTTACATTTTCCTCCAAATCATTTATATATACTACAAACAGCAAAGGTCCCAGCACTGATCCCTGCGGAACACCACTAGTCACAGCCCTCCAATTAGAAAAGCATCGTTCCATTGCTACTCTCTGCCTTCTATGACCTAGCCAGTTCTGTATCCATCTTGCCAGCTCACCCCTGATCCCGTGTGACTTCACCTTTTGTACTAGTCTACCATGAGGGACCCTGTCAAAGGCCTTACTGAAGTCCATATAGACAACACCCACTGCCCTACCTGCATCAATCATCTTTGTGACCTCCTCGAAAAACTCTATCAAGTTAGTGAGACACAACCTCCCCTTCTCAAAACCATGCTGCCTCTCACTAATACGTCCATTTGCTTCCAAATGGGAGTAGATCCTGTCTCGAAGATTTCTCTCCAGTAATTTCCCTACCACTGAAGTAAGGCTCACCGGCCTGTAGTTCCTTGGATTATCCTTGCTACCCTTCTTAAACAAAGAAAGAACATTGGCTATTCTCCAGTCCTCTGGGACATCACCTGAAGACAGTGAGGATCCAAAGATTTCTGTCAAGGCCTCAGCAATTTCCTCTCTAGCCGCCTTCAGTATTCTGGGGTAGATCCCATCAGGCCCTGGGGACTTATCTACTTTTTCAAGACGCCCAACACCTCATCTTTTTGGATCTCAATGTGACCCAGGCTATCTACACACCCTTCTCCAGACTCAACATCCACCAATTCCTTCTCTTTGGTGAATACTGATGCAAAGTATTCATTTAGTACCTCGCCCATTTCCTCTGGCTCCACACATAGATTCCCTTGCATATCCTTCAGTGGGCCAACCCTTTCCCTGGCTACCCTCTTGCTTTTTATGTACGTGTAAAAAGCCTTGGGATTTTCCTTAACCCTATTTGCCAATGACTTTTCGTGACCCCTTCTAGCCCTTCTGACTCCTTGCTTAAGTTCCTTCCTACTTTCCTTATATTCCACACAGGCTTCGTCTGTTCCCAGCCTTTTAGCCCTGACAAATGCCTCCTTTTTCTTTTTGACGAGGCCTACAATATCTCTCGTTATCCAAGGGTTCCCGAAAATTGCCGTATTTATCCTTCTTCCTCACAGGAACATGCCGGTTCTGAATTCCTTTCAACTGACACTAAAAGCCTCCCACATGTCAGATGTTGATTTACCTTCAAACATCTGCCCCCAATCTAGGTTCTTCAGTTCCCTCCTAATATTGTTATAATTAGCCTTCCCCCAATTTAGCACATTCACCCTGGGACCACTCTTATCCTTGTCCACCAGCACTTTAAAACTTACTGAATTGTGGTCACTGTTCCCGAAATTTGGAGACTTAATAGTTTATCTGAAAGTACTGAGGCAGGGAAAAAGCAGGGGTGAAGAGGCAAGGTTTTGTGGTAGGATGGAAGGCTGGAGTGAATAAATGAGAAAGAGAATGATGGTTCAAGGCAATAGTGGGTGATAAAGAGACACACATGAATAAACTAATGCGGCAGGTGAAGACACAAAAAGACAGGTCCAGCACCCATTTTAACACAGTGCCCTGTTCTCATGCCCACTTGTCCATCCGCGACCTGCTGAAATACTCCAGTGAGGCCCAGCGTACGATGGAGGAGCAGCACCTCATCTTCCGTTGGGCACGTTACAGCCTTCAGGACTCAACGTTGAGTTCAATAACTTTAGATTTTGACTTTCCTCTTTCATCTTAACCCTCCCATCTCTTTTAATATCCCATACATATAATGCAAAACCCACCCCTCCCCTCTCACACAAGGCCACCTGTCTTTTGTTCCTGAAGATGCTACTTTGTGTTGCTGTTTCTACAGCTCTTACATATTCTCCCTTTTTTTGAATTCTGACAAAGTCAACGAACTTGAAACGTAAACTCTGTTCTCTCCTTCCATGTGGAGTTTGCACATTCTCCTTCGTGTCTGCGTGGGTTTCATCCCCACAACCCAAAAGATGTGCAGGTTAGGTGGATTGACCATGCTAAATTGCCCCTCAATTGGAAAAAATATATAATTGGGCACACTAAATTTTTAAAAAACCTTGTACTCTCCTTGTAGATGCTGCCAGACCGGCTGAGTTTTTCTGGTGTCCTCAGCTTCGACAAAGAGTCATCTGGACTTGAACAGTAAAAAGTCTTACAACACCAGATTAAAGTCCAACGGGTTTGTTTTAAATCACTAGCTTTCGGAGCACTGCTCATTCCTCAGGTGAAGGAGCAGTGCTCCGAAAGCTAGTGATTTTAAACAAATCCGTTGGACTTTAACCTGGTGTTGTAAGACTTCTTGGGTAGGCGATCGGAGGGAGGGGGAGAGGGAGAAATGACTTGATCGCCCGACCTGCTGAGGCTCCAGTGAGTTCACATCGAACTGTAAGGGTTTGTTCTGCTGTTAATCACACGCAAGGCAGAATTGCAAGAAGGTTGCTGCTGTTTAGTTGCTGTAACAACTGATTTACTAAATTAGCACCGTGGCCAAATGGTTCCAATATTGATCAGATCACAAAGCAACGTGTTCTATTCGGTATCATTACTTTCAATGGCGGTGCTCTTACCCAGAATCCGCTGCGGGTGTAGCTGTGCCCTATTCATACCACTGGGGTTCCTCGCGCAGGCGTAGTAAGACGCAGTGACGGGGGGAATCATGCGCAGTGCTGGTTGTCACCGGAGCTGTCAAGGAGCAGAAAGGAAAATAAATCCAGTGCAGTTGAGTGATGGAGCCGGTGGGCGGGGAATAATGGAGCTAGCGCGAGGGTGGGGAGTCTTCATAAAGACCCCGTGACGGCTTCACACGCGGAATAAAACGTTACTGAAGCCGCCTTGGCACTTGAGCGGTGCAGGCGCTGCAGGTTCCAGGCCCGAGTTGTTCACCGCCATCTTTGTAGGGGGCAGCAATGCGCAGCCTTGGCGCACTCACGGCCACCACCTTTTATACATGGCCGCCATCTTTATTGAGGGCGATGGGTGGCAGGGCGCATGCTCTGAGTTCCAGGGAGCCAGATGTGTCAAACCTTTCTGAATTGGAGTGGAGTCTCCAGGAATTGAAGATCAATCTCCAGCACACAGCTGTGTGCAACCCTGGAGAAATACATCAGGGCATTAAAACGTTTTTTTAATGTTATTTTCCTTCAACGTTTCTTTTTACCAGATATAAAAGTGTTGAAAGTGCGATAAAGGCTGGCCAGCTGACGATCATAAGTTCCGATGATAGCCATGATGTGGAGATGCCGGCGTTGGACTGGGGTGAGCACAGTACGAAGTCTTACAACACCAGGTTAAAGTCCAACAGGTTTGTTTCGATGTCACTAGCTTTCGGAGCACTGCTCCTTCCTCAGGTGAATGCAGAGGTCTGTTCCAGAAACACATATATAGACAAATTCAAAGATGCCAAACAATGCTAGGAATGCGAGCATTAGCAGGTGATTAAATCTTTACAGATCCAGTGATGGGGTAACCCCAGGTTAAAGAGGTGTGAATTGTACCAAGCCAGGACAGTTGGTAGGATTTCGCAGGCCAGATGGTGGGGGATGAATGTAATGCGACATGAATCCCAGGTCCCGGTTGAGGCCGCACTCATGTGTGCGGAACTTGGCAATAAGTTTCTGCTCGGCGATTCTGCGTTGTCGCGGGTCCTGAAGGCCGCCTTGGAGAACGCTTACCCGGAGATCAGAGGCTGAATGCCCTTGACTGCTGAAGTGTTCCCCGACTGGAAGGGAACATTCCTGCCTGGTGATTGTTGCGCGATGTCCGTTCATTCGTTGTCGCAGCGTCTGCATGGTCTCGCCAATGCACCATGCTTCGGGACATCCTTTCCTGCAGCGTATGAGGTAGACAACGTTGGCCGAGTCGCACGAGTATGTACCGCGTACCTGGTGGGTGGTGTTCTCACGTGTAATAGTGGTATCCATGTCGATGATCTGGCACGTCTTGCAGAGATTGCCATGACAGGGTTGTGTGGTGTCGAGGTCACTGTTCTGAAGACTGGGTAGTTTGCTGCAAACAATGGTTCATTTGAGGTTGCGCGGTTGTTTGAAGGCAAGTAGTGGGGGTGTGGGGATGACCTTGGCAAGATGTTCATCGTCATCAATGACGTGTTGAAGGCTGTGAAGAAGATGACGTAGTTTCTCCGCTCCGGGGAAGTACTGGACGACGAAGGGTATTCTGTCGGATGTGTTCCATGTTTGTCTTCTGAGGAGGGCGGTCCGGTTTTTCGCTGTGGCGCGTTGGAACTGTCGATCGATGAGTCGAGTGCCATATCCCGTTCGTACGAGGGCATCTTTCAACGTCTGTAGATGTCTGTTACGCTCCTCCTCGTCTGAGCAGATCCTGTGTATACGGAGCGCTTGTCCATAGGGGATGGCTTCTTTAATGTGTTTAGGGTGGAAGCTGGAGAAGTGGAGCATCATGAGGTTATCCGTGGGTTTGCGGTAAAGCGAAGTGCTGAGGTGACCATCCTTGATGGAGACGAGTGTGTCCAAGAATGCAACTGATTTTGGAGAGTAGTCCATGGTGAGTCTGATGGTTGGATGGAACTTATTAATGTCATCGTGTAGTCGTTTCAGTGATTCTTCGCCGTGGGTCCAAAGGAAAAAAATGTCATCGATGTATCTGGTGTATAACATCGGTTGAAGGTCCTGTGCGGTGAGTAGGTCCTGTTCAAACTTGTGCATGAAGATGTTGGCGTATTGGGGTGCGAATTTGGTCCCCATGGCTGTTCCGTGCGTCTGGATGAAGAACTTGTTGTCGAAGGTGAAGACGTTGTGATCCAGAATGAAGCGGATGAGTTGCAGAATTGCGTCTGGAGATTGGCAGTTGTCGGTGTTGAGTACTGAGGCTGTTGCAGCAATGCCGTCGTCATGGGGGATGCTGGTGTAGAGTGCCGAGACGTCCATTGTGACGAGGAATGTACCTGGTTCAACTGGTCCATGGGTGCTGAGTTTCTGTAGGAAGTCCGTCGTGTCGCGACAGAAGCTGGGTGTACCTTGTACGATGGGTTTCAAGATGCCCTCGATGTAGCCAGAGAGGTTCTCACACAGGGTCCCATTGCCTGAAACGATAGGGCGGCCTGGTGTGTTGGCCTTATGTATTTTTGGGAGGCAGTAGAGATCTCCAATGCGGGGAGTACGTGGGATGAGAGCACGTAGGGTGCTCTGAAGATCTGGATCCAAGGTCTTGATCAGTCTGTTAAGTTGGCGGATGTGTTCCTTGGTCGGATCTGCGGGTAACTGTCTGTAGTGTTCTTGGTTATTCAGTTGTCGGTATACTTCTTTGCAGTAGTCCGTTCTGTTCAGTACGACAGTGGCCCCCCCTTTGTCTGCTGGTTTGATGACGATGCTGCGGTTGGTCTTGAGAGCGCGGATGGCATTGCGTTGTGCTTGGGCGACGTTCGGAGCGGAGAAACTACGTCATCTTCTTCACAGCCTTCAACACGTCATTGATGAAGATGAACATCTTGCCAAGGTCATCCCCACACCCCCACTACTTGCCTTCAAACAACCGTGCAACCTCAAACGAACCATTGTTTGCAGCAAACTACCCAGTCTTCAGAACAGTGACCACGACACCACACAACCCTGTCATGGCAATCTCTGCAAGACGTGCCAGATCATCGACATGGATACCACCATTACACGTGAGAACACCACCCACCAGGTACGCGGTACATACTCGTGCGACTCGGCCAACGTTGTCTACCTCATACGCTGCAGGAAAGGATGTCCCGAAGCATGGTACATTGGCGAGACCATGCAGACGCTGCGACAACGAATGAACGGACATCGCGCAACAATCACCAGGCAGGAATGTTCCCTTCCAGTCGGGGAACACTTCAGCAGTCAAGGGCATTCAGCCTCTGATCTCCGGGTAAGCGTTCTCCAAGGCGGCCTTCAGGACCCGCGACAACGCAGAATCGCCGAGCAGAAACTTATAGCCAAGTTCCGCACACATGAGTGCGGCCTCAACCGGGACCTGGGATTCATGTCGCATTACATTCATCCCCCACCATCTGGCCTGCGAAATCCTATCAACTGTCCTGGCTTGGTACAATTCACACCTCTTTAACCTGGGGTTACCCCATCTCTGGATCTGTAAAGATTTAATCACCTGCTAATGCTCGCATTCCAAGCATTGTTTGGCATCTTTGAATTTGTGTTTCTGGAACATACCTCTTCATTCACCTGAGGAAGGAGCAGCGCTCCGAAAGCTAGTGACATCGAAACAAACCTGTTGGACTTTAACCTGGTGTTGTAAGACTTCGTATTGTGATCATAAGTTCATAAGATATAAGAGCAGAATTAGGCCATTTGGCCCATCAAGTCTGCTCCACTAATGGTTCACGGCTGATCTCATCCTGGCCTTAACTCGGGCAGCACGGTGGTGCAGTGGTTAGCACTGCTGTTTCACGGCACTGTGGACCCGGGTCACTGTCTGTGTGGACTTTGCATATTCTCCCGTGTCTGCGTGCGTCTCACCCTCACAACCGAAAGATGTGCAGGGTAGGTGGATTAGCCAGGCTAAATTGCTCCTTAATTGGAAAAAAAAGAATTGGGTACTCTAAATGTACTTTTTAAAAAAAAAATAATCCTGGCCTTACTTCCACCTTCCTACCTATTCTCCATAATCCTTCAACCCATTACCAATTTAAAATCTGTCTAACTCCTCCTTAAATTTACTCACTATCCCAGCATCCACCGTACTCTGGGGTAGCAAATTCTACCGATTCTAAAACCTTTGGAGAAGTAGTTTCTCCGCATCTCTATTTTAAATTTCCTACCTCTTATTCTAAGACTATGACCTCCGTTCTCGAATGCCCCACAAGAGGAAGCATCCGCTCCACGTCTACTTTATTCATAACTTTTATTATCTTGTATATCTCAATTTGTTGTCCCCTCATTCTTCTAAATTCTAGGGAGTATCGGCCTAAACTGTTCAATCTCTCTTCATAGACAAACCCCTCATCTCTGGCATCATAGAACACAGAACATACAGTGCAGAAGGAGGCCTTCGAGTCTGCACCGACCCACTTAAGCCCTTCACTTCCACCCTATCCCCGTAACCCAATAACCCCTCCTAACCTTTTGGGTCACTAAGGGCAATTTATCTCAGCCAATCCACCTAACCTGCACGTCTTTGGACTGTGGGAGGAAACCGGAGCACCCGGAGGAAACCCACGCAGACACGGGTGGGATGTGCAGACTCTGAAAAGACAGTGACCCAAGCCGGAATCGAACCTGGGACCCTGGCGCTGTGAAGCCACAAGTGCTATTCATTTGTGTTACCGTGCTGCACTAATCAATCTAGTGAACTTCTTCTGAACTGCCTCCAATGCCACTACTTCTTTCCTCAAATAAGAGAAGCAAAACTGTGCACCAATACTCCAGGTGCGGTCTTACCAATGCCTTGTACAGTTGCAACAACTCTTCCTTACCTTTATACTCAATTCCTTTAGCTATAAATGCTAACATTCCATTTGCTTTCTTTATTACCTTTCTTTATTGATCAAATATTATCCAATCTAGTAATGAATCATTTTGTTCTGCAGTTGTTGGCAAGAAGGCCCTGTGTCACGAGGAATGGATGCGTTGGCCGACTAATGGCTGGAGAACGGGGTACGTGATGTGATGAAACCTCCAGCAATAGATTTAATGTCAGTTGGTGATCCGAGAGGAGAGAATGTTGCGAGTTTCACAAAATTGTTACGGTGCAGAAGGAGGCCATTCAGCCCATCGTGTCCAAATGAGCATTGTGATTTAGAGCCGTTCCCCTGCCTTTTCCCCTCTAACCCCCCTGAACATTGTTTCTATTCAAATAGGGTGGTGACGGTGGCTAGCACTGCTGCCTCGGCAGAATCGTCCTGCCTTTGTACTGAATGGCACTATTTATTTTTTTTTTTTTTTATAAATTTAGAGTACCCAGTTATTTTTACCAATTAAGGGGCAATTTAGCGTGGCCAATCCACCTAGCCTGCACATCTTTGGGTTGTGGGGGTGAAACCCACGCAAACACGGGGAGAATGTGCAAACTCCGCATGGACAGTGACCCAGGGCCGGGGTTCGAACCCGGGTCCTCAGCGCCGTAGGCATCAATGCTAACCACTGCACCACCGTGCTGCCCTCAATGGCACAATTTATGAAGGTCAAGAAACAATTTCCTCTGCTAACTACTCACCATATCTGTAGATATATAAAATCCCACTCCTTCGCGTCCTGCCTCTCTCACTTCTCTGCATTCAGAATCTTGTGACAGTCGAGACTGGTTGACAGGTTCCTTTCCCGGAAGGACATTAATGAACCAGTTGGGTTTTTATGACAATCCAGCAGTTTTCATGGTCACGTTTTCCTAGTGTCGGCCCCACAAATGACCAGATTCATTCAGCTCAATTTCACATCCTGCCTTTGTGTTTCTCACTCCCTTTTTTCTGTTTTAAATCAATTCCACAGGATGAGAGAAGGGCAGGATTTGTGGTCGGAAAACTGAAACCGATCATCACATCAGAATATGTGTTATTGTCCCCTGAATATCATCGGATTTTGAACATGGAAGGAGAAGGCACCGTTCACCGTGGGGAGAAACTGCACACGTGTTCTGTGTGTGGCCGAGGCTTCAGGCAATCATCTGGCCTCACAAGACACAAGCGCACTCACACCGGAGAGAAACCGTGGAAGTGTGAGGACTGTGGGAAGGGATTCAGATCCCCATCAGAGTTGGAAAAGCATCGGCACAGTCACACCGGGGAGAGGCCGTTCACCTGCCCTCAGTGTGGGAAGGGATTCACTATTTCAGCCCACTTACTGAGACACCAGCGGGTTCACAGTGAGGACAGACCTTTTAAATGTCCAGACTGCGGGAAGTGCTTTAAAAGTTCTGGGGAACTGATGTCCCATCAACGTGTTCACACTGATGAGAGACCGTTCAGGTGCTCTCGCTGTGGGATTGGGTTCAGGCGATCATCTGACCTCATTGTACATCAGCGGATTCACACTGGGGAGAGACCATTCACCTGCTCCAAGTGTGGGAAGGGATTCACTCAGTCATCCGACCTGCTGACGCACCAACGAGTTCACACTGGGGAGAGGCCATTCATCTGCTCAGAGTGTGGGAAGGGATTCACTACCTCATCCACCCTGCTGAGACACCAGTGGGTTCACACAGACAAGAGACCTTTTAAATGTCCAGACTGTGAGAAGTGCTATAAAAGTTCTGGGGAACTAATGTCCCATCAACGTGTTCACACTGACGAGAGACCGTTCAGGTGCTCTGACTGTGGAACTGGGTTCAAGACGTCATCTGACCTCATTGTGCACCGGCGTGTTCACACTGGGGAGAGGCCGTTCGCCTGCTCCCTGTGTGGGAAGGGGTTCAGTTCCTCATCCCACCTGCTGAGACACCGGCGAGTTCACACAGACGAGAGGCCGTTTAAATGTCCAGACTGCGGGAAGTGCTTTAAAAGTTCCGGAGAGGTGATGTACCATCAACGTGTTCACACCGATGAGAGACCGTTTAGGTGCTCTCGCTGCGGGACTGGGTTCAAGCGATCATCTCAGCTCACTGACCATCAGTGGGTTCACTCTGGCGCTCGGCCGTTCACCTGCTCCAAGTGCAGGAAGGGATTCACAACCTCATCCACTCTGCTGAAACACCAGCACGTTCACAACTAACGACAGTGATTGGATTCTGCTGTTCATTCACATCCAAGATATGGGTAGCATGGTAGCACACGTGGATAGCACTGTGGCTTCACAGCGCCAGGGTCCCAGGTTCGATTCCCCGCTGGGTCACTGTCTGTGCGGAGTCTGCACGTTCTCCCCGTGTCTGCGTGGGTTTCCTCCGGGTGCTCCGGTTTCCTCCCACAGTCCAAAGACGTGCAGGTTAGGTAGATTGGCCATGATAAATTGCCCTTAGTGTCCAAGAAAGGTTAGGAGGGGTTATGGGGATAGGGTGGAAGTGAGGGCTTAAGTGGGTCGGTGCAGACTCGATGGGCCGAATGGCCTCCTTCTGCACTGTATGTTCTATGTATGTAAGATTGAACCATCTTCATTCAGGTCTGTTTATGCTGACGTTAGTACACTCCAGCCCAGGAGCGAAAGAGTGGCAGTGGATAGCACTGCTGCCTCACAGCGCTGAGGACCTGGGTTTGATGCCGTCTCGGGTCACTGGCCGTGTGGAGTTTGCACATTCTCCCCGTGTCTACATGGGTTTCGCCCCCACAACCCAAAGATGTGCAGGGTAGGTGGATTGGCCACGCTAAATTCCCCTTAATTGGAAAAAAAAGAATTGGGTACTCTAAATTTATTTTTAAGAAGTACACACCAGCCCACTCACAGGGGGTCATATTGTGTCTTAAACGCAAATATGTCATCTTTTTGTTAAATGGACAGTGCATCAAGCCTTTTTGGTATCTCTCTCACAGGTTAGTTCCTTTTGAAGTGTCCTCCGTCTCCCCTGGATCCTACATTCTCACCTTCAACAAGTGTCAGGAGCTCATGGAGCTATTTTGTCACTGAGATTGAGACAATCTGATCAGCTGCCTGGTTATGGGGCTGGTTTAGCACAGTGGGCTAAACAGCTGGCTTGTAATGCAGAACAAGGCCAGCAGCGCGGGTTCAATTCCCGTACCAGCCTCCCCGAACAGGCACCGGAATGTGGCAACTCAGAGCTTTTCACAGTAACTTCATTGAAGCCGACTTGTGACAATAAGCGATTATTATATTATTATGCTGCTTCCCTCTCTTCCACTAGCCCATTGAGCTACATTGCCTCTCCGCTCTGATTTGTCCAAATCCTGAATCTGCATCCTTCTCTAGCTTCTCTCTCATCTCCTCTCAAGCCTTCTCAGGTCTCAACTTGTCCATGAGACCCACGTCCTTTTCCCTCAAAAGTACTCCCTTCCACCAGCCCACCAGGCCAAACTGTCGATGAGGTCCCTCCTTGTCTCCACATCTTTCTCCAGCTTCTTCCCCATCTCCTCTCATGCTTCCTCAGGCCTCATCTTGTCCATGAGACCCACATCCTCTTCCCTCAGTCTTATTCTCACTGAAATGCTGACCACTCGCGCTCCCCATGTTATCTGATGTTGTTCGTGGTTCTTTCTTGTCAGCTATGAGAGGCTGTATTTAAATCTGCCAACATCGCAACATCCTCAAAGAACAAACGCTTGATCTTTCACCGCCCTTTCAAACTACTTCCCCGTCTCCAGCCTCCCTCTCCTTTGCAAACTCCTATAATGTGCTGTCACCTCCTGTTATAGCCCATACGAGACCTTCGGGGATGGACCAATTAGCCTCCCCGTCAATCTGGTTGAATACGAGCAAATGGACTCTAACATAAAAGCCGGTCCAGATGAGAGGCAAACCGGTGTCATCCCACCGGACCCGAAGTGGACAGTGTATATAGTTCACTTTTGCAATAAACCAGTTTTCTTTATGCCTCTTGTTTGAATTCCTCTCTGGTCACTAAACCTCCCAAACCCCTGCCCATCTTTCCCATGCGTAAATGGGTGGCATAGTAGGACAATGGTTAGCACTGTTACTTCACAGTGCCAGGGTCCCAGGTTCGATTCCCGGCTTGGGTCACTGACTGTGTGGAGTCTGCACGTTCTCCTGGTATTTGCGTGGGTTTCCTCCGGATGCTCCGGTTTCCTCCCACAAGTCCCGAAAGACGTGCTGTTGGGTGAATTGGACATTCTGAATTCTCCCTCTGTGACCCGAACAGGCTCCGGAATGTGGCGACTGGGGGATTTTCACAGTAACTTCATTGCAGTGTTAATGTAAGCCTACTTGTGACAATAAAGATTTTTTTTAAAAATCCCTCCAATTGGGTTCCTGCCCTGTCACAGTACTGGGACAGCTCTTATCAAAGTTACAAATGACGTCCTACATGACTCTCCCTTCTCGTCCTCAACATGTCTGCAGATTTTGACAAGGTCGATCACACCATTCTACTCTGCCACCACCCCCCCACCCACCGACCCACTCACTCACTCGCTGACACAAGCTGTGTCTATCTGAGTTACATTTATACAGAGTCACTCACTCACTCTAAGTGATCGGGTCTAACTGATTGACAGCAACAACTACAACAACTTACGTCTATGTCGCGCTTCTCACTTAATAAGATGTCCCAAGGAGTTTTACAGAAGTACATGTTTGGTCAGATGACTAAAAACTTGGTCAGAGTTTGGTTATAAGGAGAGTCTTAAAGGTGGAAAGTGAAGTAGAAAAGTGGAGAGGTTTAGGGAGGAAATTCCAGAGATTGGGGTCCAGGCAGCTGAAGGCACAGCCACACATGATGGAGTGATTAAAATCGGGGATGAGAGGCATCCGGAAATGGTGATCTATGGATGCGGGCCCCATTGCCCAGGCTCAAGGCCCAAATCTGATCTTTGACCATCCCTTGTCTCTGAGATAACCAATTACACCTGTAAACACCTCATAAGATCTTTGTTTAGTTACACCATAAAAAGTTAGGACCAGTTGGAGTCCTTCAGTATACAGGATGGGGATTGACATTTTCAAATTCAAAGTGCTCTGGATTTCGGTGCTGCCATTTATTTCAGCAGAGATTTTTTTTAAAAGCCAGGAACGTGGCCGCCTCACGGCGCCGAGGTCCCGGGTTCGTTCCCGGCTCTGGGTCACGGTCCGTGTGGAGTTTGCACATTCTCCCCGTGGTTGCGTGGGTTTCGTCCCCACAATCCAAAGATGTGCAGGCTAGGTGGATTGGCCACGCTAAATTGCCCCTTAATTGGAAAAAAAAATGAATTGGCCACTCTAAATTTATTAAAAAAGAGCAAGGAGCACTGAAAACAGAAATGAATAAAAATAGGGAAACACACAGCAGGTCGCCCATTTGAAAATGATAAATGAACAGTCACTGTTTCAGGCGGGAATCCTTCAGAAGGGAGTGCAGGCTGATTCCTGGGATGGCAGGACGGACCCATGAGGTGAGATTGAGTCGGTTAGGATTGTCTTCATTGAAGTTCTTAAGAATGAGGCAGGATCTTAAAGAAACCTATAAAATTCTAACAGGACTAGACGGTAGATGCAAGAAGGATGTTCCCGATGTCCAGAACCAGGGGCCACAGTCTGAGGATACGGGGTAGACCATTGAGGACAGAGGAGAGAAATTTCTTCACCCAAAGAGTAGTCGGCCTGTGGAATTTGTTACCACAGGAAGTAGTTCAGGCCAAAACATTGTATGTCTTCAAGAAGCAATTAGATATAGCACTTAGGGCGAAGGGGATCAAAGCATATAGGAGGGAGGGGGGGGGGAATTAGTTTATTGAGTTGGATGATCAGCCATGATCATAATAAATGGCAGAGCAGGTTCGAAGGGCCGAATGGCCTCCTATTTTCTATGTAAGGTAAGCAAAGGTATAATTATTTTTGCAATTTATCGCTCAGGGAGTTTATGCCAACTCGTCAAGGCAGACTTTCCTGCACGCTTTAAAGAAAGATCCCGCCTGTGTCTGGTCCCTTGTGATTAGAGAAACAACCCCAATGTGGCTGGATATCCGGAAGTTCCCTAACAGGTGGGTTTAGACGTCTAACATCTGTTTACTCCAAATATCTTATTTCAGGGGGTGGCACAGTAGATCAGCACTGCTGCCTCACAGCACCGAGGACCCGGGTTCGATCCCGGCCCCGGGTCACTGTCCGTGTAGAGTTTGAACATTCTCCCCGTGTCTGCGTGGGTCCCCCCCCACCTAATAATATGCAGGGTAGGTGGATTGGCCACGCTTAAGTGGAAAAAAGAGAATTGGTACTCAAAATAAATTATTTTTTTAAAAATGGCTCATTTCTGAATTCTTCATCTTTAATAATGGGGGGGTCCTCAGTTACGCGTGACTTAACAAGGTATAAATTACCGGTATTCATGGGGAAAGAAAATATGGAATTATACGTGGAAATAATTTTCTTTGAAAAGACATGCCACAAAGCACGATGGTATTATTTACGAAGGTATCCCAACTTGGAACACCAGTTTGTGGGGTGTGATAATATCTCACTTATTCTTTCGATTTATCAAAGGGCCGACTGTAGAAGCAAGCTGTTTTCTGTAGGTAAAAGATAGCTATTTAGCATTAAGCCCCTCGTCTATTAACTACCATTTTAAAACTCACTCACAACCTCAGGTCATTTCAAAACAGCTTCAACAGAACACAGCAGCAGATAGATTAAAACAGCATTCTTACTCAGCTAACAAATACATTTGCAAGATAAAGTGACCAAGGACAGGACAGGCTCCATGGCAACGCCACAAGAATCTAAAGGCGCTATTGTACTCAGCAACAAACCAGTTCAGGTCACTTGCGATAACAGCACTAAATCGCATTCCATAACTCATACAGGAATTCATTTTAGGTTCATGCTGCAAATTAAAGATGGGCAGCTTACCATCAAATCAAATGTATTTGAATCTAACCCAAACCAATTAGGATTATATTGGGGTGTAATTCGAGGGCTAAAGACAGATATGAGACAGTATAACTGTGAAGTTTCGTTCGGCCATTTTTACCTGAATCATTCTCTCTCTCTCTCTTTCCGGAATCAATCTATACTTTGACTTAACTATTCGCTGTCTTTCATATTTCACTTTCTGACTTGACTTTTGAAGTTATTGCGAGCTGTTTGCCTAAGCAAGAAAATCATTTCTGTGATTCTTTGAAGGTTTCAATTGCCTACAAATTGCCTTTTAAATGACTCTCAATTGTAATCAATACATAGAATTTTTTTACAGTGCAGAAGGAGGCCATTCGGCCCATCGAGTCCGCACCGGCTCTTGGAAAGAGCACCCTACCCAAGGTCAACACCTCCACCCTATCCCCATAACCCAGTAACCCCACCCAACACTAAGGGCAATTTTGGACACTAAGGGCAATTTAGCATGGCCAATCCACCTAACCTGCACATCTTTGGACAATAGAAGACAAATAAAACAATTCTTATTTGCACCTGATATGTTTTAACTTAAATTTCTACTGAGATTTAGTGATTCGCAAAGTGCAGCTGAATCCGGATGGTAGGTCTAACATGGTGTACAGATTTATTTTTCTTTGGTGTGAAGAGACAAGTGAGAATAAACAATCCAGTCATCGTGTACCAATTATTAAAGACTATTTATTAAAGTAAAGACAAGTACACACAAACAGGTCAACTCTACTCTCACGCAATTAAGATGTATGAATTATGAAACACACAAGTTTATATAGAATGTGTCCCTTGTTACCAAATACATCTACGACACTTTAACTCTGTAAGATTTTCCCTTTTCCCCCAAACAAAATCCAAATTGAATAGCCAGCTATCATTACCACACGATACAGGGATGAGTCTCAAATCTAGGAACCGTCTATTTTCCTGGTCCAGTGAAGAAATTTCAAAACGGCTGTTACAAAGGTTTTCTGCACTGCCTTGTCTCTAAGACTTAAGACGCTTGTTTATAGTAAACGTGGCTTTAGGCTTGGTGGGTGGAAACTGGCCTGTCCACTTTCTGAGACTGCAAAATGGTAACTGCCTCCATCTTTCTCAGAGTCTCGTCAATTATACCTTTGTTGTTCTTTGATTATGCCTTCTGTGTATTCGGCTGTCTGCCCCCAGCAACGTCTTGGACTATACATTAACATATATATATCTCAGACACCTTCCCAATCGTGTATAATCTGTTTCACCTGCATAAGCTATTCACATTTGATTATTATCTAAACTGCCTTTCAAAACTCGTTACGAGGAGAGACACATACCTATTCAGGCCCTTTGAATACTGTCTACTACTGCCTCCAGATGGATTCATAGCAGACCTGAGTTTCATATCCTTTTTTAAAAAGGACACAAATCCTGTGGGCAGCACGGTGGTGCAGAGGGTTAGCCCTGCTGCCTCACGGCACCGAGGTCCCAGGTTCGATCCCGGCTCTGGGTCACTGTCCATGTGGAGTTTGCACATTCTCCCCGTGTTTGCGTGGGTTTCGCCCCCACAACCCAAAGATGTGCAGGGTAGGTGGATTGGCCACACTGAATTGCCCCTTAATTGGAAAAAATGAATTGGGTACTCTAAATTGATTTTTTAAAAAAGGACACAAATCCTGAAGATGGTTGAGATTACGGCAGCATGGTTAGCACTGTTGCTTCACAGCTCCAGGGTCCCAGGTTCGATTCCGGCTTGGTCACTGTCTGTGCAGAGTCTGCACGTTCTCCCTGTGTCTGCGTGGGTTTCCTCCGGGTGCTCCGGTTTCCTCCCACAAGTCCCGAAAGACGTGCTGTTGGGTGAATTGGACATTCTGAATTCTCCCTCTGTGACCCGGACAGGCGCCGGAATGTGGCAACTAGGGGCTTTTCACAATAACGTCATTGCAGTGTTAATGTAAGCCTACTTGTGACAATAAAGATTATTACTATTATATTGTGCAGTTAGCCACTGACAGTAGTGACTGAAAGGTGTTTTTCTCAGGGACATTGGAGCCCCTCCTGGTTTCCAGACAAGGCACTTCTAAAATAATCTGAAGACTGATCACCAGCCCCGTCAGGACAAAGAAACATAATGGCTGCCTCATCTAAAAGACCCTGGGTGCCATTGTCTCGACCGACTGATGGGTTCTGGGTTTCCAGATGGAATATTCCATGAAAGATTTAAAAGCGAGCTGAGAAAGCTGCCCAGGGCCTGCCTGCCTGGGTCCATCTGTCAGTCTGTCTGAGTGTGCTGTGTGAGCGTCAACAGCTAGAAGCTTTCTACACTGAAAGTGTGTGAGGCACGGTAGCAGAAGCAGTGCACCTGCAAATAGGAAATTAGACATCTTTTGCAGAAATATTTCTTACTCTCTCTCTGACTGTGGAACTCAACCCAAGCCAGTAAAAAGGTTGCAGCTGGAAAATACCCTGAAATCTCTCAAACTACAGAACATCTGAGACTAAGAAGCAATGATGCGCCTACGGAAGTCAACGATACGGGAATATATGGGAATCAATTTGCATTGGACGCACATTTCATCATCTACTTCTTGCAACTCAAGGACTTTTCTGTATTTTTCACCGGACCTTTTTAGTAGCTAAGAAAATTAATCCATCTTGACTCAATAAATCCTAATTAAATTGGCTCATTTACAAAGGTAACTATTGTGTCTGGAAAAGGTATCCAAAGGAAAAAAAACTTTAAAAAAATTTAGAGTACCAATTCTAGGTAGCAGTGCTAACCACTGTGCCACCCAGGAAAAGGAACGTTGTTAGATTCAATCTTGATGCTACCAGAAGAGGGGGGGGGGTTAAGTCTGAATCGGAGGAAACTCCCATGGAGGAGCTGAAAGGCAAGTGGGAGGACGAGGTAGGAGGAGAAATAGAGGCGGGTCTGTGGGCGGAGATCCTAAGCAGGGTTAACACATCCTCATCATGTGCCAGGCTTAGCCTGATACAGTTCAGGGTAGTCCACCGGACACACATGACGGTGGCCCGGATAAGTAAGTTTTTTGGGGTCGAGGACAGATGTGCGAGGTGTGTGGGAAGCCCAGCAAATCATGTCCACATGTTTTGGGCATGCCTGAAACTCAGAGGGTTTTGGCAGGGTTTCGCTCAGGCAATGTCCACGGTGCGAAAAACACAGGCGGTGCCGAGTCCGGAGGTGGCGATCTTGTGGAGTGTCGAAGAGCCGGGAGTTCGGGGGGCAAAAGAGGCCGACCGACGTCTTGGCCTTTGCCTCCCCGGTAACCCGGAGACGGATCTTATTAATGTGGAGGGACTCAAAGCCACGAGTGCAGAGACCTGGGATAGTGACATGGCTGGGTTTCTCAGTCTCGAGAGGATAAAGTTCACCTTAAGAGGGTCAATGGCCGGGTTCACCCGGAGGTGGCAGCCGTTCGGCGACTTTCTTGGGGAAAATTAAAATGTCAGCAGAAGCAGTGGCTTTGGCCGTATTTGTTCTTAAAGGGGGAGGGGCAGATTGTTGTTTTATTGTTGGGGGGGGGGGGGGGGGGGTGAAGATTGTGATGGGGGTGGAAATGCTTATTGTACCATGTGTATGTCACTGTTATTGTTATTATTATAAAAACATGCAAAAACCCTGATGAAACATATTTTTAAAAAGTCATAAAGTCTGAACATCACAGAAAGAGGCCCTTCAGCCCGTCAGTCCGCATTGGCCATCAAGCACCGATCAATTCCATCCCATTTTCTAGCACTTAGTCTGTAGCCTTGTCAAGCGCTCATCTAAATGCTTCTGAAATGTGATGGGGTCCCCCCTCGACCACCCTCTCAGGCTGAGAGTTCCAGATTCCCACCACTCTGTGGGTGAAATGGTTTTTCCACAAATCCCCTCTAAACCTCCTTCCCCTTAGCCAGAATCTGGATATTGACACCGCCCCCCCCCCCCCCCCCCCCCCCCCCCTCCCACTATGGGGAAAAGTTCCTTCATATTTGAATAAAGACAGGGAACCAGTCATAGAACATAGAACAGTACAGCACAGAACAGGCCCCTCGGCCCTCGATGTTGTGCCGAGCATTGTCCGAAACCAAGGTCAAGCTATCCCACTCCCTGTCATTCTGGTGTGTTCCATGTGCCTATCCAATAACCGCTTGAAAGTTCCTAAAGTGTCCGACTCCACTCTCACAGCAGGCAGTCCATTCCACACCCTAACTACTCTCTGAGTAAACGACCTACCTCTGACATCCCTCCTATATCTCCCACCCTGAATCTTATAGTTATGCCCCCTTGTAACAGCTACATCCACCCGAGGAAATAGTCTCTGAACGGCCACTCCATCTATCCCACTCATCATCTTATAAACCTCTATTAAGTCACCTCTCATCCTCCTCTGCTCCAAAGACAAAAGCCCTAGCTCCATCAACCTTTCCTCATAAGACCTATCCTGCAAACCAGGCATCATCCTGGTAAATCTCCTTTGCATCCTTTCCAATGTTTCCACATCCTTCCTATAGTGAGGTGACCAGAACTGCACACAATACTCCAAATGTGGTCTCACCAGGGTCATGTATAGTTGCAGCGTAACCCCACGGCTCTTAAACTCAAGCCCCCTGTTAATAAACGCTAACACACTATAAGCCTTCTTCACGGCTCTATCCACTTGAGTGGCAACCTTCAGAGATCTGTGGACATGAACCCCAAGATCTCTCTGTTCCTCCACATTCCTCAGAACCCTGCCGTTGACCCTGTAATCCGCATTCAAATTTTTTCTACCAAAATGAATCACCTCGCACTTATCAGGGTTAAACTCCATCTGCCATTTTTTGGCCCAGCTCTGCATCCTATCAATGTCTTTGCAGCCTACAACAGCCCTCCACCTCATCCACTACTCCACCAATCTTGGTGTCATCAGCAAATTTACTGACCCACCCTTCAGCCCCCTCCTCCAAGTCATTGATAAAAATCACAAATAGCAGAGGACCCAGCACTGATCCCTGTGGTACACCGCTGGTAACTGGTCTCCAGTCTGAAAATTTTCCATCCACCACCACCCTCTGTCTTCTATGTGATAGCCAGTTACTTATTCAATTCGCCAAATTTCCCTCTATTCCACACCTCCTTACTTTCTTCATGAGCCGACCATGGGGAACCTTATCAAACGCCTTACTAAAATCCATGTGTACGACATCAACTGCTCTACCTTCATCTACACACTTAGTTACCTCCTCAAAGAATTCAATCAAATTTGTGAGGCAAGACCTTCACGAATCCGCGTTGTCTATCCCGGATTAAGCTGCATCTTTCCAAATGGTCATAAATCCTATCCTTCAGGACCTTTTCCATTATCTTCCCGACCACCGAAGTAAGACTAACTGGCCTATAATTACCAGGGTCATTCCTATTCCCTTTCTTGAACAGAGGAACAACATTTGCCACTCTCCAGTTCTCTGGCACTGTCCCTGTGGACAGCGAGGACCCAAAGGCTCTGCAATCTCATCCCTTGCCTCCCAAAGAATCTGGCCCAGGGGACTTGTCGACCCTCAGGTTTTTCAAAATTGCTAATACATCCTTCCTCAGAACATCTACTTCCTCCAGCCCTGAATCACACTCTCATCCTCAAAAACATGGCCCCTCTCCTTTGTGAACACTGAAGAAAAGTATTCATTCAACGCCTCTCCTATTTCTTCTGACTCCATGCACAAGTTCCCACTACTGTCCTTCACCGGTCCTACCCTCACTCTGGTCATTCTTTTATTTCTCACATAAGAGTAAAAAGCTTTGAGGTTTTCCTTGATCTGACCCGCCAAGGACTTCTCATGCCCCCTCCTAGCACTCCTAAGCCCTTTTATCAGCTCATTCCTTGCTATCTTGTAACCCTCAAGTGACCCTACTGAACCTTGTTTTCTCATCCTTACATACACTTCCTTTTTTCTCTTGACAAGACATTCAACCTGTTTTGTGAACCATTGTTCCCTCACACAGCCATTTCCTCCCTGCCTGACAGGGACATGCCTATCAAGGACACACAGTATTTGTTCCTTGAACAAGCTCCACTTTTCTTTTTAAAAAAAAAATATTTATTAAGAATTTTAACACAATTTTTCACCCTTACAAACAAATCCCCGCCCCCCCCCGTAACAAAAAGAAAGAAAGCGCACATAGCAAGACATGAACATGGTAAATCGATATGATACAGAGCTTTGTACATTGGATTCCTCTCGTACATGTCAGTTTTCCAGATCCTTCATGTATTTTCTTGCTCAAATACCCCCCAAACAAGCCCCCCTTCCCCCCTCCCTCCCCCCCCCCCCCCCCCCCCACGCAAGACATCCCCCCCTCCCCCCTCTGGGTTGCTGCTGCTGCTGACCGACCTTCATCTAACGCTCCGCGAGATAGTCTAGGAACGGTTGCCACCGCCTGTAGAACCCCTGCGCAGACCCTCTCAAGGCAAACTTTATCCTCTCCAATTTGATAAACCCTGCCATATCATTTATCCAGGCCTCCAGGCTAGGGGGCTTCGCCTCCTTCCACATTAGCAAGACCCTTCGCTGGGCTACTAGGGACGCAAAGGCCAGAATGCAGGCCTCTTTCGCCTCCTGCACTCCCGGCTCGTCCACTACTCCAAATAGTGCTAGCCCCCAGCTTGGCTTGACCCAGACTTTCACCACCTGAGATATTGCTCCCACCACTCCTCTCCAGAACCCCTCCAGTGCCGGGCATGACCAAAACATATGGACATGGTTTGCCGGACTTCCTGAGCACCTCCCACATCTGTCCTCTACCCCAAAGAACTTACTCAGCCTCGCCCCCGTCATGTGCGCTCTATGAACCACCTTAAATTGTATCAGGCTAAGCCTGGCACACGAAGAAGAGGAATTAACCCTACTTAGGGCATCAGCCCATAGCCCCTCCTCAATCTCCTCCCCCAGCTCCTCCTCCCATTTACCCTTCAGCTCCTCTACCAACGCCTCCCCCTCTTCTTTCATCTCCTGGTATATCGCCGACACCTTGCCCTCTCCGACCCATACACCCGAGATCACCTGTCTTGAATCTCCTGTGCCGGGAGCAGCGGGAATTCCGTCACCTGTCGCCTCACAAACGCCCTCACCTGCATGTATCTGAAAGCATTTCCCGGGGTAGGCCAAACTTCTCCTCCAGCGCCCCTAGGCTCGCAAACGTCCCATCAATGAACAGGTCCCCCATTCTTCTAATCCCTGCTCGATGCCAGCTCTGAAACCCCCCGTCCATCTTCCCCGGGACAAACCGATGGTTACCCCTGATCGGGGACCACACCGAGGCTCCCATTGCACCCCTGTGCCGTCTCCACTGGCCCCAGATCTTTAGCGTTGCCGCCACCACCGGACTCGTGGTGTACCTTGTCAGCGAGAGTGGCAGCGGTGCCGTCACCAGCGCCCCCAGGCTCGTTTCCTTGTAGGACGCCATCTCCAACCTCTTCCATGCCGCCCCCTCTCCCTCCATCACCCACTTACGGATCATCGCCACATTTGCTGCCCAGTAGTAGCCACCCAGATTCAGCAGCGCCAACCCTCCTCAGTCCCTACTGCACTCCAGAAACCCTCTCCTTACCCTCGGGGTTTTATTCGCTCACACAAAACCCATAATACTCCTGCCTACCCTCTTAAAAAAGGTCTTGGTGATTACAATTGGAAGGCACTGGAACACAAAAAGAAACCTCGGGAGGACCACCATTTTGACCGACTGCACTCTACCTGCTAGCGAGAGCGGCAACATGTCCCATCGTTTGAAGTCCTCCTCCATCTGCTTCACCAGCCTCGTCAGATTAAGTTTATGTAGGGCCCCCCAACTCCGAGCTATTTGGATCCCCAGGTCCCGAAAGCTCCTTTCCGCCCTCCTCAGCGGTAGCTCGCCTATCCCTCTTTCCTGGTCTCCTGCCTGTACTACAAAAAGCTCACTCTTCCCTACATTAAGCTTATAGCCCGAAAAATCCCCAAACTCCCTTAGAGTCTGCATGACCTCCACCATCCCCTCCACTGGATCCGCCACATACAGCAACAGGTCTGCATAAAGCAACACTCGATGCTCCTCTCCCCCTCGGACCACCCCCCTCCATTTCCTAGACTCCCTTAATGGCATGGCCAAGGGTTCAATTGCTAATGCAAATAACAAGGGGGACAGGGGGCATCCCTGCCTCGTCCCACGATACAGCCAAAAGTACTCCGACCTCCGCCAATTCGTAACCACACTCGCCACCGGGGCTAAGTAAAGGAGCTTAACCCAACTAATAAACCCTCCCCCGAACCCAAACCTACGCAGCACTTCCCAGAGGTACTCCCACTCTACTCGGTCAAAGGCCTTCTCCGCGTCCATAGCCGCCACTATCTCCGCCTCTCCCTCCACCGATGGCACCATTATCACGTTTAAGAGCTGCCGCACATTGGTGTTTAGCTGCCTACCCATTACAAATCCCGTCTGGTCCTCGTGAATCACCCCCGGGACACATCTTCGATCCTCGTAGCCAGCACTTTTGCCAGCAACTTAGCATCCACGTTGAGGAGCGAGATCGTTCTATACGACCCACATTGCAGTGGGTCCTTGTCCCGCTTCAGGATCAAAGAGATCGTCGCCTCCGACATTGTCGGGGGCAGGGTCCCTCCCTCCCTTGCCTCATTAAAAGTCCTCACTAGCAACGGGGCCAACAGGTCTACGTACTTCCTATAGAACTCAACCGGGAACCCGTCCGGTCCCGGGGCCTTCCCTGCCTGCATACTCCCCAGACCTTTGATCAGCTCCTCCAACCCAATTGGTGCCCCCAAACCAGCCACCTCCTGCTCCTCCACCCTCGGGAATCTCAGTTGGTCCAAGAATCGTCGCATCCCCTCTTCCCCCGCTGGCGGCTGGCATCTGTACAGCTCCTCATAGAAGGCATTGAATGCCTCATTTACTTTCGTCGCACTCTGCACCGTAGCTCCCCTTCCATCCTTGACTCCACTTATCTCCCTCGCTGCCTCCCTCTTACGGAGCTGGTGTGCCAGCATCCGGCTCGCCTTCTCCCCATACTCATAAGTCGCCCCCTGCGCTTTCCTGCACTGTGCCTCTGCCTTCCCTGTGGTCAACAGGTCAAACTCCGTCTGGAGACGTCGCCTTTCCCTAAGTAGTCCCTCTTCAGGGGCCTCTGCGTATCTCCTGTCCACTCTTAAAATCTCCCCCACTAACCTCTCCCTTTCCATGCCCTCTATCTTCTCCCTATGAGCCCTGATGGAGATTAGCTCTCCCCCGATCACCGCCTTCAGCGCCTCCCATACCACCCCCACCTGCACCTCCCCGTTGGCCTCCAAGTACCTTTCAATACACCCCCTCACCCTCCCACACACCGCCTCATCTGCCAGCAGTCCCACATCCAACCGCCGCAATGGGCGTTGGTCCCTCTCCTCTCCCAACTCCAGTTCCACCCAGTGCGGGGCGTGATCTGAGATGGCTATGGCCGAATACTCCGTTCCCTCCACTTTCTGGATCAGCGCCCTGCCCAGAACAAAAAAATCTATCCGGGAGTAGGCTTTGTGCACGTGGGAGAAAAAAGAAAATTCCCTGGCCTGCGGCCTGGCAAACCTCCACGGGTCCACTCCCCCCCATCTGATCCATAAACCCCCTAAGCACCTTGGCCGCAGCCGGCCTCTTTCCGGTCCTAGATCTGGAGCGATCCAGTGCTGGGTCCAACACCTTATTAAAATCCCCACCCATTATCAAGTTTCCTACCTCCAGGTCCGGAATGCGGCCCAACATGCGCTTCATGAATCCGGCATCATCCCAGTTCGGGGCGTATACATTTACCAACACCACCCACGTCCCCTGCAGCTTACCGCTCACCATCACATATCGACCTCCATTGTCCACTACGGTATTCCTGGCCTCAAACGACACCGCGAACACTCGGGCCCTCTTTACCGGCCCATTAAGGCCCCTCGCATTCCACGTTATCAGCCGGATTGGGCTCCCCCCCCCCCCCCCCCCCCCCCGCCGACTAGCCATCTCCTTTTCTAGGCCAGTCCCGTGCCCGCGCCGCCCTCACCCTCCAGTCCCCCAGTCGGGAGACCCCCGCCCCGACCACCTCTTCTGTGTCCCATTCCCCTTCGGCCAGTGCAGCAGCAACCCTATTCCCCCCCCCCCCCCCCCCCGCTAGACCCATGTCTAGCTTTTTTGCTCCCCCCATAGCACTCCCGTAAGTCAGCTAACTCCTGCTGAACCCGGCTTCCCCCGCCGTCCCATTGATCCCCCCGTGTGGGAATCTCCCAATCAGTGTGCGGTCCTCCATTCCCCCCCTCCGTCCTTCCCGAGCACGGGAAAAAGCCCGCGCTTTCCTAAGCCTTCCCCGCCCCCTCTGGCACAGCTCCTGTCGCGGCCTTGTCTCATTTCCCCCCACCCCGAGCCTCCTCTCCCTCCAGCACCAGAGCCCACCGTCTCGTACGGTCTTCTCACCCGGTCCCTTTCCCCATCCCCATCCATCCCCCAGCCCGTGGAACATTTCCTGCGCGTGAGTAACACCCTATGTACAACAAACATCAAACATCCCCCCCACCCTCACAAACCCTCAGTTTGAGTCCAACTTTTCAGTTTGAATAAAGGTCCACGCCTCCTCAGGCGTTTCAAAATAGTGATGTTGATCCTTGAATGTGACCCACAATCGTGCTGGCTGCAGCATTCCGAATCTCACTCCTTTCCGGTGCAGCACCGCCTTGGCCCGGTTGAAACCCGCTCTCCTCTTTGCTACCTCCGTGCTCCAGTCCGGGTATATTCGGATCTCCGCATTCTCCCAGCTGCTGCTCCGCTCTTTCTTGGCCCATTTCAAGACCCTCTCTCTGTCCGTGAAACGCTGAAACCTCACCACAATCGCCCTTGGCGGCTCATTAGCCTTGGGCCTCCTCGCCAGCACTCGGTGCGCCCCATCCAGCTCCAAAGGCCTCGAAGGGACCTCCGCGCCCATCATCGACTCGAGCATCGTGCTCGCGTATGCCCCGGCATCGGCCCCCTCCACTCCTTCAGGGAGACCCAGGATCCGAAGATTATTTCTCCTCGACCTGTTCTCCAGGTCTTCGAATCTTCCTGCCTACCTTTTGTGCAACGTCTCGTGCACCTCCACCTTCACCGCCAGGCCCAAGATCTCATCCTCGTTCTCATTAACTTTTTTCTGCACCTCCTGGATCTTTACCTCATGGGCCTTCTGGGTCATCCCTAATCCTTCAATCGCCGACAACATAGGCGCCAGCATCTCTTTCCGCAGCTCCTCAAAACAGCGCTTAATGAACTCTTGCAGCTCTGGCCCACTCTCCACTTCATCTCCGGCCGCCGCCATCTTGTTTTTCTTCCCTCGCTTCTCCCATTGCTCCAGCGCCGCTTTTTTGGCCGTTTCACTTCTTGTTCGATCCATAAACAGTGAAGGGGGACCTCACTCTCCCCTTCCCCCACGTCTTCAAAAAATTCCCGTTGGGGCTCTTCTAGAGAGCCCAAAAGTCCGTGATCGCGGGAGCTGCCGAATCGTGCGGCTTAGCTCCGCATAGCCACAACCAGAAGTCAAGCTCCACTTTTCATTTGTGCCTTTCCCTGACAGTTTCTGTTCCCATCTTATGCTCCCTAATTCTTGCCTAATCGCATCATAATTACCCCTCCCCCAATTATAAACCTTGCCCTGCCGTATGGCTCTACCCCTCTCCATTGCAATAGTGAAAGACACCGAATTGTGGTCACTATCTCCAAAGTGCTCTCCCACAAGCAAATCTAACACTTGGCCCGGTTCATTACCCAGTACCAAATCCAATGTGCCCCCCCCCCCCCCTCTTGTCAGCCTATCCACATATTGTGTCAGGAAACCCTCCTGCACACACTGTACAAAAACTGCCCCATCCGAACTGTTCGACCTATAGAGGTTCCAATCAATATTTGGAAAGTTAAAGTCACCCATGACAACTACCCTGAGACCTCCACACCTATCCATAATCTGTTTTGCAATTTCTTCCTCCACATCTCTATTATTATTTGGGGGCCTATAGAAAACTCCTAACAATCTGACCGCTCCTTTCCTATTTCTAATTTCGGCCCATATTACCTCAGTAGGCAGATCCTTCTCAAACTGTCTTTCTGCAGCCGTTAAACTATCCTTGATTAACAATGCGACTCCTCCACCTCTTTTACCACCTTCCCTACTCTTACTGAAACATCTATACCCCGGAACTTCCAACAACCATTCCTTTCCCTGTTCTACCCATGTCTCCGAAATGGCCACAACATCGTAGTCCCAAGTATGAATCCACGTTCCAAGTTCACCTACCTTATTCCGGATGCTCCTTGCATTGAAGTAGACACACTTCAACCCACCTTCCTGTCTGCCGGTTCACTCCTGTGACCTTGATACCCTCCTCAGTACCTCACTACTCTCGACACTGGCTTCTGGACGACAGCTCGTTTTCCCATCCCTCTGACAAATTAGCTTAGACACCCCCCCCCCCCCCCCCGAAGAGCAGCAGTCATCAATTGTAAAAGGTTTGTAAAAATTTGGGGTGAGTGAGGGTATCCCAGCCAGCCGGGGGTCGTGCCCCAGAACAACAACTTTTGAGGAACCTCACCTGGGGCTGGTTGTAACAGAATCAAGCAAAGTTTATTAAGCAAGATGTTACATATACTTAACAAAAAGCAGCGAAGACCACATGGAAGGTTCCTATCCCTCAAGGCCAGAGGATTCAGCCACAATGCTGCCACAACTGGTGATGCCTTTCTTCCTCGGTCTCCGAAGTGATGCTAGGTAGAACTATGTCTCAGAAGTATTATGCTGGGGGTGGCATGTGGCACAACGGTTAGCACTGGGACTGCAGTGCTGAGGACCCGGGTTCGAATCCCGGCCCTGGGTCACTGCCCGTGTGGAGTTTGCACATTCTCCCCATGCCTGCGTGGGTTTCACCCCCACAACACAAAGATGTGCAGGTTAGGTAGATTGGCCACGCTAAATTGCCCCTTAATTGGAAAAAAAAAATTGTGTACTCCAAATTTATATTTAAAAAAAATATCATGCTACACCTGTCATGGTAAAGCCATGCCAACCAGTGATTTTTCAACTTTTATCCCTACTTCCGACTGCTCCTCTTCCTTAGACCAAATTAACATCTTTCATTGGCTTAGAGTAGAGTTGGGAGGAGGGGGGGGGGGGGGGCGAGGAGGCGCGACGGGGGGGGGGGGGGATTCGGCTGGTGTCACCCGCACCTCTCTAACTAGAGTCACGTAGACTGAAGAGAAACGTCCATCGCTTATTCCGAGTCACGGGAGCCAGTCTGTTTGAACAAATGATAAATTCTTATGAATAAAATCGCTCCAGTGCAGGAGGCCATTTGGCCCATTGAGTCTGCACCGACCCTCCGAAAGAGCATTTCACCCAGGTCCACTCCCCCGCCCCCATCCCCACATCCGCAGAGTGACCACTCACTTCCCCGATTAGTTCATTATAAAAACCAGTCTTGTCAAGTGGAAATGTAAAGCTTATCAATGTACGGTATGAAATATGAAAGCCAATTATTTATCTTTCTAAATACCCTAACTCGCATAAGCCAAAACAAGAGAGGAATTCTGCCAGATGGTTAATGTTGTGTTATGTACTCTGGGATAACATGGGCTGCAACTCGATGCAGCTTTGACCAAAAGATACTCCAGACTTTGAAGTAAGTTCAATATGATTTATTGAACCATTAGCACAGTTCTCTCTGAGTTCGACTCTCCTGATAATCTTGCTTTAGTAACTCAGTCTAACTAACCAGTCTGCTCTAACCCACGGGGTGGGTGTGATGCTTCTGATCTGCCCATGTCCTACTCACCAAGTGTCGTCTGTGGAAAGAGAAAGAGCATGTGTACCCTGCCCTTTTATATGGGTTGTGTAATGCCCCCTTGTGGTAATGCCACCTCTGGGTGTCTTGACTGCCCATTGAACATGTCCTATTCTATGTGTTCATTAGCTGTATGTCTGCATGTCATGACGTCTCTGGTGCTCCCTCTAGTGTTTACTTAGTCGTAGTGTATTCACATTAACCCCTTGTGTATTTACAGTGATGCATATCACCACAGTTAAAAGTCAATAGTGCAAGGGAAAAGGACAGACGGGGGATCCTTGAAATGGCATCCGGGATACACGGTAGGGTTCTCAAAACTGGTTTGCGAAACAATCGATGACTCTCGCATTACTTTTCAGGTGGACATGATGAAAAGATGCAAACTGTTGATTTCAGAGAGTTGAGCGACTTTGGAGCAAATTCTATTCGCCCTCCACTTTGGACTGGTCTGGAGCTTCAGGAGATGATGTGTTCCTTGTCTTCTTGGAGTGAAACCAGCCTACCTAGCAGCTTTTAAACATCTATCGTTTTATTTCCCAGAGCCATAAACCGCCATGTGACCTTTTTACCAACAACCCACCAGGGCCCAGGGGGATCCAGCTTCTTTAAATCTGCTTAATTACCTTTTCTTGTAAAATGCTGTACTTTCCAGGAAAAGCAGCAACCAGAGTCCTTGCATTAACCCGTGAAGGGACGCTGCCTTTTTCAAAAAAAATATTCTTCCAGGACATTCTTAGTCTTGAAACAGTTTCTGTGATTAAGACACAGCCTGAGTGAGTGAGACGCAGACAGAGTGAGAATTTGAAATTTGGTAATTTGGTGCAGTGAGGTAATTTGGTGAAGAGTGGGAGAAGGTGCTTTTTCCCGACTGTTTTGTTCTCTCTCTTTCTTCGGGCCTAATTTCGGGAGCCGTTCGGAGGAGGAGGAGCAGACTCTGTGAGTATAAAAACCTAACGGTAACTTCCTGTTTTCCAGTTTTTCCCCCCAAAAGTGACGTCAGAGGGAAGCTGTGATCTGATTGGTTGATAGCAAATCTGCCCCAAATTTAAAAAAAACACAGCTAAACTCGTAAACTTAAATTAAACTAATTAATTAATTAGAGATGGCTGGTCAGGTGATGTGTTTGAGCTGCTTGATGTGGGAGCTGGCAGATCCCATTGCGAGCTGCAGCGACCACATCTGCAGTAAGTGTTGGCTGCTCGAAGAACTCCGGCTCAGAGTTGATGAGCTGGAGTCTGAGCTTCAAACACTGAGGCACATCCGGGAGGGGGAGACTTACCTGGACACTGTGTTTCAGGAGGCAGTCACACCTGTCAGAGTAAGTAGTTTAAATCCTGCCAGTGGCCAGGGACGGCAGGGTGTGACTGCAAGTCAGGCAGGTAAAGGGAACCAGCAGTCAGGAACTCAGGAGCCTCAGCCCTTGACCCTGTCCAACAGGTATGAGGCACTTGCTCCCTGTGTGGATGGCGAACAGGGCTGCAGGAAGGATGAGTCAGCTGACCAAGGCACCATGGTTCAGCAGGCCATTCAAGGGGAGGGAGTAAATAGGCAAGTTGTAGTTGTAGGGGATTCTATTATCAGGGGGATAGATAGCATCCTTTGTGAGCAGGATAAAGAGTCCCGCATGGTATGTTGCCTGCCCGGTGCGAGACATCTCTGACCGGCTTGAAAGGATACTGGAGAGGGAGGGGGAGGATCCAGTTGTTGTGGTCCATGTCGGTACCAACAACATAGGCAAGTCTAGGAAAGAGGACCTGTTTAGAGATTATAAAGAGCTAGGATTCAAATTAAAAAACAGGTCCTCAAGGGTCATAATCTCCGGATTACTGCCCGAACCACGTGCAAATTGGCATAGGGAGGCAAGAATAAGGGAAGTTAACACGTGGCTGAAAGAGTGGTGTGGGAAAGAGGGGTTCCTTTTCATGGGACACTGGCATCAGTTTTGGGACAGGGGGGACCTATACCGTTGGGATGGTCTCCACCTGAACCGAGCTGGGGCCAGTGTTCTGGCGAAAAGAGTAAATAGGGTGGTCAATAGGACTTTAAACTAGAGATTGGGGGGGAAGGGAAAGTCAGGGAACCAAGAGGTGAAGTAATCAGTGGGAAGCGTAGCTGCTTAGGAATACAAAAAAGCACGAAAAGACAGAACTCAGGAGAGGTTACGATAGTCCCCATCCCACAAAATATGACACAGTGTATGGAAAGGCTCAGTAAACCAAGGTCCACCACACTAAGAAAACAAAAAGGGACGGTCAATAGAGAATTAAAGGTGCTATATTTAAATGCGCGCAGTGCACGGAACAAGGTAGATGAGCTTGTGGCCCAGATTGTGACTGGCATGTATGATGTGGTAGGCATCACAGAGACGTGGTTGCAGGGGGTTCAGGACTGGCATTTAAACATCCAGGGATTCACAACCTATCGAAAAGACAGAGAGGTGGACAGAGGGGGCAGGGTTGCCTTGTTAATTAGGAATGAACAAAACAAAATTAAATCAATAGCACTAATTGACATAGGGTCAGATGATGTGGAGTCTGTGTGGGTAGAGTTGAGGAACCACAAAGGCAAAAAAACCATAATGGGAGTCATGGACAGGCCTCCTAACGGTGGTCAGGACCAGGGGCACAAAATGCACCACGAAATAGAAAGTGCATGTCAGAAAGGCAAGGTCACAGTGATCATGGGGGACTTTAATATGCAGGTGGACTGGGTAAATAATGCTGCCAGTGGACCCAAAGAAAGGGAATTCATTTAATGTTTACAGGAGGGCTTTTTGGAACAGCTTGTGATGGAGCCCACGAGGGAACAGGCCATTCTGGACTTAGTGTTATGTAATGAGCCAGACTTGATTAAAGATCTTAAAGTAAGGGAATACATAGGAGGCAGTGATCATAATATGGTAGAATTCAATCTCCAATTTGAAAGAAAGAAGGTAGAATCAGATGTAAAGGTGTTACAGTTAAATAAAGGTAACTACAGGGGCATGAGGGAGGAACTGACGAAAATCGACTGGGAGCAGAGCCTAGTGGGAAAGACAGTAGAACAGCAATGGCAGGAGTTTCTGGGAGTAATTGAGGACACAGTACAGAGGTTCATCCTAAAGAAAAGAAAGGTTATCAGAGGGGGGATTAGGCAGCCATGGCTGACAAAGGAAGTTAGGGAATGCATCAAAGCAAAAGAGAAAGCCTATAATGTGGCAAAGAGTAGTGGGAAGTCAGAAGATTGGGAAGGCTACAAAAACGAACAGAGGATAACAAAGAGAGAGATAAGGAAAGAGAGGATCAAATATGAAGGTAGGCTAGCCAGTAAAATTAGGAACAATAGTAAAAGTTTCTTTAAATACATTAAAAACAAACGGGAGGCAAAAGTAGACATTGGGCCACTCCAAAATGACGCTGGTAATTTTGTGCTGGGAGACAAGGAAATAGCTGAGGAACTAAATAAGTACTTTGCGTCAGTCTTCACAGTAGAAGACATGAGTAATATCCCAACAATTCAGGAGAGTCAAGGAGAGTTGAATATGGTAGCCATCACAAAGGAGAAAGTGCTAGAGAAACTAAGAGGTCTAAAAATTGATAAATCTCCCGGCCCAGATGGGCTACATCCTAGAGTTCTAAAGGAGATAGCTGAAGAAATAGTGGAGGCGTTAGTTATGATCTTTCAAAAGTCACTGGAGTCAGGGAAAGTCCCAGAGAATTGAAAAATCGCTGTTGTCACCCCCCTGTTCAAGAAGGGAACAAGGAAAAAGATGGAAAATTATAGGCCAATTAGCCTAACCTCGGTTGTTGGCAAGATTCTAGAATCCATTGTTAAGGATGAGATTTCTAAATTCTTGGAAGTGCAGGGTCGGATTAGGACAAGTCAGCATGGATTTAGTAAGGGGAGGTCGTGCCTGACAAACCTGTTAGAGTTCTTTGAAGAGATAACAAATTGGTTAGACCAAGGAGAGCCAATAGTGTCACACGGGAGGGTTTAAACTAGTATGGCAGGGGGGTGGGCACGGGAGCACTAGGTCAGAAGGTGAGAGCATTGAGGGAGAACTAGGGAATAGGGACAGTGTGGCTCTGAGGCAGAGCAGACAGGGAGAAGTTGCTGAACACAGCGGGTCTGGTGGCCTGAAGTACATTTGTTTTAATGCAAGAAGTATTACGGGTAAGGCAGATGAACTTAGAGCTTGGATTAGTACTTGGAACTATGATATTGTTGCCATTACAGAGACATGGTTGAGGGAAGGACAGGATTGGCAGCTAAACGTTCCAGGATTTAGATGTTTCAGGCGGGATAGAGGGGGATGTAAAAGGGGTGGCGGAGTTGCGCTACCGGTTAGGGAGAATATGACAGCTGTACTACAGGAGGACACCTCAGAGGGCAGTGAGGCTATATGGGTAGAGATCAGGAATAAGAAGGGTGCAGTTACAATGTTGGGGGTTTACTACAGGCCTCCCAACAGCCAGCGGGAGATAGAGGAGCAGATAGGTAGACAGATTTTGGAAAAGAGTAAAAACAACAGGGTTGTGGTGATGGGAGACTTCAACTTCCCCAATATTGACTGGGACTCACTTAGTGCCAGGGGCTTAGACGGGGCAGAGTTTGTAAGGAGCATCCAGGAGGGCTTCTTAAAACAACATGTAGACAGTCCAACTAGGGAAGGGGCAGTACTGGACCTGGAATTGGAGAATGAGCCTGGCCAGGTGGTAGAAGTTTCAGTAGGGGAGCATTTCGGGAACAATGACCACAATTCAGTAAGTTTTAAAGTGCTGGTGGACAAGGATAAGAGTGGTCCTAGGATGAATGTGCTAAATTGGGTGAAGGCTAATTATAACAATATTAGGCGGGAACTGAAGAACCTAGATTGGGGGCGGATGTTTGAGGGCAAATCAACATCTGACATGTGGGAGGCTTTCAAGTGTCAGTTGAAAGGAATTCAGGACCGGCATGTTCCTGTGAGGAAGAAGGATAAATACGGCAATTTTCGGGAACCTTGGATAACGAGAGATATTGTAGGCCTCGTCAAAAAGAAAAAGGAGGCATCTGTCAGGGCTAAAAGGCTGGGAACAGACGAAGCCTGTGTGGAATATAAGGAAAGTAGGAAGGAACATAAGCAAGGAGTCAGGAGGGCTATAAGGGGTCATGAAAAGTAATTGGCAAATAGGGTTAAGGAAAATCCCAAGGCTTTTTACACGTACATAAAAAGCAAGAGAGTAGCCAGGGAAAGGGTTGGCCCACTGAAGGATAGGCAAGGGAATCTATGTGTGGAGCCAGAGGTCATGGGCGAGGTACTAAATGAATACTTTGCATCAGTATTCACCAAAGAGAAGGAATTGGTAGATGTTGAGTCTGGAGCAGGGTGTATAGATAGCCTGGGTCACATTGAGATCCAAAAAGACGAGGTGTTGGGTGTCTTAAAAAATATTAAGGTAGATAAGTCCCCAGGGCCTGATGGGATCTACCCCAGAATACTGGAGGAGGCTGGAGAGGAAATTGCTGAGGCCTTGACAGAAATCTTTTGATCCTTAGTCTTCAGGTGATGTCCCGGAGGACTGGAGAATAGCCAATGTTGTTCCTCTGTTTAAGAAGGGTAGCAAGGATAATCCAGGGAACTACAGGCCGGTGAGCCTTACTTCAGTGGTAGGGAAATTACTGGAGAGAATTCTTCGAGACAGGATCTACTCCCATTTGGAAGCAAATGGACGTATTAGTGAGAGGCAGCATGGTTTTGTGAAGGGGAGGTCATAGTCATAGATAGTCATAGAACATACAGTACAGAAGGAGGTCATTCAGCCCATCGAGTCTGCACCGACTCTTGGAAAGAGCCCCTACCCAAGGTCAACACCGCCACCCTATCCCCATAACTCAGTAACCCCACCCAACACTAAGGGCAATTTTGGACACTAAGGGCGATTTATCATGGCCAATCCACCTAACCCACACATCTTTGGACTGTGGGAGGAAACCGGAGCACCCGGAGGAAACCCACGCACACACGGGAGGATGTGCAAACTCCGCACAGACAGTGACCCAAGCCAGAATCGAACCTGGGACCCTGGAGCTGTGAAGCAATTGTGCTATCCACAAGGCTTCCGTGCTGCCCCCAGTGACCACGACACTACACAACCCTGCCATGGCAATCTCTGCAAGACGTGCCAGATCATCGACATGGATACCATCATTACACGTGAGAACACCACCCACCAGGTACGCGGTACATACTCGTGCGACTCGGCCAATGTTGTCGACCTCATACGCTGCAGGAAAGGATGTCCCGAAGCGTGGTACATTGGCGAGACCATGCAGACGCTGCGACAACGAATGAACGGACATCGTACGACAATCACCAGGCAGGAATGTTCCCTTCCAGTCGGGGAACACTTCAGCTGTCAAGGGCATTCAGCCTCTGATCTCCGGGTAAGCGTTCTCCAAGGCAACCTTCAGGACGCGCGACAACACAGAATCGCCGAGCAGAAGTTTATAGCCAAGTTCCGCACACATGAGTGCGGCCTCAGGACTTCCGGGTGCGGCTATGCAGAGCTAGGTCGCATATTCGGTAGCTCCTGCTTGGAACGGACTTTTGGGCTCGTTACAGGGCCCCCACGGCATTTGTTTGCCATTTCCCGGTGTGGGAAGAAGGCTGCAGCATTCCCCCGACAGTGTCCCCCAGGAAGGGTATGTCTCTTGGTTCCCAGACACGGCAGAAACAGTAAAAGATTTGGCTGCAACTGCAGGATAAACAGGGCCTCTTCCAGCATGCAGGCGGGGGAAGGGCAAGCTTAAAGCTGCAAGCTGACCTGAGGGCCTGTATCAAAGGTGAATTCTAGCAGCAGAGGGAACAACTGTGAAAAGATCTCACCAAGGCCACTGAAGGGACTTCCGGTTGCGGTGATGCCTAGCTAGCCGCACGCTTCGGCGGCTCCAGCTCCGACGGACCTTCGGGCTCTTTTAAGAGCCCCAACGGGGAATTTTTCGACGACGCAACCCGGTGTGGGGTGTGTGAGAAGGGAGTCCCCGCAAAACGAAGGAGGAAAAAAACGGCGGTGGCGGCTGCAGCGCGAGGAATCGTCGACCAAAGGGTCAGAAAGAGAGAAGTACAAGATGGCGGCGGAGAAAGCGCAGGCGACATGGGGGCCTGAGCAGGATGAAATCGTGAGACGGTGCGTGGAGCTGCTGAAGAGGGAGGTGCTGACCCCGATGCTACAGGCAATTGAGGGGCTCAAGGAGACATTAAAGACCCAGGAGACTGAGCTCCGCGTGGTGGAGCAGAAGGTGACAGATATTGAGGACGAGATCCTGGGCCCGGCGGTTAAGACACAGACGCACGAGGCACTTCATAAAAAGTGTACTGAAAGGATCGAGGCCCTTGAAAACGGAGCGCGAAGGAAGAACCTTCGGATACTAGGTCTCCCTGAGGGTGTGGAAGGAGTGGACTGTGGAGCGTATGCAAGTAAGATGCTGAGCTCACTGATGGGTGCTGAGGCCCCTGCGGGCCCCATGGAGGTGGAGTGGGCAAATCGGATTCCGGCGAGAAGATCAAAAGCGGGAGAACCACCGAGGGCGATAATCGTGCGATTTTACCGCCTTAAGGTCAGAGAAGAGGTCCTGAGATGGGCTAAAAAGGTGCGGAGTAGCAGATGGGAGAATGCAGTGGTACGGATATACCAGGATTGGAGTGCGGAGGTGGCGAGAAGGAGGGCGAGCTTCAACCAAGCCAAAGAGGTGTTGCATAAAAGGAAGGTGAAGTTTGGGATGCTGCAGCCGGCAAGACTATGGGTCACGCATCAGGAGAGACACTAATATTTCGAGACGGCGGAGGAAGCATGGTCCTTCATCAAAGAAGAGAAATTGGACCGGAACTGAGGGACTGATGCTGCAGGAAATGTTGTTATTGTTTTTGTTAATGTTACAGTGGAAGTTAATTGAGAAGTAAACAGGGAAGGGGGGAGACATTGGGGAAATGTGGGCGCCGGTGAGGGGGGAAAGACGGGACATAGTCGGAGAATGGGGAAGGAGAGGGGGAGGGGAAAGGGAGCTGCGCCATAAGAGGCGGGTCAGGTAAAGGGATGTTCCCGCGCCAGAAAAAATAAGGCGGGAAGACAGGCGCAAGGCGGATGGGAGTTCCCCCACACGGGGAGGGGGGGGGGGGGGGGGTCGAGGAGTGAGCAGGAGTAGCCGGGGTCAGTTGAAGTCAGCTGACTTACGGAAGTGATATGGGGGGAGCAATCATGCTAGATAGGGATCTAGCGGGGGGGGGGGGGGGGGACAACTGGGTTGCTGCTGCGGAAATCCAAAAGGAAATGGCTAAAGAGAGGGTGGTCGGGGGTGGAATGCGACGCTGGGGGAGCGAGTGGGAGCGCGGAGGCGGGATATGGGACTGGCCTAGAGAAGGTAATGGCTAGTCGACACGGGAGGGGGGCAGGTATCCCCCTAGTGAGGCTGATCACGTGGAACGTGAGAGGCCTGAACGGACCGATAAAAAGGGCCCGAGTGCTCGCGCATTTGAAAGGACTAAGGGCAGACGTGGTTATGCTCCAAGAGATGCACCTAAAGGTGGCGGACCAAGTTAGGCTAAGGAAAGGATGGGTGGGACAGGTGTTCCACTCAGGACTGGACGCAAAGAACAGAGGGGTGGCCATTTTGGTGGGGAAACGGGTAGCATTTGAAGCAAAGAACATTGTAGCAGATAGCGGAGGTAGATATGTAATGGTGAGTGGTAGGCTGGAGGGAATGGAGGTCCTGTTGGTTAATGCGTATGCCCCAAATTGGGACGATGCGGGATTCATGAGACGGATGCTGGGGCGTATACCGGACCTGGAGGCAGGAAACTTGATTTTAGGAGGGGAATTTAATACGGTGCTGGACCCGGGGCTAGATAGATCCAGCTCAAGGACCGGAAGAAGGCCAGCAGCGGCCAAGGTACTTAAGGGGTTTATGGACCTCTAAACCTCTATATTACCTCTAAACTCCAACGTATGTTTCAAGATATTGGTGTGAGCAAAGACTTGAATGAACAATTCAAAAAGCATCAAAAAGCATGGAGTGGATCCATGGCGATTTCTTAGACCTAGGGCTAGGGAGTTTTCCTTCTTCTCCCATGTCCATAAAGTGTACTCCCGGATAGATTTTTTTGTGTTGGGAAGGTCATTGATCTCTAGGGTGGAAGAAGCTGAGTACTCAGCCATAGCGGTTTCGGATCATGTTCCACATTGGGTGGACCTGGAAGTAGGAGAGGACAGGGAGCAGAGAACACTCTGGCGATTAGATGTGGGACTGATGGCGGATGAGGGAGTGTGTGCAAGAGTGCGGGGGTGTATTGAGAGATACCTGGAGGTCAATGACGACGGCGAGGTCCCTGTGGGAGTGGTCTGGGAAGCATTAAAAGCGGTGGTCAGAGGAGAGCTGATCTCTATTGGGGCCCACAAAAGGAAAACAGAGGCCAAGGAAAGGGAAAGATTACCGGGGGAGATTTTAAGGGTGGACAGGGAATTTGCAGAGACCCCGGAGGAGGAATTGTACAGGGAGAGGAGACGACTCCAGACGGAGTTTGACCTTCTGACCACCAGAAAGGCGGAGGTACTGTGGAGGAAGGCACAGGGGAGGAGATATGAATATGGGGAAAAGGCTAGTCGCATGTTGGCGCATCAATTGCGAAAGAGGGCAGCAGCGAGGGAGATAGGAGGAATTAGAGACGAAAGGGGAGACGCGGTGCGAAGGGCAGGAAAGATAAATGAGGTGTTCAAGACCTTCTATGAGGAACTGTATAGGTCTCAACCCCCAGAGGGAGAGGAGGGGATGCGCCAGTTCCTGGACCAATTGAGGTTCCCGAAAGTGGAGGAGCAGGAGGTGGCAGGCCTGGGGGCGCCGATTGAGGTGGACGAGATTATTAAGGGACTGGGAAGCATGCAAGCAGGGAAGGCCCCGGGGCCAGACGGGTTCCCGGTGGAATATTACAGAAAATATGTGGACTTGTTGGCCCCGTTGATGGCGAGGACGTTCAATGAGGCCAGGGAAGGGGGGACTCTACCCCCGACAATGTCGGAGGCGACGATATCGCTAATTTTGAAGAGGGACAAAGATCCGTTGCAGTGCGGGTCCTATAGACCTATTTCACTATTGAACGTGGACGCCAAATTGCTGGCAAAGGTACTGGCATCGAGGATAGAGGACTGTGTCCCGGGGGTGGTGCACGAAGACCAGACAGGGTTCGTAAAAGGGAGACAACTGAATGTTAACGTGCAACGACTATTAGGGGTGATAATGATGCCCCCAGTGGAGGGGGAGGCAGAGATAGTGGCGGCAATGGACGCAGAGAAGGCATTTGATAGGGTGGAGTGGGAGTATTTATGGGATGTGTTAAGGAGGTTTGGGTTTGGGAACGGGTTTATTAGCTGGGTTAGACTTCTTTATGGGGCTCCAACGGCAAGCGTAGTTACAGGTTGACATAGATCGGAGTATTTCCGATTATATAGGGGAACAAGACAGGGATGCCCGCTGTCTCCATTGTTGTTCGCGTTGGCAATTGAACCTCTGGCCATGGCGTTGAGAGACTCCAGGAAATGGAGAGGGGTGATTAGAGGGGGAGAAGAACACCGAGTCTCGTTATACGCAGATGACCTATTGTTATACGTGTCGGACCCAGCGGGGGGGATGATAGAGGTTATGCGAATTTTGAGGGGGTTCGGGGAATTCTCGGGGTATAGACTAAACATGGGGAAGAGTGAATTATTTGTGATACATCCAGGGGACCAGAGTAGAGAGATAGAAGGCTTACCGCTAAGGAAAGTGGAAAGAAACTTCCGATACCTGGGGATTCAGATCGCTAGGAGCTGGGGAACCTTGCACAGACTTAATCTGACACGGCTGGTAGAACAAATGGAGGAGGACTTCAAGAGGTGGGACATGCAGTCTCTATCGCTGGCGGGCAGGGAGCAAGCAATTAAGATGATGGTCCTCCCGAGGTTCTTATTTGTATTTCAATGTCTCCCTATACTAATCACCAAGACCTTTTTTAATAAAATAGATAGGAGCATCACGAGCTTCGTGTGGGCAGGGAAAGTTCCGAGAGTAAGGAGGGGGTTCCTTCAGCGTAGTAGGGACAGAGGAGGACTGGCACGACCGAACTTGGGTGATTACTATTGGGCCGCCAATGTGGCAATGATACGTAGATGGATGATGGAGGGTGAGGGAGCGGCGTGGAAAAGACTGGAGAGAAAGTCCTGTAAAGGGACGAGTTTAGAGGCGCTGGTGACGGCGCCGCTACCGTTCTCACCTAAAAGGTTTACCACGAACCCGGTGGTGGCGGCAACACTGAATATCTGGGGACAGTGGAGGCGACAGAGAGGGGTGCGGGGAGCCCTGGTGGGGTCCCCTATCAGGAACAACCATAGGTTTGCCCCAGGAAGAATGGATGGAGGATTTCAGAGCTGGTACCAGTTGGGAATTAGGAAGGTGGGAGATTTATTTATAGATGGGACTTTTGCGAGCTTGGGAGCATTGGAGGAAAAGTATAAGTTGCCCCGGGGAAATTTCTTGCGATATATGCAGGTGAGAGCGTTTACTAGACAACAGGTGAGGGAATTTCCGTTGCTCCCGACACAGGGGATACAGGACAGGGTGCTTTCAGGGGTGTGGGTCGGAGAGGGCAAGGTGTCAGAGATTTATAGAGAGATGAGGGAAGAGGGGGAGGAGTCGGTGGGCGAACTAAAAGGAAAGTGGGAAGAAGAATTAGGGGAGGAGATAGAGGAGGGTATGTGGGCTGATGCCCTAAGCAGTGTAAATTCCTCTTCCTCATGCGCCAGGCTTAGCCTGATTCAATTTAAGGTGCTACATAGAGCACACATAACGGGGGCAAGATTGAGCAGGTTCTTTGGAGTGGAGGACAAATGTGGGAGGTGTGGCGGGAGCCCGGCAAACCACGCACATATGTTTTGGGCGTGCCCGGCACTGGAAGGGTATTGGAAGGGAGTGACGGGAGTGATTTCGCAGGTGGTGAAGGCCCAGGTCAAACCAGGCTGGGGGTTAGCTCTATTTGGAGTTGCGGAAGAGCCGGGAGTGCAGGAGGCGAAAGAGGCCGATGTCGTGGCCTTTGCGTCCCTAGTAGCCCGGCGCAGGATCCTACTCATGTGGAAGGAGGCGAAACCCCCCGGACTGGAGGCCTGGGTAAATGATATGGCGGGGTTCATTAAACTGGAGCAGATAAAGTTTGCCCTGAGAGGATCGGCTCAAGGGTTCACCAGGCGGTGGCAGCCATTTCTCCACTACCTCGGGGAACGTTAGAGGGAAGACAGATGACCAGCAGCAGCAACCCGGGGGGGGGGGGGGGTTTAGTTTAGTTTAGGTCAATAGACAATGGGGTTTTGTTACCTGTGTATTGTTAAAAATTTCTGTTTTGTTATTGTTTCGTTTGCTTTGTAAGAGGGAAAAATTGTTGTTTGGAAAAAAATTTCAATAAAATATATATATTTTTTTTAAATGAGTGCGGCCTCAACCGGGACCTGGGAGTCATGTCGCATTACATTAATCCCCCACCATCTGGCCTGCGAAATCCTACCAACTGTCCTGGCTTGACACAATTCACAACTCTTTAACCTGGGGTTACCCCATCTCTGGATCTGTAAAGATTTAATCACCTGCTAATGGTCGCATTCCTAGCATTATCTTGCATCTTTGAATTTGTCTATATATATGTTTCTGGAACAGACCTCTTCATTCACCTGAGGAAGGAGCAGCGCTCCGAAAGCTAGTGACATCGAAACAAACCTGGTGGACTTTAACCAGGTGTTGTAAAACTTCTTACTGTCCAATAAAGTCATAAGAGAAATGCATTTCTTTTAAAGTTTAGGTGTTGTGTCCGACAGATACAGTTAATCAAACAACGCAGTTAGTGAGTGATCTAAAACCTAATCATATGCACGGCTCTTGTTTTAAGACAAGGGGCAGGAGTCTCCGTTGCGGGTCTGGCCAACTACCGCTGCTAGTTAGGATGGATAATTGGCCGTGACGTTAGCTGGTGCTGGGATTCTCTACACCCATCGCTTGTCAATGGGATTTCCCATTGAAACCACTCCGTGCTGCCGGGAAACCCCGCTGGCGGGGATGTGCCCGCGGCGGTACGAGATCCCGCTGCCAGCGAAAGGCTGGAGAATTGCAGACAAGGTGTGATACTAAAGGCTGGCGCAGTGGTTAGCACTGCTACCTAACGGCGCTGAGGACCAGGGTTCGATCCCGGCTCTGGGTCACTGGCCGTGTGGAGTTTGCACATTGTCCCCATGTCTGCGTGGGTCTCACCCCCACAACCCAAAAGATGTACAGGAGAGGTGGATTGGCCACGTTAAATTGCCCCTTAAAAAGAAATATGTCATACTAAGTTAGAGCTGCTGAGTTCAAACCTTTTGTTTATTTCTTTAAAGCTGACAAAGTCCCCGGTTGCAAATAGTGTAATTAAAACAAATACAATTTGGTTGGTCAAAAACAGTTCCTCAAGCAGCTCCTCACTCGCGAAAATTCAAACTGAACTGTTTAAAAAGTGGTGGAGATAAAATCCACATGTTAATTCAGACCAGCAAAGAACCCTAAAAATGATCAAAATCTCACAGCGTGAAACCAGTGAGAGGGTGAGCTGGCTTTGTGGATGCAATACACAAGAGCTGGAAGTAATTCCTTTCAAAAAAAAAATTTAGAGTACACAATTCTTTTTTTTCCAATTAAGGGGCACAATTTAGCGTGGCCAATCCACCCTCCCTGCACATCTTTGGGTTGTGGGGGCGAAACCCACGCAAACATGGGGAGAATGTGCAAACTCCACACGGACAGTGACCCGGGACCGGGATTGAACCTGGGACCTTGGCGCTGTGAGGCAGCAGTGCTAACCACTGTGCTGCCTAGCTGGAAGTGATTCTAATCAACACATTTTGTCAGGGCTGCATGTGGCGCAGTGGTTAGCACTGGGACTGCGGCGCTGAGGGCCCGGGTTCGAATCCTGGGTCACTGTCGGTGTGGAGTTTGCACATTCTCTCCATGTCTGCATGGGTTTCACCCCCACAACCCAAAGATGTGTAGGTTAGGTGGATTGGCCACGCTAAATCGCCCCTTAATTGGAAAATAAAAATAATTGGGTACTCTAAATTAAAAAAAAACATTTGATGTCGTTATTTAAAAAATATTTTGTCAAACCCCCATGTGCATGCACTTGGTGGATAACAATTTCTAGCCCATCAGACCATTCCGAGAGAATGCTTCTACATGGTTCATCCTGTGTGGTTTCAGCAGAGATGGGGACAGTCTGCTCACACCCCTGCTCTCACTGCCGAGGTGCTGGCGGTCTCTACCCTCTGGGTTTTAGAGCCACTGTTTGTTCACCTTGTCCCTGTGTAAGGGCAGAGTCGGCCGGCTGGAGATAGGGCAGCATGTCAGGTAGTGGTGGTGATGGGGGGGTTGGGGTGGGGGGGGGGGAAGGGGGTGAAGAGTAAGTGATGAGAAGTGAGAACACTTCCATATCTCCTTTCTCCAAGCATACCAGCATGGTGGAGATCAGTGACGTGGTACGGTCACAGGTACAGTATCTGTCACCCTGTTCAAGGCAGCTGGTATCTCCTGCACGGCCGTGCTCATGCCCTGCATGGAGGCTTTTCACAAGCTCCATGTAGGCAACCACTCTCTCCATGATGGAGTCTCTGGAACCTCCTCCAGCCCTTCAATCCTCCGAGCTCCCTGTGCTCCTCCAACTCTGACGCCTTCCACAACGCCCATCCATATTGTCATATTATACACCAGTATATCATGGTGCAGACACACACACACTGATGGACACACAGCAAGACCAAACAACACACACAACACCGCAGCCAATCACCAGTTAGAGCACACTCACTATATAGACAGAGGGCATCAGAGTTCCCGCTCATTCGGGATGCAGCCTCTCAGAAGGACAGAGCTTACAGCTTACAGCACAGATCTTCACCATGTGCTGAGTGCATAGACTGGTTAGGACAGGCATAGGTCTTTAGTTTAATCTAACATCGTGTTAACCCACAGTGAAAGTATGTTCAACAGTTTCTGACTTAATAAAATAGTGTTGTACTATTTTAAGTGTTGGTGGCCTGTATGTGTTCCACGGATCCCGAGCAGCCAACACATCATGGTACCAGGAGTTGAGGGATGTTAGAACTTCTTAGACCTACCTGCAAGTGATCTGCCTTCCACCAGCACACAGCCATCCTGCAAAATGGACAGCGTCCGCCCGCCGCCGCCGCTCCGCATCACCGGTAACCTGGGGGCCAACTGGAAGATATTCAAACAACGCTTCCAGCTCTACCTTGAAGCCACAGACCGGGAAGCTGCCTCAGACACCAGGAAGATCGCTCTCTTCCATTGGCGGCTGTGCTGTCAGCTGCATGGTCCCGAGATCTGGGATTCCCTCACAAAACCTCTTTCATGTCCTTTAAGGTACTTCTGAAAAATCGACGGCTTTGACCAAGGTTTTGATCATTGTGAATCTCCTGGGGGAGTTTTACTATGTCAAAGGCTCTACATAAATGCAAGTAGTTGTTATTGCCGTGCATTGATAGTATCAGAAATGTCTCACAAACGTTTTAATTCTTCATATAATTATCAGTCATTTTCAGTGAAAACTTAAACATGTTGTTTCACTCGGTCAGGAACACATTCCAGTTTTGCACTAACCTTTGATTCGACAGCACGTTTCCAGCATTCTTCTTGACTGGTATGGTACGGAACCAGAGCCCCAGTTTATATTGAGAAACCCCAATTGCTGTGTTATGCTGCTTCGGATAACACAGGCTGCTACTTGATGCAGTCTTAACTAAAGGATGCTCCAGACTCTGAAATGAGTTCAACGTGTTTATTGAACTATTAACACAGTTCTCAAATGAGTTCGACTCTCTGCTAATCTAACTGTAGTAACTCAGTCTAACTGTACCAGCCTGCTCTAAGCCACGTGCTGGGGTGTGATGCTGCTGATCAACCCTGTCTAACTCTCTTGTTGTCTGTTTGTGGAAAGAGGCAGGGTGTGAGCGCCTCATCCCTTTTATAGTGTTTATGGCATGCCCCCTTGTGGTGATGCCACCTTTGAGTGTCCTGACTGCCCATTGGTTGTGTCCTATTCTGAGTGTTCATTGGTTGCATGTTTGCATATCGTGACATCTCACCTTTTTTTTTTAGATGTATATACATGTGAATGTGCCTGTCTAATGTGACTGACTGAGGAATACAGAACAGAACGAACAAAACAAATGCTCATAAGTCCAGTCTCTGAGGCTTGCGTCTGATCCTCGTCGACCGCCGGAGAGGTGGTGGAGGGGATGACGGTGTCTTGACAGGCGAGTGGGAGGCACGACTGGTGGCCTTGTGGTTCGAGGTATCTTAAGGTGGCAATTCGACATGTGGAAATGGAGGGGAAAGTGGTTGTGGGCGAGCAACTTTTCGCAGTGCCCTTCGATTCCTTCGCACAATGGAGCCATCAGCCATACGTATGACATAGGACCTGGGCGCGGCCTGTCGAACAACGACAGCCGGAGCAGACCACCCACCATCCGGTATCTTGACCCTGACCGTGTCTGCCGGGGATAGCACATCATCGGTCGCATGTGCGCCATAGCCCTGCTTCTGGCTGTCGCGAAGCTGCTGCATCTTCTGCAGCACCGGGAGGTGATCAAGGTTGGGCAGGTGTATGGCTGGAAACGTCGTCCGCAGGCCCCTGTTCATCAGCTGGTGACATGCCAGTGGACAAGTAGTCCACCGGTACTCAAGTAGTGCAAGGTGTATGTCGGAAGCGGAGTCCGCGGCCTTGCGGATGAGCTGCTTAACGATGTGCACCCCTTTTTCGACTTTGCCATTGGACTGCGGATAGTGCGGACTGGAGGTGACATGCCTGAAATTGTAGCTCTTGGCAAACGTGGACCATTCTCGACTGTGGAAGCACGGGCCATTGTCGCTCATGACGGTGTTCGGGATGCCATGCCGTGAGAATGCCTCTTTACACGCTTTGATGACAGTCCGTGAGGTGAGGTCTGGCAGCTTCAGCACCTCAGGATAGATCGAAAAGTAATCGATGATTCAGATATAGTCACGACCATTCGCGTGGAATAGGTCAATGCCAACCTTGCACCAGAGAGGTCTCTAGGTCATGTAGTTGGAGTATCTCCTTGCTCTGCGCTGGTTGGAACCTCTGACAAGTTTCGCAGTTCAGGACCATGTCCTGGTTAATGCCGGGCCAGTAGACAGCTTGCCGGGCCCTGCGTCTGCACTTTTCTACGCCCAGGTGTCCCTCATGAATCTGCCACAGCACCATGCTCTGGTGACGTAGCGGGATGACTATCCTGTCCAGCTTGAGCAGGATGCCATCGATCAGCGTCAGGTCGTCCTTGACGTTGTAGAATTGAGGGCATTGCCCTTTCTGCCAGCCATTGCTGAGGTTGTGGATGACTCGCTGCAACAGGGGGTCTTTGGCCGTCTCTTCTCGGATGAGAACGATCTTCTCACCTGTTGCCGGGAGAGTGCTTGCACACAGTTGTACCTGAAATTCAATGTGCTGGATGATCTCCAGTGGTTCACTTGGTGAGTTGACAGAGCAGGACAATGCGAGTGAGTTCTCCCAGTGAGACAGAGAGAAGCCAGCCAGGAGTGAGACAGCAAAGAATGAGTTTGGGAATTTGAATCGAGGTGGGAATTCGAAGCTGGGTGGGGAGGAAGTGCTTTTTGTGACTGGTAAGTAGTGTTTCTGTTTTTCTGTTTCTTTTCATTGGTACATTTATTTATTTTTTCTTTGTTGTTTTTTTGTTGAAATTGTAGTTGTTGAAGTTAACCAAAGGTTTAAGACATGGCAGGAGATCTCAGACCCGTGTCATGCTCCTCGTGTGCGATGTGGGAGCTCAGGGACATGTCCACTGTCCCTGGCTCCTTCACGTGAAAGAAGTGTGTCCAGTTGCAGCTCCTGTTAGACCGCTTGATGGCTCTGGAGCTGCGGATGGACTCACTTTGGAGCGTCCGCGATGCTGAGGACGTCGTGGATAGCACGTTTAGCGAGTTGGTCACACCGCAGGTGAAAGGTACTGAGGGAGATAGAAAATGGGTGACCAAAAGACAGAGCAAGAGTAGGAAGGCAGTGCAGGTGTCCTCTGCGGTCATCTCCCTGCAAAACAGATATACCGCTTTGGATACTGTTGAGGGAGATGGCTCACTAGGGGAAGGCAGCAGCAGCCAGGTTCATGGCACCGTGGCTGGCTCTGCTGCGCAGCTGGGCAGGAAGAAGAATGGCAGGGCTATAGTGATAGGGGACTCAATTGTAAGGGGAATAGACAGACGGTTCTGCGGACGCAATCGAGGCTCCAGGATGGTATGTTGCCTCCCTGGTGCAAGGGTCAAGGATGTCTCGGAGCGGCTGCAGGACATTCTGGGGGGGGAGGGTGAACAGCCAGCTGTCGTGGTGCACATAGGCACCAACGATATAGGTTAAAAACGGGACGAGGTCCTACAAGCTGAATTTAGGGAGCTAGGAGTTAAACTAAAAAGTAGGACCTCAAAGGTAGTAATCTCAGGATTGCTACCAGTGCCACGAGCTAGTCAGAGTAGGAATGTCAGGATAGAGAGGATGAATACGTGGCTCGAGAGATGGTGCAAGAGGGAGGGATTCAAATTCCTGGGACATTGGAACCGGTTCTGGGGGAGGTGGGACCAGTACAAACCGGACGGTCTGCACCTGGGCAGGACTGGAACCGATGTCCTAGGGGGGTGTTTGCTAGAGCTGTTGGGGAGAGTTTAAACTAATGTGGCAGGGGGATGGGAACCGATGCAGGACGTTGGAAGGTAGTAAAACAGGGACAGAAATAAAAGGCAGTAAGGGGGAAAGTGTAAGGCAGAGAAGCCATAGTCAAAAATCAAAAAGGGCGACAGTACAAGGTACAGTGACTGAGGGGAGCTCAGTGAATATGACCAGGAATACTAAAAGAAATAAAACGGGAAGTGAAAACATTAATGGTAAGCGATGCGGCAGGTTGTTACAGGAAGATATGGGTTCGACGACAAGGAAAATTAGGAGAAAGGTTAAGAGGAAATATAACTTAGGAGAGGTTACTGATCGAGGTGTTAAGATTAAGAACAGAGGTAAAAAAGCCAACATAAGTGTACTTTACCTGAATGCTCGTAGTATTCGGAATAAGGTAAATGAGTTGATGGCGCAAATCATCGTGAATGACTATGATTTAGCGGCCATTACTGAAACATGGTTAAAGGATGGTCACGACTGGGAGTTAAATATCCGAGGGTATCAAACTTTTTGGAAGGACAGAGTGGATGGTAAGGGAGGTGGTGTAGCTCTGTTATTTAAGGATGACATCCGGGCAACAGTAAGGAATGACATCGGTGCTATGGAGGATAAGGTTGAATCCATTTGGGTGGAAATCAGGAATAGTAAGGCGAAAAAGTCACTGATAGGAGTAATCTATAGGCCACCAAATAGTAACATTATGGTGGGGCAGGCAATAAACAAAGAAATAACAGATGCATGTAGAAATGGTACAGCAGTTATCATGGGGGATTTTAATCTACATGTTGATTGGTTTAACCAGGTCGGTCAAGGCAGCCTTGAGGAGGAGTTTATAGAATGTATCCGTGATAGATTCCTAGAACAGTATGTAATGGAACCTACGAGGGAACAAGCGGTCCTAGATCTGGTCCTGTGTAATGAGACAGGATTGATTCAGGATCTCATAGTTAGGGATCCTCTCGGAAGGAGCGATCACAATATGGTGGAATTTAAAATACAGATGGAGGGTGAGAAGGTAAAATCAAGCACTAGTGTTTTGTGCTTAAACAAAGGAGATTACAATGGGATGAGAGAAGAACTAGTTAAGGTAGACTGGGAGCAAAGACTTTATGGTGAAACAGTTGTGGAACAGTGGAGAACCTTCCAAGTGATTTTTCACAGTGCTCAGCAAAGGTTTATACCAACAAAAAGGAAGGACGGTAAAAAGAGGAAAAATCGACCGTGGATATCTAAGGAATTAAGGGAGAGTATCAAATTGAAGGAAAAAACATACAAAGTAGCAACGATTAGTGGGAGGCTAGAGGACTGGGAAATCTATAGAGGACAACAGAAAGCTACTAAAAAAGCTATAAAGAGTAAGATAGATTATGAGAGTAAACTTGCTCAGAATATAAAAACAGATAGTAAAAGTTTCTACAAATACATAAAACAAAAAAAGAGTGGCTAAGGTAAATATTGGTCCTTTAGAGGATGAGAAGGGAGATTTAATAATGGGAGATGAGGAAATGGCTGAGGAACTGAACAGGTTTTTTGGGTCGGTCTTCACAGTGGAAGACACAAATAACATGCCAGTGACTGATGGAAATGAGGCTATGACAGGTGAGGACCTTGAGAGGATTGTTATCACCAAGGAGGTAGTGATGGGCAAGCTAATGGGGCTAAAGATAGACAAGTCTCCTGGACCTGATGGAATGCATCCCAGAGTGCTAAAAGAGATGGCTAGGGAAATTGCAAATGCACTAGTGATAATTTACCAAAATTCACTAGACTCTGGGGTGGTCCCGGCGGATTGGAAATTAGCAAACGTGACACCACTGTTTAAAAAAGGAGGTAGGCAGAAAGCGGGTAATTATAGGCCAGTGAGCTTAACTTCGGTAGTAGGGAAGATGTTGGAATCTATCATCAAGGAAGAAATAGCGAGGCATTTGGATGGAAATTGTCCCATTGGACAGACGCAGCATGGGTTCATAAAGGGCAGGTCGTGCCTAACTAATTTAGTGGAATTTTTTGAGGACATTACCAGTGCGGTAGATAACGGGGAGCCAATGGATGTGGTATATCTGGATTTCCAGAAAGCCTTTGACAAGGTACCACACAAAAGGTTGTTGCATAAGATAAAGATGCATGGCATTAAGGGGAAAGTAGTAGCATGGATAGAGGATTGGTTAATTAATAGAAAGCAAATAGTGGGGATTAATGGGTGTTTCTCTGGTTGGCAATCAGTAGCTAGTGGTGTCCCTCAGGGATCAGTGTTGGGCCCACAACTGTTCACAATTTACATAGATGATTTGGAGTTGGGGACCAAGGGCAATGTGTCCAAGTTTGCAGACGACACTAAGATAAGTGGTAAAGCAAAAAGTGCAGAGGATACTGGAAGTCTGCAGAGGGATTTGGATAGGCTAAGTGAATGGGCTAGGGTCTGGCAGATGGAATACAATGTTGACAAATGTGAGGTTATCCATTTTGGTAGGAATAATAGCAAAAGGGGTTATTATTTAAATGATAAAATATTAAAACATGCTGCTGTGCAGAGAGACCTGGGTGTGCTAGTGCATGAGTCGCAAAAAAGTTGGTTTTCAGGTGCAACAGGTGATTAAGAAGGCAAATGGAATTTTGCCTTCATTGCTAGAGGGATGGAGTTTAAGACTAGGGAGGTTCTGCTGCAATTGTATAAGGTGTTAGTGAGGCCACACCTGGAGTATTGTGTTCAGTTTTGGTCTCCTTACTTGAGAAAGGACGTACTGGCACTGGAGGGTGTGCAGAGGAGATTCACTAGGTTAATCCCAGAGCTGAAGGGGTTGGATTACGAGGAGAGGTTGAGTAGACTGGGACTGTACTCGTTGGAATTTAGAAGGATGAGGGGGGATCTTATAGAAACATATAAGATTATGAAGGGAATAGATAGGATAGATGCAGGCAGGTTGTTTCCACTGGCGGGTGAAAGCAGAACTAGGGGGCATAGCCTCAAAATAAGGGGAAGTAGATTTAGGACTGAGTTTAGGAGGAACTTCTTCACCCAAAGGGTTGTGAATCTATGGAATTCCTTGCCCAGTGAAGCAGTTGAGGCTCCTTCATTAAATGTTTTAAAGATAAAGATAGATAGTTTTTTGAAGAATAAAGGGATTAAGGGTTATGGTGTTCGGGCCGGAAAGTGGAGCTGAGTCCACAAAAGATCAGCCATGATCTCATTGAATGGTGGAGCAGGCTCGAGGGGCCAGATGGCCTACTCCTGCTCCTAGTTCTTATGTTCTTATCAGCGATGATGAGCTCCTTGCCAGGTGTGTACACCAAACTGAAATCATACCTCCGGAGTTTGAGCAGAATTCTCTACAAATGAGGCGTCATGTCGTTCAGGTCCTTTTGGATGGTGTGGACCAGAGGCCTATGATCCGTCTCAACAGTAAATGTTGGCAAGCTGTAGACATAATCATGAAATTTGATGATGCCGGTGAGAAGACCTAAACACTGCTTCTCAATCTGCGCATATCTGGTCTCAGTGGGTGTCATTGCCCGTGACGCATATGCTACTGGTACCCAGGATGACGTGTTGTCTCTTTGAAGCAACACCGCCCCAATGCCATCCTGACTCACATCTGTGGTCTCTCGGTCTGGGTCAAAGAATGCAAGGACGGGTGCAGTGAGGAGCTTGGCTTTCAGCTCCAGCCACTCTGTTCGGCGCTCCGCCTTCCACTCAAAGGTGGTTGATTTTTTTCACCAGGTTGCGTAGGGCCGTGGTGTGTGTGGCCAAATTCGGGATGAACTTGCCAAGGAAATTGACCATCCCCAGGAAGCGCAGTCCTGCCTTCTTGTCCTCGGGGACTTTCATTGCCTCGATGGCTTTATTTTTGTCTGTGTCTGGACGCACACCGTGTTGCGAAATCTGGTCACCCAGGACCTTCAGCGTGGATGTCCCAAAACAGCACTTGGATCTGTTTAGCTTGAGGCCATGTTCATGTCTGCGTCAGAATACTTTCTTGAGTCGCGACACATGTTCCTCTGGGTTTGTGGACCAGATTAAGATATCATCAACGTAGACACGAACCGGACTTCCGGTTGCGGCGATGACCAGCTAAGCCGCACATTTCGGCGGCTCCAGCTCGAACGGACCTTCGGGCTCTTTTAAGAGCCCCAACGGGGAATTTTTTCGGGACGAAACCCGGTGTGGGGTGAGACAACAGGGAGTGTCCCCCCCCCCCCCCCCCCCCCCAGCGAAAAAGAAAAATATCGGCGGCGGCGGCCAGTTCTCGAAGAATCCTCGAGGGCAGTGGCAGAAGGAAGAAAGGAACAAGATGGCGTCGGAGGGAGCCCAGGCGACATGGGGACCGGACCAGGATGAATTGCTAAGACGGTGTGTGGAGCTGCTAAAAAAGGAGGTGCTGGCCCCGATGTTCCAGGCAATCGAGAGGCTTAAGGAGACACAAAAGACCCAGGAGATAGAGCTCCGTGTGGTGGAGCAGAAGGTGACGGACAACGAGGACGAGATCCTGGGCCTGGCGGTCAAAATGCAGACGCACGAGGCGCTCCATAAGAAGTGCATCGAAAGGATTGAAGTCCTAGAAAACAGATCACGGAGAAAGAGCCTCCGGATCCTGGGTCTCCCCAAGGGAGTGGAAGGAGCTGGCGGCGGGGCTTACGTGAGTACGATGCTACGCTCGCTAATTGGAGCTGAGGCCCCCTCGGGCCCCTTGGAAGTGGAAGGGGCCCATCGGGTCCCTGCGAGGAGACCAAAGGCGGGAGAACCACCTAGGGCGATGATCGTGCAATTTCACTGCTTCAATGAGATGCTTCTGAGATGGGTCAAGAAGGTACGGAGTAGTAGATGGGAGAATGCGGTGATACGAGTGAACCAGGATTGGAGTGCGGAGGTGGCGAGAAGGAGGGCGAGCTTCAATCGAACCAAGGTGGTGCTGCACAAGAAGAAAGTGAAGTTTGGGATGTTGCAGCCGGCGCGACTGTGGGTCACGCACCAGGAGAGGCATCACTACTTCAAAACGGCGGAAGAAGCATGGACCTTCATTAAAAACGAGAAACTGGATCAGAACTGAGAGACTGATGGTGGAGGGGAAACGACAATGCCGATGTATATAGAAATGTAAATTGGGGAGGGGGGGACATTGAGAAAAGTGGGCGCCGGTGGGGGGGAAGAAGAGACTCAGGCGGGGGATGGGGAATGGGAGTGGGGCGGCAGAGGGAGCTGCGCCACGAGGGGCGGGACGGCTCTAGAGAACACGAGGTTTCTTTTTCTTGTTCCCGCGCCAGAAAGATGATGGCGGGAAGATAGGCGCAAGGTGGATGGGAATTCCTCACACGGGGGGGGGTCAAGGAGAGAGCGGGAGAAGCCGGGGTCAGTTGAAGTCAGCTGACTTTCGGAAGCAATATGGGGGGAGTAACCAAGCTAGATGGGGGTCTAGCGGGGGGGAAGAATAACTGGGTTGCTGCTGCGGAGATCGAGAAGGAACTAGTAAAACAAAAGGTGGTCGGGGCGGGAATGCGCCGCCTGGGGGACGGGTGGGTGCGTGGAACCGGGACATGGGACTGGCCCAGAGAGGGTGATGGCTAGTCGACAGGGGAGGGGGGCGGGCAGCCCCCCAGTCCGGCTGATCACGTGAGAGGCCTAAATGGGCCGATTAAGAGGGCCCCGAGTGTTCGCGCACTTAAAAGGACTGAAGGCAGACGTGGCCATGCTTCAGGAGACGCACCTGAAGGTGGCGGACCTGGTTAGGTTAAGGAAAGGATGGTTGGGACAGGTGTTCCACTCGCGGCTGGACGCAAAGAATAGGGGGGTGGCCATATTGGTGAGGAAACGGGTGTCATTCGAGGCTAGGAACATTGTAGCGGACAGCGGTGGCAGATATGTGATGGTGAGCGGCAGACTGCAGGGAATGGAGGTCATGTTGGTTAATGTATACGCCCCGAATTGGGATGATGCGGTATTTATGAAGCGGATGCTGGGACGTATCCCGGACCTGGAGGTAGGAAACCTGATAATGGGGGGGGGGACTTCAGGGTTAGATAGATCTAGATCTAGGACCGGAAGAAGGCCAGCAGCGGCCAAGGTGCTTAGGGGGTTTATGGACCAAATGGGGGGAGTGGATCCGTGGCGATTTGTTAGGCCGATGGCAAAAGCGTTCTCCTTTTTCTACCATGTCCATAAGGTGCATTCCTGGATAGATTTCTTTGTTTTGGGAAGGTCACTGATTTCGAGGGTGGAAGGAACTGAGTATTCAGCCATAGCTGTTTCAGATCATGCTCCACACTGGGTGGACCTGGAACTAGGAGAGAGGGAGCAGCGTTCACTCTGGCGACTGGATGTGGGATTATTGGCGGATGAGGGAGTCTGCGGAAGGGTGCGGGGATGTATCGAAAGATACCTGGAGGCCAACGACGGCGGGGAGGTCCGAGTAGGAGTAGTATGGGAAGCGCTGAAGGCGGTGGTCAGGGGAGAGTTGATCTCCATCAGGGCTCACAAGGAGAAAACGGAGGCCAAAGAAAGGGAAAGACTACTGGGGGAGATTTTGAGAGTAGATAAAAAATACGCGGAGGCCCCGGATGAAGGACTATACAGGGAGAGGCGACGACTCCAGACGGTGTTCGATCTGCTCACCACAGGGAGGGCAGAGGCACAGTGGAGGAAGGCACAGGGGATGAGATATGAATATGGGGAAAAGGCGAGTCGCCTGTTGGCCCACCAGCTGCGAAAGAGGATAGCGGCGAGGGAGATAGGGGGAGTTAGGGATGAAACGGGAGCCACGGTGTGGAGAGCAGGGAAGATAAGCGAGGTGTTTAAGACCTTTTACGAGAGGCTATATAGGTCCCAACCCCCGGAGGGAAAAGAGGGGATGCAGCAGTTTCTGGACCAACTAAGGTTCCCGAAGGTGGAGGAGCAGGAGGTGGCAGGCCTGGGGGCGCCAATTGGGGTGGACGAGGTGGCCAAAGGGCTGGGGAACATGCAGGTAGGGAAGGCCCTGGGACCTGATGGGTTCCCGGTGGAATTCAATAGAAAATATGTGGACCTGTTGGCCCCGCTGCTGGTAAGAACCTTTAACGAGGCCAGAGAAGGGGGGACCCTACCCCCGACAATGTCGGAGGCGACGATATCACTAATCCTGAAGCGAGATAAAGATCTGCTGCAGTGCGGGTCCTAAAAAAATAGATAGGAGGCCTATCTCATTGCTAAATGTGGACGCCAAGTTGCTGGCAAAGGTGCTGGCAACGAGGATGGAGGATTGTGTCCCGGGGGTGTTGCACGAAGACCAGACAGGGTTCGTAAAGGGGAGACAATTGAATGGCAACGTGCAACGGCTATTAGGGGTAATAATGATGCCCCCAGCAGAGGGGGAGGCAGAGATAGTGGCGGCAATGGATGCAGAGAAGGCATTTGATAGGGTGGAGTGGGAGTATCTATGGGAGGTGCTGAGGAGATTCGGGTTCGGGGAGGGGTTTGTCAGCTGGGTTAAACTCCTCTATGGGGCCCCAACGGCAAGTGTGGTCACAAATCGGCAAAGGTCGGAGTATTTTCGACTACACAGGGGAACAAGACAGGGATGCCCGCTGTCTCCATTACTGTTCGTGCTGGCAATTGAACCACTGGCCATAGTGCTGAGGGACTCCAGAAAATGGAGAGGGGTGGTTAGAGGGGGAGAGGAACACCGAGTGTCACTCTATGCGGATGACCTACTGCTGTATGTGACGAATCCAGTGGGGGGGATGACAGAGGTCATGCAGATATTGAGGGAGTTTGGAGATTTCTCGGGATATAGGCTTAACATGGGAAAGAGTGAACTTTTTGTGATACACCCTGGGGACCAGAGTAGAGGGATAGATGGCCTACCGCTAAGGAGAGTGGAAAGAAACTTCCGATACCTGGGGATTCAGATAGCCAGGAGCTGGGGAACCTTACACAGACTTAATCTGACACGACTGGAGGAACAAATGGAAGAGGATTTCAAAAGGTGGGACATGCAGCCGCTGTCACTAGCGGGCAGAGTGCAGACAATTAAGATGATGGTCCTCCCGAGGTTCCTATTTGTGTCCCAATGTCTCCCTATACTGATCACTAAGGCCTTCTTTAAAAAAATAGATAGGAGCATCACGAGCTTCGTGTGGGCAGGGAAGGCCCCGAGGGTAAGGAGGGGGTTCCTACTACGTAGCAGAGACAGAGGGGGACTGGCGTTGCCGAATTTGGGCGACTACTACTGGGCCGCCAATGTGATTCGTAAATGGATGATAGAGGGAGAGGGAGCGGCGTGGTAAAGGTTGGAGATGAAGTCCTGCAAAGGGACAAGCTTGAAGGCACTGGTGACGGCGCCATTACCGCTCTCCCCGAAAAAGTTTACCACGAACCCAGTGGTGGCGGCAACATTAAGTATCTGGGGGCAATGGAGGCGACAGAGGGGTGTGCTGGGAGCCTCGGTGTGGTCCCCGATCAGGAACAACCATAGGTTTGCCCCAGGGAGGCTGGACGGAGGATTCCAGAGCTGGTACCGGGCAGGAATCAGGAGAGTGGGAGACTTATTTATAGATGGGACGTTTGCGAGTTTGGGAGCACTTGAGGAAAAGTATGAGCTGCCCCTGGGATATACCTTTAGGTATATGCAGGTGAGAGCATTCACGAGACAACTGGTGAGGGAATTTCCGCTGCTCCCGACACAAGGGATCCAGGACAGGGTGCTTTCGGGGGGGTGGTCGGGGAGGGCAAAGTGTCAGAGATATACCGGGAGATGAGAGAAGAGGGGGAGGAGCTGGTGGACGAACTGAAGGGAAAATGGGAAGAGCTCGGGGAGGAGATTGAGGAGGGTTTGTCGGCTGATGCCCTAAGCAGGGTAAATTCCTCTTCCTCGTGTGCCAGGCTTAGCCTGATCCAATTTAAGGTGCTGCATAGAGCACACATAACGGGAGCAAGGTTGAGCAGGTTCTTCGGAGTGGAGGACAAGTGTGGGAGGTGCGGGGGAAGCCCGGCGAACCACACACATATGTTTTGGTCGTGTCCGGCACTGGAAGGGTATTAGAGGGGAGTGGCGGGAGTGATCTCAAAGGTGGTGAAGGTCCGGGTCAAGCCAGGCTGGGGGTTAGCTATATTTGGAGTAGCGGATGAGCCGGGAGTGCTGGAGGCGAAAGAGGCCGATGTTGTGGTCTTTGCGTCCCTAGTAGTGCGGCGTAGGATTTTACTCATGTGGAAGGAAGCTAAACCCCCCGGCCTGGAGACCTGGATAAACGATATGGCGGGGTTCATAAAACTGGAGCGGATGAAGTTTGCGCTGAGAGGATCGGCTCAAGGGTTCACCAGGCGGTGGCAACCGTTCCTCGACTATCTAGCGGAACGTTAGGGGGAAGATAGATAGCCAGCAGCAGCAGCCCAGCTGGGGGAGGGGGGGTAAATTGTTTGTGTTCTAGATGGGGAGAGGGGATGGGGGGAGCATTACTTCGTGTTATTTGGTTAGTTTACTATGTTAGTTAAACAATGTTATATAGCAGGTATCATGCTACCATTTTTGTTGATTTGTAAAGGAAAAAATTGTGTTTGAAAACTTTAATAAAATATATTTTTTTTAAACGTGGACACGAATCCCTTCTATTCCCTTCATGATGCGATGGAAAATCTCTGATGCCGAGATGATGCCAAATGGCATTCGGTTGTAGTAGAATCTGCCAAAAGGCGTGTTGAAGGTGCAGAGCCTTCTGCTGGATTCTCCAAGTTGGATTTGCCAAAATCCTTGGGATGCGTCCAATTTTGTGAAGAAGCGCGCGTGTGCCATCTCACTTGTGATTTCTTCCCTCTTCGGGATGGGGTAATGTTCCCGCATGTTTTTGTTTAGATCCTTGGGGTCAATGCAGATGCGTAGGTCCCCCGAAGGCTTCTTTACGCACACCATCGAGCTGACCCAGTCGGGTGGTTCAGTGACCTTGGAGATTACGCCTTTTTGTTGTAGACTCGTGAGCTCTGCCTTCAGGCGTCTCTCAGTGGGGCAGGGACACGTCGTGGTGCGTGGACCACTGGCTTCGCATCAGGCCGCAGTAGAATCTTGTACTCGTACGGCAGCGTGCCCATCCCGCTAAATACATCTGGGTACTGGGTTAGGATGTCGTCGATGCCGGCCTGAAGATCCGAATGGGACGGCGTCGTGGTGTAGACCCTTTGAATGAGGTTCAGTTGCTTGCAGGCGTGCGCACCTAGCAGGGACGCCCTGGCTGGTTTAACAATCTCGAAGCGTAAGCTTGCTTGTGTGTGTCGGCTGGACACCTGCAGATGGCAGGACCCCAGTGCCTTGATTGCGTTTCCATTGCAGTCCAGGAGTGTGCAGGCAGCTGGAAGGATTGTGGGGGGATTCTTGATTCGCTTGAAGTCATTCTGCGAAATCAGGTTGGCGGAGGCACCTGTGTCCAGTTTGAACTGGATGGGGCAGTGGTTGACCTTCATCACTGCATGCCATTCGTCCTCGGAATCCACGGCCAGGATTGATTGGACTTGCGATGTGTCCGGTGTGGGGTATTCGCACTTCGTAATAATGGCCACTCAGTAAGTGCTGTCCAGGTATTCATCATCCGGATCCGTCGCACTGCCTGGATCAGTCATGCATTCAGTGTTGCACACGTCTGATGCGCCGCTGTCAGAATTGGGAGTGCTGGCTCCTGACTGGTGGTGCAGATCTGCACAGGGCTGCATAGAGGTTTGGTTTCCCACAGTTTAAACAGCGCTTGCCTCTTGCAGGGCAGTTAAAAAAAAAATGGGCGGTGCCGCAGTTCGCACACGTCATGACGTCCACGTCATGATGCTCAGTGCGTCGTTGCGCATGCGCAGTGTGGTTTTCGGCCACTTCGAGTTCCCGATCGCATTGCATATGCGTCGGGCCCCGGGAAGAGCGCGCAAAATGGCCACTTTCGTCAATGTGGAGGTGCTGCATCCGGGAGATGGCCTGAACACTCTTCATCTCGTGGGAGGCTTGTTTTTCTCTTTCTGCCGTTTTGTACTGTGAATAGTGATTTTTAGAGTGCTCATGCACAGTACACGTTTCAATCGCGACTGGCAGGGCCATGTGCTTGATTTCCAACAATTGCTCCAGCAGAGGATCAGAGTGGACTCCAAAAACGATTTGGTCTCTGATCATGGAGTCAGTGATATCACCGAAGTTGCAGGATTGCGCTAGCAGTCTAAGGTTAGTTAGATAGGAGTTGAAGGATTCGTCTTTACTTTGCATCCTCTGCTTGAAGATGTAGCGATCGAAGATTTTGTTGGTGTCCACCTCGCAGTGGCTGTCGAATTTGTCCAGGATGGTTTGGTACTTCGTTTTGTCCTGCCCTTCGGAAAAGTGAAAGGAGTTGAAGATCTCTATCGCATGGTCACCCGCAGTGGTGAGTAGAAGAGCTATCCTCCGAGCATCGGTCGCGCCATTGAGGTCGGATGCTTCCACGTATAGTTGACATTTCTGCTTGAATGATCGCCAGTTGGCACTAAGATTGCCGGTGGTCCCGAGCTGATGAGGAGCCTGAATCTTGTCCATTGTGCCTGTATTCAGTAGCTGGTTGTCACGGATCTTGCTGATTTGAACTAAATAGATTGAACAGTCACTCCTGGTATCATGTTGTGTTATGCTGCTTCGGATAACACAGGCTGCTACTTGATGCAGTCTTAACTAAAGGATGCTCCAGGCTATGAAATGAGTTCAACGTGTTTATTGAGCTATTCACACAGTTCTCAAATGAGTTTGACTCTCTGCTAATCTAACTGTAGTAACTCAGTCTAACTGTACCAGCCTGCTCTGAGCCACGTGCTGGGGTGTGATGCTGCTGATCAACCCTGTCTAACCCTCTAGATGTCTGTCTGTGGAAAGAGGCAGGGTGTGAGTGCCTCATCCCTTTTATAGTGTTTATGGCATGCCCCCTTGTGGTGATGCCACCTCTGAGTGTCCTGACTGCCCATTGGTTGTGTCCCTTTCTGAGTGTTCATTGGTTGCAAGTTTGCATATCATGACACCAATAACATTTCAATTTGTAAACTGTGAGGAAAGGATACTTCACCGCCAGGAGCGATTCCACTGACAAAAAGGGATGTTTTTACATTAAAACAAACTTTATCAGCACAGGATTAACCCACTTTCAAGGGGGACAAAAATCAGCTTTGCAATTAGCAGTTAAACAGTTCTAAAAAAGTAAAGAATGGTTTCTGAGCTCACTTTCTCATCTACCTCTAAAATTTCAATTAAATAAAATCCACACACACAGATCAAATGTCACTTATTAATACAGGTAACACACAGTGGCATACACATTTATTCACAAAGTCCTTGGGAGAGAAGCTTTCAGAAGTCAGTCTGAGAAACACAACCTCTTTCCCCAGAACCCAGTGTAAGACTCCAAAAATGAAACTAAAATCAGACACCAGGGCTAAAAGCCAAACTAAAAACAGACCCAACCCCTTCCACGAGTGACATCACAGCCTGTCTAGCTGTTAACCCTTAACCACAGCTTTTGCACCCATATAAGCTGGATACCTTAACCAGGGTTCTTTTAAGAACATTACTGCAACAGACACATAATACAATATACATAATGTTACAACACCCTGGGCTGGTGTGCGGTCAATTCCAGCCCCACTTGGCCCGGAGGAGCAACACAATTGAATTGACCAATAATTCTTATAAAAATACCCAAAGTCTTTGGCCTTTGGCGGCCCAATAATTACAATCGCCAGGTCTGTAAATATAAACACAATTACTGTTTATCAATAACAAGAACGGTCATGAAATATGCAGCAAATACAACTGGTTAATTCTTATCTAATTCGGGGGCGGCACGGTGGCGCAGTGGTTAGCCGAGGTCCCATGTTCGATCCTGGCCCTGGGTCACGTTTGCATGTTCTCCCCGTGTCTGCGTGGGTCTCACCCCCACAACCCAAAGATGTGCAGGCTAGGTGGATTGGCCACGCTAAATTGCCCCATAATTGGAAAAAAAAAATTGGATACCCTAAATTTATTTTTTTAACATCCCTTATCTAATTCCTAATCTCCACTTTAACTTGCCCCACCCCGCCCTCTACACACACAAGATAAACAAACATTTATTTTTATAAATCTAGAGTACCCAATTATTATTTTTTCCGAATAAGGGGCAATTTAGCGTGGTCAACCCACCTGCCCTGCACATCCACGCAGACATGGGGAGAAAAAAAATCCACACGGACAGTGCCCCGGGCCGGGATTCGAACCCGGGTCTCAGCGCCGCGGTCCCAATGCTAACCACTGCACCACATGCTGCCCCTCTGCTGCTTTACTTAAAGATATATGTCCATTAAGCATCCATGATTCAATAATGATAATGGCAAAAAATAAAGAAGAGGAAACAAGGGAATTAACAGGAAGGACCCTTCCACTAAAAATGTCCTACATTCATTTTTTAAAATATAAATTTAGGGTACCCAATTATTTTTTCCAATTAAGGGGCAATTTAGCGTGGCCAATCCACCTACCCTGCACATCTTTTGGGTTGTGGGGGCCAAACCCACGCAAACACGGGGAGAATGTGCAAACTCCACACGGACAGTGACCCAGAGCCGGGATTCGAACCTGGGACCTCGGCGCCGTGAGGCAGCAGAGCTAACCACTGTGCCACCGTGCTGCCCTAAAATTTCCTCCATTCTTGACTCTAAACACAGCTTTAAAGGGGCCCTCTGTTCCGTATCTAGGATCCCTGAGCCACGGAAGAGAGCAGCTGCGCCACATTTCTTGCCCAGCTCAGGGTTAACCCACACATCCAGTCCAGCAGCAGTAACAGAATTCAACCCGGGCAGTCACTTGTGAATTTGCTGATGTCTCCGCAGGTGTGACGGCCGCGTGAATTTCTTCCCGCACACGGAGCAGGCGAACGGCCTCTCCCCGTTGTGAATGCGTCGGTGCCTGGTCATGTGGGATGACCAGATGAACCTCTTCCCACACACGGAGCAGGTGAAGGGCCTCTCCCTGGTGTGGACCCGCTGATGCTGCAGCAGGGTGAACGACCGAGTGAATCCCGACCCACACACGGAGCAGCTGAAGGGCTTCTCCCCGGTGTGGATTTGCTGGTGCTTGAGCAGGTTGGACGAATCCTTGAAGCCCTTCCCACACTCTGAGCAGGTGAACGGCCTCTCTTCGGTGTGACTGAGTTGGTGTCTCAGCAGATCGCCGCGGATCTTAAAGCTCTCCTTGCAGGCAGAGCATTTAAATGGTCTCGTATCGGAGTGAATGTGCTGGTGCCGATGCAGGTTGGAGGCATACGTGAATGCCTTCCCACACACCGAGCACTTGAACGGCTTTTTCTTGTGGTGAACGCACTGGTGTACGGCGAGTTCCGATGACGTTTTGAATCTGATCCCGCAGTGGGAGCACACGAATGGGATCTCGGCAATGTGAACACGTTGGTGGGACGACAATTCCTTGGCACTTTCATAGCTCTCCCCACAGGCTAAGCATTTAAATGACTTGTGGACTCTCTGGTGGGTTTGCAAAGTGGATAACTGAGTGAATCTCTTCCCACACTCGGAGCAGGTGAACGGTCTATTCCGAGTGTGAACTCGCTGGTGGGTATTTAAACCAGATAACTGAGTGAATCCCTTCCCACACTCGGAGCAGGTGAACGGTCTATTCCGAGTGTGAACTCGCTGGTGGGTATTTAAACCCGATAACTGAGTGAATCCCTTCCCACACTTGGAGCAGGTGAACGGCCTCTCCCCAGTGTGAATGCGTCGATGAGTTTCCAGTTGGGATGGGTAATTGAATCCCTTTCCACAGTCCCTACATTTCCACGGTTTCTCCATGGTGCCGGCGTCCTTGCGTCTCCCCAGGTTAGACAATCAGTCGCAGCCTCGTCCACACACAGAATATGTGCGCTGTCGCTCCTCACTGTGAATGGTGTGATGTTTTTTCAGGCTGTGTAACCGGTTAAAGCTCTTTCCACAGTCAGTTCACTGGCACACTCTCAGTCGGGTGTGCGCGTTTCAGTGCTTTTCCAGTCACACCGATGTTTGGGTGGCGTGGTAGCAGTGGTTAGCACTGTTGCTTCATTGTGCAGGGGTCCCCTGTTCGATTCCTGCTTGGGCCACTGTCTGTGCGGAGTCTGCACGTTCGCCCCGTGTCTGCATGGGTTTCCTCCGGGCGTTCCGGTTTCCTCCCACAAGTCCCGAAAGACGTGCTGTTGGGTGAATTGTATGTTCTGAATTCTCCCTCTGTGACCCGAACAGGCTCCGGAATGTGGCGACTGGGGCTTTTCACAGTAACTTCATTGCAGTGTTAATGTCAGCCTACTTGTGACAATAAAGATTTTAAAATTATTAAAATATTTTCCGATAGACAGAACATTTATGCTTCCACATTGAAAGGATGATGATATTCAGGTCCTGAAGCAGTAAGTGACTCTGCCAGAGTGAAGTTCGATTTGAGTTTTCAGTCTGTAAATCCACCCTATAAAGAGAGTTTATAAAAGTCACTACTGTTAAGGACAGGATAGAAATTCTGAACAGACAATTCTAGTTCCTCTGGAACATTTGTTCCTCTCTTGTTCCCCCAAAGCTGTAAATCCCCGTCCCACACACTCTCCCTCCTCCCTGGGCTGAAATCCAAACCCATCTCACCATCTGCACCATTTCTTTCCTCCACTCCCAATTTTCTCCCTCCCTCTCCACCGCCTGGGTTCCATTCTCCAACCCCTCTCTGCAAAGTGAAAGTAAATTGAATGAATCGATCATTTCTCTCCTGGTTTTATGGGCCAGGGTTTAGAGAACCCCAAAGTGTATCATGGAGTTCACCTGACCCACAACTTTTACTAGATTGTGGTATGGGGAGCACACGGCCCACTCTACAGGTGTGGCACAGCAGAAATCGAAAAGTATTTTTTAAAGCAAAACAATGTTTATTCTATGAACTCATGTTAACCTTTTAAAACAAACAGCGAACATCTTAGCAACCATTAATTCAAATACAACCCCCAAAGAATACAACACTAAGTAATCCTTAAGCTGTCTTTTTAACATCCATAAAAACCTTTAAAACACAAAGATCAGGTTTAAATTCACTACTGAGAGCAGTTATTAGTTTTAAATCACCAAAGGATCGATTTGCGTCTTTAGATTACAGAGAGACTAATACCCCTTCTGGCTGTGACTGCAGCTATCCAGCTCTGAAGACGAAACTAAAACACACACTGCACCAAACAGCCTAAAATGAAAGTTAAAAGCTGACAGACAGCCCAGCTCCATCCCATCTCTGACATCACTGATAAACACCCATTTCTTAAAGGTACACTTCTTAAACATTTCTTAATTTGCAGATGACACTATAGTCGGTGGAGTTATGGACAGTGCGGAAGAATGTTACAAGTTACAGAGGGACATAGATAAGCTGCAGCGCTGGACTGAGAGGTGGCAAATGGAGTTTAATGCAGAAAAGTGTGAGGTAATTCATTTTGGAAGGAATAACAGGAAGACAGAGTTCTGGGCTAATGGTAAGATTCTTGGCAGTGTGGATGAGCAGAGATCTCGGTGTCCATGTACATAGATCCCTGAAAGTTGCCACCTAGGTTGAGAGGGTTGTTAAGAAGGCGTACGGTGTGTTAGCTTTTATTGGTAGAGGGATTGAGTTTCGGAACCATGATATCATGTTGCAGCTGTACAAAACTCAGGTGCGGCCGCATTTGGAGTATTGCGTGCAATTCTGGTCGCCACATTATAGGAAGGATGTGGAAGCATTAGAAAGGGTGCAGAGGAGATTTACCAGAATGTTGCCTGGGATGGAGGGAAGATCTTATGAGGAAAGGCTGAGGGACTTGAGGCTGTTTTCGTTAGTGAGAAGGTTAAGAGGTGACTTAATTGAGGCATACAAGATGATCAGAGGATTGGATAGGGTGGACAGTGAGAGCCTTTTTCCTCGGATGGTGATGTCTAGCACGAGGGGACATAGCTTTAAGTTGAGGGGAGATAGATATAAGACAGATGTCAGAGGTAGGTTCTTTACTCAGAGAGTAGAAAGGGCGTGGAATGCCCTGCCTGCAACCGTAGTGGACTCGCCAACACTAAGGGCATTCAAATGGTCATTGGATAGACGATAAAAGAATAGTGTAGATGGGCTTTAGAGTGGTTTCGCAGGTCGGCGCAACATTGAGGGCCAAAGGGCCTGTACTGCGCTGTGATGTTCTATGTTCTAAACACCTATTTCTTAAAGGTACTCTCACATGACACCTGGTCACTGGAACCCTACCGACTCTGTGTTCCCTCCCAAGGTGGTCACACATGTGCCCTACCGGCTGAACATACTTCCCTCAAGTTGCCTGGGTAACCCCGACCTGTCCCCAAAGACGTCCTGCGCCTCTGACTCCCCTTTTTTAAGCAAACCCTCAGGATCGAGGATAACCTGCTTCTACTCTCACTCAATGGGTTCACAGATGGCTGATAATCCGATGTGTATTCTGCGGACTCCTATCACATGTGGTGGGTGGTGTTTGAAGGGTTGGGTAGATGAGATGTTGGGTGGTTGGTGTGTTCTCTGATGCATCAACCTCATCCCTTCGTACTCCCGGTGGGAGTCTCTCAATGTGTTTGGTGCCTTGACGAATAAATCTTCTTGTCGATCACAATCCAGGGACTCCCATGAGACTGTGTGTGGAGGTTTGCTCGCTCCAATGACGCTTTTGAGGAAAATCCCTAAATGTTTCCTGACGTGACTCAGTTCCGGAGTGTGGTGTCAGGTGTACGAGTGACACGTCTGTTCAGTGGGGCTGGTTTTGTGTGGCCAGCGCCTTTATGCTGGGCATGTTGTCTTTGGAAAGGACACTGCTGGTGGACCGCCCTCCTTGCCATTGGATTTGGAGCACCTTGTGCAGGCCGGCTGCAGGTACTTCCCCAGTGCTGTCTCCACTGCTCCAGGTCTCTGAAGCCTTTAGGAGCACAGGGATCACAGGTGCCTGGTATACCGTGACCTCTGTCTCCGATTTAAGATCATCAAATACTTTTCTCCTCGTAAGGCCAAAAGCTGTGCTGACACATTAGAGGTGCTGATCAATACGTGTGCCTTTGGCAAGAAGAGGCTGCCAGGATATGGAAATGGTCCACATTTTCCTGGATCTCACCATTAATATTACTTGACTTGGGGGGGGGGGGATTAAAACATACAAGGTAAATAACGAAATGGTGGGTAAGAGGTGCGCGGGATACCCAACAACTTGCTGATACCAATGGCATGCATGGTTTCCTCAGAGTTGTCAATCTGTGACCCAAGCACTCAAAGGCCCACCCCACTGAGAGGCAAGCGTGGAGGGGAACTCATCACATAATAATCTTTATTGTCACAAGTGGGCTGACATTAACGCTGCAATGAAGTTACTGTGAAAATCCCCCAGTCGCCACATTCCGGAGCCTGTCCGGGTCACAGAGGGAGAATTCAGAATGTCCAATTCACCCAACAGCACGTCTTTCGGGACTTGTGGGAGGAAACCGGAGCACCCAGAGGAAATCCCGCAGTCACAGGGAGAACGTGCCGACTCCGCACAGACAGTGACCCAAGCTGGGAATCGAACCTGGGACCCTGGCGCTGTGAAGCAACAGTGCTAACCACTTGTGCTACCGTGCCCCTCTCAGTCAAGGACTCCGACTTTGACTTCAACGTCCTCAATTCCATTCCTCGATACTCTGTCAGCTCAGTCTCTGTGCTCCCCCGGTCCAGCGCGAAAGTGAAAAAGCCGTTCGAAAGCGGAGAAACAACACGGCCTCTGATGCAGATGAAATCCCTGCCGAAATTCTGAAACGGGGAGCTATACTCCTGGCACAGCTGCACAACCCCATTTGGGAGAGAGATGCAAACTGGGGGATCTCAGGAACACAGACTATGACTATATTCAAGAAGGGAGACAAGTCTGATTGCGGTATTTACGGGGAAGATCATTGCAAGGGTCCTCCTCAATCAGCTCCTCTGAGTATCCAAAGATAGCGTTCCAGACTCTGAGTGGTTTCCCCCGCCATCAAGAGGCACCACAACATGGTCTCCTTCTGCACTGTAAATTCAATGATAGTCTATGATTAATCTAGGACAAAGGTTCGGCACAACATCGTGGGCCGAAGGGCCTGTTCTGTGCTGTATTTTCTATGTTCTATGTTATGTTCTAACACGATCTTCACTGCGAGACAAACGCAAGAATAGTGCAAGGAAAAGCACTGGTCGCAGTGCTTTGTCTTTTTCAACCTCACATAAGCTTTTTACACAGTCAAATGTGAAGCATCCTGCAGTATCCTCCTCAAATTTGGTTGGCCTCGGAGCTTGCCACCATCCTTCCACCTACTCCCCGATAACATTCGAGCCATGGTCCACTTGAGCAGAACAACCATGATGCATTTCCATAAAGACTGGGATCAGACAAGACTGTCAAGGTGCCATTTCTCTCTCTGCCCCTCACCTCCAAGACAATATCCATGGGTGCGGACATAACCTACAGAACTGTTAGGAAACCTACACCATCCTCCAATCAAAATCCGTCCAACCTTAGAGCTCCAGTGTGCAGAGGCCTAATTTGTATGTTAAATCCGTCCATCTGTCTTGATTCCATAAGCTCGGCACACCAATGTGAGTGTCCTCGCCCAGGCCAATATCCCCAGTAGCGAGGCACTGGTCACGCTCAACCAGCTGCGATGGGCGGGCCACATTGTGCTCTACTTCGAGATCCGCAATGGCAAGCGATCACTGGAGGGCAGAGGAAATGCTACAAGGACACCCTGAAAGCCCTCCTAAATAGATGCTACATCCCCATCGAAACGCTTGCCGTAGAATGCAGAAACTGGAGAAGAAGCATCCGCAAAGGCATCAAAAGGTAAGGAAAGGGTGATAAGATAAGGGGGGTTTAATATATATATAAAGACAAGAAAGAAAGAAATGGTAAAAGAAAGTTAAAATGAAATGGGATTAAAAAAGGGTCGAGGTGGGGTAGAGCTAATCATCTGAAGTTGTTGAATCCGATGTCGAGACCGGAAGGCTGTAGCCTAACCGGAAGAGGAGATGTTGTTCCTCTATTTTGCGTTGAGAACACTGCAGCAGGCCAAGAACAGACATGTGGGCATGGGAGCAGGGTCTTGTGCTGAAATGGCAAGAATTGGGAAGGTCAGGGTCCTGAATGCGCACAGACCGAAGGTGCTCAGCAAAGCGATCACCCAGTCTGCGTTTGGTCTCTCCAATATAGAGGAGACCACATTGGGAGCAGCGAATGCAATAGACCAGATTGAAAGAGGTGCAGGTGAAACGTTGTTTAACCTGGAATGAGTGTTTTGGGCCTGGGATGTTAAGCATGGAAGGGGTAAAAGAGCAGGTGTTACACCTTCTGCGATTGCATGGGAAGGTTCCATGGGTGATGGGAGAGGTGTTGGGTATGGTGGAGGAGTGGACTAGATTATCTCGGAGGGAACGGTCTCTGTGGAATGCTGACAGAGGGAGTGAAGGGAAGATGTGTTTGGTGGTGGGCATCACGCTGGAGTTGGTGAAAATGGCGGAGGATTATGCCTTGCATACGGAGGCTGGTGGGGTGAAATGTGAGAACAAGGGGGACTCTATCCTTGTTCTGGGAGGGAGGGGAGGGGAGGGGGCAGGGATAGTGGCGCGGGAGATGGACCGCACACTGTTTCAGGCCCTGTCCACAACTGGAGGTGGGAAATCACGGTTGAGGAAGAAGGAACACATTTTCGAAGCACCATTTTGGAAAGTGGCATCATCGGAACAAATGCGACGGAGGTGGAGGAGCTGAGAGAAAGGGATGGAGTCCTTACAGGGTGTAGGGTGCGAAGAGCTGTAGTCCAGATAGCTGTGGGAGTCATTGGGCTTGTAGTGGGTATTAGTGGATAGTCTATTGCTGGAAATGGAGACAGAAAGATCAAGGCAGGGAAGGGAAGTGTCTGAGATGGACCAGGTGAAAGTGATGGAGGGATGGAAACTGGAAGCGAAGTTGATGAATTTTTCCAGGTCCGGACGAGAGCCTGAAGCGGCAACAAAATAATCATCAATGTACCGGTAAAGGAGTTGTGGGAAGGGACCCGGGTAGGCCTGGAACAAGAAATGTTCCACATACCCCATAGAAAGGCAAGCGTAGCTAGGACCCATGCTGGTACCCATTGCTGCACCTTTGATTTGGAGAAAGTGGGATGGGTTAAAGGAGAAGTTGTTGAGAGATAGAACAGGTTCAGCCAGGCAGAGGAGAGTGGTGGTGGATGGGAATTGTCCAGGCCTCTTTTCGAGAAAGAAACAAAGAGCTCTCAGGCCATCCTAGTGTGGGATGGAGGTGTAGCGAGATTGCACATCCATGGTGAACAGGATGTGGTTAGGGCCCGCGGACTGGAAGCTGTCAATATGACGCAGGGCATCAGAGGAATCCCGCATGTAGGTGGGGAGGGAATGGACCAGAGGAGTGAGGATAGAGTCAAGATAAGAGGAAATGTGTTCGGTGGGGCAGGAGCAAGCTGACACAATGGGCCTGCCGGGACAGTGCTTTTTGTGGATTTTGGGAAGTAGGTGAAAGCGGGCTGTCCGGGGTTGGGAGACTGAGGTTGGAAGCCATAGGGGGAAGGCATCTGGAGGAAATAAGGTCGCTAACGGTGTTGGAGATAATGGCTTGATGCTCAGTGGTCTGGTCATGGTCCAGGGGGAGGTAGGAGGAAGTATCTGAGAGTTGGCGCTCAGCCTCTGCGAGGTAGAGGTCAGTCCACCAGACGACAACAGCACCCCCTTTGTCAGCAGGTTTGATGACAAAGTCGGGGTTAGACCTGATGGAGTGAAGAGCAGAGAGTTCGAAGGAGAAAGGTTGGAATGGGTGAGGGGGGCAGAAAAATTAAGATGTTCAATGTCCCGTCGACAGTTCTCAATGAAAAGATCGAGGGCAGGTAATTGTCCCAGCGGAAGTGTCCACTTGGAGGCAGAATGTTGGAGGCACATGGAAGGATCTGTGGAATGGGGGGGGGGGGGACTCTTGCCCAAAGAAGTGGGCACGGATATGAAGGCAGCGAAAAAAGAGTTCAACATCATGTTGAGCCCGGAATCAATTGAGGTGGGGATGTAAGGCTACAGAGCTGAGCTGATAAATTGAGATGGTTGCTCAGTGAAAGCAAAACTGAAAAACAAGGGACAGGCTTTGGGGAGGGGGGTGGTTGTAGGAAACTAAGAAGCAAAAGGGGGGGGGGGTCAATATGGAGGGGAAAGATCACGGTCTAAACTCGTTGAACTCAATGTTGAGTCCAGAAGGCTGTATCACACATCATGAGAAGAGGAGGCGTTCTTCCAGTTTACGTGGGCATCGCTGGAGCATTCCAGGATGGACCCGTGGGAGCAAGATGCCAAACTGAAATGGAAAGCAACCGGAAGCTCGGGGTCCGTACTCACGGACAGAGCGATGATGTCCCAAAGGGCGTCCAAACAACCAATAAATATCACTGATTTAGACATTTAAATTGTGACAATTATTTCACTCTTAACTGGTCATGTAACATAATTTCAAAAACATAATAATTTGAGTAAAACACTGAGGAAGCTGGAAATGTGAAGTGAAAACAGAAAGTTGTGGAAAACCTCAGCAGGTTTGGCAGCTTCTGTGAAGAGAAAGAAAGAGAGTTAATATTTCCAATGCAACCTGATTCTTCTTCAGAACTGACAGTTCACAGCATTGTGATTTCAATAGACAAAGATAATGAATGTGACCTTTGTGGTTCTTACAGATATCTGGCTGTAAATCTGATTTCAGACCTTCCTCTGAACACTTTTCAACCTCAGCTCATTGTCCATTCATTCACTAAAGACCCGGATAGAAAATCACCGCCATCGCCGGTTGCCCGGGTGACCCAGGGCTTGTCACCAGGGAGGATGTCCCCCCCACTCCCTCTTCCTATACCAAGATGGCCGCTCCACGCCCCACTGCCTTAACAAAACACACGCCTTCCTCTCCCAAGAGGGCGGCGATCGGTTGCCTGGGTAATCAGGCCTGTCACCGGGGAGGAAGCTCTGCCTCCCTGATCCCTATTCGCAAGATGGCAGCCAGGAAGCTCGCTCCCTCTGGGCCTGTCACCGCTGGCGGCCGGGGTAAACACTTGAAATGAAATGAAATGAAAATCGCTTATTGTCACAAGTAGGCTTCAAATGTAGTTACTGTGAAAAGCCCCTAGTCGCCACATTCCGGCGCCTGTTCGGGGAGGCTGGTACGGGAATTGAACCCGCGCTGCTGGCATGCCTTGGTCTGCTTTCAAAGCCAGCGATTTAGCACTTGGCCTGCGGCCTCTTATTCGGGGCAGGCCTACCCCAGAGGTTGATAAAGTTTGCAGTGCAGCCGCGGTTTCTATTCCTACCCTGTGCTCACAATCTCCTCCCGAACCGTCCGCTCTCCCTCACTCTCTCACATTGACTGACACTGAGCGTGCTCAGAGCACACACCCACACTGCACCTGCGCGCTGGACTCCCAGGCTCACCAGCAGCAACTGGAGAGAGGAACAATCCAGTACAGAAGGAGGCCTTTCGGCCCACCGAGTCTGCACCTACCCTCCGAAAGTGCACCCACTCCACTGCCCTATCATCCCTGTAACCGCCGAACATTTATCATAGCCAATCCACCTCGTCTGCACATCCTTTGGACTGTGAGAGGAAACTGGGGCGCCCGGAGGAAACCCACGTAGACACGGGGAGAAAGTGCAAACTCCACACAGACAGTCACCCAAGGCCGGATCAAGCACGGGTTGCAGGTGCTGTGAGGCAGCAGTGCCACTATGCCGCCCCAAGGTTAACACAGTTAACCTTTCAAGTCCATATGACTTTTCTTCAGAGCTAAAGAGAGGGAGAAATGTGAGAGATTAGATACTGTATGAGAGGGGGTGGAGCTGAGTAGATCAGTGACAGATGGGAGCTGGGAGAGATTGCAACAAAGATGTGTAGGGCACGAGACAGAGGAACTGTTACTGGCAATGTGAAGGGCTAAGGAAGGTGCTGATAGAGGCATAAAGGTAAGATAACACTGGATTCTGCACTGTAAATTCTATGTTCTAAGTAAATTCTACAGCAGGATGTGTGAATGGGAGAACAAAGGTGGGGGAGTTGCATTGAGATGAAAAATGTTTTGGGTTTTAAAAAGGGGGTCAGGATGGAGAAGAACTGTCACAGCCTAAAGTTGGTGAGTCCCTAGGGCTGTAGCGGGCCAAATCGGAAGACTAAGAGTTGCTTCTCCAGTTTGTGTTGGGCTTCAGCAATAGGGGACTTTCTGCAGCGCAGGTGGTTCTGGGTAAACTAGCCGCCATATCGACCAATCGGTGAATGAGACTTATTTGCCAAATTGGCTTCCATGGATGAGGCGGATACTGGGCAAGAAGCACAATGATGGGTTTCAGACATTTTATTAAACCCAGACGCACGTATTCCGATTGGAGATAACTTACACTAGAGGACTGCAGAGGAGAGTCACCGATACTGCCTGGGCCGGTGAGAAACAGCAATGAGGGGAGGCTGGTTAGGGTAGGGGTTGTTTTCCTTAGAGCCAGAGAAGGCCAAGGGGGTGACACGATTGAGGTGTACAAAATTATGAGGAGCATAAGTAAAATAGATAGTAAGAAACAGGGGGCAATAACCAGGTGGCATAGATTAAGGTATGGGGCACAAGATTCAGAAGGAATTTGAGGCAAAAGATTTTCACGCAAAGGGTGCACAAACTGCCTGAAAGAGTGGTAGAGGTGGGAACCCTTGCAATAGTTAAGAAGCATTTAGATGAGCATTTGAAACACCATGACCATACAAGGCTACGGACCAGCTGCTGGAAAATGAGATCAGTATAGTTAAGTGTTTGATGGCTGGCATCGACACGATGGGCTACATTTTGCTGTAAAACTCTATAACTCAACCCAGCAATGTGAAGCCTCTTGAGAGCCCACCCCCTTTACAGCCAGTATTCATGGGAGCTGTTCTAATCGTAACAATCCCTGTCTGTCTAGTTAGAACATAGAACTGTACAGCACAGTACAGGCCCTTCGGCCCACGATGTTGTGCCCAACTAGTCTGAAACTAAGATCAAATCAACCTGCTCCCAATCATTGTGGTGCGCTCCATATGCCTATCCAATAACCGCTTAAAAGTTCCTAAAGTGTCCGACTCCACTACCATAGCTGGGAGTGCTTTCCACGCCCCAACCACTCTCTGAGCAAAGAACCTACCTCTGACATCCCTCCTATATCTCCCACCCCGAACCTTATAGTTATGCCCCCTTGTAACAGCTACATCCACCCGAGGAAAAAGTCGCTGAACGTCCACTCTATCTATCCTTCTCATCATCTTATACACCTCAATTAAGTCGCCTCTCATCCTCCTCCGCTCCAAAGAGAAAAGCCCTAGCTCCCTCAACCTTTCCTCATAAGACCTATCCTGCAAACCAGGCAGCATCCTGGTAAATCTCCTTTGCACCCTTTCCAATGCTTCCACATCCTTCCTATAATGAGGTGACCAGAACTGCACACAATACTCCAAATGTGGTCTAACCAAGGTCTTGTACAGTTGCAGCATAACCTCACGGCTCTTAAACTCAATCCTCCTGTTAATAAACGCGAACACACTATAGGCTTTCTTCATGGCTCTATCCACTTGGGTGGCAACTTTCAGAGATCTATGGACATGAACTCCCGAGATCTCTCTGCTCCTCCACATTCTTCAGAACCCTGCCATTAACCCTGTAATCCGCATTCAAATTTGTCCTACCAAAATGAATCATCTCACACTTATCAGGGTTAAACTGTGGGCAGCACGGTAGCCTTGTGGATAGCACAATTGCTTCACAGCTCCAGGGTCCGAGGTTCGATTCCGGCTTGGGTCACTGTCTGTGCGGAGTCTGCACATCCTCCCCGTGTGTGCGTGGGTTTCCTCCGGGTGCTCCGGTTTCCTCCCACAGTCCAAAGATGTGCAGGTTAGGTGGATTGGCCATGATAAATTGCCCTTAGTGTCCAAAGTTGCCCTTAGTGTTGGGTGGGGTTACGGGGTTATGGGGCTAGGGTGGCGGTGTTGACCTTGGGTAGGGTGCTCTTTCCAAGAGCCGGTGCAGACTCGATGGGCCGAATGGCCTCCTCCTGCACTGTAAATTCTATGATCTATGATCTATGATCTATAAACTCCATCTGCCACCTTTCAGCCCAGCTCTGCATCCTATCAATGTCTCTTTGCAGCCTACAACAGCCCTCCACATTATCCACTACTCCACCAATCTTGGTGTCATCAGCAAATTTACTAACCCAACCTTCAATTCCATCATCCAAGTCATTGATAAAAATCACAAATAGCAGAGGACCCAGCACTGATCCCTGTGGTACACCGCTGGTGACTGGGCTCCAGGATGAAAATTTACCATCTACCACCACCATCTGTCTTCTATGTGATAGCCAGTTACTGATCCAATCGGCCCAATTTCCCTCTATGCCATGCCTCCTTACTTTCTGCATGAGCCCACCATGGGGCACCTTATCAAACGACTTACTAAAATCCACATACATAACATCAACTGCTCTGCCTTCATCTACGTACTTAGTTACCTCCTCAAAGAATACAATCAAACTTGTGAGGCAAGACTTACCCCTCACAAATCCGTGCTGACAATCCTGGATTAAGCTGTATCTTTCCAAATGATCATAAATCCTATTCCTCAGGACCCTTTCCAATAATTTACCTATGACCGAAGTGAGACTAACTGGCCTATAATTCCCAGGGTTATACCTATTCCCATTCTTGAACAAGGGGACAACATTCGCCTCTCTCCAGTCTTCTGGCACTAATCCTGTAGACAGTGAGGACATAAAGATCAAAGCCAAAGGCTCTGCAATCTCATCCCTCGCCTCCCAAAGAATCCTAGGATATATCCCATCAGGCCCAGAGGACCTATCTATCCTCAGGCTTCTCAAAATTTCTAACACATCTTCCTTCCGAATATCTACCTCCTTCAGCCTCCCAGCCTGTATCGCACTATCCTCCTTAACAACATGGCCCCTCTCCTTTGTGAACACTGAAGAAAAGTATTCATTTAGAGCCTCTCCTATATCTTCAGACTCCATGCACACGTTCCCACTACTGTCCTTGACCGGCCCTAACTTCACCTTGATCATTCTTTTATTCCTCACATAAGTGTAAAAAGCCTTAGGGTTTTCCTTGATCCTATCCGCCAAAGACTTCTCATGCCCTCTCCTAGCTCTCCTAAGCCCTTTCTTGAGCTCCTTCCTAGCTCTCTTGTATCCCTCAAGTGCCCTAACTGAACCTTGTTTTCTCATCCTTACATAAGCCCCCTTCTTCCTCTTGACAAGACATTCAACCTCTTTTGTAAACATTGGTTCCCTCACTCGACCATTTCCTCCCTGCCTGAGAGGGACATACATATCAAGGACATGCAGTATTTGCTCCTTGAACAAGCTCCACATCTCATTGTGCATATCCCTGACAGTTCCTGTTTCCATCTTATGCTCCCCAATTCTTGCCTAATCGCATCGTAATTACACTTCCCCCAGTTATAAACCTTGCCCTGCCGTATGTTCCTAACCCTCTCCATTGCTATAGTGAAAGTCACCGAATTGTGGTCACTATATCCAAAGTGCTCTCCCACAACCCAATCTAACACTTGGCCCGGTTCATTACCCAGTACCAAATCCAATGTGGCCCCGCCTCTATCCTCATATTGTGTGAGGAAACCCTCCTGCACACACTGGATAAAAACAGCCCCATCCAAACTATTCGAATTATAGCAGTTCCAATCAATATTTGGAAAGTTAAGTCACCCATGACACCTATCTTGTGACTACTGCACCTATCCAAAATCTGCATTGCAATCTTTTCCTCCACATCTCTGTTACTGTTTGGGGGCCTATAGAAAACTCCTAACAAAGTGCCCGCTCCTTTTCTATTTCTAACTTCAGCCCACACTACCTCAGTAGACAGATCCTCCTCAAACTGCCTTTCTGCAGCCATTATACTATCCTTGATTAACAATGCTACTCCTCCACCTCTTTTACCACTTTCCCTAATCTTACTGAAACATCTAAACCCGGAACCTCCAACAATCATTCCTGCCCCTATTCTATCCACATCTCCGTAATGGCCACAACATCGTATTCCCAGGTACCAATCCATGCTTCAAGCTCACCAACCTTATTCCTGATGCACCTCGCATTGAAGTAGACACACTTAAAACCACCTTCATGCCTGCAGGTCCACTCTTGTGACCTTGGTACCTTCCTCAATACTGCACTACCCTCAACTTCCTGAACTCCAGCAACGCTATCTCCTGGACTACAAATCAGTTTTCCATCCCCCTGCCAAATTAGGTTAAACCCCCCCCGAAGAGCTGTAGCAAATTTCCCACCCAGGATATTGGTGCCCCTCTGGCTCAGGTGTAACCCATCCTGTTTTTACAGGTCCCACCTTCCCCAGAATGTGCTCCAATTATCCAAGTAACTGAAACCCTCCCTCCTACACCATCCCTGTAGAACGTGTTTAACTGCACTCTCGCCCTGTTCCTCACCTCGCGAGCAGCAAACCAGAGATGACAACACGGTCTGTCCTGGCTCTCAGCTTCCACCCTAGCTCCCTGAATTCCTGTTTTACATCCCCGTCCCTTTTCCTACCTATGTCTTTGGTACCGATGTGTACCACGACTTGTGGCTGCTCCCCCTCTCCCTTCAGGATCCTGAAAACACGATCAAAGACACGGACCTTGGCACTCGGGAGGCAACACACCAACCGTGAGCTTCTATCGTTGCCACAGAACCGCCTATCTGTACCTCTAACTATGGAGTCTCCAATAACTAATGCTCTCCTGCTCTCCCCCCTTCCCTTCTGAGCCACATGGACAGACTCAGTGCCAGAGACCTGGTCACCGTGGCTTACCTCTGGTAGGTCCCCACCCCAACAGTATCCAAAACGGTATACCTGTTATTGAAGGGAACAACCGCAGGGGATCCCTGTACTGACTGCTTCTTCCCCCTCCTTTTAAACGTCACCCAGCTACCTTCATTCTTAGGAGTACTACATCCCTGTAGCTTCTATCGATAACCAACTCTGCATCCCAAATGATCCTCAGTTCATCCAGCTCCAGTTCCCTCACATGATCTTTGAGATGCTGGAGATGGGTGTACTTCCTGCAGGCAAACTCAGCAGGGCCACTGACGGTGTCCCTCACCTCGAACATCCTGCAGGAGTAACATTGCACTGCCCTCTCTGCCATCCCTTCCATTTATCTACTTGACAATTACAGAGAGAGAAAAAAAAAAGCTTTCCTGATTTTCACACTCCCCGCAGGTTAGAGGTGGTGGAAGGGTGGAGTGAGGAAAAGGAAAGAAAAGCTTACCTCACCGCACTCTTTTTTGGGGGGGGTTAGAGGAGGAGGATGGGTGGGAGATACTACCTGTGTAGTGTCTCGGGTTTTGCCACTGCCTGAAATATATTAGTTCTAGAAACTCACCCGACAGCAGATTTCCACAATTCACTCCCCGCAACAGCCAATCAGCGTCGCCGCTCTGCCGCCCTCTGCAGGATACTTGCCTCAACTTGTTATTTCTTTATCTATAGAAACCCTAGTGCAGGAGGTGGTCGTTCAGCCCATCGAGTCTGCACTCACCCTCCGAAACTGCACCCTACTGAGAGAAAGAGAATATTTGGATTATTAAATGTATTAAATGAATAACAGACTGAAAAAACTAACACAGGCTTGTGGAAAAGTACTGCTTGGACAAGGAAACAGATGCACATGAGGAAGTGGAGATAATGAAGAAGTAGGTATAGCATTAACAGAAGAGATAATAATAGGTCTGAATATTGAGCAAGATAGATTGGGAAAGGCTTAGCAAAATAGATGAGTGGACAGTCTTAAAGACATAAACAAGCCACTGAGGCTGCGCAAATGTCTAGGGGGACCACCCACTGGACAGAAGGAGTACGTAAACGTGAACATATAATGTATGATGAAGCGTGAATACTGACATATAATGTATGATGAAGGCGTATAAGGAAGAATGTGAACCTCAGTGACACCTGATCCAATCAGGAGGAGAGGGCAGAAGAATGATAAACGAACAAAGTGTATATAAACAGACGAAACAAGCTATTTGGTGTGCTCCTGTCTAGGAGGCACCCGACTCTGCAGACTTGTATAAGGATAAATAAAACCCTAACTTGCTTCTGGTATTTTTGTCCTCAGTGTCAGTGATGGTGAGCACACATTCAAATCTCACACTACCTAGGCCCTCACATTGATCATGGCCAATCCTGGCAACCTACTCACCTTTGGACAGCGGGCAGAAACGGAGAACCCAAAGTAAACCCACGCAGACACGGGGAGAACGTGCAAACTCCGCACAGACATCCAAGGCCGAAATCGAACCCGGCTCCCCAGAGCTGTGAGGCAGCAGTGCTTACCACTCCCTATTTAATTTTTGAATAGTTTGTGCATTGTTCCACCATGTTGCCTCATCTCAGTAACAAACGTTGAAATGTTTGCTCCACACCCACAGGGTTTCATCTGTTTAAAGCCACAAACAGAAAGGTCCAGTTTTCTGGAGTTTGAGACAAATCAGCTTCCAAAATGATGCAGAGTTTCAGCCAATGAGGAAGATCCGGGTTCAGCCCCGCCCCTCATTCACTCCGATTGGTTGGAGGTCCAGCCGCTTCCGATCGGTCATCCAGACCCGTCCCCTCTTCCTATTGGTCTGGACCTGCCGTCAATCCCTCCCCAGGCATTGTAATGTGGGGCATGCGCAGTGCGGCTCATGTTCAGCGACGGACGTTTGTTTGTCTCATCTTCAGGCGGGCAGGAGGCGGATAAGCGGAGGCAGCGTTAGGAGCAGTGGCGGGGAGGCCTCGAAGGTAAAGCAATAAGTTGCCGTTCACGACTTTGTACCGACGGAAGGATTTTGTTTTTCTGCGGCGGCCTTTAGCCGTCCCATTAACGGCGCAACATAGTGCATGCGTGGGCGCCATTTTAGAGGTGCGCGAGTGCGCGTGCGCGGCCGCCATCTTACAGGGTACAGCCATGTGCGGCAGAGCGCATGCGCGATGAAACCTGTCCTGTCAGCAGGAAGAGAACGTTGTGAATTTCTCCCCTGGACTGACAGTGATGGATTCTACAAACTCCTTTTACAGAGGGTTGAAAGGGGTTGATCTACATGCAGCAAATTTAAAGCAAGAGAAACGCCTGTCTCTTCTGAATGAGATTTAGGCACAGGAAATCGAATCAGCAAATCCCTATTGTGCAGAAGGAGGTCATTCAGCCCAGCGCGTCTGCACCGACCCTCTGAAAGTGCACCCTAACACGGCCCACTCCCCCGCCATATTCCCATCATCCCACCTAACCCACACCTCTTTGGCAACTTTGGGGCGCATTTAGCGTGGCCAATCCGTCTAACCGGCACAACTTGGGACTTTGGGGGGAAACCGGAGCACCTGGTGGAAACCCACGCAGACAGGGAGAACGTGCAAGCTCCACACACTCACCCGAGGCCGGAATTGAACCTGGTTGCCTGGCACTGCGAAGCCGCAATGCTAACAAATATGTCATTCCTACAGATCACATTAAAATCATTTGATCAACTCACTCAATTAGACAAGATCTGGATGTTTTTGGCCTTTGGGTGTAAGGATTGAAATTCAACTCATTATTACTCTCCTTGGGGGTGTAGTGGTAATGCCACTGGACTGGCAGACCAAAGGCCCTCCTCCTAATGCCCGGAGGACAAGGGTTTAAATCCCAACAGGCCAGCTGTTGGAATTCAAACGAAATTCAACAACTAGCCTCAGCTGGTGAACGTGAAACTGTTGAGGCGGGCTTTCGGGAAGGGGAACGTGTGCAGAACTGGGACTTACAGCTCTGCTGGAATGGGGGGTGGGGGGAAGAAAAGCTCAATGCTAGGGAAGAAAATATGAGACACTAAAATTATCTGAAATAAAATCAAAATACAGAGGATGTAGGAGTCTGAAACCTGAAACAAAAACAGAATGCTGGAAAAACATCAGGTTTGGCAGCATCTGTGGAGAGAGAAAATAGAGTTGACGTTTCAAGTTTGCGATAGTGAGTTTTTCCAACATTTTCTGGGGGAGTTTTTTTTGCTTGTGACTGCAATGAACTATTCTGTATTTCTCTTCCGGACTGACCTGTGTAAACTGGTTTTACAAGGTTACAAGGAGAAGACTGACAGACTGGAAACCCAAGTGAAACATCAAGATCTGCCCGAGGTACTCAGTTCGTCAGGACCTTGAATATCATTGGGGTTTCGATGTAGAAGGAGAAACAGATGGAAAAGGTTTCAAACATTGGTGGAAAAGCACAGAAGCGCGCACACACCCCAGAATGAGAATGTTCCAGTGAACTGACTGTGGAAAAAGCTTTAACCAGGTACACCCTCTGGGGGAAAAAAAAACATTGCACCATTTGCACTGGGGAGAATCCGTACGTGTGTTCTCTGTGGACGAAGCTCCAAGTGATCGTCCAACCTGGAGATATGCAAGGACACCAACGTTACGGAGCACCTGTGGAAATGTGGGCACTGTGGGAAGGGATTCAGTTACCCGTCTGAGCTGGAAACTCATCAACGCAATCACAGTGGAGAGAAACCCTTTAAGTGTGAGGATTGTGGGAGGGGATTCAACTACCCATCCCAGTTGGAGATTCATCGACGCACTCACACTGGGGAGAGGCCGTTCACCTGCACCGGGTGTGGGACAGGATTTTCTCGCTTATCCAACTTGCAGAGACACCAGCGTATCCACTCTGACGTGCGAACCTTTGAATGTTCCGACTGTGAGAAGAGCTTCAAAAGCAGCAGTGATCTGCAGAAGCATCAACGCACTCACACCGGAGAGAGGCCATTCACCTGCTCTGTGTGTGGGAAGGGATTCACTTGCTCGTCCAATCTGCTGAAACACCAGCGCTCTCACTCTGGGGAGAGGCCATTCATCTGCTCTGTGTGTGGGAAAGGATTCACTGGGTCATTCACCCTGCTGCAGCACCAGCAGGTTCACACAGCGGAGAGGCCGTTCACCTGCTCCGAGTGTGGGAAAGGATTCACTCGTTCATTCACCCTCCTGTCACACCAGCGAATTCACACCGGTGAGCGGCCATTCACCTGCCCCGTGTGTGGAAAGGGATACACCCGGTCATCTCACCTTCTGAGACACCAGGTAGATCACGAGTGACTGCCAGGATTGGCTTCTGCTGTTGTTGCTACTGTTGATCATCTCCAGGACTAAATGTATGGGTTAATCCTGAGGTGTGTAAGAAATGTATCCCAGCCACGCTCATCCATGGTTCAGAGCTCCTAGACACGAAACAGAACATTCCTTTACGACTGTGTTTAGTCAGGAAGAACAAGGGTGAATGCTGGAAAGGTGCTGTCAAATCGGGGATTGGCATAAAACTGGGATGTGTTCCTGACTGAGAGTGAAACAACAGATTTACATTTCTAGATGGAGAATGAATGATAACTGCGGTAAGGGGATTTAAAATGTTTGTGTGACATTCCGGATTCTAGCAATGTAAGGGAATAACAACAACTTTCATTTGCACTTTTAACATAGCAAAACATCCCAAAGTGATTCACAGATAATCAAAGGCTTAGTCAAGGTGGTAGATTCCCAGAAGGAGAGGGCGGCATAGTGGTGCAGTGGGTTAGCCCTGCTGCCTCACGGTGCCGAGGTCCCAGGTTCAATCTGGCTCTGGGTCACTGTCCGTGTGGAGCTTGCACATTCTCCCCGTGTCCGCCTGGGTCTCATCCCCACAACCCAAAGATGTGCAGGGTAGGTGATTTGACCACGCAAATTGCCCCTCAATTGGACAAAAATAATTGGGTACGTATGCTAAATTTATTTTAAAAGAAGATTCCCAGAAGTAATTCCCAGATGGACGGCACGGCAGCACAGTGGTTAGCACTATTGCTTTACAGTTCCAGGGTGCCAGGTTTGATTCCCGGCTGGGTCACTGTCAGTGCGGAGTCTGCACGTTCTCCCCGTGTCTGCGTGGGTTTCCTCCGGGTGCTCCGGTTTCCTCCCACAAGTCCAAAGATGTGCAGGTTAGGTGGATTAGCCGTGATAAATTGCCCTTGGTGTCCAAAAAGATTAGATGGGGTTACTGGGATAGGGTGGAGGCATGGGCTTAAGTAGGGTGCTCTTTCCAAGGGCTGGTGCAGATTTGGTGGGCCGAATGGCCTCCTTCTACACTGTAAATTCTATGATTCTAAGTAATCTGAATTCACGTAGAGAGGTGAGGCAGGAAATCATAGAGCTCAGGGCATGGACAACTGAAAGAACAGCCCCCACACAGACTCCACTATGATGGAGTGAAGTGAGCAGGGGATGAATTGGAGGAGAGCAGGGAGCTAGGAGGGTCGTTGGGCTGGAGGAGATTGCAGAGGGGATTTAAACGAGGGAGGAGGTTCCACAAATATCCCATCCCCACTGATGGGGGAATGGATCACATCAGTACAAAAGATATGGCAACAATCACAATTCGCAACAATCTTCAGCCAGAAGTGCAACATGGATGATCCATCTCGGCCTCTTCTTGAGGTCCCATGCATCACAGATGGCAACATTCATACAATTCGATTCTCTCCTCACGTTATCAAGAAATGGCTGAAGGCACTGGGTTCTGACAATATTTTGGCAATAGTACCGAAGACCTGTGCTCCAGAACTTTCTGCGCCCAGAGCGGAGATCTTCTAGTCGAGCTACAACACTGGCATTTACCCTGCAATGTGGAACATTGCCTGGGTATGTCCTGTCTACAAAAAAAGCAGGACAAATCCAACCCAGCCAATTACCGTCCCATTAGTCTCCCATCATCAGCAAAGTGATGGAAGGGATCATTAACAGTGCAATCACTCAGCAGTAACTAGCACATTGAAACTCAGTTTAAGTTTCGCCAGGCCCCTGACCCCTTTACAACCTGGGTCCAAACATGGGTAGAAGTGTCAAACTCCAGTGGTGACGTAAGAGTGACATCAAGGCCACACTCGGCCGAGTGGCATCTAGGGACCATAGCAAAACTGAAGCCAATGAAATTCGAGCTGAGGTTGGGAGGGGGGTTGGGGGGAGCTCTCCACTGCTTGATGTCACACCTGGCATAAAGGAAGACGTTTGTGGTTCTTGGAGGTCAATCATCTCGGTTCCAGGGCATCACTGCAGGAGTTCCTCAGGGTGGTGTCCTCAGACCAGCCACTTTCAGCTGCTTCATCAATGATCTGGCTTCCTTCACAAGGTCAGAAGTGGGGATGTTTACTGCTGATTGCACAGTGTTTCGCCCCCATTTGCGACTCCTCGGGTTGCACTGAAGCAGCCCATGTCCAAACACACAGACCCAAGTGACATTCAAGCTCAGACTGATACGTGGCGGGTTTGTGAGAAGTGCACATTACATTAGTGAAGAAGGTAGAGATGTGCAGAGAGAGTTGGAGACCCGAGCAAAACGCATGCTCTGATTGATTGACTGGGGAAGCCCAGAGCCTTTATGGTACACCAACCATCCCATTGACCAACAGCTCAGCGCCTCTGGTGGGCACAGTCTCCAAACTCCCATGTGGAGACTTCATGTCTTCACGCCTTCTTGTCTGGGGGAGATTGACAAATGGAAAAGCTGGAGGACCGGAAGGAGTCTGGTCCACCAGCCGATCAGCGCGCTGGCTTTGTGCTCATGAAGGTGGAGCTTCACAGACTAAACTTTCCCCTGTATCCAACCTCTCAGTAAAACACTTTCTCCACACGCGCCCGCAGTTTTCCATTTCCTTTCTGTTTTTTTGTCCATTTTAGTTTCAGAATGACAGCAAAGGTTAAAGTGAGACCTTCAGTCTCCATGGAGATTATAACAACACATCAGCAGCACGGTAGCATTGTGGATAGCACAATTGCTTCACAGCTCCAGGGTCCCAGGTTTGATTCCCGTCTGGGTCACTGTCTGTGTGGAGTCTGCACGTTCTCCCCATGTGTGCGTGGGTTTCCTCCGGGTGCTCCGGTGTCCTCCCACAGTCCAAAGATGTGCGGGTTAGGTGGATTGGCCATGATAAATTGCCCTTTCGTGTCCAAAATTGCACTTAGTGTTGGGTGGGGTTACTGGGTTATGGGGATGGGGTGGAGGTGTTGACCTTTGGTAGGGTGCTCTTTCCAAGAGCCGGTGCAGACTCGATGGGCCGAAGGCCTCCTTCTGCACTGTAAATTCTATGATTCTGACATTACAAGATATGTCTCGTGTTGGTATAGGTACACATTCGATATATTAAGAACAAGAGTAAGCCATTCAGCCTGTCAAGTCTGTCCTGCCATTCAATGAGATCGTGACTGATCTGTGACCTAACTCCATATACTGCCTTTGGCCCATACCCTTGATATCTTTGCTTGACAAATATTTATCTGTCTCAAATTTAAAATTAATAACTGATCTGGTATCAATTGCCATTTGTGAGAGAGAGTTCCAAATGTCTACCACCCTTTCTGTGTAGAAGTGCTTCCTAACATCTCTCCTGAACGGTCTGGCCCTAAATTTTAGACCATGCCCCCTAGTTCTAGAATCTCCAACCAGTGGAAACAGTTTATCTTTATCGACCCTGTCTTTTCCTGTTTATATCTTGAAGGCTTCAATCAGATCACCCTAAATTCTGGAGAAAAGGGGCAGCACGGTAGCGCATTGGGTTAGCACTGCTGCCTCACGGCGCCGAGGTCCCAGGTTCAGTCCCGGCTCTGGGTCACTGTCCGTGTGGAGTTTGCACATTCTCCCCGTGTTTGCGTGGGTTTCGCCCCCACAACCCAAAGATGTGCAGGTTAGGTGGATTGGCCACGCTAAATTGCTCCTTAATTGGAAAAAATGAATTGGGTACTCTAAATTTATAAAAGAAAAAGAAAAAATTCTAGAGAAAACAGGCCTACTTTGTGTAATCTCAATTGAACCCCTGAAATCCAGGTATACTTTTTGTAACCTTGCGTTGCACTCCCTCCAAGGCCAATATTTCCTTCCTGAGGTGTGGTGACCAGATCTGCTCACAGTGCTCCAAGTGGGGTCTAACCAGGGTTTTGGAAAGCTGAGGCATAACTTCTGTGACTTATACCCCAGTCCTCGGGACATAAAGGCCAACTTTCTATTAGCCTTCTTCATTACTTTCTGCACTTGTTCGTGGCACTTTAAAGGTCTATGTACCTGAAACCCCAGGTCATTTGAAGCGTCCACAAAATTCGGCTTCATACCATCTAGAAAGAACCATGATCTAACCTTTTCTTGGTGCAAAATGGATAACCTCACACTTGATTACATTGAAATCCTTCTGCCACAATTTTGCTCATCCGCCAAGTCTTATCAGAAACCCCAAACCCTGGGGGGGGGCGCAGTGGTTAGCACTGCTGCCTCACAGCACTGTGGACCCGGGATCGATCCCAGCTTCGGGTCACTGTCCGTGTGGAGTTTGCACATTCTCCCCGTGTCTGCGTGGGTCTCACCCCCACAACCCAAAGATGAGCAGGTTAGGTGGATTGGCCACACTAAATTGCCCCTTTAGAAATTTTGAAAAAAAGAAACTCCAGACCATGCCGACTATCTTGGAACAAGCCACTTTGTTCCGTTTGCCCTCTGTATACCTCCCCTACCTCGCCCCGCATGTTTTGTTTCCTTCACCTGCCCATCCAAGTTCCTTTTGCAAATATTGAGCGTCTCTGCCTCCACCACCCTCGTCCGCAGAAAGTTCCAGAACATGACCACTCGCTGCCTAAATAACGTAGTTCCCCACGTTCCCCTCTGCATTTCTAATCAAGTATACATTGCACGCATTTTTCTACCCAGTAATCGCTCCATAAGATATAGGAGCAGAATTATGCCCTTTCACAGAATCACAGAATACTACAGTGCAGAAGAGGCCCTTCGGCCCATTGAGTCTACACCGACGCATGAAAAACATCTGACCTGCCTACCTAATCCCATTTGCCCATAGCCTCGAATGTTATGCTGCACCAAGTGCTCATCCAGGCACTTTTAACGGATGTGAGCAACCCACCTCTACCTCCCTCCCAGACAGTGCATTCCAGACCGTCACCACCCTCTGGGTAAAAATGTTTCTCCTCAATTCCCCCTAAACGACTGTTAGGTGAATTGGACATTCTGAATTCTCCCTCTGTGATCCGAACAGGCGCCGGAATGTGGCGACTAGGGGCTTTTCACAGTAACTTCATTGCAGTGTTAATGTCAGCCTGCTTGTGACAATAAAGAATATGTATAAAAAAACCTCTTGCCCCTCACCTTGAACTTGTGAGCCTTGTAGCTGACCCTTAAACTAAGGGGAACAGCTGCTCCCTATCCACCCTGTCCATGCCCGTCATAATCTTGTACACCTCGATCAGGTCGCCCCCTCAAACCTACTGATCCTCCCCACCATATCATCATCTATGTCCTTTATATAAATGACAAACAATAGGTGACCCAGCACAGATCTCTGTGGTACACCAGCAAATCTGGCACATCGAGCCTGCACCGCCATTCGATCATGGCTGATATGTTTCATGGCTGATATGGGTAGCACAAGTGGCTAGCACTGTGGCTTCACAGCGCCAGGGTGCCAGGTTCGATTCCCCGCTGGGTCACTGTCTGTGTGGAGTCTGCACGTTCTCCCCGCGTCTGCGTGGGTTTCCTCCGGGTGCTCCGATTTCCTCCCACAGTCCAAAGACGTGCAGGTTAGGTGGATTGGCCATGGCTAAATTGCCCTTAGTGACCAAAAAGGTTAGGAGGGGTTATTGGGCTACGGGAATAGGGTGGAAGTGAGGGCTTAAAGTGGGTCGGTGCAGACACGATGGCCCGAATGGCCTCCTTCTGCACTGTATGTTCTATGTTTCTCATCCCCATTCTCCTGCCTTTTTCCCGTAACCCCTGATCCCCTTTTTAATCAAGATCACCAGATTTGTGGTTGAGGTGCTGTTACCTATAGAGCTACCAAGAGCTGGAAGGCGGAAGTAGACAGTGTAAGTCTTTCTTAGAACATAAGAACTAGGAGCAGGAATTGGAAATTTATCCTCTCCAGCAGCCGGTGATGAAATTGAGTTCTTTCTGTCCACAGTCCGGTCTCAGTCAAAGGCTGAGTTTGGATTTATAGGTATTCCTTCATTTTATTTTAACCTGCTTGCAAGCCTCACTCACCCTGACAAATTCAGAGACCACAGTCTCCAACTTCCCCAGAGTGAGTGAACAAAAGGGAGACAAAACATGTGTTCTCATATACATTCATGTAGTATCAGGTTCCACATACACCCGACCAAATAAGGTAATGGTAACAAAAACAAGATTCTTCTAGGTCTTTCTCCCACAGTCCTTGACCTGGCCATATAACCTGACCTTCACAACCACTGATCCTGAGATAGGCCCACTGTACATTCCTCCTCCCTGGGCCTCTTTCTCCCAGCATCCTTTGCAGCGTCCTTTGTGTAAAGAACCGATCTTAATAGTTACCCATCCCCCTCTCGCCCATGCTTTGCCCAATCCCTCTGTTCACTCCCTGCAACCCGAATTAATGTCTATAAATGCACTATCATAATCTTCTGCTTTCCTATATTAGGGTATACCTCTATACTATCCTAACTGGTCATCCCAGTCTAATGCTCTTTTCTTTAGTTCAATTCCTCACCGGCCTCGACCTCCGTGTATCCAGGACCGCAAGCGATGAATTTGGAGGGTGTGTACTCCCATCAGGCAGAGTGAGAATGGAAGCAGGGGATGCTGGGTGGGATAGAGATTTCCAGCTTTTGAAAGATGCAGGAGGAAAGAAAGTCCCTCTGAAACTCAAATTGCCTGGCCAGTGATGAGTTCTTTTTAACTCCTTTTGCAGGGCATCGGAAGGGACACACACACACACACACACAGTGAGAGTGTCCCAGTGCACTCGCTGTGTAAAGAACTTTAAACACCCTAGAAAAACAAACAGCGCACCGGTTCAGCAGGGAGAGGCCAAACTGTGCGGGTAAAGATTCCACTGATCGTTCCAACCTGGAGAGATAGGACACTCGCACCATGGAGAAACAGTGGGAATGCGGGGACTGTGGGAAGGGATTCCGTTCACCGTCTGCACTGGAAACCCATTGACGCACCCACACTGGAAACCGGCCTTTCACCTGCTCTGTGTGCGGGAAGGGATTCACTCATTCGTGCCACGTGCTGCTACACCAGCGTGTTCACACCGGGGAGAGGCCATTCACCTGCTCCGTGTGTGGGAAGGGATTCAGTGATTCATCCACCCTGCTGAGACACCAGCGGGTTCACACCGGGGAGAGGCCGTTCACCTGCGATCTGTGTGGGAAGGGATTCACTCAGTTAACTGGCCTGTTGCGGCATCGGCGGGTTCACACGGGAGAATGTCCGTTCACCTGCTCCGACTGTGGCAAAGGCTTCACCCAGTTGTCCAGCCTGCAGACACACGGCCGCATTCACACCGGGGAGAAGCCGTTCACCTGCTCCGACTGCGGGAAGGGATTCCGAGATTCATCGAGCCTGCGGAAGCACCGGCGATTTCACACCGGGGAGAGGCCATTCACCTGCTCTGTGTGTGGGCAGGGATTCATTCAGTCATCCAGTCTGCTGAGACACCGGAGCAGTCATACGAACGAGAGGCCTTTCAAATGCTCCGAATGTGGGAGCGGCTTTAAGAACTCTGAGGAGCTCATGGTGCACCAGCGCATTCACACTGAGGAGAGACCGTTCAGCTGCTTTCACTGCGCAAAGAGGTTCAGAACGTCATCTGGTCTGAACAGACACCAGCGAGTTCACACCGGGGAGAAGCCGTTCATCTGCTCCGTGTGTGGGAAGGGATTCACCCAGTCAGCCACCCTGCTGACACACAAGCGGGTCCACACCGGGGAGAGGCCATTCACCTGCACCGTGTGTGGGAAGGGATTCACTCAGTCATCGAACCTGCTGACACACCAGCGAGCTCACAAGCCATTACAAGGGTTTGATTCTGCTGTTTTTGCTGTTGTTAATCACTTCCAGGGCTGAACCATGTTCATTCTGACACTTGGTGAAGTGGGCGGGTCGGAGGGTTTCTTTCTGCTGGACTGGCCGGTCTCGTGACTCTGCTTCCAGTGGGCTGATGCTCTTTGAGCCTGGGGGAGCACATTTCCACTGAAATGATCCACAAAAGCTGATGAAGGACATTTATTTTATCCAGAATAGTAGTTCTTTTCCTACCACTGCAGGTAGAACATAAATAAATACATTTGTCTCTGTTCCATTGAGTCGACAGCACAGGGCCAGGCCAGTCGGTCTGTGCCAGTATTTATGCTCCACATGAGCCTCCACCCATCCGTCTTCATCTCCTTTCCCCCCCCCCCCCCCCCCCCCAAATCAGCATCTCCTTCTATTTCTTTCTCCCTCATGATTCACCCGAGGAAGGAGCTGTGCTCCGAAAGCTAGTGATTTGAAACCATCCTTTGGACTTTAACCTGGTGTTCTAAGACTTCTTACTGCGCTTTCTCCCTCATGTATGTCTCTCGCTTCTCCTTCAATCTATTCATGCTGTTCACCTCAACCACTCACTGTGGTCGTGAGTTCCACATTCTCACCACTCGCTGTGGTAGCAAGTTCCTCTAGTCTTTTTTTCTCGAGAAAAGGGCCCCAGCCTTTCCCGAGGTTTAAATGCTCTCAGTTCTGGTATTATTCTTGTGAATCTTTGTTGCACCTTCTCCGGTGCCTCTATTTCCTTTTTCGAAATGGAGATCACCAATGTTGACAGCGCTCCCAGTGTAGTCTAACCCTGGTTCCTAACCAAGTTGAACATAACCTCCCTGCTTTTCAATTCTATTCCTCTGGAATGGAACCCTATATATGGGCCCCACACTTTTAAGGTGCAAAGTTTTCCGAGAGGGTGCAGAGGAGATGTACGAGAATGGCAGCAGGGATGAGGGACCCAAGTTGGCTGGAGAGTCTGGAACAGCTGGAATTGTTCTCTTTGAATCGCAGCTTAATTGGGGTTGTGAAGCTGGCCATTTGGCCCATCGGGTCCGGGCTGACTCTCTGTACAGCCGAACAGTCCATCCTATTGCTGCCCCCCCAGTCCCGTAGGCCAGCAGATTTCCCTCAAGTGCCCATTCAGTCATCCCTTTGAAACCGTTCGTCGTCTCCAGTTCCTCCACCCTCCGTAGGCTGCAGATTCCAGGTCATTACCACTCGCTGGGTTAGAAACGTTCTTCTGCATGGCAACAAAGTACCGAGGAACCACAGTGAAACCATTTGGGCCCAGAACTTTGTGCGCATCTTTTCAACTCTGGAGCCCTAAATAAGAGCCATACGGACTCAAAATGTTCGCTCTATTCTCTCTCCCCTCCCAGGCCCACTCACCTCTCCCCAAGTTCCAACCGCAGGCCCGACCCCTCTTTCCTGCCTCCAGATACCACCGGGCCGGCTGGGATTTTCCAGCATTTTCTGTTTTTAATTTCAGATTCCCAGCACCCGCAGTAATTTGGTTGTGTCTCCTTTATACTCTGGCAGCCATTGATCTCGAAATCATTTTTTTGTTTAACCATGTTCTGGTTCACAAATAAACTTTTTTATCAGTAATATTTGGTTTTGCTGGACTTTTCATGATTAAACTTATGCGCCTCAGAGCAAGCAGGTGAGGGTACTTGGCAGGCTCTTTGATGGAAACAAGTTCCTCGAAGGCAGGGGAATCACAAGAAGATTTCAAACTCTCAATTAGAATCAATAGACACAATAAAAGATTTCATTTCACACCCAAGACTTTGAATTTCCACTGAGTTAAAAGTGTATACGAGACTACACTTAAACCGCGTGGTAGATTTCAACACGGGTTCCCAAGCTGGGCTCCCCGCTGCGAGAGACTCCCCGGGGTCCCGCGGGAGCCCAAGGCTGGTGGATCCGATTTGGGTTTTGTGCTGTTTGCAGCTCATCCAATCATAGGCTGGATTCTGGAGAGTCCAGCCTCTGACTGGACGAGCTGTGAGCACAGAGGGTGCAACAGGTCCAGCAGAGGGCAGAGCTGCTGATTGGCCGTTGCAGGGGAAATTTGCATACGTCCGTGTGCTCACCCTAACTTGGAGGCGTACCTGAACAAGAGACCCTAGCTGTTCAAGTGAAGACCAGCATCCAGCAGAGGGCAGTAGAGCGGACCTGCTGATTGGCCATTGCAGGGGAAATTTGCATACGTCCGTTTGCTCACCCTAACTTGGAGGCGTACCTGAACAAGAGACCCTAGCTGTTCAAGTGAAGACAAGCAACGGGCAGCACGGTCACCTTGTGGATAGCACAATTGCTTCACAGCTCCAGGGTCCCAGGTTCGATTCCAGCTTGGGTCACCGTCTGTGCGGAGTCTGCACATCCTCCCCGTGTGTGCGTGGGTTTCCTCCGGGTGCTCCGGTTTCCTCCCACTGTCCAAAAATGTGCAGGTTAGGTGGATTGGCCATGATAAATTGCCCTTAGTGTCCAAAATTGCCCTTAGTGTTGGGTGGGGTTACTGGGTTATGGGGATAGGGTGGTGGTGTTGACCTTGGGTAGGGTGCTCTTTCCAAGAGCCGGTGCAGACTCGATGGGCCGAATGGCCTCCTTCTGCACTGTAAATTCTATGATTCTATGAACAGGTTAGAATGGTCGGACCTACAGGGGAGAGATACTGAAAAAAATTACACATGAAATGAAAATCGCTTATTGTCACAAGTAGGCTTCAAATTAAGTTACTGTGAAAAGCCCCTAGTCGCCACATTCCGGCGCCTGTTCAGGAAGGCTGGTACGGGAATTGAACCGTGCTGCCGGCCTGCCTTGGTCTGCTTTAAAAGCCAGCGAATTAGCCCTGTGCTAAAGAACGCAGTCAGGCCTATGCAGGTGGGGAAAAGTGGTTGGGTCTGTGAGAGGGGGGGGGCAGGAAAGAGCAGGCGGGCCTGGAGTGGAGCGGGTGGGCCCCGGTCCAGGAGAGGAGATGTCCGGGCTAGGAGCAGTCAGGGCCAAGAGCAGTGCGGTTGGAACTTGGAAAGAGGTGAGTGCGTGGGACAAGAGAGTGAAATGTGAATTATGAGTGTGTTAAATAACTGTGAAATAATAGTGTAGGTGAGATGAGAGGGCAGCACAATGGATAGCTCAGCTGCCTCACGGCGCCGAGGTCCCAGGTTCGATCCCAGCTCTGTGTCACTGTCCGTGTGGAGTTTGCACGTTCTCCCCGTGCCTGTGTGGGTTTCACCCCCACAACCCAAAAGATGTGGAGGTTAGGTGGATTGGCTATGCTTAAATTGTTAAAAAAAATAATTTTAACAATCTTTTTCAAAGTTTAGAGTACCCAATTCATTTTTCCAATGAAGGGGCAATTTAGCGTGGCCAATCCACCTACACTGCACATCTTTGGGTTGTGGGGGCGAAACCCACGCAGACACGGGGAGAATGTGCAAACTCCACACGGACAGTGACCCAGAGCCGGGATCGAACCTGGGACCTCGGCGCCGTGAGGCAGCTGTGCTAACTCACTGTGCCACCGTGCTGCCTTTTAAGACTCGGGAGGTTATGCTGCAATTGTATAAGGTGTTAGTGAGGCCACACCTGGAGTATTGTGTTCAGTTTTGGTCTCCTTACTTGAGAAAGGACATATTGGCACTGGAGGGTGTGCAGAGGAGATTCACTAGGTTAATCCCAGAGCTGAAGGGGTTGGATTACGAGGAGAGGTTGAGTAGACTGGGACTGTACTCGTTGGAATTTAGAAGGATGAGGGGGGATCTTATAGAAACATATAAAATTATGAAGGGAATAGATAGGATAGATGCAGGCAGGTTGTTTCCACTGGCGGGTGAAAGCAGAACTAGGGGGCATAGCCTCAAAATAAGGGGAAGTAGATTTAGGACTGCGTTTAGGAGGAACTTCTTCACCCAAAGGGTTGTGAATCTATGGAATTCCTTGCCCAGTGAAGCAGTTGAGGCTCCTTCATTCAATGTTTTTAAGATAAAGATAGATAGTTTTTTGAAGAATAAAGGGATTAAGGGTTATGGTGTTCGGGCCGGAAAGTGGAGCTGAGTCCACAAAAGATCAGCCATGATCTAATTGAATGGTGGAGCAGGCTCGAGGGGCCAGATGGCCTACTCCTGCTCCTAGTTCTTATGTTCTTGGCCACGCTAAATTGCCCCTTAATTGGAAAAATAAATAATTGGGTACTCTGAAGTTCTAAAAAAAAAAGTGTATGGGAGATGAGTGAGTATGTGTGGGTTGAGAGTGTTTGAAATGAGTGTGTGTGAAATGGGTATATGTGTGCATTGTGTGTGTGGGATTCACCCCCACAACCATGTGAGAAACGAAGTGAAATGTGGGATGAGTCTGAGATGGGTATTGAATGAGTGGGTGTATGAAATAAGTGAAATTAAAGTGGGTGTGACATAAGTATGTGTGGGATGAGTGAAATAAGAAATACGACGAAATGAAATGTGTTGAATGCATGTGAAATGAGAGTAGGTGTGTGTTAATTGATTGTGTCAGATGAGTGAGATAAGTCCGTGTGAGATGAGAATAAAATGTGCATGTGGGATGAGAGTGAGGTGAGCGTGTGAGTCGAGACTGATGAGGGTGCAAGATGAGATGTGAGAGTGAGAAAGTAGCCCGAAATTAGCATGTGTGAAATTAGAATGTGTGCAAATAAAATCCATGAGAGTGAGATGAGTGAATGAAATTAGTGTGGGTGAGATGAGTGTGTCTGCAACGAGTATGAAACAACTGTGAGTGGAATGTCAATTAAGTGTGATAAGTGAGAAATGAAAGTGAATATGCATGTTTGTGAGAAATGAGAATGCATTTGTAGAATGAGTATGAAATGAATGTGAAGAGTGAGATGAGAATGCAATGACTTTGTGCACGTGCTAAATGTGTGAAATGAATCTGTATCTATGCAGTGATTGTGTGTGTGAAACAAGTGTGCGTGTGTCATGGATCTGCCGAGAAAAAGCAATTTAACACATTTAACAAGACGTAATGGGATGCGACCTGCCCAGCAACAGGTAGAGATCTGCTCAGCGAAAGCAGTAGCCAGCATTCAAAAGGCAGGACGAGATGTGTCTCGATAGTCGTGTGCCCTATTAGTAGAAACAGCTTACCTAGACGACTGGGAGATCAATACACATGAAATGAAAATCGCTTATTGTCACAAGTAGGCTTCAAATGAAGTTACTGTGAAAAGCCCCCAGTCGCCACATTCCGGCGCCTGTTCGGGGAGGCTGGTACGGGAATTGAACCGTGCTGCTGGCTTGCCTTGGTCTGCTTTCAAAGCCAGCTCTTTAGCCCTGTGCTAAACAGCCCACATGCTAATTTCGAGAGTGAAGGAATTTGAGAGGGGCATGTAATGATATTAAGTAACAGTGTACATAACCAGTGGATAAGGACTCCGACCACTTGGTGTCAGGCAAGAGGAATAGGACACTGGAACTGGACAAAATTCTATGTTTAAAAAAACAGTCTTGATCAGAGTTACAGGAACTGTTAGCATGGTTAGAAACTGGGGCAGCACGGTAGCATTGTGGATAGCACAATTGTTTCACAGCCCCAGGGTCCCAGATTAGATTCCGGCTTGGGTCGCTGTCTGTGTGGAGTCTGTACATCCTCCCCGTGTGTGCGTGGGTTTCCTCCGGGTGCTCCGGTTACCTCCCACAGTCCAAAGATGTGCAGGTTAGGTGGATTGGCCATGATAAATTGCCCATAGTGTCCAAAATTGCCCTTAGTGTTGGGTGGGGTTACTGGGTTATGGGGATCGGGTGGAGGTGTTGACCTTGGGTAGGGTGCTCTTTCCAAGAGCCGGTGCAGTTTCGATGGGCCGAATGGCCTCCTGCACTGTAAATTCTATGTTAAAAAAACAGTCTTGATCAGAGTTACAGGAACTGTTAGTAGTTTGGTTAGCAATAGTTTAGTCTACCCACAGTTTATTCAACCTTGGATAACTAGCCTTGAATAGATTTTCTGTCGTACACTGATTCATTTATTATTATAGTACACAAACATAACATGGTACCAGGTGTAATTTTAATGGTGCAATCGCCAAACAAAGAAGAATCATTCCTACAAGAAAAACGTGGTTCTTCAAATAGAAAATCTGAAAGCTTCAGAACAGCTTCAACTTCCTGGTAATGTGGATGGAGATTGGCACGCGTTTAAGCAGCACGTCATGCTGTATGTCTCAGCCATTCGGTTGCATGCACAGTCGGACGAGAGAAAAATTGTGTTATTGCTCGTGGTAGCAGGCCCGCAGGCAATTGAAATTACAGAATACATTTGCGTATGAGGAAGACAGTAAGAAATTTGATGCTGTGATCAAATAATGTTTGACCAGCATTGTACACCTAAGAGAAAAATGAAACATGAAAGGTTAATTTTTCGAATGCACATGCAGAAGACTGGCGAATCATTCAATAGTTTTCTCTTACTGACCTTAAGCTGAAAGCACCAACGTGTAACTTCGCGACTCTGAAATCCTCCATGATTAGAGATCAAATTGTTTTTGGATTGCATGATACTGAGGTGCATGAGCGTCTTTTTCGAAAATTGAGCTCCAATTAGAAGATGCCATACAAATTTGCCATGCTAGCGGACTAGCTGCGCAACATGTTAATACATTTAATACAAGACGTTTTGGCACAAATATTGCAAGCGATGCAGCTGCCATTGGTATTGTGGTGCACTTAGAAAAGAAACGTCACGGCAGCCATTCTAAACGGTCTGAACATACGACTATTGCATGTAAACGATGTGGTTATAAGCACTTACCGAGGCAGTGTCCAGCTTTTGGAAAATATGCGCAACGGGAAGACTCACTTTGTGAAACACTTTCTCAAATAAGAAAATTAATGCAGGGCAGTGGATTAACGTGAACGATTACACTAATTTAAGTGACACGTTGTTCATTACCCTGGTGTCGGATGAAAACACAGCTGGCTTTGAAAGCAGACCAAGGCAGGCCAGCAGCACGGTTCAATTCCCTACCAGCCTCTCCGAACAGGCGCCGGAATGTGGTGACTAGGGGCTTTTCACAGTAACTTCATTGAAGCCTACTTGTGACAATAAGCGATTTTTCATTTCATTTCAAATTAAGCCATACTGAATAAAATGCCGCCCACAAGTATAAAGAATGCTGAAAGTGATATTGCAGCAGTAACGAGGGACAATGGTCTATACTTTGAATATCAATTAATTGCTAATTACTGTTAAATTAGATACTGGTGCGAAGGCAGACCTAATCAGTATAAGTGATATTAAGACCTATTATGGGCCAGGGCTTAGAAACTCCAAAGTGTATTATGAAGTTAACCTGACCTCTTACCTTTATGTTGAATTTGGCTCGGATGAGCACTTTGCTTCAGGTGTGATTCATCAGACTTCCTCGGTGCTTTAATCAAAACATGGTTTATTCTAAGAATGTAGTTAACATATTTTTTTTGACACCGCAAGAATTTTTAAATCAATTACAAACATAAAGACAACACAACAGCTACAGTAATCTATGTATATAACAGTTAATGAGTTCTCCTTTAGCTGTTCCAATTCAATAACAAAATCCAATAAACCAAAACCCCTTTCAAGGGCGTGGCCCAGCACCCTGTATTCTCACTTGACTGGGACTGATCCTTTCCCTGAGAATCTGATCCAGTTCCAACCAGCAGTTTCAAAACGCCTTCCAGAAGGCAACTATAATCTTTAAAATTACCGAGGCAGTTTGTCACTCCCACCCAATGTGTTTTTTCACTGGAATAACTTTTAAAATGAAAACAGGGAAAGCACTTGTTCCTTCTGTAGTCCAAAGCAACGAAACCAAAACAAAAAACCCTCTCACCTGACAGCCACAGCACAGCTCCACCCACAAAATGACATCGCCGAAGTCGTAGGCAGCAGTGCTAACCACTGCGCCACCATGCTGTCCAGTCTCAAGGCAGAGTTAGACAGAATGACACTACGTGGAGTCATAAGGAAAACAGAAGAGCCTTCTCTGCTTTAAGGAGAACAACCCCTGCCCTAACCAGCCTCTCTTCACAGTTGCAACGCTCCAGTCAAGCAACATTCTAGTTAATCTCCTCTGCACCCCTCCTCGAGCAATCACATCCTTCCTGTAGTGTGGAGATCAGAACTGCACACATTCTCCAGCTGTGGCCTAACCAGTGTTTTATACAGCTCCATCATAAGGGGTTGGATTACGAGGAGAGGTTGAGTAGACTGGGACTCTACTCGTTGGAATTTAGAAGGATGAGGGGGGATCTTATAGAAACATATAAAATTATGAAGGGAATAGATGCGGGCAGGTTGTTTCCACTGGCGGGTGAAAGCAGAACTAGGGGGCATAGCCTCAAAATAAGGAGAAGTAGATTTAGGACTGAGTTTAGGAGGAACTTATTCACCCAAAGGGTTGTGAATCTATGGAATTCCTTGCGCAGTGAAGCAGTAGAGGCTCCTTCATTCAATGTTTTTAAGATAAAGATAGATAGTTTTTTTGAAGAATAAAGGGATTAAGGGTTATGGTGTTTGGGCCGGAAAGTGGAGCGGAGTTCACAAAAGATCAGCCATGATCTCGTTGAATGGCGGAGCAGGCTCGAGGGGCCAGATGGCCTATTCCTGCTCTTAGTTTTTATAACCTCCCTGCTCTTATATGTTATACCTCAGCCAGCAAAAGCAAATATCCCACATGCCTTCTTTTTTTTTTTAATAAATATTTTATTGAAAATTTTTGGTCAACCAACACAGTACATTGTGCATCCTTTACACAATATTATAACAACACAAATAACAATGACCTATTTTATAAACAAAAAATGAATAAATAATAAATAACAAAAATGAAAACTAGCCCTAATTGGCAACTGCCTTGTCACAAGTAACACTCTCCAAAAATATAATTTAACAGTCCAATATATAATTATCTGTAGCAACGACCTATACATATTATACAGTATATATTAACAACCCTGAGAGTCCTTCTGGTTCCTCCTTCCCCCCCCCCCCCCCCCCCCCCCCGATCCTGGGCTGCTGCTGCTGCCTTCTTTTTTCCATTCCGTCTATCTTTCTGCGAGGTATTCGACGAACGGTTGCCACCGCCTGGTGAACCCTTGAGCCGACCCCCTTAGGACAAACTTAATCCGCTCTAGCTTTATAAACCCCGCCATGTCATTTATCCAGGTCTCCATCCCCGGGGGCTTGGCTTCTTTCCACATTAGCAATATCCTGCGCCGGGCTACTAGGGACGCAAAGGCCAAAACATCGGCCTCTCTCGCCTCCTGCACTCCCGGCTCTTGTGCAACCCCAAATATAGCCAACCCCCAGCTTGGTTCGACCCGGACTCCTACTACTTTTGAAAGCACCTTTGTCACCCCCATCCAAAACCCCTGTAGTGCCGGGCATGACCAAAACATATGGGTATGATTCGCTGGGCTTCTCGAGCACCTCGCACACCTATCCTCCACCCCAAAAAATTTACTGAGCCGTGCTCCAGTCATATGTGCCCTGTGTAATACCTTAAACTGAATCAGGCTTAGCCTGGCACACGAGGACGACGAGTTTACCCTGCTTAGGGCATCTGCCCACAGCCCCTCCTCGATCTCCTCCCCCAGCTCTTCTTCCCATTTCCCTTTTAGTTCATCGACCATAGTCTCCCCTTCGTCCCTCATTTCCCTATATATATCTGACACCTTGCCATCCCCCACCCATGTCTTTGAGATCACTCTGTCCTGCACCTCTTGTGTCGGGAGCTGCGGGAATTCCCTCACCTGTTGCCTCGCAAAAGCCCTCAGTTGCATATACCTGAATGCATTCCCTTGGGGCAACCCATATTTCTCGGTCAGCGCTCCCAGACTCGCAAACTTCCCATCCACAAACAGATCTTTCAGTTGCGTTATTCCTGCTCTTTGCCACATTCCATATCCCCCATTCCATTCCCCCCGGGGCAAACCTATGATTGTTTCTTATCGGGGACCCCCCCAGGCTCCAGTCTTTCCCCTATGCCGTCTCCACTGTCCCCAAATCTTCAGTGTAGCCACCACCACCGGGCTTGTGGTGTAGTTCCTCGGTGAGAACGGCAATGGGGCTGTCACCATAGCCTGTAGGCTAGTCCCCCTACAGGACGCCCTCTCTAATCTCTTCCACGCCGCTCCCTCCTCCTCTCCCATCCACTTACTCACCATTGAAATATTAGCGGCCCAATAATACTCACTTAGGCTCGGTAGTGCCAGCCCCCCCCTATCCCTGCTACGCTGTAAGAATCCCTTCCTCACTCTCGGGGTCTTCCCGGCCCACACAAAACCCATGATGCTCTTTTCAATCCTTTTAAAAAAAGCCTTCGTGATCACCACCGGGAGGCACTGAAACAAAAAGAGGAATCTCGGGAGGACCACCATCTTAATCGCCTGCACCCTCCCTGCCAGTGACAGGGATACCATATCCCATCTCTTGAAATCCTCCTCCATCTGTTCCACCAACCGCGTTAAATTTAACCTATGCAATGTGCCCCAATTCTTAGCTATCTGGATCCCCAGGTAACGAAAGTCCCTTGTTACCTTCCTCAATGGTAGGTCCTCTATTTCTCTACTCTGCTCCCCTGGATGCACCACAAACAACTCACTTTTCCCCATGTTCAATTTATACCCTGAAAACTCCCCAAGTATCCGCATTATTTCTGGCATCCCCTCCGCCGGGTCCGCCACGTATAGTAGCAAATTGTCCGCATACAATGATACCCGGTGTTCTTCTCCCCTAAGTACTCCCCTCCACTTCTTGGAACCCTTCAACGCTATCGCCAGGGGCTCAATCGCCAGTGCAAACAATAATGGGGACAGAGGGCATCCCTGCCTTGTCCCTCTATGGAGCCGAAAATATGCAGATCCCCGTCCATTCGTGACCACGCTCGCCACTGGGGCCCTATACAATAGCTGCACCCATCTAACATACCCCTCTCCAAAACCAAATCTCCTCAGCACCTCCCACAAATAATCCCACTCCACTCTATCAAATGCTTTCTCGGCATCCATCGCCACTACTATCTCCGTTTCTCCCTCTGGTGGGGCCATCATCATTACCCCTAACAACCTCTGTATATTCGTGTTCAGCTGTCTCCCCTTCACAAACCCAGTTTGGTCCTCGTGGACCACCCCCGGGACACATCCCTCTATTCTCATTGCCATTACCTTGACCAGGATCTTGGCATCTACATTTAGGAGGGAAATAGGTCTATAGGACCGCATTGTAGCGGGTCCTTTTCCTTCTTTAAGAGAAGCGATATCGTTGCTTCAGACATAGTCGGGGGCAGTTGTCCCCTTTCCTTTGTCTCATTAAAGGTCCTCGTCAGTACCGGGGCGAGCAAGTCCACATATTTTCTATAGAATTCGACTGGGAATCCATCCGGTCCCGGGGCCTTTCCCGCCTGCATGCTCCTAATTCCTTTCACCACTTCTTCTACCTCGATCTGTGCTCCCAGTCCCACCCTTTCCTGCTCTTCCACCTTGGGAAATTCCAGCCGATCCAAGAAGCCCATCATTCTCTCCCTCCCATCCGGGGGTTGAGCTTCATATAATTTTTTATAAAATGTCTTGAACACTCCATTCACTCTCTCCGCTCCCCGCTCCATCTCTCCTTCCTCATCCCTCACTCCCCCTATTTCCCTCGCTGCTCCCCTTTTCCTCAATTGGTGTGCCAGCAACCTGCTCGCCTTCTCCCCATATTCGTACTGTACACCCTGTGCCTTCCTCCATTGTGCCTCTGCAGTGCCCGTAGTCAGCAAGTCAAATTCTACATGTAGCCTTTGCCTTTCCCTGTACAGTCCCTCCTCCGGTGCTTCCGCATATTGTCTGTCCACTCTCAAAAGTTCTTGCAGCAACCGCTCCCGTTCCTTACTCTCCTGCTTCCCTTTATGTGCCCTTATTGATATCAGCTCCCCTCTAACCACCGCCTTCAATGCCTCCCAGACCACTCCCACCTGGACCTCCCCATTATCATTGAGTTCCAAGTACTTTTCAATGCACCCCCTCACCCTTAGACACACCCCCTCATCTGCCATTAGTCCCATGTCCATTCTCCAGCGTGGGCGCCCTCCTGTTTCCTCCCCTACCTCCAAGTCCACCCAGTGTGGTGCGTGATCCGAAATGGCTATAGCCGTATACTCCGTTCCCCTCACCTTCGGGATCAATGCCCTACCCAGCACAAAAATGTCTATTCGCGAGTAGACTTTATGGACATAGGAGAAAAACGAGAACTCCTTACTCCTAGGTCTGCTAAATCTCCACGGGTCTACACCTCCCATCTGCTCCATAAAATCTTTAAGTACCTTGGCTGCTGCCGGCCTCCTTCCAGTCCTGGACTTCGACCTATCCAGCCCTGGTTCCAACACCGTATTAAAATTTCCCCCCATTATCAGCTTTCCCATCTCTAGGTCCGGAATGCGTCCTAGCATCCGCCTCTTAAAATTGGCATCATCCCAGTTCGGGGCATATATGTTTACCAAAACCACCGTCTCCCCCTGTAGTTTGCCACTCACCATCACGTATCTGCCCCCGTTATCCGCCACTATAGTCTTTGCCTCGAACATTACCCGCTTCCCCACTAATATAGCCACCCCCCTGTTTTTCGCATCTAGCCCCGAATGGAACACCTGCCCCACCCATCCTTTGCGTAGCCTAACCTGGTCTATCAGTTTCAGGTGCGTTTCCTGTAACATAACCACATCTGCCTTAAGTTTCTTAAGGTGTGCGAGTACCGGTGCCCTCTTTATCGGCCCGTTCAGCCCTCTCACGTTCCATGTTCCCACGCAGCTGTATCTCCCCCAGGCGGTGCCCCCCCGCCCATCCTCTCCCATACCAGCTCCCCCCTCTCCCCAGCAGCAGCAACCCAGTAATTCCCCCCTCCCACCCCCCCCCCCCCCCGCTAGCGTAATTACTCCCCCCATGTTGCTCCCAGAAGTCAGCAAACTCTGGCCGACCTCGGCTTCCCCCCGTGACCTCGGCTCGCACCGTGCGACGCCCCCTCCTTCCTGCTTCTCTATTCCCGCCATGATTATCATAGCGCGGGAACCAAGCCCGCGCTTCTCCCTTGGCCCCGCCCCCAATGGCCAACGCCCCATCTCCTCCACCTCCCCTCCTCCCCCCATCACCACCTGTGGGAGAGAGAAAAGTTACCACATCGCAGGATTAGTACATAAAACTCCTCTTTCCCCCTTTTTTAACCCCCCTCTTTGCCCCCCACATTCGCCCCACCACTTTGTTCAAACGTTCTTTTTAATAACCCGCTCATTCCAGTTTTTCTTCCACAATAAAAGTCCACGCTTCATCCGCCGTCTCAAAGTAGTGGTGCCTCCCTCGATATGTGACCCACAGTCTTGCCGATTGCAGCATTCCAAATGTTATCTTCTTTTTATGAAGCACCGCCTTGGCCCGATTAAAGCTCGCCCTCCTTCTCGCCACCTCCACACTCCAGTCTTGATAAACGCGGATCACCGCGTTCTCCCATTTACTGCTCCGAGTTTTCTTCGCCCATCTAAGGACCATTTCTCTATCCTTAAAACGGAGGAATCTCACCACTATGGCTCTGGGAATTTCTCCTGCTCTCGGGCTTCGCGCCGTCACTCGGTATGCTCCCTCCACCTCCAACGGACCCGCCGGGGCCTCCGCTCCCATTAACGAGTGCAGCATCGTGCTCACATATGCCCCGACGTCCGCTCCCTCCACACCTTCAGGAAGACCAAGAATCCTCCGGTTGTTCCTCCTTGCGTTGTTTTCCAGTGCCTCCAACCTTTCCACACATCGTTTCTGATGTGCCTCCTGCGTCTCCGTCTTCACCACCAGGCCCTGTATGTCGTCCTCATTCTCGGCTGCCTTTGCCTTCACGACCCGAAGCTCCCGCTCCTGGGTCTTTTGTTCCTCCTTTAGCCCTTCGATTGCCTGTAGTATCGGGGCCAACAGCTCTTTCTTCATTTCCTTTTTGAGCTCTTCCACACAGCATTTCAAGAACTCTTGTTGTTCAGGGCCCCATGTTAAACTGCCACCTTCCGACGCCATCTTGGTTTTTGCTTGCCTTCCTTGCCGCTGTTCTAAAGGATCCACTGCAATCCGGCCACTTTCTCCTCCTTTTTCCATCCGTATCCAGGGGGAATTCCCTTCTGGTTTACCGCACAGTGTTTTAAGCCGTCAAAATTGCCGTTGGGGCTCCTATCAAGAGCCCAAAAGTCCGTTTCACCGGGAGCTGCCGAAACGTGCGACTCAGCTGGTCATCACCGCACCCGGAAGTCCCCACATGCCTTCTTAACCACATTATCTACCTGTTAAGCTGTCTTCAGGGATCCATGGACATGCACACCAATATCCCTCTGATCCTCTGTACTTCCTAGAGTTCTACCATTGACTGTATATTCCCTTGCCTAGTTAGTCCTCCCAAAATGCCTCTCACCTTTCAGGGTTAAATTCTATTTGTCCCTATTCTACCCACCTAACTAAACCATCTATATAGTCCTGTAATCTAAGGTCTTCCTTCTCATTATTTACCACACCACAAATGTGTCATCTGTAAACTTACTGATCATACCTCCTACACTCACATTAAGATCATTAATGTACACTGCAAACAGCAAAGGACCCAGCACCAATCCCTGCAGAACACCACTGGACACAGGCTTCTCGTCACAAAAACAACCTTCAGCCATCACCCTCTGCCTCCTGGCACAAAGCCACTCTTGGATCCAATTTCCCTTGGTTCCCATGGGCTCTTACAACCTTGATCAGTCTCCCATGCGAGACCTTGTCGAAATCCTGACCGAAGTCCATGTAGACTACATCAACCGCACTACCCTCATCGACACACTGAGACACCTCGAAAAATTGAATCAAATTTGTAAGACATTATCTTCTTTTGACATAGCCATGCTGATTATCCTTGATTAATCCTTGCCTCCCCAAGTGGAGATTAGTTTTGTTATGCAAATCTTTCTCCAATAGTTTTCCTACCTCTGAAGATAGACTCACTGACCTGTAATTTCCTGGTTTGTCCCTACTTCCCTTCTTGAATAATGGCATCACATTAGCTGTCCTCCAGTCCTCTGGCACCTCTCCTGTGGTCAGAGAAGATTTAAAAATGATTGTAGAGCCTCTGCAATCTCCTCCCTTGACTCCCATAGCAGCCTGGGACACATTTCATCTGGGCCTGGGGATTTATCCACTTTTAAGCCTGCTAAAACCTGTCAATACTGCCTCCCTCTCAATGTTCATTTGTTCAAGCCCAATACAGTCCCCTTCCATGATTTCTATACCCCCATCATCCTGCTCCATAGTGAACACGGATGCAAAGTACTCATTTAAAACCTCACCTATGTCTTCTGGCTCCACACACAGATTGGCACATTGGTCCCTAACCCTTTCCCTGATCATCCTCTTGCGCTTAACATACTTATAAAATGCATTTGGAGTTTCCTTTATTTTACCTGCCAATGTTTTTTCATGCCCCCTCTTCGCTCTCCTAATTTATTTTTAAAGTAAACCCCTACATCTCTATATTCCTCTCGCGCTTCCGCTGTTTTGAGCCTTCCGTATCTGCCATAAGCCTCCCTTTTTTACCATACCCAATCCTGGGTATCCCTTGATGTCCAGGGTTCTCTGGACTGTTGCTCCCGCCCTTCACCTTCACCAGAACATTTATTCTCTCTATTTACTTTTTGAATGACTCCCACTGCTCTAATATAGAATCCCTACAGTACAGAAACAGGCCTTTCAGCCCATCGAGTCTGCACCACCCTACCTAGGCCCAATCTCATGCCCTGTAACCTCACCCTCAGGGGCAATTTAACATGTCCAATCCAGCTGACCTGCACATCTTTGGACTGTGGGAGGAAACCTACGCAGACACGGGAAGGACGTGCAAACTCCACACAGTCACCCAAGGTGGGGTTCCGAACCCTGGTCCCTGGCCCCGTGAGGCAGCAGTGCTCACCACTGTGCCACCCGTGCCGTGAAGACGACACTTCGTATCCACAAGGACTGGACGGTGGCCACTCCAGTGGGCAGATCCCTCAGTCCGGAGGTGACGAAGGTGTGTGGTGAAGGACGGGGGGATTCGGCAGCAGGTGAGCTGAGGCCGGGCAGAATTGGGCATTGTTTTATGGAGAGAGGTTAAATGGGGGGGGGGGTTTAAGACGCGGAAAAGCAGAAGGCTCATGCGGAGAGTGGAAAGGTCACACTTCCAAAACATTAATCCATCCCCTACCACCCCCACCCCAACCCCACACACACACAGACACATCTGTGTTGCAGCCTCCGAACCATGTCGTTTTACTTGGAATGAAAAGGCACTGGGTAAATGAAAGTTGTTGTTGCACGAGTTGAGGGGGAAGGGCGCAATGTCACAATGGGGGAGGGGAGGGGAGGGGCGGGGCCCCAGCAGAGCAGGACAGAGGGACATGTCCCGCCTTCTTGCTGAGACGGGATTGGCTGGAGGACCGTTGGCCAACCAGGTCCTCCCAGCACCGATTTCCGTCTCCCATTGGCTGGCGGCTCCTGTCAGTCAATATCGAGCCTGGCGAACACGTGCTCCGACCCGCCCACCCTGCTCAACGTAATTGCGCATTCGGCACGGGCTTGACGGACACCGCTGAGGGAGGGGGGGTCACATCTCTTTAGGACAGGCGGGTTTGAAACATTCGATTTAATTCATTTTAGTTATTTTAAAAGTTCCTGAATTCTCCCTCCCCATCTTCGGCGGCCGTCGTCGTCATCGATCCGGATGATTGACGTACGCTGGGACCAATCGGAGGGTTGCGTTCCGTCGGAGGACCGAGTGATCCTCCAGCGAATAAGCCGAAGCGGTCGGAGGAACCGCCGGTCCTCCAACCAATCACTGCCGGGGGCGGGTTCAGAGGCTGGTGACGTTACTGGCTTGCAACCTGGTCCAGGGGTGGAGAACAGAGGCTCTTGAAGGTTTTGTTGCTGGGCAGATTGCCCTGACAGCCTTTTTTCTTTAAATCTGAACCGCACGCTGTGCATATTCCGCTCTGACACCAAATAAGGCGCCCGAGGGTTGGGGGTGGGGTAAATTATTCACTTAAAGGGACAGAGACCTCTCTGCATAAAATTTGAGTTGCTTTGCAATTTAAAGGGCCATTCGCCTCAGGTCTCCGCATCGTGATAATTCAAGGGACAGGGGACCGCGAGAACGCTATCCCCCTCTTCGCTCATCTCTGCGACCGTCCTCTGTCCCCGCTCACCGACACTGGCCTCCTGGGTCCACACTTGATTTTTACACTGTCTCGACCCTCTTTATAAGTCCCTCTCTGTTGTCCACCTTGCCTCTCTCCCCGCCTCCATAACCTCCTTTTGAAACCCGTAAAACCCTTCTTGCCCCTCGCTTAACCAGAATGGAGTAAAACCCACAATCAGGATGGCACGGTGGTTAGCGTTGCTGCCTCACTGGCAAGAACCCGGGTTCAATTCAAGCCTTGGGTGACTGTGTGGTGTTTGCACGTTCTTTCCATATCTGCGTGGGTTTCCTCCCTTGCTCCACTTTCCTCCAAAGTACCGGTTTGGTGGATTGGCTATGCTAAGTTGCCCCTTAAGTGTCCAAAGATGGACAGGTTAGGTGGGGTTACGGGGATGGGGTAGCGAGTGGGCCCAGGTGGGGGCCCTTTCAGAGTTGGTGCAGACATGATGGGCCGAATGACCTCCTGCACTGTAGGGATTATATAGTTCAGATCAGCTGTGATCTTATCAAATGGGGCAACGGGCTCAGTGGGCCATGTGACCTAACGCTTCATACTTCACGGAGGTTGAGGGGCGACCTGATCGAGGTCTACAAAGCTATGAGGGACATAGACAGAGTGGATAGTCAAGACACTTTTTCCCAGGGTAGAGGAGTCAATTACTAGGGGGCATAGGTTTAAGGTGCGAGCGGCAAGGTTTAGAGGAGATGTACGGGGTAAGTTTTTTTTTTTTTTTTTTTTTTTTTACACAGAGGGTAGTGGGTGCCTGGAACTCGCTGCCGGTGGAGGTGATGGAAGCAGGGACGAAAGTGACGTTTAAGGGGCATTTTGACCTATACATGAATAGGATGGGAATAGAGGGATACGGACCCTGGAAGTGTAGAAGATTTTAGTTTAGGCGGGCAGCATGGTCGGCCGAAGGGCCTGGTCCTGCGCTGTACTTTTCTTTGTTATTTCACGATCTCATGAGCGATAAGAGGATTTGAGATGGTAAATTATCTATTCTGAACTTATCTGATGCTAACTTGTTTTTTCAGATTATTTTGTGAGAAGAGGGGGCAGTTAGGAAGGGACAGCCGAAACCAAACACCACGTCACGTTCCCTCGATTCATCGGGTCGTGAACATCCTGGGCCTGTGCATATGGAAAGGGGGATGCGTGATCCCAGTGTGGGCAAGCCCTACCCCTGCTCCGACTGTGGATGCTCCTTCAGCCGAGCCTCCAGCCTGACGAGGCACCAGCGGGTACACACCGGGGAGCAGCCGTACGTCTGCGCCGACTGTGCGAGGAGATTCAGCTTCCCCTCCGAGCTGGAGCTGCACAGGCGCAGCCACACCGGGGAGTGGCCCTTCACCTGCCGGGCCTGCGGAACAGGGTTCAACCAGCTGGGCCATCTTGAGATGCACGGCCGGGTCCACACAGGCGAGAGGCCGTTCACCTGCTCCACGTGTGGGAAGGCGTTCACCCAGCAGTCGGCCCTGCTGAGGCACCGACGCCTGCACACTGCCGAGAGGCCGTTTGCCTGCCCGCACTGCGGCAGGCGGTTCAGTCAGTCCTCCCACCTGCTGACTCATGCCCGGGTCCACTCTGACGAGAGGCCCTTCCCCTGCTCGGACTGCGGGAAGCGCTTCAAGAGGGCGCGCGAGCTGATGCAGCACCAGCGCTTCCACACCGGGGAGAGGCCGTTCACCTGCCCTGCCTGCGGGAAGGGCTTCACCGAGTCGTCCACCCTGCTAGTCCACCAGCGAGCTCACACCGGGGAGAGGCCGTTCACCTGCCCCGTGTGCAGGAAGGGGTTCAGCCTGTCGTCCTCCCTCCGCGAACATCGTCACGTACACAGGGACGACCGACCCTTCGAGTGCTCAGTCTGTGGCAAGAGCTTCAAGAGCTCCAAGTACCTGAAGATCCACCAGGGCATTCACAGCAAGGAGAGGCCGTTCAGCTGCCCAGACTGCGGGAAGGGCTTCTGCAGGTCATCCGGGCTGCTGAAACACCGGCGGGTTCACACCGGGGAGAGGCCCTTCGCCTGCTCCCATTGCGGGATGGGGTTCACCCAGTCCTCCAGCCTGTTGGTCCACCAGCGGCTCCACACCCAGGAGAGGCCCTTCACCTGCCCTGAGTGCGGGAAGGGCTTCACTCTGGCGTCCTCTCTGCGCGAGCACCGGCTCGTCCACATCGACAACAGGCCGTTCAAATGTCCCGACTGCCAGAAGTGCTTCAAATCCGCCAAAGATCTGCGAAGGCATCGTCAGGTTCACGGGCGAGAGAAACCGTTCCGCTGCTCCCACTGCGAGAAGACGTTTATGCAGGCGGGAAGCCTCCTCAGGCACCACCGAGCCAAGGACCCAAAGGGTCAGTTACTTGCTCCGTGTGTGAAGAGAGATTCACCCGTTTCTCTGAGCTGCTGAGACACCAGCGGGTCCACAATTGACGGCAACGGTCACAGAATTGGTACCCCCATCTTGTCTGCACCCACCCTCCGAATGAACAATTCTCTCAGTGTCATTCCCGTGCTTTCCCCCGCCACCCCCTCGCCCTGTACATCCTTCCTTTTTGAAAGCCTCCACTGAACCTGCCCACACCACGTCCTCTCAGGCAGCGCCTTCCAAATCCAGTCCATTCGCTGCGTGGAAAAGCTCTTCTACCTGTCGCCTTTGCCAAATCTGGTAACAAAAAAGCGCCATCAATGTCACCTCCCAAGACAACGTGCTCGGCACCGAGGAGCCAATCGTGCCGAAACCAGCTCCAACCGGTGGGATATGTCGTCCTCGTGCCTGATCCGACTCCCAAAGCAACCTCTGGGACTCCTAGGAGCAGAGTGGAATGTTTTTAGCGATGTCCTCAAAGCATCCATAGAATCCCAACAGTGCCGAAGGAGGCCATTCAGCCCATCGGGTCTGCACCGACCCTCCGAAAGAGCACCCTACCCAGTCCCACTTCCCCACCCTATCCCCGTAACCCCATCTGACCTGCACATCTTTGGACACTAACTTATCATGGCCAATCCACCTAACCTGCACATTTTTGGACTGAATTGAAATGAAAATCGCTTATTGTCACAAGTAGGCTTCAAGTGAAGTTACTGTGAAAAGCCCCTAGTCGCCACATTCCGGCGCCTGTTCGGGGAGGCTGTTACGGGAACTGTGGGAGGAAACCGGAGCACCCAGAGGAAATCCACGCAGACACGGGGAGACTCCGCACAGACAGTGACTCAAGGCCGGAATTGAACCCGGGAGCCTGGCGCTGTGAGGCAGCAGTGCTAACTGCCGTGTCACCGTGAAACGGTCAGACGTACTTGCCGACTCCAGGGAGACCCTGGCTTGTGACCGACTGAAATTGAGAAGGCTCATTGGCAGGAGAGGGGGAGGCACCCAGCACATTGGGAGAAATTGTCAGGGGCTTGTGGAAGTGAAGGCGGTGTGTCCGGGGGTGGGCCTCTGACCTCCATACGCCCCATTTCCCCGACCCATCAATAAGTGGCGTAGTGTGCAGTGTGCACATTAGACTGAGCATGGCATCTGACCCACTGTAACGGAATGCAAGCAAGTCATCCTCGATCCCGAGGGACTCTCGACAAAGATAAGCACCAGTGGTCAGATCCTGCTTTCAATCACATTCAAGATGAACCTCTCTCTCTCTCTCTCTCTCCACAGATACAGCTGGAGCCCCTGAGTCTTTCCATGTTTGGATTTTGTATCGGGATTGATCCACGTTAATGGATGGTGGCGTTGGGTAGGATTTCTTAATGCCGATAGTAATAATCTCCAAATAATAAAAACAAGAGGGATTTTGATATTCTGTGTATGTGTCTCTTGAAAAATAAATGCACCTGGCTTCGCACTAAACAAGGACAAAGTGACGAGCACGGACAAGCCAATTACAAACCGGGTTTGAAAATCTGCACTGTTTTGTTATAGTTCTGGGCACCGTACTTTCAGACAGATACGAACAAAGAGTAGGAGTCGGCCATTCAGCCCCTTGAGCTTGCTCCCCCACTCAATAACATCACGGCTCATCTCATAGTAACCTCAAATCTGCTTCCTGCCTAACCCCCCCCCCCCGATAATCTCTCATCCCCTTGCTTACCTCTGCCTTAAAAATAGTCAAGCCTTTTCTGAAGAGTTCCAAAAACTTATGACCCTCTGAGAGAAAAATATTCACCTCATCTTAAATCGGCGGCCTCGTGGCTTCTCGGCCTTTTGGCTAAGATCAAGCGGCAGATGGACAACGTGGGGAAACTGCACTGACTGGATTGGGGTGATGGGGGGGAATGAGGGGTAGGGGTGAGGGGTTGGGGGATGGGGGAGCGGTTGGGGGATGGGAAGGGGTGTGGTGGGGATGGGGAGGGGTTGGGGGATGGGGGAGCGGTTGGAGGATGGGAAGGGGTATGGGGGAGGGGTGGGGGGGATGGGGAGGGGAGAAAAGATCAAGCGGCAGATTGAGCCCAAGGTGAAGTGCAATGCCTTTTGTGTCAGCTTGGATCGTGTATGCCTCACTTGTGGAGACCGTGAATTGGCTTCAATTTGAATTGTTTTTCGGAGCAAGCAACAAGCAGATGGATGAAGGGGTTTCCCCGTCCACTCTGTACATTGGCTTTGTAACTTTAAGGATGGGATCAAAAATGTTTTAAAAATTAACCAGTGACCCCCCCCCCCCCCCCCCCCCCCCCATCCGCCTCCATTTGTAGATTCTTCCAGAAGAGGAAACATCGTCTCCACATCCATCCTGTCAAGACCCTCTCACTCTTCTAAACTCCAGCGGATACAAACCTAACCTGTCCCAACCTTTCCTCATAAGTCATCCCGGTAACTCTTGGCATTAGTCCAGTAAACCTTCTCTGAACTGCTTCTGATGCATTTACATCCTACTTTAAATAAGGAGCCATGATGTGGAGATGCCGGCGATGGACTGGGGTGGGCACAATAAGAAGTCTTACGACACCAGGTTAAAGTCCAACAGGTTTGTTGCGAATCACTAGCTTTTGGAGCTAACTGCGCTCTGAAAGCTAATGATTCGAAACAAACCTGTTGGATTTTAACCTGGTTAAATAAGGAGACCAATACTGTACACACTACTCCAGATGTGGTCTCACCAATGCTCAACTGTACTGCTGACACATAACCCTCCTATTTTTACATTCAATTCCCCTCACAATAAATTGAAAACATTCCTAATTACTTGCTGTGCCTGCATACTAGCCTTTTGCAATTTGTGCACAAAGACACCCAGATCCCTCTGCAATCTCTCAACATTTAGATAATAAACTTCTCTTTTATTCTTCCTGTCAAAATGGACAATTTCACATTTTTCCAAATTATTCTCCATTTGCCAGATTCTTGCCCACTCACTTAACCCATTGATTTTTTTTTTTTTGTAGCCACCTTATGTCCTCTTCACAATTTACTTTCCTACCTATCTCAGTGCCACCAGCAAATTTGCCAACCATCCCTTCACCAAGTCATTTATGTAAACAGTGGAGGTCCCAGCACTCATCCCTGTGGCACACCAATCGTTACATCATGCCAACCTGAAAACGACCCATTTATGCCGGCTGTTAGCCAGCCAATCATCTATCCATGCCAATATGTTACCCTCTACACCATGAGCTTTTCTTTTCCGCAATAACCTTTGATATGGCACTTTAATCAAAAGTCTTCAAGAAATCTAAGTACAGTACATCCACACCACATGTTCCTTCTAACCAATAAGTTGGTTAAAAATGATTTCCCTTTCACTAAACCATGTTAACTCTGCCTGCTTACCTTGAACTCATCCAAGTGTCCTAAGCGAGCTTCTTTAAGAATAGCTTCTAAAGGTACACTCGTCATGCAAGGAATGCAGTGCAGACTTGCCGCAATGTTAGCAGTGCCTCGAGAGTTCTCAGGATACGAACCTCACTGACAAGGTCCCAGCATTTATTGCCCCTCAAGAAGATGGGTGGGCCATCTTGCATCGCTACGGTCCGTGTGTGGTGCAGACAACACCCACAATGCCGTCGGGAAGAGAGACAGTGAACCTAGGGCGAAGTAGTTCCAAATCAGGATGGAGTGGGGTAGGAGTCAAATCATTTACTTTTCTCGAGGGAGGGAGGGCTACTTTCTGATTTCTTTGTGGGGGCTACCTTTTTGATTTTTATGGGCAATGACAATGTGCTGGGGTTATTGGGGGGGGGGCAGCATGAGAACAGCGCAAAGTCATGACAATTGGAGAGCCGGTGCAGAGATGATGGGCTGAATGGCCTCCTACACCGTAACAATTCTGTGGCTCTTCTGATCTAAAGATTTAAGTTAGAAACCGAACCGTTTGCAAAGCTGGAACTTGCAAGCCCGCTCTCGACCTCCACTGAATGCTTTCGAGAAAAGAGAAACTCGGAGCTGGGCAGGCAGTTGGTCAGGAGTCCCAACCACAATTAAACAGTTTACTTTCATTCCCCCCCCACCCTTCCCAGTCACCTCCTGTAGCAACTGATATTGGAGTACACTCGACGTCTGAGAGGTTGGGCTCTTCTGGATAGACAGGACTTGCAACACTTAAAAACAAACACCCACACACACAACAGCAGCCGAAAGAGCTTGTATACAGCCAAGGGCCTTCTTCGGCAAGGGTGGCGCACTGGTTAGCACCGCTGCCTCAGAGCGGAGGGACCCAGGTTTGATTTCGGCCTTGGATGACTGTGCGGTGTCTGCACTTTCTCCCCGTGTCTGTGTGGGTTTCCTCCGGGTGCTCCGGTTTCCTCCCACAGTCCAAAGATGTACAGGTTATGTGGACTGGCCATGCTAAATTGCCCTTAGTGTCCAATGATGTGCAGATTAAATGAATTGACCAAGATCAATGCACAAGGTTATGGGATAAGGGCGGGGCGGGGGGGGGGGAGTGGGGGCCTAGGTAGGGCGCTCTTTCGGAGGGTCGGTGCAGACCCGATGGGCTGAATGGTCTCCTTCCGCACTGTAGAGATTCTATGGAAAGATTTAAAGAAAAATGTTGGGGGGTGGGAATCAAAACAAAAACTGGATTTCACTCTCCCCGCCCCCCCCATTAATCTTTCTCCCTCTACTCCAAATCTTTTTACTTGTAAACTGTGCCATTTATTGGACAAATGAAAAAGAGGAAGAAAGTCGTTGGAAAGGATTCAACTTATTTTTCTCTTTTGTTTGGTTATTTTTGTACCATCAGGTAGTTTGTAATCTTGGGAACCAGGTCCCGCCAGTGGAGAAGGAGGCCATTTGGCCCATCGGGACTGCACTGACCCTGTGAAAGAGCACCCTACTTCGGCTCACTCCCCATCCTATCTCTGTAACCCCACCTAATCGGCACATCTTTGGACACTGAGGGGTAATTTAGCATGGCCAGTCCATCTTGGCGGGACTGAGGTAGGAGGAGAGGTTGAGTCGGTTAGGATAGTATTCGCTGCAGTTCAGAAGATTGATGGGGGGAGAATCTCATAGAATCCCATAAAATTCTAACAGGACTGGACAGGGGAGATGTATAGAACATAAGAGTGCAGAAGGAGGACATTCGGCCCATCGAGTCTGCACCGACCCACTTAAGCCCTCACTTCCACCCTATCCCCTTAACCCAATGACCCCATCTAACGTTCTTTTTGGACACTAAGGGCAATTTATCATGGCCAATCCACCTAACCCGCACGTCTTTGGACTGTGGGAGGAAACCGGAGCACCCGGAGGAAACCCACACACACGGGGAGAACGTGCAGACTCCGCACAGACTGACCCAGCGGGGAATCGAACCTGGGACCCTGGCGCATTGAAGCCAATGCTGCAGGAAGGATATTCCCGATTGTGGGAATCCGGAGCACCGCGAGGAAACGCATGCAGACACGGGAAGAACGTGCAAACTCCACGCAGTCACCCGAGGCTGCAATCAAACCCTGGCGCTCTGGGACAGAATTGCTAACCACTGTGCCGCCTGAAAATGAAAAGTACAGATTTTTTTTTTTTATAAAAGTTGGAAAATAATATTATTGAAGAACATGGAGCTGCAAGGGTAAAAGCTAGCAATGTTGCCCGTCACCCTGAGAAACCTCTTCTCCCAATCCGGCACTCCTTCCCCAGTCTCTCTCTCTGCCCTCCTCCCTCTGTCGTTCACTCTCTCTCGGAGCCGCTTCACCTGCACTGATCCACTGCCTTCTTATAATTCCTCTTTCCTCTGCATCCTCTGATGGGGGTACTGAGATCACAATTTTCTACCTGTTCTTCCCCCTTTTGAACCAAGGAGGTTGTTGTAACTGGGAAAGGGGCGGGGAGGGGACTGATTATTTATAATAATTTACATTTGAAAAAAAAAGGACTCACCGAAGGGCCTCTTCCCAAAAGGACTGGCAGAAACTGCCCTCTTTACCTCCTCAGAGGAAAAGACACAAGCTGCAAAGTGACCAAAAAAAATGTTCTGCCAAAGGGGCGGCATGGTGGGTAGCACTGCTGCCTCATAGCGCCAGGGACCTGATTGTTCGGAGTCTGCACGTTCTCCCCGTGTGTGCGTGGGTTTCCTCCGGGTGCTCCGGTTTCCTCCCACAGACCAAAGATGTGCAGGTTAGGTGGATTGGCCATGATAAATTGCCCTTAGTGTCCAAAATTGCCCTTCGTGTTGGGTGGGGTTACTGGGTTATGGGGATAGGGTGGAGGTGTGGACCTTGGGTAGGGTGCTCTTTCCAAGAGCCGGTGCAGACTCGATGAGCCGAATGGCCTCCTTCTGCACTGTAAATTCTATGATCAGGCCCACTCCCCCTCCCATCCCCATACCCCCACCTAACCTGGCCAATCCAACTAACTGCACATCTTTAGAAAGAGAATTCTTTCTGTCTCTCCAAACCATGATAATTTTTTTGCTGTTGGATCAATTCTACCGTACGTCCCATGCTGGCTGTTCCAGCTCCTCCAATTACAAGTCCCCGCTCCCTTCCCCACCAATCAGATTCTGCCTCTGCAGCAGCAACAGGAGGTAAGGAATCTGTGGTTGGAGGGCTTAGGTTGGAACTCACAGGTGGCGATAGTGGTGTTTCCCTACCATCCACTGTCCTTAACCTTCTGGGTGGTACAGGTCACAGGTGTAGAAGGTGCTGTCGAAGGAGAATTGGCAGGTAAATGCAGTGCATCACGCGCATGGTACAAACGTTTGCCAATATGCATCAGAAGTTAAGGTTTATAGTGGCGGACAGGATCTATTGCTATACTTTGGTGGTGGAGGGAGTGAATGTTTGTGGATGGGGTGCCGATCAAAGCGGGGTTGCTTTGTGCTGGATGGAGTCGAGCCTCTCGAGTGTTGTCGGGGCCGCATTCAAGCAAGTGGAGAGTATCCCATCACACTCTTGATTTGTAGATTGTGGACAGGCTTTGGGCGAGTCAGGGGGTGAAAACTCGCTGCAGGATTCCTGGACTACCTGCTCTGGTAGCCACAGTATTTATATAGCTAGTCCAGTTGAGTTTCTGGTCGATGGTAAACCCCAGGATATTCACAGTGGGGGATTATTCATAGAATTTACAGTGCAGAAGGAGGCCATTCGGCCCATTGAGTCTGCACCGGATCTTGGAAAGAGCACCCTACCCAAGGTCAACACTTCCACCCTCTCCACATAACCCAGCAACCCCACCCAACACTAAGGGCAATTTTGGACACTAAGGGCAATTTATCATGGCCAATCCACCTAACCTGCACATCTTTGGACTGTGGGAGGAAACCGGAGCACCCGGAGGAAACCCACGCACATACGGGGAGAACGTGCAGACTCCGCACAGACAGTGACCCAGCGGGGAATCGAACCTGGGACCCTGGAGCTGTGAAGCAATTGTGCTAACCACTATGCTACCGTGCTGCCACACAGATTGAGTGATGGTAATGCCATTGAATGTCATGGGGAGATGTAGATTCTCTCTTGGTGGAGATGGCCATTACCTGGCACAAATGTAACTTGCCACTTGTCAGCCCAAGCCTGGATATTGCCCAGGTCTTGTTGCATTTGGACATGGACTGCTTCATCTGAGTCGCGAATGGCGCTGAACATTGTGCAGTCGTCAAACACTTCTGACCTTATGATGGAATGAAGGTCATTGATGAAGCAGCTGAAGATGGTTGGGCCTAGAACACTACCCAGAGGAATTCTTGCTCTGGTTTCCCCCCACTGTCCAAAGATGTGCAGGTTAAGTAGGTTGGTCATGCTAAATTGCCCTTAGTGTCCAAAATATTAGGAGGTGTTACAGGGATCGGGTGGAGGCGTGGGCTTAAGTAGTTCCTTTGCATGGGCAGGTGCAGACTCGATGGGTCAAATGGCCTCCTTCTGCACTATAAATTCTATGACTTCTAGCACAGTGGCAGTGCCACACAACAAGAAGGTGGGTATCCTCAATGTGAACCATTGAATTACTACAGCACAGGAGGCCATTTGCCCCATCAAGTCTGCACCAACCTCTGAGAGAGCATCCTAGATTGGCCCGCCCGGCACCCTATCCTGGTAACCCCTTAACTTCACCTAACCTGGACATCCTTGGTCACAGAGGGGCAATTTAGCATGGCCTAACCAGCACATCTTTGGCCTGCGGGAGGAAACGGACATAGTACAAACTCCACCCAATGGCGGAATCGAACCAGGGTCTCTGGCACCATGAGGCCACTGTGCATGACGATGACACTTCGTCTCCACAAGGACAGGTCGGTGGTCACTCCTACCGATACTGTCGCGGGCGGATTCCTCTGAGGCAGGCAGGCCTGTAGCCCACCCAAGACTGGCCAAGGGCGAATTGTTAAGACGGGATCTGATTGTTTCCATTCTGCGCTCCGGACAAACAGCGCAGGGTGGAAGTGGCAGCTGCCCTGGCAATATCTTCACCAATCCTATTTATTTTATCTTTTTATAAATTTAGAGTACCCAATTAATTTTTTCCAATTAAGGGGCAATTTATCGTGGCCAATCCACCTACCCTGCACAACTTTTGGGTTGTGGGGGGTGAAACCCACGCAAACACGGGGAGAATGTGCAAACTCCACACGGACAGTGACCCAGAGCCGGGATCGAACCCGCGACCTCGGCGCCGTGAGGCAGCAGCGCTAACCCACTGCACCACCGTGCTGCCCTCTCCTCAGCGATCCTACAGGGCATGGTGTCAAAAGGAGTGGAGAATTGTGAATGCTGTTCGGGCAACAAAGGTTGGTGAGGACAACCCTGCCAGTCCAGGTCGTCTGGGCAGAACGTTAAGAGCTCGGGTTTGGTCTCAGCTTTTGCCGGCGCTGCGTGGTTTTATTTCCAGGCGGGCTGGAGCAGCGCCTCCTGAGCCGACGTCACAATGGGCCGGCAGCGCACGCCGCTTGGAGGACCGGCCGCCCAAAACGGGTCCTCCGGCCCCGCCCCGCGCGGTGCCGATTGGTCGGAGCTCACGTCAATCACCGCCCGGCCCCGCCGCCCCACTCCCATCGGAAATCACGTGGTCTGCGCCTCATACCGCCGCTGTCGCGTCCGCCTCGCTCGTTGTCTGTCAGCTCCGCGGCACCTTTCAGGTTTGTCTTTTATTTGGCGCCCTTCCCCCTTTTTTCCGCTTCTCCGCCGTCGTTCCATCCTCAGGCTCATTCACTCGATTCTGTGAAACCTCACCTTCGGTCGCCAATTCGGCCCCTCAATGGCCGTCCCCTCCCCTCCTCCGGAGTCCAGTGCGCAGACGCAGTGCCGGCCAACTGAGCATGCGCACTGCGGCAGTCACGTGATCTGCATATTTAAAGGGACAACGTTCCTGTGTTCACGTGTGATTTAAAGGGGCCAGAGACACAGTGAGACAGACTGATTTCAATTGGAGAGAGTTGGAAGCGCGGATTTTGGAGCAAACTCTGGAGTATTGGCATCCATAGATCCCTGAAAGCGCAGAAGGAGGCCATTCAGCCCATCACGTCTGAACCGACCGTCCGATAGAGCACCCCACCCAGGCCCACTCCACTACCCTATCTCTGTAACCCCACCTCACCTGCCCATCTTTGGACACTTAAAGGGTAATTTAGCATGGGCAATCCACCTCCACCTAACCTGCACATCTTTGGATTGTGGGAGGAAACTCGAGCACCCAGAGGAAACCCGCGCAGACACAGGGAGAACGTGCGGTAACCCAAGGCCTGAATCGAACCCGGGTCCCTTGTGCCATTAGGCAGCAGTGCTAACCATTGTGCCACCCTTAAAACCCCTCCTTGGAATTTTTAATTACTGACAAACTTGTTTTACAGGCAGAGGGTTTGCCCATGGGAAGCTCGTGTCCAACATCGCGTCAAACTGACCGAGCCACACGATGCAGCAGAACGTGGAGATCATCGGCAATATAGAAGGGGAGAGCAGCATTCCCGTTGCAGACAAACCGTACACGTGTTCTGTGTGTGGACGTGGGTTCAACCGATTGTACGACCTGGGGAGGCACAAGTGCGACCAAAACCGGGAGCGGCCATGTAAATGTGGGGACTGCGGTAAGGAGTTCAGTTACCCCTCCGAGCTGGAAACGCATCGACGCAGTCACACCGGGGAGAGGCCATTCACCTGCCCCGTGTGTGGGAAGGGATTTGTCCGATCGTCAAACCTGCTGTCACACCAGCAGGTTCACAGCGGAGAGAGGCCGTTCATCTGTTCCATGTGCGGGAAGGGATTCACCCGATTCTCCCACCTGCTGAGACACCACAAAGTTCACACCGGGGAGCGACCGTTCACCTGCTCCGTGTGTGGGAAGGGATTCTCGGATTCGTCCGACCTGCTGAAACACCAGCGGGCCCACACCGGGGAGAGGCCGTTCACCTGCCTCAAGTGCGGGGAGAGATTCACGCAGATCTCTCACCTGCTGAGGCACCAGCGAACTCACAACGGGGAGAGACCGTTCACCTGTTTTGTGTGCGAGAAGAGATTCACCGAAGCCTCCAACCTGCTGAGGCACCAGCGGGTTCACACTGGGGAGAGGCCATTCACCTGCTCCCAGTGTGGGAAGGGCTTCGCCCAGTCTTCGACCCTGCTGAGACACGAGCGAGTGCACGCGGGGATGCGACCATTCACCTGCTCTGAGTGTGGGAAGGGGTTCCCTCAATCATCCAGTCTGGTGAAACACCAGTGTGGTCACACATGATTACGACGCTGTAGTTATTGCTGCTGTTAATATGATTGGGGTTACTGCTGCTAACCACAGTAACAGGGCTGGAGTTGACTGAATTTGTATTTATATAGCACCTTTCTCAACCCTGGGACGTCTCTCTGTGCAGTCAGCCTCCACAAACAGCGATGTAATCGTGAACAGAGATGATCTGTTTTTAGTGAGACTGGCCGAGGGTGAAAGATCGGCCTCGCTGGGGCACAACTCCCCGCTCTCCTTCAAAATGGTGGCCGTGGAATCTTTCATATCTGCCTGAGACTGAATCCATGGATCTGCATCTTCATAATCCCTTGGTGTCGTTCAGGGTCATCGCTCCTAAAACACCTTCAGGTGTTTCTCACACATGCGTGGAAAGGAACTTTATGAAATGTGAGATGACCGTGACATTGCAGACACCGATGCAGTGGCGTTGACCACACAAGTCTGTATGTGTGTGTATACATGCACGGGCACGCAGAAACTGCTTCGGCTCATTTTGTCGCTTCCCTCTCCCAAGGCGGATCAGAAAACGGGGCCTTTCAATTGGCACACAGAAAATGAGTGCGCCCTTCCAACCAATTCCCGCAGCGCAACACCTCCCTCCGCCCGCTAAGACCGACGGCGAGATCCTGAAAAGCATGGACCACTTCCTTACTGGCAAGGGTGGGCAGCGAGTGATGAAATTCATCACGGCCTCCACTGTGCCAGCTCAGCCTTCGGTCGACCGTGGAAAAGAATCGTTTGAGGACGGGATCTCAATACGAGTAGAAGCTCCTTGCACTCTGATCTGCTTTGGAGACTTGGGCGATCTACAGCAGGCACCTCAAAGCACCAGAGAAGTACCACCACTGGTGCTGTTGCAAGAGAAAGGGTGCCCCAACAGCAGCGTCCTCTACCCAGCCAGCCCCAGCATTCAGGCGCGAAGCACTAAAAAGCCGGCTCCACTGGCTGGGACATGCCGTCTGTCTGCCCGACACCAGGGGAGGTGGTGGCGTAGTGTTATTGTCGCTGGACTAGTATTCCGGAGAGACCCCAGGGTAACACTCTGGGGGCCCACGTTGAAATCCCACCACGGCAGATGGTGGAATTACAACTCCATAAACAAATCTGGAATTGCAAGTCTAATGATGGCCACGAAAACATTTCCGATTATCGTTTTGAAAAGCAGTTCGCTGAAGTCCTTCCTTTAGGGGAAGGGAAATCTGCTGGCCTGCAGTTGACCCCAGACCCACACAGCAATGTATCTTGGCTCTCATAGATTATCATAGAATTTACAGTGCAGAAGGAGGCCATTCGGCCCATCGAGTCTGCACCGGCTGTTGGAAAGAGCACCCTACCCAAGGTCAACACCTCCACCCTATCCCCAGAACCCAGTAACCCCACCCAACACTAAAGGCAATTTTGGACACTAAGGGCAATTTATCGCGGCCAATCCACCGAACCTGCACATCTTTGGACTGTGGGAGGAAACCGGAGCACCCGGAGGAAACCCACGCACACACGGGGAGGACGTGCAGACTCCGCACAGACAGTGACCCAAGCTAGGAATCGACCCTGGAGCTGTGAAGCAATTGTGCTAACCACTGTGCTACCGTGCTGCCCGATCACTCTTAACCGCCCCTCTGAAACGGCCGAGCGAGACACTCCGATCAAGGGGCAACTAGGGATGGGCAACAAAGGCTGGCGTGAAAGGATAAAGATAGAGAGAAAAAACGATTCCCAAAGCAACAGATCTATTCAAATCTCGGTCTCGGCAGGAGACTCTCAGGAGGACAGCGGAGACGCATTAGGAAAGTCCCCGGAGCATCCCTGAAGAGGTCAAAGGTACGGTCGACTCATGAGAGACCACTCACCATGCCACCCCTCCCCTCAAGGCTTGTGATCGGCCAAAATGGAAGAGGATGACACAGGAGAGTAGCCGACGCACGGAAAGACTTTGCCCATGATGTGCAGAGCTGAAGCCCACCCGTCGGAGGGAACTCACAAACCTCCGAGCAACCCCTGTCCGCCTCAACCATCAGGCACCGCCTGCACCCCCAGGCGCTGCCTGCCCCCGGACCCCCCCCCCCCCCCCCCCCGGTGGCAGAACAGATCGGGTGGCAGACTCATCTTACCGTCGAACATCGAGCTGGAGTGGAAGTGAAGTCGCGCCCCATCCGGAGCCACCGCCCGAGAAGAGGGGGGGGAGGGGATAAAGCTGACCCGGGCCGCAGCTGAGAAACGAACACGTGGGAACTGTGCCTGGAGCAAAGAGGTGAAGCAGACAAACCCAAGTTGAACGAACGACCCCGCCTAATGGCACCCGTGGGAGTCTGTCCACCTTCTGTAACTTAATGAAACAGAGAGTGGGGAGGGAGCTCTGTCCTTCTTAATCGGGACCTTCATATCGAGGGACGTGTCGTGCTCACTTCCGTCTTCCGTTAGTAAAACCGGGCGTCGGTGTAACAACTATTGGAAACGAAACTGAAAACGTGGGGAGATGTTTCTTTAAGCGGCCCCAGTGGAAGGAGCAATAAGTTTCGCTGTCACCCGGCGAAATTAACTCAAACCCGCCCCCGTGGCTTTCCCGCGAGGACCTCGGGTCCAGCTCAGCTCAACCCCCGAGGTACAACCCGTTCCTTTGACAATTGCTACACTTCCTGTTTTAAATCCTTTACCCCGGGCAGTCACAGTGCCCGAAACACATTGTAAAAACAACCCCTTGCTCTCCGCCCCCCCCCCCAACACACAACCCACCACCACCGCCTGAGATGTCCTCACCCTTACCCACACTGTAAACAGTTTTGTGAGTGCCTCATTGCCCCCCCCCCCCCTCCCCGAGGATCTCTGCCCTGCCTACCACCGCATACCCTGGCCTCCTGTTTACTATACCTGCGATCTCCCCTTCCCCTGTAGGAGTTGGGGTGGGGTGGGATGTTTCCCACCCCCCCCCCAACCTCTGGATCTTGTGCTTCAGAAATCCCTTAGCCTCCCGTCCTGTGAGTGGGGTGCAGGAGCCCGGCATTTGGAATATGATGTGCGTAAGTATGAGGTTATCCATTTTTGGGTGGGAGGAATGGAGACGCAGAGTATTTTGTGAATGGTGCGTGACTGGCAAGTGTCGAGGTCCAAAGGAACCACGAGCGTCCTTGTTCATGAGCCAGTGAAAGCTGACATCAAGGCGAGGCAAGCGGTTCGGAAGGCAAATGGTACCTTGGCCTAAACCGCAAGGTGCTTTGAGTGCAAGATGTCTTGCTGCAGTTGTTTAGAACCTCGGTTAGAATCATCGGAGAATCCCCCACAGCGCAGAAGGAGGCCATTCGGCCTGTCGAGTCTGCACCAATCCAAGGGCCCCCTGCCTAGGCCCACTCCCCCCACCCTATCCCTGTAACCCCACCTAACCTTTGGACACTAAGGGATAACTTATCATGGCCAATTCACCAAACCTGCACATCTTTGGACTGCAGATACGAGGCAAAGATAGATAGATTTCGAGATATTAATGATATGAAGGGATATGGGGAAATTGTTGTGGAGGTAGAAGAACAGCCATGACCTAGGGCAAGCTAGTCCAACTCCAGCCCAGGGGCCTCAACCTGGTCGCTGAAGTCTCTTCAAATAACGGCTAACTTGAGCGAATGATATGCAGGGATCTGCTTGTGCAATCAGAAACTGATTCCCTCCCCCACTTATGGCTGATAAGCTCACTGACGAAATTCAGGACTGAATCAGCCTCTTAATTGGATGAACAGTGAGTACTGAGAAGGTGATTAGCTGCTCCTTTGTTTTCAGAGCGCAACCTTACTGCGCAGGTTCTGGCCTCTGAAGGAGCACTGGAGCAAAGCCGCGGATGCCATGTGTAGGCCTGGGGAAAAGCTGGAGGTAGGATAGGCCAGAGGAGCAGCTGGAGGGCGGGTAGGCCCGGGGAGAGGCTGGAGGTCGGATAGGCCAGGGGAGCGGCTGGAGGGCAGAATAGCCCGGGAGGCGACTGGAGGGAGGGTATGCCCGGGGAGCGGGTAGGCCCGGGAGCGGCTGGTGGGGGGGTAGGCCCCGGGCAGCAGCTGGTGGGAGGGTAGACCCAGGAGCGGCTGGATGGCGGGTAGACCCGGGGAGTGGCTGGAGGGCGGGTAGGCCCAGGGAGAGGCTGGAGGTTGGGTAGGCCCAGGGAGCAGCTGGAGGTCGGGTAGGCCCAAGGAGCGGCTGGAGGTCGGGTAGGCCCTGGGAGGGAGGGGGGGCAGCTGGCTGGAGGGAGGTAGGTCCAGGAGTGCTGAAATTAGGTGGGCCTGCCAAATGAGAAGAGGCCCTGGCCACCAACCCCTGATCGATTCCTCGTGATGGAATGCCCAAACCTCATCGGGAGTACGTGAGAGTGAGTCAGTAAGAGGCGCATGGTCTACTTTTCAGATTCGGTTCAAAGTGGGAATTCGGTGGGCGGGGGGTGGGGGGGTGGAAGAGGTGCTTCAGCCTTACTGCAAGAAGTACAGTGTGCTGAGTGGGGGCTGGGGGGAGGATGTACTTTTTTCCTCTACTCTTTTCGGTCTCCAGTATTTGACTTCCACGTGAGTGCAGGAGCAGGCAAATCAGTAACTGGTCCTATTAGGAACTGCATTTTATCAGCATTGTAAAGTTTATTGGTAGTACCAAAACCTACTGGGAGGTGTGGGCTTTACTAATTATATATTAATGAATTAGCAATTATTAATTAATTAATAAGTTTTGGAGATAGCAGGGTTGGCGACGAGGTGCAGTTGCAAGGGATGTCCCAGGGCAAACACGTGTGCCCTCAGTGTTTCCGGCTCCAGTGTTAGTGAGCTTGATGCTGAGCTGCATTCACTGCGGCACATCAGGGCGGGGGTGGTGGAGTTACCTCAGCACTTTATTCCTGGAGGGCGTGACTCTGAATAAGGCAGTTAAGGGGATTCCCGAAGGCACACCGTGCACAAGCCTCAGTCCTTGCAATTGTCCAACGGGTGTGAAATTTGTTTGGATGAATCACAGAATCCCTCTCGTGCAAAATGAGTTTTACATTCAGTTTGAGGGAGAGAGGAGTGGGTCTGAGACTCTATTTTTAAACTTAAATAAGGGCAATTATGAGGCCATGAAAGCAGAGCTGGCTAAAGTGAATTGGCAAATTAGATTAAAAGATAGGTCAATAGAGATGCTGTGGCAGGCATTTAAGGGGATATTTCAGAATACATAGACTAGATCCATAGAATCCCACAGTGCAGAAGGAGGCCATTTGGAAAAGTGTGAGGTTATGCACTTCGGAAGGAGAAATGGAGGCATAGACTTTTTCCTAAATGGGAAGATGCTTAGGAAATCAGAAGCACAAAGGGACTTGGGAGTCCTTGTTCACGATTCTCGTAAGTTTAACGTGCAGGTTCAGTCAGCAGCTAGGAAGGCAAATGCAATGTTAACATTCGTGTCAAGAGGTCTAGAATACAAGACCAGGGATGTAATTCTGAGGCTGTGTAAGGCTCTGGTCAGACCCCATTTGGAGTACTGGGAGCAGTTTAGGGCCCGTATCTGAGGAAGGATGTGCTGGCCTTGGAAAGGGTCCAGAGGAGGTTCACAAGAATGATCCCGGGAATGAAGAGCTTGTTGTATGAGGAACGGTTGAGGACTCTGGGTCTGTACTCGTTGGAGTTTAGAAGGTTGGGGGGGGGGATCTTATTGAAACTTACAGGGTACTGCGTGGCCTGGATAGAGTGGATGTGGAGAAAATGTTTCAACTTGTAGGAAAAACTAGAACCAGAGGACACAATCTCAGACTAAAGGGCCGATCCTTTAAAACAGAGATGAGGAGGAATTTCTTCAGCCAGAGGGTGGTGAATCTGTGGAACTCTTTGCCGCAGAAGGATGTGGAGGCCAAATCACTGAGTGTCTTTAAGACAGAGATAGATAGGTTCTTGATTAATAAGGGGATCAGGGGTTATGGGGGAAGGCAGGAGAATGGGGATGAGAAAAATATCAGCCATGATTGAATGGCGGAGCAGACTCGATGGGCCGAGTGGCCTAATTCTGCTCCTATGTCTTATGGGTCTGCACCAGTGTTGGAATACATTTAAGGCAGAGATGGATAGATTCTTGGTAAGCAAAGGGGTGATAGGTTATCAGGTGGGGGGGGGGGGGGGGGGGGAGGTTCGGCTGGATGCAAATTTGAGGTTACTGTCGGATCAGCCTTGGTCTTATTAGGGCGCAGCAGGCCCGATGAGCTAAGTGGGCAAATCCTGCCCCTTGTTCGTATGAGCCGATGTGTGAGAGGGAGAGAGAGAGTCTATGTGTGAGAGAACGCGAGAACCCCCCCCAAAGACATGGAGTGATCCATAAACACAAGCCAGTCCTTCCTTGTCCTCCCATCCCAAAATCCTATCGACAATCATAGAATCATTGAATTTACAGTGCAGAAGGAGGCTATTGAGTCTGCACCGGCCCTTGGAAAGAGCACCCTCCCCAAGCCCACACCTCCACCTTATCCCAGTATCCCCATCCACCTTTTTTTGACACTAAGGGCAATTTAGCATGGCCAATCCACCGAACCTGCACATCTTTGGACTGTGGGAGGAAACCGGAGCAGCCGGGGGGAACCCACGCAGACACGGGGAGGATGTGCAGACTCCGCACAGACAGTGACCCAAGCCGGGAATCGAACCTGGGACCCTGGCGCTGTGAAGCAACAGTGCTACGTGCTGCCCGACAATGCAGGTCAGGAGAGGAGGGCTGACTGGTAACCTGCTTCTGACACCGACATGAATTCTGCCAAGGGCAGCACGGAACTTGCACCACCAAAGGCACTTTGCAAGATTAGCGTTTGTTAAACCCAATCCCTTCACTGTGGCCTGGTCCCCACCCCCCCCCCCCCTCGGGTCGAGTTTTTCACTGCCCCTTAAGTGAAAAGGCCACCAAAAAAACAAAAGTTTTATTGGTGAACTCTGTTGCTTGGGACGCATTTAAATGGGCATTTTTATTAATTTCTCTTTTTAAAAAGAAAAAGAGTATTGCTTCGGCATTGACATTTTAAAAATTCATGTTTAATGTTGTACGAAACCTTATTTTACCGGAATTTGATCCATCAGCCCCTTGAGTGAGCAAAAGCTTGAAATGTGCCCCGCTCCCCCCACAGAAAGGATGGACCAGTGTGATCTCGTGGGACGGCAGAGAGGTCTCAAATGGCCTATTCCAACTCCTATGCCCCTCATTGCCTCCAGCTGCTCCTACACCTCGGCTACCCTGAGTTGGAGTGACTGGAGGAATTTGCTGCAGGACACAGGAAGCGAGCTGGAGTCCCCACACAGCAGAGACATTGGAGGTCCCATCGTCGTCATTAAAGGTTTATCTACTGACACTTTATGTATTATTTATTAATTACATATACATATAAAACTCTTGATCTTGCATGTATCGTTTTTTTATACATATATATAAACATAAAACAATTTACTTTGTGAGGTGAGAGTGACTGCCCTTGACATCAAGGCAGCATTTGACCGAGTGTGGCATCGAGGGCCCCTAGCTAATCTGGGGTCAATGGGAATCAGGGCGAAAACACATACTGAGCACAAAGGAAGATGGTTGTGGTTGTTAGAGGTCAGTCACCTCAATCCTGGGACTTCACTGCTGGAATTCCTCAGGGTAGTGTCCTAGGTCCAGCCATCTTCAGCTGCTTCATGAATGACCTCCCTTCCAACATAGAATTTACAGTGCAGAAGGAGGCCATTCGGCCCATCAAGTCTGCACCGGCTCTTGGAAAGAGCACCCTACCCAAGGTCAACACCTCCACCCTATCCCCATAACCTAGCAACCCCACCCAACACTAAGGGCAATTTTGGACACTAAGGGCAATTTATCTTAGCCAATCCACCTAACCTGCACATCTTTGGACTGTGGGAGGAAACCGGAGCACCCGGAGGAAACCCACGCACACACGGGAAGGATGTGCAGACTCCGCACAGACAGTGACCCAAGCCGGAATCGAACCTGGGACCCTGGAGCTGTGAAGCAATTGTGCTATCCACAATGCTACCGTGCTGCCCGGTAACATAAGGACAGATGTGGGGATGTTCGCTATTGATTACACAATATTCAGCACCATTCACAACTCCTCAGAATGAAGCAGTTCATGTCCAAATGCAGCAAGACCCTGGACAATATCCACACTTGGGCTAACAAGTGGCAAGCTACATTTGTGCCACATAAGTTCCAGACAATAGCCGTCTCCAAAAACGAGAGAATCAACCACCTCCCCTTGACATTCAATGGCATTACCATCACTGAATCCCCACATCAACATCCTGGGGGTTACTATTGACCAGAAACAACTGGACTAGCCTATAAATTGTGGCGACAAGAGCAGGTAAGAGGCTAGGAATCCTGCGGCGAGTAGCTCACCTCCTGACTCCTGAAAGCCTGTCCACAATCTACATTACAGGAGTGAGATGGAATACTCTCCGCTTGCCTGGATGAATGCGGCTCCAACAACACTGAAGAAGCTCGACACCATCCAGGGAAAAGAAGCACCGCTTGATCGGCACCCCATTCACCCCCGACACACTGGTAGCAGTGCATGTGTGCGTACCATCTATAGAAGGTGCACTGAAGGAACTCATAAGGCCCTTTAGGCAGCACCTTACAAATCTGCTACCATCTAGCAGGACATGGGCAGCAAACAACATGGGGAACACCCATCACCTGCAAGCTGTCCTTCAAGCCACTCACCATCCGGACTTCAGAATCACAGAATAATAGTGCAGAAGAAGCCCTTTGCCCAATCCGGTTTGCACTCTACTCCCATTTGGCAGCTCTTGGCCCATAGCCTTAAATGTTATGACATGCCAAATGCTCATCCAGATACTTTTTAACGGCTGTGAGGCATCCTGCCTCTACCACCCTCCCAGGTAGTGCATTCCAGACCGTCGCCATCCTCTGGGTAAAAAAGTTTTTCCACCCCCTGGGAAATGCCTTTAGATATATGCAGGTGAGGGCTTTTGTGAGGCGACAGGTGAGGGAATTCCCGTTGCTCCCGGCACAAGAAGTTCAAGATAGGGTGATCTCGGGTGTATGGGTCGGGGAGGGCAAGGTGTCGGAAATACACCAGGAGTTGAAAGAAGATGGGGAAGCGCTGGTAGAAGAGTTGAAGGGTAAATGGGAGGAGGAGATTGAGGAAGGTCTGTGGGCTGATGCCCTAGGTAGGGTTAACTCCTCCTCGTGTGCCAGGCTCAGCCTGATACAATTTAAGGTGGTCCACAGAGCGCACTTGACGGGGACGAGGTTGAGTAGGTTCTTTGGGGTAGAGGACAGATGTGGAAGATGCTCAGGGAGCCCAGCGAACCATGTCCACAGGTTTTGGTCATGCCCGGCACTGGAGGGGTTCTGGAGAGGAGTGGCGGGAGCAATATCTCAGGTGGTGAAAGTCCGGGTCAAGCCAAGCTGGGGGCTAGCAATATTTGGAGTAGTGGACAAACCGGGAGCGCAGGAGGCGAAAGAGGCCGGCATTCTGGCCTTTGCGTCCCTAGTAGCCCGGCGAAGGATCTTGCTAATGTGGAAGGAGGCGAAGCCCCCCAGCCTGGAGGCCTGGATAAATGATATGGCTGGGTTCATAAAGTTGGAGAGGATTAAGTTCGCCTTGAGAGGGTCTGCGCAGGGGTTCTACAGGCGGTGGCAACCGTTCCTAGACTATCTCGCGGAGCGTTAGAGGAAGGTCGGTCAGCAGCAGCAGCAACCTTGGGGGGGCGGGTGGAGGGGACGTCCTGGGAGTGGGGGGGACTGCCTGGGAGGGTGGATGAGCAAGAGATAACATGAAGGGTTGGGGAAACTGGCATGTACGGGTGAGGGCCAGTGTACAAAGCTGTGTAAATATGTCATTTTGCCATGTATATATCTTGCTCTGCGCGATTTCTCGTTTTTTTTGTTACGAGGGGTGGGGGGGGGTTATTGTTTGTAAGGGAGAAAAATTGTGTTAAAAAACTTTAATAAATATATATATATTTTTTAAAGTTTTTCCTCAAATCCCCCTAAACCTACCCCTCACCTTGAACTTGTGTCCCCTGGTAACTGATCCTTCAACTAAGGGGAACAACTGTTCCCTATCCACCCTGTTTATGCCCCTCGTAATCTTGGACACCTCGATCAGGTCACCCCTCTGTCGTCTCTGCTCCAGCGAAAACAATCCAAGCCTATCCAACCTCTCTTCATAATTGTAATGTTCCATCCCAGGCAACATCCTGGTGAAACACCTCTGCACCCTGTCCAGTGCAATCACATCCTTCCTATAATGTGGCGACCAGAATTGCACACAGTACTCCAGCTGTGGCCTCACCAAAGTTCTATACAACTCCAACATGATTCCCTCTGTTTGTAATCTCTGCCTCGATTGATAAAGGCAAGTGTCCCATATGCCCTTTTTACCACCTTATTAACGTGCCCTTCTGTCTTCAGCGATCTATGGACAAACACCATGGTCCCTTTATTCCTTGGAACTTCCCAGTGTCGGGCCATTCATTGAATACTTTCCTGGGGGCAGCACGGTGGTGCAGTGGGTTAGCACTGCTGCCTCACGGCGCCGAGGTCCCAGGTTCGATCCCGGCTCTGGGTCACTGTCCGTGTGGAGTTTGCACATTCTCTCCGTGTTTGCGTGGGTTTCGCCCCCACAACCCAAAGCTGTGCAGAGTAGGTAGATTGGCCTCGCTAAATTGCCCCTTAATTGGAAAAAATGAATTGGGTACTCTAAATTTATTTTAAAACAGCACTGCTGCCTCACGGCGCTGAGGTCCCAGGTTCGATCCCGGCTCTGGGTCACTGTCCGTGTGGAGTTTGCACATTCTCCCCGTGTCTGCGTGGGTTTCGCCCCCACAACCCAAAGATGTGCAGGGTAGGTGGATTGGGCAAACTAAATTGCCCCTTAATTAGAAAAAATGAATTGGGTACTCTAAATTCATTGAATTTTTAAATTCATTGAATACTTCCTTGTCAAATTACTCCTCTCAAAGAATATCACCTCACTTTTCAGGATTAAATTCTTTCTGTCCATTTGATCATCCCGTGAATATCTCCCTGTAACCCAAGACACTCAACCTCACTGATAACAACCTGGCCAATCTTTGTGTCATCCACAAACTGATTCTCCCCCCCACCCCCCATAATCATCTATGTCGTTGACATAAATGAAAACATAAGAAGTCTTACAACACCAGGTTAAAGTCCAACAGGTTTGTTTCAAACACTAGCTTTCGGAGCACTGCTCCTTCCTCAGGTGAATGAAGAGGTATGTTCCAGAAACACATATATAGACAAATTCAAAGATGCAAGACAATGCTTGGAATGCGAGCATTAGCAGGTGATTAAATCTTTACAGATCCAGAGATGGGGTAACCCCAGGTTAAAGAGGTGTGATTTGTGTCAAGCCAGGACAGTTGGTAGGATTTCGCAGGCCAGATGGTGGGGGATGAATGTAATGCGACATGAATCCCAGGTCCCGGTTGAGGCCGCACTCATGTGTGCGAAACTTGGCTATAAGTTCTGCTCGCCGATTCTGCGTTGTCGCGAGTCCTGAAGGCTGCCTTGGAGAACGCTTACCCGGAGATCAGAGGCTGAATGCCCTTGACTGCTGAAGTGTTCCCCGACTGGAAGGGGACATTCCTGCCTGGTGATTGTTGCGCGATGTCCGTTCATTCGTTGTCGCAACGTCTGCATGGTCTCGCCAATGTACCACGCTTCGGGACATCCTTTCCTGCAGCGTATGAGGTAGACAACATTGGCCGAGTCTTCATCCAGACGCACGGAACAGCCATAGGGACCAAATTCGCACCCCAAAACGCCAACATCGTCATGCACAAGTTTGAACAAGACCTACTCACCGCACAGGACCTTCAACTGACGTTATACACCAGATACATCGATGACATTTTTTTTTCCTTTGGACCCACGGCGAAGAATCACTGAAACGACTACAGGATGACATCAATAAGTTCCATCCAACCATCAGACTCACCATGGACTACTCTCCAAAATCAGTTGCATTCTTGGACACACTCGTCTCCATCAAGGACGGTCACCTCAGCACTTCGCTTTACCGAAAACCCACGGATAACATCACGATGCTCCACTTCTCCAGCTTCCACCCTAAACACATTAAAGAAGCCATCCCCTATGGGCAAGCTCTCCGTATACACAGGATCTGCTCAGACGAGGAGGAGAGTAACAGACATCTACAGACGTTGAAAGATGCCCTTGCACGAACGGGATATGGCGCTCGACTCATCGATCGACAGTTCCAACACGCCACAGCAAAAAACCGCACCGACCTCCTCAGAAGACAAACACGGGACACAACCGACAGAATACCCTTCGTCGTCCAGTACTTTCCCGGAGCGGAGAAACTACGACATCTTCTTCACAGCCTTCAACACGTCATCGATGAAGATGAACATCTTGCCAAGGTCATCCCCACACCCCCACTACTTGCATTCAAACAACTGCGCAACCTCAAACAAACCATTGTTTGCAGCAAACTACCCAGCCTTCAGAACAGTGACCACGACACTACACAACCCTGCCATGGCAATCTCTGCAAGACGTGCCAGATCATTGACATGGATACCACCATTACACGTGAGAACACCACCCACCAGGTACGCGGTACATACTCATGCAACTCGGCCAATGTTGTCTACCTCATACGCTGCAGGAAAGGATGTCCCGGAGCGTGGTACATTGGCGAGACCATGCAGACTCTGCGACAACGAATGAACGGACATCGCGCAACAATCACCAGGCAGGAATGTGTCCTTCCAGTCGAGGAACACTTCAGCAGTCAAGGGCATTCAGCCTCTGATCTCCAGGTAAGCGTTCTCCAAGGCGGCCTTCAGGACTCGCGACAATGCAGAATCGCCGAGCAGAAACTTATAGCCAAGTTCCGCACACATGAGTGCGGCCTCAACCGGGACCTGGGATTCATGTCGCATTACATTCATCCCCCACCATCTGGCCTGCTAAATCCTGCCAACTGTCCTGGCTTGACACAATTCACACCTCTTTAACCTGGGGTTACCCCATCTCTGGATCTGTAAAGATTTAATCACCTGCTAATGCTCGTATTCCAAGCATTGTCCGGCATCTTTGAATCTGTCTTTATATATGTTTCTGGAACATACCTCTTCATTCACCTGAGGAAGGAGCAGCGCTCCGAAAGCTAGTGTTTGAAACAAACCTGTTGGACTTTAACCTGGTGTTGTAAGACTTCTTACTGTGCTCACCCCAGTCCAACGCCAGCATCTCCACATAAGGGGACCCAACACAGATATGGGATCTTGGATTAATTCAAATGTTACTGCACCTGGGTCAAAATCCTGGAACTCCCTCCCTAACTGCACCTCAGGCACACCCGTGGGTTCCAAAAAGCGACTCGCCCATCAGCTTCTCAAAGGGTCAAATAGGGATGGGCAATAAATGCTGGGCAACGCCTCGCGCCCCTTGAATGAATGAAAAAGTATATTTTTGCCCCTAAGCTTTGATTAAGCGTACATATATATATATATATATATACACAGGTGGCACAGTGGTTAGCACTGCCGCCTCACCCCTCCCAGGGACCTGGGTTCAATTCTGGGCCTTGGGTGATTGTGTGGAGTTTGCACGTTTCCCCCATGTCTGCGTGGGTTTCCTCCGGGTGCTCGGGGTTCCTCCCAGTCCGACGATGTGCAGATTGGGTGGATTGACCATGCTAAATTGCCCCTTAGTGTCCAAAAGTTTGTTAGGTGAATTTATGGAGGTGGCGTGAGCCTCGATAGGGTGCTTTCGGAGGGCCGGTGCAGACTTGATGGGCCGAATGGTCTTCTTTAGGGATTCTATATATTTTTCCACATGTATATTTATTGATGTGTGCATTTTTGCCTGTGATATGTCTTGGCCCAGCAACCCCAGTCTCTGCTGCCCATCACCTGGCCGTGCCACAGCGCCTCACAATCCGCACCTGGGCTGCACGCGACGTCCCGCCCCCTTGCCGCGCAGCCATTGGTTGGAGGACCAACGGTCCTCCAGGTGCCGCCCCTCCCTTTCTCTATTGGTCGGAGCGGACGTCCATCACCGTCCAGGGCCCTCCCATCCCGACGCCGGGCGGCCCCGTGTGAGTCACGTGGTCTGCTCTTGCCCAGCCGCGCCGCTGCAACCCCCCTCCTCTTTCCCCCTCCTCTCTTCCGGTGTCTCTGTTCGCATCGGTCGGACACTCAGGTTTGCCTTTTCTTTATCTCTCTCTCTCGCCGACTCGCTTCACCACTCCCCTCTCTTCAGCTCACTCGCTCGGTTTGGGAAATCTCATTTTCTGTCGGCCATTCGGCCTCAGAATGGCCCCCCTCCCCTGCCCAACCAGGCGTCTAGCACGCAGGCGCAGTGCCGGCTTTGTACCGACGGAGCATGCGCACAACGCCCGGCAGGCATATTTAAAGGGACACCGTCCCTCCTTGTGTCCACTTGCCATTCAGAGCAGTGTCTCCCAACTACTTGGATGTCATGTCACATCTCTATGCTGTAAAAAAAAAAATTGACGCACACCTCCTATTTTCTCCGTCTTCTTTGAGTATGCAGGGACAGCACGTAATAAGGAAGGCAAATGGAATTTTGGCCTTCCCGTACCGGCCTCCCCGAACAGGCGCCGGAATGTGGCGACTAGGGGCTTTTCACAGTAACTTCATTGAAGCCTACTCGTGACAATAAGCGATTTTCATTTTTATAGCTAAAGGGATAGAACCTTAGTTAGGCCACACTTGGAGTATAGTGTTCAATTCTGGTCACCACACTACCAGAAGGATGTGGAGGCTTTAGAGAGGGTGCAGAAGAGATTTACCAGGATGCTGCCTGGTCTGGTGGGCATTAGCTATGATGAGAGGTTGAATAAACTCGGTTTGTTCTCACTGGAACGACGGAGGTTGAGGGGCGACCTGATAGAGGTCTACAAAATTATGAGGGGCATAGACAGAGTGGATAGTCAGAGACTTTTTCGCAGGGCAGAGGGGTCAATTATTAGGGGGCATAGGTTTAAGGTGTGAGGGGCAAGGTTTAGAGGAGATGTACGAGGCAAGTTTTTTTACACCGAGGGTAGTGGGTGCCTGGAACTCGCTGCCGGAGGAGGTGGTGGAAGCAGAGACAATAGTGATATTTAAGGGGCATCTTGACAAATGCATTAATAGGATGGGAATAGAGGGATACGGACCCCGGAAGTGTAGAAGATTTTAGTTTAGACGGGCAGCATGGTCGGCGCAGGCTTGGAGGGCCGAATGGCCTGTTCCTGTGCTGTACTTTTCTCTGTTCTTTGTTCTATACAAGTAGGGAGGGATGTGTCACTGTAACTATACTAGGTATTGGTGAGACCACCCCTGGAGTAGTGTGTACAGGTTTGGTCCCCTAAGCCCAGGAGGGATGTAGTTACATTGGAGGCAGTTCAGTGGAGGTTCACTGGATTGATTCCAGAGATGAGGGGTCTGCCTAATGAAGAGAGATTGAGCAATTTAGGCCTATTCGCTCTCGAGTTTAGAAGAATGAGAGGAGATCTAATTGAGATACTTAAGACGATAAGAGGTATAGACAAAGTAGTCATAGAGCGGGATGCTTCCTCTTATCGGTTAATCTAGAATGAGAGGTCATTGTTTTCAGATAATGGATAGCAGGGATGAGAAGAAATTACTTCTCTCAAAGGGTGGTGAATCTGTGGAATTCACTTCCCCGGAGTGCAGTGGATGCTGGGACATTGAGTAAATCTAAGGAGGAGATTATTTTTAAGTACTAATGGGTTGAAGGGTCATGGATAACGGGCAGGAAAGCAGAGCTGAGGCCAAGTTGAGAGCAGCCATGATCGTATTGAATGGCAGAGTGGGCTCTAGGGGCTGAATGGTCTCCTCCTCCGGGTTCTTATCTTCCCTTACTCGAAACTTTGTTTTTAACTTCTCCCTGTCCTCTCTCCTGTTTTTTTCCCCTACCTCCATCTGTCTCTCTCGTTTCTCCCGGGGTTTATAGCGCCCTTTATGACTTTTTGTGCAGGCGCCTGGGACTTTTGTCTTCAGCTCCACATCCATTTGGTCACGTGCGTGGGCCTGACCAACATTAAAACTCTAAACCACGCATATGCGGCTATATACCAGCCGGCGTCTTGGAAATGCCGACCAGAGAGCTGAAGACGAAGGTTAGTTTTATTTTAATTACATGAATTTTGAATGTTTGTTCATGGCACACCAATGTGCAAAGAACAAAGAAAAGTACAGCACAGGAACAGGCCCTTCGGCCCTCCAAGCCCGTGCCGACCATGCTGCCCGACTAAACTACAATCTTCTACACTTCCTGGGTCCGTATCCCTCTATTCCCATCCTATTCATGTATTTGTCAAGATGCCCCTTAAATGTCACTATAGTCCCTGCTTCCACCACCTCCTCCGGTAGCGAGTTCTAGGCACCCACTACCCTATGTGTAAAAAAGACTTTCCTCCTACATCTACTCTAAAACTTGCCCCTCGCACCTTAAACCTATGCCCCCTAGTAATTGACCTCTCTACCCTGGGGAAAAGCCTCTGACTATCTACTCTGTCTATGCCCCTCATAATTTTGTAGACCTCTATCCGGTCGCCCCTCAACCTCTGTCGTTCCGGTGAGAACAAACCGAGTTTATTCAACCGCTCCTCATAGCTAATGCCCTCCATACCAGGCAACATCCTGGCAAATCTCTTCTGCACCCTCTCTAAAGCCTCCACATCCTTCTGGTAGTGTGGCGACCAGAATTGAACACTATACTCCAAGTGTGGCCTAACTAAGGTTCTATGCAGCTGCAACATGACTTCCCAATTCGTATACTCAATGCCCCGGCCAATGAAGGCAAGCATGCCGTATGCCTTCTTGACTACCTTCTCCACCTGTGTTGCCCCTTTCAGTGGCACACAGGTTGGAAACCACTGATTTAGAGAGACAGTTGCACAGTGAGAGATGCTGCGCTCAAATACGGAGGGAGAGGGAGTTTTGGAGCAATGTTAAGAATACACAAGCTCGAATATTCTGTTCTGATTCTGGATAATTTCAGAATAGGTACAGTACAGTAGACAACCATTCGGCCTCTAATATCCGTGCTAGACCTCTGCCAGGGCAACTCATCTAGTCCCACTTTCCCAGCCTTCTCCTCATCAATTGTCATTTTTAACACTGGTTCTTCTGCTCTTTACAGACTTATTCTTTAACGTTTATTAACTGATTTAAAAACTGCTTTGCAGGCAGGAAGCCCGGACTACACATTGCGTCATTCCGACTGATTCATCAGGACGCAAAGACCATCGGCAACATGGAAGGGGAGAGCAGCATCCACAGCACGGACAAACCGTACGTTTGTTCCACGTGTGGACTAGGGTTCCAGCAATCGGCCGACCTGGGAAGACACAAGTGTAACCGAAACAGGGAGAGGCCGTGTAAATGTGGGGACTGTGGGAAGGGGTACAGTCACCCCTCTGAGCTGGAAATTCATCGGCGCAGTCACACCGGGGAGAGGCCGTTCACCTGCTCCGTGTGCGGGAAGGGATTTGCGCAGTTTTGCCACCTACTGACCCACCAGCGGATTCACACCGGGGAGAGGCCGTACACCTGCTCCGACTGTGGGAAGGGATTCACTCAGTCATCCACGCTGCTGAGGCACCAACGGGTTCACACAGGAGCAAAGCCCTTCCCCTGCTGCATGTGTGGGAAGGCATTCACACAGTCATCCCACCTGCAGATACACCGCCGTGTCCACACCGGGGAGAGGCCGTTCACCTGCTCCGTGTGCGAGAAGGGATTCACTGAGTCGTCACAACTGCTGAAACACGAACGCGTGCACACCGGGGAGAGGCCCTTCGCCTGCTCCGAGTGTGGGAAGGCATTCACTCGGCCCTCCAACCTGCTGACACACAAGCGCGTGCACACCGGGGAGAGGCCGTTCACCTGCCCCCAGTGCGAGAAAGAATTCGCTGACCCATCGGCACTGCTGAGTCACCGGCGTGTCCACACCGGGGAGAGGCCGTTCACCTGCTCCGAGTGTGGGAAGGGATTCACGCAGTCGTCCCACCTGCTGAGCCACAAGCGGGTTCACACCGGGGAGAGGCCGTTCACCTGCTCCGAGTGTGGGAAGCGATTCACGCAATCGTCAGCACTGCTGACCCACCAGCGAACCCATACCAAGGAGAAGCCCTTCGCCTGCTCCGAGTGTGGGAAGGGCTTTAATCGATCATCCAACCTGGTGAGACACCAGCGAGTTCACACGTGACTGCACTGCTCTGATTCTGCTCAGAGTCAGGACTGAACCTTGTCAATAATGACACTGGGGTTGGGGGGTGTGTTGGTATTGTTGCTGCTAACCACAGTATCCAGGATGGAGTTGACAGAATTGGAAAGTGTCTTTCGCAGCCTCAGTACAACCCTGTGCGCATTAAGCTTCTACAAACAGTAATGTGATAAAGACCAGAGATTATATGTGTTTGGTGAGATTGGTTGAAGATGAAATGTTGGCCAGGGCTGCACCGCTCGCCTTCAAAATACTGGCCATGGCTGACAGCGGGTTAGAAATGCAGGGGTCCCTTTAAGAGTAAACCAGGGCTAGCTTGCAGCATTGCTTCTGGACAGGGAGAGGATCCAGAAAAGGAGAGTGCAAACCAGTTTTTGTACTGAACTATAGTCACACAATAAAATGCTTGGGAATCATTAGAATGTCCTCTGCCGCTGAACTCATTGAACGGATATTCACCTATTTAATATGATAGAGGATTGACCTCGATCTACTCTGGTGGGAAGACAAGGCATACCATGTAATCCCTGTTTCTGACAAAATAAATGCTCCCAGCGGCTTTGAAGGGAAAACGGCCGAGTCACGCTTACGAGATTGGAAGCTATGATTAATTACATCCAATCCTTTCGGAATTGGAACCACAAAGACAATGGAAGAACGAGGTGGCGATGTGGACTCGGGTCACATCTGTAGCCAAGCGGAAGAAAGGTATGGGCTTTGGCCTTGCTTTTATCGGAAGGAATGACGGTCGGAACGGAAGTATTCTCATAACCAAAATTAACTGACTTCGATTCTGCGGCGATTTGTGGGCAGAAGTTACGAAAAAGAGGGTGGCACGGTGGCGCAGTGGTTAGCACTGCTGCCTCACGGCGCCGAGGACCCGGGTTCGATCCCGGCCCTGGGTCACTGTCCGTGTGGAGTTTGCACATTCGCCCCATGTCTGTGTGGGTTTCACCCCCACAACCCAAAGATGTGCAGGGTAGGTGGATTGGCCATGCTTAAATTGCCCCTTAATTAGAAAAAAAAATGAACTGGGTACTTTAAATTTAAATTAAAAAAAAAAAAGAATTTACGAAAAAGGTGACTTGGAAGCTGATGAGGAGTGGTCAATGTTTGATAGATTTCGACCGGACAGTGGGCCCATCGAATAATATGTCATGGATTTTGAGAAATTATACACAAGACTAAAGATAGTCGATCGAGGTATTCCGGATTCTGTATCCGTGTTGAAATTATTAGATTGCGCAGGGAATCCCGCACATGGACAGACCCTCAGATTGTCACAGATGTTCAATTTTATGGTGAGGACCCTCTTTTTGAACAGATGACCACCAAAAGGTATTGTCACGACACCCTGGGCTAGTGCACGGTCAATTCCAGCCTCACTTGACCCGGAGTCGTAACAGAGATGAAATTAGACTTTATTTAAAATACCCAAGGTCTTTGGTTGAGCCCGTAAACTGGTTTGTAACTTTAAAACAAATGTAACCTTTTTACTTTGTGCAGTATTATAATTAAATGGACTAAAATATAACTGATTATTTACTACCCCTTCCCCAACCTCCTGTTGTCCTTACAGTTCAGACACTTAGATCAGTTTATAGTAAAATGTTTTACCCAGGTGCCCTTATTTGCGAGATGAACAAAGGACAAAACACAAGTTCACAATTCAACCCAAGTTTATTTTCAAACACAAACCGTTAACCCCCCAAATTATCCCGACTAGACTATGCTTACGATTCTCTGACTACCCGTGCCGATGAACTGGATCATGCTGCGGGTCCGATCCTCTGAGTCCCGGTCATCTCAGGGCCTCCGTCTGCACAGGTAGGTCTCGCACGCTGTTTCCTTCCATCCTCTGGTCCACCATTGAGTCTCCTCTGCTGCCTCTGTGTCGAGTCTTCGCTGAGGAGGGTCTCTGAATGCCTCCTTCTCCCCCTCTTTGTACGCTTCCAGAACCTTCTCTGGCCTTCACCTAATGAGGTCACTGGGTGGTGTTGCAACACCCAATGGATTTGCCGACTGCAACTCTGCAGGATACCAGGAACTCCCCCAGTGGACCATCCTCGGGTGCGTTGTCTGCACGGAATCCTATCTGGGTGCCAGAAAGTCTGGCTCTATCTGGGCAATCCACAACAATTGATCCATTTGAATGGGGCTTATTATCTTGCTTACAGGACAAGCCCAGACTTTCCTCGGCTTTGATCCCTGTCCAGCGTATTCGAGTTTGGCTGTTTGACTTGCTGTCGGGCCTGCCTGTAGGCTGACTGGGTTTCATTTAAAATATCCAATTCTTTATTTATTTATAAATTTAGAGTACTCAATTCTTTTTTTTTCCAGTTAAGGGGCCAATTCGCCGACCCTACACATCTTTTTGGGTTGTGAGGTGAGACATTGGGAGAATGTGCAAACTCCACACGGACAGTGGGCCAGGATCAAACCCGGGTTAACCAATTGAAGTACCTCCTTCCAAAGCTGGTTCCTAAGATCCACTCGGTGCCGAGGAGTGCGACTTCTCCTTTCCAAAATACAACACCTGGGAACACAGTGTCCTGGCAAGTTGGCTGTTTAAACTTTGAATCTTCTGCTTAAAGGCACAACCTGATCATGGGCCCATGGATCAAAATAATTAAAATAAATGGGAGCAAAGGAAATAAACGGGAAAGACTCCAACAATGTTTTGGGAAAAACAGTCGTTGCCAGCTACCTTCGCAAGAGATGTAAGAAATTCTGCAGTGGTACAGAGAATGGAGGACTCCATGATGACTGACTCCCAAAATCGACAGAGGGAGTGTGGGGTGGGGGTGGGGGGGGGAGCTGCATAATCACAGGCAAGTGAACAGAGAAGGATTACTCAGACATCCTGAGGTGGGTCGTACTTTAAAACAAAATTCCAATTGAGGGCAAATTTAGCGTGGCCAATCCACCTACCCTGCACGTGTTTGGGTTGTGGGGGTGAGGCCCACGCAGACACGGGGAGAATGTGCACGATCGTACTTTCAATAGGTTTATAGATCAAGGCGAAAAGCAAGATTGGGGTGATAGCTGACACGGAGTAAATCCCAGATATACACGGGGAATAATTATTCAGTGTTTCTCATGTAACTCTAGGGGGAGGCAGTGGTGTAGTGGTATTGTCACTGGACTAGTAGTCCAGAGACACAGTGTGATGCTCTGGTTCGAAACCCACCAGGGCAGATGGCGGAATTTGAATCCAATAAAACAATCTGGAATAAAAAATCTAATATTGACCATGAAACCATTGTCGATTGTCCTTTCAGGAAGAAAATCTGTCAAAATTGCCCTTAAATGCCCTCAGCGGTGCCCCCATCCCATGAATTAATAAAGAACTCTATATGTCACTATATAAGGAATGTTTCCAAAGTCAGAATCAAGTTTTTGAAAGAACTGGTTCAAAAACTTGGTTGATTGGGTATCTCGGTTGCTGATTCATTTAATTGTGCTGTACCAGATAGAACATTACAGCGCAGTACAGGCCCTTCGGCCCTCGATGTTGCGCCGACCTGTGAAACCACTCTAAAGCCCATCTACACTGAGGCTGTTTAGCACAGGGCTAAATCGCTGGCTTTGAAGGCAGGCCAGCAGCACGGTTCAATTCCCGTACCAGCCTCCCCGAACAGGCGCCGGAATGTGGCGACTAGGGGCTTTTCACAGTAACTTCATTGAAGCCTACTTGTGACAATAAGCGATTTTCATTTCACTATTCCCTTATCGTCCATATGTCTGTCCAATGACCATTTGAATGCCCTTAATGTTGGTGAGTCCACTACTGTTGCAGGCAGGGCATTCCACGCCCTTACTACTCTCTGAGTAAAGAACCTACCTCTGACATCTGTCCTATATCTATCTCCCCTCAATTTAAAGCTATGTCCCCTCGTGCTAGACATCACCATCCGAGGAAAAAGGCTCTCACTGTCCACCCTATCCAATCCTCTGATCATCTTGTATGCCTCAATTAAGTCACCTCTTAACTTTCTTCTCTCTAATGAAAACAGCCTCAAGTCCCTCAGCCTTTCCTCATAAGATCTTCCCTCCATCCCAGGCAACATTCTGGTAAATCTCCTCTGCACCCTTTCCAATGCTTCCACATCCTTATAATGCAGTGACCAGAATTGCACGCAATACTCCAAATGCGGCCGCACCAGAGTTTTGTACAGATAGTGGCTGCACCTCAACAGTGTGTGGGGTCAGTTATTTCCAAACCTTTGACAAAGCAGTATTACGAAAGCACGACCTATGGGTGGCACGGCGGCACAGTGGTTAGCACTGCTGCCTCACAGCTCGAGGGACCCGGGTTCAATTCCGGCCTTGGGTGACTGTGGACTTTGCACTTTCTCCCCGTGTCTGCGTGGGTTTCCTCCCGATACTCCGGTTTCCTCCCTCAGTCCAAAGATGTGCAGGTTAGGTGGATTGGCCGTGCTGAATTGCAGCACACTGGGCTAAACAGCTGGCTTGTAATGCAGAACAAGGCAGCAGCGTGGGTTCAATTCCCGTACCGGCCTCCCTGAACAGGTGCTGGAATGTGGCGACTAGGGGCTTTTCAGAGTAACTTCATTGATGCCTACTTGTGACAACAAGCGATTATTCTTAGTGCCTAAAAGGTTACGGGGATAGGGTGGAGGAGTGGGCTTAAGTAGAGTGTTCTTTCCAAGGGCCAGTGCAGACTCAATGGGCCGAAAGGCCTGCACTGTAGGGATTATATGACATTCTATTCTATGATTCAGGGAGGAAAGTACATTAACATCTTCCAAGAGTGATCCTTCCATGTGAAATTGCAGGAATGTGTCATTTCATTCGCACTGATGTGTTTCGGAGTGCCATCTGGCTGTTGCTGGGCAAGTTCTTGCTAAAAGGAGCAAAGATGCATTTGAACACGGAGAATGACAAAGCATTTGTCTTTGGTAAAGCCTTGAACTTGCAGTTCAAATGGCTCCGGACATTATTGTATTCCCCTGAGGAATCCCTGTCAAGAAACCCAAGCAGTATTGTTGACCTCTGGAGATAGAAGTCTAGCTGGCAAGGGACTCATCTGGAAATTGCATAAACAATTTGCCCATCCTTCAGGAAAGTTCAAGCCACTGCTCCAGGATGCCGGAGTTGTGAATAAAGAATATGAATCCCAAGTGGAACAGATTACCCCCCAAATGCAATATATGTGTTCAATAGTAGAAGGTGCCACCATGCCCGGTTGTAAGTGTCCCATTAGCCTGGGAATTTAACAAAGCCATGGACCTGAAGGTGTGGGACAAGGATTGGAGTATTAATCTGTTACATTTTGTAAATATGGCGACCAGGTTCAGCATATCCACTGTAATAACAAGGACAGATGCACAATAGTGGATATAGTCATGGGAAAACAGGGTCGGAATAAGCCTTTGGTCACCAACAAAATGGGAATGAATTTGTGATGCATGCACACCACTGCGGAAAGTCCATTCAACAACGGCTTGCGTGAAAGAAATCATGGTTGAAATTGATTAAACTGATATAATTTATAGGGGGAGCTTTCCGAGTATGAGGGCGCTGGAGGAGAAGTTTGCATTGGGGTGAAACTAATTTCGATAGCTGCAGGTGCAGGACTTTCTGCGTAGACAGGTACCAACCTTCCCACTCCTGCCGCTAAGGGGGATTCAGGATAGGGTGGTTTCTAGAGGATGGATAGGAGAGAGAAGCGTTTCAGACATATATAAGAAGCTTATGGGATCGGAGGAGACGCAGACCGAGGAGCTGAAGAGAAAGTGGGAGGAGTTGGGGGGAGAGTTAGAGGAGGGCATCTGGGCGGACGCGTTGAGTAGAGTCAACGCGACCGCAACATGTGCCAGGCTCAACCTGATTCAATTCAAGGTCGTGCACCGAGCTCACATGACGGTGGCCCGGTTGAGCAGGTTCTTTGGGGTGGAGGACAGGTGTACAAAATGTGCGAGAGGGCCAGTGAACCATATCCACATGTTCTGGGCATGTCCAAAGCTGAGGGATTTTGGCAGGGGTTTGCCTACATCATGTCCAAGGTATTAAATACGAGGGTGGCATTGAGTCCAGGTGTGGCGATTTTCGGGGTGTCGCAGGATCCGGGAATCCAGGAGGAGAACGAGGTGGATGTTCTGGCCTTTGCTTCCCTGGTAGCCCATGGCGGATATTACTAGCATGGAGGGACACAAAGCCCCCAAAGTCGGACACCTGGCTATCGGACATGGCTGGCTTTCTCTGCCTGGAGAAAATTAAGTTCGCCATGAGAGGGTCATTGTTAGGGTTCGCCCGAAGGTGGCAACCATTCATCGACTTCTTCGCAGAGAATTAACCATCAGCAGAAAGGGGGGGAAGGTAGGTAGGTTAGTGTAGATTAGGGGGTTAAGTAATGGTGGGACCTGGGGGAAAGGGAGGCGGTATTTGCACTATGTTAATATTTTTATGTACATTGTTTATATTGCTGCTGTTACAATGCCAAAAAAAACCTCAATAAAATGTTTATTAAAAAAAAAGGTAATTGATTAAACTGAGTGTCTTGAGCGACCATTTTACAGTCACCCATGTTGCCGTGGATCGGGAGTTACAGTAGGCCAGACCAAGTAAGGATGGCAGATTTCCTGCCCAAAAGGGAATCCTTTTTTTTTACAATTTAGAGTGGCCAATTCATTTTTTTTCCCAATTAAGGGGCAATTTAGCGTGGCCAATTCACCTACCTTGCACATCTTTGGGTTGTGGGGGCGAAACCCACGCAAACATGGGGAGAATGTGCAAACTCCACACGGACAGTGACCCCAGAGCCTGGATCTTGGCGCCGTGAGGCAGCAGTGCTAACCACTGCGCCATCCTGGGGGCATCAGTGAATCTGATGAGTTCTTATCACAATCAACAATGGTTTTCATGGTCATCATTTGACTTTTAATTGTAGATTTTTATTCAATTGAAATTTAATAAAATTACCCTGTGTCTCTGGATACTAGTCCAGTGAGAATACCATTACACCACTGCCTCTTCTGCAGGCTGCAAGTTAGAAACTGCAGGTGATTGGGGGGGGGGGATACAACCAGAACCCAAAATTGCCTTCAGTACCGTATCACTTTCCTCCAGCACTCGAGGGAATGACTATTAGCTCTTGTTATGGGTCCAGACTAGAACCCAACAATTTGTATTTGGTAAAAAAACTGAGGAAATGTTACCGGACCACAGGAATGATAACACTGATCAGTGGACAGCTTTATGTTAAAACAAACTTTAATTAGAATACAGAATTAAGCACATTAGCAACAAAGAAATAGCTTTACAGTTCACAGACACAGCATCTTAACTTACTTCCTGAAACTTGCCTCTACATTCCAATTAAGCAAACCCATATATTTCAAATACCACTTGTGTATAAAGTTAACAACTAGACTTTACTTGCTTATCTTGATGCAGAGTCCACAGAGAGAGAAACTTTTTTTTAGGTCCAAACTGAAAACCTTCAGCTCAGCTTAGAGCCCTGGAAGCCACTCCTTTGTCCAGACAGACCTAGCTCATCCCATTAGCTACACCAGCATGTCTCTTGTTACAAAATGTGCCTTAATTTGCTTAGCCAGGCTCTAACTGTTGCAACTTTACATCAGCTCTCCATCTGCCAACCGGTAAATGGCTTTTAATATCTATTAGCAAAACACTTCCCCTGCTAAAATCACTGATTACCTCACTTTTAATCACAGCTCTAGCAGACATACTGCCTGTAAGCATTTTAACCCAGGTTTTAACAACATTACTGCAAAAATACAAACTATAAAGTGTGACAATTTCTTATATTCATCACTCTACTTTCGCCACTCACTTCAATGCTGTACATGCAAATGTGTTTATCAAATCTGAAGTATCAGAAAAAATTAGGAGAGTTTTAAGACGCCATAGAAGATAATCAGCTCTCATGACCTGGTGTATTGTAAGAGAGAAGGACGCAAGGAATGGGGAGGACAAGGAAAATCTATTGGACGTGACGCATAAAACTAAGATGGTGCAACCTGGGAATTTGGCTACAATCTGAATCGCCGATGGCACGAAAACTGTGGGTGTGGTAAATAGCGAGGAGGAACGCCTTAGATTACAGGATGATTACAGCCGGGCTGGTGAGATGAAATGAAATGAAAATCGCTTATTGTCACAAGTAGGCTTCAATGACGTTACTGTGAAAAGCCCCTAGTCGCCACATTCCGGCGCCTGTTCGGGGAGGCTGGTACGGGAGTGTGGCGCCTAGGGGCTTTTCACAGTAACTTCATTTGAAGCCGATTTGTGACAATAAGCGATTTTCATTTCATTTCATTTCATCTCACCAGCCCGGCTGTAATCGTGATGGACAGAACTGCGGCAAATGGGAGTTAACCCTGAAAAGTGTGAGTGAGGTTATATATTTTGGGAGCATGAACAAGGCAAGGGAAGATACAATGAATGGTAGGACTCTCGGAAGTACAGAGGATCAGAAGGACCCTGGGGTGCATGTCCAAAGATCCCTGAAGGCAGCAGGATAGGTAGATAAGGTGGTTAAGAAGGCCTATGGGAATCATGTCCATATGTTCTGGGCATGGGTTTGCTGACACCATGTCCACAGTATTAAATATGAGGGTGGCAATGAGTCCAGAGAGCGATTTTTGGGGTGTCGCAGGATCCGGGAATCCAGGAGGAGAGAGAGGCGGATGTTCTGGCCTTTGCTTCCCTGGTAGCCCGGAGGCGCATATTACCAGCATGGAGGGACTCAAAGCCCCCAAAATCAGAGACCTGGTTTTCGGACATGGCTGGCTTCCTCTGCCTGGAGAAAATTAAGTTCGCCATGAGATGGTCTCTGCTGGTTCGCCCGGAGGTGGCAACCATTCGTCGACTTCCTCGCAGATAACTAATTGTCAGCAGAAAGGGAGGGGGTTAGGTTAGCTTAGGTTAGGGGGATAAGTAATGGCAAGATCTGTGGGAGAGGGAGGTGGAATTTGCACTATGTTTATATTTTTCTTGTTATGTTTCTTGTTGATTTTGTTGTTGAAATGCCAAAGAAATACTTCAATAAAACGTTTATTTAAAAAAAAGGCTTATGGGATACTTGCCTTCATTAGCCAAAGATCAAATAGAAAAGCAGGGAGGTTCTGATGGAGATGTATAAAACACAGGTGAGACCACAGCTGGAGTACTGTCTGCTGTTCTGGTCACCACACTGTAGGAAGGATGTGACTGCACTAGAAAGGGTGCAAAGGAGAGTCACTGGGATGCTGCCTGGGCTGGAACATTCAGCTATGAAGAGAGGCTGGTTAGGGCTAGGGTTTTGTTCCTTGGAGCAGCAATGGCTGAGGTGGGACCTGATTGAGGTGCATAAAATTATGAGGGGCGTGGATAGGGTGGGTAAGAAGGAATCTATCCCTTAGCAGAGGGGTCAAAAATCAGGGGACAAAGATTAAAGGAGCAGGAGATTTAGAGGGGAAGTCAGGGAAGCTTTTGTCACCCAGAGGCTGGTTGCAATCTGGAACTCACTGCCTGAAAGGGTGGTCGAGGTGGGAACTCGCACAACATTTTTGAAGCATTTAGAAGGGCACCTGAAATGCCAGTGCATACTAGTCTAAGCCATAATAATTGAAAAATGGATTGAGAGCTGTGTTTCTATTCTTGTTGTTTAATGGGGGATTGAGTAGGATTATTCAAGAGGTAATTGTTAGCTTTTTTTCAGGTGTGAAGTTAGTTTAATATATTCATAATAAAGTTTTGTTTTAAAAATACCAAATCGCAATTCTTCATGCAATCACTCCTGGAGCAAATCATTCTTTCTGCCCAGTTTGTATCAGTCCAGTATCCCAGTCACTGTTGGGGTCTGGTAATATTGGATTTTCCACTGCAGGAGGATTTGTAATGTTTCTCATGGACCTGCTGAGGTTTTTCCAACATTTTCTTTTACTTCTATTTAAGATTTCCAGCATCCGCAGTAATTTTGCTTTTCTTTACGTTCTTCAGGCACTTGTTGCACGATGGGAAGGGGTATTCGGTCCCTCGCGTTGGATGCAACTTTTTATTGAGGGTGAACTGAAGCAATATTGTGCACCTTTCCCGCCATGGTGAGCGGCTTCCATCTTTGTGCGGGGCAGCGAAGGGGTGCATGCGGCTCCGTTCAGCTCGAGGGCGGAAGGAGCCCGCAGCAGGGGTGCCCCCAACAGATTCAGATTGCAGCTTCCGCAGTAATTTGCTTTTTTATCCAGTGCCCCCAACAAAGATGGCGGGGCGGGGCCATCGTCGGGGGACGTCCGGCCAGCGCACATGCGCACTGCAGCGGGCGCTGATCGGAGGCCCGGGATCGTCTCCCTGATCGGGAAAAAAAGATTTGAACGCGGGGTTCCGACGACGGTTAACGGTCGCTGACGTCGCCATGGCTGCGGGGGCAGCGCTTGCCAACCGCGCGCGCCGGCACAAATGGGCCCTCGAGCTCAACCTCAGCGGCGGAGGCAGCAGGTGCGGAGGCCGCGCGGGCAGCCGCGGGCTCGAGTAGGCGGCGCAGGCCGGGCCGGCCTCGACCGCGGGGAGGAATGTGGGCCGCGTCCCAAAACTTTCCAAACCCCGGGATTTCTCACTCCACGCCCCCTTTTCACCTCTGACGTTGCCCCCCCCCCCCCAGCAGCCTCCCCACACATCCCAGAAACCACTCAGACTCCTCCTCCCCACTTGACATATTTTCCTGCCTGAGACGCCATCTTGATTTCAGCCCCCCCCCCCCAACTTGGCAACTTTTTCTGGGGTGGCGACCCTGAGACGCCATCTTGATTTCAGCCCCCCCCCCCAACTTGGCATCTTTTTCTGGGGTGGTGACCCTGAGACGCCATCTTGATTTCAGCCCCCCCCCAACTTGGCATCTTTTTCTGGGGTGCTGACCCTGAGACGCCATCTTGATTTCAGCCCCCCCCCCCCCACTTGGCATCTTTTTCTGGGGTGGTGACCCTGAGACACCATCTTGATTTCAGCCCCCCCCAACTTGGCATCTTTTTCTGGGGTGGTGACCCTGAGACGCCATCTTGATTTCAGCCCCCCCCCCCCCCACTTGGCATCGTTTTCTGGGGTGCTGACCCTGAGACGCCATCTTGATTTCAGCCCCCCCCCCCCCCCCCCCACTTGGCATCTTTTTCTGGGGTGGTGACCCTGAGACGCCATCTTGATTTCAGCCCCCCCCAACTTGGCATCTTTTTCTGGGGTGGTGACCCTGAGACGCCATCTTGATTTCAGCCCCCCCCCAACTTGGCATCTTTTTCTGGGGTGGTGACCCTGAGACGCCATCTTGATTTCAGCCCCCCCCCCACTTGGCATCTTTTTCTGGGGTGGTGACCCTGAGACACCATCTTGATTTCAGCCCCCCCCCAACTTGGCAACTTTTTCTGGGGTGGTGACCCTGTGACGTAATCTTGATTTCAGCCTCCCCCCCCAACTTGGCATCTTTTTCTGGGGTGGTGACCCTGAGACGCCATCTTGATTTCAGCCCCCCCCCCCAACTTGGCATCTTTTTCTGGGGTGCTGACCCTGAGACGCCATCTTGATTTCAGCCCCCCCCCCCCCCCCCCCCAACTTGGCATCTTTTTCTGGGGTGACTGCAGCAAGACATCCCTACTCCTAAACCCAAAATCCTTTGACGGAGAGACTCCCTCTTTAAAAGGGGTCCCTGACGGAGAGATTCCCTCTTTAAAACTGGCCCCTGACGGAGAAGCTCTCGCGTTAAAAGGGGTCCGGAAAGGGTGGCTGAGTTGAACAGTTTGTGTCCTCTCTCCTTCACAGAGGGCGTGACCGACAATGTGGCCAGGGCGACTCCATGTACCCTGTCGGGTATTCCGAAAAACAGCTACCGGACACTAGCGTCCAAGAAACGGACAGGATTCTGGTTGAGAAAGTAAGTTGTGTTTGAATGTGTCCTCAGCAAGTGGCAAGGGGCTTGGATTGTCCACGATGGCAAACTGCCCTGGCGAACCGCTGCAGCCCTCGTCATAAAAGCTTTGTGGCGATGGTGCCAAAGGCCATCCTCACTTCCAGGCCTAGATTTAAGCTCCATATTTGACAGAGACTCCACCACACCAGCTCCATCCCATGCCGTTACTGAAGCCCTGCTTGCTTTCTATTTACAGCGCTGCTGGGACATCGCCTTGGGCCCACTGAAACAGGTGCCCATGAACCTGTTCATCATGTACATGGCTGGCAACACCATCTCCATTTTCCCGATCATGATGGTCTGCATGATGGCCTGGAGACCCATACAGGCACTAATGTCCATGTCGACAAGTGAGTATCGTATCGAATCTGCAGCTCTGAAACTTTGTTGAGCCAACATCAATGTTACACACGAGCCTCCTGTGTGCCTGACTTCATCTAAGCTCATCCTGCCATTCCACTCTATCTCCTGTACATGTTCCAGCCTCTGCTGAAGAGGACTGAGAGACAACAGTCAGTGTACAGATATCTCCCTGAGAGAGTGGACTGAGAGACACCAGTCAGTGTACAGATATCTCCCTGAGAGAGAGGGGACTGAGAGACACCAGTCAGTGTACAGCTATCTCCCTGAGGGAGAGGGGACTGAGAGACACCAGTCAGTGTACAGATATCCCCCGAGAGAGAGGGGACTGAGAGACACCAGTCAGTGTGCGGATATCCCCCTGAGAGAGAGGGGACTGAGACACCAGTCAGTGTACAGATATCCCCCTGAGAGATACCAGTCAGTGTACAGATATCTCCCTGAGAGGATTGAGAGACACCAGTCAGTGTACAGATATCTCCCTGAGAGAGAGGGGACTGAGAGACACGAGTCAGTGTACAGATATCTCCCGGAGAGAGAGGGGATTGAGAGACACCAGTCAGTGTACAGATATCTCCCTCTGAGAGAGGGGACTGAGAGACACCAGTCAGTGTACAGATATCTCCTGAGAGAGAGAGGACTGAGAGACACCAGTCAGTGTACAGATATCTCCCTGAGAGAGAGGGGACTGAGAGACCCCAGTCAGCGTACAGATATCTCCCTGAGAGAGAGGGGACTGAGAGACACGAGTTAGTGTACAGATATCTCCCTGAGAGAGAGGGGATTGAGAGACACCAGTCAGTGTACAGATATCTCCCTGAGAGAGAGGGGACTGAGAGACACCAGTCAGTGTACAGATATCTCCCTGAGAGAGAGAGGACTGAGAGACACCAGTCAGTGTACAGATATCTCCCTGAGAGAGAGGGGACTGAGAGACACCAGTCAGTGTACAGATATCTCCCTGAGAGAGAGGGGATTGAGAGACACCAGTCAGTGTACAGATATCTCCCTGAGAGAGAGGGGACTGAGAGACACCAGTCAATGTACAGATATCTCCCTGAGAGAGAGGGGACTGAGAGACACCAGTCAGTGTACAGATATCTCCCTGAGAGAGAGAGGACTGAGAGACACCAGTCAGTGTACAGATATCTCCCTGAGAGACACCAGTCAGTGTACAGATATCTCCCTGAGAGAGAGGGGACTGAGACACACCAGTCAGGGTACAGTTATCTCCCTGAGAGAGAGGGGACTGAGACACACCAGTCAGTGTACAGATATCTCCCTGAGAGACACCAGTCAGTGTACAGATATCTCCGTAGGAGAGAGGGGATTGAGAGACACCAGTCAGTGTACAGATATCTCCCTGAGAGAGAGGGGACTGAGAGACACCAGTCAGTGTACAGATATCTCCCTGAGAGAGAGAGGACTGAGAGACACCAGTCAGTGTACAGATATCTCCCTGAGAGACACCAGTCAGTGTACAGATATCTCCCTGAGAGAGAGGGGACTGAGACACACCAGTCAGGGTACAGTTATCTCCCTGAGAGAGAGGGGACTGAGACACACCAGTCAGGGTACAGTTATCTCCCTGAGGGAGGCTTGGTGAATTCCAACGGTTCCCAACTTGTGGAGTGATGAAATTCCTCTTCACCTCAGTCTTAAAATGGCCGCCTCCTTATCCTGAGACTCTCTCGCCGTGCTCTTGATTCTCCAGCCAGGGCAAGCGGTATCAGCTCATCCCCCATGTCGACCCCTCTTTATTTATATCTAATATATATCTGTATGTACGTTTCAATGAGTTCAGCTGAACTCCCAAGAGAGTGAAGGCCCGTTCTGCTCATCCTCTCCTCATCGGACAAACCTGTCATCCCAGGACCCCTTCCGTTAAACCTTCTTTGCACGCCCTCTGGGGCAATTACTGTGGCTTGGGGAGCCAAACGGCGGACAGTGCTCCAGATGTCGTTCTACCAACACCCTGTACAACAGGGGAAGATTTTGTCACTCTTTAAACTGCATTCCCCCCCCCCCCCGTCTGGGTCTCGGTCGCAAGGGCTAACGGACCAACTGCCTTCCTAACCTCGCAGGACCCATGGAGACAACCCGCTTTCGTTCCCCGCGGTGCCCGTAGAATACTAGCTCACACACCGTTGGGCGGAGGCCCATCAGCTGGGCTTCGTAGCGTCACCTCTTAAAAGCCAGCCCGGATCATGATCGGTAGCCCAGGGCAGCACGGTCGCAGTGGGTTAGCCCTGCTGCCACACGGCGCCGAGGTCCCAGGTTCGATCCTGGCCCTGGGTCACTGTCCGTATGGAATTTGCACATTCTCCCCGTGTCTGCATGGATTCCGCCCCCACAGGGTGGGTGAATTGGCCACGTTAAATTGCTCCTTAATTGGAAAAAATTAATTGGGTACTCTAAATTTATTTTTAAGAAATGATCGGGTTGTGACCTGTATGTTGTGTGCCCCGTTGCCTTTTGGCTGAAAATAAATTGCCGTTTGGATTGGCCTTGTCGGTCCTCCTCAGCTGCGGTGGCTGTGAAGCGACGTTTCCTGATTTGAGTACAAGGAACCCCCGGCACACACCTCCCCCTCTTTGAAATTCAACCTTCCCCAACTTCCCGGCCGTTCCTGAATGCTTGTTCCATTCTTGCTTACAGCCTTCAAGTTGCTGGAGAGTTCGAGCCAGCAGTGGCTGCAGGGCCTGGTCTACTTCATCGGCAACCTGCTCGGCTTGGCCCTGGCCGTCTACAAGTGCCAGTCGATGGGGCTGCTGCCCACGCATGCCTCTGACTGGCTGGCATTCATTGAGCCCCCCCAGGTGAGACCTGCGCTCGGTTCGTGAGGGGTGGGAGGGTTGGCGCCGGGGTTGGGGGGGGAGCTGGGAAAATAGGAAGAGGAGGGAGATCGTTCACCGCTCCCAGGAGATTGAGTAGAACGGGCCTTTTGCATTCTGGAGTTTCGATGAGTGAGAGGTGATCCAATTGAAAGGTGTGAAATTCCGAAGGAGCTCCATGCAGAGAGGCTAATTCTCAGAGAATTGAGGACACGGGGGTGGTCACAGTCTCAGGATACTGGGCGGCCATTCCAAACTGAGATTATTTTTTGCCCATAAATTTAGAGTACCCAATTCATTTTTTCCCAATTAAGGGGCAACTTAGCATGGCCAATCCACCTGCCCTGCACATCTTTGGGTTGTGGGGGTGAAACCCACGCAGACACGGGGAGAATGTGCAAACTCCACATGGACAGTGACCCAGGGCCGGGATTCGAACCCGGGTCCTCAGCACCGCAGTCCCAGTGCTAACCACTGCTTATTGGTGAACAATTGACTGTGGTTTGTGGTCAAAGTATATCCCAGTGGACCTCACTTCCGCTGTCCCAGTGTCTTCATGGGGGGCATTGACCCATGGCAATTATCGGGGGACCGGAAGAATTATTTTCCTCCAGCCAATCAGAGTGTGGTTTTGGGTGAATTCAGATTGAGCTTCACACAAGAGTAAACCCCCTCCTGTCTCCAACATCTGTGAATGAAGCACTTTCTTTTCTCCCCCTTTCTATTTACTCATTCTGGGGTTAAATTGTGACTTGCAGGAACTGAAGGGAAAGGAAGTGAATCCAGGAAAGATGCAGGAAAGGTTGGACCAGGTCTCTCTCTTCAAGAGATTGACATATTTTTCTCCCTCAGCTTGACACATTTATTTGTCTGGCTAAAAGAATGGTCTCTTTCCCCATGTTCACAAGGGCTGGGATCCACAGAGGTGGCTGACATTTCAGGAGACAGTATTTAAAAAAAATTTTAGAGTGCCCAATTCTTTTTTTCCAATTAAGGACAATTTAGCATTGCCAATTTACCTACCCTGCACATCTTTTTGGGTTGTGGGGGTGAGACCCACGCTGACAAGGAGAGAATGTACAAACCACACGGACTGTGACCCGGGGCCGGGATCGAACCTGGGACCTCGGCGCCGTGAGGCAGCAGGGCTAACCCACTATTCCAAACTGAGATGAGGGATAAATTTCTACACCCAGAGCGTTTGTGAATCTTTGGAATTCTGTGTGCCCGGCCTGGATGCTCCGACATTGGGTGTGTTCGAGGCTGAGGTGGATATCTTTGGGAATTGAGGGATGGGGAAAGAGTGCGGGGGAAGTGGGGTTGAAGTTGATGATCAACCGTGATCTTGTTGAATAGCAGAGCAGGCTTGACGGGAGATATTCCCACTCCTATTCCTGACCTCTTCCTCCTTTCACGCAGAGAGTGGAGTACACGGGCGGGGGGCTGGTCCTGTGATGCCCCCACTTCCCTCCCATCGCTCAGAGAGACTCCGCCTGAAGATGATCGTTCGATACCAGACTGAACCTGCTGCCATCTTATTCACCTTGGACCTAGCTCACTCTGGTTAACCTGCTCTTCTGTCGCTGCCCCACACACACACAGACAGATACCTGGCCCGCGTACCCATGACCCCTGTCAGAAGGGGCGAAGATGCTGGCAGCAGGGACTGTGTATTTTGGGAGTGTGGTATTTATATGTAAATTCCTCATCTCTATCCCCTCACATTTTGTCGAAGGAGGGAGCCTTTGGAGCTGACAGTGGGACAGCAGGCTCCTGAATAGTCATTCCCAGCTGACCCCGGTAGCTCTCCTTCCCCCCCACCCGTGCCCACAGGTTTGTTTCCCCACGTCCCTGAGGCTCGCACAATTCTTCCCCCCCCCCCCCCCCGCCACTTATTGGGTAGGTGTGAAATATCCGACTTCTCCTCTGTCACAAAAATTAGGCTCTCTTACTGTTCGTTGCACAATACCTCGTGGGACCTCGCTGTGTGCTCGGTGGCCCCTGCCTCTTCCCACAGAACGGCTGGGGCTGGGCTGTGCTCCGGGCGTTTATCGTCCAAAAAGGGAACTCCAGCCAGTGCTGCATTTGAAGCTGCCCCAGGGCGCGTTGGAGCAACAGCGTCGCTGTCGTTCATGAACAAAAACCAGGCGGCCAGTTTGCGCGAGGTCCCACATCAAACAGTCGGCTACCCGCCAAGACCCTACGTTGGATGGTTTCAGTTGCTGAATATCGGTGTTGCGTCCCTCAGTCGTGACAGCTGGCGGCGCATATTGACAATTTAGTGTGCGTGTGTCGGTGTGTGTGTGGGGGAGTTTGTATGTTTGAGCAGCTGCCCCTTCCCAGGTTAGTCATTGTGGGCGCTGTACCTGAATGTATTCCTCGCTGGCACTCAGTACTGTCGTTGAACACCCTCCCCCCACACTCCCTCCTGTTAGCCTCCTCTGGTGTGGCTGACGTGGCTGCAACAATGCCAGTATTTTATGTCACCTCTCAATCGACTGCTTTTTATTTAATGATTGCGTTTGAATTGTTCCTCTTGGGTGGGAGGGCCCCCTAATGGTCAGGGGGACGCCCCCTCCCCACTCTTGCAGATTGCGCCTGCTGCTGAAGTGGGACTGGACGCCGACCAGTGGCCTCGGGACGGGGAAAGAAATATTCGGCAAAGCTCGCGGCGCGAGATTGATTTTGCTGTAATGTGCCATGTTTTTTTTCAATGATCCCGTAGCTGTGGAAATAAAGAGTTTCAGTGACATGGGGCCTGCGTGAAGTGATAGCAGACGGAAACTGACTCCGCCAGCTCAAAACTTCCCCAACTCAGTTCTTGCTTTTGCCTTTAAACTCTGCAACAGCCTCGCCTCTTCACACCTGCAACACACACGCCTCGGCAACCAACACTGGTGGTTAACACAAGCTGGTGGGGTACTCCCAGTGCCACGTGCTTTTTACAGATTTGTTCAGGTGGGTGGGTGGGGGCATCGTTGGCTAGACCAGAGTTTATCGCCCATCCCTGATTGCCCTTGAACTTGCTAGGCCATTTCAGCCACTGCTGTGGGTCTGGAGTCACATGTCGGCCAGACCAGGTAAGGGTGGCAAGCTTTCCTTCCCTAAAGGACAAGAGTGAACCAGATGGGTTTTTAATGAGAGTCGCCAGTAGCTTTCACAGTCACCGTGGAATTCCTACAGTGCAGAAGGAGGCCATTTGGCCCATCGCGTCTGCACCCACCCTCCGAAAGGTCACCCCGCCCAGGCCCACTCCCACGCCACATCCTCATAACACCACAACCTCCACATCCTTGGACACCAAGGATAAATGTGGTAGGGCCAATCCACCTAACCTGCACGTCTTTGGACTGGGGGAGGAAACCGGAGCACCCGGAGGAAACCCACGCACTATTAGACTTTTAATTCCAGATTTTTACTGAATTCAAATTCCACCATCCATTGTGCCAGGATTCAAACCCAGGTCCCTAGAGCATTACCCCGGGTCTCTGGATTACTAGCTCAGTGACGGTAACACTATCGCCACCACTGGTGAGTTTAGGAATAGGAGGATTAAAGCAGATCAGTGCATGGCTGAAGAGATGGTGCAGGAGGGAGAGCTTTAGTTTGCTGGATCACTGGGTCGGTTCAATCCAATTTCTGGGGAAGGTGAGACCAGTCGGACGGATTGCACCTCAACCGAAACAGGACCAACATTCTTGCGGGGAGGTTTGTTAGTGCTCTTGGGGGAGGGGGTGGTGGGGAGTTTAAACAAATTTGGCAGGGTGTTGGTTATGGGTGGGGGTGATAGACGAACAAAAAACAAGTCAGTCTGGAAGGCACAGCGAAGAACATACAGTGGAGAAGGAGGCCACTCGGCCCATCGAGTGCACCGACCCACTTAAGCCCTCACTTCCACCCTATCCCCGTAACCCAATGACCCCTCCTCACCTTTTTGGTCACCAAGGGCAATTTATCATGGCCAATCCACCTAACCTGCACATCTTTGGACTGTGGGAGGAAACCGGATCACCCGGAGGAAACCCACGCACACACGGGGAGAACGTGCAGACTCCGCACAGACAGTGACCCAAGCCGGGAATCAAACCTGGGACCCTGGCGCTGTGAAGCTACCGTGCTAACCACTGTGCTACCTTGCCTCCCATAAAGATAGGCATGTTAAAGCATAAGGAAATGTGGAAAGGCTGGATGGCATTTTTCTTCATGCAAGGAGTCTTACAGGTAAGGCAGATGAGTTGAGAATGTTGATTAACACATGGGAGTGGGATATTATTGTCATCACCGAGATATGGTTGTGGAGGGGCAGGACTGGCAGCTCAATGTTCCGGCGTATAGAATCTTCAGAGACACGGGTATAAAAGAGGAGGTCATGTCACGTTATTGATTAAAGAGTCAATTACTGCAGTAAGGAGGATATCTTAGCAGGCTCCTCATTTAAGGCCATTTGGTTTAAAATCAAAAAGGTCCCCAAGACCCCAGAAATAAGTCCCCAGTTGCTCCGGCCGAGGTCAAAAACGGGAACAACCATGCGCCATCATCGCCAAGCTCCATTGGTTCCAAGATAAAGAACAGATCCCGAACTGGGCAAAACACACCCGGTCTTGTAAGTGGGAAGGGCACATGATCCGCGTGTATTGGGACAGACCTGGCCAAACACCGGACCTCCCAGAACGGGGAGGATGAGACCTCTATTCTGGTTGCAGGTTACATACCCATTGGTGGCTCGAGATATTCGCAGACTGAAAACGCAGCCAAGACAGCCCTATACAAAAGTAAGGTACGGTTCGGGATGCTGTACCCAGCCAAGCTGTGGGTAACTTTCCATGGGAAGGAACATTATTTTAACTGTTGGGCGAGGCGGACAAGTTTGTGCGCAAACATGGACTGGGGAAGCAACAGTGAGAACGGAACTCAAATGAACAATTGCGCAGGATAACATTGCCTCACTTTCAAATGAATGCAAGTCCCTGGAAGGTGGGGATGAGGGCAGAAGGGTGCAAAAAAAATGGGGGAGAGGGGGTAGGTGGGGGGAGGCAGAGATTGCTCACGGCTGGGGGGGGGGGAGCTGCAGCACAGCAGGGGAGGAAGTGCCTGGCAGAAGGGAGGGTTAAAACGAGGGGGGGGGGGGGGGCAAGTGGGATAGACAGACATGGGGGAGTTCGGGGAACAGATTGAGTGGGGGTGGGAAGAAGGGCATCAAAAACGCTGGTTCAGACAGGTCCAGCAAGAATAAGGGCATCAAAAACAGCCATCTTGGATGGCCCCCAAACAAAGGGGCATATCCACAAGATTAGTATGGCTGACCTTGCAGGGGGAGGGGCAGATCCCCTCCATCAGGATTGTCAACTGGAACGTCAGGGGGCTCAACGGCCCAGTGAAAAGATCCAGAGTCTTGTCCACCGAAAAAGCCTGAGGTAAAAGGACCGACTTGGTGTGGGAAAAAGCTGGGTAGGACAAATGTACCAACCGTGTTACGGGGTGAGGATGGCATTCACGGCGACAAAATTAAGGAGCCAGGGAAATGGTATGTCATGGCTAGCAGTGTCCTGGAAGGGGCACCAGTGTTGCTTGTAAATATATATATCCCTCACTGGGACGACGTTGACTTTATAACGAAAACCATGGCAGAAACCCCCGACATTGACTCCAACCGACTCCCGACTCATTATGAGGGGAGAATTTAACTGCGTACAGGACCCACAGACAGACAGATCCAGCCCCAAAACAGGGACAGTCAAACATGGCGAGAGAGCCGAACGACCTCATGGAGCAGGTGGGGCCAGTGGACCCATGGAAGTCACGCATCCAAGGAAGAAGGAGTTCTCTTCCCAGGTCCACAGGGTCTACGCTGGGATCGACTTATTTCGTAGTGGGAAAATTGGTGCTTCCAGGAGCGGAATCCTCCGCAATAGTAATCTCCGACCACGCTACACATCATGTGGATGTGAGGTTGGAGACAGGCTGGGCCCAGCGCCCCCTATGGAGGCTGGACACGGCCTTTCTCGACGACGAGGTGCCTGTGAGCGAATATCAATGGGTACGTAACTTGCAATCAGAATGGAGGTCTCACCCTCCCCATTCTGGGAGGCACTGAAGGCAGTGATAAGGAGGGAGATTATTGTCTACAGGGCGCGCAAAGATAGGAAGGAGAGGGCAGAAGGGGAACAGCTAATCAACTCCATACTGGAGGTGGATCGGTGGTACTCCACAGCCCTGACCGTGGAACGACTGGAGAGGAAAAAGCTGTAAATGGACTTTGACCTGCTCCCCACTGGAAAAGCAGTGCACCAGATCCGCCTTTTATGAACATGGAGACAAGGCCAGCCGCTGCTGGCTCACCAGCTGAGGAAGCAGGCAGCCGTGAGTGAAATAGCTCAGGCGAAGGATAAGAACGGCAAACTAGTCGCAGCGCCAGGTGGGAATAACCTACCAGGAGCTGGACACCTCCAAGCCCCTGGAAGACGACTCGTAGATGAAGCAGTTCCTCAACGGAATGGACTTGCCGGTTGTGAGGGAGGCCAGGAGATGGGGCCTGGAAGCACTATTAAAACTGGGGGAAGCATTAACTCCATGCAGGTGAAGAAGACACCGGGGCCGGATGGATACGTGGTGTTTCTCTGCATACAATTTACGTCAGCACTGGCCCCGCATCTGTGTGATATTTGCCAACTCACTCTTTTTTAAATGTATTTTATTACAAACATGTATCAAAACAGTTTACAGCAAATAAACACCCCGGGAAACATACTTCTCAGCAATCAACTGTACAGTTTATACAACTTTTCCCCCTTTTTCACTGCCCAGCAACAAACAGCTCCTCAAATACGGTCACAAACATCCTCCACCTTTTCTCAAACCCCTCTGCAGAGCTCCTTAACTCATACTTTATCTTCTTCAACTGCAGGAAGTCTTATAGGTCACCCAACCAAGACGCTACCCGCAGTGGCGATGCCAACCGCCACTCTAGTAAAATTCACCGCCGTGCAATCAGAGAGGCGAAGGCCACAACATCGGCTTTCTTCCTCTCCATGAGCTGCGGCTTCTTTGAAACCCCAAATATCGCCACGAAAGGGTCCTGGTTCACCTCCTCCTCTACTACCCTGGCTAAGACGAACACTCCCGCCCAAAATGTCTCCAATATTTCACATCCCAGAACATGAGCGCGTGATTCGCTGGCCCCTGCCCACACCCCTCACACTCATCTGCCACCCCCTGAATGGACGCACTCATTCTCGCCCGAGTTATATGCACCCTGTGTACCAATGTGTATCAAGCTCATCCTTGCACAAGAGGAGGTCCCGTCTAACCTTTGCAATGCCTCACTCCATACTCCCCAACTGATCTCCCCTCCCAACTCCGCTTCCCATTTCTCCTTGATCTTCACCACCCGTTTGCCTCCCTGCTCCCCCAGCCACTTATACATATCCCCAATTCTTCCCTCCCCTTCCACATCTGGAAACAGCTGTCACTCCAGCAGGGTATATCCCGGCAACCTAGGAAACCCCCTCCAGACCTCTCGTGCAAAGTCCCTGACCTGAAGATATCTGAACTCACTCCCCCTTGGCAGCTCTACCCTCTCCCTTAGCACCTCTAGATTGGTGAACCCTTCCTCCAAATACAGATCCCTCACCTTGACCAACCCCACTTTCCTCCATCTCCTGTATACACTATCCATCCCTCCCGGCTCAAACCCATGATTCTCGCACAGCAGCGTTAACATCCCTTCCATCCTCAAATGCCTCTTCAACTGATTCCAAATCTTCACCGTGGATTGCACCTCCGGGCTCCCTGAATACCTACTTGGCGCCATTGGCAAGACTGTCGTCACCGTGGCCCTTTAGCTGGATCCCCTACAAAGTTTCTCCTCCATCCTAACTCACTCAACCCTTTTTCTTTCCCACCATCGCCGCACCCTATCCACATTCGACGCCCAGTAATAATGAAGCAGGTTCGGTAATGCCAACCCTCCCTGTTGCCTCTGTAGCAGGTTTCTCCCCACCCTCGGCACCTTCCCCGCCCATACAAAGTCAGAAATGATCGTGCACAATTTCTGGAAAAAAGACCTTTGGTATAAAGATCGGGAGAGCCTGATAAACAAGTTCATTTTTACTACTTGGACCCTCCTTGCCAAAGTCAACTGCAGTATATCCCACCTCCTAAGATCCTCCCTGGCCTCTAACACCAGCTTCTTTAAGTGCCACTTATGGAGCCCCGTCCTTTCTCTCGCTACCTGAATGTCCAAATACCTGAACCTATCCCTCGTCATCTTAATTGGCATCCCCACTAAATTTGCCCGCTGTCCCAGCTCATTCACGGGGAAAACCTCGCTTTTCCCTACATTCAGTTTGTACCCCGAGAACCCTCCAAACCTCCCCAGCAGGTCCATAATTCTTCCCATACTCTCCAGCGGATCCGAAACATACAGCAAGAGGTCATCAACATAGAGCGACGCCCGATGCTCCCTCTGTCCCCTCATAATCCCCCGCCACTCCGCCGACCCCCTGAGAGCCATCTGCAATGGCTCTATGGTCAGTGCAAACAACAACGGCAACAGAGGGCACCCCTGCTGGTACCCCTGTGTAAATTAAAGCTTCGCGAACTCATATCATTCGTCCTCACCACATATAGCATCCGCACCCATGCCACAAATCTTGGCCCAAACACAAACCTTCCCAAAACCTCGAACTAGTACCGCCACTCCACCCGGTCAAATGCCTTCTCTGCGAAAATTGACACCACTACCAGAGCTCCCGACGGATTCATAACTACATTCAGCAGACATCTTATGTATTTAAAGAAATTTTTTTTACAACACCCAATTTTAGTGTGGCCAATCCACCTAACCTGCACTATCTTTTGGCTTGTGGGGGCGAAACCCACGCAAATATGAGGAGAATGTGCAAACTCCACACGGACAGTGACCCAAGGCCAGGATTCGAACCCAGGTCCTCAGCGCCGTAGGCAGCAGTGATAGCCACTGTGCCACATGCCGCCCCTGCAGACGTCTTATGTTAGTCACAAACCACCTGCCGTTCACGAAGCTTGTTTGATCCTCTGCAACCACCCCCGGGACACAATCCTCCATCCTCTCCGCCAGCAATGTAGCCAATACTTTCACATCCATGTTCAACAGTGATATGGGCCTACATTCCACCGGTTCCTTCCCCTTTTTCAGGATGAGTGTGATTACTGCCTGCATCATTGTCTCCGGCAGCTCCCCCTTCACCAGCGCTTCATTAAACGCCCCCAACAGATGTGGTGCCAGGTCCGTCACAAATTCCTTATAAAATTCCTCCAGGTACCCATCTGGCCCAGGGGTCTTCCCCGACTTCATACCCCTGATAATATACAGCATCTCCCTCAGCCCCAAGGGCTCCTACAACGCCTGCCTCTTTGCTTCCTCCACCTGCGGAAACTCCAACTCCAACAGAAACCGCCCATGTCCCCCTCCTCTCCTGCCATGTCCACCTCGTATAGTCCCTGGTAATACCCTCTGAACACCTCATTTGTGGTTTGCGGGGCTCCTCCCACAGTGCTCACACACATCCTCCACCCCCTCAAAGAGTCGGCTCATCCTCGCCCTCGTGAGGTGCGCCCGATATACCACCAACTGTATCAGCCCAACCTCGCGCATTAGGTTGAGGCATTCACCCCCCCCCCCAGAGCACCTCACACCACAGCCCTTCCCCCACACCCTCCCCAAACTCTTCCTCCCCCTTCGCTTTAATCCCCTCCAATGATACCGTGTCCTCCCCCAGAATCTTCAAATAGATTGCCGGCACCACCCGTCTCCATTCCCCCCCCCAATCAATACCTCCCCCAGCAATGCAGAGGCTGGCACTATTGGGAACCTCTGAATCTCCTTCCTGGCGAAACCTCGGACCTGCAGATAATACCCCCTCTGCCCAGGACCATATTTCTCATCCAACCTCTCCAGCCTCCCAAAACGGCCCCCCCAGAAACAAATCCTTTAATACCGCAACTCCCCTCTCCTCCCATCTCTGAAATCTCCCATCCCACTTCCCTGGTTCAAACCAATGGTTCCCCCGGATCGGCATCTCCCTTGACCCCGCCCACAGCCTAAAGTGCCGCCTCCACTGCCTCCAAATCTTCAACGTCACCACCACCGAATATCGGGACTCCCCGAATATCTCCCTGGGGCCATCGGGAGCGGCGCTGTTGCCAAATCCCTCAGCCCCGACCCCCTGCACAGACTCTCCTCCATTCTTTTTTTTTAAATTTTAAAAATAAATTTAGATTACCCAATTATTTTTTCCAATTAAGGGGCAATTTATCGTGGCCAATCCACCTACTCTGCACATTTTTGGGTTGTGGGGGCGAAACCCACGCAGGCACGGGGAGAATGTGCAAACTCCACACGGACAGTGACCCAGAGCCGGGATCGAACCTGGGACCTCAGCGCCGTGAGGCAGCTGTGCTAACCACTAGGCCACCGTGCTGCCCACTCTCTCCTCCATTCTAACCCACTGGGAGCGGCCCCCTCTAACCAAACTCCCAACCTTCTCAGCATTCGCCGCCCAGTAATAACATAATAGATTCGGGAGACCCAATCCCCCTGACTGCCGTCCTCTCTGCAGAAGCATCTTCCTGATCCTAGCCACCGTCCCCCCTCCCCAAATAAACAAGGTAATCATCTTCTCCACCTCCTTAAAAAACGCCTTTGGTAAAAAAGATCGGCAGGCATTGAAATATAGACCGTACCCACTCCACAAATCGCGGCCCAATCCCAGACCGCTCTAACACCGCCATCAAACACCCCCACTCTACCCGATCAAGTGCTTTTTCTGCGTCCAACACAACCACCACCTCTGTCCCCCTCCCCTCCGCTAGTGCCATAACCACATGCAATACCCTCCAAAGATTCGAAAAGAGCTGCCTCTCTTTCACAAACCCCGTCGTGATCCTCACCTATCACCTTCGGGAGGCACTCCTCCAACCTGCCCGCCAACACCTTCGCCAATATCTTCGCATCCACATCCAATTGCGATATAGGCCTGTACGACCCACACTCTGTCGGATCCATATCCTTTTTAATTACATCATCACAGTTACAAAGCCAGAGCTCAGAGTGTGGACAGTGGCAAACCCCTAATCCAGTCCTTGCCTGCTCCAAAAGCCAATTCAAATTGAATCCAATTCATTCCTTCTTTAGCAGCAAGGAGATCGATGCCTGCCCCAAAGTCTGTGGCAGCATCCCCTTCCCTATCGCCTCCTCAAACGTCCCCACAATCAGCGGAGCCAGCTTATCCCTAAATTTCTTCTGGTACTCCACCGGGAACCCATTCGGCCCTGCTACCTTCCCCGACTGCATCCTCCCAATTGCCTCCTTTATCTCCTGCTCCCCCATCGCCCCTTTCAATGTGGCCCTGTCCCCCTACCCCAACCTCAGGTATTCCAAACCATCCAGGAATTCCTGCGTCTCCCGATCCTCCCCCGGTGGTTCCGACCTATGCAATCTCTCATAAAACTCCCCAAAACACCCAATTCATCTGGTCCGGGGCCACCACCAACTTCCCTGCCCTATCCCGCGCCTGAACAATTTCCCTGCCGCTGCCTCCCTCCAAAGTTGACCTGCCAGCATGCGTCCTGCCTTCTCTCCATACTCAGAGACCGCTCCCCTCGCCTGCCTCAATTGACACACCGCCTTCCTTGTGGACACCGATCAAAACTCACCTGTAACTTCTTCCTCCTTTCCAAAAGCGCTGGATCCACATCCTCTGCATACCTCCTATCTACCTCCAACATCTCGTCTATCAGGGCGGCATGTGGCGCAGTGGATAGCACTGGGACTGCGGCACTGAAGACCCGGGTTCAAATCCCGGCTCTGGGTCACTCTCCGTGTGGAGTTTGCACATTCTCCCTGTGTCTGCGTGGGTTTTGCCCCCACAACCCAAAGATGTGCAGGGTAGGTGGATTGGCCACGCTAAATTGCCCCTTAATTGGAAAAAGAACAAAAAAAAAAATCTCGTCTATCAACCTTTGCCGCTCCACCCTCTCCTCCTTATCCATCTTCGCCTTAAACAATATCACCTCCCCCCTCGCCATCGCCTTCAGAGCCTCCCAAACCACTGCCTGCAAAACCTCCCTCACAATTAAACTCCACATGTCCCTCAATTACCGTCCCAATCGTTTCACTAAACCTCGGTCTCCCAACAACCCCACATCCAATCTCCACCCCGGTCTCTGCACTGTCCCCTTCTCCAACACCATGTCCACCCAATGCGGCGCATGATCCGAAATTGCTACTGCCAAATACTCCGATCCCTTAACCCCAGCCAACAGCACCTTCCCCACCACAAAGAAATCTATCCTCGAATAGACATTATGGACCGAGGAGAAAAACAAATACTCCCGCTCCCCCGGGTGCAGAAATCTCCAACGGTCCACTCCTCCCATTTCCTCTATAAGCCCAGTCAACGCCTTCGCCCCCCCCCCCCCCCCCCCCCCCCCACCTCCCCACAGGACAGGGCAAATGATCGTGGCCGTGACCTGTCCAGCCTTGGCTCCTGCACAAAGTTCCAGTCTCCACCCACTACCAATTGAAATGAAATGAAAAATGAAAATCGTTTATTGTCAAAAGTATGCTTCAATGAAGTTACTGTGAAAAGCCCCTAGTCACCACATTCCGGCGTCTGTTCGGGGAGGCCGGTATGGGAATTGAACCGTGCTGCTGGCCTGTCTTGGTCTTCTTTAAAAGCCAGCTATTTAGCCCTGTGCTAAACCAGCCCCTCCCCACAATTCATGTGAATCCCAGTTGGGGATGACCCACATACCTTCCTTGCGAACCCTACATCATCCCAATTAGGGGCATACACGCTTGCCAACGCCACCAACGTCCTCTCCAATGCCTCTGTCACTAACACATACCTACCTCCCTGGTCCGCCACCACTTTCTCCATCTGGAACCTCACTCTCTTACTGAACAAAACTGCTATCCCCCCCCGCATGCCCTGCCATCAAACCACGAATGAAACACCCAGCCCTTCCTAAGCCTCGCCTGATCCCTCACCCTCAAATGAGTCTCCTGCAGCATCGCACCATCGGCCTTCAAACTTTTCAGGTGCACTCTCGGCCTCTTCACTGGTCCTCCCAATCCTCTCATGTTCTGCGTAACTATCCTAACTGGGGGTTCCTCCCCCCCCCCACCTTTCCTATCCAGCATCATCATAACTCCGGGCCCTGCCCTGTGGACCAGACCCGCTCCTATCCATTGTTTCCTTCGAACCCCTCTCCCCTCCCAGAATCCCCCTCCACTTTCTCTCAAAAACACCTCACCCATGGGCAGCATGTGGCACAGTGGTTAGCACTGGGACTGCGGCGCTGAGGACCCGGGTTCAAATCCCGGCCCTGGGTCACTGTCCGTGTGGAGTTTTCACATTCTCCCCGCGTCTGCGTGGGTTTCACCCCCACAACCCAAAAGATGTGCTGGTTAGGTGGATTGGCCACGCTAAATTGCCCCTTAATTGGAAAAAAAATAATTGGGTACTCTAAATTTATAAAAAGAAAAAAAAACCACCTCACCCAGCATCAATCCCCTCCCCCTTTCACACCTCCTTGGCCCATTGAAACCTGCTCATCAAGCTCCAATGTCCGCAGCCCCTCCCCCCACCACACCTTCCTTCACTCGCTAACTGAAGCTTGCTAGTGCAGGACCCCTGCCCAACGCCCCCCCGCCCAGTCCCAGGAAAACATCCAGAAAAAACATACCTCCCCTCAGCCCAACATTTCCCATGCAAACATACAAATCTCAGAAAAACCATTGCTCCAAAAATCAACAAAGTGCAACCTCTCTAACAGCATGAAGTAAAAATTTAACCAGAACTATATATATATATATATTCAGATATGTATACATTCTTCCAGCTCCCCTCCCCACAGACCACGAGCAGTCTTCAGTCCCATTCCTCACATCTGCCACAAGCCTTCCGCCTTCACGATAGCCTCCGCCGCCTCAAAGTAAAAGTCTCTGGAGCTGTGGGTCACCCTCAACTTCGCTGGGTACACCATGCCAAACCGCACCCCACTGTTATACTCGACCGAAAGCCGCCCGTCTCCTCGCCAGTTCCACATTTAAGTCCTGGTAAATGAGTACCCCAGATTCAGCCCACTGCACCTCCTGCTTCACCCAATTCAGGACCTTCTCCCTCACGTGGTATCAATCACTGATCTTGGCGGCTCATTCGCCTTCGGTTTAGGCCTCGACGATCGACGAGCCCAGTCCAGTTCATACCGAGAGGGAACATCACCCGCCCCCTTCAACTCCGCCAACATCATTGGCGAAGTACTCCATCGGCCTCGGGCCCTCCACCCCCTCGGGCAGGCCCACAATCCTCAAATTCTGTTGCCTCGAACGGTTTTCCAAGTCCTCCAACTTTGCTCGCAGCCCCTTGTTGGCCTCGACCACCCTCTGCAGCTCCTCCCCATTGAGGTGAGCTGGTCACGGTTCTGCGACATGGCCTCCTCCACTCCCTTCATTTTCTCACTCTGCTCCCACACCTCGGCTGATGCCTTCGACACAGCCAACTTCATCGGGGCAATTGCCTCCTCCACCAGTGCCTTCAGTGGCACCACCACCTCCTTCCTCAACACCGCCATATGCTTCGCAAACTGCTTCTCCAACTCCAAGGTGTAGCTATCTGGGATGGCCACTTCCAACTAGGTGCAGAGGAACTCGCAAAGACTGGCGGGTAAAATGGACAAGCCAAGTCTCAGGCAAGCTCAGAGCCTGAAATGCATATTTGTCAGCAAAAGTCCAGACGGTATTGAAATTCCGTCAAATTAGCATTGTAACAGGGCCGATTAGCATTTGATGACCCATCTTCTCGAAAACAAAGGACTGGTTCCAGCAACTGGGACAGTCCTAGATACTTCGGCACCACTCCCTGTCCAAGAGAAATGCAAACAATGGGGTCAGTGACCACTTGGGACACACCCAGCTATCCAGATCCCCACCCACTTATTGGCTAAGGAATCGAACAGAGTGATCAGGGATCACCCAATTAGTAAGGCCCAAATCAAAGGACCGCCCAAAAGAGCGCGAAAGCCCCCCCGAGTACAAAGGAAGAGTTTGTCATATGTTCACTCTCTTTTGGCCTTGGTACCCTGGTCACGGCCATTGCCAACTGCAGCAACACCAGAAGCAAGTTCGAGTTCCACGCCCGCTACCAGACGGATGAGCCCAGCTGAGCAGCAGTTACTCCTTCGAACCCGAGAGATCCAGAATCGAACAGCGGCCACTGTTTTCTGACCTAAGCCGGGTGCCCGAAGTTAAGTACAGGTTGTCTTAGTTGATAGGTGTCGTTAACTAGTAGTGTTTATGTTGCATTACTAATTGTGTATAAATAAAGTACCCTTGACCTTGAACTAACTAACTGGTGTTTGGCTCTTTGATCGATAGTCGGTTGAAACTTGTGGTGGTATCATTTGATACCTGGCGACTCTAAGCATTCGGACACAGACAATATAGAAAGGCGGCAAATTCACTGATTGCCATAATTGGAACAGAGCCACAGAAAGGACAGAGGAAAGAAAGGCAACAAAGGCCTTCACCTCGGTCACCTTTTCTGCCCTAAACAGTGCGGCCCCAATCAGCGACCCAGCTGCCGTCATCATGCCAGCTCCTGGGCTGGCCCTTTCACCTGACGGTGAACCCTCACTCCCTCCCTGCTTCACAGTGGCTTTCTTCTGATTTATCGACATTTTCCACCTTCCTTATTCCTTCCTACACTTGATCATCAAAAGATTTCCCCTGGGACCGGGCATTAAACTCCGAAAAACAAGCCTCGAGTAGGAGCCATCCAATGGGCGACTTCCCCCCTACATGCCGCCACCGGAAGTCCCTCGGGATTTCTCCTTTATGAAAGCCATCGATTGCTCCACCTAGGGCTTTCCACTGGGCACTGGCCTCCCCACCCCCCCTACGCCATCCTTACACCGGTTGCTGGGCTCCTGCTCCTCCATCTGGTGCAGACTCGATGGGCCGAATGGCCTCCTTCTGCACTGTAAATTCTATGTTAATCTATGTTAGTCTCTTTGGCTAGCTCTCTCACCGTCTTCTGCCGGGTTTGATAACCAGCGGACATGCTACGCCTCCGACCTTCAACTTCAACTTTCGACCTTGTGCGCAGCATGGTAGCACAGTGGTTAGCACAGTTGCTTCACCGCTCCAGGGTCCCAAATTCGATTCCCGGCTTGGGTCACTGGCTGTGTGGAGTCTGCACGTTCTCCCCGTGGTCTGCGTGGGTTTCCTCTGGGTGCTCCGGTTTCCTCCCACAGTCCAAAGACGTGCAGGTTAGGTGGATTGGCATTGATAAATTGCCCTTAGTGTCCAAAATGGTTGGGTGGGGTCACTGGGTTACAGGGATAGGGTGTGGGCTTGGATAGGGTGCTCCTTCCAAGGGCCGGCGCAGACTTGATGGGCCAAATGGCCTTCTTCTGCACTATAAATTCTATGATTCAACTACCACCTTTCATTGAAATTCCGCCCAATATTGGGTAAAAAGAGCTCTTTCCTGAGCCTTCGAGCAGGTGTTCCTTGTGTGCGACGAATCACACCATGGCCACCACTGGAAATCTCGTACGGTAGTTTCACACACGAGTTGAAACCTCGCCCAAACCCAATCCGCTCCAGTACCTCTATGAGGTGCATTCCATTCCACCCTGTCAAAGGCCTTTATGCGTCCAGGGAGATGATCACCTCCAGTATTCTCTCCCCGGATGGGGTCATGAACCCGTTCAGTCGGCGCTTGACGTTCGCTGTTAATTGCCTGCCCTTGACAAAGCCCGTCTAATCATCCATGACTACCTCTGGTACGCAGATCTCCATCTGCCTTCCCAGGCCTTCGCCAGTAACTTGGCGTCAGCATGAAGGAGTGAGATGGGCCTGTATGAGCCACACTCCGTTGGGTCAGTGATATTGGGGCCTGCGCTCGCGTTGGTGGAAGGGATCCCCTTGATAGTGAGTTAGTGAACACCTCCCGCAGGTGGGGGGGGGGGGGGGGGGGGGGGGGGCCAGTGCTGGAGTGATTTCTTTGTAGACGTCCGCCTGGAACTTACATTGGTTTGGAAGTGAAGCAACTTTATCCCGTGCGATTGTTCATTAAAGTTTATTCTCATTGTTGTTGCTGTTGCTTTCTCTGTCAATCTCTGACATTCTGTCAGCCTCAGGGCGGCACGGTGGCGCAGTGGGTTAGCACTGCTGCCTCACGGCGCCGGGGTCCCAGGTTCGATCCCGGCTCTGGGTCACTGTCCGTGTGGAGTTTGCACATTCTCCCCGTGTTTGCGTGGGTTTCGCCCCCACAACCCAAAGATGTGCAGGGTGGGTGGATTGGCCTCGCTGCATTGCCCCTTAATTGGAAAAAAACAGAATTGGGTACTCTAAATGAAAAACAAATCTGTCACTCTCAGACATCCTCTTGCAACCTCAGTCACCTTGAGTCAATTTCAGTCAATCTCAGCCAATCTCTGTCAACCACAACCCACCTCAGCTAATCTGAATCAACCTCAGTCATTTGGAGCCAATCTCAGCTGTCCACTCTCCCCTGTTGACCTGAGCCAATCCCCGGTCTCGGCCCTTCGGCCCCTCCTTCTTCCCCGCCTCCCCGCCTGTCAATCACTCCCGGTTGCTGGGACCACCTTTCTGACGCCATCCACCGGGCGTTTCCGGGCCGTCCTGGAGGTTCTCCGCGGCGTCTCCACACCCGGAAGAGCTGCGGGTGCGGGCTGTGCGCGCAGGAAGGTGAGTGATCCCTGCACCCCGCTGAGTCATGGGGAGGGGGTACCCGCTGAGTCATGGGGTGGGGGTACCCTCTGAGTCATGGGGTGGGGGTACCCGCTGAGTCATGGGGAGGGGGTACCCCGCTGAGTCATGGGGAGGGGGTACCCCGCTGAGTCATGGGGAGGGGGTACCCCGCTGAGTCATGGGGAGGGGGTACCCCGCTGAGTCATGGGGAGGGGGTACCCCGCTGAGTCATGGGGAGGGGGTACCCCGCTGAGTCATGGGGTGGGGGTACCCGCTGAGTCATGGGGAGGGGGTACCCCGCTGAGTCATGGGGAGGGGGTACCCCGCTGAGTCATGGGGAGGGGGTACCCGCTGAGTCATGGGGAGGGGGTACCCGCTGAGTCATGGGGAGGGGGTACCCGCTGAGTCATGGGGAGGGGGTACCCGCTGAGTCATGGGGAGGGGGTACCCGCTGAGTCATGGGGAGGGGGTACCCGCTGAGTCATGGGAAGGGGTACCCGCTGAGTCATGGGGAGGGGGTACCCGCTGAGTCATGGGGAGGGGGTACCCGCTGAGTCATGGGGTGGGGGTACCCGCTGAGTCATGGGGTGGGGGTACCCGCTGAGTCATGGGGTGGGGGTACCCGCTGAGTCATGGGGTGGGGGTACCCGCTGAGTCATGGGGTGGGGGTACCCGCTGAGTCATGGGGAGGGGGTACCCGCTGAGTCATGGGGAGGGGGTACCCGCTGAGTCATGGGGAGGGGGTACCCGCTGAGTCATGGGGAGGGGGTACCCGCTGAGTCATGGGGAGGGGGTACCCGCTGAGTCATGGGGAGGGGGTACCCGCTGAGTCATGGGGAGGGGGTACCCGCTGAGTCATGGGGAGGGGGTACCCGCTGAGTCATGGGGAGGGGGTACCCGCTGAGTCATGGGGAGGGGGTACCCGCTGAGTCATGGGGAGGGGGTACCCGCTGAGTCATGGGGAGGGGGTACCCGCTGAGTCATGGGGAGGGGGTACCCGCTGAGTCATGGGGAGGGGGTACCCGCTGAGTCATGGGGAGGGGGTACCCGCTGAGTCATGGGGAGGGGGTACCCGCTGAGTCATGGGGAGGGGGTACCCGCTGAGTCATGGGGAGGGGGTACCCGCTGAGTCATGGGGAGGGGGTAACTGCTGAGTCATGGGGAGGGGGTACCCGCTGAGTCATGGGGGGGGGAAGAGAGATACCCACTGAGTCTTGGGGGGGGGGGGGGGAGAGAGATACCCACTGAGTCTTGGTGGGGGAGAGAGAGAGAGATACCCACTGAGTCGTGGGGGGGGGGAGAGATACCCACTGAGTCGTGGGGGGGGGAAGAGAGATACCCACTGAGTCATGGGGGGGGGGGAGAGATACCCACTGAGTCATGGGGGGGGGAGAGAGATACCCACTGAGTCATGGGGGGGGGGAGAGAGATACCCACTGAGTCATGGGGGGGGGGGAGAGATACCCACTGAGTCATGGGGGGGGGGAGAGATACCCACTGAGTCATGGGGGGGGGGGAGAGAGATACCCACTGAGTCATGGGGGGGGGGGAGAGATACCCACTGAGTCATTGGGGGGGGGAGAGATACCCACTGAGTCATGGGGGGGGGGGAGAGAGATACCCACTGAGTCATGGGGGGGGGGGGAGAGAGATACCCACTGAGTCATAGGGGGGGGGGAGAGAGATACCCACTAAGTCATGGGGGAGGGGGAAGAGAGATACCCACTGAGTCATAGGGGGGGGGGAGAGAGATACCCACTGAGTCATGGGGAGGGGGGGGGGAGATACCCACCGAGTCATGGGGAGGGGGTACCCACCGAGTCATGGGGAGGGGGTACCCACCGAGTCATGGGGAGGGGGTACCCACCGAGTCATGGGGAGGGGGTACCCACCGAGTCATGGGGAGGGGGTTACCCACCGAGTCATGGGGAGGGGGTACCCACCGAGTCATGGGGAGGGAGGGGGGAGATCCCCACCGAGTCATGGGGAGATACCCACCGAGTCATGGGGAGGTGCCCACCGAGTCATGGGGAGGGAGGGGGGAGATATCCACCGAGTCATGGGGAGGGGAGGGGGGAGATACCCACCGAGTCATGGGGAGGGGAGGGGGAGATACCCACCGAGTCATGGGGAGGGGGGGGGGGGGAGATACCCACTGAGTCATGGGGAGGGAGGGGGGGGAAGATACCCACTGAGTCATGGGGAGTGAGGGGGGGGGAGATACACACTGAGTCATGGGGAGGGAGGGGGGGAGATGCCCACCGGGTCATGGGGATGGGGTACCCTGAGAGTCATGGGGAGGGGGTACCCTGAGAGTCATGGGGAGGGGGTACCCTCTGAGTCATGGGGAGGGGGTACCCTCTGAGTCATGGGGAGGGGGTACCCTCTGAGTCATGGGGAGGGGGTACCCTCTGAGTCATGGGGAGGGGGTACCCTCTGAGTCATGGGGAGGGGGTACCCTCTGAGTCATGGGGAGGGGGTACCCTCTGAGTCATGGGGAGGGGGTACCCTCTGAGTCATGGGGAGGGGGTACCCTCTGAGTCATGGGGAGGGGGTACCCTCTGAGTCATGGGGAGGGGGTACCCTCTGAGTCATGGGGAGGGGGTACCCTCTGAGTCATGGGGAGGGGTACCCTCTGAGTCATGGGGAGGGGGTACCCACTGAGTCATGGGGAGGGAGGGGAGAGATACCCACCGAGTCATGGGGAGGGAGGGGAGAGATACCCACCGAGTCATGGGGAGGGGGTACCCTGAGAGTCATGGGGAGGGGGTACCCTGAGTGTCATGGGGAGGGGGTACCCTCTGAGTCATGGGGAGGGGGTACCCTCTGAGTCATGGGGAGGGGGTACCCTCTGAGTCATGGGGAGGGGGTACCCTCTGAGTCATGGGGAGGGGGTACCCTCTGAGTCATGGGGAGGGGGTACCCTCTGAGTCATGGGGAGGGGGTACCCTCTGAGTCATGGGGAGGTGGTACCCACTGAGTCATGGGGAGGGAGGGGAGAGGTACCCACCGAGTCATGGGGAGGGGAGGGGGGGGGAGAGATACCCACCGAGTCATGGGGAGGGAGTGGGGAGATACCCACCGAGTCATGGGGAGGGGAGGGGGGGGAGAGATACCCACCGAGTCATGGGGAGGGAGGGAGAGATACCCACCGAGTCATGGGGAGGGAGGGGGGAGATACCCACCGAGTCATGGGGAGGGAGGGGGGAGATACCCACCGAGTCATGGGGGGGAGGGAGGGGGAGAGATACCCACTGAGTCATGGGGAGGGAGGGGGGGGGGAGATACCCACTAGGTCATGGGGAGGGAGATACCCACTGAGTCATGGGGAGGGAGATACCCACTGAGTCATGGGGAGGGAGTGGGGGGGGAGATACCCACTGAGTCATGGGGAGGGAGGGGGGGGGGAGATACCCACTGAGTCATGGGGAGGGAGGGGGGGGGGGAGATACCCACTGAGTCATGGGGAGGGAGGGGGGAGATACCCACTGAGTCATGGGGAGGGAGGGAGGGGGGGGAGATATCCACTGAGTCATGGAGAGGGAGGGAGGGAGGGGGGGGTGAGATACCCACTGAGTCATGGGGAGGGGGAGATACCCACTGAGTCATGGGGAGGGGGAGATACCCACTGAGTCATGGGGAGGGGGAGATACCCACTGAGTCATGGGGAGGGGGAGATACCCACTGAGTCATGGGGAGGGGGAGATACCCACTGAGTCATGGGGAGGGGGAGAAACCCACTGAGTCATGGGGAGGGGAGAAACCCACTGAGTCATGGGGAGGGGAGATACCCACTGAGTCATGGGGAGGGGAGATACCCACTGAGTCATGGGGAGGGGAGATACCCACTGAGTCATGGGGAGGGGAGATACCCACTGAGTCATGGGGAGGGGAGATACCCACTGAGTCATGGGGAGGGGAGATACCCACTGAGTCATGGGAAGGGAGGGGGGAGCCCCACTGAGTCATGGGGAGATGCCCACTGAGTCATGGGGAGATGCCCACTGAGTCATGGGGAGATGCCCACTGAGTCATGGGGAGATGCCCACTGAGTCATGGGGAGATGCCCACTGAGTCATGGGGAGATGCCCACTGAGTCATGGGGAGATGCCCACTGAGTCATGGGGAGATGCCCACTGAGTCATGGGGAGATGCCCACTGAGTCATGGGGAGATGCCCACTGAGTCATGGGGAGATGCCCACTGAGTCATGGGGAGATGCCCACTGAGTCATGGGGAGATGCCCACTGAGTCATGGGGAGATGCCCACTGAGTCATGGGGAGATGCCCACTGAGTCATGGGGAGATGCCCACTGAGTCATGGGGAGATGCCCACTGAGTCATGGGGAGATGCCCACTGAGTCATGGGGAGATGCCCACTGAGTCATGGGGAGATGCCCACTGAGTCATGGGGAGATGCCCACTGAGTCATGGGGAGATGCCCACTGAGTCATGGGGAGATGCCCACTGAGTCACGGGGAGATGCCCACTGAGTCACGGGGAGGTTCCCACTGTGTCACGGTGAGGTTCCCACTGTGTCACGGGGAGGTTCCCACTGTGTCACGGGGAGGTTCCCACTGTGTCACGGGGAGGTTCCCACTGTGTCACGGGGAGGTTCCCACTGTGTCACGGGGAGGTTCCCACTGTGTCACGGGGAGGTTCCCACTGTGTCACGGGGAGGTTCCCACTGTGTCACGGGGAGGTTCCCACTGTGTCACGGGGGGGTACCCACTGTGTCACGGGGAGGTTCCCACTGTGTCACGGGGAGGTTCCCACTGTGTCACGGGGAGGTTCCCACTGTGTCACGGGGAGGTTCCCACTGTGTCACGGGGAGGTTCCCACTGTGTCACGGGGAGGTTCCCACTGTGTCACGGGGGGGTACCCACTGTGTCACGGGGAGGTACCCACTGTGTCACGGGGAGGTTCCCACTGTGTCACGGGGGGGTACCCACTGTGTCACGGGGAGGGGGTACCCACCGAGTCACGGGGAGGGGGTACCCACCGAGTCACGGGGAGGGGGGTACCCACCCAGTCACGGGGAGGGGGGTACCCACCCAGTCACGGGGAGGGGGGTACCCACCCAGTCACGGGGAGGGGGGTACCCACCCAGTCACGGGGAGGGGGGTACCCACCCAGTCACGGGGAGGGGGGTACCCACCCAGTCACGGGGAGGGGGGTACCCACCCAGTCACGGGGAGGGGGGTACCCACCCAGTCACGGGGAGGGGGGTACCCACCCAGTCACGGGGAGGGGGGTACCCACCCAGTCACGGGGAGGGGGGTACCCACCCAGTCACGGGGAGGGGGGTACCCACCCAGTCACGGGGAGGGGGGTACCCACCCAGTCACGGGGAGGGGGGTACCCACCCAGTCACGGGGAGGGGGGTACCCACCCAGTCACGGGGAGGGGGGTACCCACCCAGTCACGGGGAGGGGGGTACCCACCCAGTCACGGGGAGGGGGGTACCCACCCAGTCACGGGGAGGGGGGTACCCACCCAGTCACGGGGAGGGGGGTACCCACCCAGTCACGGGGAGGGGGGTACCCACCCAGTCACGGGGAGGGGGGTACCCACCCAGTCACGGGGAGGGGGGTACCCACCCAGTCACGGGGAGGGGGGGTACCCACCCAGTCACGGGGAGGGGGGTACCCACCCAGTCACGGGGAGGGGGGTACCCACCCAGTCACGGGGAGGGGGGTACCCACCCAGTCACGGGGAGGGGGGTACCCACCCAGTCACGGGGAGGGGGGTACCCACCCAGTCACGGGGAGGGGGGTACCCACCCAGTCACGGGGAGGGGGGTACCCACCCAGTCACGGGGAGGGGGGTACCCACCCAGTCACGGGGAGGGGGGTACCCACCCAGTCACGGGGAGGGGGGTACCCACCCAGTCACGGGGAGGGGGGTACCCACCCAGTCACGGGGAGGGGGGTACCCACCCAGTCACGGGGAGGGGGGTACCCACCCAGTCACGGGGAGGGGGGTACCCACCCAGTCACGGGGAGGGGGGTACCCACCCAGTCACGGGGAGGGGGGTACCCACCCAGTCACGGGGAGGGGGGTACCCACCCAGTCACGGGGAGGGGGGTACCCACCCAGTCACGGGGAGGGGGGTACCCACCCAGTCACGGGGAGGGGGGTACCCACCCAGTCACGGGGAGGGGGGTACCCACCCAGTCACGGGGAGGGGGGTACCCACCCAGTCACGGGGAGGGGGGGGGGGGGGGGGCGGTTGGTGCGGGGAAGGACAAGGTACAAGACAAGATACGGACAGCAGAGTTACACGCTGGGGTGGGTGCCTGTCTCTTGCGCCTTTTGATGAACCATCTTGCGTGAAAGTGCCAAGTGACTGGAAAGGCAGTCGGATTTTGACTCAACGTTGAATGCCCCTTGCTTCCCGCAGGGCTCCCCACCACCTGACGTGATGAATACGGACAGCGGTGGACTCGCCCACCTCCACCCGGCCGAGCTGGCAATGCAGCATTCCCGCCATCCCACCCCGAGGCTCTCAGCTGGACACTTGCTGACCCCGAGCATGGATCTGCTCGCCCCCTGTACCGGCACTGGGCCCGCCCAGCTGATCAGTCCCGCGAGCCGGGACCTCTCCCTGAGCTTGGAAAACCGGCTCCTGAGACCTGGTGCTTGTACCACCTCATGGACCGGCCTCTCGGCCGGCACTCTGCTCTGCTACAGCCAGCCCTTGAATCCCAAGCTGCCCAGTACCCTCTGTTCTTTGATCTCCCCTCCACTGACCCTCCTCCGCCCTTTGACCTCTCCATTCCTGAAGACCGAGTCTGAGCAACCATCACCAAGGCTGGAGTGTCCGCGGCAACAGGAGGCTGGAATCGAGGACTCTATCGACAAAGAACAGCGGGTAAGGAAATCATAGAATTCACAGTACAGATGGAGGCCATTCGGCCCATTCAGTGCACTGGCCCATGGAAAGAGCACCCTACTTAAGCCCACACCTCCACCCTATCCCCCTTACCCAGTAACCGCACTCATCCTTTTGACATTAAGTGGCAATTTAGCGTGGCCAATCCACCTAACCTGCACATCAGGGAGAAGCATAAATAGGTGAATGGGGGATCAATCGGGAGTGAGTTACAGACTGGAATCTAATCGAGGGGTTTGGGTGGTTTCTATATTGAATAACAGATACCCGGGAGTGAGTTACAGACTGGAATCTAATCGAGGGGTTCGGGTGGTTTATATATAGAATAACAGATACCCGGGAGTGAGTTACAGACTGGAATCATTTCGAGGGGTTCGGGTGGTTTATATATAGAATAACAGATAACCGGGAGTGAGTTACAGACTGGAATCTAATCGACGGGATTGGGTGGTTTATATATAGAATAACAGATACCCGGGAGTGAGTTACAGACTGGAATCTAATCGAGGTGTTTGGGTGGTTTATATATAGAATAACAGATACCTGGGAGTGAGTTACAGATTGGAATCTAATCGAGGGGTTTGGGTGGTTTATATATAGAATAACAGATACCCGGGAGTGAGTTACAGACTGGAATCTAATCGAGGGGTTCGGGTGGTTTATATATAGAATAACAGATACCCGGGAGTGAGTTACAGACTGGAATCTAGTCGAGGGGTTCGGGTGGTTTATATATAGAATAACATACCCGGGAGTGAGTTACAGACTGGAATCTAATCGAGGGGTTCGGGTGGTTTGTATATAGAATAACAGATACCCAGGAGTGAGTTACAGACTGGAATCTAATCGAGGGGTTTGGGTGGTTTGTATATAGAATAACAGATACCCAGGAGTGAGTTACAGACTGTAATCTAATCGAGGTGTTTGGGTGGTTTATATATAGAATAACAGATACCCGGGAGTGAGTTACAGACTGGAATCTAATCGAGGGGTTCGGGTGGTTTATATATAGAACAACAGATACCCGGGAGTGAGTGACAGACTGGGATCTATCGAGGGTTTTGGGTGGTTATATATAGAATAACAGGTACCCGAGAGTGAGTTACAGACTGGAATCTAATCGAGGGGTTTGGGTGGTTTATATGTAGAATAACAGATACCCAGGAGTGAGTTACAGACTGGAATCTAATCGAGGCGTTTGGGTGGTTTATATATAGAATAACAGATACCCGGGAGTGAGTTACAGACTGGAACCTAATCAAGGGGTTTGGGTGGTTTATATATAGAATAACAGATACCCGAGAGTGGGTTACAGACTGGAATCTAATCGAGTGGTTCGGGTGGTTTATATATAGAATAACAGATACAGTGGAGTGAGTTACAGACTGGAATCTAATCAAGGGGTTTGGGTGGTTTATATATAGAATAACAGATACCCGGGAGTGAGTTACAGACTGGAATCTAATCGACGGGTTTGGATGGTTTATATATAGAATAACAGACACCCGGGAGTGAGTTACAGACTGGAATCTAATCGAGGGGTTCGGGTGGTTTATATATAGAATAACAGATACCCGGGAGTGATTTACAGACTGGAATCTAATCGAGGGGTTTGGGTGGTTTATATATAGAATAACAGATAACCGGAAGTGAGTTACAGACTGGAATCGAATCGAGGGGTTTGGGTGGTTTATATATAGAATAACAGATACCCGGGAGTGAGTTACAGACTGGAATTTAATCGAGAGTTTTGGGTGGTTTATATATAGAATTACAGATACCCGGGAGTGAGTTACAGACTGGAATCTAATCGAGGGGTTCGGGTGGTTTATATATACAATAACAGATACCCGGGAGTGAGTTACAGACTGGAATCTAATCGAGGGGTTCGGGTGGTTTATATATAGAATAACAGATACCCGGGAGTGAGTGACAGACTGGGATCTATCGAGGGTTTTGGGTGGTTATATATAGAATAACAGGTACCCGAGAGTGAGTTACAGACTGGAATCTAATCGAGGGGTTTGGGTGGTTTATATGTAGAATAACAGATACCCAGGAGTGAGTTACAGACTGGAATCTAATCGAGGCGTTTGGGTGGTTTATATATAGAATAACAGATACCCGGGAGTGAGTTACAGACTGGAACCTAATCAAGGGGTTTGGGTGGTTTATATATAGAATAACAGATACCCGAGAGTGGGTTACAGACTGGAATCTAATCGAGTGGTTCGGGTGGTTTATATATAGAATAACAGATACACTGGAGTGAGTTACAGACTGGAATCTAATCAAGGGGTTTGGGTGGTTTATATATAGAATAACAGATACCCGGGAGTGAGTTACAGACTGGAATCTAATCGACGGGTTTGGATGGTTTATATATAGAATAACAGACACCCGGGAGTGAGTTACAGACTGGAATCTAATCGAGGGGTTTGGGTGGTTTAGATATAGAATAACAGATACCCGGGAGTGATTTACAGACTGGAATCTAATCGAGGGGTTTGGGTGGTTTATATATAGAATAACAGATAACCGGGAGTGAGTTACAGACTGGAATCGAATCGAGGGGTTTGGGTGGTTTATATATAGAATAACAGATACCCGGGAGTGAGTTACAGACTGGAATTTAATCGAGAGTTTTGGGTGGTTTATATATAGAATTACAGATACCCGGGAGTGAGTTACAGACTGGAATCTAATCGAGGGGTTCGGGTGGTTTATATATACAATAACAGATACCCGGGAGTGAGTTACAGACTGGAATCTAATCGAGGGGTTCGGGTGGTTTATATATAGAATAACAGATACCCGGGAGTGAGTTACAGACTGGAATCTAATCGAGGGGTTTGGGTGGTTTATATGTAGAATAACAGATACCCGGGAGTGAGTTACAGACTGGAATCTAATCGAGGGGTTCGGGTTATTTATATATAGAATAACAGATACCCGTGAGTGAGTTACAGACTGGAATCTCATCGAGTGGTTTGGGTGGTTTATATATAGAATAACAGAGGGAGTGAGTTACAGACTGTAATCTAATCGAGGGGTTTGGGTGGTTTAGATATAGAATTACAGATACCCGGGAGTGAGTTACAGACTGGAATCTAATCGAGGGGTTCGGGTGGTTTATATATAGAATAACAGATACCCAGGAGTGAGTTACAGACTGGAATCTAATCGAGGGGTTGGGTGGTTGATATATAGAACAACAGATACCCGGAGAGAGTTGCAGACTGGAATCTAATCGAGGGGTTCGGGTGGTTTATATATAGAATAACAGATACCCGGGAGTGAGTTGCAGACTGGAATCTAATCGAGGGGTTTGGGTGGTTTATATATAGAATAACAGATACCCGGGAGTGAGTTACAGACTGGAATCTAATCGAGGGGTTCGGGTGGTTTATATATAGAATAACAGATACCCGGGAGCGAGTTACACACTGAAATCTAATTGAGGGGTTTGGATGGTTTATATATAGAATAACAGATACCCGGGAGTGAGTTACAGACTGGAATTTAATCGAGAGGTTCGGGTGGTTTATATATAGAATAACAGATACCCAGGAGTGAGTTACAGACTGGAATCTAATCGAGGGGTTTGGGTGGTTCATATATAGAATAACGGATACCCGGAAGTGAGTTACAGACTGGAATCTAATCGAGGGGTTCGGGTGGTTTATATATCGAATAACAGATACCCGGGAGTGAGTTGCAGACTGGAATCCAATCGAGGTGTTTGGGTGGTTTATATATAGAATAACAGATACCCGGGAGTGAGTTACAGACTGGAATCTAATCGAGGGGTTTGGGTGGTTTATATATAGAATAACAGACACCCGGGAGTGAGTTACAGACTGGAATATAATCGAGAGTTTTGGGTGGTTTAGAGATAGAATAACAGATACCCGGGAGTGGGTTACAGACTGGAATCTAATCGAGGGGTTCGGATGGTTTATAAATAGAATAACTGATACCCGGGAGTGAGTTACACACTGGAATCTAATCGAGGGGTTCGGGTGGTTTATATATAGAATAACAGATAACCGGGAGTGAGTTACAGACTGGAATCTAATCGAGAGTTTTGGGTGGTTTAGAGATAGAATAACAGATACCCGGGACTGAGTTGCAGACTGGAATCTAATCGAGGGGTTTGGGTGGTTTATATATAGAATAACAGATACCCGGGAGTGAGTTACAGACTAGAATCTAATCGAGGGGTTCGGGTTATTTATATATGGAATAACAGACACCCGGGAGTGAGTTACAGACTGGAATGTCATCGAGGGGTTTGGGTGGTTTATATATAGAATAACAGATACCCGGGAGTGAGTTACAGACTGGAATCTAATCGAGGGGTTCGGGTGGTTTATATACAGAATAACAGATACCCGGGAGTGAGTTACAGACTGGAATCTAATCGAGGGGTTCGGGTGGTTTATATATAGAATAACAGATACACTGGAATGCGTTACAGACTGGAATCTATTCGAGGGGTTCGGGTGGTTTATATATAGAATAACAGATACCCGGGAGTGAGTTGCAGAGTGGAATCTAATCGAGGTGTTTGGGTGGTTTATATATAGAATAACAGATACCTGGGAGTGAGTTACAGACTGGAATCTAATCAAGAGATTCGGGTGGTTTATATATAGAATAACAGATACCCGGGAGTGAGTTACAGACTGGAATCTAATCGAGGGTTTTGGATGGTTTATATATAGAATAACAGATACCCGGGAGTGAGTTGCAGAGTGGAATCTAATCGAGGGGTTTGGGTGGTTTATATATAGAATAACAGATATCCGGGAGTGAGTTACAGACTGGAATCTAATCGATGTGTTTGGGTGGCTGAGATATAGAATAACAGATACCCGGGAGTGAGTTACAGACTGGAATCTAATCGAGTGGTTTGGGTGGTTTGTATATAGAATAACAGATACCCGGGAGTGAGTTACAGACTGGAATCTAATCGAGGGGTTTGGGTGGTTTATATATAGAATAACAGATACCCGGGAGTGAGTTACAGACTGGAATCTAGTCGAGGGGTTCGGGTCGTTTATATATAGAATAACAGATACCCGGGAGTGAGTTACAGACTGGGATCTAATCAAGGGGTTTGGGTGGTTTATATATAGAATAACAGATACCCGGGAGTGAGTTACAGACTGGAATCTAATCGAGGGGTTCGGGTAGTTTATATATAGAATAACAGATACCCGGAAGTGAGTTACAGACTGGAATCTAATCGAGGGGTTTAGGTGGTTTATATATAGAATAACAGATACCGGGGAGTGAGTTACAGACTGGAATCTAATCGAGGTGTTCGGGTGGGTTATATATAGAATAACAGATACCCGGGAGTGAGTTACAGACTGGAATCTAATCGAGAGTTTTGGGTGGTTTAGAGATAGAATAACAGATACCCGGGACTGAGTTGCAGACTGGAATCTAATCGAGGGGTTCGGGTGGTTTATATATAGAATAACAGATACCCGGGAGTGAGTTACAGACTGGAATCTAATCGAGGGGTTTGCATGGTTTATATATAGAATAACAGATACCCGGGAGTGAGTTACAGACTGGAATCTAATCGAGGGTTCGGGTGGTTTATATATAGAATAACAGATACCCGGGAGTGAGTTGCAGAGTGGAATCTAATCGAGGGGTTTGGGTGGTTTATATATAGAATAACAGATATCCGGGAGTGAGTTACAGACTGGAATCTAATCGAGGGGTTCATGTGGTTTTTGTGTAGAATAACAGATACCCGGGAGTGAGTTACGGACTGGAATCTAATCGAGGGGTTTGGGTGGTTTATATATCGAGTAACGGATACCTGGGAGTGAGTTACAGACTGGAATCTAATCGAGGAGTTTGGGTGCTTTATATATAGAATAACAGATACCCGGGAGTGAATTACAGACTGGAATCTAATCAAGGGGTTTGGGTGGTTTATATATAGAATAACAGATACCCGGGAGTGAGTTACAGACTGGAATCTAATCGAGGGGCTCGGGTGGTTTATATATAGAATAACAGATACCCGGGAGTGAGTTACAGACTGGAATCTAATCGAGGTGTTTGGGTGGTTTATATATAGAATAACAGATACCCGGGAGTGAGTTACAGACTGGAATCTAATCGAGGAGTTTGGGTGCTTTATATATAGAATAACAGATACCCGGGAGTGAGTTACAGACTGGAATCTAATCGAGGGGTTTGGGTGGTTTATATATAGACTAACTGATAACCGGGAGTGAGTTACAGACTGAAATCTAATCAAGGGGTTTGGGTGGTTTATATATAGAATAACAGATACCCGGGAGTGAGTTACAGACTGGAATCTAATCGAGGTGTTTGGGTGGTTTATATAGAGAATAACAGATACCCGGGAGTGAGTTACAGACTGGAATCTAATCGAGGTGTTTGGGTGGTTTGTATATAGAATAACAGATACCCGGGAGTGAGTTACAGACTGGAATCTAATCAAGGGGTTTGGGTGGTTTATGTATAGAATAACAGATACCCAGGAGTGAGTTACAGACTGGAATCTAATCGAGGGGTTTGGGTGGTTTATATATAGAATAACAGATACCCGGGAGTGAGTTACAGACTGGAATCTAAGCGAGGGGTTCGGGTGGTTTAGAGATAGAATAGCAGATACCCGGGAGTGAGTTACAGACTGGAATCTAATCGAGGGGTTTGGGTGGTTTAAATATAGAATAACAGATACCTGGTAGTGAGTTACAGACTGGAATCTAATCGAGGTGTTTGGGTGGTTTATATAGAGATTAACAGATACCCGGGAGTGAGTTACAGACTGGAATCTAATCGAGGGGTTTGGGTGGTTTATATCTAGAATAGCAGATACCCGGGAGTGAGTTACAGACTGGAATCTAATCGATGTGTTTGGGTGGTTGAGATATAGAATAACAGATACCCGGGAGTGAGTTACAGACTGGAATCTAATCGAGTGGTTTGGGTGGTTTATATATAGAATAACAGATACCCGGGAGTGAGTTACAGACTGGAATCTAATCGAGGGGTTTGCGTGGTTTATATATAGAATAACAGATACCCGGGAGTGAGTTACAGACTGGAATCTAATCGAGGGGTTTGGGTGGTTTATATATAGAATAACAGATACCCGGGAGTGAGTTACAGACTGGAATCTAATCGAGGGGTTCGGGTGGTTTATATATAGAATAACAGATACCCGGGAGTGAGTTACAGACTGGCATCTAATCAAGGGGTTTGGGTGGTTTATATATAGAATAACAGATACCCGGGAGTGAGTTACAGACTGGAATCTAATCGAGGGGTTCGGGTAGTTTATATATAGAATAACAGATACCCGGAAGTGAGTTACAGACTGGAAGCTAATCGAGGGGTTTAGGTGGTTTATATATAGAATAACAGATACCGGGGAGTGAGTTACAGACTGGAATCTAATCGAGGGGTTTGGATGGTTTATATATAGAATAACAGATACCCGGGAGTGAGTTACAGACTGGAATCTAATCGAGGGGTTCGGGTGGTTTATATATAGAGTAACGGATACCCGGGAGTGAGTTACAGACTGGAATCTAATCAAGGGGTTTGGGTGGTTTATATATAGAATAACAGATACCCGGGAGTGAGTTACAGACTGGAATCTAATCGAGGGGTTTGGGTGGTTTATATATAGAATAACAGATACCCGGGAGTGAGTTACAGACTGGAATCTAATCGAGGGGTTTGGGAGGTTTATATATAGAATAACAGATACCCGGGAGTGAGTTACAGACTGGAATCTAATCGAGGGGTTTGGGTGGTTTATATATAGAATAACAGATACCCAGGAGTGAGCTACAGACTGGAATCTAATCGAGGCGTTTGGGTGGTTTATATATAGAATAACAGATACCCGGGAGTGAGTTACAGACTGGAACCTAATCAAGGGGTTTGGGTGGTTTATATATAGAATAACAGATACCCGAGAGTGGGTTACAGACTGGAATCTAATCGAGTGGTTCGGGTGGTTTATATATAGAATAACAGATACAGTGGAGTGAGTTACAGACTGGAATCTAATCAAGGGGTTTGGGTGGTTTATATATAGAATAACAGATACCCGGGAGTGAGTTACAGACTGGAATCTAATCGACGGGTTTGGATGGTTTATATATAGAATAACAGACACCCGGGAGTGAGTTACAGACTGGAATCTAATCGAGGGGTTCGGGTGGTTTATATATAGAATAACAGATACCCGGGAGTGATTTACAGACTGGAATCTAATCGAGGGGTTTGGGTGGTTTATATATAGAATAACAGATAACCGGGAGTGAGTTACAGACTGGAATCGAATCGAGGGGTTTGGGTGGTTTATATATAGAATAACAGATACCCGGGAGTGAGTTACAGACTGGAATTTAATCGAGAGTTTTGGGTGGTTTATATATAGAATTACAGATACCCGGGAGTGAGTTACAGACTGGAATCTAATCGAGGGGTTCGGGTGGTTTATATATACAATAACAGATACCCGGGAGTGAGTTACAGACTGGAATCTAATCGAGGGGTTCGGGTGGTTTATATATAGAATAACAGATACCCGGGAGTGAGTGACAGACTGGGATCTATCGAGGGTTTTGGGTGGTTATATATAGAATAACAGGTACCCGAGAGTGAGTTACAGACTGGAATCTAATCGAGGGGTTTGGGTGGTTTATATGTAGAATAACAGATACCCAGGAGTGAGTTACAGACTGGAATCTAATCGAGGCGTTTGGGTGGTTTATATATAGAATAACAGATACCCGGGAGTGAGTTACAGACTGGAACCTAATCAAGGGGTTTGGGTGGTTTATATATAGAATAACAGATACCCGAGAGTGGGTTACAGACTGGAATCTAATCGAGTGGTTCGGGTGGTTTATATATAGAATAACAGATACACTGGAGTGAGTTACAGACTGGAATCTAATCAAGGGGTTTGGGTGGTTTATATATAGAATAACAGATACCCGGGAGTGAGTTACAGACTGGAATCTAATCGACGGGTTTGGATGGTTTATATATAGAATAACAGACACCCGGGAGTGAGTTACAGACTGGAATCTAATCGAGGGGTTTGGGTGGTTTAGATATAGAATAACAGATACCCGGGAGTGATTTACAGACTGGAATCTAATCGAGGGGTTTGGGTGGTTTATATATAAAATAACAGATAACCGGGAGTGAGTTACAGACTGGAATCGAATCGAGGGGTTTGGGTGGTTTATATATAGAATAACAGATACCCGGGAGTGAGTTACAGACTGGAATTTAATCGAGAGTTTTGGGTGGTTTATATATAGAATTACAGATACCCGGGAGTGAGTTACAGACTGGAATCTAATCGAGGGGTTCGGGTGGTTTATATATACAATAACAGATACCCGGGAGTGAGTTACAGACTGGAATCTAATCGAGGGGTTCGGGTGGTTTATATATAGAATAACAGATACCCGGGAGTGAGTTACAGACTGGAATCTAATCGAGGGGTTTGGGTGGTTTATATATAGAATAACAGATACCCGGGAGTGAGTTACAGACTGGAATCTAATCGAGGGGTTCGGGTTATTTATATATAGAATAACAGATACCCGTGAGTGAGTTACAGACTGGAATCTCATCGAGTGGTTTGGGTGGTTTATATATAGAATAACAGAGGGAGTGAGTTACAGACTGTAATCTAATCGAGGGGTTTGGGTGGTTTAGATATAGAATTACAGATACCCGGGAGTGAGTTACAGACTGGAATCTAATCGAGGGGTTCGGGTGGTTTATATATAGAATAACAGATACCCAGGAGTGAGTTACAGACTGGAATCTAATCGAGGGGTTGGGTGGTTGATATATAGAACAACAGATACCCGGAGAGAGTTGCAGACTGGAATCTAATCGAGGGGTTCGGGTGGTTTATATATAGAATAACAGATACCCGGGAGTGAGTTACAGACTGGAATCTAATCGAGGGGTTCGGGTGGTTTATATATAGAATAACAGATACCCGGGAGCGAGTTACACACTGAAATCTAATTGAGGGGTTTGGATGGTTTATATATAGAATAACAGATACCCGGGAGTGAGTTACAGACTGGAATTTAATCGAGAGGTTCGGGTGGTTTATATATAGAATAACAGATACCCAGGAGTGAGTTACAGACTGGAATCTAATCGAGGGGTTTGGGTGGTTCATATATAGAATAACGGATACACGGAAGTGAGTTACAGACTGGAATCTAATCGAGGGGTTCGGGTGGTTTATATATCGAATAACAGATACCCGGGAGTGAGTTGCAGACTGGAATCCAATCGAGGTGTTTGGGTGGTTTATATATAGAATAACAGATACCCGGGAGTGAGTTACAGACTGGAATCTAATCGAGGGGTTTGGGTGGTTTATATATAGAATAACAGACACCCGGGAGTGAGTTACAGACTGGAATATAATCGAGGGGTTTGGGTGGTTTATATATAGAATAACAGATACCCGGGAGTGGGTTACAGACTGGAATCTAATCGAGGGGTTCGGGTGGTTAATATATAGAATAACAGATACCCTGGAGTGAGTTACAGACTGGAATCTAATCAAGGGTTTTGGATGGTTTATATATAGAATAACAGATACCCGGGAGTGAGTTACAGAATGGAATCTAATCGAGGGGTTTGGGTGGTTTATATATAGAATAACAGATACCCGGGAGTGAGTTACAGACTGGAACCTAATCGAGGGGTGTGGGTGGTTTATATATAGATTAACAGATACCCGGGAGTGAGTTGCAGAGTGGAACCTAATCGAGGGATTTGGGTGGTTTATATATAGAATAACAGATAACCGGGAGTGAGTTACAGACTGGAATCTAATCGAGAGTTTTGGGTGGTTTAGAGATAGAATAACAGATACCCGGGACTGAGTTGCAGACTGGAATCTAATCGAGGGGTTTGGGTGGTTTATATATAGAATAACAGATACCCGGGAGTGAGTTACAGACTAGAATCTAATCGAGGGGTTCGGGTTATTTATATATGGAATAACAGATACCCGTGAGTGAGTTACAGACTGGAATGTCATCGAGGGGTTTGGGTGGTTTATATATAGAATAACAGAGGGAGTGAGTTACAGACTGTAATCTAATCGAGGGGTTTGGGTGGTTTAGATATAGAATTACAGATACCCGGGAGTGAGTTACAGACTGGAATCTAATCGAGGGGTTCGGGTGGTTTATATATAGAATAACAGATACCCAGGAGTGAGTTACAGACTGGAATCTAATCGAGGGGTTGGGTGGTTGATATATAGAACAACAGATACCCGGAGAGAGTTGCAGACTGGAATCTAATCGAGGGGTTGGGTGGTTGATATATAGAACAACAGATACCCGGGAGTGAGTTGCAGACTGGAATCTAATCGAGGGGTTTGGGTGGTTTATATATAGAATAACAGATACCCGGGAGTGAGTTACAGACTGGAATTTAATCGAGAGGTTCGGGTGGTTTATATATAGAATAACAGATACCCAGGAGTGAGTTACAGACTGGAATCTAATCGAGGGGTTTGGGTGGTTCATATATAGAATAACGGATACCCGGAAGTGAGTTACAGACTGGAATCTAATCGAGGGGTTCGGGTGGTTTATATATCGAATAACAGATACCCGGGAGTGAGTTGCAGACTGGAATCCAATCGAGGTGTTTGGGTGGTTTATATATAGAATAACAGATACCCGGGAGTGAGTTACAGACTGGAATCTAATCGAGGGGTTTGGGTGGTTTATATATAGAATAACAGACACCCGGGAGTGAGTTACAGACTGGAATATAATCGAGAGTTTTGGGTGGTTTAGAGATAGAATAACAGATACCCGGGAGTGGGTTACAGACTGGAATCTAATCGAGGGGTTCGGATGGTTTATAAATAGAATAACTGATACCCGGGAGTGAGTTACACACTGGAATCTAATCGAGGGGTTCGGGTGGTTTATATATAGAATAACAGATTACCGGGAGTGAGTTACAGACTGGAATCTAATCGAGAGTTTTGGGTGGTTTAGAGATAGAATAACAGATACCCGGGACTGAGTTGCAGACTGGAATCTAATCGAGGGGTTTGGGTGGTTTATATATAGAATAACAGATACCCGGGAGTGAGTTACAGACTAGAATCTAATCGAGGGGTTCGGGTTATTTATATATGGAATAACAGACACCCGGGAGTGAGTTACAGACTGGAATGTCATCGAGGGGTTTGGGTGGTTTATATATAGAATAACAGATACCCGGGAGTGAGTTACAGACTGGAATCTAATCGAGGGGTTCGGGTGGTTTATATACAGAATAACAGATACCCGGGAGTGAGTTACAGACTGGAATCTAATCGAGGGGTTCGGGTGGTTTATATATAGAATAACAGATACACTGGAATGCGTTACAGACTGGAATCTATTCGAGGGGTTCGGGTGGTTTATATATAGAATAACAGATACCCGGGAGTGAGTTGCAGAGTGGAATCTAATCGAGGTGTTTGGGTGGTTTATATATAGAATAACAGATACCTGGGAGTGAGTTACAGACTGGAATCTAATCAAGAGATTCGGGTGGTTTATATATAGAATAACAGATACCCGGGAGTGAGTTACAGACTGGAATCTAATCGAGGGTTTTGGATGGTTTATATATAGAATAACAGATACCCGGGAGTGAGTTGCAGAGTGGAATCTAATCGAGGGGTTTGGGTGGTTTATATATAGAATAACAGATATCCGGGAGTGAGTTACAGACTGGAATCTAATCAAGGGGTTCATGTGGTTTTTGTGTAGAATAACAGATACCCGGGAGTGAGTTACGGACTGGAATCTAATCGAGGGGTTTGGGTGGTTTATATATCGAGTAACGGATACCTGGGAGTGAGTTACAGACTGGAATCTAATCAAGGGGTTTGGGTGGTTTATATATAGAATAACAAATACCCGGGAGTGAGTTACAGACTGAAATCTAATCGAGGGGTTCGGGTGGTTTAGAGATAGAATAGCAGATACCCGGGAGTGAGTTACAGACTGGAATCTAATCGAGGGGTTTGGGTGGTTTAAATATAGAATAACAGATACCTGGGAGTGAGTTACAGACTGGAATCTAATCGAGGTGTTTGGGTGGTTTATATAGAGAATAACAGATACCCGGGAGTGAGTTACAGACTGGAATCTAATCGAGGGGTTTGGGTGGTTTATATCTAGAATAGCAGATACCCGGGAGTGAGTTACAGACTGGAATCTAATCGATGTGTTTGGGTGGCTGAGATATAGAATAACAGATACCCGGGAGTGAGTTACAGACTGGAATCTAATCGAGTGGTTTGGGTGGTTTATATATAGAATAACAGATACCCGGGAGTGAGTTACAGACTGGAATCTAATCGAGGGGTTTGGGTGGTTTATATATAGAATAACAGATACCCGGGAGTGAGTTACAGACTGGAATCTAGTCGAGGGGTTCGGGTTGTTTATATATAGAATAACAGATACCCGGGAGTGAGTTACAGACTGGGATCTAATCAAGGGGTTTGGGTGGTTTATATATAGAATAACAGATACCCGGGAGTGAGTTACAGACTGGAATCTAATCGAGGGGTTCGGGTAGTTTATATATAGAATAACAGATACCCGGAAGTGAGTTACAGACTGGAATCTAATCGAGGGGTTTAGGTGGTTTATATATAGAATAACAGATACCGGGGAGTGAGTTACAGACTGGAATCTAATCGAGGTGTTCGGGTGGGTTATATATAGAATAACAGATACCCGGGAGTGAGTTACAGACTGGAATCTAATCGAGAGTTTTGGGTGGTTTAGAGATAGAATAACAGATACCCGGGATTGAGTTGCAGACTGGAATCTAATCGAGGGGTTCGGGTGGTTTATATATAGAATAACAGATACCCGGGAGTGAGTTACAGACTGGAATCTAATCGAGGGGTTTGCATGGTTTATATATAGAATAACAGATACCCGGGAGTGAGTTACAGACTGGAATCTAATCGAGGGTTCGGGTGGTTTATATATAGAATAACAGATACCCGGGAGTGAGTTGCAGAGTGGAATCTAATCGAGGGGTTTGGGTGGTTTATATATAGAATAACAGATATCCGGGAGTGAGTTACAGACTGGAATCTAATCGAGGGGTTCATGTGGTTTTTGTGTAGAATAACAGATACCCGGGAGTGAGTTACGGACTGGAATCTAATCGAGGGGTTTGGGTGGTTTATATATCGAGTAACGGATACCTGGGAGTGAGTTACAGACTGGAATCTAATCGAGGAGTTTGGGTGCTTTATATATAGAATAACAGATACCCGGGAGTGAATTACAGACTGGAATCTAATCAAGGGGTTTGGGTGGTTTATATATAGAATAACAGATACCCGGGAGTGAGTTACAGACTGGAATCTAATCGAGGGGCTCGGGTGGTTTATATATAGAATAACAGATACCCGGGAGTGAGTTACAGACTGGAATCTAATCGAGGTGTTTGGGTGGTTTATATATAGAATAACAGATACCCGGGAGTGAGTTACAGACTGGAATCTAATCGAGGAGTTTGGGTGCTTTATATATAGAATAACAGATACCCGGGAGTGAGTTACAGACTGGAATCTAATCGAGGGGTTTGGGTGGTTTATATATAGACTAACTGATAACCGGGAGTGAGTTACAGACTGAAATCTAATCAAGGGGTTTGGGTGGTTTATATATAGAATAACAGATACCCGGGAGTGAGTTACAGACTGGAATCTAATCGAGGTGTTTGGGTGGTTTATATAGAGAATAACAGATACCCGGGAGTGAGTTACAGACTGGAATCTAATCGAGGTGTTTGGGTGGTTTGTATATAGAATAACAGATACCCGGGAGTGAGTTACAGACTGGAATCTAATCAAGGGGTTTGGGTGGTTTATGTATAGAATAACAGATACCCAGGAGTGAGTTACAGACTGGAATCTAATCGAGGGGTTTGGGTGGTTTATATATAGAATAACAGATACCCGGGAGTGAGTTACAGACTGGAATCTAAGCAAGGGGTTCGGGTGGTTTAGAGATAGAATAGCAGATACCCGGGAGTGAGTTACAGACTGGAATCTAATCGAGGGGTTTGGGTGGTTTAAATATAGAATAACAGATACCTGGTAGTGAGTTACAGACTGGAATCTAATCGAGGTGTTTGGGTGGTTTATATAGAGATTAACAGATACCCGGGAGTGAGTTACAGACTGGAATCTAATCGAGGGGTTTGGGTGGTTTATATCTAGAATAGCAGATACCCGGGAGTGAGTTACAGACTGGAATCTAATCGATGTGTTTGGGTGGTTGAGATATAGAATAACAGATACCCGGGAGTGAGTTACAGACTGGAATCTAATCGAGTGGTTTGGGTGGTTTATATATAGAATAACAGATACCCGGGAGTGAGTTACAGACTGGAATCTAATCGAGGGGTTTGCGTGGTTTATATATAGAATAACAGATACCCGGGAGTGAGTTACAGACTGGAATCTAATCGAGGGGTTTGGGTGGTTTATATATAGAATAACAGATACCCGGGAGTGAGTTACAGACTGGAATCTAATCGAGGGGTTCGGGTAGTTTATATATAGAATAACAGATACCCGGGAGTGAGTTACAGACTGGCATCTAATCAAGGGGTTTGGGTGGTTTATATATAGAATAACAGATACCCGGGAGTGAGTTACAGACTGGAATCTAATCGAGGGGTTCGGGTAGTTTATATATAGAATAACAGATACCCGGAAGTGAGTTACAGACTGGAAGCTAATCGAGGGGTTTAGGTGGTTTATATATAGAATAACAGATACCGGGGAGTGAGTTACAGACTGGAATCTAATCGAGGGGTTTGGATGGTTTATATATAGAATAACAGATAACCGGGAGTGAGTTACAGACTGGAATCTAATCGACGGGATTGGGTGGTTTATATATAGAATAACAGATACCCGGGAGTGAGTTACAGACTGGAATCTAATCGAGGTGTTTGGGTGGTTTATATATAGAATAACAGATACCTGGGAGTGAGTTACAGATTGGAATCTAATCGAGGGGTTTGGGTGGTTTATATATAGAATAACAGATACCCGGGAGTGAGTTACAGACTGGAATCTAATCGAGGGGTTCGGGTGGTTTATATATAGAATAACAGATACCCGGGAGTGAGTTACAGACTGGAATCTAGTCGAGGGGTTCGGGTGGTTTATATATAGAATAACATACCCGGGAGTGAGTTACAGACTGGAATCTAATCGAGGGGTTCGGGTGGTTTGTATATAGAATAACAGATACCCAGGAGTGAGTTACAGACTGGAATCTAATCGAGGGGTTTGGGTGGTTTGTATATAGAATAACAGATACCCAGGAGTGAGTTACAGACTGTAATCTAATCGAGGTGTTTGGGTGGTTTATATATAGAATAACAGATACCCGGGAGTGAGTTACAGACTGGAATCTAATCGAGGGGTTCGGGTGGTTTATATATAGAACAACAGATACCCGGGAGTGAGTGACAGACTGGGATCTATCGAGGGTTTTGGGTGGTTATATATAGAATAACAGGTACCCGAGAGTGAGTTACAGACTGGAATCTAATCGAGGGGTTTGGGTGGTTTATATGTAGAATAACAGATACCCAGGAGTGAGTTACAGACTGGAATCTAATCGAGGCGTTTGGGTGGTTTATATATAGAATAACAGATACCCGGGAGTGAGTTACAGACTGGAACCTAATCAAGGGGTTTGGGTGGTTTATATATAGAATAACAGATACCCGAGAGTGGGTTACAGACTGGAATCTAATCGAGTGGTTCGGGTGGTTTATATATAGAATAACAGATACAGTGGAGTGAGTTACAGACTGGAATCTAATCAAGGGGTTTGGGTGGTTTATATATAGAATAACAGATACCCGGGAGTGAGTTACAGACTGGAATCTAATCGACGGGTTTGGATGGTTTATATATAGAATAACAGACACCCGGGAGTGAGTTACAGACTGGAATCTAATCGAGGGGTTCGGGTGGTTTATATATAGAATAACAGATACCCGGGAGTGATTTACAGACTGGAATCTAATCGAGGGGTTTGGGTGGTTTATATATAGAATAACAGATAACCGGGAGTGAGTTACAGACTGGAATCGAATCGAGGGGTTTGGGTGGTTTATATATAGAATAACAGATACCCGGGAGTGAGTTACAGACTGGAATTTAATCGAGAGTTTTGGGTGGTTTATATATAGAATTACAGATACCCGGGAGTGAGTTACAGACTGGAATCTAATCGAGGGGTTCGGGTGGTTTATATATACAATAACAGATACCCGGGAGTGAGTTACAGACTGGAATCTAATCGAGGGGTTCGGGTGGTTTATATATAGAATAACAGATACCCGGGAGTGAGTGACAGACTGGGATCTATCGAGGGTTTTGGGTGGTTATATATAGAATAACAGGTACCCGAGAGTGAGTTACAGACTGGAATCTAATCGAGGGGTTTGGGTGGTTTATATGTAGAATAACAGATACCCAGGAGTGAGTTACAGACTGGAATCTAATCGAGGCGTTTGGGTGGTTTATATATAGAATAACAGATACCCGGGAGTGAGTTACAGACTGGAACCTAATCAAGGGGTTTGGGTGGTTTATATATAGAATAACAGATACCCGAGAGTGGGTTACAGACTGGAATCTAATCGAGTGGTTCGGGTGGTTTATATATAGAATAACAGATACACTGGAGTGAGTTACAGACTGGAATCTAATCAAGGGGTTTGGGTGGTTTATATATAGAATAACAGATACCCGGGAGTGAGTTACAGACTGGAATCTAATCGACGGGTTTGGATGGTTTATATATAGAATAACAGACACCCGGGAGTGAGTTACAGACTGGAATCTAATCGAGGGGTTTGGGTGGTTTAGATATAGAATAACAGATACCCGGGAGTGATTTACAGACTGGAATCTAATCGAGGGGTTTGGGTGGTTTATATATAGAATAACAGATAACCGGGAGTGAGTTACAGACTGGAATCGAATCGAGGGGTTTGGGTGGTTTATATATAGAATAACAGATACCCGGGAGTGAGTTACAGACTGGAATTTAATCGAGAGTTTTGGGTGGTTTATATATAGAATTACAGATACCCGGGAGTGAGTTACAGACTGGAATCTAATCGAGGGGTTCGGGTGGTTTATATATACAATAACAGATACCCGGGAGTGAGTTACAGACTGGAATCTAATCGAGGGGTTCGGGTGGTTTATATATAGAATAACAGATACCCGGGAGTGAGTTACAGACTGGAATCTAATCGAGGGGTTTGGGTGGTTTATATGTAGAATAACAGATACCCGGGAGTGAGTTACAGACTGGAATCTAATCGAGGGGTTCGGGTTATTTATATATAGAATAACAGATACCCGTGAGTGAGTTACAGACTGGAATCTCATCGAGTGGTTTGGGTGGTTTATATATAGAATAACAGAGGGAGTGAGTTACAGACTGTAATCTAATCGAGGGGTTTGGGTGGTTTAGATATAGAATTACAGATACCCGGGAGTGAGTTACAGACTGGAATCTAATCGAGGGGTTCGGGTGGTTTATATATAGAATAACAGATACCCAGGAGTGAGTTACAGACTGGAATCTAATCGAGGGGTTGGGTGGTTGATATATAGAACAACAGATACCCGGAGAGAGTTGCAGACTGGAACCTAATCGAGGGGTTCGGGTGGTTTATATATAGAATAACAGATACCCGGGAGTGAGTTGCAGACTGGAATCTAATCGAGGGGTTTGGGTGGTTTATATATAGAATAACAGATACCCGGGAGTGAGTTACAGACTGGAATCTAATCGAGGGGTTCGGGTGGTTTATATATAGAATAACAGATACCCGGGAGCGAGTTACACACTGAAATCTAATTGAGGGGTTTGGATGGTTTATATATAGAATAACAGATACCCGGGAGTGAGTTACAGACTGGAATTTAATCGAGAGTTTCGGGTGGTTTATATATAGAATAACAGATACCCAGGAGTGAGTTACAGACTGGAATCTAATCGAGGGGTTTGGGTGGTTCATATATAGAATAACGGATACCCGGAAGTGAGTTACAGACTGGAATCTAATCGAGGGGTTCGGGTGGTTTATATATCGAATAACAGATACCCGGGAGTGAGTTGCAGACTGGAATCCAATCGAGGTGTTTGGGTGGTTTATATATAGAATAACAGATACCCGGGAGTGAGTTACAGACTGGAATCTAATCGAGGGGTTTGGGTGGTTTATATATAGAATAACAGACACCCGGGAGTGAGTTACAGACTGGAATATAATCGAGAGTTTTGGGTGGTTTAGAGATAGAATAACAGATACCCGGGAGTGGGTTACAGACTGGAATCTAATCGAGGGGTTCGGATGGTTTATAAATAGAATAACTGATACCCGGGAGTGAGTTACACACTGGAATCTAATCGAGGGGTTCGGGTGGTTTATATATAGAATAACAGATAACCGGGAGTGAGTTACAGACTGGAATCTAATCGAGAGTTTTGGGTGGTTTAGAGATAGAATAACAGATACCCGGGACTGAGTTGCAGACTGGAATCTAATCGAGGGGTTTGGGTGGTTTATATATAGAATAACAGATACCCGGGAGTGAGTTACAGACTAGAATCTAATCGAGGGGTTCGGGTTATTTATATATGGAATAACAGACACCCGGGAGTGAGTTACAGACTGGAATGTCATCGAGGGGTTTGGGTGGTTTATATATAGAATAACAGATACCCGGGAGTGAGTTACAGACTGGAATCTAATCGAGGGGTTCGGGTGGTTTATATACAGAATAACAGATACCCGGGAGTGAGTTACAGACTGGAATCTAATCGAGGGGTTCGGGTGGTTTATATATAGAATAACAGATACACTGGAATGCGTTACAGACTGGAATCTATTCGAGGGGTTCGGGTGGTTTATATATAGAATAACAGATACCCGGGAGTGAGTTGCAGAGTGGAATCTAATCGAGGTGTTTGGGTGGTTTATATATAGAATAACAGATACCTGGGAGTGAGTTACAGACTGGAATCTAATCAAGAGATTCGGGTGGTTTATATATAGAATAACAGATACCCGGGAGTGAGTTACAGACTGGAATCTAATCGAGGGTTTTGGATGGTTTATATATAGAATAACAGATACCCGGGAGTGAGTTGCAGAGTGGAATCTAATCGAGGGGTTTGGGTGGTTTATATATAGAATAACAGATATCCGGGAGTGAGTTACAGACTGGAATCTAATCGATGTGTTTGGGTGGCTGAGATATAGAATAACAGATACCCGGGAGTGAGTTACAGACTGGAATCTAATCGAGTGGTTTGGGTGGTTTGTATATAGAATAACAGATACCCGGGAGTGAGTTACAGACTGGAATCTAATCGAGGGGTTTGGGTGGTTTATATATAGAATAACAGATACCCGGGAGTGAGTTACAGACTGGAATCTAGTCGAGGGGTTCGGGTCGTTTATATATAGAATAACAGATACCCGGGAGTGAGTTACAGACTGGGATCTAATCAAGGGGTTTGGGTGGTTTATATATAGAATAACAGATACCCGGGAGTGAGTTACAGACTGGAATCTAATCGAGGGGTTCGGGTAGTTTATATATAGAATAACAGATACCCGGAAGTGAGTTACAGACTGGAATCTAATCGAGGGGTTTAGGTGGTTTATATATAGAATAACAGATACCGGGGAGTGAGTTACAGACTGGAATCTAATCGAGGTGTTCGGGTGGGTTATATATAGAATAACAGATACCCGGGAGTGAGTTACAGACTGGAATCTAATCGAGAGTTTTGGGTGGTTTAGAGATAGAATAACAGATACCCGGGACTGAGTTGCAGACTGGAATCTAATCGAGGGGTTCGGGTGGTTTATATATAGAATAACAGATACCCGGGAGTGAGTTACAGACTGGAATCTAATCGAGGGGTTTGCATGGTTTATATATAGAATAACAGATACCCGGGAGTGAGTTACAGACTGGAATCTAATCGAGGGTTCGGGTGGTTTATATATAGAATAACAGATACCCGGGAGTGAGTTGCAGAGTGGAATCTAATCGAGGGGTTTGGGTGGTTTATATATAGAATAACAGATATCCGGGAGTGAGTTACAGACTGGAATCTAATCGAGGGGTTCATGTGGTTTTTGTGTAGAATAACAGATACCCGGGAGTGAGTTACGGACTGGAATCTAATCGAGGGGTTTGGGTGGTTTATATATCGAGTAACGGATACCTGGGAGTGAGTTACAGACTGGAATCTAATCGAGGAGTTTGGGTGCTTTATATATAGAATAACAGATACCCGGGAGTGAATTACAGACTGGAATCTAATCAAGGGGTTTGGGTGGTTTATATATAGAATAACAGATACCCGGGAGTGAGTTACAGACTGGAATCTAATCGAGGGGCTCGGGTGGTTTATATATAGAATAACAGATACCCGGGAGTGAGTTACAGACTGGAATCTAATCGAGGTGTTTGGGTGGTTTATATATAGAATAACAGATACCCGGGAGTGAGTTACAGACTGGAATCTAATCGAGGAGTTTGGGTGCTTTATATATAGAATAACAGATACCCGGGAGTGAGTTACAGACTGGAATCTAATCGAGGGGTTTGGGTGGTTTATATATAGACTAACTGATAACCGGGAGTGAGTTACAGACTGAAATCTAATCAAGGGGTTTGGGTGGTTTATATATAGAATAACAGATACCCGGGAGTGAGTTACAGACTGGAATCTAATCGAGGTGTTTGGGTGGTTTATATAGAGAATAACAGATACCCGGGAGTGAGTTACAGACTGGAATCTAATCGAGGTGTTTGGGTGGTTTGTATATAGAATAACAGATACCCGGGAGTGAGTTACAGACTGGAATCTAATCAAGGGGTTTGGGTGGTTTATGTATAGAATAACAGATACCCAGGAGTGAGTTACAGACTGGAATCTAATCGAGGGGTTTGGGTGGTTTATATATAGAATAACAGATACCCGGGAGTGAGTTACAGACTGGAATCTAAGCGAGGGGTTCGGGTGGTTTAGAGATAGAATAGCAGATACCCGGGAGTGAGTTACAGACTGGAATCTAATCGAGGGGTTTGGGTGGTTTAAATATAGAATAACAGATACCTGGTAGTGAGTTACAGACTGGAATCTAATCGAGGTGTTTGGGTGGTTTATATAGAGATTAACAGATACCCGGGAGTGAGTTACAGACTGGAATCTAATCGAGGGGTTTGGGTGGTTTATATCTAGAATAGCAGATACCCGGGAGTGAGTTACAGACTGGAATCTAATCGATGTGTTTGGGTGGTTGAGATATAGAATAACAGATACCCGGGAGTGAGTTACAGACTGGAATCTAATCGAGTGGTTTGGGTGGTTTATATATAGAATAACAGATACCCGGGAGTGAGTTACAGACTGGAATCTAATCGAGGGGTTTGCGTGGTTTATATATAGAATAACAGATACCCGGGAGTGAGTTACAGACTGGAATCTAATCGAGGGGTTTGGGTGGTTTATATATAGAATAACAGATACCCGGGAGTGAGTTACAGACTGGAATCTAATCGAGGGGTTCGGGTGGTTTATATATAGAATAACAGATACCCGGGAGTGAGTTACAGACTGGCATCTAATCAAGGGGTTTGGGTGGTTTATATATAGAATAACAGATACCCGGGAGTGAGTTACAGACTGGAATCTAATCGAGGGGTTCGGGTAGTTTATATATAGAATAACAGATACCCGGAAGTGAGTTACAGACTGGAAGCTAATCGAGGGGTTTAGGTGGTTTATATATAGAATAACAGATACCGGGGAGTGAGTTACAGACTGGAATCTAATCGAGGGGTTTGGATGGTTTATATATAGAATAACAGATACCCGGGAGTGAGTTACAGACTGGAATCTAATCGAGGGGTTCGGGTGGTTTATATATAGAGTAACGGATACCCGGGAGTGAGTTACAGACTGGAATCTAATCAAGGGGTTTGGGTGGTTTATATATAGAATAACAGATACCCGGGAGTGAGTTACAGACTGGAATCTAATCGAGGGGTTTGGGTGGTTTATATATAGAATAACAGATACCCGGGAGTGAGTTACAGACTGGAATCTAATCGAGGGGTTTGGGAGGTTTATATATAGAATAACAGATACCCGGGAGTGAGTTACAGACTGGAATCTAATCGAGGGGTTTGGGTGGTTTATATATAGAATAACAGATACCCAGGAGTGAGCTACAGACTGGAATCTAATCGAGGCGTTTGGGTGGTTTATATATAGAATAACAGATACCCGGGAGTGAGTTACAGACTGGAACCTAATCAAGGGGTTTGGGTGGTTTATATATAGAATAACAGATACCCGAGAGTGGGTTACAGACTGGAATCTAATCGAGTGGTTCGGGTGGTTTATATATAGAATAACAGATACAGTGGAGTGAGTTACAGACTGGAATCTAATCAAGGGGTTTGGGTGGTTTATATATAGAATAACAGATACCCGGGAGTGAGTTACAGACTGGAATCTAATCGACGGGTTCGGGTGGTTTATATATAGAATAACAGATACCCGGGAGTGATTTACAGACTGGAATCTAATCGAGGGGTTTGGGTGGTTTATATATAGAATAACAGATAACCGGGAGTGAGTTACAGACTGGAATCGAATCGAGGGGTTTGGGTGGTTTATATATAGAATAACAGATACCCGGGAGTGAGTTACAGACTGGAATTTAATCGAGAGTTTTGGGTGGTTTATATATAGAATTACAGATACCCGGGAGTGAGTTACAGACTGGAATCTAATCGAGGGGTTCGGGTGGTTTATATATACAATAACAGATACCCGGGAGTGAGTTACAGACTGGAATCTAATCGAGGGGTTTGGGTGGTTTATATATAGAATAACAGATACCCGGGAGTGAGTGACAGACTGGGATCTATCGAGGGTTTTGGGTGGTTATATATAGAATAACAGGTACCCGAGAGTGAGTTACAGACTGGAATCTAATCGAGGGGTTTGGGTGGTTTATATGTAGAATAACAGATACCCAGGAGTGAGTTACAGACTGGAATCTAATCGAGGCGTTTGGGTGGTTTATATATAGAATAACAGATACCCGGGAGTGAGTTACAGACTGGAACCTAATCAAGGGGTTTGGGTGGTTTATATATAGAATAACAGATACCCGAGAGTGGGTTACAGACTGGAATCTAATCGAGTGGTTCGGGTGGTTTATATATAGAATAACAGATACACTGGAGTGAGTTACAGACTGGAATCTAATCAAGGGGTTTGGGTGGTTTATATATAGAATAACAGATACCCGGGAGTGAGTTACAGACTGGAATCTAATCGACGGGTTTGGATGGTTTATATATAGAATAACAGACACCCGGGAGTGAGTTACAGACTGGAATCTAATCGAGGGGTTTGGGTGGTTTAGATATAGAATAACAGATACCCGGGAGTGATTTACAGACTGGAATCTAATCGAGGGGTTTGGGTGGTTTATATATAAAATAACAGATAACCGGGAGTGAGTTACAGACTGGAATCGAATCGAGGGGTTTGGGTGGTTTATATATAGAATAACAGATACCCGGGAGTGAGTTACAGACTGGAATTTAATCGAGAGTTTTGGGTGGTTTATATATAGAATTACAGATACCCGGGAGTGAGTTACAGACTGGAATCTAATCGAGGGGTTCGGGTGGTTTATATATACAATAACAGATACCCGGGAGTGAGTTACAGACTGGAATCTAATCGAGGGGTTCGGGTGGTTTATATATAGAATAACAGATACCCGGGAGTGAGTTACAGACTGGAATCTAATCGAGGGGTTTGGGTGGTTTATATATAGAATAACAGATACCCGGGAGTGAGTTACAGACTGGAATCTAATCGAGGGGTTCGGGTTATTTATATATAGAATAACAGATACCCGTGAGTGAGTTACAGACTGGAATCTCATCGAGTGGTTTGGGTGGTTTATATATAGAATAACAGAGGGAGTGAGTTACAGACTGTAATCTAATCGAGGGGTTTGGGTGGTTTAGATATAGAATTACAGATACCCGGGAGTGAGTTACAGACTGGAATCTAATCGAGGGGTTCGGGTGGTTTATATATAGAATAACAGATACCCAGGAGTGAGTTACAGACTGGAATCTAATCGAGGGGTTGGGTGGTTGATATATAGAACAACAGATACCCGGAGAGAGTTGCAGACTGGAATCTAATCGAGGGGTTCGGGTGGTTTATATATAGAATAACAGATACCCGGGAGTGAGTTACAGACTGGAATCTAATCGAGGGGTTCGGGTAGTTTATATATAGAATAACAGATACCCGGGAGCGAGTTACACACTGAAATCTAATTGAGGGGTTTGGATGGTTTATATATAGAATAACAGATACCCGGGAGTGAGTTACAGACTGGAATTTAATCGAGAGGTTCGGGTGGTTTATATATAGAATAACAGATACCCAGGAGTGAGTTACAGACTGGAATCTAATCGAGGGGTTTGGGTGGTTCATATATAGAATAACGGATACACGGAAGTGAGTTACAGACTGGAATCTAATCGAGGGGTTCGGGTGGTTTATATATCGAATAACAGATACCCGGGAGTGAGTTGCAGACTGGAATCCAATCGAGGTGTTTGGGTGGTTTATATATAGAATAACAGATACCCGGGAGTGAGTTACAGACTGGAATCTAATCGAGGGGTTTGGGTGGTTTATATATAGAATAACAGACACCCGGGAGTGAGTTACAGACTGGAATATAATCGAGGGGTTTGGGTGGTTTATATATAGAATAACAGATACCCGGGAGTGGGTTACAGACTGGAATCTAATCGAGGGGTTCGGGTGGTTAATATATAGAATAACAGATACCCTGGAGTGAGTTACAGACTGGAATCTAATCAAGGGTTTTGGATGGTTTATATATAGAATAACAGATACCCGGGAGTGAGTTACAGAATGGAATCTAATCGAGGGGTTTGGGTGGTTTATATATAGAATAACAGATACCCGGGAGTGAGTTACAGACTGGAACCTAATCGAGGGGTGTGGGTGGTTTATATATAGATTAACAGATACCCGGGAGTGAGTTGCAGAGTGGAACCTAATCGAGGGATTTGGGTGGTTTATATATAGAATAACAGATAACCGGGAGTGAGTTACAGACTGGAATCTAATCGAGAGTTTTGGGTGGTTTAGAGATAGAATAACAGATACCCGGGACTGAGTTGCAGACTGGAATCTAATCGAGGGGTTTGGGTGGTTTATATATAGAATAACAGATACCCGGGAGTGAGTTACAGACTAGAATCTAATCGAGGGGTTCGGGTTATTTATATATGGAATAACAGATACCCGTGAGTGAGTTACAGACTGGAATGTCATCGAGGGGTTTGGGTGGTTTATATATAGAATAACAGAGGGAGTGAGTTACAGACTGTAATCTAATCGAGGGGTTTGGGTGGTTTAGATATAGAATTACAGATACCCGGGAGTGAGTTACAGACTGGAATCTAATCGAGGGGTTCGGGTGGTTTATATATAGAATAACAGATACCCAGGAGTGAGTTACAGACTGGAATCTAATCGAGGGGTTGGGTGGTTGATATATAGAACAACAGATACCCGGAGAGAGTTGCAGACTGGAATCTAATCGAGGGGTTGGGTGGTTGATATATAGAACAACAGATACCCGGGAGTGAGTTGCAGACTGGAATCTAATCGAGGGGTTTGGGTGGTTTATATATAGAATAACAGATACCCGGGAGTGAGTTACAGACTGGAATCTAATCGAAGGGTTCGGGTGGTTTATATATAGAATAACAGATACCCGGGAGCGAGTTACACACTGAAATCTAATTGAGGGGTTTGGATGGTTTATATATAGAATAACAGATACCCGGGAGTGAGTTACAGACTGGAATTTAATCGAGAGGTTCGGGTGGTTTATATATAGAATAACAGATACCCAGGAGTGAGTTACAGACTGGAATCTAATCGAGGGGTTTGGGTGGTTCATATATAGAATAACGGATACCCGGAAGTGAGTTACAGACTGGAATCTAATCGAGGGGTTCGGGTGGTTTATATATCGAATAACAGATACCCGGGAGTGAGTTGCAGACTGGAATCCAATCGAGGTGTTTGGGTGGTTTATATATAGAATAACAGATACCCGGGAGTGAGTTACAGACTGGAATCTAATCGAGGGGTTTGGGTGGTTTATATATAGAATAACAGACACCCGGGAGTGAGTTACAGACTGGAATATAATCGAGAGTTTTGGGTGGTTTAGAGATAGAATAACAGATACCCGGGAGTGGGTTACAGACTGGAATCTAATCGAGGGGTTCGGATGGTTTATAAATAGAATAACTGATACCCGGGAGTGAGTTACACACTGGAATCTAATCGAGGGGTTCGGGTGGTTTATATATAGAATAACAGATTACCGGGAGTGAGTTACAGACTGGAATCTAATCGAGAGTTTTGGGTGGTTTAGAGATAGAATAACAGATACCCGGGACTGAGTTGCAGACTGGAATCTAATCGAGGGGTTTGGGTGGTTTATATATAGAATAACAGATACCCGGGAGTGAGTTACAGACTAGAATCTAATCGAGGGGTTCGGGTTATTTATATATGGAATAACAGACACCCGGGAGTGAGTTACAGACTGGAATGTCATCGAGGGGTTTGGGTGGTTTATATATAGAATAACAGATACCCGGGAGTGAGTTACAGACTGGAATCTAATCGAGGGGTTCGGGTGGTTTATATACAGAATAACAGATACCCGGGAGTGAGTTACAGACTGGAATCTAATCGAGGGGTTCGGGTGGTTTATATATAGAATAACAGATACACTGGAATGCGTTACAGACTGGAATCTATTCGAGGGGTTCGGGTGGTTTATATATAGAATAACAGATACCCGGGAGTGAGTTGCAGAGTGGAATCTAATCGAGGTGTTTGGGTGGTTTATATATAGAATAACAGATACCTGGGAGTGAGTTACAGACTGGAATCTAATCGAGGGGTTCGGGTGGTTTATATATAGAATAACAGATACCCGGGAGTGAGTTGCAGAGTGGAATCTAATCGAGGTGTTTGGGTGGTTTATATATAGAATAACAGATACCTGGGAGTGAGTTACAGACTGGAATCTAATCAAGAGATTCGGGTGGTTTATATATAGAATAACAGATACCCGGGAGTGAGTTACAGACTGGAATCTAATCGAGGGTTTTGGATGGTTTATATATAGAATAACAGATACCCGGGAGTGAGTTGCAGAGTGGAATCTAATCGAGGGGTTTGGGTGGTTTATATATAGAATAACAGATATCCGGGAGTGAGTTACAGACTGGAATCTAATCAAGGGGTTCATGTGGTTTTTGTGTAGAATAACAGATACCCGGGAGTGAGTTACGGACTGGAATCTAATCGAGGGGTTTGGGTGGTTTATATATCGAGTAACGGATACCTGGGAGTGAGTTACAGACTGGAATCTAATCAAGGGGTTTGGGTGGTTTATATATAGAATAACAAATACCCGGGAGTGAGTTACAGACTGAAATCTAATCGAGGGGTTCGGGTGGTTTAGAGATAGAATAGCAGATACCCGGGAGTGAGTTACAGACTGGAATCTAATCGAGGGGTTTGGGTGGTTTAAATATAGAATAACAGATACCTGGGAGTGAGTTACAGACTGGAATCTAATCGAGGTGTTTGGGTGGTTTATATAGAGAATAACAGATACCCGGGAGTGAGTTACAGACTGGAATCTAATCGAGGGGTTTGGGTGGTTTATATCTAGAATAGCAGATACCCGGGAGTGAGTTACAGACTGGAATCTAATCGATGTGTTTGGGTGGCTGAGATATAGAATAACAGATACCCGGGAGTGAGTTACAGACTGGAATCTAATCGAGTGGTTTGGGTGGTTTATATATAGAATAACAGATACCCGGGAGTGAGTTACAGACTGGAATCTAATCGAGGGGTTTGGGTGGTTTATATATAGAATAACAGATACCCGGGAGTGAGTTACAGACTGGAATCTAGTCGAGGGGTTCGGGTCGTTTATATATAGAATAACAGATACCCGGGAGTGAGTTACAGACTGGGATCTAATCAAGGGGTTTGGGTGGTTTATATATAGAATAACAGATACCCGGGAGTGAGTTACAGACTGGAATCTAATCGAGGGGTTCGGGTAGTTTATATATAGAATAACAGATACCCGGAAGTGAGTTACAGACTGGAATCTAATCGAGGGGTTTAGGTGGTTTATATATAGAATAACAGATACCGGGGAGTGAGTTACAGACTGGAATCTAATCGAGGTGTTCGGGTGGGTTATATATAGAATAATAGATACCCGGAAGTGAGTTACAGACTGGAATCTAATCGAGGGGTTTAGGTGGTTTATATATAGAATAACAGATACCCGGGAGTGAATTACAGACTGGAATCTAATCGAGGGGTTCGGATGGTTTATATATAGAATAACAGATACCCGGGAGTGAGTTACAGACTGGAATCTAATCGAGAGTTTTGGGTGGTTTAGAGATAGAATAACAGATACCCGGGACTGAGTTGCAGACTGGAATCTAATCGAGGGGTTCGGGTGGTTTATATATAGAATTACAGATACCCGGGAGTGAGTTACAGACTGGAATCTAATCGAGGGGTTCGGGTGGTTTATATATACAATAACAGATACCCGGGAGTGAGTTACAGACTGGAATCTAATCGAGGGGTTCGGGTGGTTTATATATAGAATAACAGATACCCGGGAGTGAGTGACAGACTGGGATCTATCGAGGGTTTTGGGTGGTTATATATAGAATAACAGGTACCCGAGAGTGAGTTACAGACTGGAATCTAATCGAGGGGTTTGGGTGGTTTATATGTAGAATAACAGATACCCAGGAGTGAGTTACAGACTGGAATCTAATCGAGGCGTTTGGGTGGTTTATATATAGAATAACAGATACCCGGGAGTGAGTTACAGACTGGAACCTAATCAAGGGGTTTGGGTGGTTTATATATAGAATAACAGATACCCGAGAGTGGGTTACAGACTGGAATCTAATCGAGTGGTTCGGGTGGTTTATATATAGAATAACAGATACACTGGAGTGAGTTACAGACTGGAATCTAATCAAGGGGTTTGGGTGGTTTATATATAGAATAACAGATACCCGGGAGTGAGTTACAGACTGGAATCTAATCGACGGGTTTGGATGGTTTATATATAGAATAACAGACACCCGGGAGTGAGTTACAGACTGGAATCTAATCGAGGGGTTTGGGTGGTTTAGATATAGAATAACAGATACCCGGGAGTGATTTACAGACTGGAATCTAATCGAGGGGTTTGGGTGGTTTATATATAAAATAACAGATAACCGGGAGTGAGTTACAGACTGGAATCGAATCGAGGGGTTTGGGTGGTTTATATATAGAATAACAGATACCCGGGAGTGAGTTACAGACTGGAATTTAATCGAGAGTTTTGGGTGGTTTATATATAGAATTACAGATACCCGGGAGTGAGTTACAGACTGGAATCTAATCGAGGGGTTCGGGTGGTTTATATATACAATAACAGATACCCGGGAGTGAGTTACAGACTGGAATCTAATCGAGGGGTTCGGGTGGTTTATATATAGAATAACAGATACCCGGGAGTGAGTTACAGACTGGAATCTAATCGAGGGGTTTGGGTGGTTTATATATAGAATAACAGATACCCGGGAGTGAGTTACAGACTGGAATCTAATCGAGGGGTTCGGGTTATTTATATATAGAATAACAGATACCCGTGAGTGAGTTACAGACTGGAATCTCATCGAGTGGTTTGGGTGGTTTATATATAGAATAACAGAGGGAGTGAGTTACAGACTGTAATCTAATCGAGGGGTTTGGGTGGTTTAGATATAGAATTACAGATACCCGGGAGTGAGTTACAGACTGGAATCTAATCGAGGGGTTCGGGTGGTTTATATATAGAATAACAGATACCCAGGAGTGAGTTACAGACTGGAATCTAATCGAGGGGTTGGGTGGTTGATATATAGAACAACAGATACCCGGAGAGAGTTGCAGACTGGAATCTAATCGAGGGGTTCGGGTGGTTTATATATAGAATAACAGATACCCGGGAGTGAGTTACAGACTGGAATCTAATCGAGGGGTTCGGGTGGTTTATATATAGAATAACAGATACCCGGGAGCGAGTTACACACTGAAATCTAATTGAGGGGTTTGGATGGTTTATATATAGAATAACAGATACCCGGGAGTGAGTTACAGACTGGAATTTAATCGAGAGGTTCGGGTGGTTTATATATAGAATAACAGATACCCAGGAGTGAGTTACAGACTGGAATCTAATCGAGGGGTTTGGGTGGTTCATATATAGAATAACGGATACACGGAAGTGAGTTACAGACTGGAATCTAATCGAGGGGTTCGGGTGGTTTATATATCGAATAACAGATACCCGGGAGTGAGTTGCAGACTGGAATCCAATCGAGGTGTTTGGGTGGTTTATATATAGAATAACAGATACCCGGGAGTGAGTTACAGACTGGAATCTAATCGAGGGGTTTGGGTGGTTTATATATAGAATAACAGACACCCGGGAGTGAGTTACAGACTGGAATATAATCGAGAGTTTTGGGTGGTTTAGAGATAGAATAACAGATACCCGGGAGTGGGTTACAGACTGGAATCTAATCGAGGGGTTCGGATGGTTTATAAATAGAATAACTGATACCCGGGAGTGAGTTACACACTGGAATCTAATCGAGGGGTTCGGGTGGTTTATATATAGAATAACAGATTACCGGGAGTGAGTTACAGACTGGAATCTAATCGAGAGTTTTGGGTGGTTTAGAGATAGAATAACAGATACCCGGGACTGAGTTGCAGACTGGAATCTAATCGAGGGGTTTGGGTGGTTTATATATAGAATAACAGATACCCGGGAGTGAGTTACAGACTAGAATCTAATCGAGGGGTTCGGGTTATTTATATATGGAATAACAGACACCCGGGAGTGAGTTACAGACTGGAATGTCATCGAGGGGTTTGGGTGGTTTATATATAGAATAACAGATACCCGGGAGTGAGTTACAGACTGGAATCTAATCGAGGGGTTCGGGTGGTTTATATACAGAATAACAGATACCCGGGAGTGAGTTACAGACTGGAATCTAATCGAGGGGTTCGGGTGGTTTATATATAGAATAACAGATACACTGGAATGCGTTACAGACTGGAATCTATTCGAGGGGTTCGGGTGGTTTATATATAGAATAACAGATACCCGGGAGTGAGTTGCAGAGTGGAATCTAATCGAGGTGTTTGGGTGGTTTATATATAGAATAACAGATACCTGGGAGTGAGTTACAGACTGGAATCTAATCAAGAGATTCGGGTGGTTTATATATAGAATAACAGATACCCGGGAGTGAGTTACAGACTGGAATCTAATCGAGGGTTTTGGATGGTTTATATATAGAATAACAGATACCCGGGAGTGAGTTGCAGAGTGGAATCTAATCGAGGGGTTTGGGTGGTTTATATATAGAATAACAGATATCCGGGAGTGAGTTACAGACTGGAATCTAATCAAGGGGTTCATGTGGTTTTTGTGTAGAATAACAGATACCCGGGAGTGAGTTACGGACTGGAATCTAATCGAGGGGTTTGGGTGGTTTATATATCGAGTAACGGATACCTGGGAGTGAGTTACAGACTGGAATCTAATCAAGGGGTTTGGGTGGTTTATATATAGAATAACAAATACCCGGGAGTGAGTTACAGACTGAAATCTAATCGAGGGGTTCGGGTGGTTTAGAGATAGAATAGCAGATACCCGGGAGTGAGTTACAGACTGGAATCTAATCGAGGGGTTTGGGTGGTTTAAATATAGAATAACAGATACCTGGGAGTGAGTTACAGACTGGAATCTAATCGAGGTGTTTGGGTGGTTTATATAGAGAATAACAGATACCCGGGAGTGAGTTACAGACTGGAATCTAATCGAGGGGTTTGGGTGGTTTATATCTAGAATAGCAGATACCCGGGAGTGAGTTACAGACTGGAATCTAATCGATGTGTTTGGGTGGCTGAGATATAGAATAACAGATACCCGGGAGTGAGTTACAGACTGGAATCTAATCGAGTGGTTTGGGTGGTTTATATATAGAATAACAGATACCCGGGAGTGAGTTACAGACTGGAATCTAATCGAGGGGTTTGGGTGGTTTATATATAGAATAACAGATACCCGGGAGTGAGTTACAGACTGGAATCTAGTCGAGGGGTTCGGGTTGTTTATATATAGAATAACAGATACCCGGGAGTGAGTTACAGACTGGGATCTAATCAAGGGGTTTGGGTGGTTTATATATAGAATAACAGATACCCGGGAGTGAGTTACAGACTGGAATCTAATCGAGGGGTTCGGGTAGTTTATATATAGAATAACAGATACCCGGAAGTGAGTTACAGACTGGAATCTAATCGAGGGGTTTAGGTGGTTTATATATAGAATAACAGATACCGGGGAGTGAGTTACAGACTGGAATCTAATCGAGGTGTTCGGGTGGGTTATATATAGAATAACAGATACCCGGGAGTGAGTTACAGACTGGAATCTAATCGAGAGTTTTGGGTGGTTTAGAGATAGAATAACAGATACCCGGGACTGAGTTGCAGACTGGAATCTAATCGAGGGGTTCGGGTGGTTTATATATAGAATAACAGATACCCGGGAGTGAGTTACAGACTGGAATCTAATCGAGGGGTTTGCATGGTTTATATATAGAATAACAGATACCCGGGAGTGAGTTACAGACTGGAATCTAATCGAGGGTTCGGGTGGTTTATATATAGAATAACAGATACCCGGGAGTGAGTTGCAGAGTGGAATCTAATCGAGGGGTTTGGGTGGTTTATATATAGAATAACAGATATCCGGGAGTGAGTTACAGACTGGAATCTAATCGAGGGGTTCATGTGGTTTTTGTGTAGAATAACAGATACCCGGGAGTGAGTTACGGACTGGAATCTAATCGAGGGGTTTGGGTGGTTTATATATCGAGTAACGGATACCTGGGAGTGAGTTACAGACTGGAATCTAATCGAGGAGTTTGGGTGCTTTATATATAGAATAACAGATACCCGGGAGTGAATTACAGACTGGAATCTAATCAAGGGGTTTGGGTGGTTTATATATAGAATAACAGATACCCGGGAGTGAGTTACAGACTGGAATCTAATCGAGGGGCTCGGGTGGTTTATATATAGAATAACAGATACCCGGGAGTGAGTTACAGACTGGAATCTAATCGAGGTGTTTGGGTGGTTTATATATAGAATAACAGATACCCGGGAGTGAGTTACAGACTGGAATCTAATCGAGGAGTTTGGGTGCTTTATATATAGAATAACAGATACCCGGGAGTGAGTTACAGACTGGAATCTAATCGAGGGGTTTGGGTGGTTTATATATAGACTAACTGATAACCGGGAGTGAGTTACAGACTGAAATCTAATCAAGGGGTTTGGGTGGTTTATATATAGAATAACAGATACCCGGGAGTGAGTTACAGACTGGAATCTAATCGAGGTGTTTGGGTGGTTTATATAGAGAATAACAGATACCCGGGAGTGAGTTACAGACTGGAATCTAATCGAGGTGTTTGGGTGGTTTGTATATAGAATAACAGATACCCGGGAGTGAGTTACAGACTGGAATCTAATCAAGGGGTTTGGGTGGTTTATGTATAGAATAACAGATACCCAGGAGTGAGTTACAGACTGGAATCTAATCGAGGGGTTTGGGTGGTTTATATATAGAATAACAGATACCCGGGAGTGAGTTACAGACTGGAATCTAAGCAAGGGGTTCGGGTGGTTTAGAGATAGAATAGCAGATACCCGGGAGTGAGTTACAGACTGGAATCTAATCGAGGGGTTTGGGTGGTTTAAATATAGAATAACAGATACCTGGTAGTGAGTTACAGACTGGAATCTAATCGAGGTGTTTGGGTGGTTTATATAGAGATTAACAGATACCCGGGAGTGAGTTACAGACTGGAATCTAATCGAGGGGTTTGGGTGGTTTATATCTAGAATAGCAGATACCCGGGAGTGAGTTACAGACTGGAATCTAATCGATGTGTTTGGGTGGTTGAGATATAGAATAACAGATACCCGGGAGTGAGTTACAGACTGGAATCTAATCGAGTGGTTTGGGTGGTTTATATATAGAATAACAGATACCCGGGAGTGAGTTACAGACTGGAATCTAATCGAGGGGTTTGCGTGGTTTATATATAGAATAACAGATACCCGGGAGTGAGTTACAGACTGGAATCTAATCGAGGGGTTTGGGTGGTTTATATATAGAATAACAGATACCCGGGAGTGAGTTACAGACTGGAATCTAATCGAGGGGTTCGGGTAGTTTATATATAGAATAACAGATACCCGGGAGTGAGTTACAGACTGGCATCTAATCAAGGGGTTTGGGTGGTTTATATATAGAATAACAGATACCCGGGAGTGAGTTACAGACTGGAATCTAATCGAGGGGTTCGGGTAGTTTATATATAGAATAACAGATACCCGGAAGTGAGTTACAGACTGGAAGCTAATCGAGGGGTTTAGGTGGTTTATATATAGAATAACAGATACCGGGGAGTGAGTTACAGACTGGAATCTAATCGAGGGGTTTGGATGGTTTATATATAGAATAACAGATAACCGGGAGTGAGTTACAGACTGGAATCTAATCGACGGGATTGGGTGGTTTATATATAGAATAACAGATACCCGGGAGTGAGTTACAGACTGGAATCTAATCGAGGTGTTTGGGTGGTTTATATATAGAATAACAGATACCTGGGAGTGAGTTACAGATTGGAATCTAATCGAGGGGTTTGGGTGGTTTATATATAGAATAACAGATACCCGGGAGTGAGTTACAGACTGGAATCTAATCGAGGGGTTCGGGTGGTTTATATATAGAATAACAGATACCCGGGAGTGAGTTACAGACTGGAATCTAGTCGAGGGGTTCGGGTGGTTTATATATAGAATAACATACCCGGGAGTGAGTTACAGACTGGAATCTAATCGAGGGGTTCGGGTGGTTTGTATATAGAATAACAGATACCCAGGAGTGAGTTACAGACTGGAATCTAATCGAGGGGTTTGGGTGGTTTGTATATAGAATAACAGATACCCAGGAGTGAGTTACAGACTGTAATCTAATCGAGGTGTTTGGGTGGTTTATATATAGAATAACAGATACCCGGGAGTGAGTTACAGACTGGAATCTAATCGAGGGGTTCGGGTGGTTTATATATAGAACAACAGATACCCGGGAGTGAGTGACAGACTGGGATCTATCGAGGGTTTTGGGTGGTTATATATAGAATAACAGGTACCCGAGAGTGAGTTACAGACTGGAATCTAATCGAGGGGTTTGGGTGGTTTATATGTAGAATAACAGATACCCAGGAGTGAGTTACAGACTGGAATCTAATCGAGGCGTTTGGGTGGTTTATATATAGAATAACAGATACCCGGGAGTGAGTTACAGACTGGAACCTAATCAAGGGGTTTGGGTGGTTTATATATAGAATAACAGATACCCGAGAGTGGGTTACAGACTGGAATCTAATCGAGTGGTTCGGGTGGTTTATATATAGAATAACAGATACAGTGGAGTGAGTTACAGACTGGAATCTAATCAAGGGGTTTGGGTGGTTTATATATAGAATAACAGATACCCGGGAGTGAGTTACAGACTGGAATCTAATCGACGGGTTTGGATGGTTTATATATAGAATAACAGACACCCGGGAGTGAGTTACAGACTGGAATCTAATCGAGGGGTTCGGGTGGTTTATATATAGAATAACAGATACCCGGGAGTGATTTACAGACTGGAATCTAATCGAGGGGTTTGGGTGGTTTATATATAGAATAACAGATAACCGGGAGTGAGTTACAGACTGGAATCGAATCGAGGGGTTTGGGTGGTTTATATATAGAATAACAGATACCCGGGAGTGAGTTACAGACTGGAATTTAATCGAGAGTTTTGGGTGGTTTATATATAGAATTACAGATACCCGGGAGTGAGTTACAGACTGGAATCTAATCGAGGGGTTCGGGTGGTTTATATATACAATAACAGATACCCGGGAGTGAGTTACAGACTGGAATCTAATCGAGGGGTTCGGGTGGTTTATATATAGAATAACAGATACCCGGGAGTGAGTGACAGACTGGGATCTATCGAGGGTTTTGGGTGGTTATATATAGAATAACAGGTACCCGAGAGTGAGTTACAGACTGGAATCTAATCGAGGGGTTTGGGTGGTTTATATGTAGAATAACAGATACCCAGGAGTGAGTTACAGACTGGAATCTAATCGAGGCGTTTGGGTGGTTTATATATAGAATAACAGATACCCGGGAGTGAGTTACAGACTGGAACCTAATCAAGGGGTTTGGGTGGTTTATATATAGAATAACAGATACCCGAGAGTGGGTTACAGACTGGAATCTAATCGAGTGGTTCGGGTGGTTTATATATAGAATAACAGATACACTGGAGTGAGTTACAGACTGGAATCTAATCAAGGGGTTTGGGTGGTTTATATATAGAATAACAGATACCCGGGAGTGAGTTACAGACTGGAATCTAATCGACGGGTTTGGATGGTTTATATATAGAATAACAGACACCCGGGAGTGAGTTACAGACTGGAATCTAATCGAGGGGTTTGGGTGGTTTAGATATAGAATAACAGATACCCGGGAGTGATTTACAGACTGGAATCTAATCGAGGGGTTTGGGTGGTTTATATATAGAATAACAGATAACCGGGAGTGAGTTACAGACTGGAATCGAATCGAGGGGTTTGGGTGGTTTATATATAGAATAACAGATACCCGGGAGTGAGTTACAGACTGGAATTTAATCGAGAGTTTTGGGTGGTTTATATATAGAATTACAGATACCCGGGAGTGAGTTACAGACTGGAATCTAATCGAGGGGTTCGGGTGGTTTATATATACAATAACAGATACCCGGGAGTGAGTTACAGACTGGAATCTAATCGAGGGGTTCGGGTGGTTTATATATAGAATAACAGATACCCGGGAGTGAGTTACAGACTGGAATCTAATCGAGGGGTTTGGGTGGTTTATATGTAGAATAACAGATACCCGGGAGTGAGTTACAGACTGGAATCTAATCGAGGGGTTCGGGTTATTTATATATAGAATAACAGATACCCGTGAGTGAGTTACAGACTGGAATCTCATCGAGTGGTTTGGGTGGTTTATATATAGAATAACAGAGGGAGTGAGTTACAGACTGTAATCTAATCGAGGGGTTTGGGTGGTTTAGATATAGAATTACAGATACCCGGGAGTGAGTTACAGACTGGAATCTAATCGAGGGGTTCGGGTGGTTTATATATAGAATAACAGATACCCAGGAGTGAGTTACAGACTGGAATCTAATCGAGGGGTTGGGTGGTTGATATATAGAACAACAGATACCCGGAGAGAGTTGCAGACTGGAACCTAATCGAGGGGTTCGGGTGGTTTATATATAGAATAACAGATACCCGGGAGTGAGTTGCAGACTGGAATCTAATCGAGGGGTTTGGGTGGTTTATATATAGAATAACAGATACCCGGGAGTGAGTTACAGACTGGAATCTAATCGAGGGGTTCGGGTGGTTTATATATAGAATAACAGATACCCGGGAGCGAGTTACACACTGAAATCTAATTGAGGGGTTTGGATGGTTTATATATAGAATAACAGATACCCGGGAGTGAGTTACAGACTGGAATTTAATCGAGAGTTTCGGGTGGTTTATATATAGAATAACAGATACCCAGGAGTGAGTTACAGACTGGAATCTAATCGAGGGGTTTGGGTGGTTCATATATAGAATAACGGATACCCGGAAGTGAGTTACAGACTGGAATCTAATCGAGGGGTTCGGGTGGTTTATATATCGAATAACAGATACCCGGGAGTGAGTTGCAGACTGGAATCCAATCGAGGTGTTTGGGTGGTTTATATATAGAATAACAGATACCCGGGAGTGAGTTACAGACTGGAATCTAATCGAGGGGTTTGGGTGGTTTATATATAGAATAACAGACACCCGGGAGTGAGTTACAGACTGGAATATAATCGAGAGTTTTGGGTGGTTTAGAGATAGAATAACAGATACCCGGGAGTGGGTTACAGACTGGAATCTAATCGAGGGGTTCGGATGGTTTATAAATAGAATAACTGATACCCGGGAGTGAGTTACACACTGGAATCTAATCGAGGGGTTCGGGTGGTTTATATATAGAATAACAGATAACCGGGAGTGAGTTACAGACTGGAATCTAATCGAGAGTTTTGGGTGGTTTAGAGATAGAATAACAGATACCCGGGACTGAGTTGCAGACTGGAATCTAATCGAGGGGTTTGGGTGGTTTATATATAGAATAACAGATACCCGGGAGTGAGTTACAGACTAGAATCTAATCGAGGGGTTCGGGTTATTTATATATGGAATAACAGACACCCGGGAGTGAGTTACAGACTGGAATGTCATCGAGGGGTTTGGGTGGTTTATATATAGAATAACAGATACCCGGGAGTGAGTTACAGACTGGAATCTAATCGAGGGGTTCGGGTGGTTTATATACAGAATAACAGATACCCGGGAGTGAGTTACAGACTGGAATCTAATCGAGGGGTTCGGGTGGTTTATATATAGAATAACAGATACACTGGAATGCGTTACAGACTGGAATCTATTCGAGGGGTTCGGGTGGTTTATATATAGAATAACAGATACCCGGGAGTGAGTTGCAGAGTGGAATCTAATCGAGGTGTTTGGGTGGTTTATATATAGAATAACAGATACCTGGGAGTGAGTTACAGACTGGAATCTAATCAAGAGATTCGGGTGGTTTATATATAGAATAACAGATACCCGGGAGTGAGTTACAGACTGGAATCTAATCGAGGGTTTTGGATGGTTTATATATAGAATAACAGATACCCGGGAGTGAGTTGCAGAGTGGAATCTAATCGAGGGGTTTGGGTGGTTTATATATAGAATAACAGATATCCGGGAGTGAGTTACAGACTGGAATCTAATCGATGTGTTTGGGTGGCTGAGATATAGAATAACAGATACCCGGGAGTGAGTTACAGACTGGAATCTAATCGAGTGGTTTGGGTGGTTTGTATATAGAATAACAGATACCCGGGAGTGAGTTACAGACTGGAATCTAATCGAGGGGTTTGGGTGGTTTATATATAGAATAACAGATACCCGGGAGTGAGTTACAGACTGGAATCTAGTCGAGGGGTTCGGGTCGTTTATATATAGAATAACAGATACCCGGGAGTGAGTTACAGACTGGGATCTAATCAAGGGGTTTGGGTGGTTTATATATAGAATAACAGATACCCGGGAGTGAGTTACAGACTGGAATCTAATCGAGGGGTTCGGGTAGTTTATATATAGAATAACAGATACCCGGAAGTGAGTTACAGACTGGAATCTAATCGAGGGGTTTAGGTGGTTTATATATAGAATAACAGATACCGGGGAGTGAGTTACAGACTGGAATCTAATCGAGGTGTTCGGGTGGGTTATATATAGAATAACAGATACCCGGGAGTGAGTTACAGACTGGAATCTAATCGAGAGTTTTGGGTGGTTTAGAGATAGAATAACAGATACCCGGGACTGAGTTGCAGACTGGAATCTAATCGAGGGGTTCGGGTGGTTTATATATAGAATAACAGATACCCGGGAGTGAGTTACAGACTGGAATCTAATCGAGGGGTTTGCATGGTTTATATATAGAATAACAGATACCCGGGAGTGAGTTACAGACTGGAATCTAATCGAGGGTTCGGGTGGTTTATATATAGAATAACAGATACCCGGGAGTGAGTTGCAGAGTGGAATCTAATCGAGGGGTTTGGGTGGTTTATATATAGAATAACAGATATCCGGGAGTGAGTTACAGACTGGAATCTAATCGAGGGGTTCATGTGGTTTTTGTGTAGAATAACAGATACCCGGGAGTGAGTTACGGACTGGAATCTAATCGAGGGGTTTGGGTGGTTTATATATCGAGTAACGGATACCTGGGAGTGAGTTACAGACTGGAATCTAATCGAGGAGTTTGGGTGCTTTATATATAGAATAACAGATACCCGGGAGTGAATTACAGACTGGAATCTAATCAAGGGGTTTGGGTGGTTTATATATAGAATAACAGATACCCGGGAGTGAGTTACAGACTGGAATCTAATCGAGGGGCTCGGGTGGTTTATATATAGAATAACAGATACCCGGGAGTGAGTTACAGACTGGAATCTAATCGAGGTGTTTGGGTGGTTTATATATAGAATAACAGATACCCGGGAGTGAGTTACAGACTGGAATCTAATCGAGGAGTTTGGGTGCTTTATATATAGAATAACAGATACCCGGGAGTGAGTTACAGACTGGAATCTAATCGAGGGGTTTGGGTGGTTTATATATAGACTAACTGATAACCGGGAGTGAGTTACAGACTGAAATCTAATCAAGGGGTTTGGGTGGTTTATATATAGAATAACAGATACCCGGGAGTGAGTTACAGACTGGAATCTAATCGAGGTGTTTGGGTGGTTTATATAGAGAATAACAGATACCCGGGAGTGAGTTACAGACTGGAATCTAATCGAGGTGTTTGGGTGGTTTGTATATAGAATAACAGATACCCGGGAGTGAGTTACAGACTGGAATCTAATCAAGGGGTTTGGGTGGTTTATGTATAGAATAACAGATACCCAGGAGTGAGTTACAGACTGGAATCTAATCGAGGGGTTTGGGTGGTTTATATATAGAATAACAGATACCCGGGAGTGAGTTACAGACTGGAATCTAAGCGAGGGGTTCGGGTGGTTTAGAGATAGAATAGCAGATACCCGGGAGTGAGTTACAGACTGGAATCTAATCGAGGGGTTTGGGTGGTTTAAATATAGAATAACAGATACCTGGTAGTGAGTTACAGACTGGAATCTAATCGAGGTGTTTGGGTGGTTTATATAGAGATTAACAGATACCCGGGAGTGAGTTACAGACTGGAATCTAATCGAGGGGTTTGGGTGGTTTATATCTAGAATAGCAGATACCCGGGAGTGAGTTACAGACTGGAATCTAATCGATGTGTTTGGGTGGTTGAGATATAGAATAACAGATACCCGGGAGTGAGTTACAGACTGGAATCTAATCGAGTGGTTTGGGTGGTTTATATATAGAATAACAGATACCCGGGAGTGAGTTACAGACTGGAATCTAATCGAGGGGTTTGCGTGGTTTATATATAGAATAACAGATACCCGGGAGTGAGTTACAGACTGGAATCTAATCGAGGGGTTTGGGTGGTTTATATATAGAATAACAGATACCCGGGAGTGAGTTACAGACTGGAATCTAATCGAGGGGTTCGGGTGGTTTATATATAGAATAACAGATACCCGGGAGTGAGTTACAGACTGGCATCTAATCAAGGGGTTTGGGTGGTTTATATATAGAATAACAGATACCCGGGAGTGAGTTACAGACTGGAATCTAATCGAGGGGTTCGGGTAGTTTATATATAGAATAACAGATACCCGGAAGTGAGTTACAGACTGGAAGCTAATCGAGGGGTTTAGGTGGTTTATATATAGAATAACAGATACCGGGGAGTGAGTTACAGACTGGAATCTAATCGAGGGGTTTGGATGGTTTATATATAGAATAACAGATACCCGGGAGTGAGTTACAGACTGGAATCTAATCGAGGGGTTCGGGTGGTTTATATATAGAGTAACGGATACCCGGGAGTGAGTTACAGACTGGAATCTAATCAAGGGGTTTGGGTGGTTTATATATAGAATAACAGATACCCGGGAGTGAGTTACAGACTGGAATCTAATCGAGGGGTTTGGGTGGTTTATATATAGAATAACAGATACCCGGGAGTGAGTTACAGACTGGAATCTAATCGAGGGGTTTGGGAGGTTTATATATAGAATAACAGATACCCGGGAGTGAGTTACAGACTGGAATCTAATCGAGGGGTTTGGGTGGTTTATATATAGAATAACAGATACCCAGGAGTGAGCTACAGACTGGAATCTAATCGAGGCGTTTGGGTGGTTTATATATAGAATAACAGATACCCGGGAGTGAGTTACAGACTGGAACCTAATCAAGGGGTTTGGGTGGTTTATATATAGAATAACAGATACCCGAGAGTGGGTTACAGACTGGAATCTAATCGAGTGGTTCGGGTGGTTTATATATAGAATAACAGATACAGTGGAGTGAGTTACAGACTGGAATCTAATCAAGGGGTTTGGGTGGTTTATATATAGAATAACAGATACCCGGGAGTGAGTTACAGACTGGAATCTAATCGACGGGTTCGGGTGGTTTATATATAGAATAACAGATACCCGGGAGTGATTTACAGACTGGAATCTAATCGAGGGGTTTGGGTGGTTTATATATAGAATAACAGATAACCGGGAGTGAGTTACAGACTGGAATCGAATCGAGGGGTTTGGGTGGTTTATATATAGAATAACAGATACCCGGGAGTGAGTTACAGACTGGAATTTAATCGAGAGTTTTGGGTGGTTTATATATAGAATTACAGATACCCGGGAGTGAGTTACAGACTGGAATCTAATCGAGGGGTTCGGGTGGTTTATATATACAATAACAGATACCCGGGAGTGAGTTACAGACTGGAATCTAATCGAGGGGTTTGGGTGGTTTATATATAGAATAACAGATACCCGGGAGTGAGTGACAGACTGGGATCTATCGAGGGTTTTGGGTGGTTATATATAGAATAACAGGTACCCGAGAGTGAGTTACAGACTGGAATCTAATCGAGGGGTTTGGGTGGTTTATATGTAGAATAACAGATACCCAGGAGTGAGTTACAGACTGGAATCTAATCGAGGCGTTTGGGTGGTTTATATATAGAATAACAGATACCCGGGAGTGAGTTACAGACTGGAACCTAATCAAGGGGTTTGGGTGGTTTATATATAGAATAACAGATACCCGAGAGTGGGTTACAGACTGGAATCTAATCGAGTGGTTCGGGTGGTTTATATATAGAATAACAGATACACTGGAGTGAGTTACAGACTGGAATCTAATCAAGGGGTTTGGGTGGTTTATATATAGAATAACAGATACCCGGGAGTGAGTTACAGACTGGAATCTAATCGACGGGTTTGGATGGTTTATATATAGAATAACAGACACCCGGGAGTGAGTTACAGACTGGAATCTAATCGAGGGGTTTGGGTGGTTTAGATATAGAATAACAGATACCCGGGAGTGATTTACAGACTGGAATCTAATCGAGGGGTTTGGGTGGTTTATATATAAAATAACAGATAACCGGGAGTGAGTTACAGACTGGAATCGAATCGAGGGGTTTGGGTGGTTTATATATAGAATAACAGATACCCGGGAGTGAGTTACAGACTGGAATTTAATCGAGAGTTTTGGGTGGTTTATATATAGAATTACAGATACCCGGGAGTGAGTTACAGACTGGAATCTAATCGAGGGGTTCGGGTGGTTTATATATACAATAACAGATACCCGGGAGTGAGTTACAGACTGGAATCTAATCGAGGGGTTCGGGTGGTTTATATATAGAATAACAGATACCCGGGAGTGAGTTACAGACTGGAATCTAATCGAGGGGTTTGGGTGGTTTATATATAGAATAACAGATACCCGGGAGTGAGTTACAGACTGGAATCTAATCGAGGGGTTCGGGTTATTTATATATAGAATAACAGATACCCGTGAGTGAGTTACAGACTGGAATCTCATCGAGTGGTTTGGGTGGTTTATATATAGAATAACAGAGGGAGTGAGTTACAGACTGTAATCTAATCGAGGGGTTTGGGTGGTTTAGATATAGAATTACAGATACCCGGGAGTGAGTTACAGACTGGAATCTAATCGAGGGGTTCGGGTGGTTTATATATAGAATAACAGATACCCAGGAGTGAGTTACAGACTGGAATCTAATCGAGGGGTTGGGTGGTTGATATATAGAACAACAGATACCCGGAGAGAGTTGCAGACTGGAATCTAATCGAGGGGTTCGGGTGGTTTATATATAGAATAACAGATACCCGGGAGTGAGTTACAGACTGGAATCTAATCGAGGGGTTCGGGTAGTTTATATATAGAATAACAGATACCCGGGAGCGAGTTACACACTGAAATCTAATTGAGGGGTTTGGATGGTTTATATATAGAATAACAGATACCCGGGAGTGAGTTACAGACTGGAATTTAATCGAGAGGTTCGGGTGGTTTATATATAGAATAACAGATACCCAGGAGTGAGTTACAGACTGGAATCTAATCGAGGGGTTTGGGTGGTTCATATATAGAATAACGGATACACGGAAGTGAGTTACAGACTGGAATCTAATCGAGGGGTTCGGGTGGTTTATATATCGAATAACAGATACCCGGGAGTGAGTTGCAGACTGGAATCCAATCGAGGTGTTTGGGTGGTTTATATATAGAATAACAGATACCCGGGAGTGAGTTACAGACTGGAATCTAATCGAGGGGTTTGGGTGGTTTATATATAGAATAACAGACACCCGGGAGTGAGTTACAGACTGGAATATAATCGAGGGGTTTGGGTGGTTTATATATAGAATAACAGATACCCGGGAGTGGGTTACAGACTGGAATCTAATCGAGGGGTTCGGGTGGTTAATATATAGAATAACAGATACCCTGGAGTGAGTTACAGACTGGAATCTAATCAAGGGTTTTGGATGGTTTATATATAGAATAACAGATACCCGGGAGTGAGTTACAGAATGGAATCTAATCGAGGGGTTTGGGTGGTTTATATATAGAATAACAGATACCCGGGAGTGAGTTACAGACTGGAACCTAATCGAGGGGTGTGGGTGGTTTATATATAGATTAACAGATACCCGGGAGTGAGTTGCAGAGTGGAACCTAATCGAGGGATTTGGGTGGTTTATATATAGAATAACAGATAACCGGGAGTGAGTTACAGACTGGAATCTAATCGAGAGTTTTGGGTGGTTTAGAGATAGAATAACAGATACCCGGGACTGAGTTGCAGACTGGAATCTAATCGAGGGGTTTGGGTGGTTTATATATAGAATAACAGATACCCGGGAGTGAGTTACAGACTAGAATCTAATCGAGGGGTTCGGGTTATTTATATATGGAATAACAGATACCCGTGAGTGAGTTACAGACTGGAATGTCATCGAGGGGTTTGGGTGGTTTATATATAGAATAACAGAGGGAGTGAGTTACAGACTGTAATCTAATCGAGGGGTTTGGGTGGTTTAGATATAGAATTACAGATACCCGGGAGTGAGTTACAGACTGGAATCTAATCGAGGGGTTCGGGTGGTTTATATATAGAATAACAGATACCCAGGAGTGAGTTACAGACTGGAATCTAATCGAGGGGTTGGGTGGTTGATATATAGAACAACAGATACCCGGAGAGAGTTGCAGACTGGAATCTAATCGAGGGGTTGGGTGGTTGATATATAGAACAACAGATACCCGGGAGTGAGTTGCAGACTGGAATCTAATCGAGGGGTTTGGGTGGTTTATATATAGAATAACAGATACCCGGGAGTGAGTTACAGACTGGAATCTAATCGAAGGGTTCGGGTGGTTTATATATAGAATAACAGATACCCGGGAGCGAGTTACACACTGAAATCTAATTGAGGGGTTTGGATGGTTTATATATAGAATAACAGATACCCGGGAGTGAGTTACAGACTGGAATTTAATCGAGAGGTTCGGGTGGTTTATATATAGAATAACAGATACCCAGGAGTGAGTTACAGACTGGAATCTAATCGAGGGGTTTGGGTGGTTCATATATAGAATAACGGATACCCGGAAGTGAGTTACAGACTGGAATCTAATCGAGGGGTTCGGGTGGTTTATATATCGAATAACAGATACCCGGGAGTGAGTTGCAGACTGGAATCCAATCGAGGTGTTTGGGTGGTTTATATATAGAATAACAGATACCCGGGAGTGAGTTACAGACTGGAATCTAATCGAGGGGTTTGGGTGGTTTATATATAGAATAACAGACACCCGGGAGTGAGTTACAGACTGGAATATAATCGAGAGTTTTGGGTGGTTTAGAGATAGAATAACAGATACCCGGGAGTGGGTTACAGACTGGAATCTAATCGAGGGGTTCGGATGGTTTATAAATAGAATAACTGATACCCGGGAGTGAGTTACACACTGGAATCTAATCGAGGGGTTCGGGTGGTTTATATATAGAATAACAGATTACCGGGAGTGAGTTACAGACTGGAATCTAATCGAGAGTTTTGGGTGGTTTAGAGATAGAATAACAGATACCCGGGACTGAGTTGCAGACTGGAATCTAATCGAGGGGTTTGGGTGGTTTATATATAGAATAACAGATACCCGGGAGTGAGTTACAGACTAGAATCTAATCGAGGGGTTCGGGTTATTTATATATGGAATAACAGACACCCGGGAGTGAGTTACAGACTGGAATGTCATCGAGGGGTTTGGGTGGTTTATATATAGAATAACAGATACCCGGGAGTGAGTTACAGACTGGAATCTAATCGAGGGGTTCGGGTGGTTTATATACAGAATAACAGATACCCGGGAGTGAGTTACAGACTGGAATCTAATCGAGGGGTTCGGGTGGTTTATATATAGAATAACAGATACACTGGAATGCGTTACAGACTGGAATCTATTCGAGGGGTTCGGGTGGTTTATATATAGAATAACAGATACCCGGGAGTGAGTTGCAGAGTGGAATCTAATCGAGGTGTTTGGGTGGTTTATATATAGAATAACAGATACCTGGGAGTGAGTTACAGACTGGAATCTAATCGAGGGGTTCGGGTGGTTTATATATAGAATAACAGATACCCGGGAGTGAGTTGCAGAGTGGAATCTAATCGAGGTGTTTGGGTGGTTTATATATAGAATAACAGATACCTGGGAGTGAGTTACAGACTGGAATCTAATCAAGAGATTCGGGTGGTTTATATATAGAATAACAGATACCCGGGAGTGAGTTACAGACTGGAATCTAATCGAGGGTTTTGGATGGTTTATATATAGAATAACAGATACCCGGGAGTGAGTTGCAGAGTGGAATCTAATCGAGGGGTTTGGGTGGTTTATATATAGAATAACAGATATCCGGGAGTGAGTTACAGACTGGAATCTAATCAAGGGGTTCATGTGGTTTTTGTGTAGAATAACAGATACCCGGGAGTGAGTTACGGACTGGAATCTAATCGAGGGGTTTGGGTGGTTTATATATCGAGTAACGGATACCTGGGAGTGAGTTACAGACTGGAATCTAATCAAGGGGTTTGGGTGGTTTATATATAGAATAACAAATACCCGGGAGTGAGTTACAGACTGAAATCTAATCGAGGGGTTCGGGTGGTTTAGAGATAGAATAGCAGATACCCGGGAGTGAGTTACAGACTGGAATCTAATCGAGGGGTTTGGGTGGTTTAAATATAGAATAACAGATACCTGGGAGTGAGTTACAGACTGGAATCTAATCGAGGTGTTTGGGTGGTTTATATAGAGAATAACAGATACCCGGGAGTGAGTTACAGACTGGAATCTAATCGAGGGGTTTGGGTGGTTTATATCTAGAATAGCAGATACCCGGGAGTGAGTTACAGACTGGAATCTAATCGATGTGTTTGGGTGGCTGAGATATAGAATAACAGATACCCGGGAGTGAGTTACAGACTGGAATCTAATCGAGTGGTTTGGGTGGTTTATATATAGAATAACAGATACCCGGGAGTGAGTTACAGACTGGAATCTAATCGAGGGGTTTGGGTGGTTTATATATAGAATAACAGATACCCGGGAGTGAGTTACAGACTGGAATCTAGTCGAGGGGTTCGGGTCGTTTATATATAGAATAACAGATACCCGGGAGTGAGTTACAGACTGGGATCTAATCAAGGGGTTTGGGTGGTTTATATATAGAATAACAGATACCCGGGAGTGAGTTACAGACTGGAATCTAATCGAGGGGTTCGGGTAGTTTATATATAGAATAACAGATACCCGGAAGTGAGTTACAGACTGGAATCTAATCGAGGGGTTTAGGTGGTTTATATATAGAATAACAGATACCGGGGAGTGAGTTACAGACTGGAATCTAATCGAGGTGTTCGGGTGGGTTATATATAGAATAACAGATACCCGGGAGTGAGTTACAGACTGGAATCTAATCGAGAGTTTTGGGTGGTTTAGAGATAGAATAACAGATACCCGGGACTGAGTTGCAGACTGGAATCTAATCGAGGGGTTCGGGTGGTTTATATATAGAATAACAGATACCCGGGAGTGAGTTACAGACTGGAATCTAATCGAGGGGTTTGCATGGTTTATATATAGAATAACAGATACCCGGGAGTGAGTTACAGACTGGAATCTAATCGAGGGTTCGGGTGGTTTATATATAGAATAACAGATACCCGGGAGTGAGTTGCAGAGTGGAATCTAATCGAGGGGTTTGGGTGGTTTATATATAGAATAACAGATATCCGGGAGTGAGTTACAGACTGGAATCTAATCGAGGGGTTCATGTGGTTTTTGTGTAGAATAACAGATACCCGGGAGTGAGTTACGGACTGGAATCTAATCGAGGGGTTTGGGTGGTTTATATATCGAGTAACGGATACCTGGGAGTGAGTTACAGACTGGAATCTAATCGAGGAGTTTGGGTGCTTTATATATAGAATAACAGATACCCGGGAGTGAATTACAGACTGGAATCTAATCAAGGGGTTTGGGTGGTTTATATATAGAATAACAGATACCCGGGAGTGAGTTACAGACTGGAATCTAATCGAGGGGCTCGGGTGGTTTATATATAGAATAACAGATACCCGGGAGTGAGTTACAGACTGGAATCTAATCGAGGTGTTTGGGTGGTTTATATATAGAATAACAGATACCCGGGAGTGAGTTACAGACTGGAATCTAATCGAGGAGTTTGGGTGCTTTATATATAGAATAACAGATACCCGGGAGTGAGTTACAGACTGGAATCTAATCGAGGGGTTTGGGTGGTTTATATATAGACTAACTGATAACCGGGAGTGAGTTACAGACTGAAATCTAATCAAGGGGTTTGGGTGGTTTATATATAGAATAACAGATACCCGGGAGTGAGTTACAGACTGGAATCTAATCGAGGTGTTTGGGTGGTTTATATAGAGAATAACAGATACCCGGGAGTGAGTTACAGACTGGAATCTAATCGAGGTGTTTGGGTGGTTTGTATATAGAATAACAGATACCCGGGAGTGAGTTACAGACTGGAATCTAATCAAGGGGTTTGGGTGGTTTATGTATAGAATAACAGATACCCAGGAGTGAGTTACAGACTGGAATCTAATCGAGGGGTTTGGGTGGTTTATATATAGAATAACAGATACCCGGGAGTGAGTTACAGACTGGAATCTAAGCAAGGGGTTCGGGTGGTTTAGAGATAGAATAGCAGATACCCGGGAGTGAGTTACAGACTGGAATCTAATCGAGGGGTTTGGGTGGTTTAAATATAGAATAACAGATACCTGGTAGTGAGTTACAGACTGGAATCTAATCGAGGTGTTTGGGTGGTTTATATAGAGATTAACAGATACCCGGGAGTGAGTTACAGACTGGAATCTAATCGAGGGGTTTGGGTGGTTTATATCTAGAATAGCAGATACCCGGGAGTGAGTTACAGACTGGAATCTAATCGATGTGTTTGGGTGGTTGAGATATAGAATAACAGATACCCGGGAGTGAGTTACAGACTGGAATCTAATCGAGTGGTTTGGGTGGTTTATATATAGAATAACAGATACCCGGGAGTGAGTTACAGACTGGAATCTAATCGAGGGGTTTGCGTGGTTTATATATAGAATAACAGATACCCGGGAGTGAGTTACAGACTGGAATCTAATCGAGGGGTTTGGGTGGTTTATATATAGAATAACAGATACCCGGGAGTGAGTTACAGACTGGAATCTAATCGAGGGGTTCGGGTAGTTTATATATAGAATAACAGATACCCGGGAGTGAGTTACAGACTGGCATCTAATCAAGGGGTTTGGGTGGTTTATATATAGAATAACAGATACCCGGGAGTGAGTTACAGACTGGAATCTAATCGAGGGGTTCGGGTAGTTTATATATAGAATAACAGATACCCGGAAGTGAGTTACAGACTGGAAGCTAATCGAGGGGTTTAGGTGGTTTATATATAGAATAACAGATACCGGGGAGTGAGTTACAGACTGGAATCTAATCGAGGGGTTTGGATGGTTTATATATAGAATAACAGATAACCGGGAGTGAGTTACAGACTGGAATCTAATCGACGGGATTGGGTGGTTTATATATAGAATAACAGATACCCGGGAGTGAGTTACAGACTGGAATCTAATCGAGGTGTTTGGGTGGTTTATATATAGAATAACAGATACCTGGGAGTGAGTTACAGATTGGAATCTAATCGAGGGGTTTGGGTGGTTTATATATAGAATAACAGATACCCGGGAGTGAGTTACAGACTGGAATCTAATCGAGGGGTTCGGGTGGTTTATATATAGAATAACAGATACCCGGGAGTGAGTTACAGACTGGAATCTAGTCGAGGGGTTCGGGTGGTTTATATATAGAATAACATACCCGGGAGTGAGTTACAGACTGGAATCTAATCGAGGGGTTCGGGTGGTTTGTATATAGAATAACAGATACCCAGGAGTGAGTTACAGACTGGAATCTAATCGAGGGGTTTGGGTGGTTTGTATATAGAATAACAGATACCCAGGAGTGAGTTACAGACTGTAATCTAATCGAGGTGTTTGGGTGGTTTATATATAGAATAACAGATACCCGGGAGTGAGTTACAGACTGGAATCTAATCGAGGGGTTCGGGTGGTTTATATATAGAACAACAGATACCCGGGAGTGAGTGACAGACTGGGATCTATCGAGGGTTTTGGGTGGTTATATATAGAATAACAGGTACCCGAGAGTGAGTTACAGACTGGAATCTAATCGAGGGGTTTGGGTGGTTTATATGTAGAATAACAGATACCCAGGAGTGAGTTACAGACTGGAATCTAATCGAGGCGTTTGGGTGGTTTATATATAGAATAACAGATACCCGGGAGTGAGTTACAGACTGGAACCTAATCAAGGGGTTTGGGTGGTTTATATATAGAATAACAGATACCCGAGAGTGGGTTACAGACTGGAATCTAATCGAGTGGTTCGGGTGGTTTATATATAGAATAACAGATACAGTGGAGTGAGTTACAGACTGGAATCTAATCAAGGGGTTTGGGTGGTTTATATATAGAATAACAGATACCCGGGAGTGAGTTACAGACTGGAATCTAATCGACGGGTTTGGATGGTTTATATATAGAATAACAGACACCCGGGAGTGAGTTACAGACTGGAATCTAATCGAGGGGTTCGGGTGGTTTATATATAGAATAACAGATACCCGGGAGTGATTTACAGACTGGAATCTAATCGAGGGGTTTGGGTGGTTTATATATAGAATAACAGATAACCGGGAGTGAGTTACAGACTGGAATCGAATCGAGGGGTTTGGGTGGTTTATATATAGAATAACAGATACCCGGGAGTGAGTTACAGACTGGAATTTAATCGAGAGTTTTGGGTGGTTTATATATAGAATTACAGATACCCGGGAGTGAGTTACAGACTGGAATCTAATCGAGGGGTTCGGGTGGTTTATATATACAATAACAGATACCCGGGAGTGAGTTACAGACTGGAATCTAATCGAGGGGTTCGGGTGGTTTATATATAGAATAACAGATACCCGGGAGTGAGTGACAGACTGGGATCTATCGAGGGTTTTGGGTGGTTATATATAGAATAACAGGTACCCGAGAGTGAGTTACAGACTGGAATCTAATCGAGGGGTTTGGGTGGTTTATATGTAGAATAACAGATACCCAGGAGTGAGTTACAGACTGGAATCTAATTGAGGCGTTTGGGTGGTTTATATATAGAATAACAGATACCCTGGAGTGAGTTACAGACTGGAACCTAATCAAGGGGTTTGGGTGGTTTATATATAGAATAACAGATACCCGAGAGTGGGTTACAGACTGGAATCTAATCGAGTGGTTCGGGTGGTTTATATATAGAATAACAGATACACTGGAGTGAGTTACAGACTGGAATCTAATCAAGGGGTTTGGGTGGTTTATATATAGAATAACAGATACCCGGGAGTGAGTTACAGACTGGAATCTAATCGACGGGTTTGGATGGTTTATATATAGAATAACAGACACCCGGGAGTGAGTTACAGACTGGAATCTAATCGAGGGGTTTGGGTGGTTTAGATATAGAATAACAGATACCCGGGAGTGATTTACAGACTGGAATCTAATCGAGGGGTTTGGGTGGTTTATATATAGAATAACAGATAACCGGGAGTGAGTTACAGACTGGAATCGAATCGAGGGGTTTGGGTGGTTTATATATAGAATAACAGATACCCGGGAGTGAGTTACAGACTGGAATTTAATCGAGAGTTTTGGGTGGTTTATATATAGAATTACAGATACCCGGGAGTGAGTTACAGACTGGAATCTAATCGAGGGGTTCGGGTGGTTTATATATACAATAACAGATACCCGGGAGTGAGTTACAGACTGGAATCTAATCGAGGGGTTCGGGTGGTTTATATATAGAATAACAGATACCCGGGAGTGAGTTACAGACTGGAATCTAATCGAGGGGTTTGGGTGGTTTATATGTAGAATAACAGATACCCGGGAGTGAGTTACAGACTGGAATCTAATCGAGGGGTTCGGGTTATTTATATATAGAATAACAGATACCCGTGAGTGAGTTACAGACTGGAATCTCATCGAGTGGTTTGGGTGGTTTATATATAGAATAACAGAGGGAGTGAGTTACAGACTGTAATCTAATCGAGGGGTTTGGGTGGTTTAGATATAGAATTACAGATACCCGGGAGTGAGTTACAGACTGGAATCTAATCGAGGGGTTCGGGTGGTTTATATATAGAATAACAGATACCCAGGAGTGAGTTACAGACTGGAATCTAATCGAGGGGTTGGGTGGTTGATATATAGAACAACAGATACCCGGAGAGAGTTGCAGACTGGAATCTAATCGAGGGGTTCGGGTGGTTTATATATAGAATAACAGATACCCGGGAGTGAGTTGCAGACTGGAATCTAATCGAGGGGTTTGGGTGGTTTATATATAGAATAACAGATACCCGGGAGTGAGTTACAGACTGGAATCTAATCGAGGGGTTCGGGTGGTTTATATATAGAATAACAGATACCCGGGAGCGAGTTACACACTGAAATCTAATTGAGGGGTTTGGATGGTTTATATATAGAATAACAGATACCCGGGAGTGAGTTACAGACTGGAATTTAATCGAGAGGTTCGGGTGGTTTATATATAGAATAACAGATACCCAGGAGTGAGTTACAGACTGGAATCTAATCGAGGGGTTTGGGTGGTTCATATATAGAATAACGGATACCCGGAAGTGAGTTACAGACTGGAATCTAATCGAGGGGTTCGGGTGGTTTATATATCGAATAACAGATACCCGGGAGTGAGTTGCAGACTGGAATCCAATCGAGGTGTTTGGGTGGTTTATATATAGAATAACAGATACCCGGGAGTGAGTTACAGACTGGAATCTAATCGAGGGGTTTGGGTGGTTTATATATAGAATAACAGACACCCGGGAGTGAGTTACAGACTGGAATATAATCGAGAGTTTTGGGTGGTTTAGAGATAGAATAACAGATACCCGGGAGTGGGTTACAGACTGGAATCTAATCGAGGGGTTCGGATGGTTTATAAATAGAATAACTGATACCCGGGAGTGAGTTACACACTGGAATCTAATCGAGGGGTTCGGGTGGTTTATATATAGAATAACAGATAACCGGGAGTGAGTTACAGACTGGAATCTAATCGAGAGTTTTGGGTGGTTTAGAGATAGAATAACAGATACCCGGGACTGAGTTGCAGACTGGAATCTAATCGAGGGGTTTGGGTGGTTTATATATAGAATAACAGATACCCGGGAGTGAGTTACAGACTAGAATCTAATCGAGGGGTTCGGGTTATTTATATATGGAATAACAGACACCCGGGAGTGAGTTACAGACTGGAATGTCATCGAGGGGTTTGGGTGGTTTATATATAGAATAACAGATACCCGGGAGTGAGTTACAGACTGGAATCTAATCGAGGGGTTCGGGTGGTTTATATACAGAATAACAGATACCCGGGAGTGAGTTACAGACTGGAATCTAATCGAGGGGTTCGGGTGGTTTATATATAGAATAACAGATACACTGGAATGCGTTACAGACTGGAATCTATTCGAGGGGTTCGGGTGGTTTATATATAGAATAACAGATACCCGGGAGTGAGTTGCAGAGTGGAATCTAATCGAGGTGTTTGGGTGGTTTATATATAGAATAACAGATACCTGGGAGTGAGTTACAGACTGGAATCTAATCAAGAGATTCGGGTGGTTTATATATAGAATAACAGATACCCGGGAGTGAGTTACAGACTGGAATCTAATCGAGGGTTTTGGATGGTTTATATATAGAATAACAGATACCCGGGAGTGAGTTGCAGAGTGGAATCTAATCGAGGGGTTTGGGTGGTTTATATATAGAATAACAGATATCCGGGAGTGAGTTACAGACTGGAATCTAATCGATGTGTTTGGGTGGCTGAGATATAGAATAACAGATACCCGGGAGTGAGTTACAGACTGGAATCTAATCGAGTGGTTTGGGTGGTTTGTATATAGAATAACAGATACCCGGGAGTGAGTTACAGACTGGAATCTAATCGAGGGGTTTGGGTGGTTTATATATAGAATAACAGATACCCGGGAGTGAGTTACAGACTGGAATCTAGTCGAGGGGTTCGGGTCGTTTATATATAGAATAACAGATACCCGGGAGTGAGTTACAGACTGGGATCTAATCAAGGGGTTTGGGTGGTTTATATATAGAATAACAGATACCCGGGAGTGAGTTACAGACTGGAATCTAATCGAGGGGTTCGGGTAGTTTATATATAGAATAACAGATACCCGGAAGTGAGTTACAGACTGGAATCTAATCGAGGGGTTTAGGTGGTTTATATATAGAATAACAGATACCGGGGAGTGAGTTACAGACTGGAATCTAATCGAGGTGTTCGGGTGGGTTATATATAGAATAACAGATACCCGGGAGTGAGTTACAGACTGGAATCTAATCGAGAGTTTTGGGTGGTTTAGAGATAGAATAACAGATACCCGGGACTGAGTTGCAGACTGGAATCTAATCGAGGGGTTCGGGTGGTTTATATATAGAATAACAGATACCCGGGAGTGAGTTACAGACTGGAATCTAATCGAGGGGTTTGCATGGTTTATATATAGAATAACAGATACCCGGGAGTGAGTTACAGACTGGAATCTAATCGAGGGTTCGGGTGGTTTATATATAGAATAACAGATACCCGGGAGTGAGTTGCAGAGTGGAATCTAATCGAGGGGTTTGGGTGGTTTATATATAGAATAACAGATATCCGGGAGTGAGTTACAGACTGGAATCTAATCGAGGGGTTCATGTGGTTTTTGTGTAGAATAACAGATACCCGGGAGTGAGTTACGGACTGGAATCTAATCGAGGGGTTTGGGTGGTTTATATATCGAGTAACGGATACCTGGGAGTGAGTTACAGACTGGAATCTAATCGAGGAGTTTGGGTGCTTTATATATAGAATAACAGATACCCGGGAGTGAATTACAGACTGGAATCTAATCAAGGGGTTTGGGTGGTTTATATATAGAATAACAGATACCCGGGAGTGAGTTACAGACTGGAATCTAATCGAGGGGCTCGGGTGGTTTATATATAGAATAACAGATACCCGGGAGTGAGTTACAGACTGGAATCTAATCGAGGTGTTTGGGTGGTTTATATATAGAATAACAGATACCCGGGAGTGAGTTACAGACTGGAATCTAATCGAGGAGTTTGGGTGCTTTATATATAGAATAACAGATACCCGGGAGTGAGTTACAGACTGGAATCTAATCGAGGGGTTTGGGTGGTTTATATATAGACTAACTGATAACCGGGAGTGAGTTACAGACTGAAATCTAATCAAGGGGTTTGGGTGGTTTATATATAGAATAACAGATACCCGGGAGTGAGTTACAGACTGGAATCTAATCGAGGTGTTTGGGTGGTTTATATAGAGAATAACAGATACCCGGGAGTGAGTTACAGACTGGAATCTAATCGAGGTGTTTGGGTGGTTTGTATATAGAATAACAGATACCCGGGAGTGAGTTACAGACTGGAATCTAATCAAGGGGTTTGGGTGGTTTATGTATAGAATAACAGATACCCAGGAGTGAGTTACAGACTGGAATCTAATCGAGGGGTTTGGGTGGTTTATATATAGAATAACAGATACCCGGGAGTGAGTTACAGACTGGAATCTAAGCGAGGGGTTCGGGTGGTTTAGAGATAGAATAGCAGATACCCGGGAGTGAGTTACAGACTGGAATCTAATCGAGGGGTTTGGGTGGTTTAAATATAGAATAACAGATACCTGGTAGTGAGTTACAGACTGGAATCTAATCGAGGTGTTTGGGTGGTTTATATAGAGATTAACAGATACCCGGGAGTGAGTTACAGACTGGAATCTAATCGAGGGGTTTGGGTGGTTTATATCTAGAATAGCAGATACCCGGGAGTGAGTTACAGACTGGAATCTAATCGATGTGTTTGGGTGGTTGAGATATAGAATAACAGATACCCGGGAGTGAGTTACAGACTGGAATCTAATCGAGTGGTTTGGGTGGTTTATATATAGAATAACAGATACCCGGGAGTGAGTTACAGACTGGAATCTAATCGAGGGGTTTGCGTGGTTTATATATAGAATAACAGATACCCGGGAGTGAGTTACAGACTGGAATCTAATCGAGGGGTTTGGGTGGTTTATATATAGAATAACAGATACCCGGGAGTGAGTTACAGACTGGAATCTAATCGAGGGGTTCGGGTGGTTTATATATAGAATAACAGATACCCGGGAGTGAGTTACAGACTGGCATCTAATCAAGGGGTTTGGGTGGTTTATATATAGAATAACAGATACCCGGGAGTGAGTTACAGACTGGAATCTAATCGAGGGGTTCGGGTAGTTTATATATAGAATAACAGATACCCGGAAGTGAGTTACAGACTGGAAGCTAATCGAGGGGTTTAGGTGGTTTATATATAGAATAACAGATACCGGGGAGTGAGTTACAGACTGGAATCTAATCGAGGGGTTTGGATGGTTTATATATAGAATAACAGATACCCGGGAGTGAGTTACAGACTGGAATCTAATCGAGGGGTTCGGGTGGTTTATATATAGAGTAACGGATACCCGGGAGTGAGTTACAGACTGGAATCTAATCAAGGGGTTTGGGTGGTTTATATATAGAATAACAGATACCCGGGAGTGAGTTACAGACTGGAATCTAATCGAGGGGTTTGGGTGGTTTATATATAGAATAACAGATACCCGGGAGTGAGTTACAGACTGGAATCTAATCGAGGGGTTTGGGAGGTTTATATATAGAATAACAGATACCCGGGAGTGAGTTACAGACTGGAATCTAATCGAGGGGTTTGGGTGGTTTATATATAGAATAACAGATACCCAGGAGTGAGCTACAGACTGGAATCTAATCGAGGCGTTTGGGTGGTTTATATATAGAATAACAGATACCCGGGAGTGAGTTACAGACTGGAACCTAATCAAGGGGTTTGGGTGGTTTATATATAGAATAACAGATACCCGAGAGTGGGTTACAGACTGGAATCTAATCGAGTGGTTCGGGTGGTTTATATATAGAATAACAGATACAGTGGAGTGAGTTACAGACTGGAATCTAATCAAGGGGTTTGGGTGGTTTATATATAGAATAACAGATACCCGGGAGTGAGTTACAGACTGGAATCTAATCGACGGGTTTGGATGGTTTATATATAGAATAACAGACACCCGGGAGTGAGTTACAGACTGGAATCTAATCGAGGGGTTCGGGTGGTTTATATATAGAATAACAGATACCCGGGAGTGATTTACAGACTGGAATCTAATCGAGGGGTTTGGGTGGTTTATATATAGAATAACAGATAACCGGGAGTGAGTTACAGACTGGAATCGAATCGAGGGGTTTGGGTGGTTTATATATAGAATAACAGATACCCGGGAGTGAGTTACAGACTGGAATTTAATCGAGAGTTTTGGGTGGTTTATATATAGAATTACAGATACCCGGGAGTGAGTTACAGACTGGAATCTAATCGAGGGGTTCGGGTGGTTTATATATACAATAACAGATACCCGGGAGTGAGTTACAGACTGGAATCTAATCGAGGGGTTCGGGTGGTTTATATATAGAATAACAGATACCCGGGAGTGAGTGACAGACTGGGATCTATCGAGGGTTTTGGGTGGTTATATATAGAATAACAGGTACCCGAGAGTGAGTTACAGACTGGAATCTAATCGAGGGGTTTGGGTGGTTTATATGTAGAATAACAGATACCCAGGAGTGAGTTACAGACTGGAATCTAATCGAGGCGTTTGGGTGGTTTATATATAGAATAACAGATACCCGTGAGTGAGTTACAGACTGGAATCTCATCGAGTGGTTTGGGTGGTTTATATATAGAATAACAGAGGGAGTGAGTTACAGACTGTAATCTAATCGAGGGGTTTGGGTGGTTTAGATATAGAATTACAGATACCCGGGAGTGAGTTACAGACTGGAATCTAATCGAGGGGTTCGGGTGGTTTATATATAGAATAACAGATACCCAGGAGTGAGTTACAGACTGGAATCTAATCGAGGGGTTGGGTGGTTGATATATAGAACAACAGATACCCGGAGAGAGTTGCAGACTGGAATCTAATCGAGGGGTTCGGGTGGTTTATATATAGAATAACAGATACCCGGGAGTGAGTTACAGACTGGAATCTAATCGAGGGGTTCGGGTGGTTTATATATAGAATAACAGATACCCGGGAGCGAGTTACACACTGAAATCTAATTGAGGGGTTTGGATGGTTTATATATAGAATAACAGATACCCGGGAGTGAGTTACAGACTGGAATTTAATCGAGAGGTTCGGGTGGTTTATATATAGAATAACAGATACCCAGGAGTGAGTTACAGACTGGAATCTAATCGAGGGGTTTGGGTGGTTCATATATAGAATAACGGATACACGGAAGTGAGTTACAGACTGGAATCTAATCGAGGGGTTCGGGTGGTTTATATATCGAATAACAGATACCCGGGAGTGAGTTGCAGACTGGAATCCAATCGAGGTGTTTGGGTGGTTTATATATAGAATAACAGATACCCGGGAGTGAGTTACAGACTGGAATCTAATCGAGGGGTTTGGGTGGTTTATATATAGAATAACAGACACCCGGGAGTGAGTTACAGACTGGAATATAATCGAGGGGTTTGGGTGGTTTATATATAGAATAACAGATACCCGGGAGTGGGTTACAGACTGGAATCTAATCGAGGGGTTCGGGTGGTTAATATATAGAATAACAGATACCCTGGAGTGAGTTACAGACTGGAATCTAATCAAGGGTTTTGGATGGTTTATATATAGAATAACAGATACCCGGGAGTGAGTTACAGAATGGAATCTAATCGAGGGGTTTGGGTGGTTTATATATAGAATAACAGATACCCGGGAGTGAGTTACAGACTGGAACCTAATCGAGGGGTGTGGGTGGTTTATATATAGATTAACAGATACCCGGGAGTGAGTTGCAGAGTGGAACCTAATCGAGGGATTTGGGTGGTTTATATATAGAATAACAGATAACCGGGAGTGAGTTACAGACTGGAATCTAATCGAGAGTTTTGGGTGGTTTAGAGATAGAATAACAGATACCCGGGACTGAGTTGCAGACTGGAATCTAATCGAGGGGTTTGGGTGGTTTATATATAGAATAACAGATACCCGGGAGTGAGTTACAGACTAGAATCTAATCGAGGGGTTCGGGTTATTTATATATGGAATAACAGATACCCGTGAGTGAGTTACAGACTGGAATGTCATCGAGGGGTTTGGGTTGTTTATATATAGAATAACAGAGGGAGTGAGTTACAGACTGTAATCTAATCGAGGGGTTTGGGTGGTTTAGATATAGAATTACAGATACCCGGGAGTGAGTTACAGACTGGAATCTAATCGAGGGGTTCGGGTGGTTTATATATAGAATAACAGATACCCAGGAGTGAGTTACAGACTGGAATCTAATCGAGGGGTTGGGTGGTTGATATATAGAACAACAGATACCCGGAGAGAGTTGCAGACTGGAATCTAATCGAGGGGTTGGGTGGTTGATATATAGAACAACAGATACCCGGGAGTGAGTTGCAGACTGGAATCTAATCGAGGGGTTTGGGTGGTTTATATATAGAATAACAGATACCCGGGAGTGAGTTACAGACTGGAATCTAATCGAGGGGTTCGGGTGGTTTATATATAGAATAACAGATACCCGGGAGCGAGTTACACACTGAAATCTAATTGAGGGGTTTGGATGGTTTATATATAGAATAACAGATACCCGGGAGTGAGTTACAGACTGGAATTTAATCGAGAGGTTCGGGTGGTTTATATATAGAATAACAGATACCCAGGAGTGAGTTACAGACTGGAATCTAATCGAGGGGTTTGGGTGGTTCATATATAGAATAACGGATACCCGGAAGTGAGTTACAGACTGGAATCTAATCGAGGGGTTCGGGTGGTTTATATATCGAATAACAGATACCCGGGAGTGAGTTGCAGACTGGAATCCAATCGAGGTGTTTGGGTGGTTTATATATAGAATAACAGATACCCGGGAGTGAGTTACAGACTGGAATCTAATCGAGGGGTTTGGGTGGTTTATATATAGAATAACAGACACCCGGGAGTGAGTTACAGACTGGAATATAATCGAGAGTTTTGGGTGGTTTAGAGATAGAATAACAGATACCCGGGAGTGGGTTACAGACTGGAATCTAATCGAGGGGTTCGGATGGTTTATAAATAGAATAACTGATACCCGGGAGTGAGTTACACACTGGAATCTAATCGAGGGGTTCGGGTGGTTTATATATAGAATAACAGATTACCGGGAGTGAGTTACAGACTGGAATCTAATCGAGAGTTTTGGGTGGTTTAGAGATAGAATAACAGATACCCGGGACTGAGTTGCAGACTGGAATCTAATCGAGGGGTTTGGGTGGTTTATATATAGAATAACAGATACCCGGGAGTGAGTTACAGACTAGAATCTAATCGAGGGGTTCGGGTTATTTATATATGGAATAACAGACACCCGGGAGTGAGTTACAGACTGGAATGTCATCGAGGGGTTTGGGTGGTTTATATATAGAATAACAGATACCCGGGAGTGAGTTACAGACTGGAATCTAATCGAGGGGTTCGGGTGGTTTATATACAGAATAACAGATACCCGGGAGTGAGTTACAGACTGGAATCTAATCGAGGGGTTCGGGTGGTTTATATATAGAATAACAGATACACTGGAATGCGTTACAGACTGGAATCTATTCGAGGGGTTCGGGTGGTTTATATATAGAATAACAGATACCCGGGAGTGAGTTGCAGAGTGGAATCTAATCGAGGTGTTTGGGTGGTTTATATATAGAATAACAGATACCTGGGAGTGAGTTACAGACTGGAATCTAATCAAGAGATTCGGGTGGTTTATATATAGAATAACAGATACCCGGGAGTGAGTTACAGACTGGAATCTAATCGAGGGTTTTGGATGGTTTATATATAGAATAACAGATACCCGGGAGTGAGTTGCAGAGTGGAATCTAATCGAGGGGTTTGGGTGGTTTATATATAGAATAACAGATATCCGGGAGTGAGTTACAGACTGGAATCTAATCAAGGGGTTCATGTGGTTTTTGTGTAGAATAACAGATACCCGGGAGTGAGTTACGGACTGGAATCTAATCGAGGGGTTTGGGTGGTTTATATATCGAGTAACGGATACCTGGGAGTGAGTTACAGACTGGAATCTAATCAAGGGGTTTGGGTGGTTTATATATAGAATAACAAATACCCGGGAGTGAGTTACAGACTGAAATCTAATCGAGGGGTTCGGGTGGTTTAGAGATAGAATAGCAGATACCCGGGAGTGAGTTACAGACTGGAATCTAATCGAGGGGTTTGGGTGGTTTAAATATAGAATAACAGATACCTGGGAGTGAGTTACAGACTGGAATCTAATCGAGGTGTTTGGGTGGTTTATATAGAGAATAACAGATACCCGGGAGTGAGTTACAGACTGGAATCTAATCGAGGGGTTTGGGTGGTTTATATCTAGAATAGCAGATACCCGGGAGTGAGTTACAGACTGGAATCTAATCGATGTGTTTGGGTGGCTGAGATATAGAATAACAGATACCCGGGAGTGAGTTACAGACTGGAATCTAATCGAGTGGTTTGGGTGGTTTATATATAGAATAACAGATACCCGGGAGTGAGTTACAGACTGGAATCTAATCGAGGGGTTTGGGTGGTTTATATATAGAATAACAGATACCCGGGAGTGAGTTACAGACTGGAATCTAGTCGAGGGGTTCGGGTCGTTTATATATAGAATAACAGATACCCGGGAGTGAGTTACAGACTGGGATCTAATCAAGGGGTTTGGGTGGTTTATATATAGAATAACAGATACCCGGGAGTGAGTTACAGACTGGAATCTAATCGAGGGGTTCGGGTAGTTTATATATAGAATAACAGATACCCGGAAGTGAGTTACAGACTGGAATCTAATCGAGGGGTTTAGGTGGTTTATATATAGAATAACAGATACCGGGGAGTGAGTTACAGACTGGAATCTAATCGAGGTGTTCGGGTGGGTTATATATAGAATAACAGATACCCGGGAGTGAGTTACAGACTGGAATCTAATCGAGAGTTTTGGGTGGTTTAGAGATAGAATAACAGATACCCGGGACTGAGTTGCAGACTGGAATCTAATCGAGGGGTTCGGGTGGTTTATATATAGAATAACAGATACCCGGGAGTGAGTTACAGACTGGAATCTAATCGAGGGGTTTGCATGGTTTATATATAGAATAACAGATACCCGGGAGTGAGTTACAGACTGGAATCTAATCGAGGGTTCGGGTGGTTTATATATAGAATAACAGATACCCGGGAGTGAGTTGCAGAGTGGAATCTAATCGAGGGGTTTGGGTGGTTTATATATAGAATAACAGATATCCGGGAGTGAGTTACAGACTGGAATCTAATCGAGGGGTTCATGTGGTTTTTGTGTAGAATAACAGATACCCGGGAGTGAGTTACGGACTGGAATCTAATCGAGGGGTTTGGGTGGTTTATATATCGAGTAACGGATACCTGGGAGTGAGTTACAGACTGGAATCTAATCGAGGAGTTTGGGTGCTTTATATATAGAATAACAGATACCCGGGAGTGAATTACAGACTGGAATCTAATCAAGGGGTTTGGGTGGTTTATATATAGAATAACAGATACCCGGGAGTGAGTTACAGACTGGAATCTAATCGAGGGGCTCGGGTGGTTTATATATAGAATAACAGATACCCGGGAGTGAGTTACAGACTGGAATCTAATCGAGGTGTTTGGGTGGTTTATATATAGAATAACAGATACCCGGGAGTGAGTTACAGACTGGAATCTAATCGAGGAGTTTGGGTGCTTTATATATAGAATAACAGATACCCGGGAGTGAGTTACAGACTGGAATCTAATCGAGGGGTTTGGGTGGTTTATATATAGACTAACTGATAACCGGGAGTGAGTTACAGACTGAAATCTAATCAAGGGGTTTGGGTGGTTTATATATAGAATAACAGATACCCGGGAGTGAGTTACAGACTGGAATCTAATCGAGGTGTTTGGGTGGTTTATATAGAGAATAACAGATACCCGGGAGTGAGTTACAGACTGGAATCTAATCGAGGTGTTTGGGTGGTTTGTATATAGAATAACAGATACCCGGGAGTGAGTTACAGACTGGAATCTAATCAAGGGGTTTGGGTGGTTTATGTATAGAATAACAGATACCCAGGAGTGAGTTACAGACTGGAATCTAATCGAGGGGTTTGGGTGGTTTATATATAGAATAACAGATACCCGGGAGTGAGTTACAGACTGGAATCTAAGCAAGGGGTTCGGGTGGTTTAGAGATAGAATAGCAGATACCCGGGAGTGAGTTACAGACTGGAATCTAATCGAGGGGTTTGGGTGGTTTAAATATAGAATAACAGATACCTGGTAGTGAGTTACAGACTGGAATCTAATCGAGGTGTTTGGGTGGTTTATATAGAGATTAACAGATACCCGGGAGTGAGTTACAGACTGGAATCTAATCGAGGGGTTTGGGTGGTTTATATCTAGAATAGCAGATACCCGGGAGTGAGTTACAGACTGGAATCTAATCGATGTGTTTGGGTGGTTGAGATATAGAATAACAGATACCCGGGAGTGAGTTACAGACTGGAATCTAATCGAGTGGTTTGGGTGGTTTATATATAGAATAACAGATACCCGGGAGTGAGTTACAGACTGGAATCTAATCGAGGGGTTTGCGTGGTTTATATATAGAATAACAGATACCCGGGAGTGAGTTACAGACTGGAATCTAATCGAGGGGTTTGGGTGGTTTATATATAGAATAACAGATACCCGGGAGTGAGTTACAGACTGGAATCTAATCGAGGGGTTCGGGTAGTTTATATATAGAATAACAGATACCCGGGAGTGAGTTACAGACTGGCATCTAATCAAGGGGTTTGGGTGGTTTATATATAGAATAACAGATACCCGGGAGTGAGTTACAGACTGGAATCTAATCGAGGGGTTCGGGTAGTTTATATATAGAATAACAGATACCCGGAAGTGAGTTACAGACTGGAAGCTAATCGAGGGGTTTAGGTGGTTTATATATAGAATAACAGATACCGGGGAGTGAGTTACAGACTGGAATCTAATCGAGGGGTTTGGATGGTTTATATATAGAATAACAGATACCCGGGAGTGAGTTACAGACTGGAATCTAATCGAGGGGTTCGGGTGGTTTATATATAGAGTAACGGATACCCGGGAGTGAGTTACAGACTGGAATCTAATCAAGGGGTTTGGGTGGTTTATATATAGAATAACAGATACCCGGGAGTGAGTTACAGACTGGAATCTAATCGAGGGGTTTGGGTGGTTTATATATAGAATAACAGATACCCGGGAGTGAGTTACAGACTGGAATCTAATCGAGGGGTTTGGGAGGTTTATATATAGAATAACAGATACCCGGGAGTGAGTTACAGACTGGAATCTAATCGAGGGGTTTGGGTGGTTTATATATAGAATAACAGATACCCAGGAGTGAGCTACAGACTGGAATCTAATCGAGGCGTTTGGGTGGTTTATATATAGAATAACAGATACCCGGGAGTGAGTTACAGACTGGAACCTAATCAAGGGGTTTGGGTGGTTTATATATAGAATAACAGATACCCGAGAGTGGGTTACAGACTGGAATCTAATCGAGTGGTTCGGGTGGTTTATATATAGAATAACAGATACAGTGGAGTGAGTTACAGACTGGAATCTAATCAAGGGGTTTGGGTGGTTTATATATAGAATAACAGATACCCGGGAGTGAGTTACAGACTGGAATTTAATCGAGAGTTTTGGGTGGTTTATATATAGAATTACAGATACCCGGGAGTGAGTTACAGACTGGAATCTAATCGAGGGGTTCGGGTGGTTTATATATACAATAACAGATACCCGGGAGTGAGTTACAGACTGGAATCTAATCGAGGGGTTCGGGTGGTTTATATATAGAATAACAGATACCCGGGAGTGAGTGACAGACTGGGATCTATCGAGGGTTTTGGGTGGTTATATATAGAATAACAGGTACCCGAGAGTGAGTTACAGACTGGAATCTAATCGAGGGGTTTGGGTGGTTTATATGTAGAATAACAGATACCCAGGAGTGAGTTACAGACTGGAATCTAATCGAGGCGTTTGGGTGGTTTATATATAGAATAACAGATACCCGGGAGTGAGTTACAGACTGGAACCTAATCAAGGGGTTTGGGTGGTTTATATATAGAATAACAGATACCCGAGAGTGGGTTACAGACTGGAATCTAATCGAGTGGTTCGGGTGGTTTATATATAGAATAACAGATACACTGGAGTGAGTTACAGACTGGAATCTAATCAAGGGGTTTGGGTGGTTTATATATAGAATAACAGATACCCGGGAGTGAGTTACAGACTGGAATCTAATCGACGGGTTTGGATGGTTTATATATAGAATAACAGACACCCGGGAGTGAGTTACAGACTGGAATCTAATCGAGGGGTTTGGGTGGTTTAGATATAGAATAACAGATACCCGGGAGTGATTTACAGACTGGAATCTAATCGAGGGGTTTGGGTGGTTTATATATAGAATAACAGATAACCGGGAGTGAGTTACAGACTGGAATCGAATCGAGGGGTTTGGGTGGTTCATATATAGAATAACAGATACCCGGGAGTGAGTTACAGACTGGAATTTAATCGAGAGTTTTGGGTGGTTTATATATAGAATTACAGATACCCGGGAGTGAGTTACAGACTGGAATCTAATCGAGGGGTTCGGGTGGTTTATATATACAATAACAGATACCCGGGAGTGAGTTACAGACTGGAATCTAATCGAGGGGTTCGGGTGGTTTATATATAGAATAACAGATACCCGGGAGTGAGTTACAGACTGGAATCTAATCGAGGGGTTTGGGTGGTTTATATATAGAATAACAGATACCCGGGAGTGAGTTACAGACTGGAATCTAATCGAGGGGTTCGGGTTATTTATATATAGAATAACAGATACCCGTGAGTGAGTTACAGACTGGAATCTCATCGAGTGGTTTGGGTGGTTTATATATAGAATAACAGAGGGAGTGAGTTACAGACTGTAATCTAATCGAGGGGTTTGGGTGGTTTAGATATAGAATTACAGATACCCGGGAGTGAGTTACAGACTGGAATCTAATCGAGGGGTTCGGGTGGTTTATATATAGAATAACAGATACCCGGGAGTGAGTTACAGACTGGAATCTAATCGAGGGGTTCGGGTGGTTTATATATAGAATAACAGATACCCGGGAGCGAGTTACACACTGAAATCTAATTGAGGGGTTTGGATGGTTTATATATAGAATAACAGATACCCGGGAGTGAGTTACAGACTGGAATTTAATCGAGAGGTTCGGGTGGTTTATATATAGAATAACAGATACCCAGGAGTGAGTTACAGACTGGAATCTAATCGAGGGGTTTGGGTGGTTCATATATAGAATAACGGATACACGGAAGTGAGTTACAGACTGGAATCTAATCGAGGGGTTCGGGTGGTTTATATATCGAATAACAGATACCCGGGAGTGAGTTGCAGACTGGAATCCAATCGAGGTGTTTGGGTGGTTTATATATAGAATAACAGATACCCGGGAGTGAGTTACAGACTGGAATCTAATCGAGGGGTTTGGGTGGTTTATATATAGAATAACAGACACCCGGGAGTGAGTTACAGACTGGAATATAATCGAGGGGTTTGGGTGGTTTATATATAGAATAACAGATACCCGGGAGTGGGTTACAGACTGGAATCTAATCGAGGGGTTCGGGTGGTTAATATATAGAATAACAGATACCCTGGAGTGAGTTACAGACTGGAATCTAATCAAGGGTTTTGGATGGTTTATATATAGAATAACAGATACCCGGGAGTGAGTTACAGAATGGAATCTAATCGAGGGGTTTGGGTGGTTTATATATAGAATAACAGATACCCGGGAGTGAGTTACAGACTGGAACCTAATCGAGGGGTGTGGGTGGTTTATATATAGATTAACAGATACCCGGGAGTGAGTTGCAGAGTGGAACCTAATCGAGGGATTTGGGTGGTTTATATATAGAATAACAGATAACCGGGAGTGAGTTACAGACTGGAATCTAATCGAGAGTTTTGGGTGGTTTAGAGATAGAATAACAGATACCCGGGACTGAGTTGCAGACTGGAATCTAATCGAGGGGTTTGGGTGGTTTATATATAGAATAACAGATACCCGGGAGTGAGTTACAGACTAGAATCTAATCGAGGGGTTCGGGTTATTTATATATGGAATAACAGATACCCGTGAGTGAGTTACAGACTGGAATGTCATCGAGGGGTTTGGGTGGTTTATATATAGAATAACAGATACCCGGGAGTGAGTTACAGACTGGAATCTAATCGAGGGGTTCGTGTGGTTTATATATAGAATAACAGATACCCGGGAGTGAGTTACAGACTGGAATGTCATCGAGGGGTTTGGGTGGTTTATATATAGAATAACAGATACCCGGGAGTGAGTTACAGACTGGAATCTAATCGAGGGGTTCGGGTGGTTTATATATAGAATAACAGATACACTGGAATGCGTTACAGACTGGAATCTATTCGAGGGGTTCGGGTGGTTTATATATAGAATAACAGATACCCGGGAGTGAGTTGCAGAGTGGAATCTAATCGAGGTGTTTGGGTGGTTTATATATAGAATAACAGATACCTGGGAGTGAGTTACAGACTGGAATCTAATCAAGAGATTCGGGTGGTTTATATATAGAATAACAGATACCCGGGAGTGAGTTACAGACTGGAATCTAATCGAGGGTTTTGGATGGTTTATATATAGAATAACAGATACCCGGGAGTGAGTTGCAGAGTGGAATCTAATCGAGGGGTTTGGGTGGTTTATATATAGAATAACAGATATCCGGGAGTGAGTTACAGACTGGAATCTAATCAAGGGGTTCATGTGGTTTTTGTGTAGAATAACAGATACCCGGGAGTGAGTTACGGACTGGAATCTAATCGAGGGGTTTGGGTGGTTTATATATCGAGTAACGGATACCTGGGAGTGAGTTACAGACTGGAATCTAATCAAGGGGTTTGGGTGGTTTATATATAGAATAACAGATACCCGGGAGTGAGTTACAGACTGAAATCTAATCGAGGGGTTCGGGTGGTTTAGAGATAGAATAGCAGATACCCGGGAGTGAGTTACAGACTGGAATCTAATCGAGGGGTTTTGGTGGTTTAAATATAGAATAACAGATACCTGGGAGTGAGTTACAGACTGGAATCTAATCGAGGTGTTTGGGTGGTTTATATAGAGAATAACAGATACCCGGGAGTGAGTTACAGACTGGAATCTAATCGAGGGGTTTGGGTGGTTTATATCTAGAATAGCAGATACCCGGGAGTGAGTTACAGACTGGAATCTAATCGATGTGTTTGGGTGGCTGAGATATAGAATAACAGATACCCGGGAGTGAGTTACAGACTGGAATCTAATCGAGTGGTTTGGGTGGTTTATATATAGAATAACAGATACCCGGGAGTGAGTTACAGACTGGAATCTTATCGAGGGGTTTGGGTGGTTTATATATAGAATAACAGATACCCGGGAGTGAGTTACAGACTGGAATCTAGTCGAGGGGTTCGGGTCGTTTATATATAGAATAACAGATACCCGGGAGTGAGTTACAGACTGAGATCTAATCAAGGGGTTTGGGTGGTTTATATATAGAATAACAGATACCCGGGAGTGAGTTACAGACTGGAATCTAATCGAGGGGTTCGGGTAGTTTATATATAGAATAACAGATACCCGGAAGTGAGTTACAGACTGGAATCTAATCGAGGGGTTTAGGTGGTTTATATATAGAATAACAGATACCGGGGAGTGAGTTACAGACTGGAATCTAATCGAGGTGTTCGGGTGGGTTATATATAGAATAACAGATACCCGGGAGTGAGTTACAGACTGGAATCTAATCGAGAGTTTTGGGTGGTTTAGAGATAGAATAACAGATACCCGGGACTGAGTTGCAGACTGGAATCTAATCGAGGGGTTCGGGTGGTTTATATATAGAATAACAGATACCCGGGAGTGAGTTACAGACTGGAATCTAATCGAGGGGTTTGCATGGTTTATATATAGAATAACAGATACCCGTGAGTGAGTTACAGACTGGAATGTCATCGAGGGGTTTGGGTGGTTTATATATAGAATAACAGATACCCGGGAGTGAGTTACAGACTGGAATCTAATCGAGGGTTCGGGTGGTTTATATATAGAATAACAGATACCCGGGAGTGAGTTGCAGAGTGGAATCTAATCGAGGGGTTTGGGTGGTTTATATATAGAATAACAGATATCCGGGAGTGAGTTACAGACTGGAATCTAATTGAGGGGTTCATGTGGTTTTTGTGTAGAATAACAGATACCCGGGAGTGAGTTACGGACTGGAATCTAATCGAGGGGTTTGGGTGGTTTATATATCGAGTAACGGATACCTGGGAGTGAGTTACAGACTGGAATCTAATCGAGGAGTTTGGGTGCTTTATATATAGAATAACAGATACCCGGGAGTGAATTACAGACTGGAATCTAATCAAGGGGTTTGGGTGGTTTATATATAGAATAACAGATACCCGGGAGTGAGTTACAGACTGGAATCTAATCGAGGGGCTCGGGTGGTTTATATATAGAATAACAGATACCCGGGAGTGAGTTACAGACTGGAATCTAATCGAGGTGTTTGGGTGGTTTATATGTTGAATAACAGATACCCGGGAGTGAGTTACAGACTGGAATCTAATCGAGGAGTTTGGGTGCTTTATATATAGAATAACAGATACCCGGGAGTGAGTTACAGACTGGAATCTAATCGAGGGGTTTGGGTGGTTTATATATAGACTAACTGATACCCGGGAGTGAGTTACAGACTGAAATCTAATCAAGGGGTTTGGGTGGTTTATATATAGAATAACAGATACCCGGGAGTGAGTTACAGACTGGAATCTAATCGAGGTGTTTGGGTGGTTTATATAGAGAATAACAGATACCCGGGAGTGAGTTACAGACTGGAATCTAATCGAGGTGTTTGGGTGGTTTGTATATAGAATAACAGATACCCGGGAGTGAGTTACAGACTGGAATCTAATCAAGGGGTTTGGGTGGTTTATGTATAGAATAACAGATACCCAGGAGTGAGTTACAGACTGGAATCTAATCGAGGGGTTTGGGTGGTTTATATATAGAATAACAGATACCCGGGAGTGAGTTACAGACTGGAATCTAAGCGAGGGGTTCGGGTGGTTTAGAGATAGAATAGCAGATACCCGGGAGTGAGTTACAGACTGGAATCTAATCGAGGGGTTTGGGTGGTTTAAATATAGAATAACAGATACCTGGTAGTGAGTTACAGACTGGAATCTAATCGAGGTGTTTGGGTGGTTTATATAGAGATTAACAGATACCCGGGAGTGAGTTACAGACTGGAATCTAATCGAGGGGTTTGGGTGGTTTATATCTAGAATAGCAGATACCCGGGAGTGAGTTACAGACTGGAATCTAATCGATGTGTTTGGGTGGTTGAGATATAGAATAACAGATACCCGGGAGTGAGTTACAGACTGGAATCTAATAGAGTGGTTTGGGTGGTTTATATATAGAATAACAGATACCCGGGAGTGAGTTACAGACTGGAATCTAATCGAGGGGTTTGCGTGGTTTATATATAGAATAACAGATACCCGGGAGTGAGTTACAGACTGGAATCTAATCGAGGGGTTTGGGTGGTTTATATATAGAATAACAGATACCCGGGAGTGAGTTACAGACTGGAATCTAATCGAGGGGTTCGGGTGGTTTATATATAGAATAACAGATACCCGGGAGTGAGTTACAGACTGGCATCTAATCAAGGGGTTTGGGTGGTTTATATATAGAATAACAGATACCCGGGAGTGAGTTACAGACTGGAATCTAATCGAGGGGTTCGGGTAGTTTATATATAGAATAACAGATACCCGGAAGTGAGTTACAGACTGGAAGCTAATCGAGGGGTTTAGGTGGTTTATATATAGAATAACAGATACCGGGGAGTGAGTTACAGACTGGAATCTAATCGAGGGGTTTGGATGGTTTATATATAGAATAACAGATACCCGGGAGTGAGTTACAGACTGGAATCTAATCGAGGGGTTCGGGTGGTTTATATATAGAGTAACGGATACCCGGGAGTGAGTTACAGACTGGAATCTAATCAAGGGGTTTGGGTGGTTTATATATAGAATAACAGATACCCGGGAGTGAGTTACAGACTGGAATCTAATCGAGGGGTTTGGGTGGTTTATATATAGAATAACAGATACCCGGGAGTGAGTTACAGACTGGAATCTAATCGAGGGGTTTGGGAGGTTTATATATAGAATAACAGATACCCGGGAGTGAGTTACAGACTGGAATCTAATCGAGGGGTTTGGATGGTTTATATATAGAATAACAGATACCCGGGAGTGAGTTACAGACTGGAATCTAATCGAGGGGTTTGCGTGGTTTATATATAGAATAACAGATACCCGGGAGTGAGTTACAGACTGGAATCTAATCGATGTGTTTGTGTGGTTGAGATATAGAATAACAGATACCCGGGAGTGAGTTACAGACTGGAATCTAATCGAGGGGTTTGGGTGGTTTACGTATAGAATAACAGATACCCGGGAGTGAGTTACAGACTGGAATCTAATTGAGGGGTTCGGGTGGTTTATATATAGAATAACAGATACCCGGGAGTGAGTTACAGACTGGAATCTAATCGATGTGTTTGGGTGGTTGAGATACAGAATAACAGATACCCGGGTGTGAGTTACAGACTGGAATCTACTCGAGGGGTTTTGAATCCAGATGACCCTTTGTCAAAGCTATAAGACGGAGAAAGTGGGCAACACTTACACTGTGGAGTGAGAATAAAAGATGGAATTTTACCTCCAGCTGTTTTTAATGCCCTCCATCTTTTTATCTGTCAGGTATTGGAGGACCCAGCTGAGGAGTCTGAGCTCTTGCCCAGCTACAACCTGTCAGCTCAGGAATATGAGGACCTCGAGCAAGCCCGCGGGGCCCTTGTTGATGAGGAGCTGCGCGATGTTCCTGACCCTTCACAGAACCAGGATGCCGGACTGCAAGGGAAGAAGGTGAGAGCGTGAATTAACCCGGATAGGTGGATTTCCTCGTCGGATAGTGCCAATTGACACCCTAAATTTTGAATACCCAGGAGTATTTGCTGGTTTGGGCACCATTTGTTGCCTTTCCTGATTGCCCTTCAGAAGATGGTGGCGAGTTGCCGTCGTGAACCCGCTGTAGTCCTTGAGGTGTAGGTACACCCACTGTGCTGTTAGGGAGGGAGTTCCAGGACATTGCGACGGTGAAGGAATTGCGGTATATTTCCAAGTCAGGGTGGTGAGTAACTTGGAGGGGAGCCTCCAGGTGGTGGGGTTCCCAGGTATCTGCTGCTCTTGTCCTTCTCGATGGTCGTGGTCATAGGTTTGCAAGGTGCTGCTGAAGGAACCTTGGTGTGTTCCTGCAACCCTCCCTTCATCAGCTCATCATTCCCGATACCGGTCTCATGTTAGCAGTTGTTCATTTCTTCACCTTCATGGGATAGTCCAGCACACCTCAATCTCACCCACACTCTTCTCGCCCCCTATCCATCGATTTCCCCCCCCCAGAACATCCTGGGGTTTACTATTTTAAAAACAATTTAAAAAAATTAAATTTCGAGTACCCAATTCATTTTTTCCAATTAAGGGGCAATTTATCGTGGCCAATCCACCTAACCTGCACATCTTTGGGTTGTGGGGGTGAAATCCATGCAAACACGGGGAGAATGTGCAAACCCCACACGGACAGTGACCCAGAGCCGGGATCGAACCTGGGACTTTGGCGCCGTGAGGCAAAACGGCTAACCCACTGCGCCACCGTGCTGCCCCCTGGGATTTACTGTTGATCAGAAACTGAACTGGACCAGCTGTATATATCTTATTTATTTTGTGGCTACAAGAGCAGGTCATAGGCTGGGAATCCTGCGGTTAGTAACTCCCCTCCCACCTGCACGGCCTAAGTCAGGAGTGTGATGGATTTGTGCCACTGATTTGAGTGCGGCTCCAACAACACTCGAGAAGCTCGACACCATCCAGAACAAAGCGGCCCCACGATGCTCGGTGCCCCACCCACAAAGCTAATGGCGCGTGAACACACTGCTGCCGCTGTGCGTCGGTGGTGGAGGGAGTGAATGTTTGTGGATGGGGTGCCGATCAAAGCGGGGCTGCTTTGTCCTGGATGGTGTCGAGCTTCTCGAGTGTTGTCGGAGCCGCACTCACCCAGGCAAGTGGAGAGTATCCCATCACACTCCTGACTTGTGCCTTGTAGATGGTGGACCGACATCGGTGAGGGAGATGAAGCTCAGGCACCACGCAGGACAAAGCAGCCCCGCCTGATCGGTGCTCCATCCGCCCTCTTCAGCGTCCATTCCCTCCACCATCGACGGACAGGGCCAACAGTGTTGCGCCACCTGCAAGGTGCACTGCAGTAGTTATGGAGGTTCGCCCGCTCCCTCCAACACCTCAACTCCACCAACCCAACAGAGTCTTCCTATGTGTTTGAGGCCTTCCGGAATGGGCCTCCTCCACTTTGGCTTGGACAGGATCTCGCGGGAGTCGGCAGGGTTGCTTGGAGGATGTCCCTGGGGGCTCTCCTGCTGTCTTCCTGGTGTCTCCAAGCTCCGCGTAGCTGCAGGCGATTTAGGAGTCGGTTGTTAAGCAGCCTCAGACTGAAGGGGCGATCCTTTAAAACAGAGATGAGGAGGAATGTCTTCAGCCAGAGGGTGGTGAATCTATGGAACTCTTTGCCGCAGAAGGCTGTGGAGGCCAAATCACCGAGTGTCTTCAAGACCGAGATAGATAGGTTCTTGATTAATAAGGGGATCAGGGGTTATGGGGTGAAGGCAGGAGAATGGAGATGAGAAAATATCAGCCATGATTGAATGGCGGAGCAGACTCGATGGGCCGAATGGTCTAATTCTGCTCTGATATTTTATAGTCTTTTGGTCTTATGGTGACTGGCTCCGCCCTGTGGAACTGGATTTCAGTGATCACTGAGGTGCTGCTCATGTCGGCTTGGGAGAGGACGATGCTATGGTACTGCCCTCCTTGCCTCTAGATTTGGAGAGTCCTGCGACGGCACCGGTGCCCCCTCCAGTGCACCGAGCTGCCTGCTGTGGGTTGTTTATGTCTTCCGGAGCCCGGGGTGTCCATACTGCCTTATGCTCATGAATTAGGAGCGGGAGTAGCGGCCCCTCGAGCCTGCTCTGCCATTTGATAAAATCATGGCTGACCTGATTGTAACCTCAACTCCCACATTCCTGCCTAACCCTCTCTCCGATAACCTTTCACCCCCGATAACCTTTCCCCCCTCCCCCGATAACCTTTCCCCCCCCCCCCGATAACCTTTCGCCGCCCCCCCCCCCCGATAACCTTTCGCCCTCCCCGATAACCTTTCGCCCTCCCCGATAACCTTTCGCCCCCCCCGATAACCTTTCGCCCCCCCCCGATAACCTTTCGCCCCCCCCCCCCCGATAACCTTTCGCCCCCCCCCCCCCGATAACCTTTCGCCCCCCCCGATAACCTTTCGCCCCCCCCGATAACCTTTCGCCCTCCCCGATAACCTTTCGCCCTCCCCGATAACCTTTCGCCCTCCCCGATAACCTTTCGCCCCCCCCGATAACCTTTCGCCCCCCCCGATAACCTTTCGCCCCCACCCGATAACCTTTCGCCCCCCCTGATAACCTTTCGCCCGCCCCCCCCGATAACCTTTCGCCCCCCCCCTTGTTAATCAAGAATCTATCCATCTCTGCCTTAAAAATATTCAGAGACTCTGCTTCCACCGCCCTTTGAGGAAGAGACTCACCGCCCTCAGAGAAAATATTTCTCCTCATCTCCTTTTTAAATGGATGCCCCCTTATTTTTAAACAGTGACCCCCCCCCCCACTCAGTTCTGGATTCTCCCACAAGAAGAAACATCCTCTCCACATCCGCCCTGCCCAACGCCCCTCAGGATCTTAAAGGTTTCGATCAAGGCGCCTCTCGCTCTTCTCAACTCTGACGGATACAAACCCGGCCTGACCCAACCTTTCCCCATAAGGCAACCCGCCCACTCCTGGTATTAGTCTAGCACCGCAGCGACTCACCAAGGCTCCTTCGACAGCACCTTCCAAACCCATCACCTCTACCATCTAGAAGGACAAGGGGCAGCAGACACATGGGGAACTCCACCACCTGCAAGTTCCCCTCCGAGCCCCACACTCACCATCCTGACTGGGAAATATATCGGCCGTTCCTTCACTGTCGCCGGGTCACAATCCTGGACCTCCCTCCCTGACAGCACTGTGGGTGTTACCCACACCACACAGGGACTGCAGCCGGTTCGAGAAGGCGGCTCACCCACCACCTCCTCAAGGGGCAATTAGGGACGGGCAACAAATGCTGGGCCCGGCCAACAACACTCAATTCTCATAGATGAATGAAAAAAAACACCTCTGAATTCCTTCCAAAGCATTTGCTTCCTCCCTTAAATAATGACTCAATCTCCCAACAGCACACCCCACCAAAGTCCAAACTTTAGAGGTTGTGGTGAATGTGTAGTGCTAATAATTCACCAGTGCATTTGTATCATGTTCAGCTGTTGTGTTATGTTATTAACCCTGTGGGCTCCACCTATGGGCCATTGTGTGGCTTCACCCACAGGGGATATGTTGGGGCATGTACGGGCTCCGCCCATGGCTCCTCCCCTTAAGAGGCAGACTAAAGAGCAGCTGACCTGCAGGCCATTCCCAGTATTGTACCAGTCGCAGGCAGGCACTGTTCTAATCTGATTAAAACCACGGTTTACTTCTCCTCGTGTCTTTGAGTGAATTGATGGTCGCATCAATTTAATCAGCTTAAATACAACTATGGAATCAGCCCTCAAACCTGATAGACTGGAACTCGATCCGCAGGCCGCGGAGGCGAAATAAATTTTTTCGCACTGGCTTTGATGCTTCAAGGCCTACCTCACCGCGTCGTCCACTCCACCCGTCACTGATGAACAGAAGCTGAGCCTCCTCCACGCACGGGTGAGCCATCGCATTTCTGTCCAGCTCGACGAGGCCTCCTCCTACAGATGCCCTCACGCTGCTCTAACGCCTCTACATACGGCCTGTGAACGAGGTCTACGCGCGACACGTCTTCACCACTCGCCGCCAGCACCCCGGAGAGTCGCTAGATGACTACCTACGCGACCTCACAGCCCTCGCGCGCAACTGTAGCTACCAGGCCATTACGCCCACCCAACACATAGAGCTCGCCGTCCGAGACGTCAACGTGGCGGGCATCCGGTCAAATTATGTGAGACAGCGTCTGCTTGAAAAAGAGGCCCAGGACCTGGACGACACGGTAAGACTGGCTACCTCTCTGGTGGTTGTTTTTCAGAGCCTTACTGCGTTCCCCGCCGACCACGTGACCCCCTCATGGGCCCCCGACCAGAGACTACCCCAGGCTTGTGCCGCGCGGCCGCCCGCCCATCATGGGGGGCTGCCCTGCTATTTTTGCGCCTAGCCTCAACACCCCCGGCAGCACTCCCCGGCTCGCAACACGAACTGCAGCAGCTGCGGGTGAAAAGGACACTTCGCCAAGGTCTGCCTGGCCAGGTCTAAGAACTCAAACTCACAGACCCGATCCACAGACTCACAGGCCCGCAGACCTCGCAATGTGGCAGCGTGTCTGCCGACTCCGCCCCCGCACAACACGTGCGACTCACGGGGGTAGCCATCCTCCCCCATGCGGCCGGCCACGTGCGATCCATGGGGGCCGCCATCTTGGATGCCATCTTCCTCACCGCCCGCCACGCTTGACCAACGGGGGCCGCCGCCTTGGCTGCCATCTTCCACGCCGCTCGACGCGTACGATCTACACGGACAGTCATCGCGGGGCCGCCCCAGCACCTGCAATCACGCCGCCGGCTACCCGTAACTCAGTGCGGTCACCCTGGTCCAGTCGCGACCCAAGCACCTCCGGAGCTCCATGATGACCGTCCGGGTTAACGGGCACGAGACGCCTTACCTTTTCAACTCCGGGACAGAGAGCTTTGTTCACCCGGACATGGTAAGACGCTGCTCGCTCCCAATTTTTCCGACGCAACAAACCATCTCCCTCGCCTCTAGGTCACACTCGGTGCAAATCCAAGAGTGCATTACTGCAACCCTAGCGATACAGGACGCTGAGTACGCTAATTTTAAACTATATGTGCTCCCAGACCTCTGCGCTCCTCTCCTATTAGGACTCCACTTCCAATGTAACCTCAGGAGCCTAACTCTTAAGTTCTGGGGGCCCCTGCCCCCACACCATATGCAGCCTCGCGACCCTAAAAGTTGACCCTCCCCCTCTTCGCAAACCTCACCGCCGATTGCAAGCCAGTAGCCACCAGAAGCAGGCGGTGCAGTATGCAGGACAGGACGTTCATTAGGTCTGAGGTCCAGCGTCTCTTGCGGGAAGGGGTCATGAAGCCAGCAATAGCCCCTGGAGACCTCAGGTGGTGGTCGTCAAGACCGGGGAAAAGTTCCGGATGGTGGTTGATTACAGCCAGACCATTAACCGCTTTACGCAGCTCGATGCGTACCCCCTTCCCAGGATTGCAGACATGGTAAACCAGATCGCGCACTACCGCGTGTTCTCCACGGTGGATCTGATGTCTGCATACCACCAGCTCCCAATCCACCCGGAGGACCGCCACTACACGGTGTTTGAGGCAGACGGTCGCCTTTTCCATTTCCCCCGGGTCCCTTTTGGCGTCACGAATGGGGTTTTGGTGTTCCAACGAGCAATGGACCGAATGGTGGCCCAGTACGGGCTGCGGGCCACGTTTCCGTACTTGGATAATGTCACCACCTGCGGCCATGATCAGCAGGACCACGACACCAACCTCCACTGATTTCTCCAAACCGCCCAAAAACTCAACCTCACCTACAACAAGGAGAAATGCGTTTTCCGCACAACCAGGCTAGCCATCCTCGGCTACGTCGTGGAAAACGGGGTCCTAGGGCCCGACCCTAACTGTATGCTTTGTATCCTACAACTCCCTCTCCCTCACTGTCCCAAGGCCCTGAAGAGGTGCCTTGGATTCGTCTCCTATTACACCCAGTGGGTCCCCCAGTAGGCGGACAAAGCCCGCCCACTATTTAAGGCCTCCATTTTTCCACTTGCAGCCGAGGCCCGCCAGGCCTTCAACTGCCTCAAGGCGGACATCGCCAAAGCTGCAATGCGCGCGGTGGACGAGTCTGCCCCCTTCCAGGTGGAGAACGATGCCTCAGAGGTCGCTCTCGCCGCCACCCTCAACCAAGCAGGCAGACCGGTAGCGTTCTTTTCCCGCACCCTCACCACCTCTGAAATTCGGCAATCCTCGGTCGAAAAAGAAGCCCAAGCCATCATGGAAGCCGTACGGCACTGGAGGCACTACCTCGCTCGTAGGAGGCTTACCCTCGTCACCGACCAACGATCGGTAGTCTTCATGTTCGACAATACGCAGCGGGGCAAAATTAAGAACGATAAGATCTTGAGATGGAGGATCGAGCTCTCCACCTACAACTACGATTTGGTATATCGTCCTGGGAAGCTCAACGAGCCCCCAGATGCCCTGTCCCGCGGCACATGCACCAGCGCACAAGATGACCGACGACGGGCTATCCACGATGACCTCTGCCACCCAGGAGTCACCCAGCTTGCTCATTATATGAAGGCCCGCAACCTACCCTACTCCACCGATGAGGTCAGAGCTATAACCAGAGACTGCCAAATCTGTGCAGAGTGTAAACCGCACTTCTATCGACCCGATAAGGCCCACCTGGTAAAGGCGTCCCGGTCCTTTGAACGCCTCAGTATCGATTTCAAAGGGCCCCTCCCCTCCAATAACCGCAATACATACTTTCTCAACATCATAGATGAGTTCTCCCGTTTCCCATTTGCCATCCCCTGCCCCGATATGACCACTCCCACTGTCATTAAAGCCCTGCAGAGTGTCTTCACCCTGTTTGGTTTCCCCAGTTATGACCACAGTGACCGGCGCTCATCGTTCATGAGCGACGAACTGCGTCAGTACCTGCTCAGCAAGGGCATCGCCTCGAGCAGGACGACCAGTTATAACCCCAGGGGAAATGGGCAGGTGGAGAGGGAGAATGCAACGGTTTGGAAGACCGTCCTACTGACCCTGCGGTCCAGGAATCTCCCAGTTTCTCACTGGCAGGAGGTCCTCCCCGATGCGCTCCACTCTATCAGGTCCCTCCTTTGCACGGTCACAAACGTGACTCCTCATGACCGCTTGTTTGTTTTCCCTAGGGGAGCTACCTCAGGGGCCTCGCTTCCGTCCTGGCTGAAGACACCGAGACCAGTCCTCCTCCGAAAACATGTTTGGAGCCATAAGACCGACCCCCTGGTAGAGAGGGTCCAGCTCCTGCACTCCAACCCACACTATGCGTATATCAGACACCCCGATGGCCGACAAGATACCGTCTCTCTCTCCGGGACCTGGCACCTGCAGGCTCCACCACCACCACTGCAGCCCCCACACTATATCCCATCCTACCTACCATGTCCAGCGCCCCCACCCCTATATGGCTCCCACGCTCCCTCCCAGAAGAGCCGCTCCCGGAGTCCACGCCTGTGCCCGCTCCGGACCCACTTCCCCAGCCACCCGGACCGGCTGCAACACCAGTGCTTCGGCGGTCGCAGCGCACGATCCGTGTGCCGGACTGGCTGAACCTATGAGCCCGTCACCCACGCCGGACTTCATTTTTTAACAAGGGGTGAATGTAGTGAATGTATAGTGCTAATAATTCACCAGTGCATTTGTATCATGTTCAGCTGTTGTGTTATGTTGTTAACCCTGTGGGCTCCGCCTATGGGCCATTGTGTGGCTTCACCCACAGGGGATATGTTGGGGCATGTACGGGCTCCGCCCATGGCTCCTCCCCTTAAGAGGCAGACTAAAGAGCAGCTGACCTGTAGGCCGTTCCCAGTATTGTACCAGTCGCAGGCAGGCACTGTTCTAAGCTGATTAAAACCGCGGTTTACTTCTCCTCATGTCTTTGAGTGAATTGATGGTCGCCTCAAAGGTTGATGTCTCTCTTTCTTCCTTTGTTTCAGGAGGCCCTTCTGAACGGGGTTTGCTGCTCCCTGATCCAGGGGGGCACGTTTACAGACGCAGGCAATGCAACCCGGCAGGAATTGCTGGAGCTGTGTCAGGCCGTCGCAGAGCAGGAGCCTGAGTTTGTCTTGAAGGTAGCTGAGAGGGATAGAACCACACGGAGAAGCACCAGGGAATCCTTTGGATCTTTGTATGTCTAAGGGAGCTGTGTCCGTCCCAGTTGGTTCCCCATTCCGGTGTAGAACTGAACAATGGGTTTCGTCGGTTCACTGTGTTCGTTCGGTCTGGGGAGAACCATCAGATGGTGCGGGCACACTGGATCACATAAAGGCCACAGGTTCCGTGGCTGGGCTATGATGTGCTGTGTATTTAGTGATTTGTGTCCTCCCCAGATACAGGAGTGAGAGAGAGAGGGGGTTAGAGAGACCTCCCCAGATACAGGAGCGAGAGAGAGGGTTAGAGAGACCTCCCCAGATACAGGAGTGTGAGAGAGAGAGGGTTAGAGAGACCTCCCCAGATACAGGAGTGTGAGAGAGAGAGGGGGTTAGAGAGACCTCCCCAGATACAGGAGCGAGAGAGAGGGTTAGAGAGACCTCCCCAGATACAGGAGTGTGAGAGAGAGAGGGTTAGAGAGACCTCCCCAGATACAGGAGTGTGAGAGAGAGAGGGGGTTAGAGAGACCTCCCCAGATACAAGAGCGAGAGAGAGGGTTAGAGAGACCTCCCCAGATACAGGAGTGTGAGAGAGAGAGGGTTAGAGAGACCTCCCCAGATACAGGAGTGTGAGAGAGAGAGGGGGTTAGAGAGACCTCCCCAGATACAGGAGCGAGAGAGAGGGTTAGAGAGACCTCCCCAGATACAGGAGTGTGAGAGAGAGAGGGTTAGAGAGTCCTCCCCAGATACAGGGGTGTGAGAGAGAGAGGGGGTTAGAGAGTCCTCCCCAGATACAGGAGTGAGAGAGAGAGAGGGTTAGAGAGACCTCCCCGGGTACAGGAGTGAGAGAGAGAGGGGGTTAGAGAGTCCTCCCCAGATACAGGAGTGTGAGAGAGAGAGGGGGTTAGAGAGACCTCCCCAGATACAGGAGCGAGAGAGAGGGTTAGAGAGACCTCCCCGGGTACAGGAGTGAGAGAGAGAGGGGGTTAGAGAGTCCTCCCCAGATACAGGAGTGAGAGAGAGAGGGGGTTAGAGAGACCTCCCCAGATACAGGAGTGTGAGAGAGAGGGGGTTAGAGAGACCACACCAGATACAGGAATGTGTGAGAGAGAGAGAGAGAGAGAGAGGGTCAGAGAGACCTCCACAGATACAGGTGTGTGAGAGAGAGGGTTAGAGAAACCTCCCCTGACACAGGGGTGAGAGAGAGAGAGGGTTCGAGAGACCTCCCCAGATACAGGAGTGAGAGAGAGAGAGGGTTAGAGAGACTTCCCCAGATACAGGAGTGAGAGAGGGGGTTAGAGAGACCTCCCCAGATACAGGAGTGAGAGAGAGAGAGGGTTCGAGAGACCACCCCAGATACAGGAGTGAGAGAGAGAGAGGGTTAGAGAGACTTCCCCAGATACAGGAGTGAGAGAGGGGGTTAGAGAGACCTCCCCAGATACAGGAGTGTGAGAGAGAGAGAGGGTTAGAGAGACCTCCCCAGATACAGGAGTGTGAGAGAGAGAGGGTTAGAGAGACCTCCCCAGATACAGGAGTGAGAGAGAGAGAGGGTTAGAGAGACCACCCCAGATGCAGGAGTGAGAGAGAGAGGGTTAGAGAGACCTCCTTAGATACAGGAGTAAGAGAGAGAGAGGGTTAGAGAGACCTCCCCAGATACAGGAGTGAAAGAGAGGGGTTGAGAGAGACCTCTCCAGGTACAGGAGTGAGAGAGAGAGAGGGTTAGAGAGACCTCCCCTGACACAGGGGTGAGAGAGAGAGAGGGTTAGAGAGACCACCCCAGATACAGGAGTGTGAGAGAGAGGGTTAGAGAGACCACCCCAGATACAGGAGTGAGAGAGAGGGTTAGAGAGACCTCCCCAGATACAGGAGTGAGAGAGAGAGAGAGAGAGGGGGTTAGAGAGACCTCCCCAGATACAGGAGTGTGAGAGAGAGAGAGGGTTAGAGAAACCTCCCCTGACACAGGGGTGAGAGTGAGAGAGGGTTCGAGAGAGCACCCCAGATACAGGAGTGATAGAGAGAGATAGGGTTAGAGAGACCTCCCCAGATACAGGAGTGAGAGAGAGGGGGTTAGAGAGACCTCCCCAGATACAGGAGTGAGAGAGAGGGGGGGTTAGAGAGACCTCCCCAGATACAGGAATGAGAGAGAGATAGGGTTAGAGAGACCTCCCCAGATACAGGAGTGTGAGAGAGAGAGGGTTAGAGAGACCTCCCCAGATACAGGAGTGAGAGAGAGAGAGGGTTAGAGAGACCTCCCCAGATACAGGAGTGAGAGAAAGAGAGGGTTAGAGAGACCTCCCCAGATACAGGAGTGTGAGAGAGAGAGGGTTAGAGAGACCTCCCCAGATACAGGAGTGAGAGGGGGTTAGAGAGACCTCCCCAGATACAGGAGCGCGAGAGAGAGAGAGGGTTAGAGAGACCTCCCCAGATACAGGAGTGAGAGAGAGAGAGGGTTAGAGAGACCTCCCCAGATACAGGAGAGAGAGAGAGGGTTAGAGAGACCTCCCCAGATACAGGAGTGAGAGGGGGTTAGAGAGACCTCCCCAGATACAGGAGCGCGAGAGAGAGAGGGGGTTAGAGAGACCTCCCCAGATACAGGAGTGAGAGAGAGAGGGTTAGAGAGACCTCCCCAGATACAGGAGAGAGAGAGAGGGTTAGAGAGACCTCCCCAGATACAGGAGAGAGAGAGAGGGTTAGAGAGACCTCCCTAGATTCAGGAGTGTGAGAGAGAGGGTTAGAGAGACCACCCCAGATGCAGGAGTGAGAGAGGGTTAGAGAGACCTCCCCAGATACAGGAGTGAAAGAGAGGGGGTGAGAGAGACCTCCCCAGATAGTGTGAGAGAGGGTTAGAGAGACCTCCCCAGATACAGAGGTGAGAGAGAGAGGGTTAGAGAGACCTCCCCAGATACAGGAGTGTGAGAGAGGGGGTTAGAGAGACCACCCCAGATACAGGAATGTGTGAGAGAGAGGGTTAGAGAGACCACCCCAGATACAGAGGTGAGAGAGGGTTAGAGAGACCTCCCCAGATACAGGAGTGTTAGAGAGAGGGGGTTAGAGAGACCTCCCTAGATGCAGGAGCGAGAGAGAGGGTTAGAGAGACCACCCCAGATGCAGGAGTGAGAGAGAGAGGGTTAGAGAGACCTCCCCAGATACAGAGGTGAGAGAGAGAGGGTTAGAGAGACCTCCCCAGATACAGGAGTGAGAGAGAGAGAGGGTTAGAGAGACCTCCCCAGATACAGGAGTGAAAGAGAGAGGGGGTTAGAGAGACCTCCCCAGATACAGGAGAGAGAGAGAGGGTTAGAGAGACCTCCCCGGGTATAGGAGTGAGAGAGAGAGGGGGTTAGAGAGTCCTCCCCAGATACAGGAGTGAGAGAGAGAGGGGGTTAGAGAGACCTCCCCAGATACAGGAGTGTGAGAGAGAGGGGGTTAGAGAGACCTCCCCAGATACAGGAGTGTGAGAGAGCGGGGGTTAGAGAGACCACCACAGATACAGAGGTGAGAGAGAGAGAGGGTTAGAGAGACCTCCCCAGATACAGGAGTGAGAGAGAGAGGGGGTTAGAGAGACCTCCCCAGATACAGGAGTGAGAGAGAGAGAGAGTTAGAGAGACCTCCCCAGATACAGGAGTGTGAGAGAGAGGGGGTTGGAGAGACCTCCCCAGATACAGGAGTGAGAGAGAGAGAGAGTTAGAGAGACCTCCCCAGATACAGGAGTGTGAGAGAGAGGGGGATAGAGAGACCACCCCAGATACAGGAAGGTATGAGAGAGGGGGTTAGAGAGACCTCCCCAGATAGTGTGAGAGAGGGTTAGAGAGACAACCCCAGATACAGAGGTGAGAGAGAGAGGGTTAGAGAGACCTCCCCAGATACAGGAGTGAGAGAGAGAGAGAGGGTTAGCGAGACCTCCCCAGATACAGGAGTGAAAGAGAGAGGGGGTGAGAGAGACCTCTCCAGGTACAGGAGTGAGAGAGAGAGGGTTAGAGAGACCTCCCCAGATACAGGAGTGAGAGAGGGTTAGAGAGACCACCCCAGATACAGGAGTGTGAGAGAGAGGGTTAGAGAGACCTCCCCAGATACAGGAGAGAGAGAGAGGGTTAGAGAGACCTCCCCAGATACAGGAGTGTGAGAGAGAGGGTTAGAGAAGCCTCCCCTGACACAGGGGTGAGAGAGAGAGGGTTAGAGAGATAACCCCAGATACAGAGGTGAGAGAGAGAGGGTTAGAGAGACCTCCCCAGATACAGGAGTGAGAGAGAGAGAGGGTTAGCGAGACCTCCCCAGATACAGGAGTGAAAGAGAGAGAGGGTTAGAGAGACCTCCCCAGATACAGGAGTGAGAGAGGGTTAGAGAGACCTCCCCAGATACAGGAGTGAGAGAGGGTTAGAGAGACCACCCCAGATACAGGAGTGTGAGAGAGAGGGTTAGAGAGACCTCCCCAGATACAGGAGAGAGAGGGCTAGAGAGACCTCCCCAGATACAGGAGTGTGAGAGAGAGGGTTAGAGAAGCCTCCCCTGACACAGGGGTGAGAGAGAGAGGGTTAGAGAGACCACCCCAGATACAGGAGTGAGAGAGAGAGAGAGAGAGAGGGTTAGAGAGACCTCCCCAGATACAGGAGAGAGAGAGAGAGAGGGTTAGAGAGACCACCCCAGATACAGGAGAGAGAGAGAGGGTTAGAGAGACCTCCCCAGATACAGGAGAGAGAGGGTTAGAGACACCTCCCCAGATACAGGAGAGAGAGAGAGAGAGGGGGTTAGAGAGACCTCCCCAGATACAGGAGTGTGAGAGAGAGAGAGAGAGAGGGGGTTAGAGAGACCTCCCCAGATACAGGAGTGTGAGAGAGAGAGAGAGGGTTAGAGAGACCTCCCCAGATACAGGAGTGAGGGAGAGAGGGGGTTAGAGAGACCGCCCCAGATACAGGAGAGAGAGAGGGATTCCACTCCCCTGGGTGACTGGCTGAGTGAAGTTTGACCTTGGTCCTTTGATGTTGAAATGTCGGTGACTGGCGGGGGGAAGCGAGAGTGTGTCCGGGGTGGTGAGTGCTTTGTGAGGTCATTGGTTTCCTACCCTGTGCGCATTTTGAAGGGGTGGGGAGGGCAGAGGGAATGACGAGGGGGCGCGGCACAAGGGCAGGGGAAGCAAGCGGGGTTGGGGGGTGGGTGATTATAATTCTTCATCTCCTGATATCTGGTCACTGACACCTTTCTCTCTCTTCTCTCCCCCCCCCCCCCCCCCCCCAGGTTGCCCTGTATACCCGGCAGGAGCTAAACATTCGTAGCACCGCCAACTTCCTGTTGGCCCTGAGCGCCTGGCTCCCTCCCTGTCGGCCCCACCTGCGGCGCTACTTCTGCCGGGCAGTGCGGCTGCCCTCGGACTGGATCGAGGTGGCTAAGATATACCAGGTACACTGGCGGAGCGGGCATGGATATGCCAGGTGCACCGGGGAAGGTTTGGTGATGGGTCGGGGAGGGGGCAAGATTTACAACCTACACCGGGGGAGTGGGCAGCGGGGGCTTTGGGGAAAAGATTTGCCAGGTGCACTGGGAGAGAGCGGGAAGATATATCCGGTACACTCGGGCAGAAAGGGGAGGAGATTTCAGGTACACTGTGGGGAAGATGGTAGATTTACCAGGTGCAGGGCAGCACGGTGGCGCAGTGGGTTAGCCCCGCTGCCTCACGGCGCCAAGGACCCAGGTTCGATCCCGGCCCTGGGTCACTGTCCGTGTGAAGTTTGCATATTCTCCCCGTGTCTGCGTGGGATTCGCCCCCACAACCCAAAGATGTGCCGGGTAGGTGGATTGGCCACACTAAATTGCCCCTTTTTTGGAAAGAAATAATTGGACACTCTAAATTCATTTAAAAAAAAAAAGGATTTACCAGGTGCACTGGGGGAGAGGGGGAAAGATATATCAGGTGCACACATGCAGAGCGGGGAGGATATTTTGGGTACACTGTGTGGGGATTGGGGGTAGGTTTACCAGATGTACTTGCGTGTCTCTAGTTGATTCCTCTATCTCTTTCTCCTCCACTCTTGGCCCACCACCCCCCTCCCAGAGCCTGGCTGTGAGCAGCAGGAAGATAGCTCCTTACCCTTCCTGCCTGCGCCGGTCCCTGGCCGACAGCTTCAAGCTTTTCGACGAGTACCAGCTGGCCAAGTACAACACCAGGAAGCAGCGATGCAAGAGCGATCCGCGGAAGCAGAGGCGGGTGAGTGGAGGGGACAGAGTGCCAGCGACAGGACTGTGGTTGACTCCGAAACGGCCCAGCAAGGCACTCCGATCAAGGGGCATTAAGGGATGGGCCATAAATGCTGGGCCCAGCCCCCTCAACGGATTTCACTGCCAGGCCAACCACTAGAACAGGATAGAGGCCGGGCACGTCCCAAATGGAGAACAGATGACCACGGGGGCGGGCGCCATTAAAATGTCACATCGCAGAAGTCGCCAAAATGGTCAAAAGTCTAAAGGCTGGCTGACCTTTTATAGCTTAAGGAGGGGGCAAGAAGCATTCTCGTTTCTACACCTGGAGCACAGCTCCTGACGCCGCGCCTTCGGAAAGATATACTGATATAAGAACTAGGAGCAGGAGTAGGCCATTCAGCCCCTCGAGCCCGCTCCACCACTCAGTATGATCCCAGCTGATTTCCTGCCTCTTCTCCATAACCCTTCAACCCATTGCTCATAAAATATCTGTCTATCTCCTCCTTGTGATATGCATCACTGTAAATACACAAGGGGTTAATGTAAATACACGACAACTAAGTAAACACTAGAGGGAGCACCAGAGACGTCATGACATGCAGACATACAGCTAATGAACACACACAACAGAATACGACCAATGAGCAGTCAAGACATGACACTACCACAAGGGGGCATTACACAACTCGTATACAAGGACAGGGCACACATGCTCTTTCTCTTTCCACAGACGACGCTTGGAGAGAAGGACAGGGGCAGATCAGAAGCATCACACCCACCACGTGGCTTAGAGCCGACTGGTTAGTTAGACTGAGTTACTATAGCAAGATTAGCAGGAGAGTCGAACTCCTAGAGTACTCATAGAGGTGGGCAGCAGGGTAGCCTTGTGGATAGCACAATTGCTTCACAGCTCCAGGGTCCCAGGTTCGATTCCGGCTTGGGTCACTGTCTGTGCGGAGTCTGCACATCCTCCCCGTGTGTGCGTGGGTTTCCTCCGGGTGCTCCGGTTTCCTCCCACAGTCCAAAGATGTGCAGGTTAGGTGGATTGGCCATGATAAATTGCCCTTAGTGTCCAAAATTGCCCTTCGTGTTGGGTGGGGTTACTGGGTTATGGGGATAGGGTGGCGGTGTTGACCTTGGGTAGGGTGCTCTTTCCAAGAGCCGGTGCAGACTCGATGGGCCGAATGGCCTCCTTCTGCACTGTAAATTCGATGATAATCTATGAGAACTGTGCTAATGGTTCAATAAATCACGTTGAACTTGCGTCAATGTCTGGAGTATCTTTTGGTCAAAGCTGCATCGAGTTGCAACCCATGTTATCCCAGAGTACATAACACGACACTCCTCAAAATGATTCAATGTTCCGACATCCACTGCACTCTGAGGGAGTGAATTCCACAGATTCATGACCCTTTGAGAGAAGTAATTTCTCTTCATCTCTGCATTAAATATACTACCCCTGATCTTAAAACTATGACGTCTCATTCCAGATTGCCCCACAAGAGGAAACATCCGCTCTTACGCCGACTTTGTCCATACCTTTTATCATCTTGTATACGTCAATTAGATCTCCTCTCATTCTTCTAAACTCAAGGGCATGTAGGCCTAAACTGCTCCATCTCTCCTCGTACGACAAACCCCTCATCGCTGCAATCAATCCAGCGAACCCCCCCCTGAACTGCCTGTAATGATTTAGATTGAAATTTATTGTCACTGTACCGAGGTACCGTGAAAAGTATTCTGTGCACCGTCCAGACCGATCGTTCCCTACATGAAAAACCGAGGACATGCGATAAATACACAATGTAACGACATAGACATTGGGTGAAGCGTGTAGTTAACGACACAGTAGAGAGAAGACGTGTGGAGCGATCAGTTCGATCTATAAGAAGATCATTCAGGTGTAATGCAGCGACATTACCTCCTCGAGTAAGGGGAGCAAACTGGACACAATGCTCCAGGTGCAATCTTACCAATGCCTTGTACAGTAGCAGCAACAACACTTCCCGACTTTTATACCCTATTCCTTTGGCTATAAAAGCCAAAATTCCATTTGTCTTCCTTCCTACCTGCTGTGCCTGCAGACTAGTTTTCTGTGCTTCATGCACAAGGACACCCAGATCCCTCTGTACTGAAGCACTCTGAAGTTCCTCGCCATTTGGATAATAAGTTGCCTTTGTATTTTTCCGACAAAAATGGATAACCTCAAACGTATCCACGCTAAATTTTGGCCCACTCGCTTATCTATATCCGTTTGCAAATTTCTTATTCCCTCATTGCAACTTATTATACCACCTATTTTAGTGTGATTTGCAAATTTGGTTATAGTACCTATCCCTGCATCCAAGTCATTAATATGTTATAAACCGGGCAGCACGGTGGCACAGTGGTTAGCATTGCTGCCTCACGGCGCCGAGGTCCCAGGTTCGATTCTGGGTCACTGTCCGTGTGGAGTTTGCACGTTTTCCCCGTGTTTGCGTGGGTTTCGCCCCCACAACCCAAAGATGTGCAGGGTAGGTAGATTGGCCACGCTAAATTGCCCCTTCATGGAAAAATGAATTGGGTACACTAAATTTATTTTATAAAAAAATGTTATAAATAGCTTGGGCCTAAGGGCAGCACAGTGGAGCAGTGGTTAGCGCTGTTGCCTCACGGCGCTGAGGTCCCAGGTTCGATCCCGGCTCTGGGTCACTGTCCGTGTGGAGTTTGCACATTCTCCCTGTGTTTGCGTGGGTTTCGCCCCCACAACCCAAAGACGTGCAGGGTAGGCGGATTGGCCACTCTAAAATTGCCCCTAAATTGGAAAAATGAATTGGTTACTCTAAATTTATTTATTTTTAATTAAAAAATAAATAGCTGGGGCCTCGAAAGACTGAACCCACTGGAACCCCCACGAGCTACATCTTGCTAACCAGAAAAAGACGCGTGAACGACATTTGGACTCTCGAGGGTTAAATTGCGAGGCCGGATGTCACAGGCTAGGATTGTAATGCCTTAGAATTCAGGAGATTAAGGGGTGATTTAATCAAGATTTGAAGGTATGAAGGGGAACTGACAGGGCCCAGAACGAGAGACGATATTTCCATTCCTTGGGGGAATTCCAGACCGATGGGAGGAGGGGAGGGGGGAGCGGAATCTAATTAAAGTCGATCGTTCAGGAGCGGAATTCGGATGCGTTTCCAACAGGGAAGAGTTTGGAATGCTCTCCCACAAACGGTTGCTTGACCAATCCTGAAGTACAAGTGTGAGATTGAGATTTTTCTAATCAAGGGTGTTGAGGGGCAAAGGCAGGGGGGTGGAATTAGGCCTCCGAGCAGTCGTGATGTCATTGCACGGTAGGTCGGACGCGAGGGGCAGAACGACCTCCTCCTGCCCCTGCAGCTCTCTTATTTATTGCCTCCTCTGTTTTGCAGATTCAGAAACCGCCGTCAGACTTGCTCATTGCCAAGTGGTCGAAATGTTTGTCCCTCGCAAAGGCTGACGTGACACAACTTGTTCGTACCTCATTTGTTTTCAAACAAATATTTTTTATTCTCCTCTTTTTCCACTCTTTCATCAAGCCAACAATAACAAATACAACAGCAATCCCCCAACCCGCATCTCCTCCAACATACAAACCCAAACCTTCCCCCTGCATCCCAAATACAGAACAAGAAAAAAACAAGAGTATCCCCTATATGGTACACAATAGCCCATACACTCAACCCCCCCCCCGCTAACGCCCGCTAATGTTCGATGGCATCCAATTCTTGAAGGTGCATGTTAAACAATGGCCATGAATTGTAGAACCCCTCCATCCTTCCCCTCAACTCAACCTTCACCTTCTCGAGTGTCAAAAGCCCCCAACAGATCCCCCTCCCGCCAAGCCGAGGCGGAGAGACTGACATCCCCTCCCAACAAGATCAAGCTTCGGGCAAAGAGCGAGGCGAAGGCTAAGCTAACTGCCCCCGCACCTGCCTGCAGCCCAGGCTGGTCCGACACCCCCCGAATATGGCTTCTCAGGGGCCCTGGTTCGAACCACCCCCGAGATTACCTTAAAGGCCTCCGTCCAATACCCCTCCAGTTTTGGACAGGACCAGAACATGGTTAGCGGGGCTCCTCCCACAGCGTTCACAAGCATCATCCAGCCCCTCAAAGAGTCGGCTCATCCTCGCCCTCGTGAAATGCGCCCTATATACCACCTTCAACTGTATCAGCCCCAACCTCCCGCACGAGGCTGAGGCGTTGTTCGTACCTCATAATCCTGATAACCAATCACAGGATTTCAGAAATTCCTCTTCCTGTTCACTCTCCTGCCTTCCAGTGTCTGCACTCTTTGTTTATTATGAACCTGATGTCTTCTGGAACTGCATAGGTCCATTGGGATTGTGTAGAGTGGGAGTGAATGGGAATGGGGTTGGGTCCATTAGGATTGTACAGTGGGAGTGAATGGGAAGGGGTTTGGGTCCATTGGGATTGTGCACTGGGAGTGAATGGGAAGGGGTTTGGATCCATTGGGATTGTGTACAGTGGGAGTTAATGGGAAGGGATTTGTGTCCATTGGGATTGTGGACAGTGGGAGTGAATGGGAAGGGGTTTAGGTCCATTGGGATTGTGTACAGTGGGAGTGAATGGGAAAGGGTTTGGGTTCATTGGGATTGTGTACAGTGGGAGTGAATGGGAAGGGGTTTGGGTCCATTGGGATTGTGTACAGTGGGAGTGAATGGGAAGGGGTTGGGGTCCATTGAGATTGTGGACAGTGGGAGGGAATGGGTAGGAGGTTGGGTTCATTTGGATTGTGTACAGTGGGAGTGAATGGGAAGGGGTTTGGGTCCATTGGAATTGTGTACAATGGGAGTGAATGGGAAGGTATTTGGGTCCATTGGTATTGTGTACAGTGGGAGTGAATGGGAAGGGGTTTCACTCCATTGGGATTGTGTACAATGGGAGGGAATGGGAAGGGGTTTGGGTCCATTGGGATTGTGTACAATGGGAGTGAATGGGAAGGGGTTTCACTCCATTGTGATTGTGTACAATGGGAGTGAATGGGAAGGGGTTTGGGTCCATTAGGATTGTGGACAGTGGGAAGGGGTTTGGGTCCATTGGAATTGTGTACAATGGGAGTGAATGGGAAGGGGTTCATACATATTTGATTCATGACCTGAAGTGGAATGATATTTTCTGTGCTGCAATCTGAATAACTGTTACCTCTGCCTCCCCCCCTCTCTCGCTCTCTCTCTGCCTCCCCCCCTCTCTCTCTCTCTGCCTCCCCCTCTCTCTCTCGCTGCCTCCCCCTCTCTCTCTCTCGCTGCCTCCCCCTCTCTCTCTCTCTCGCTGCCTCCCCCTCTCTTGGGCCCTGTCTGGCTCTATCGCTCCATCTGTCAGGTGGCTGAATCTTCCCCAGCTCAGAAGGAGAACAAGCCAAAGGATCATTTCTCTCTGAAGAAGCTGGTCCGTTGGCTCCACCTCAAGGAGCCGGCCTATGACATCATGTGCCTGCTGGGTCGAAGGTGAGTGCCAACGTCGGAGAATTGACTCTGATATCTCCTATTGGAGAGCATCGTCGGAGACCCTCCCTTCGAGGGTGATGTCCGCTTAAGGTTGCGTGTTTCTGCCGTCCCTCCTCCTGTGTCTGAACAGTGGTGCATTCCATTGGCACACGGGCGTGGAAATCTCGTGATAATGGGCTCCGGAGTGTGGGATTTCCTACCTTTTCTTTCCAGACTAACACCCGGGATGGGTGACTCATCTCCTGAGGAAAGGTTGGACAGGCTAGGCTTCGAGCCGTTGGAGTTGACACAGAAACATGGAAAGTAGGAGCAGGAGGAGGCCATTCGGCCCTTCGAGCCTGCTCCGCCATTCTTTGTGATCATGACTGATCATCCAACTCGATAGCCTGATCCTGCCTCTTTCCTCCATTTCCTGCCATTTCCAAGTTCTACATCTAACTACGTCGTGAAAATATACAAGGTGTTGGCCTCGCCTCCTTCCTGTGGCAGACCCCCCCCCCCCCCATTCGTCTGAATTCAAGCATGGTAGCACAATGGTTGCTTCACAGCGCTGGGGTCCCAGGTTCGATTCCCGGCTTGGTTCACTGTCTGTGTGGAGTCTGCACGTCCTCCCCGTGCCTGCGTGGGTTTCCTCCGGGTACTCCGGTTTCCTCCCACAAGTCCAAAGATGTGCGAGTTAGGCAGATTGTCCATGATAAATAGTGTCCAAAAAGGTGAGGTGGGGTTACGGGGATAGGGTGGAGGTGTGGGGCTTAAGTGGGGTGCTCTTTACAAGAGCCAGTGCAGACTCGATGGGCCGAATGGCCTCCTGCACTGTAAATTCTATGTATTTTAACCAACTCAACTCTCCTCTTGTATCAGTCCCACCATCCTGTGAATCGGCCTGGTAAATCTTGCTGCACCTTCTCCAGAGCAAGAACATCCTTCCTCAGAGAAGGAGACCAAACTATACACGACATTCCAGGTGTGGTCTTGCCATAATTGCAGCAACTGTATAATTGCAGCAACTCATCCCTGCTGCTGCACGGATGATGTGCAGACTCCGCACAGACAGTGACCCAAGCCGGAATCGAACCTGGGACCCTGGAGCTGTGAAGCAATTGTGCTACCCACAATGCTACCGTGCTGCCCCAAATGAAAATCGCTTATTGTCACAAGCAGGCTTCAAATGAAGTTACTGTAAAAAGCCCCTAGTCGCCACATTCCGGCGCCTGTTCGGGGAGGCTGTTACGGGAATTGAACCCACGCTGCTGGCCGCCTTGGTCTGCTTTCAAAGCCAGCGATTTAGCCCTGTGCTAAACCAGCCCCTTGAGTGACTGGTGTACGAGGATACCCAGGTCTCGTTGCACACTCCCTTCTCTTAATTTATGACCATTCAGCTAATAGCCTGCCTTCTCGTTTTTGCTACTAAAGTGGATAACCTCGCATTTATCCATGTAAACTGTATCTGAAATTAATTTTCCCACTCACTCAACTTGTCCAAATCACACTGAAGGATCTCTGCATCCTCCTCACAGCTCACCCTCCCACCCAACTTTGTGTCTTCTGCAAATTGGACACAAATATTACATTTTGTTTCCTCATCTAAATCATTAAGATATATTGTGAATAGCTGGGATCCTAGCACCGATCCCTGTGGTACCGCACTGGTCACTGCCTGCCAATATGAAAAAAGATTTGTTTATTCCTCCTTTGTTTCCTGTCAGCCAACCAGTTTTCTCTCCAGTTCAATACACTACCCCTAATCTCATGCTCTTTAATTTTACACGCTAATCTCTTGTGTTATGGGCCAGGGTTTAGAGAACCCCAAAGTGTATCATGGAGTCAACCTGAGCCACAACTTTTACTAGATTGTGGTATGGGGAGCACATGGCCCACTCTACAGGTGTGGTACAGCAGAAATGGAAAAGTAGTTTTTAAAGCAAAACAATGTTTATTCTATGAACTCAAGTTAACCTTTTTAAAACATACAGTGAACATCTTAGCAACCATCAATTCAAATACAACCCCCAAAGAATACAACACTAAGTAACCCTTTAAGCTTTCCTTTTTAACGTCCATACGACTAAAAAACAAAACCTTCAACAGAAGCACATCAGGTTAAAGTCACTACTGAAAACATTTAGAATTCTGAATTCACCAAATGATCAAGAGATAGTCTTTTGATGGCAGAGAGAACAGCAGTACACCTGCTTGGTCTGGCTTCAGCTCCAACGCTGAAAACGAAACCAAAAACTCACTCTACAGCAGCCTGCTCAAAAACGAAAGTAAAAAGCTGACAGACAGCCCAGCTGCACCCACTCTCTGACATCACTGCAGTAGTAAACACCATTTCTTAAAGGTACTCTCACTACAGATATTTCTATACATACCCATTTATAACCACCCATTTCTTAAAGATACTCTCACATGACATATGTGGGACGTTTGTCGAAAATCTTCAGAAAGTCCAAATATACCACATCCACATGGCTCCCCTTCGTATCCTCCACTAGTTATTCCAGAGAATTCCAGTTGATTTGTCAAGCATGATTTCCCTTTTGTAAATGCCATGCTGACTGTCCAATCCTGCCAATATTTTCGAAGTGCTCTGCTGTTTAGAAGATTAAGAGATGACTTTAAAAAAAAATATATATTTTATTGAAATTTTTTTCCAAACAACAATTTTTCCCTCTTACAAAGCAAACGAAACAATAACAAAACAGAATTTTTTAACAATACTCAAGTAACAAAACCCCATTATCTATTGACCTAAACTAAACTAAACCCCCCCCCCCGGGTTGCTGCTGCTGGTCATCTGTCTTCCCTCTAACGTTCCCCTAGGTAGTCGAGAAATGGCTGCCACCGCCTGGTGAACCCTTGAGCCGATCCTCTCAGGGCAAACTTTATCTGCTCCAGTTTAATGAACCCCGCCATATCATTTACCCAGGCCTCCAGTCCGGGGGGTTTCGCCTCCTTCCACATGAGTAGGATCCTGCGCCGGGCTACTAGGGACGCAAAGGCCACGACATCGGCCTCTTTCGCCTCCTGCACTCCCGGCTCTTCCGCAACTCCAAATAGAGCTAACCCCCAGCCTGGTTTGACCCGGGCCTTCACCAACTGCGAAATCACTCCCGTCACTCCCTTCCAATACCCTTCCAGTGCCGGGCATGCCCAAAACATATGTGCGTGGTTTGCCGGGCTCCCGCCACACCTCCCACATTTGTCCTCCACTCCAAAGAACCTGCTCAATCTTGCCCCCGTTATGTGTGCTCTATGTAGCACCTTAAATTGAATCAGGCTCTAAGCCTGGCGCATGAGGAAGAGGAATTTACCCTGCTTAGGGCATCAGCCCACATACCCTCCTCTATCTCCTCCCCTAATTCTTCCCACTTTCCATTTAGTTCGCCCACCGACTCCTCCCCCTCTTCCCTCATCTCTCTATAAATCTCTGACACCTTGCCCTCTCCGACCCACACCCCTGAAAGCACCCTGACCTGTATCCCCTGTGTCTGGAGCAACGGAAATTCCCTCACCTGTTGTCTAGTAAACGCCCTCACCTGCATATATCGCAAGAAATTTCCCCGGGGCAACTTATACTTTTCCTCCAATGCTCCCAAGCTCGCAAAAGTCCCATCTATAAATAAATCTCCCACCTTCCTAATTGCCAACTGGTACCAGCTCTGAAATCCTCCATCCATTCTTCCTGGGGCAAACCTATGGTTGTTCCTGATAGGGGACCCCACCAGGGCTCCCCGCACCCCTCTCTGTCGCCTCCACTGTCCCCAGATATTCAGTGTTGCCGCCACCACCGGGTTCGTGGTAAACTTTTTAGATGAGAACGGTAGCGGCGCCGTCACCAGCGCCTCTAAACTCGTCCCTTTACAGGACTTTCTCTCCAGTCTTTTCCACGCCGCTCCCTCACCCTCCATCATCCATCTACGTATCATTGCCACATTGGCGGCCCAATAGTAATCACCCAAGTTCGGTAGTGCCAGTCCTCCTCTGTCCCTACTACGCTGAAGGAACCCCCTCCTTACTCTCGGAACTTTCCCTGCCCACACGAAGCTCGTGATGCTCCTGTCTATTTTATTAAAAAAGGTCTTGGTGATTAGTATAGGGAGACATTGAAATACAAATAAGAACCTCGGGAGGACCATCATCTTAATTGCTTGCACCCTGCCCGCCAGCGATAGAGGCTGCATGTCCCACCTCTTGAAGTCCTCCTCCATTTGTTCTACCAGCCGTGTCAGATTGAGTCTGTGCAAGGTTCCCCAGCTCCTAGCGATCTGAATCCCCAGGTATCGGAAGTTTCTTTCCACTTTCCTTAGCGGTAAGCCTTCTATCTCTCTACTCTGGTCCCCTGGATGTATCACAAATAATTCACTCTTCCCCATGTTTAGCCTATACCCCGAGAATTCCCCGAACCCCCTCAAAATTCGCATAACCTCTATCATCCCCCCCCGCTGGGTCCGACACGTATAACAATAGGTCATCTGCGTATAACGAGACTCAGTATTCTTCTCCCCCTCTAATCGCCCCTCTCCATTTCCTGGAGTCTCTCAACGCCATGGCCAGAGGTTCAATTGCCAACGCGAACAACAATGGAGACAGCGGGCATCCCTGTCTTGTTCCCCTATATAATCGGAAATACTCCGATCTATGTCGACCTGTAACTACGCTTGCCGTTGGAGCCCCATAAAGAAGTCTAACCCAGCTAATAAACCCGTTCCCGAACCCAAACCTCCTTAACACTTCCCATAAATACTCCCACTCCACCCTATCAAATGCCTTCTCTGTGTCCATTGCTGCCACTATCTCTGCCTCCCCCTCCACTTGGGGCATCATTATCACCCCTAATAGTCGTCACACGTTAACATTCAGTTGTCTCCCTTTTACGAACCCTGTCTGGTCTTTGTGCGCCACCCCCGGGATACAGTCCTCTATCCTCGATGCCAGTACCTTTGCCAGCAATTTGGCGTCCACGTTCAATAGTGAAATAGGTCTATAGGACCCGCACTGCAACGGATCTTTGTCCCTCTTCAAAATTAGCGATAGCGTCGCCTCCGACATCGCCGGGGGTAGAGTCCCCCCTTCCCTGGCCTCATTGAACGTCCTCGCCATCAACGGGGCCAACAAGTCCACATATTTTCTGTAATATTCCACCGGGAACCCGTCTGGCCCCGGGGCCTTCCCTGCCTGCATGCTTCCCAGTCCCTTAATAACCTCGTCCACCTCAATCGGCGCCCCCAGGCCTGCCACCTCCTGCTCCTCCACTTTCGGGAACCTCAATTGGTCCAGGAACTGCCGCATCCCCTCCTCTCCCTCTGGGGGTTGAGACCTATACAGTTCCTCATAGAAGGTCTTGAACACCTCGTTTATCTTTCCTGCCCTTCGCACCGCGTCTCCCCTTTCGTCTCTAATTCCTCCTATCTCCCTCGCTGCTGCCCTCTTTCGCAATTGATGCGCCAACAGGCGACTAGCCTTTTCCCCATATTCATATCTCCTCCCCTGTGCCTTCCTCCACAGTACCTCCACCTTTCTGGTGGTCAGAAGGTCAAACTCTGTTTGGAGTCGTCTCCTCTCCCTGTACAATTCCTCCTCCGGGGTCTCTGCAAATTCCCTGTCCACCCTTAAAATCTCCCCAGTGATCTTTCCCTTTCCTTGGCCTCTGTTTTCCTTTTGTGGGCCCCAATAGAGATCAGCTCTCCTCTGACCACCGCTTTTAATGCTTCCCAGACCACTCCCACAGGGACCTTGCCGTCGTCATTGACCTCCAGGTATCTCTCAATACACCCCCGCACTCTTGCACACACTCCCTCATCCGCCATCAGTCCCACATCTAATCGCCAGAGTGTTCTCTGCTCCCTGTCCTCTCCTACTTCCAGGTCCATCCAATGTGGGGCATGATCCGAAACCGCTATGGCTGAGTACTCAGCTTCTTCCACCCTAGAGATCAACGACCTTCCCAACACAAAAAAATCTATCCGGGAGTACACTTTATGGACATGGGAGAAGAAGGAAAACTCCTTAGCCCTAGGTCTAAGAAATCGCCATGGATCCACTCCCCCCATTTGGTCCATAAACCCCTTAAGTACCTTGGCCGCTGCCGGCCTTCTTCCGGTCCTTGAGCTGGATCTATCTAGCCCCGGGTCCAGCACCGTGTTAAAGTCCCCTCCTAAAATCAAGTTTCCTGCCTCCAGGTCCGGTATACGACCCAGCATCCGTCTCATTAATCCCGCATCGTCCCAATTTGGGGCATACACATTAACCAACACGACCTCCATTCCCTCCAGCCTACCACTCACCATTACATATCTACCTCCGCTATCTGCTACGATGTTCTTTGCTTCAAATGCTACCCGTTTCCCCACCAAAATGGCCACCCCTCTGTTCTTTGCGTCCAGTCCTGAGCGGAACACCTGTCCCACCCATCCTTTCCTTAGCCTAACTTGGTCCGCCACCTTTAGGTGCGTCTCTTGGAGCATAACCACGTCTGCCCTTAGTCCTTTCAAATGCGCGAGCACTCGGGCCCTTTTTATCGGTCCGTTCAGGCCTCTCACGTTCCACGTGATCAGCCTCACTAGGGGGCTACCTGCCCCCCTCCCGTGTCGACTAGCCATTACCTTCTCTAGGCCAGTCCCATATCCCGCCTCCGCGCTCCCGCTCGCTCCCCCAGCGTCGCACACCATCCCCGCCCACCCACTCTTTAGCCATTTCCTTTCGGATTTCTGCAGCAGCAACCCAGTTGTCCCCCCCCACTGCTAGATCCCTATCTAGCATGATTGCTCCCCCATATCACTTCCGTAAGTCAGCTGACTTCAACTGACCCCGGCTACTCCTCACTCCTCGACCCCCCCCCCCCCCCCCCCCCCGTGTGGGGGAACTCCCTTGCGCCTGTCTTCCCGCCTTATTCTTTCTGGCGTGGGAACATCCCTTTACCTGACCCGCCTGTTATGGTGCAGCTCCCTTTCCCCTCCCCCTCTCCTTCCCCATTCTCCGACTATGTCCCGTCTTTTCCCCCCTCACCGGCGCCCACATTTCCCCAATGTCTCCCCACTTCCCTGTTTACTTCTCGATTATCTTCCACCGTAACATTAACAAAAACAATAACAATAACATTTCCTGCAGCATCAGTCCCTCAGTTCCGGTCCAATTTCTCTTCTTTGATGAAGGACCATGCTTCCTCCGCCGTCTCGAAATAATAGTGTCTCTCCTGATACGTGACCCATAGTCTTGCCGGCTGCAGCATCCCAAACTTCACCTTCCTTTTATGCAACACCTCTTTGGCTCGGTTGAAGCTTGCCCTTCTTCTCGCCACCTCCGCACTCCAATCCTGGTATATCCGTACCACAGCATTCTCCCATCTGCTACTCCGCACCTTTTTAGCCCATCTCAGGACCTCTTCTCTGGCCTTAAGGCGGTGAAATCGCACGATTATCGCCCTCTGTGGTTCTCCCGCTTTTGGTCTTCTCGCCGGAATCCGATTTGCCCACTCCACCTCCATGGGGCCCGCAGGGGCCTCAGCACCCATCAGTGAGCTCAGCATCTTACTTGCGTACGCTCCACAGTCCACTCCTTCCACACCCTCAGGGAGACCTAGTATCCGAAGGTTCTTCCTTCGCGCTCCGTTTTCTAGGGCCTCGATCCTTTCAGTACACTTTTTATGAAGTGCCTCGTGCGTCTGTGTCTTAACCGCCAGGCCCAGGATCTCGTCCTCAATATCTGTCACCTTCTGCTCCACCACGCGGAGCTCAGTCTCCTGGGTCTTTAATGTCTCCTTGAGCCCCTCAATTGCCTGTAGCATCGGGGTCAGCACCTCCCTCTTCAGCAGCTCCACGCACCGTCTCACGATTTCATCCTGCTCAGGCCCCCATGTCGCCTGCGCTTTCTCCGCCGCCATCTTGTGCTTCTCTCTTTCTGACCTTTTGGTCGACGATTCCTCGCGCTGCAGCCGCCGCCGCCGGTTTTTTCCTCCTTCGTTCGGGGGGGGGGACTCCCTTCCCACACACCCCACACCGGGTCGCGTCGTCGAAAGATTCCCCGTTGGGGCTCTTAAAAGAGCCCGAAGGTCCGTCTGAGCTGGAGCCGCCGAAACGTGCGGCTAGCTCGGCATCACCGCAACCGGAAGTCCAAGATTAAGAGATGACTTAATCAAAATCTTTAAAATCCTGAGGGGGTCTTGGACAGGGTGGGTGTGGAGAGAGGAGAGGGTGTGGGTGTGGGTGTGGAGAGAGGTGTGGGTGTGGAGAAGATGATTGCTCATGTGGGAGAATCCAGAACTGGGGGAGGTTCACTGTTTGAAAATAAAGGGTCAAGGCAGCACGGTGGAGCAGTGGTTAGCCCTGCTGCCTCATGGAGCTGAGGTCCCGGGTTCGAACCCGGCTCTGGGTCACTGTCCGTGTGGAGTTTGCACATTCTCCCGTGTTTGCGTGGGCTTCGCCCCCACAACCCAAAGATGTGCAGGGTAGGTGAATTGGCCACGATAAATTGCCCCTCAATTGAAAAAAATTAATTGGGCACTCTAAATTTATTAAAAAAATAAAAATAAAGGGTCGTCCATTTGAATGAAAAATGAATTGAAAATCGCTTATTGTCACAAGTAGGTTTCAAATTAAGTTCCTGTGAAAAGCTCCTAGTCACCACATTCCGGCACCTGTTCGGGGAGGCTGTTACAGGAATTGAACCGTGCTGCTGGCCTGCATTGGTCTGCTTTCAAAGCCAGCGATTTAGCCCAGTGTGCTAAACCAGCCCCTGGGATGAGGAGAATGTTTTTCTCTGAGGGCAGTGAGTGTCTGGAACTCTCTTCCTCAAAAGGCGATGGAGGCAAATCTTTGAATATTTCTAAGACACAGGTGGAGAGATTCTTGATCAGCAAGGGGGGGGGGTGGTGAAAGGTTATTGAGAGTGAAGCTTCGAGGATACAATGAGATCAGCCATGAGAGGCCCGAGGGGCCAAATGGGCCGATCTTTCTTCAGACCATAAGCTGTAGGAGCAGAAGGGGCCATTCGGCCCATTGAGCCTGCTCCGCCCATTCATTGAGATCGTGACTGATCCGATGTGATAATCCTCAATTCCGCTTTCCCGCCTTCTCCCCATAAACCCTCGATTCCCTCACCGATTAAACATCTGTCTGTCTCGGCCTTGAACATACTTAACGGCCCAGCCTCTACAGCTCTCTGCGGGAAAGAATTCCACACATTCACCACCCTCCGAGAGGGGAAATTCCTCCTCATCTCTGTCTGAAATGGGGCGACCCCCTCACTCTGAGATTCTGCCCTCTGGTCCTAGACTCTCCCACAAGAGGAAACATCCTCTCAGCATCGACCCTGTCGAGCCCCCTGAGAATCCTCTCTGTCTCAATAAGGTCGCCTCTCATTCTTCTAAACTCCAATGAGGACAGGCCCCAACCTACTCAACCTCTCCTCGTAAGAAAATCCCTCCCTCCCCGGGATCAACCGAGTGAACCTTCCTTGTTTGTATCTTCTCTGCGCCACTAGGCTGAGGAGTTGGGTCTCGAAGTGCACTGGAGCCCAGTAGGCAACCTGCCATTTCGAATGATTGGCAACTACCTTGTCACGGTCACTGAGGCCTGATGCACGAGCAATTAAACTCAAAGACGAGGTTGTAACATAACTGAAGGCTTCAATCGACTAGAACTGTTCCCCAGCAGCTTCGGTACAGAAAGTGAGGGCTGCTGGGTCGGCAACGGTTCTTATACCCCGCCTACCAAGGCGGAGTTACATACCAACAGCCAATGGTAAACTCTTAGGTTTAACCAATGGTCTTCGGCCTCTTGGGTACTATAATACCTGATAATACCACAAGGTCAAAGCTTCAAGCAGAACCTTTGGCGTGTCTTTGAAGGCGGTTTCTCTGTCCTCAACCTGGAACATTCTGAGAGTCAAGTGGGGATATATGGTGCAGCTCTGGTAATATCACTGGACAAATGCCCTGCAGACACTGGTTCAAATCCAACCACGGCAACTGGTGGAAATTGGAATAATTAATTGAAAGCCAGTCACTCGTTATGCCACGAAACAAACAATTGTTATAAAAGCCCATCTGGTTTTCCAATGTCTTTCAAGGACATGTATTCCCACTACACTGTCCCCATCAAACACTCCCAGGACAGGTACAGCACGGGGTTAGATACAGAGTAAAACTCCCTCTACACTGTCCCCATCAAACACTCCCAGGACAGGTACAGCACGGGGTTAGTTACAGAGTAAAGCTGCCTCTGCACTGTCCCCATCAAACACTCCCAGGACAGGGACAGCACGGGGTTAGATACAGAGTAAAGCTCCTTCTACACTGTCCCCATCAAACACTCCCAGGACAGGTACAGCACGGGGTCAGAGAGCACAGTCGTACAGGACAAAAGAGGCCCTTCGGCCCACTGAGACTGCCCAGACGCAAGTACTCTAAATACACAGTATTCCCACTTTTTGGCACTTGGCCCATAGTGTTGAATGTTCTGACATTTGCAAGTGCTCATCCAAGTATTATTTAAAGATTGTGAGGTTTCCCGCCTCCACATCCCTCCCAGGCTGTGCATTCCAGACTCCCATCACCCACGGTGAAAAAACCTTTCCTCAAATCCCCTCCAAACCTGCTGCCCCTCACCTTAAAATGATGCCCCCTCGTTAGTAACTCTTCAACTATGGGGAACAGCTGCTTCCTATCCACCCTGTCCATGTCCCTCATAATCTTGTACACCTCAATCGGGGCCTTCCCTTCTCCAAAGAAAGTAACCCGAGCATATCCCCTCTTCATCACTGAAACGCTCCAGCCCAGGCAACATCCTGGTGAATCTCCTCTGCAGCCTCTCCTGTGCAATCACATCCTTCCTATAGTGTGGTGACCAGAACTGCGCACACTACTCCAGCTGGGGCCTAACCAAGTTTTGTACAGCTCCAATTAACATACCCTCCCTGCTGTTATAATCCGTGCCACAACTCATAAAGGCAAGTATTCCGTATGGCACTTTTATAAAAAAAAATAAAAAAAATTAGAGTACCCAATTATGTTTTCCAATTAAGGGGCAATTTAGCGTGGCCAGTCCACCTACCATGCACATCTTTGGGTTGGGGCGAAACCCACGCAGACACGGGGAGAATGTGCAAACTCCACACTGACAGTGACCCAGAGCCGGGATCGAACCTGCGACTGCGGCGCCGTGAGGCAGCTGTGCAAACCACTAGGCCACCGTGCTGCCCGCCGTATGGCTTCTTAACTACCTATCAACCTCCCTTGCCGCCTTCGGGGATCTGGACAAGCACCCCAATGTTCCTCTGAGCTTTCTAGTGTCCTGTCACATTGAATACTCCCTTGTCTTGGTACTCCTTCCAAAGTGCACCATCTCACACTTTTCCGGGTTAAATTCCATCTGCCATTCATCGGCCCATCTGGCCAACCCGTCTATATCTTCCTGCAACCTAAGACCTTCTTCCTCACTATTAACCACCCTGACGATCTTCATGACATCCGCAAACTTACTTATTATTGGCCCCACATTCTCATCTATATCATTTATATATAATCACGAACAAGAAGGTACCTAGGATGGGAATAGAGGGATACGGACCCAGGAAGTGTAGAAGATTTTGGTTCAGACGGGCAGCATGGTCGGCACAGGCTTGGAGGGCTGAAGGGCCTGTTCCTGTGCTGTCCTTCGCTTTAGCACTGATCCCTGTGGTATGCCACTGGACTCTGGCCTTCACTCACAAAAACCGCCTTCTACCACCACCCTCTGTCTCCTATCACTCAGCCAGGTTTGGATCCAACTTGCCACGTTACCCTGAATCCCATGTGCTTTTGCCTTTACCTGTCTCCCGTGCGGGAAATCCATATAAATCACATCAACTGCACCACCCTCATCGACACACCTGGTCACCTCAAAAAATGCAATCAAATCTGTTAGGCATGACCTCCCCCTGATCAAACCTTGCCACTCCCAATCGCACTGTGTTGTGGTCGCTATCACTAAAATGCTCCCCCACTGCCACCTCTCAACCTTGTCCGGTTCGTTCCCCATAATTAGACCCAGCACTGTGCCCTCCCTTGTTGGGACCTTCTGCATGTTGATGTAAAAAGCTTTCCTGAATACATTTCAAGAAGTCCACCCCCCCCCCCCTTCTAAACCCTTTAATAATAATAATCTTTATTGTCACAAGTAGGCTGACATTAACACCGCAATGAAGTTACTGTGAAAATCCCCCAGTCCCCACATTCTGGAGCCTGTTCGGGTCACAGAGGGAGAATTCAGAATGTCCAATTCACCCAACAGCACGTCTTTGGACTGTGGGAGGAAACCGGAGCACCCGGAGGAAACCCACGCAGACACGGGGAGAACGTGCAGACTCCGCACAGACGGTGACCCAAGCGGGAATTGAACCCGGGACCCTGGTGCTATGAAGCACGACTGCTAACCACTGTGCTACCATGCTTTACACTATGACTATCCCAATTAATGTTGGGAAAGTTGAATTCGCTCATGTAATGACTCATTATTACTTCACCTCAGTGAATTGTCTACATATGTGCTCCTCTATTGCGCACTGACTGTTTGGGGGCCTATAATACACTCCCGGCAATGTGACTGCTCCCTTGTTATTCCTAAGCTTTACCCGCAAAGCCTCATTTGCAGACCCTTCCAAGATATTGTCCTGTTATGGCCCATGGTTAAGAGAACCCCAAAGTGTATCATGGAGTTCCCTGACCCACAACTTTTACTAGATTGTGGTACGGGGAGCTCACGGCCCACTCTACAGGTGTGGTACAGCAGAAATGGAAAAGTATGTTTTAAAGCAAAACAATGTTTATTCTATGAACTCAAGTTAACCTTTTTAAAACATACAGTGAACATCTTAGCAACCATCAATTCAAATACAACCCCCAAAGAATACAACACTAAGTAATCCTTTAAGCTTTCCTTTTAACATCCATTAGACTTAAAACACCTTGTACCAGAAGCACATCAGGTTAAAGTCACTACTGTTATTAGTTTGAAATCACCAGGATCGATTCAGTCTTTAGATTACAGAGCGAGACTCTAACACACCTTCTGGCTGTGACTGCAGCTATCCAGCTCTGAAAATGAAACTATAAAACACCCTGCAGCAAACAGCCTAAAACGAAAGTAAAAAGCTGACAGACAGCCCAGCTCCACCCACTCTCTGACATCACTGCAGTAGTAAACGCCCATTTCTTAAAGGTACTCTCACTGCAGATATTTATATACACACCCATTTATAAACACCCATTTCTTAAAGGTTCTCTCACACGACAGTCCCTCACTGCAGTAACTGACTCCTCAATTAATGATGCAACACTGTCTCCTCTCTCACACCCTCCCGACTCGCCTGAAGGTCCCATAGCCCGGAATGTTGAGTTGCCAGTCCTGCCCCTCCCCCAACCACGTCTCTGTGATGGTAACCGCATCACAGTTCCATGTATGGGTGTACAGAGTAAAGCACCCTCTTCGCCGTCCCAGGTAACGGCTCAATTCCTGTGTTTCCTTTGAAATCCTCTGTTCTCATTCCTTGCGACTGAATTGTTTCCCCCCCCCTGTTTTCCGGGTCTCCAGGTACCCGTCTGATCTCCAGTCGTTCGCTCGCAGCCGCCTGCCCGGCCCGTGGGATTCTCGGAGAGCTGGGAAGAGGATGAAGTTCCAATTGCCGGAGACCTGGGACAGGCAGCTCTCCCTCCGTGGCAACAATGTGAAAGTCTGGGAGGAGCTGATTGGTATGTCCGCGCGCCGGTTCAGGTGTCAGGATTTTGTATTGCCTCTCCATATTCGTCCGAGCTCAGAATTGTTACGGGGCAGACGGGGGGCAATTGGCTCATCGTGTCCGCACCGGCTCGCCAAGTGAACACCGTGATATAGTGCCATTCCCGTGCCCTGTACCAAAATTCACCGCTTCCCAAATTTGCTGCCTTAGGATGCCTATTGTGCAGAAGGAGGCCATTTGGCCCATCGAGTCTGCACCGACCTTCTGAAAGCGCATCCTACCTAGGCCCACTTCTACATCCTATCCCCGTAACCCCACCCAACCACATCTTTTGGACACTGAGGGACAATGTGTCATGGCCAATCCACCCAACCCGCGCATCTTTGGAAAGTGAGGGGAAACCGGAGCACCCGGAGGAAACCCACGCAGACACAGGGAGAACGTGCAGACTCCGCACAGACAGTCACCTGAGGTCGGAATTGAACCTGGGTCCCTGGTGTTGTGAGGCAGCAGTGCTAACCACTGCCACCGTGCCGCCTTGAACTTCATCTGCCGCCTGTTCCATCGACTTGCCTATGCCCTGTCGAAGTTCGACACCGTCCACCAGTTCACAGTGCTGCCAAGTTTTGTATCAACCGCAAATTTTGAAATTGCGCCCCTGTACTCTGAGGTCTAGGTCATTAATATATATCAGGAAAGATAACCTGAGTCCTGGGAAACTCCTCTTCAAACCTCCCTCCAGCCCCAGTTACCCTTAGTCTTTGTTTCCTGCCACTCAGCCAATTCTGCATCCGCCTTGCTGCTGTCCACTTTGGCCCAAGAGCTGTAAGACTTGCGTTTGATAAGGTTCCCCACGGTAGGCTACTGCAGAAAATATGGAGGCATGGGATTCAGGGTGATTTAGCAGTTTTGATCAGAAATTGTCTAGCTGGAAGAGGACAAAGGGTGGTGGTTGATGGGAAATGTTCAGACTGGAGTCCAGTTACTAGTGGTGTACCACAAGGATCTGTTTTGGGGCCACTGCTGATTGTCATTTTTATAAATGACCTGGAGGTGGGTGTAGAAGGATGGGTGAGTAAATTTGCAGATGACACTAAAGTCGGTGGAGGTGTGGACAGTGCGGACGGATGTTACAAGTTACAGAGGGACATAGATAAGCTGCAGCGCTGGGCTGAGAGGTGGCAAATGGAGTTTAATGCAGAAAAGTGTGAGGTGATTCATTTTGGAAGGAATAACAGGAAGACAGAGTACTGGGCTAATGGTAAGATTTTTGGCAGTGTGGATGAGCAGAGAGATCTCGGTGTCCATGTATATAGATCCCTGAAAGTTGCCACCCAGGTTGAGAGGGTTGTTAAGAAGGCGTACGGTGTGTTAGCTTTTATTGGTAGAGGGATTGAGTTTCAGAGCCATGAGGTCATGTTGCAGCTATACAAAACTCTGGTGCAGCCGCATTTGGAGTATTGCGTGCAATTCTGGTCGCCGCATTATAGGAAGGATGTGGAAGCATTGGAAAGGGTGCAGAGGAGATTTACCTTGGTGAGTCGCTGCGGTGCATCTTGTAGATGGTACACACGCTGCTGTCACTGCGTCGGTGGTGGAGGGAGTGAATGTTTGTGGATGGGGTGCCGATCAAAGCGGGGCTGCTTTGTCCTGGGTGGCGTCGAGCTTCTCGAGTGTTGTCGGAGCCGCACTCGCCCAGGCAAGTGGAGAGTATCCCATCACACTCCTGACGGGGAGTCAGGAGGTGAGTTACCCTCCGCAGGATTCCCAGCCTCTGACCTGCTCTGGTAGCCACAGTATTTCTCTGGCTGGTCCGGTTCAGTTCCTGCGCAATGGTGTCCCCAGGATGTTGATGGTGGGGGATTCAGTGATGGCCATGCCATTGACTTCAGCCTCTTCGCACCCCCCCCCCCCCAATCTTGATCGCTCCACCATTGGTGCCTTTAGCTGGTGGGGGTCCCCGAGCTCTGGAATTCCCTCACTAAATCTCTCTGACCCCCAACCCCTCTTCCAACCCCTCCCCCCACTCCTCTCTCACTTCCTTTCCGGTGCACCTTAAAATTCTCCCCTTTGAGCAACCTTCTGGTCACCGGGCTTGGTGTCATACTCCCGTGAAGCACCTTGGGATGTTTTGTTACGCTAAAGGTGCTGCATAAATGTAAGTTGTTGTTGCTATATTGATGTAGTTGGTTGCAGTAGGGGTTGGCGGAGGCTCGCCTGAGGCATAAACACCCGCATGGACCAGATGGGCCGAATGGCCTGTTTCTGTGCTGGAAATCCGATGCGTTAGAAATCTGGTAAGAAACACTAGCGACCGCATTTTTACTAAATGTGCGTGTTTAAAGATGGCTGAAAAGGGCGGCACGTGGCGCAGTAGTTAGCACTGCGACTGCGGCGCTGAGGTCCCAGGTTCGAATCCCGGCCCCGGGTCGCCGTCCGTGTGGAGTTTGCACATTCTCCCCGTGGCTGCGTGGGTTTCGCTCCCACAACCCAAAGATGTGCAGGGTAGGTGGATTGGCCACGCTAAATTGCCCCTTAATTGGAAAAAAAAAAATAATAATTGGGTACACTAAATTTATAAAAAAACAAAAACAGATGGCTGAAAGAGCGACACATTGCCGAAGCTTTTTCCTTTTTGCTTTGCGCTCCTTGGCAAACCGACGGAGGCTGAATTTCAAACCGTCGCCAGTTCCCCGTTGCTTACTCCACGGCAGCGTCTGGGGCCAAACCGAACCGACTTGCCAATCTTATCAGCGTGCTTTTCTCCAGCGGTGTTAATCGTTGTGAGAGCTTGAAATTCGGCTTTCTCGCACTTGTCCTCACGAATGCGAGACAAAAAAAGGGCTTCAAAAACAGGCCTCTCATTTCAGTAATACTCCAGGCCAGAGCTACTAAACGATTGTTTGTATACAAACAGAAGAATTAGGAGCAGGAGTTGGCCACTCGGCCCTTCGATTCTGCTCCGCCGATCAGTAAGATCATAGAACATAGAACATAGAAAATACAGCACAGAACAGGCCCTTCGGCCCACGATGTTGTGCCGAACCTTTGTCCTAGATTAATCATAGATTATCATTGAATTTACAGTGCAGAAGGAGGCCATTCGGCCCTTTGAGTCTGCTGCACCGGCACATGGATGATCTGGTTGAAACTTCAATTCCACATCCCCCCCCCCCCACCCACCCACTAATCTTTCACCCCCTTGTTCAAGAATCTATTCAAGGGCAGCACGGAGGGACAGTGGTTAGCCCTGCTGCCTCACGGCACCGAGGTCCCAGGTTCGATCCTGGCCCCGGGTCACTGTCCGCGTGGAGTTTGCACATTCTCCCTGTGTCTGCGTGGGTTTCACCCCCACAACCCAAAAATGTGCAGGGTAGGTGGATTGGCCACGCTAAATTGCCCCTTGGGAAATAAAAATTGGGTACCCGTAATTTTATTTAAAAATCTATTCAGCTCTGCCTTAAAAATATTCAAAGATTCTGCTGCCTTTTGAGGAAGAGAGTTCCAATGTTCATGATCCTTTGAGAGAAGAAATTTCTCCTCATCTCGGTCATAAATGAGTGATGCCTTATTTTTAAACAGTGATACCCTAATTCTGGATTACGTCCACCCAGTTCCAGGTCCCCTCAGGATATTAAAAGGTTTTGATCAAGTCGTCGCACTCCTTTTTAAAAAATAAAAAAAATAAAAAAAATTTTATTGAAAATTTTTGGTCAACCAACACAGTACATTGTGCATCCTTTACACAATATTATAACAACACAAATAACAATGACCTATTTTATAAACAAAAAATGAATAAATAATAAATAACAAAAATGAAAACTAACCCTAATTGGCAACTGCCTTATCACAAGTAACACTCTCCAAAAATATAATTTAACAGTCCAATATATAATTATCTGTAGCAACGACCTATACATACTATACAGTATATATTAACAACCCTGAGAGTCCTTCTGGTTCCTCCTCTCTTTCCCCCCCCCCCCCCCCGATCCTGGGCTGCTGCTGCTGCCTTCTTTTTTCCATTCCATCTATCTTTCTGCGAGGTATTCGCCGAACGGTTGCCACCGCCTGGTGAACCCTTGAGCCGACCCCCTTAGAACAAACTTAATCCGCTCTAGCTTTATAAACCCTGCCATGTCATTTATCCAGGTCTCCACCCCCGGGGGCTTGGCTTCTTTCCACATTAACAATATCCTGCGCCGGGCTACTAGGGACGCAAAGGCCAAAACATCGGCCTCTCTCGCCTCCTGCACTCCCGGCTCTTGTGCAACCCCAAATATAGCCAACCCCCAGCTTGGTTCGACCCGGACCCCCACTACTTTTGAAAGCACCTTTGTCACCCCCATCCAAAACCCCTGTAGTGCCGGGCATGACCAAAACATATGGGTATGATTCGCTGGGCTTCTCGAGCACCTCGCACACCTATCCTCCACCCCAAAAAATTTACTGAGCCGTGCTCCAGTCATATGCGCCCTATGTAATACCTTAAACTGAATCAGGCTTAGCCTGGCACACGAGGACGACGAGTTTACCCTGCTTAGGGCATCTGCCCACAGCCCCCCCTCGATCTCCTCCCCCAGCTCTTCTTCCCATTTCCCTTTTAGTTCATCTACCAGTCTCCCCTTCGTCCCTCATTTCCCTATATATATATATATATATATATATATATATATCTATATCTGACACCTTACCATCCCCCACCGAGATCACTCTGTCCTGCACCTCTTGTGTCGGGAGCTGCGGGAATTCCCTCACCTGTTGCCTCGCAAAAGCCCTCAGTTGCATATACCTGAATGCATTCCCTTGGGGCAACCCATATTTCTCGGTCAGCGCTCCCAGACTTGCGAACTTCCCATCCACAAACAGATCTTTCAGTTGCGTTATTCCTGCTCTTTGCCACATTCCATACCCCCCATCCATTCCCCCCGGGGCAAACCTATGGTTGTTTCTTATCGGGGACCCCCCCAAGGCTCCAGTCTTTCCCCTATGCCGTCTCCACTGTCCCCAAATCTTCAGTGTAGCCACCACCACCGGGCTTGTGGTGTAGTTCCTCGGTGAGAACGGCAATGGGGCTGTCACCATAGCCTGTAGGCTAGTCCCCCTACAGGACGCCTTCTCTAATCTCTTCCACGCCGCTCCCTCCTCCTCTCCCATCCACTTACTCACCATTGAAATATTAGCGGCCCAATAATACTCACTTAGGCTCGGTAGTGCCAGCCCCCCCCCTATCCCTGCTACGCTGTAAGAATCCCTTCCTCACTCTCGGGGTCTTCCCGGTCCACACAAAACCCATGATGCTCTTTTCAATCCTTTTAAAAAAAGCCTTCGTGATCACCACCGGGAGGCACTGAAACACAAAGAGAATCTCGGGAGGACCACCATCTTAACCGCCTGCACCCTCCCTGCCAGTGACAGGGATACCATATCCCATCTCTTGAAATCCTCCTCCATTTGTTCCACCAACCGTGTTAAATTTAACCTATGCAATGTGCCCCAATTCTTGGCTATCTGGATCCCCAGGTAACGAAAGTCCCTTGTTACCTTCCTCAACGGTAGGTCCTCTATTTCTCTACTCTGCTCCCCTGGATGCACCACAAACAACTCACTTTTCCCCATGTTCAATTTATACCCTGAAAAATCCCCAAACTCCCCAAGTATCCGCATTATTTCTGGCATCCCCTCCGCCGGGTCTGCCACGTATAGTAGCAAATCGTCCGCATACAAAGATACCCGGTGTTCTTCTCCTCCTCTAAGTACTCCCCTCCACTTCTTGGAACCCCTCAACGCTATCGCCAGGGGCTCAATCGCCAGTGCAAACAATAATGGGGACAGAGGGCATCCCTGCCTTGTCCCTCTATGGAGCCGGAAATATGCAGATTCCCGTCCATTCGTGACCACGCTCGCCATCGGGGCCCTATACAACAGCTGCACCCATCTAACATACCCCTCTCCAAAACCAAATCTCCTCAACACCTCCCACAAATAATCCCACTCCACTCTATCAAATGCTTTCTTGGCATCCATCGCCACTACTATCTCCGTTTCCCCCTCTGGTGGGGCCATCATCATTACCCCTAACAGCCTCCGTATATTCGTGTTCAGCTGTCTCCCCTTCACAAACCCAGTTTGGTCCTCGTGGACCATCCCCGGGACACATTCCTCTATTCTCATTTCCATTACCTTGGCCAGGATCTTGGCATCTACATTTAGGAGGGAAATAGGTCTATAGGACCCGCATTGTAGCGGGTCCTTTTCCTTCTTTAAGAGAAGCGATATCGTTGCTTCAGACATAGTCGGGGGCAGTTGTCCCCTTTCCTTTGCCTCATTAAAGGTCCTCGTCAATACCGGGGCGAGCAAGTCCACATATTTTCTATAGAATTCGACTGGGAATCCATCCGGTCCCGGGGCCTTTCCCGCCTGCATGCTCCTAATTCCTTTCACCACTTCATCTACCTCGATCTGTGCTCCCAGTCCCACCCTTTCCTGCTCTTCCACCTTGGGAAATTCCAGCCGATCCAAGAAGCCCATCATTCTCTCCCTCCCATCCGGGGGTTGAGCTTCATATAATTTTTTATAAAATGTCTTGAACACTCCATTCACTCTTTCCGCTCCCCGCTCCATCTCTCCTTCCTCATCCCTCACTCCCCCTATTTCCCTCGCTGCTCCCCTTTTCCTCAATTGGTGTGCCAGCAACCTGCTCGCCTTCTCCCCATATTCGTACTGTACACCCTGTGCCTTCCTGCATTGTGCCTCTGCAGTGCCCGTAGTCAGCAAGTCAAATTCTACATGTAGCCTTTGCCTTTCCCTGTACAGTCCCTCCTCCGGTGCTTCCGCATATTGTCTGTCCACCCTCAAAAGTTCTTGCAGCAACCGCTCCCGTTCCTTACACTCCTGCTTCCCTTTATGTGCCCTTATTGATAACAGCTCCCCTCTAACCACCGCCTTCAGCGCCTCCCAGACCCCTCCCACCTGGATCTCCCCATTATCATTGAGTTCCAAGTACTTTTCAATGCACCCCCTCACCCTTAGACACACCCCCTCATCTGCCATTAGTCCCATGTCCATTCTCCAGGGTGGGCGCCCTCCTGTTTCCTCCCCTATCTCCAAGTCTACCCAGTGTGGAGCGTGATCCGAAATGGCTTTAGCCGTATACTCCGTTCCCCTCACCTTCGGGATCAACGCCCTTCCCAGCACAAAAAAGTCTATTCGCGAGTAGACTTTATGGACATAGGAGAAAAACGAGAACTCCTTACTCCTAGGTCTGCTAAATCTCCACGGGTCTACACTTCCCATCTGCTCCATAAAATCTTTAAGTACCTTGGCTGCTGCTGGCCTCCTTCCAGTCCTGGACTTCGACCTATCCAGCCCTGGTTCCAACACCGTATTAAAATCTCCCCCCATTATCAGCTTTCCCATCTCTAGGTCCGGAATGCGTCCTAGCATCCGCCTCATAAAATTGGCATCATCCCAGTTCGGGGCATATGCGTTTACCAAAACCACCGTCTTCCCCTGTAGTTTGCCACTCACCATCACGTATCTGCCCCCGTTATCCGCCACTATAGTCTTTGCCTCGAACATTACCCGCTTCCCCACTAATATAGCCACCCCCCTGTTTTTCGCATCTAGCCCCGAATGGAACACCTGCCCCACCCATCCTTTGCGTAACCTAACCTGGTCTATCAGTTTCAGGTGCGTTTCCTGTAACATAACCACATCTGCCTTAAGTTTCTTAAGGTGTGCGAGTACCCGTGCCCTCTTTATCGGCCCGTTCAGCCCTCTCACATTCCATGTGATCAGCCGGGTTGGGGGGCTTCCTACCCCCCCCCCCCCTTGTCGATTAGCCATCCCCTTTTTCCAGCTCCTCACCCGGTTCCCACGCAGCTGTATCTCCCCCAGGCGGTGCACCCCTGCCCATCCCCTCCCATACCAGCTCCCCCCTCTCCCCAGCAGCAGCAACCCAGTAATTCCCCCCTCTCACCCCCCCCGCTAGATCCCCCGCTAGCGTAATTACTCCCCCCATGTTGCTCCCAGAAGTCAGCAAACTCTGGCCGACCTCGGCTTCCCCCCGTGACCTCGGCTCGCACCGTGCGACGCCCCCTCCTTCCTGCTTCTCTATTCCCGCCATGATTATCATTGCGCGGGAACCAAGTCCGCGCTTCTCCCTTGGCCCCGCCCCCAATGGCCAACGCCCCATCTCCTCCACCTCCCCTCCTCCCCCCATCACCACCTGTGGAAGAGAGAAAAGTTACCACATCGCAGGATTAGTACATAAAACTCCTCTTTCCCCCCTTTTTAACCCCCCTCTTCGCCCCCCACATTCGCCCCACCACTTTGTTCAAACGTTCTTTTTAATAACCCGCTCATTCCAGTTTTTCTTCCACAATAAAAGTCCATGCTTCATCCGCCGTCTCAAAGTAGTGGTGCCTCCCTCGATATGTGACCCACAGTCTTGCCGGTTGCAGCATTCCAAATTTTATCTTTTTATGAAGCACCGCCTTGGCCCGATTAAAACTCGCCCTCCTTCTCGCCACCTCCGCACTCCAGTCTTGATAAACGCGGATCACCGCATTCTCCCATTTACTGCTCCGAGTTTTCTTTGCCCATCTAAGGACCATTTCTCTATCCTTAAAACGGAGGAATCTCACCACTATGGCTCTGGGAATTTCTCCTGCTCTCGGTCCTCGCGCCATCACTCGGTATGCTCCCTCCACCTCCAACGGACCCGCCGGGGCCTCCGCTCCCATTAACGAGTGCAGCATCGTGCTCACATATGCCCCGACGTCCGCTCCCTCCGCACCTTCAGGAAGACCAAGAATCCTCAGGTTGTTCCTCCTTGCGTTGTTCTCCAGTGCCTCCAACCTTTCCACACATCGTTTCTGATGTGCCTCATGCGTCTCCGTCTTCACCACCAGGCCCTGTATGTCGTCCTCATTCTCGGCTGCCTTTGCCTTCACGACCCGAAGCTCCCGCTCCTGGGTCTTTTGTTCCTCCTTTAGCCCTTCGATCGCCTGTAGTATCGGGGCCAACAGCTCTTTCTTCATTTCCTTTTTGAGCTCTTCCACACAGCATTTCAAGAACTCTTGTTGTTCAGGGCCCCATGTTAAACTGCCACCTTCCGACGCCATCTTGGTTTTTGCTTGCCTTCCTTGCCGCTGTTCTAAAGGATCCACTGCAATCCGGCCACTTTCTCCTTCTTTTTTCATCCGTATCCAGGGGGGATTCCCTTCTGGTTTACCGCACAGTGTTTTTAGCCGTCAAAATTGCCGTTGGGGCTCCTATCAAGAGCCCAAAAGTCCGTTTCACCGGGAGCTGCCGAAACGTGCGACTCAGCTGGTCATCGCCGAACCCGGAAGTCAAGTCGTCGCACTCCTGACTGGATGCAAACCCGGCCTGTCCCAACCTTTCCTCATAAGGCAACCCCACCCATCCATTCTTGGCATGAGTCCAGTAAACCTTCTCTGAACTGCTGACACATTTACATCATTCCTTAAATGAGAGCGATACTATACACAGTGCTCCAGATGTGGTCTCACCAATGTCCTGTATAATTGAAGCAGAACCTCCCTACTCTTGTATTCAATTCCCCTCACAATAAACAATGACATTCTATTAGCTTTCCTAATTACTTGCTGTACCTGTATCCTCGCCTTTTGTGATTCAAGCTCTTGGACACCCAGATCCCCCTGAGTCTCCGAGCTCTGCAATCTCTCACCATTTAGATCATCAGCTTTTTTATTCTTCCTGCCAAAATGGACAATTTGCCCATATTACCTCCACTTGGCAGATTTCTGCCCACTCAATTCGCCCATCTATGTCCCTTTGTAGCCTCCTTATGTCCTCTTCACAATTTACTTTCCTACCTATCTTTGTGTCGTCAGGAAATTCAGCAATCGTATCATAGAATTTACAGTGCAGAAGGAGGCCATTCGGCCCATCGAGTCTGCACCGGCTCTTTGAAAGAGCACCCTACCCAAGACCACACCTCCACCTTATCCCCATAACCCAGTAACCCCACCCAACACTAAGGGCAATTTTGGACACTAAGGGCAATTTATCACGGCCAATCCACCTAACAGCACATCTTTGGACTGTGGGAGGAAACCGGAGCACCCGGAGGAAACCCACGCACACACGGGGAGGATGTGCAGACTCCGCACAGACAGTGACCCAAGCCGGAATCGAACCTGGGACCCTGGAGCTGTGAAGCAATTGTGCTGACCACCATGCTGCCCACACGGTATTTTCGGTTCCTTTATCCCTTTTTAAATTTGAATCTTTGAACAGCGGGGCAGCACGGTAGCACAGTGGCTAGCACTGCTGCCTCACAGCTCCAGGGTCCCGGATTCAATTCCGGCCTTGGGTGACTGTCTGAGTGGAGTTTGCACATCCTCCCCGTGTCTGCGTGGGTTTCCTCCGGGTGCTCCGGTTTCCTCCCACAGTCCAAAGATGTGCAGGTTAGGTGGATTGGCTGAGATAAATTGCCCTTAAGTGTCCAAAAAAAAAAAAAGGTTAGGTGGGGTTACTGGGTTACGGGGATAGGGTGGAGGTGTGGGCCTGGGTGGGGTTCTCTGTCCATGGGCTGTTGGGGTTCTCTTTCCAAGACTCGATGGGACCACCTTTTGCACTGTAAATGCTATGATTCTATGATCCAAGTCATTTATATAAATTGTAAAAAGCTGAGGCCCCAGCACTGATCCACTTGTCGCATTGTGCCAACCAGAACAAGACACATTTATGCCAACTTTGTTTCTTGTTAGCTCGCCAATCTTCAGTCCACGCCAATATGTTAGCCCCTATACCATGAACGTTTACTTTCCGCAATAACCTTTGATGTGGCACCTTATCAGATGCCTTCCGGAAATCAAGTGCAATACATCCACCGGTTCCCCTCTACCCACGGTACTTGGGACTCCTCCAAAGAACTCCAATGAAGTGGTAAACATTTTTTCCCTTTCACAAAACCCTGTTGACTCTGCCCGATTGCCGTGATTTTTTCTGTGTGCCCTGCTGGAACATCTGTGATATATCGATCAACATTGTGATGAAGGTAGGAATTTAGGATATATGGAATTATATATATTTGGTGCAGTCAGGGTTAAACGCCCGGGTTAGAATTTTATCATAGAATTTACAGTGCAGAAGGAGGCCATTCGGCCCATCGAGTCTGCACCGGCTCTTGGAACGAGCACCCTACCCTTTAAAAAAAAAAAAAAAAAAAAATTTTTTAAATAAATAAATTGAGTACCCAATTAATTATTTTCCAATTAAGGGGCAATTTAGCGCAGCCAATCCACCTAGCCTGCACATCTTTGGGTTGTGGGGGCGAAACCCACGCAGACACGGCGAGAATGTGCAAACTCCACACGGACAGTGACCCAGAGCCTGGATCGAACCTGGGAACTCGGTGCCGTGAGGCAGCTGTGCTAACCACTGTGCCACCGTGCTGCCCCCTGAAAAGAGCACACTACCCAAGATCGACACCTCCACCCTATCCATATAACCCAGTAACCCCACCCAACACTAAGGGCAATTTTGGACACGAAGGGCAATTTATCAATGCCAATCCACCTGACCTGCACATCTTTGGACTGTGGGAGGAAACCGGAGCACCCGGAGGAAACCCACGCAGACACTGGGAGGACGTGCAGACTCCGCACAGACAGTGACCCAAGCCGGAATCGAACCTGGGACTCTGCAGCTGTGAAGCAATTGTGCTATCCACAATGCTACCGTGCTGCAGTCATGTTTGTAAAATTCCTGGTTTGAAAAGCAGCAGACATTTTGGGGACAGGTGTATTTAGACATTAATGGAATTTTGTTTATATAAATAAAGTTCCCTGGGGAGTAGATAATTAGAGACATTGTGTTTAGCTTCATAAGATGATGTAATTAATGGAGGAGGGGGCTGGGGGGGGAGGGAGGGAGGGAGGGAGGGAGAGCCAGGGGCTGAAGCAGTTAGGTTTTGAGTATTCAGTTTTAGATTAGGATGCGAACAGACTAGCAGTTTCTCTCAAAACAGTGAGTTAAAGACTTGCCTGTGAACAGGACGGGAGCAGTGTCTCAAAGGCTGGCAGGTTGAACAGTGATTGGAGACGGGCAGGAACCTGCAAGCTGGGTCCTGAAGGATAAGTAACTAAAGGCGCCAGAGCCCATGGGCTACTTTCCCCTTTTGAGGGGGAGAGCTGACTGGTGGCGGTTTAACTTGAGGGTCACTGCCCCTCGCCTGAGGTGTGATGATGAGAAGGTGGGGCCGTCATGAATAACCTCAGCTGAAACGGGAATTGAACCCGCGCTGTTGGCCTCTCTCGGCTTCACACCGCTATCTCTTTCTCAATCCAGGGTATCTAAGACATCTCGATTAAGCAAGTATCCCTGGATCTTCTAACTGTATTTAAAAGTGGATTTTGACCGGAGATGGGTGTTGTTTGAGTGGAGTTATTATTTCATGGTATTGTTAAGCATTTAACTGGTAATCGTAAGCATTTGTCTTTATAATGTTAAAGTGAGTAATACAGTGTTAGCAATAAAGTTTGTTGTAATATACCATATCTCTATTTGTGCATGGAATTACTCTTGGAGCGGGGTTTCCTTTTCTCACAGTCTTACAAATTAAATTAAATATTGCCTTATCCTAATTACTGTTGGGGTCTGCTCCAGGATCGCATTAACATGTATGTATAAGAAAAATTACATCGATCAGCTGAATTTAAAAAAAAAATTAAAAAATATTTCTCCTCTTCCCCCAGATAACCAAAAGCTCCCCTTCATGGCAATGCTACGTAATTTACGGAACATGATTGTGGCCGGGATAAGCAGCCAACACCACAAGCAGATTCTGGGAAGGTTGACCAACAGGGTGGGTCCCGACAGCTGTTTAAGAAGACCCCTGCTTGTGTGTCGGTTTCTAACCTGCTCCCTCCCCAGCTTCTTCTTAAGGCACCCACCCTTTCTTCTCAAGGGCACCCCCCCCGGCCTGACTCCCCAGCTGAGGGGGGTAGAAGGTTTCCAGATCGTCGGACTTCTTGTGTGGCACTCGGGAGAGTATGAGAGCTGGGGTGGGGCAGTGGAGAGCGGGGGTGCGGTGGCAGGGGTGAGGGTCTAGGGAAGTGACTGGAGGGAAGCGGGATCTCTCTCCTCGGGGAAGAGAGTTTTTAAAAATACTGCCCAATTCATTTATTCCAATTATGGGCAATTTAGCCTGGCCAATCCACCTAGCCTGCACATCTTTGGGTTGTGGGGACGAAACCCACGCAAACACGGGGAGAATGTGCAAACTCCACATGGACAGTGACCCCGAGCTGGGATCGAACCTGGGACCTCGGCGCCGTGAGGCAGCTGTGCTAACCCACTGCGCCACCATGCTGCCCGGGGAAGAGAAAGTTAAGAGGAGATTTGCGGGAGGCATTTAATGTTATCCAGGGTTTCGGTGTGAGGGAGCAAGCGAGGGACGAACTGTTTTGCAGGGCAGGCAGAGAGATTAGATAGAGTCATAGATTTACAATGCACAAAGAGGCCCTTCGGCCCATCGTGTCTGTGGTATCCCAATCCCATTTTCCAGCACATGATCTGTCGCCCTTCTATACGATGGGGTTTCAAGTGCTCATTTAAATGCTTCTTGAATGTTGCAAGGTTTTCCGCCTTTGCCATCCTCTCTTTGGATGTGAGCATCACCGGTGGAGCCCGATCATTTGTTGCCTATCCCGAATTGCCCCTTGCTCAGTGTGTCTTGCTCGGCCTTTTCAGAGAGAGGGCAATTAAGCATGAGCCACATTACTGTGTGTGGGGTCTGGAGTCTGGAGCCAAACCAGGTAAGGATGGAGGATTTTCTTTACCCTAAAGGGGACATTAGTGAACCAGATGTTTGTTTTTTTACGATCGATGATGGTTGCTGCGGTCGTCATTACTAAGATTAGTGCTGTATATTCCAGATTTTATTTAAATTGAATTTAATATCCACCAGCTGCCGTTGGTGGGATTTGAATCTGTTCCCCGTCCCTGTCCCCGTCCCCCCCAGAGCATTAGCCTGGGGCCTCTGGATTACTAGTCCACTGACATCACCACTACACCACCATCTCTGACAGCGAATTTCTTTTTTTAAGTAAATTTAGTATACCCAATACATTTTTTTCCAATTAAGGGGCAATTTAGCGTGGCCAATCCACCTAGCCTGCACATCTTTGGGTTGTGGGGGCGAAACCCACGCAAGCACGGGGAGAATGTGCAAACTCCACACGGACAGTGACCCAGAGCTGGGGTCGAACCTGGGACCTCGGCGCCGTGAGGCAGCAGTGCTAACCACTGTGCCACCCTGCTGCCCCGAGAATCTCTTTTTTTTAATGCAGCGAGTTGCTGTGAGCTAAAATCCAGGTTTGCATGTCGGAGAGGATGGACGAAGCAAACTGTTATGGGCCAGGGTTTAGAGAACCCCAAAGTGTATCATGGAGTTCACCTGACCCACAACTTTTACTAGATTGTGGTATGGGGAGCACATGGCCCACTCTACAGATGTGGTACAGCAGAAATGGAAAAGTATTTTCTAAAGCAAAACTATGTTTATTCTATGAACTCGAGTTAACCTTTGTAAAACATACAGTGATCTTAGCAACCATTAATTCAAATACAACCCCCAAAGACCTCAACACTAAGTAAACCTTCAAGCTTTCCTTTTTGACATCCATTTGACTTAAAACTCCTTTTACCAGAAGCACATCAGGTTAAAGTCACTACTGTTATTAGTTTTCAATCACCAGGATCGATTTACAGTCTTTAGGTTACAGAGAGAGACTCTGATACACCTTCTGGCTGTGACTGCAGCTATCCAGCTCTGAAAACAAAACTATAAAACACCCTACAGCAAATAGCCTAAAATGAAAGTAAAAAGCTGACAGACAGCCCAGCTCCACCCACTCTCTGACATCACTGCAGTAATAAACACCCATTACTTAAAGGTACTCACTACAGATATTTATATACACACCCATTTATAAACACCCATTTCTTAAATGTACTCTCACTACAGATATTTATATACACACCCATTTATAAACACCCATTTCTTAAAGGTACTCTCACTTATAAACACCCATGTCTTAAAGGTTCTCTCACATGACAAAACGTAACAAAACTTTAAAAAAGGGAATTGGACATTTGAGTATTTCTGGTAAAAGAGACAGGCTGTCGAATCTTTGTGTATTGCACTCACCAGGACAGATGCAAGAATGTCAAATTTCAAAGGGAGCATCAATTTATACTTTTCTAGAAAAGTATTTCTATTCGATAAATTTTCAATATTTTCACAATATGCAAACAACCCCAAACCAACTAACACCCTCCCTCAACAATCGCTGGTCACCTACTCCCGAACGTGCATGATGAACAAACTCTCAACAATTGTAAAACCCATCCTTCATCCCCCTCAGCTCAAACTTCACTGTCTCCAGGGTCAAAAACCCCAGGTCCCCCCCTGCCATGCCGAAGAAGAGGATGGAGAAGCTGACCTCCACCCCAACAAGACCTGCTGATGAGTGATCAGCGAGGCGAAGGTTAAGACATCCGCCTGCAGTTTGGGCCAGTCCGACACCCCGAATATGGCTTCTAGGAGACCAGGCTCCACTTGCACATGTAAGACCCTGAAATTGTACTAAACACCGCCCGCCAAGACCTTTCTAGCTTCGGGTTGGACCAAAACATATGAACGTGGTGTGCCCCTCCCACACGCTCACAGACATCCTCCACCCCCTCCAACAGCCGGCTAACCCTTGATTTTGTGAGGTGTGGGCAGCACGGTGGCCTAGTGGTTAGCACTGCTGCCTCATGGCACTGAGGTCCCAGGTTCGATCCTGGCTCTGGGTCACTGTCCGTGTGGAGTTTGCACATTCTCCCCGTGTCTGCATGGGTTTCACCCCCACAACCCAAAGATGTGCAGGGTAGGTGGATTGGCCATGCTAAATTGCCCCTTAATTGGAAAAAAGAATTGGGTACTCTAAATTTAAAAAAAAAAAAAGATTTTGTGAGGTGGACCCTGTACACTACCTTCAGCTGTATCAGCCCCAACCTCGCATGTGACGTCGAGGCATTCATTCTCAGCAGCACCTCACACCATAGTCCTCCTTCCAGGCCACCCCCAGCTCTTCCTCCCACTTTGCCTTAACCCTCTCCAAGGACATCCTGTCCTCCTCCAGAATCCTCCCGTAGATCGCCGAGATGACCCCAATTCCCCACCCCTCTGACAGCGCCGCCTCCAGCAACGAGGAGGTCGGTGCTATCGGGAAGACCTTCCTCACAAAGTCCCGCACTTGCATATACCTGAACCCCCCCCCCACCTTACGCCAACCCATACTTCTCTTGTCCCATCCGCGAAACCTCGCATCAATTCTCCCCGGCTCGAACCCCATGATTCCTCCTAATCGGCATTTCCCCCCCCCCGACCCAGCCCCCAGGTTAAAGTGCTGCCTCCAAATCTTCAATGTGGCCATCGCCACCAGACTCGCCGAGTACTTTCCTGGGGCCATCGGCAGCAGCGCGTTGCCGGCACCTGCTACCCCTACCCCCGACAAGAGCCCGCCTCCATTGTGCACTTACTCATACTGCCCGAATAATTTTTATAATTTGTATGAATTCTTGTGTCAGGTGAAGTGCTTCGCCCCTTCGTCCAGCAATACTGAAGTTCTCCAATCGGCCATCATGGCAGTTCTTAAGGAAAACATCTGTTTGGTTTAGGGGGAAGAAGAGGATATGTTGGCCCAGAGCGAATGGCCTCCTCCCGTTCCGTTTGATATAGAATAAAGAAAAGTACAGCACAGGAACAGGCCCTTCGGCCCTCCAAGCCTGCACCGACCATACTGCCCGACTAAACTAAAATCTTCTACACTTTCTGGGTCCGTGTCCCTCTATTCCCATCCTATTCATGTATTTGTCAAGATGCCCCTTAAATGTCACTATCGTCCCTCCTTCCACCACCTCCCCCGGCAGCGAGTTCCAGGCACCCACTACCCTCTGTGTCAAAAAAAAAAAACTTGCCTCGTACATCTCGATATCTTGCCTCTCGCACGGAGGAATCTGTCCCCTTGTGCCGTGTCGGGAGCGCGGCGATCCCCTGACATACAAGTCTGTCTGATACCCACGATGTGTCCATGTTGCCTCACTCCCCTCCGTCTTCCTTTGCCCGCAGAACTCGGTGATCCACAGCCGCCAGTTCCCATTCCGGTTCCTTGCGGCCTACAAAGTGCTGGATGAGTTACAGCAAAGGCTGGATGAGAAAGGTGAGGCCCGGGGGGGGGGCGCTGGTGGGGTGGCCGAGGAGGGTGGGGTGGGCGCAAGCGTGGCTAAAGGGGGTGATCTCTGCTCAGAAATTATGAAAAATAGGAGCGGGGGTACAGACCATTCGGCTTCTCAAGCCTGCTCCGACAATCAATAAAACTAAGGCTGATCAGATTGTGGGCCTTAATCCACTTTCCCACTGGTCTCTCTCACCTCCATAACCCTTGACCCCCTCGTCGATCGGAACTCTCTCCGACTCGGGCCCTGAATATATTCGGTGACCCGCAGCCTCCGCTGCTTCTCTGGGGGAGAGGATTCCACAGACTGGCCTCCCTCTGAGAGAAGAAATTCCTCCTCATCCCCGTCTTCAATGGGGGGGCCTCGTGTTTAAACGGTGTGCCCCCCCCCCCCCCCTCCACTAGTTCCAGATTCTACCGCCCTTCACGAAGGGGAAACATCCTCCCAGCATCCACCCTGTCAGACCATCATCTAGCCATCATCTAGATGGGCAGCACGGTAGCACAGTGGTTAGCACTGTTGCTTCACAGCGCCAGGGTCCCAGGTTCGAGTCCCGGCTTGGGTCACTGTCTGTGCGGAGTCTGCACATCCTCCCCGTGTCTGCGTGGGTTTCCTCCGGGTGCTCCGGTTTCCTCCCACAGCCCGAAGACGTGCAGGTTAGGTGGATTGGCCATGCTAAATTGCCCTTAGTGATGAAAAAGGTTAGGAGGGGTTATTGGGTTCGGGGGATAGGCTTAAGTGGGTCGGTGCAGACTCGATGGGCCGAATGGCCTCCTTCTGCACTGTATGTTCTATGTTCCCCCTCAAGTGTTTCGATACTACTCACCTCTTTGTGGGGGTGGTACCGCATTCCAAGGTATTTCCACATCTCCCGAGGGCAGCACGGCGGCACCGTGGTCAGCCCTGCTGCCTCACAGCACCAGGGACCTGGGTTCAATTCCCCGCTGGGTCACTGTCTGTGTGGAGTCTGCCCGTTCTCCCCGTGTCGGTGTGGGCTTTCTCGGGTGCTCGGTTTCCTCCCACAGTCCGAAGGTGCGCAGGTTAGCTGGGGTTATGGGGGTGGAGTGGGCCGAGGTCGGGCGCTCTTTCAGAGGGTCGGTGCAGACCTGGTAGGCCGAATGGCCTCCTCCTGCATTCTCTGGGTTCTATGGTATATAATTGAGGGGCCTAAAATTATGAGGGGGTCTGGCTGGGGTGAATAGGAACATCGATCGTCGGAGGCCATTCAGAGAAGGGTCACTGGAGTCATTCTTGGGATGAAAGACTCCTCTTTTGAGGAAAAGTTGGGGCCTGTACCCATTGGAGTCTGGATGAGTTTGACGGGGTGGATGCTGAGAGGATGTTTCCCCTCTTGTGTTTTTGGGAGGGGGGGGGGGGGGCTGGAATCTGTAACTGGGGGGGGGGGGGGGGGAGAGAGAGGGGGGCACGGTTTCTAAATAAGGGAGTCGCCCATTTAAGATGGATGATCGGGAGGAATTTCTTCTCTGAGGGTGATCAATCTCTGGAATTAAAGAAGGGAATCCCTGGGATGTGGGGGGCCTGCTGGCTGAGCCAACGTTTATTGACCATCCCCGCTTGCCGGAAGATTCCGGAGGGCATTTTAAAAAAAAATCGTGATAGGCGTGGCTGCGGATTTGGAGTCACGTGTTGGCCAGGCCGGGTAAGGGTGGCAGATTTTCCCTTCCCTGAAGGGGATTATAGGCTTTTACGACCATCGGCAATGGCGTGAGACTCCTCATTCCAAGATTTTTTTGTTGAATTCGAATGTCACCACCTGCCGTGGTGGCATTCGAACCGGGGTCCCCTGGAACATTGCCCTGGGTCTCTGGATTAGGGCAATGCCCAGCGGTGTTGCCGCCACCTCCCCCATGTTTTCTGCCCCCGAGGCGCAGTGGAGGCCGCGGGCCATTGTCGAGGCATGAGTTAGAGGGATTTCCGATCGAGGAGGATTTTGGGGGGGACAGGCAGGAAGGTGGAGTCGAGGTCCGCAATCAGGTCACCTATGACCCTATTGAATAGGGGGGGGTGAGGGCGGCAGGCTCGAGGGGTCGAATGGCCCACTCCGGAACCTTGCCCTTGTCACTCTTTGATATCTGGTCATTGCTCCCGACGCCGTTGGTTGGGGTCTTTGCCGCGCTGCGTCCCGGTTGGCGATCGCCTTTTTGAGTCGGCTTCAGAGCGTGCCGGGAATCCGCGAGGTGGCGCAGGACGGCGGTCAATTAAACCACCCCCTCCCCTTCTCTCTCTCTTGTCCGCCTCTGACAGACGAGCCCCTGCCGACGAGGGAGGCCCTCACCCAGGAGGCCATGGGGTCGATCAAGCTGCCACAAAGGCGCTCGCGGTTTCTGCGTGACCGCGCCTCGGTGCTGGCCGCTCAGAAACGCGTCCAGGGCATCTCCTTCATCCACTGGTGGGTGACCAAGAGGCTGGAGCAGCTGAGGAAAATCAGGTAAGACCGATGCTGGGGGTGGTTGCTGTTCCCTTGGCGTGCGGCGGGGTGGGGGGTTAGGTCAGGGTTACAGTTGGCCCTTGGCACGGCCTTCCATCTCACCACACTTTGTTTTTTTAATGCTGGCCTTAAGCAACACTGCGGGTATTTCCATTCGCACCGGGTTGCGCTCTGCATTTTATTATTCATTTACGGGATGTAGGCCGTCGCCGGCCGGGCCCAGCATTTATTGCCCGTCCCTAATTGCCCCTCGAGGAGGTGGTGGGTGAGCCGCCATCTCGAACCGGCTGCAGTCCCTGTGTGGTGTGGGTAACACCCACAGTGCTGTCAGGGAGGGAGGTCCAGGATTGTGACCCGGCGACAGTGAAGGATCGGCCGATATATTTCCCAGTCAGGGTGGTGAGTGTGGGGCTCGGAGGGGAACTTGCAGCTGGTGGAGTTCCCCATGTGTCTGCTGCCCCTTGTCCTTCTAGATGGTAGAGGTGGTGGGTTTGGAAGGTGCTGTCGAAGGAGCCTTGGTGAGTCGCTGCGGTGCATCTTGTAGATGGTACACACGCTGCTGTCGCTGTGCGTCGGTGGTGGAGGGAGTGAATGTTTGTGGATGGGGTGCCGATCAAAGCGGGGCTGCTTTGTCCTGGATGGTGTCGAGCTTCTCGAGTGTTGTCGGAGCCGCACTCGCCCAGGCAAGTGGAGAGTATCCCATCACACTCATGACTTGTTAACGGGCGTCACGGGAGTGTCCCTTTAAGAAATGGTCTTGTCTTATCACATGGCTTCAGTGATGTCATTGCGTGGGTGGAGCTGGGCTGTGGCTCTGGGAGTTGGTTTTACTTTTGCTTTGGTTTGGGGCTTGTTTGTGGCTGAGTTGTGTTTGCTTTCGGTTTCACATTTGGTTGTGGTACTCAGAAAGAGAAGTGTCTCTCTATCTTCAGTTTAAAGCTGTTTCCTGATTACTTGCTAACTTAAAAGAAATAATTGCTTTGAGGAAGGAATTCAAACCTGCTGTTTTGGAAAGGAAACAAAAGGATCCAAACCAGGTCGAGTGCCGTGTGCTGGGCCACATCTTTGAAAAGGGGTTTCTGGTTTATGGGATCTTGTTATTAAATTGGAACAGTTAAAGGGGGGAATTTATTAAGGGTTATACATAGAGTACTGTAGCTGTGTGGGGTATTTTATGTTTGTAGTTGATAAAAATGCTTACTGTGTGTGTTTATAAAAATGTTAACTAAATTCGGAGAATAAAGCTTGTTTTGATTAAAAGTGGTTAAGGCCTCTGTTGAATAACACCTGAAAGACAGGCCCTTGTGCTCATCGGAACCAAAATCAATGAACGGTTGTAGGTCAGGTGATCTCCATGATATACTTGGTTTTCTAAACCCTGGCCTTTAACAGTGGTGGACAGGCTTTGGGAGGGGTGCGTGTCAGGAAGTTTTCCACTTGCCTCTATCAGGCGCAATAGCACGGAGGATCGCTCAGTTTATTTCAAGAAAGCACAGAATAAGTTGCTTTGGAAAAGGTGCAAAGGAGATTGACCAGGATGTTGCCTGGAATGGAGAGTAGGTCTTGGGAGGAAAGGTTGAGGGTGCTAGGCCTTTCCTCATTAGAACAGAAAAGGATGAGGGGAGACTTGATAGAGGTTCATAAGGTGATCAGGGGAATAGATAGAGTAGACAGTCAGAGACTTTTTCCCCGGGTGGAACAAACCATTACAAGGGGACATAAATTTAAGGTGAAAGGTGGAAGATATAGGAGGGATATCAGAGGTAGGTTCTTTACCCAGAGAGTAGTGGGGGCATGGAATGCACTGCCTGTGGAAGTAGTTGAGTCGGAAACATGAGGGACCTTCAAGCGGCTATTGGATAGCTACATGGACTACGGTACAATGATGGGGGATGTATTAGAGTCTCTCTCTGTAATCTAAAAACTGTAAATTGATCCTGGTGATTTAAAACTAATAACAGTAGTGACTTTACTCTGACGTGCTTCTTGTAAAGGTTTTGTTTTTAAGTCGTATGGATGTTAAAAAGGAAAGCTTAAAGGGTTACTTAGTGTTGTATTCTTTGGGGGTT